>NW_027141375.1:1230205-2460411 GCF_036365525.1 Heterodontus francisci
GGTGTGTCTGGGGGTTTCACAGTTGATCAGGATCCTGCCATGTGTGTATGTGGGTTTCAAAGTTTATCAAGAAACTGCCAGATGTGAATGGGGTTTTCACAGTGCATCAGGATTCTGCCAGATGTATATGGGGTTTTCGCAGTGCATCAGGATCCCTCAAGATGTGCATGGGGGTTTCACAGTGTATCAGGATCCTGCCAGGTGTGTATGGGGCTTTCACAGTGTATCAGGATCCTGCCAGGTGTGTATGGGGTTTTCACAGTGGATCAGGTTCCTGCCAGGTGTGTGTGGGGTTTTCACAGTGTATCAGGATCCTGCCAGGTGTGTATGGGGTTGTCACAGTGCATAAGGATCCTGCCAGGTGTGTATGGGTTTTCACAGTATATCTGGATCCTGCCAGGTGTGTATGGGGTTTTCACAGTGTATCAGGATCCTGCCAGGTGTGTATGGGGCTTTCACAGTGTATCAGGATCCTGCCAGGTGTGTATGTGGGTTTTCACAGTGTATTAGGATCCTGCCAAGTGTGTGGAGTTTTCACAGTTTTATCAGGATCCTGCCAGGTGTGTATGGGGTTTTCACAGTGGATCAGGATACTGCCAGGTGTGTGTGGGGTTTTCACAGTGCGTCAGGATCCTGCCAGGTGTGTATGGGGTTTTCACAGTGCATAAGTATCCTGCCAGGTGTGCATGGGGTTTTCACAGTGTATCAGGATCCTGCCAGGTGTGTATGGGGCTTTCACTGTGCATCAGAATCCTGTCATGTGTGTATGGGGTTTTCAAAGTGTCTCATGATCCTGCCAGGTGTCTATGTGGGTTTCACAGTTTATCAGGATCCTGCCAGGTGTGTATGTGGGTTTCACAGTTAATCAGGATCCAGCCAGGTGTGTCTGGGGTTTTCACAATTTATCAGGATCCTGCCAGGTGTGTATGGGGTTTCACTGTTTATCAGGATCCTGCCAGGTGTGTATGTTGGTTTCACAGTTTATCAGTTTCCTGCCAGGTGTGTATGGGGGTTTCACAGTTTGTCAGAATCCTGCCAGGTGTGTATGGGGGTTTCACAGTTTATTGGGATACTGCCCGGTGTGTCTGGGGGTTTCACTGTTTATCAGGATCATGCCAGGTGTGTATGTGGGTTTCACAGTTTATCAGGATCCTGCCAGATGTGAATGGGGTTTTCACAGTGCATCAGGATGCTGCCAGATGTTTATGGGTTTTTCACAGTGCATCAGGATCCTACCAGATGTGTCTGGGGGTTTCACAGTGTATCAGGATCCTGCCACGTGAGTATTGGGTTTCACAGTTTATCAGGATCATGCCAGGTGTATATGTCGGTTTCACAGTTTATCAGGATGCTGCCTGGTGTGTCTGGGGTTTTCACAATGTGTCAGGATCCTGCCAGGTGTGTATGTGGGTTTCACAGTTTATCAGGTTCCTGCCAGGTGTGTATGTGGGTTTCACAGTTTATCAGGATCCTGCCAGGTGTGTATGTGGGTTTTCACAGTTTATGAGGATCCTGCCAGGTGTGTTTCGGGGTTTCACAGTGTATCAGGATCCTGCCTGGTGTGTATGGGGTTTTCACAGTGCATCAGGATCCTGCCAGGTGTGTATGTGGGTTTCACAGTGTATCAGGATCCTGCCAGGTGTGTCTGGGGTTTTCACAGTTTATGAGGATCCTGCCAGGTGTGTTTCGGGGTTTCACAGTTTATCAGGATCCTGCCACATGTGTCTGGGGTTGCACAGTGGCTCAGGATCCTGCCAGGTGTGTTTAGGGTTTTCACAGTTTATCAGCATCCAGCCAGGTGTGTATGGGGTTTTCACAGTGTGTCAGGATCCTGCCAGGTGTGTACGGGGTTGTTCACAGTGTATCAGGATCCTGCCAGGTGTGTATGGCTTTTTCACAGTGTATCAGAATCCTGCCAAATGTGTATGTGGTTTTCACAGTGGATCATGAACCTGCCAGGTGTGTATGGGGATTTCACTGTGCATCAGGATCCTGCTAGGTGTGTATGCGGTTTTGACAGTGTATCAGGATCCTGCCAGGTGTGTATGTGTGTTTCACAGTTTGACAGGATCCTGCCAGATGTGAATGGGGTTTCACAGTGGATCAGGATCCTGCCAGGTGTGTACGGGGTTTTCACTGTGCATCAGTATCCTGCCAGATGTGTATGGAGTTTTCACAGTGGATCAGGATCCTGCCAGGTGTGTATGGGGTTTTCACAGTGTATCAGGATCCTGCCAGGTGTGTATATGGTTTTCACAGTGTATCAGGATCCTGCCAGGTGTGTGTGGGGTTTTCACAGTGATTCAGTATCCTGCCAGGTGTGTATGGGGTTTTCACAGTATATCAGCATCCTGCCAGGTGTGTATGGGGATTTCACAGTGTATCAGGATCCTGCCAGGTGTGTATGGGGTTTTCACAGTGTATCAGGACCCTGCCAGGTGTGTATGGGGCTTTCACTGTGCATCAGAATCCTGCCAAGTGTGTATGGGGTTTTCACAGTGTCTCACGATCTGGCCGGTGTGTATGTGTGTTTCACAGTTTATCAGGATCCTGCCAGGTGTGTATGAGGGTTTCACAGTTTATCAGGATCCAGCCAGGTGTGTCTGGGGTTTTCACAATTTTTCAGGATCCTGCCAGGTGTGTATGGGGGTTTCACTGTTTATCAGGATCCTGCCAGGTGTGTTTGGGGGTTTCACAGTTTGTCAGAATCCTGCAAGTTGTGTATGGGGGTTTCACAGTTTATCGGGATACTGCCTGGTGTGTCTGGGGGTTTCACTGTTTATCAGGATCCTGCCAGGTGTGTATGTGGGTTTCACAGTTTATCAGGATCCTGCCAGATGTGAATGGGGTTTTCGCAGTGTTTCAGGAATCTGCCAGATGTTTATGGGTTTTTCACAGTGCATCAGGATCCTGCCAGGTGTGTATGTGGGTTTCACAGTTTATCAGGATCCTGCCAACCTGTGTAATGGGGTTTCACAGTTCATAAGGATCCTGCCAGGTGTGTATGGGGGTTTCACATATTATCAGCATCCTGCCTGGTGTGTCTGGGGGTTTCACAGTTCATCAGGATCCTGCCAGGTGTGTATGTGGGTTACACAGTATATCTGGAAACTGCCAGATGTGTATGGGGTTTTCACAGTGCATCAGGATCCTTCCAGATGTGTATGGGGGTTTCACAGTGTCTCAGGATCCTGCATCGTGTGTATGGGGTTTTCACAGTGGATCAGGGTCCTGCCAGGTGTGTGTGGGGTTTTCACAGTGTATCAGGATCCTGCCAGGTGTGTATGGGGTTTTCACAGTGCATTAGGATCCTGCCAGGTGTGTATGGGGTTTTCACAGTATATCAGGATCCTGCCAGGTGTGTATGGGGTTTTCACAGTGTATCAGGATCCTGCCAGGTGTGTGTGGGGCTTTCACAGTGTATCAGGATCCTGCCAGGTGTGTATGGGCTTTTCACTGTGTATTAGGATCCTGCCAAGTGTGTGGGGTTTTCACAGTTTTATCAGGATCCTGCCAGGTGTGTATGGGGTTTTCACAGTGGATCAGGATACTGCCAGGTGTGTGTGGGTTTTTTCACAGTGCATCAGGATCCTGCCAGGTGTGTATGGGGTTTTCACAGTGCATAAGGATCCTGCCAGGTGTGCATGGGGTTTTCACAGTATATCAGGATCCTGCCAGGTGTGTTTGGTGTTTTAACTGTGCATCAGGTTCCTGCCAGGTGTGTATGGGGCTTTCACTGTGCATCAGAATCCTGTCATGTGTGTATGGGGTTTTCAAAGTGTCTCGTGATCCTGCCAGGTGTGTATGTGGGTTTCACAGTTTATCAGGATCATGCCAGGTGTGTATGGGCGTTTCACAGTGTATCAGGATCCTGCCAGGTGTGTATGTGGGTTTCACAGTTAATCAGGATCCAGCCAGGTGTGTCTGGGGTTTTCACAATTTATCAGGATCCTGCCAGGTGTGTATGGGGTTTCACTGTTTATCAGGATCCTGCCAGGTGTGTATGTTGGTTTCACAGTTTATCAGTTTCCTGCCAGGTGTGTATGGGGGTTTCACATTTTGTCAGAATCCTGCCAGGTGTGTATGGGGGTTTCGCAGTTTATTGGGATACTGCCTGGTGTGTCTGGGGGTTTCACTGTTTATCAGGATCCTGCCAGGTGTGTATGTGGGTTTCACAGATTATCAGGATCCTGCCAGATGTGAATGGGGTTTTAGCAGTGCATCAGGATGCTGCCAGATGTTTATGGGTTTTTCACAGTGCATCAGGATCCTTCCAGATGTGTCTGGGGGTTTCACAGTGTATCAGGATCCTGCCACGTGAGTATGGGGTTTCACAGTTTATCAGGATCATGCCAGGTGTATATGTCGGTTTCACAGTTTATCAGGATGCTGCCTGGTGTGTCTGGGGTTTTCACAATGTGTCAGGATCCTGCCAGGTGTGTATGTGGGTTTCAAAGTGTATCAGGTTCCTGCCAGGTGTGTACGGGGTTGTTCACAGTGTATCAGGATCCTGCCAGGTGTGTATGGCTTTTTCACAGTGTATCAGAATCCTGCCAGATGTGTATGTGGTTTTCACAGTGGATCATGAACCTGCCAGGTGTGTATGGGGATTTCACAGTGTATCAGGATCCTGCCAGGTGTTTATGTGGGTTTCACAGTTTATCAGGATCCTGCCACGTGTGTATGGGGTTTCACAGTGGTTCAGGATCCTGCCAGGTGTGTTTGGGGTTTCACTGTGCATCAGGATCCTGCTAGGTGTGTATGCGGTTTTGACAGTGTATCAGGATCCTGCCAGGTGTGTATGTGTGTTTCACAGTTTAACAGGATCCTGCCAGATGTGCATGGGGTTTCACAGTGGATCAGGATCCTGCCAGGTGTGTACGGGGTTTTCACAGTGGATCAGGATCCTGCCAGATGTGTATGGAGTTTTCACAGTGGATCAGGATCCTGCCAGGTGTGTATGGGGTTTTCACAGTGTATCAGGATCCTGCCAGGTGTGTATAGGGTTTTCACAGTGTATCAGGATCCTGCCAGGTGTGTGTGGGGTTTTCACAGTGGATCAGTATCCTGTCAGGTGTGTATGGGGTTTTCACAGTATATCAGGATCCTGCCAGGTGTGTATGGGGATTTCACAGTGTATCAGGATCCTGCCAGGTGTGTATGGGGTTTTCACAGTGTTTCAGGACCCTGCCAGGTGTGTATGGGGCTTTCACTGTGCATCAGAATCCTGCCAAGTGTGTATGGGGTTTTCACAGTGTCTCATGATCCTGCCAGGTGTGTATGTGTGTTTCACAGTTTATCAGGATCCTGCCAGGTGTGTATGTGGGTTTCACAGTTTATCAGGATCCAGCCAGGTGTGTCTGGGGTTTTCACAATTTTTCAGGATCCTGTCAGGTGTGTATGGGGGTTTCACTGTTTATCAGGATCCTGCCAGATGTGTATGGGGGTTTCACTGTTTGTCAGATTCCTGCAAGGTGTGTATGGGGGTTTCACAGTTTATCGGGATACTGCCTGGTATGTCTGGGGGATTCACTGTTTATCAGGATCCTGCCAGGTGTGTATGTGGGTTTCATAGTTTATCAGGATCCTGCCAGATGTGAATGGGGTTATCGCAGTGTATCAGGAATCTGCCAGATGTTTATGGGTTTTTCACAGTGCATCAGGATCCTGCCAGGTGTGTATGTGGGTTTCACAGTTTATCAGGATCCTGCCAGGTGTGTAAGGGGGTTTCACAGTTCATACCGATCCTGCCAGGTGTGTTTGGGGGTTTCACAGTTTATCAGCATCCTGCCTGGTGTGTCTGGGGGTTTCACAGTTTATCAGGATCCTGCCTGGTATGTATGGGGTTTCACAGTGGATCAGGATCCTGCCAGGTGTGTTTAGGGGTTTCACAGTTTATCAGGATCCTGCCACATGTGTCTGGGGTTGCACAGTGGCTCAGGATCCTGCCAGGTGTGTTTAGGGTTTTCACAGTTTATCAGCATCCAGCCAGGTGTGTATGGGGTTTTCACAGTGTGTCAGGATCCTGCCAGGTGTGTACGGGGTTGTTCACAGTGTATCAGGATCCTGCCAGGTGTGTATGGCTTTTTCACAGTGTATCAGAATCCTGCCTGATGTGTATGTGGTTTTCACAGTGGATCATGAACCTGCCAGGTGTGTATGGGGATTTCACAGTGTATCAGGATCCTGCCAGGTGTTTATGTGGGTTTCACAGTTTATCAGGATCCTGCCACGTGTGTATGGGTTTTCACAGTGGTTCAGGATCCTGCCAGGTGTGTTTGGGGTTTCACTGTGCATCAGGATCCTGCTAGGTGTGTATGCGGTTTTGACAGTGTATCAGGATCCTGCCAGGTGTGTATGTGTGTTTCACAGTTTAACAGGATCCTGCCAGATGTGCATGGGGTTTCACAGTGGATCAGGATCCTGCCAGGTGTGTACGGGGTTTTCACAGTGGATCAGGATCCTGCCAGATGTGTATGGAGTTTTCACAGTGGATCAGGATCCTGCCAGGTGTGTCTGGGGTTTTCACAGTGTATCAGGATCCTGCCAGGTGTGTATAGGGTTTTCACAGTGTATCAGGATCCTGCCAGGTGTGTGTGGGGTTTTCACAGTGTATCAGGATCCTGCCAGGTGTGTATGGGGTTTTCACAGTGTATCAGGACCCTGCCAGGTGTGTATGGGGCTTTCACTGTGCATCAGAATCCTGCCAAGTGTGTATGGGGTTTTCACAGTGGATCAGGATCCTGCCAGATGTGTATGGAGTTTTCACAGTGGATCAGGATCCTGCCAGGTGTGTCTGGGGTTTTCACAGTGTATCAGGATCCTGCCAGGTGTGTATAGGGTTTTCACAGTGTATCAGGATCCTGCCAGGTGTGTGTGGGGTTTTCACAGTGGATCAGTATCCTGCCAGGTGTGTATGGGGTTTTCACAGTATATCAGGATCCTGCCAGGTGTGTATGGGGATTTCACAGTGTATCAGGATCCTGCCAGGTGTGTATGGGGTTTTCACAGTGTATCAGGACCCTGCCAGGTGTGTATGGGGCTTTCACTGTGCATCAGAATCCTGCCAAGTGTGTATGGGGTTTTCACAGTGTCTCATGATCCTGCCAGGTGTGTATGTGGGTTTCACAGTTTATCAGGATCCTGCCAGGTGTGTATGTGGGTTTCACAGTTTATCAGGATCCAGCCAGGTGTGTCTGGGGTTTTCACAATTTTTCAGGATCCTGCCAGGGGTGTATGGGGGTTTCACTGTTTATCAGGATCCTGCCAGATGTGTATGGGGGTTTCACTGTTTGTCAGATTCCTGCAAGGTGTGTATGGGGGTTTCACAGTTTATCGGGATACTGCCTGGTGTGTCTGGGGGTTTCACTGTTTATCAGGATCCTGCCAGGTGTGTATGTGGGTTTCACAGTTTATCAGGATCCTGCCAGATGTGAATGGGGTTATCGCAGTGTATCAGGAATCTGCCAGATGTTTATGGGTTTTTCACAATGCATCAGGATCCTGCCAGGTGTGTATGTGGGTTTCACAGTTTATCAGGATCCTGCCAGGTGTGTAAGGGGGTTTCACAGTTCATACCGATCCTGCCAGGTGTGTATGGGGGTTTCACAGTTTATCAGCATCCTGCCTGGTGTGTCTGGGGGTTTCACAGTTCATCAGGATCCTGCCAGATGTGTATGTGGGTTACACCGTTTATCAGGAAACTGCCAGATGTGTATGGGGTTTTCACAGTGCATCAGGATCCTTCCAGATGTGTATGGGGGTTTCACAGTTTATCAGGATCCTGCCTGGTATGTATGGGGTTTCACAGTGGATCAGGATCCTGCCAGGTGTCTATGTGGGTTTCACAGTTTATCAGGATCCTGCAAGGTGTGTTTAGGGGTTTCACAGTTTATCAGGATCCTGCCACATGTGTCTGGGGTTGCACAGTGGCTCAGGATCCTGCCAGGTGTGTTTAGGGTTTTCACAGTTTATCAGCATCCGGCCAGGTGTGTATGGGGTTTTCACAGTGTGTCAGGATCCTGCCAGGTGTGTACGGGGTTGTTCACAGTGTATCAGGATCCTGCCAGGTGTGTATGGCTTTTTCACAGTGTATCAGAATCCTGCCTGATGTGTATGTGGTTTTCACAGTGGATCATGAACCTGCCAGGTGTGTATGGGGATTTCACAGTGTATCAGGATCCTGCCAGGTGTTTATGTGGGTTTCACAGTTTATCAGGATCCTGCCACGTGTGTATGGGTTTTCACAGTGGTTCAGGATCCTGCCAGGTGTGTTTGGGGTTTCACTGTGCATCAGGATCCTGCTAGGTGTGTATGCGGTTTTGACAGTGTATCAGGATCCTGCCAGGTGTGTATGTGTGTTGCACAGTTTAACAGGATCCTGCCAGATGTGCATGGGGTTTCACAGTGGATCAGGATCCTGCCAGGTGTGTACGGGGTTTTCACAGTGGATCAGGATCCTGCCAGATGTGTATGGAGTTTTCACAGTGGATCAGGATCCTGCCAGGTGTGTCTGGGGTTTTCACAGTGTATCAGGATCCTGCCAGGTGTGTATAGGGTTTTCACAGTGTATCAGGATCCTGCCAGGTGTGTGTGGGGTTTTCACAGTGGATCAGTATCCTGCCAGGTGTGTATGGGGTTTTCACAGTATATCAGGATCCTGCCAGGTGTGTATGGGGATTTCACAGTGTATCAGGATCCTGCCAGGTGTGTATGGGGTTTTCACAGTGTATCAGGACCCTGCCAGGTGTGTATGGGGCTTTCACTGTGCATCAGAATCCTGCCAAGTGTGTATGGGGTTTTCACAGTGTCTCATGATCCTGCCAGGTGTGTATGTGGGTTTCACAGTTTATCAGGATCCTGCCAGGTGTGTATGTGGGTTTCACAGTTTATCAGGATCCAGCCAGGTGTGTCTGGGGTTTTCACAATTTTTCAGGATCCTGCCAGGGGTGTATGGGGGTTTCACTGTTTATCAGGATCCTGCCAGATGTGTATGGGGGTTTCACTGTTTGTCAGATTCCTGCAAGGTGTGTATGGGGGTTTCACAGTTTATCGGGATACTGCCTGGTGTGTCTGGGGGTTTCACTGTTTATCAGGATCCTGCCAGGTGTGTATGTGGGTTTCACAGTTTATCAGGATCCTGCCAGATGTGAATGGGGTTATCGCAGTGTATCAGGAATCTGCCAGATGTTTATGGGTTTTTCACAGTGCATCAGGATCCTGCCAGGTGTGTATGTGGGTTTCACAGTTTATCAGGATCCTGCCAGGTGTGTAAGGGGGTTTCACAGTTCATACCGATCCTGCCAGGTGTGTATGGGGGTTTCACAGTTTATCAGCATCCTGCCTGGTGTGTCTGGGGGTTTCACAGTTCATCAGGATCCTGCCAGATGTGTATGTGGGTTACACCGTTTATCAGGAAACTGCCAGATGTGTATGGGGTTTTCACAGTGCATCAGGATCCTTCCAGATGTGTATGGGGGTTTCACAGTGTCTCTGGATCCTGCATCGTGTGTATGGGGTTTTCACAGCGCATCAGGATCCTGCCAGGTGTGTATGGGGTTTTCACAGTGTATCAGGATCCTGCCTGATGTGTATGGGTTTTTCACAGTGTATCAGGATCCTGCCAGGTGTGTATGTGGGTTTCACAGTTTATCAGGATCCTGCCTGGTGTGTATGGGGTTTTCACAGTGCATCAGGATCCTGCCAGGTGTGTATGTGGGTTTCACAGTTTATCAGGATCCTGCCTGGTGTGTATGGGGTTTCACAGTGGATCAGGATACTGCCAGGTGTCTCTGTGGGTTTCACAGTTTATCAGGATGCTGCCAGGTGTGTTTGAGGGTTTCACAGTTTATCAGGGTCCTGCCACAAGTATCTGGGGTTGCACAGTGGTTCAGGACACTGCCAGGTGTGTTTGGGGTATTCACTGTGCATCAGGATCCTGCCAGGTGTGTACGGGGTTTTCACAGTATATCAGCATCCAGCCAGGTGTGTACGGGGTTGTTCACAGTGTACCAGGATCCTTCCCGGTGTGTATGGGGTTTTCACAGTGTATCAGGATCCTGCCAGATGTGTATGGGGTTTTCACAGTCGATCAGGAACCTGCCAGGTGTGTATCGGGATTTCACAGTGCATCAGCATCCTGCCAGGTGTTTATCTGGGTTTCACAGTTTATCAGGATCCTGCCAGGTGCGTATGGGGGTTTCACAGTTTATCAGGATCCTGCGTGGTGTGTCTGGGGGTTTCACAGTTCATCAGGATCCTGCCATGTGTGTATGTGGGTTTCAAAGTTTATTAGGAAACTGTCAGATGTGAATGGGGTTTTCACAGTGCATCAGGATCCTGCCAGATGTGTATGGGGTTTTCGCAGTGCATCAGGATCCTTCAAGATGTGCATGGGGGTTTCACAGTGTATCAGGATCCTGCATCGTGCGCATGGGGATTTCACAGTGCATCAGGATCCTGCCAGTTGTGCATGGGGTTTTCACAGTGTATCAGGATCCTGCCAGGTGTGTATGGGGCTTTCACAGTGTATCAGGATCCTGCCAGGTGTGTATGGGGTTTTCACAGTGGATCAGGAAACTGCCAGGTGTGTGTGGGGTTTTCACAGCGTATCAGGATCCTGCCAGGTGTGTATGGGGTTTTCACAGTGCATCAGGATACTGCCAGGTGTGTATGGGGTTTTCACAGTATATCAGGATCCTGCCAGGTGTGTATGGGTTATTCACAGTGTATCAGGATCCTGCCAGGTGCGTATGGGGCTTTCACAGTGTATCAGGATCCTGCCAAGTGTGTGGGGTTTTCACAGTTTTATCAGGATCCTGCCAGGGGTGTATGGGGTTTTCACAGTGGATCAGGATACTGCCAGGTGTGTGTGGGGTTTTCACAGTGCATCAGGATCCTGCCAGGTGTGTATGGGGATTTCACAGTGCATAAGTATCCTGCCAGGTGTGCATGGGGTTTTCACAGTATATCAGGATCCTGCCAGGTGTGTGTGGGGTTTTCACAGTGTATCAGGACCATGCCAGGTGTGTATGGGGCTTTCACTGTGCATCAGAATCCTGCCATGTGTGTATGGGGTTTTCAAAGTGTCTCATGATCCTGCCAGGTGTGTATGTGGGTTTCATAGTTTATCAGGATCATGCCAGGTGTGTATGGGTGTTTCACAGTGTATCAGGATCCTGCCAGGTGTGTATGTGGGTTTCACAGTTAATCTGGATCCAGCCAGGTGTGTCTGGGGTTTTCACAATTTATCAGTATCCTGCCAGGTGTGTATGGGGTTTCACTGTTTATCAGGATCCTGCCAGGTGTGTATGTTGGTTTCACAGTTTATCAGTTTCCTGCCAGGTGTGTATGGGGGTTTCACAGTTTGTCAGAATCCTGCCAGGTGTGTATGGGGGTTTCACAGTTTATCAGGATACTGCCTGGTGTGTCTGGGGGTTTCACTGTTTATCAGGATCCTGCCAGGTGTGTATGTGGGTTTCACAGTTTATCAGGATCCTGCCAGATGTGAATGGGGTTTTCACAGTGCATCAGGATGCTCCCAGATGTTTATGGGTTTTTCACAGTGCATCAGGATCCTTCCAGATGTGTCTGGGGGTTTCACAGTGTATCAGGATCCTGCCACGTGAGTATGGGGTTTCACAGTTTATCAGGATCATGCCAGGTGTATATGTCAGTTTCACAGTTTATCAGGATGCTGCCTGGTGTGCCTGGGGTTTTCACAATGTGTCAGGATCCTGCCAGGTGTGTATGTGGGTTTCACAGTTTATCAGGATCCTGCCTGGTGTGTATGGGGTTTCACAGTGGATCAGGATCCTGCCACGTGTGTATGGGGTTATCACAGTGTATCAGGATCCTGCCAGGTGTGTATGGGGGTTTCACAGTTTATCAGGATCCTGCCAGGTGTGCATGTGTGTTTCACAGTTTATCAGGATACTGACAGGTGTGTAAGGGGGTTTCACAGTTCATAAGGATCCTGCCAGGTGTGTATCGGGGTTTCACAGTTTATCAGCATCCTGCCTGGTGTGTCTGGGGGTTTCACAGTTCATCAGGCTCCTGCCAGGTGTGTTTGTGGGTTACACAGTTTATCAGGATCCTTCCAGATGTGTATGGTGGTTTCACAGAGTCTCAGGATCCTGCATCGTGTGTATGGGGTTTTCACAGTGCATCAGGATCCTGCCAGGTGTGTATGGGGTTTTCACAGTGTATCAGGATCCTGCCAGGTGTGTATGGGGTTTTCACAGTGTATCAGGATCCTGCCAGGTGTGTATGTGGGTTTCACAGTTTATCAGGATCCTGCCTGGTGTGTATGGGGTTTTCACAGTGCATCAGGATCCTGCCAGGTGTGTATGTGGGTTTCACGGTTTATCAGGATCCTGCCTGGTATGTATGGGGTTTCATAGTGGATCAGGATCCTGCCAGGTGTCTATGTGGGTTTCACAGTTTATCAGGATCCTGCCAGGTGTGTTTTGGGGTTTCACAGTTTATCAGGATCCTGCCACATGTGTCTGGGGTTGCACAGTGGCTCAGGATCCTGCCAGGTGTGTTTAGGGTTTTCACAGTTTATCAGCATCCTGCCTGGTGTGTCTGGGGGTTTCACAGTTCATCAGGCTCCTGCCAGGTGTGTTTGTGGGTTACACAGTTTATCAGGATCCTTCCAGATGTGTATGGTGGTTTCACAGAGTCTCAGGATCCTGCATCGTGTGTATGGGGTTTTCACAGTGCATCAGGATCCTGCCAGGTGTGTATGGGGTTTTCACAGTGTATCAGGATCCTGCCAGGTGTGTATGGGGTTTTCACAGTGTATCAGGATCCTGCCAGGTGTGTATGTGGGTTTCACAGTTTATCAGGATCCTGCCTGGTATGTATGGGGTTTCATAGTGGATCAGGATCCTGCCAGGTGTCTATGTGGGTTTCACAGTTTATCAGGATCCTGCCAGGTGTGTTTTGGGGTTTCACAGTTTATCAGGATCCTGCCACATGTGTCTGGGGTTGCACAGTGGCTCAGGATCCTGCCAGGTGTGTTTAGGGTTTTCACAGTTTATCAGCATCCAGCCAGGTGTGTATGGGGTTTTCACAGTCTGTCATCATCCTGCCAGGTGTGTACAGGGTTGTTCACAGTGTATCAGGATCCTGCCAGGTGTGTATGGCTTTTTCACAGTGTTTCAGTATCCTGCCAGATGTGTATGTAGTTTTCACAGTGGATCATGAACCTGCCAGGTGTGTCTGGGGATTTCACAGTGTATCAGGATCCTGCCAGGTGTTTATGTGGGTTTCACAGTTTATCAGGATCCTGCCACGTGTGTCTGGGGTTTCACAGTGGTTCAGGATCCTGCCAGGTGTGTTTGGGGTTTCACTGTGCATCAGGATCCTGCTAGGTGCGTATGCGGTTTTGACAGTGTATCAGGATCCTGCCAGGTGTGTATGTGGGTTTCACAGTTTAACAGGATCCTGCCAGATGTGAATGGGGTTTCACAGTGGATCAGGATCCTGCCAGGTGTGTAAGGGTTTTCACAGTGGATCAGGATCCTGCCAGATGTGTATGGAGTTTTCACAGTGGATCAGGATCCTGCCAGGTGTGTATGGGGTTTTCACAGTGTATCAGGATCCTGCCAGGTGTGTGTAGGGTTTTCACAGTCTATCAGGATCCTGCCAGGTGTGTGTGGGGTTTTCACAGTGGATCAGTATCCTGCCAGGTGTGTATGGGGTTTTCACAGTGGATCAGGATCCTACCAGGTGTGAGTGGGGTTTTCACAGTGGATCAGGATCCTGCCACGTGTGTCTGGGGTTTTCACAGTGCATCAGGATCCTGCCAGGTGTGTATGGGGTTTTCACAGTGTATCAGGATCCTGCCAGGTGTGTTTGGGGGTTTCACTGTGCATCAGTATCCTGCCAGGTGTGTGTGGGGTTTTCACAGTGCATCAGGATACTGCCAGGTGTGTATGGGGTTTTCACAGTATATCAGGATCCTGCCAGGTGTGTATGGGTTTTTCACAGTGTATCAGGATTCTGCCAGGTGTGTATGGGGCTTTCACAGTGTATCAGGATCCTGCCAGGTGTGTATGGGGTTTTCACAGTGTATTAGGATCCTGCCAAGTGTGTGGGGTTTTCACAGTTTTATCAGGATCCTGCCAGGTGTGTATGGGGTTTTCACAGTGGATCAGGATACTGCCAGGTGTGTGTGGGGTTTTCACAGTGCATCAGGATCCTGCCAGGTGTGTATGGGGTTTTCACAGTGCATAAGGATCCTGCCAGGTGTGCATGGGGTTTTCGCAGTATATCAGGATCCTGCCAGGTGTGTTTGGTGTTTTCACTGTGCATCAGGATCCTGCCAGGTGTGTGTGGGGTTTTCACAGTGCATCAGGACCATGCCAGGTGTGTATGGGGCTTTCACTGTGCATCAGAATCCTGCCATGTGTGTATGGGGTTTTCACAGTGTATCAGGATCCTGCCAGGTGTGTTTGGTGTTTTCACTGTGCATCAGTATCCTGCCAGGTGTGTGTGGGGTTTTCACAGTGCATCAGGATACTGCCAGGTGTGTATGGGGTTTTCACAGTATATCAGGATCCTGCCAGGTGTGTATGGGTTTTTCACAGTGTATCAGGATTCTGCCAGGTGTGTATGGGGCTTTCACAGTGTATCAGGATCCTGCCAGGTGTGTATGGGGTTTTCACAGTGTATTAGGATCCTGCCAAGTGTGTGGGGTTTTCACAGTTTTATCAGGATCCTGCCAGGTGTGTATGGGGTTTTCACAGTGGATCAGGATACTGCCAGGTGTGTGTGGGGTTTTCACAGTGCATCAGGATCCTGCCAGGTGTGTATGGGGTTTTCACAGTGCATAAGGATCCTGCCAGGTGTGCATGGGGTTTTCGCAGTATATCAGGATCCTGCCAGGTGTGTTTGGTGTTTTCACTGTGCATCATGATCCTGCCAGGTGTGTATGTGGGTTTCATAGTTTATCAGGATCATGCCAGGTGTGTATGGGTGTTTCACAGTGTATCAGGATCCTGCCAGGTGTGTATGTGGGTTTCACAGTTAATCTGGATCCAGCCAGGTGTGTCTGGGGTTTTCACAATTTATCAGTATCCTGCCAGGTGTGTATGGGGTTTCACTGTTTAAAAGGATCCTTCCAGGTGTGTATGTTGGTTTCACAGTTTATCAGTTTCCTGCCAGGTGTGTATGGGGGTTTCACAGTTTGTCAGAATCCTGCCAGGTGTGTATGGGGGTTTCACAGTTTATCAGGATACTGCCTGGTGTGTCTGGGGGTTTCACTGTTTATCAGGATCCTGCCAGGTGTGTATGTGGGTTTCGCAGTTTATCAGGATCCTGCCAGATGTGAATGGGGTTTTCACAGTGCATCAGGATGCTCCCAGATGTTTATGGGTTTTTCACAGTGCATCAGGATCCTTCCAGATGTGTCTGGGGGTTTCACAGTGTATCAGGATCCTGCCACGTGAGTATGGGGTTTCACAGTTTAGCAGGATCATGCCAGGTGTATATGTCAGTTTCACAGTTTATCAGGATGCTGCCTGGTGTGCCTGGGGTTTTCACAATGTGTCAGGATCCTGCCAGGTGTGTATGTGGGTTTCACAGTTTATCAGGAACCTGCCTGGTGTGTATGGGGTTTCACAGTGGATCAGGATCCTGCCACGTGTGTATGGGGTTATCACAGTGTATCAGGATCCTGCATCGTGTGTATGGGGGTTTCACAGTTTATCAGTATCCTGCCAGGTGTGCATGTGGGTTTCACAGTTTATCAGGATACTGACAGGTGTGTAAGGGGGTTTCACAGTTCATAAGGATCCTGCCAGGTGTGTATGGGGGTTTCACAGTTTATCAGCATCCTGCCTGGTGTGTCTGGGGGTTTCACAGTTCATCAGGCTCCTGCCAGGTGTGTTTGTGGGTTACACAGTTTATCAGGATCCTTCCAGATGTGTATGGTGGTTTCACAGAGTCTCAGGATCCTGCATCGTGTGTATGGGGTTTTCACAGTGCATCAGGATCCTGCCAGGTGTGTATGGGGTTTTCACAGTGTATCAGGATCCTGCCAGGTGTGTATGGGGTTTTCACAGTGTATCAGGATCCTGCCAGGTGTGTATGTGGGTTTCACAGTTTATCAGGATCCTGCCTGGTGTGTATGGGGTTTTCACAGTGCATCAGGATCCTGCCAGGTGTGTATGTGGGTTTCACGGTTTATCAGGATCCTGCCTGGTATGTATGGGGTTTCATAGTGGATCAGGATCCTGCCAGGTGTCTATGTGGGTTTCACAGTTTATCAGGATCCTGCCAGGTGTGTTTAGGGGTTTCACAGTTTATCAGGATCCTGCCACATGTGTCTGGGGTTGCACAGTGGCTCAGGATCCTGCCAGGTGTGTTTAGGGTTTTCACAGTTTATCAGCATCCAGCCAGGTGTGTATGGGGTTTTCACAGTCTGTCATCATCCTGCCAGGTGTGTACAGGGTTGTTCACAGTGTATCAGGATCCTGCCAGGTGTGTATGGCTTTTTCACAGTGTTTCAGTATCCTGCCAGATGTGTATGTAGTTTTCACAGTGGATCATGAACCTGCCAGGTGTGTCTGGGGATTTCACAGTGCATAAGGATCCTGCCAGGTGTGCATGGGGTTTTCACAGTATATCAGGATCCTGCCAGGTGTGTTTGGTGTTTTCACTGTGCATCAGGATCCTGCCAGGTGTGTGTGGGGTTTTTACAGTGTATCAGGACCATGCCAGGTGTGTATTGGGCTTTCACTGTGCATCAGAATCCTGCCATGTGTGTATGGGGTTTTCAAAGTGTCTCATGATCCTGCCAGGTGTGTATGTGGGTTTCATAGTTTATCAGGATCATGCCAGGTGTGTATGGGTGTTTCACAGTGTATCAGGATCCTGCCAGGTGTGTATGTGGGTTTCACAGTTAATCTGGATCCAGCCAGGTGTGTCTGGGGTTTTCACAATTTATCAGTATCCTGCCAGGTGTGTACGGGGTTTCACTGTTTATCAGGAACCTGCCAGGTGTGTATGTTGGTTTCACAGTTTATCAGTTTCCTGCCAGGTGTGTATGAGGGTTTCACAGTTTGTCAGAATCCTGCCAGGTGTGTATGGGGGTTTCACAGTTTATCAGGATACTGCCTGGTGTGTCTGGGGGTTTCACTGTTTATCAGGATCCTGCCAGGTGTGTATGTGGGTTTCACAGTTTATCAGGATCCTGCCAGATGTGAATGGGGTTTTCACAGTGCATCAGGATGCTCCCAGATGTTTATGGGTTTTTCACAGTGCATCAGGATCCTTCCAGATGTGTCTGGGGGTTTCACAGTGTATCAGGATCCTGCCACGTGAGTATGGGGTTTCACAGTTCATCAGGATCATGCCAGGTGTATATGTCAGTTTCACAGTTTATCAGGATGCTGCCTGGTGTGCCTGGGGTTTTCACAATGTGTCAGGATCCTGCCAGGTGTGTATGTGGGTTTCACAGTTTATCAGGATCCTGCCTGGTGTGTATGGGGTTTCACAGTGGATCAGGATCCTGCCACGTGTGTATGGGGTTATCACAGTGTATCAGGATCCTGCCAGGTGTGTATGGGGGTTTCACAGTTTATCAGTATCCTGCCAGGTGTGCATGTGGGTTTCACAGTTTATCAGGATACTGACAGGTGTGTAAGGGGGTTTCACAGTTCATAAGGATCCTGCCAGGTGTGTATGGGGGTTTCACAGTTTATCAGCATCCTGCCTGGTGTGTCTGGGGGTTTCACAGTTCATCAGGCTCCTGCCAGGTGTGTTTGTGGGTTACACAGTTTATCAGGATCCTTCCAGATGTGTATGGTGGTTTCACAGAGTCTCAGGATCCTGCATCGTGTGTATGGGGTTTTCACAGTGCATCAGGATCCTGCCAGGTGTGTATGGGGTTTTCACAGTGTATCAGGATCCTGCCAGGTGTGTATGGGGTTTTCACAGTGTATCAGGATCCTGCCAGGTGTGTATGTGGGTTTCACAGTTTATCAGGATCCTGCCTGGTGTGTATGGGGTTTTCACAGTGCATCAGGATCCTGCCAGGTGTGTATGTGGGTTTCACGGTTTATCAGGATCCTGCCTGGTATGTATGGGGTTTCATAGTGGATCAGGATCCTGCCAGGTGTCTATGTGGGTTTCACAGTTTATCAGGATCCTGCCAGGTGTGTTTAGGGGTTTCACAGTTTATCAGGATCCTGCCACATGTGTCTGGGGTTGCACAGTGGCTCAGGATCCTGCCAGGTGTGTTTAGGGTTTTCACAGTTTATCAGCATCCAGCCAGGTGTGTATGGGGTTTTCACAGTCTGTCATCATCCTGCCAGGTGTGTACAGGGTTGTTCACAGTGTATCAGGATCCTGCCAGGTGTGTATGGCTTTTTCACAGTGTTTCAGTATCCTGCCAGATGTGTATGTAGTTTTCACAGTGGATCATGAACCTGCCAGGTGTGTCTGGGGATTTCACAGTGTATCAGGATCCTGCCAGGTGTTTAAGTGGGTTTCACAGTTTATCAGGATCCTGCCACGTGTGTATGGGGTTTCACAGTGGTTCAGGATCCTGCCAGGTGTGTTTGGGGTTTCACTGTGCATCAGGATCCTGCTAGGTGCGTATGCGGTTTTGACAGTGTATCAGGATCCTGCCAGGTGTGTATGTGGGTTTCACAGTTTAACAGGATCCTGCCAGATGTGAATGGGGTTTCACAGTGGATCAGGATCCTGCCAGGTGTGTACGGGGTTTTCACAGTGGATCAGGATCCTGCCAGATGTGTATGGAGTTTTCACAGTGGATCAGGATCCTGCCAGGTGTGTATGGGGTTTTCACAGTGTATCAGGATCCTGCCAGGTGTGTGTAGGGTTTTCACAGTCTATCAGGATCCAGCCAGGTGTGTGTGGGGTTTTCACAGTGGATCAGTATCCTGCCAGGTGTGTATGGGGTTTTCACAGTGGATCAGGATCCTGCCAGGTGTGAGTGGGGTTTTCACAGTGTATCAGGATCCTGCCACGTGTGTCTGGGGTTTTCACAGTGCATCAGGATCCTGCCAGGTGTGTATGGGGTTTTCACAGTGTATCAGGATCCTGCCAAGTGTGTTTGGTGTTTTCACTGTGCATCAGTATCCTGCCAGGTGTGTGTGGGGTTTTCACAGTGTATCAGGATCCTGCCAGGTGTGTATGGGGTTTTCACTGTGCATCAGAATCCTGCCAGGTGTGTATGGGCTTTTCACATTGTCACAGGATCCTGCCAGGTGTTTATGTGGGTTTCACAGTTTATCAGGATCATGTCAGGTGTGAATGGGTGTTTCACAGTGCATCAGGATCCTGCCTGGTGTGTATCTGTGTTTCACAGTTTATCAGGATCCTGCCAGGTGTGTCTTGGGTTTTCACAATTAATCAGGATCCTGCCAGTTGTGTATGGGGGTTTCACAGTTTATCAGGATCCTGACAGGTGTGTATGTTGGTTTCACAGTTTATCAGTTTCCTGCCAGGTGTGTATGGGGGTTTCACAGTATGTCAGGATCCTGCCAGGTGTGTATGGGGGTTTCACAGTTTATCGGGATACTGCCAGATGTGACTGGGGTTTCACAGTGGATCAGGATCCTGCCAGATGTGTATGGAGTTTTCACAGTGGATCAGGATCCTGCCACGTGTGTATGGGGTTTTCACAGTGTATCAGGATCCTGCCAGGTGTGTGTATGGTTTTCACAGTCTATCAGGATCCTGCCAGGTGTGTGTGGGGTTTTCACAGTGGATCAGTATCCTGCCAGGTGTGTATGGGGTTTTCACAGTGGATCAGGATCCTGCCAGGTGTGAGTGGGGTTTTCACAGTGTAGCAGGATCCTGCCACGTGTGTCTGGGGTTTTCACAGTGCATCAGGATCCTGCCAGGTTTGTATGGGGTTTTCACAGTGTATCAGGATCCTGCCAGGTGTGTTTGGTGTTTTCACTGTGCATCAGTATCCTGCCAGGTGTGTGTGGGGTTTTCACAGTGTATCAGGATCCTGCCAGGTGTGTATGGGGTTTTCACTGTGCATCAGAATCCTGCCAGGTGTGTATGGGCTTTTCACATTGTCACAGGAACCTGCCAGGTGTTTATGTGGGTTTCACAGTTTATCAGGATCATGTCAGGTGTGAATGGGTGTTTCACAGTGCATCAGGATCCTGCCAGGTGTGTATCTGTGTTTCACAGTTTATCAGGATCCTGCCAGGTGTGTCTTGGGTTTTCACAATTAATCAGGATCCTGCCAGGTGTGTATGGGGGTTTCACAGTTTATCAGGATCCTGCCAGGTGTGTAAGTTGGTTTCACAGTTTATCAGTTTCCTGCCAGGTGTGTATGGGGGTTTCACAGTATGTCAGGATCCTGCCAGGTGTGTATGGGGGTTTCACAGTTTATCGGGATACTGCCTGGTGTGTCTGGGGGTTTCACAGTTTATCAGGATCCTGCCAGGTGTGTATGTGGGTTTCACAGTTTATCAGGTTCCTGCCAGATGTGAATGGGGTTTTCACAGTGCATCAGGATCCTGCCAGATGTGTATGGGTTTTTCATAGTGCATCAGGATCCTTCCAGATGTGTCTGGGGGTTTCACAGTTTATCAGGATCCTGCCAGGTGTATGTGTGGGTTTCACAGTTCATCAGGATCCTGCCTGGTGTGTCTGGGGTTTTCACAGTGTGACAGGAACCTGCCAGGTGAGTATGTGAGTTTCACAGTGTATCAGGCTCCTGCCAGGTGTGTATGTGGGTTTCACAGTTTATCAGGATCCTGCCTGGCGTGCATGGGGTTTCAGAGAGGATCAGGATCCTGCCACGTGTGTATGGTGTTTTCACAGTGTCTCAGGATCCTGCCAGGTGTGTATGTGGGTTTCACAGTTTATCAGGATCCTGCCTGGCGTGCATGGGGTTTCAGAGAGGATCAGGATCCTGCCACGTGTGTATGGGGTTTTCACAGTGTCTCAGGATCCTGCCAGGTGTGTATGTGGGTTTCACAGTTTATCAGGAAACTGCCAGATGTGAATGGGTATTTCACAGTGCATCAGGATCCAGCCAGATGTGTATGGGGTTTTCACAGTGCATCAGGATTCTTCCAGATGTATATGGGGGTTTCACAGTGTATCAGGATCCTGCATCGTGTGTATGGGGTTTTCACAGTGCATCAGGATACTGCCAGGTGTGTATGGGGTTTTCACAGTGTATCAGGATCCTGTCAGGTGTGTATGGGGTTTTCATAGTGTATCAGGATCCTGCCAGGTGTGTATGTGGGTTTCACAGTTTGTCAGGATCCTGCCTGGTGTGTATGGGTTTTTCACAGTGCATCAGGATCCTGCCAGGTGTGCAAGTGGGTTTCACAGTTTATCAGGATCCTGCCAGTTGTGTATGGGGTTTCACAGTGGATCAGGATCCTGCCAGGTGTCTATGTGGGTTTCACAGTTTATCAGGATCCTGCCAGGTGTGTTTGGGGGTTTCACAGTTTATCAGGATCCTTCCACATGTGTCTGGGGTTTCACAGTGGTTCAGGACCCTGCCAGGTGTGTATGGGGTATTCACTGTGCATCAGGATCCTGCCTGGTGTGTATGGGGTTTTCACAGTGTATCAGGATCCTGCCAGGTGTGTACGGGGTTGTTCACAGTGCATAAGCATCCTGCCATGTGTGTATGGGGTTTTCACAGTGCATCAGGATCCTGCCTGATGTGTATGGGTTTTTCACAGTGGATCAGGATCCTGCCACGTGTGTATGGGGTTTCACAGTGGTTCAGGATACTGCCAGGTGTGTTTGGGGTTTCACTGTGCATCAGGATCCTTCCAGGTGTGTACGGGGTTTTCACAGTGTATCAGGATCCTGCCAGGTGTGTATGTGGGTTTCACAGTTTATCAGGATCCTGCCAGATGTGAATAGGGTTTCACAGTGGCTTAGGATCCTGCCAGGTGTGCACGGGGTTTTCACAGTGGATCAGGATCCTGCCAGATGTGTATGGAGATTTCACAGCGGATCAGGATCCTGCCAGGTGTGTATGGGGGTTTCACAGTGGATCAGGATCATGCCAGGTGTGTCAGGGATTTCACAGTGTATCAGGATCCTGCCAGGTGTGTATGGGGTGTTCACAGTTTATCAAGGTCCAGCCAGGCGTGTTTGGAGTTTTCAGAGTTTATCAGTATCATGCCAGGTGTGTATGGGGGTTTCACTGTGCATCAGGATCCTGCCAGGTGTGTATGGGGTTTCACAGTGCATCAGGATCCTGCCAGGTGTGTATGGGGCTTCACAGTGTATCAGGATCCTGCCAGATGTGAATGGGGTTTCACTGTGTATCAGGATACTGCCAGATGTGAATGGGGTTGCACTGTGCATCAGGAGCCTGCCAGGTGTGTACGGGGATTTCACAGTGCATCAGGCTCCTTCCAGGTGTGTATGGGGGTTTCACAGTTTATCAGGATCCTGCCAGGTGTGTAAGGGGGTTTCACAGTTCATCAGGATCCAGCCAGGTGTGTATGGGGGTTTCACAGTTCATCAGGATCCTGCCTGGTGTGTCTGGGGGATTCACAGTTCATCAGGATCCTGCCAGGTGTGTATGTGGGTTTCACATTTTATCAGGAAACTACCATATGTGAATGGGGTTTTCACAGTGCATCAGGATCCTGCCAGATGTGTATGGGGTTTTCACAGTGCCTCAGGATTCTTCCAGATGTGTATGGGGGTTTCACAGTGTATCAGGATCCTGCATCGTGTGTATGGGGTTATGACAGTGTATCAGGATCCTGCCAGGTGTGTATGGGGGTTTCACAGTTTATCAGGATCCTGCCAGGTGTGCATGTGGGTTTCACATTTTATCAGTATACTGACAGGTGTGTAAGGGGGTTTCACAGTTCATAAGGATCCTGCCAGGTGTGTATGGGGGTTTCACAGTTTATCAGCATCCTGCCTGGTGTGTCTGGGGGTTTCACAGTTCATCAGGCTCCTGCCAGGTGTGTTTGTGGGTTACGCAGTTTATCAGGATCCTGCCAGGTGTGTTTAGGGGTTTCACAGTTTATCAGGATCCTTCCAGATGTGTATGGGGGTTTCACAGAGTCTCAGGATCCTGCATCGTGTGTATGGGGTTTTCACAGTGCATCAGGATCCTGCCAGGTGTGTATGGGGTATTCACAGTGTATCAGGATCCTGCCAGGTGTGTATGGGGTTTTCACAGTGTATCAGGATCCTGCCAGGTGTGTATGTGGGTTTCACGGTTTATCAGGATCCTGCCTGGTATGTATGGGGTTTCATAGTGGATCAGGATACTGCCAGGTGTCTATGTGGGTTTCACAGTTTATCAGGATCCTGCCAGGTGTGTTTAGGGGTTTCACAGTTTATCAGGATCCTGCCACATGTGTCTGGGGTTGCACAGTGGCTCAGGATCCTGCCAGGTGTGTTTAGGGTTTTCACAGTTTATCAGCATCCAGCCAGGTGTGTATGGGGTTTTCACAGTGTGTCAGGATCCTGCCAGGTGTGTACAGGGTTGTTCACAGTGTATCAGGATCCTGCCAGGTGTGTATGGCTTTTTCACAGTGTATCAGGATCCTGCCAGATGTGTATGTTTTTTTCACAGTGGATCATGAACCTGCCAGGTGTGTCTGGGGATTTCACAGTGTATCAGGATCCTGCCAGGTGTTTATGTGGGTTTCACAGTTGATCAGGATCCTGCCACGTGTGTATGGGGTTTCACAGTGGTTCAGGATCCTGCCAGGTGTGTTTGGGGTTTCACTGTGCATCAGGATCCTGCTAGGTGTGTATGCGGTTTTGACAGTGTATCAGGATCCTGCCAGGTGTGTATGTGGGTTTCACAATTTA
This sequence comes from Heterodontus francisci, assembly GCF_036365525.1. Lineage (NCBI taxonomy): Eukaryota > Metazoa > Chordata > Chondrichthyes > Heterodontiformes > Heterodontidae > Heterodontus > Heterodontus francisci. The sequence continues at coordinate 1,254,017 of NW_027141375.1, forward strand.
ACAGGAGCCTGCCAGATGTGAATGGGGTTTCACAGTGGATCAGGATCCTGCCAGGTGTGTACGGGGTTTTCACAGTGGATCAGGATCCTGCCAGATGTGTATGGAGTTTTCACAGTGGATCAGGATCCTGCCAGATGTGTATGGGGTTTTCACAGTGTATCAGGATCCTGCCAGGTGCGTATAGGGTTTTCACAGTCTATCAGGATCCTGCCAGGTGTGTGTGGGGTTTTCACAGTGGATCAGTATCCTGCCAGGTGTGTATGGGGTTTTCACAGTGGATCAGGATCCTGCCAGGTGTGACTGGGGTTTTCACAGTGTATCAGGATCCTACCACGTGTGTATGGGGTTTTCACAGTGCATCAGGATCCTGCCAGGTGTGTATGGGGTTTTCACAGTGTATCAGGATCCTGCCAGGTGTGTTTGGTGTTTTCACTGTGCATCAGTATCCTGCCAGATGTGTGTGGGGTTTTCACAGTGTATCAGGATCCTGCCAGGTGTGTATGGGGTTTTCACTGTGCATCAGAATCCTGCCAGGTGTGTATGGGCTTTTCACATTGTCACAGGATCCTGCCAGGTGTGTATGTGGGTTTCACAGTTTATCAGGATCATGTCAGGTGTGAATGGGTGTTTCACAGTGCATCAGGATCCTGCCAGGTGTGTATGTGTGTTTCACAGTTTATCAGGATCCTGCCAGGTGTGTCTTGGGTTTTCACAATTGATCAGGATCCTGCCAGGTGTGTATGGGGGTTTCACAGTTTATCAGGATCCTGCCAGGTGTGTATGTTGGTTTCACAGTTTATCAGTTTCCTGCCAGGTGTGTATGGGGGTTTCACAGTATGTCAGGGTCCTGCCAGGTGTGTATGGGGTTTCACAGTTTATCGGGATACTGCCTGGTGTGTCTGGGGGTTTCACTGTTTATCAGGATCCTGCCAGGTGTGTATGTGGGTTTCACAGTTTATCAGGATCCTGCCACATGTGTCTGGGGTTGCACAGTGGCTCAGGATCCTTCCAGGTGTGTTCAGGGTTTTCACAGTTTATCAGCATCCAGCCAGGTGTGTATGGGGTTTTCACAGTGTGTCAGGATCCTGCCAGGTGTGTACAGGGTTGTTCACAGTGTATCAGGATCCTGCCAGGTGTGTATGGCTTTTTCACAGTGTATCAGGATCCTGCCAGATTTGTATGTGGTTTTCACAGTGGATCATGAACCTGCCAGGTGTGTATGTGGGTTTCACAGTTTAACAGGAGCCTGCCAGATGTGAATGGGGTTTCACAGTGGATCAGGATCCTGCCAGGTGTGCACGGGGTTTTCACAGTGAATCAGGATCCTGCCAGATGTGTATGGAGTTTTCACAGTGGATCAGGATCCTGCCAGGTGTGTATGGGGTTTTCACAGTGTATCAGGATCCTGCAAGGTGTGTATAGGGTTTTCACAGTCAATCAGGATCCTGCCAGGTGTGTGGGGGGTTTTCACAGTGGATCAGTATCCTGCCAGGTGTGTATGGGGTTTTCACAGTGGATCAGGATCCTGCCAGGTGTGACTGGGGTTTTCACAGTGTATCAGGATCCTGCCACGTGTGTATGGGGTTTTCACAGTGCATCAGGATCCTGCCAGGTGTGTATGGGGTTTTCACAGTGTATCAGGATCCTGCCAGGTGTGTTTGGTGTTTTCACTGTGCATCAGTATCCTGCCAGGTGTGTGTGGGGTTTTCACAGTGTATCAGGATCCTGCCAGGTGTGTATGGGGTTTTCACTGTGCATCAGAATCCTGTCAGGTGTGTATGGGCTTTTCACATTGTCACAGGATCCTGCCAGGTGTGTATGTGGGTTTCACAGTTTATCAGGATCATGTCAGGTGTGAATGGGTGTTTCAAAGTGCATCAGGATCCTGCCAGGTGTGTATGTGTGTTTCACAGTTTATCAGGATCCTGCCAGGTGTGTCTTGGGTTTTAACAATTAATCAGGATCCTGCCTGGTGTGTATGGGGGTTTCACAGTTTATCAGGATCCTGCCAGGTGTGTATGTTGGATTCACAGTTTATCAGTTTCCTGCCAGGTGTGTATGGGGGTTTCACAGTATGTCAGGATCCTGCCAGGTGTGTATGGGGTTTCACAGTTTATCGGGATACTGCCTGGTGTGTCTGGGGGTTTCACGGTTTATCAGGATCCTGCCAGGTGTGTATGTGGGTTTCACAGTTTATCAGGATCCTGCCAGATGTGAATGGGGTTTTCACAGTGCATCAGGATCCTGCCAGATGTGTATGGGTTTTTCACAGTGCATCAGGATCCTTCCAGATGTGTCTGGGGGTTTCACAGTGTATCAGGATCCTGCCACTAGTGTATGGGGTTTCACAGTTTATCAGGATCCTGCCAGGTGTATGTGTGGGTTTCACAGTTCATCAGGATCCTGCCTGGTGTGTCTGGGGTTTTCACAGTGTGACAGGAACCTGCCAGGTGAGTATGTGAGTTTCACAGTGTATCAGGCTCCTGCCAGGTGTGTATGTGGGTTTCACAGTTTATCAGGATCCTGCCTGGCGTGCATGGGGTTTCAGTGAGGATCAGGATCCTGCCACGTGTGTATGGGGTTTTCACAGTGTCTCAGGATCCTGCCAGTTGTGTATGGGGGTTTCACAGTTTATCAGGATCCTGCCAGGTGTATATGTGGGTTTCACAGTTTATCAGGATCCTGCCAGGTGTGTAAAAGGGTTTCACAGTTCATCAGGATCCTGCCAGGTGTGTATGGGGGTTTCACAGTTTCTCAGGATCCTGCCTGGTGTATCTGGGTGTTTCACAGTTCATCAGATTCCTGCCAGGTGTGTATGTGGGTTTCACAGTTTATCAGGAAACTGCCAGATGTGAATGGGTTTTTCACAGTGCATCAGGATCCAGCCAGATGTGTATGGGGTTTTCACAGTGCATCAGGATTCTTCCAGATGTATATGGGGGTTTCACAGTGTATCAGGATCCTGCATCGTGTGTATGGGGTTTTCACAGTGCATCAGGATCCTGCCAGGTGTGTATGGGGTTTTCACAGTGTATCAGGATCCTGTCAGGTGTGTATGGGGTTTCACAGTTTGTCAGGATCCTGCCTGGTGTGTATGGGGTTTTCACAGTGCATCAGGATCCTGCCAGGTGTGCAAGTGGGTTTCACAGTTTATCAGGATCCTGCCTGGTGTGTATGGGGTTTCACAGTGGATCAGGATCCTGCCAGGTGTCTATCTGGGTTTCACAGTTTATCAGGATCCTGCCAGGTGTGTTTGGGGGTTTCACAGTTTATCAGGATCCTTCCACATGTGTCTGGGGTTACACAGTGGTTCAGGACCCTGCCAGGTGTGTATGGGGTATTCACTGTGCATCAGGATCCTGCCTGGTGTGTATGGGGTTTTCACAGTGTATCAGGAACCTGCCAGGTGTGTACGGGGTTGTTCACAGTGCATAAGCATCCTGCCATGTGTGTATGGGGTTTTCACAGTGTATCAGGATCCTGCCTGATGTGTATGGGTTTTTCACAGTGGATCAGGAACTTGCCAAGTGTGTATCGGGATTTTACAGTGTATCAGGATCCTGCCAGGTGTGTATGTGGGTTTCACAGTTTATCAGGATCCTGCCACGTGTGTATGGGGTTTCACAGTGGTTCAGGATACTGCCAGGTGTGTTTGGGGTTTCACTGTGCATCAGGATCCTTCCAGGTGTGTACGGGGTTTTCACAGTGTATCAGGATCCTGCCAGGTGTGTATGTGGGTTTCACAGTTTATCAGGATCCTGCCAGATGTGAATAGGGTTTCACAGTGGATTAGGATCCTGCCAGGTGTGCACGGGGTTTTCACAGTGGATCAGGATCCTGCCAGATGTGTATGGAGATTTCACAGCGGATCAGGATCCTGCCAGGTGTGTATGGGGGTTTCACAGTGGATCAGGATCATGCCAGCTGTGTCAGGGATTTCACAGTGTATCAGGATACTGACAAGTGTGTATGGGGTGTTCACAGTTTATCAAGGTCCTGCCAGGCGTGTTTGGAGTTTTCAGAGTGGATCGGTATCACGCCAGGTGTGTATGGGGGTTTCACAGTGTATCAGGATCCTGCCAGGTGTGTATGGGGTTTCACAGTGTATCAGGATCCTGCCAGGTGTGTACGGGGTTTTCACAGTGGATCTGGATCCTGCCAGATTAGTTTGGAGTTTTCACAGTGGATCAGGATCCTGCCAGGTGTGTATGGGGTTTTCACAGTGGATCAGGCTCCTGCCAGGTGTGTCAGGGATTTCACAGTGTATCAGGATCCTGACAAGTGTGTATGGGGTGTTCACAGTTTATCACGGTCCTGCCAGGCGTGTTTGGAGTTTTCACAGTGGATCAGGATCCTGCCAGGTGTGTATGGGGTTTCACAGTGTATCAGGATCCTGCCAGGTGTGTATGGGGTTTCACAGTGTATCAGGATCCTGCCAGATGTGAATGGGGTTTCACTGTGTATCAGGATACTGCCAGATGTGAATGGGGTTGCACTGTGCATCAGGAACCTGCCAGGTGTGTACGGGGAGTTCACAGTGCATCAGGAACCTGCCAGGTGTGTATGGGGGTTTCACAGATTATCAGGATCCTGCCAGGTGTGTATGGGGGTTTCACAGTTCATCAGTATCCTGCCTGGTGTGTCTGGGGGATTCACAGTTCATCAGGATCCTGCCAGATGTGTATGGGTTTTTCACAGTGCATCAGGATCCTTCCAGATGTGTCTGGGGGTTTCACAGTGTATCAGGATCCTGCCACTAGTGTATGGGGTTTCACAGTTTATCAGGATCCTGCCAGGTGTATGTGTGGGTTTCACAGTTCATCAGGATCCTGCCTGGTGTGTCTGGGGTTTTCACAGTGTGACAGGAACCTGCCAGGTGAGTATGTGAGTTTCACAGTGTATCAGGCTCCTGCCAGGTGTGTATGTGGGTTTCACAGTTTATCAGGATCCTGCCTGGCGTGCATGGGGTTTCAGTGAGGATCAGGATCCTGCCACGTGTGTATGGGGTTTTCACAGTGTCTCAGGATCCTGCCAGTTGTGTATGGGGGTTTCACAGTTTATCAGGATGCTGCCAGGTGTATATGTGGGTTTCACAGTTTATCAGGATCCTGCCAGGTGTGTAAAAGGGTTTCACAGTTCATCAGGATCCTGCCAGGTGTGTATGGGGGTTTCACAGTTTCTCAGGATCCTGCCTGGTGTATCTGGGTGTTTCACAGTTCATCAGATTCCTGCCAGGTGTGTATGTGGGTTTCACAGTTTATCAGGAAACTGCCAGATGTGAATGGGTTTTTCACAGTGCATCAGGATCCAGCCAGATGTGTATGGGGTTTTCACAGTGCATCAGGATTCTTCCAGATGTATATGGGGGTTTCACAGTGTATCAGGATCCTGCATCGTGTGTATGGGGTTTTCACAGTGCATCAGGATCCTGCCAGGTGTGTATGGGGTTTTCACAGTGTATCAGGATCCTGTCAGGTGTGTATGGGGTTTTCATAGTGTATCAGGATCCTGCCAGGTGTGTATGTGGGTTTCACAGTTTGTCAGGATCCTGCCTGGTGTGTATGGGGTTTTCACAGTGCATCAGGATCCTGCCAGGTGTGCAAGTGTGTTTCACAGTTTATCAGGATCCTGCCTGGTGTGTATGGGGTTTCACAGTGGATCAGGATCCTGCCAGGTGTCTATGTGGGTTTCACAGTTTATCAGGATCCTGCCAGGTGTGTTTGGGGGTTTCACAGTTTATCAGGATCCTTCCACATGTGTCTGGGGTTACACAGTGGTTCAGGACCCTGCCAGGTATGTATGGGGTATTCACTGTGCATCAGGATCCTGCCTGGTGTGTATGGGGTTTTCACAGTGTATCAGGAACCTGCCAGGTGTGTACGGGGTTGTTCACAGTGCATAAGCATCCTGCCATGTGTGTATGGGGTTTTCACAGTGTATCAGGATCCTGCCTGATGTGTATGGGTTTTTCACAGTGGATCAGGAACTTGCCAAGTGTGTATCGGGATTTTACAGTGTATCAGGATCCTGCCAGGTGTGTATGTGGGTTTCACAGTTTATCAGGATCCTGCCACGTGTGTATGGGGTTTCACAGTGGTTCAGGATACTGCCAGGTGTGTTTGGGGTTTCACTGTGCATCAGGATCCTTCCAGGTGTGTACGGGGTTTTCACAGTGTATCAGGATCCTGCCAGGTGTGTATGTGGGTTTCACAGTTTATCAGGATCCTGCCAGATGTGAATAGGGTTTCACAGTGGATTAGGATCCTGCCAGGTGTGCACGGGGTTTTCACAGTGGATCAGGATCCTGCCAGATGTGTATGGAGATTTCACAGCGGATCAGGATCCTGCCAGGTGTGTATGGGGGTTTCACAGTGGATCAGGATCATGCCAGCTGTGTCAGGGATTTCACAGTGTATCAGGATACTGACAAGTGTGTATGGGGTGTTCACAGTTTATCAAGGTCCTGCCAGGCGTGTTTGGAGTTTTCAGAGTGGATCGGTATCACGCCAGGTGTGTATGGGGGTTTCACAGTGTATCAGGATCCTGCCAGGTGTGTATGGGGTTTCACAGTGTATCAGGATCCTGCCAGGTGTGTACGGGGTTTTCACAGTGGATCTGGATCCTGCCAGATTAGTTTGGAGTTTTCACAGTGGATCAGGATCCTGCCAGGTGTGTATGGGGTTTTCACAGTGGATCAGGCTCCTGCCAGGTGTGTCAGGGATTTCACAGTGTATCAGGATCCTGACAAGTGTGTATGGGGTGTTCACAGTTTATCACGGTCCTGCCAGGCGTGTTTGGAGTTTTCACAGTGGATCAGGATCCTGCCAGGGGTGTATGGGGTTTCACAGTGTATCAGGATCCTGCCAGGTGTGTATGGGGTTTCACAGTGTATCAGGATCCTGCCAGATGTGAATGGGGTTTCACTGTGTATCAGGATACTGCCAGATGTGAATGGGGTTGCACTGTGCATCAGGAACCTGCCAGGTGTGTACGGGGAGTTCACAGTGCATCAGGAACCTGCCAGGTGTGTATGGGGGTTTCACAGATTATCAGGATCCTGCCAGGTGTGTATGGGGGTTTCACAGTTCATCAGTATCCTGCCTGGTGTGTCTGGGGGATTCACAGTTCATCAGGATCCTGCCAGGTGTGTATGTGGGTTTCACATTTTATCAGGAAACTGCCAGATGTGAATGGGGTTTTCACAGTGCATCAGGATCCTGCCAGAAGTGTATGGGGTTTTCACAGTGCATCAGGATTCTTACAGATGTATATGGGGGTTTCACAGTGTATCAGGATCCTGCATCGTGTGTATGGGGTTTTCACAGTGCATCAGGATCCTGCCAGGTGTGTCTGGGGTTTTCACAGTGTATCAGGATCCTGTCAGGTGTGTATGGGGTTTTCATAGTGTATCAGGATCCTGCCTGGTGTGTATGTGGGTTTCACAGTTTGTCAGGATCCTGCCTGGTGTGTATGGGGTTTTCACAGTGCATCAGGTTCCTGCCAGGTGTGCAAGTGTGTTTCACAGTTTATCAGGATCCTGCCTGGTGTGTATGGGGTTTCACAGTGGATCAGGATCCTGCCAGGTGTCTATGTGGGTTTCACAGTTTATCAGGATCCTGCCAGGTGTGTTTGGGGGTTTCACAGTTTATCAGGATCCTTCCACATGTGTCTGGGGTTTCACAGTGGTTCAGGACCCTGCCAGGTGTGTATGGGGTATTCACTGTGCATCAGGATCCTGCCTGGTGTGTATGGGGTTTTCACAGTGTATCAGGATCCTGCCAGGTGTGTACGGGGTTGTTCACAGTGTATAAGCATCCTGCCATGTGTGTATGGGGTTTTCACAGTGTATCAGGATCCTTGCAGATGTGTATGGGGTTTTCACAGTGGATCAGGAATCTGCCAGGTGTGTATGGGGATTTCACAGTGTATCAGGATCCTGCCAGGTGTGTATGTGGGTTTCACAGTTGATCAGGATCCTGCCACGTGTGTATGATGGTTTCACAGTGGTTCAGGATACTGCCAGGTGTGTTTGGGGTATCACTGTGCATCAGGATCTTGCCAGGTGTGTACGGGGTTTTCACAGTGTATCATGATCCTGCCAGGTGTGTATGTGGGTTTCACAGTTTATCAGGATCCTGCCACATGTGAATGGGGTTTCACAGTGGATCAGGATTCTACCAGGTGTGTACGGGGTTTTCACAGTGGATCTGGATCCTGCCAGATTAGTTTGGAGTTTTCACAGTGGATCAGGATTCTGCCAGGTGTGTATGGGGTTTTCACAGTGGATCAGGCTCCTGCCAGGTGTGTCAGGGATTTCACAGTGTATCAGGATCCTGCCAGGTGTGTATGGGGTGTTCACAGTTTATCAAGGTCCTGCCAGGCGTGTTTGGGGTTTTCACAGTGGATCAGTATCACGCCAGGTGTGTATGGGGGTTTCACTGTGTATCAGGATCCTGCCAGGTGTGTATGGGGTTTCACAGCGTATCAGGATCCTGCCAGGTGTGTATGGGGCTTCACAGTGTATCAGGATCCTGCCAGATGTGAATGGGGTTTCACTGCGTATCAGGATACTGCCAGATGTGAATGGGGTTGCACTGTGCATCAGGAACCTGCCAGGTGTGTATGGGGATTTCACAGTGCATCAGGCTCCAGCAAGGTGTGTATGGGGTTTTCACAGTGTATCAGGATCCTGCAAGGTGTGTATAGGGTTTTCACAGTCAATCAGGATCCTGCCAGGTGTGTATGGTTTTTCACAGTTCATCAGGATCCTGACAAGTGTGTATGGGGTGTTTACAGTTTATCAAGGTCCTGCCAGGCGTGTTTGGAGTTTTCACAGTGGATCAGGATCCTGCCAGGTGTGTATGGGGTTTCACAGTGTATCAGGCTCCTGCCAGATGCGTATGGGGGTTTCACAGTTTATCAGGATCCTGCCAGGTGTGCAAGGGGGTTTCACAGTTCATCAGGATCCTGCCAGGTGTGTATGGTTTTTCACAGTTCATCATGATCCTGCCTGGTGTGTCTGAGGGATTCACAGTTCATCAGGATCCTGCCAGGTGTGTATGTGGGTTTCACATTTTATCAGGAAACTGCCAGATGTGAATGGGGTTTTCACAGTGCATCAGGATCCTGCCTGATGTGTATGGGGTTTTCACAGTGCCTCAGGTTTCTTCCAGATGTGTAAGGGGGTTTCACAGTGTATCAGGATCCTGCAATGTGTGTATGGGGTTTTCACAGTGCATCAGGATCCTGCCAGGTGTGTATGAGGTTTGCACAGTGTATCAGGATCCTGCCAGGTGTGTATGGGGTTTTCACAGTGTATCGGGATCCTGCCAGGTGTGTATGTGGGTTTCACAGTTTATCAGGATCCTGCCTGGTGTGTGTGGGGTTTCACAGTGGATCAGGGTCCTGCAATGTGTCTATGTGGGTTTCACAGTTTATCAGGATCCTGCCAGGTGTGTTTGGGGGTTTCACAGTTTATCAGGATCCTTCCACATGTGTCTGGGTTTTCACAGTGGTTCAGGACCCTGCCAGGTGTGTTTGGGGTATTCACTGTGCATCAGGGTCCTGCCAGGTGTGTATGGGGTTTTCACAGTGTATCAGGATCCTGCCAGGTGTGTACGGGTTTGTTCACAGTGTATCAGGATCCTGCCATGTGTGTATGGGGTTTTCACGGTGTATCAGGATCCTTCCAGATGTGTATGGGGTTTTCACAGTGGAACAGGAACCTGCCAGGTGTGTATGGGCATTTCACAGTGTATCAGGATCCTGCCAGGTGTGTATGTGGGTTTCACAGTTGATCAGGATCCTGCCACGTGTGTATGATGGTTTCACAGTGGTTCAGGATACTGCCAGGTGTGTTTGGGGTTTCACTGTGCATCAGGATCCTGCCAGGTGTGTACGGGGTTTTCACAGTGTATCAGGATCCTGCCAGGTGTGTATGTGGGTTTCACATCTTATCAGGACCCTGCCACATGTGAATGGTGTTTCACAGTGGATCAGGATTCTACCAGGTGTGTCCGGGGTTTTCACAGTGGATCTGGATCCTGCCAGATTAGTTTGGAGTTTTCACAGTGGATCAGGATCCTGCCAGGTGTGTATGGGGTTTTCACAGTGGATCAGGCTCCTGCCAGGTGTGTCAGGGATTTCACAGTGTATCAGGATTCTGACAAGTGTGTATGGGGTGTTTACAGTTTATCAAGGTCCTGCCAGGCGTGTTTGGAGTTTTCACAGTGGATCAGGATCCTGCCAGGTGTGTATGGGGTTTCACAGTGTATCAGGATCCTGCCAGGTGTGTATGGGGTTTCACAGTGGATCAGGATCCTGCCAGATGTGTATGGGGTTTCACAGTGTATCAGGATCCTGCCAGGTGTGTATGGGGTTTCACAGTGTATCAGGATCCTGCCAGATGTGAATGGGGTTTCACTGTGTATCAGGATACTGCCAGATGTGAATGGGGTTGCACTGTGCATCAGGAACCTGCCAGGTGTGTACGGGGATTTCACAGTGCATCAGGCTCCTGCCAGGTGTGTATGGGGGTTTCACAGATTATCAGGATCCTGCCAGGTGAGTAAGGGGGTTTCACAGTTCATCAGGATCCTGCCAGGTGTGTATGGGGGTTTCACAGTTCATCAGTATCCTGCCTGGTGTGTCTGGGGGATTCACAGTTCATCAGGATCCTGCCAGGTGTGTATGTGGGTTTCACATTTTATCAGGAAACTGCCAGATGTGAATGGGGTTTTCACAGTGCATCAGAATCCTGCCAGAAGTGTGTGGGGTTTTCACAGTGCATCAGGATTCTTACCGATCTATATGGGGGTTTCACAGTGTATCAGGATCCTGCATCGTGTGCATGGGGTTTTCACAGTGCTTCAGGATCCTGCCAGGTCTGTCTGGGGTTTTCACAGTGTATCAGGATCCTGTCAGGTGTGTATGGGGTTTTCATAGTGTATCAGGATCCTGCCAGGTGTGTATGCGGGTTTCACAGTTTGTCAGGATCCTGCCTGGTGTGTATGGGGTTTTCCCAGTGCATCAGGTTCCTGCCAGGTGTGCAAGTGGATTTCACAGTTTATCAGGATCCTGCCTGGTGTGTATGAGGTTTCACAGTGGATCAGGATCCTGCCAGGTGTTTATGTGGGTTTCACAGTTTATCAGGATCCTGCCAGGTGTGTTTGGGGGTTTCACAATTTATCAGGATCCTTCCACATGTGTCTGGGGTTTCACAGTGGTTCAGGACCCTGCCAGGTGTGTATTGGTTTTTCACAGTGGATGAGGAACCTGAAAAGTGTGTATCGGGATTTTACAGTGTATCAGGATCCTGCCAGATGTGTATGTGGGTTTCACAGTTTATCAGGATCCTGCCACGTGTGTATGGGGTTTCACAGTGGTTCAGGATTCTGCCAGGTGTGTTTGGGGTTTCACTGTGCATCAGGATCCTTCCAGGTGTGTACGGGGTTTTCACAGTGTGTCAGGATCCTGCCAGGTGTGTATGTGGGTTTCACAGTTTATCAGGATCCTGCCAGATGTGAATAGAGTTTCACAGTGGATTAAGATCCTGCCAGGTGTGCCCGGGGTTTTCACAGTGGATCAGGATCCTGCCAGATGTGTATGGAGATTTCACAGCGGATCAGGATCCTGCCAGGTGTGTATGGGGTTTTCACAGTTTATCAGGATCCTGCCAGATGTGAATAGAGTTTCACAGTGGATTAAGATCCTGCCAGGTGTGCACGGGGTTTTCACAGTGGATCAGGTTCCTGCCAGATGTGTATGGAGATTTCACAGCGGATCAGGATCCTGCCAGGTGTGTATGGGGTGTTCACAGTTTATCAAGGTCCTGCCAGGCGTGTTTGGAGTTTTCACAGTGGATCAGTATCACGCCATGTGTGTATGGGGGTTTCACTGTGTATCAGGATCCTGCCAGTTGTGTATGGGGTTTCACAGTGTGTCAGGATCCTGCCAGGTGTGTATGGGGCTTCACAGTGTATCAGGATCCTGCCAGATGTGAATGGGGTTTCAATGTGTATCAGGATACTGCCAGATGTGAATGGGGTTGCACTGTGCATCAGGCTCCTGCCAGGTGTGTATGGGGGTTTCACAGTGCATCAGGATCCTGCCAGGCGTGTAAGGGGGTTTCACAGTTCATCAGGATCCTGCCTGGCGTGTCTGCAGGATTCACAGTTCATCAGGATCCTGCCAGGTGTGTATGTGGGTTTCACATTTTATCAGGAAACTGCCAGATGTGAATGGGGTTTTCACAGTGCATCAGGATCCTGCCTGATGTGTATGGGGTTTTCACAGTGCCTCAGGATACTTCCAGATGTGTATGGGGGTTTCACAGTGTATCAGGATCCTGCATCGTGTGTATGGGGTTTTCACAGTGCATCAGGATCCTGCCAGGTGTGTATGGGGTTTGCATAGTGTATCAGGATCCTGCCAGGTGTGTATGGGGTTTGCACAGTGTATCAGGATCCTGCCAGGTGTGTATGTGGGTTTCACAGTTTATCAGGATCCTGCCTGGTGTGTGTGGGGTTTCACAGTGGATCAGGGTCCTGCAATGTGTCTATGTGGGTTTCACAGTTTATCAGGATCCTGTCAGGTGTGTATGGGGTTTTCATAGTGTATCAGGATCCTGCCAGGTGTGTATGTGGGTTTCACAGTTTGTCAGGATCCTGCCTGGTGTGTATGGGGTTTTCACAGTGCATCAGGTTCCTGCCAGGTGTGCAAGTGGGTTTCACAGTTTATCAGGATCCTGCCTGGTGAGTATTGGGTTTCACAGTGGATCAGGATCCTGCCAGGTGTCTATGTGGGTTTCACAGTTTATCAGGATCCTGCCAGGTGTGTTTGGCGGTTTCACAGTTTATCAGGATCCTTCCACATGTGTCTGGGGTTTTACAGTGGTTCAGGACCCTGCCAGGTGTGTATGGGGTATGCACTGTGCATCAGGATCCTGCCTGGTGTGTATGGGGTTTTCACAGTGTATCAGGATCCTGCCTGATGTGTATCGGTTTTTCACAGTGGATCAGGAACCTGCCAAGTGTGTATCGGGATTTTACAGTGTATCAGGATCCTGCCAGGTGTGTATGTGGGTTTCACAGTGCATCAGGATCCTGCCACGTGTGTATGGGGTTTCACAGTGGTTCAGGATACTGCCAGGTGTGTTTGGGGTTTCACTGTGCATCAGGATCCTTCCAGGTGTGTACGGGGTTTTCACAGTGTATCAGGATCCTGCCAGGTGTGTATGTGGGTTTCACAGTTTATCAGGATCCTGCCAGATGTGAATAGGGTTTCACAGTGGATTAGGATCCTGCCAGGTGTGCACGGGGTTTTCACAGTGGATCAGGATCCTGCCAGGTGTGGATGGGGGTTTCACAGTGGATCAGGATCATGCCAGGTGTGTCAGGGATTTCACAGTGTATCAGGATCCTGCCAGGTGTGTATGGGGTGTTCACAGTTTATCAAGGTCCTGCCAGGCGTGTTTGGAGTTTTCACAGTGGATCAGTACCACGCCAGGTGTGTATGGGGGTTTCACTGTGTATCAGGATCCTGCCAGGTGTGTATGGGGTTTCACAGTGTATCAGGATCCTGCCAGGTGTGTATGGGGCTTCACAGTGTATCAGGATCCTGCCAGATGTGAATGGGGTTTCACTGTGTATCAGGATACTGCCAGATGTGAATGGGGTTGCACTGTGCATCAGGAACCTGCCAGGTGTGTACGGGGATTTCACAGTGCATCAGGCTCCTGCCAGGTGTGTATGGGGGTTTCACAGTTTATCAGGATCCTGCCAGGTGTGTAAGGGGGTTTCACAGTTCATCAGGATCCTGCCAGGTGTGTATGGTTTTTCACAGTTCATCAGGATCCTGCCTGGTGTGTCTGCAGGATTCACAGTTCATCAGGATCCTGCCAGGTGTGTATGTGGGTTTCACATTTTATCAGGAAACTGCCAGATGTGAATGGGGTTTTCACAGTGCATCAGGATCCTGCCTGATGTGTATGGGGTTTTCACAGTGCCTCAGGATTCTTCCAGATGTGTATGGGGGTTTCACAGTGTATCAGGATCCTGCATCGTGTGTATGGGGTTTTCACAGTGCATCAGGATCCTGCCAGGTGTGTATGGGGTTTGCACAGTGTATCAGGATCCTGCCAGGTGTGTATGGGGTTTTCACAGTGTATCAGGATCCTGCCAGGTGTGTATGTGGGTTTCACAGTTTATCAGGATCTAGCCTGGTGTGTGTGGGGTTTCACAGTGGATCAGGGTCCTGCAAGGTGTCTATGTGGGTTTCACAGTTTATCAGGATCCTGCCAGGTGTGTTTGGGGGTTTCACAGTTTATCAGGATCCTTCCACATGTGTCTGGGTTTTCACAGTGGTTCAGGACCCTGCCAGGTGTGTTTGGGGTATTCACTGTTCATCAGGATCCTGCCAGGTGTGTATGGGGTTTTCACAGTGTATCAGGATCCTGTCAGGTGTGTACGGGGTTGTTCACAGTGTATCAGGATCCTGCCATGTGTGTATGGGGTTTTCAAAGTGTATCAGGATCCTTCCAGATGTGTATGGGGTTTTCACAGTGGATCAGGAACCTGCCAGGTGTGTATGGGCATTTCACAGTGCATCAGGCTCCTGCCAGGTGTGTATGGGGGTTTCACAGTTTATCAGGACCCTGCCAGGTGTGTTTGGGGTATTCACTGTTCATCAGGATCCTGCCAGGTGTGTATGGGGTTTTCACAGTGTATCAGGATCCTGCCAGGTGTGTACGGGGTTGTTCACAGTGTATCAGGATCCTGCCATGTGTGTATGGGGTTTTCACAGTGTATCAGGATCCTTCCAGATGTGTATGGGGATTTCACAGTGGATCAGGATCCTGCCAGGTGTGTATGTGGGTTTCACAGTTTATCAGGATCCTGCCACGTGTGTATGATGGTTTCACAGTGGTTCAGGATACTGCCAGGTGTGTTTGTGGTTTCACTGTGCATCAGGATCCTGCCAGGTGTGTTGGGGGTTTTCACATTGTATCAGAATCCTGCCAGGTGTTTATGTGGTTTTCACAGTTTATCAGGATCCAGCCACATGTGAATGGGGTTTCACAGTGGATCAGGATCCTGCCAGGTGTGTTGGGGGTTTTCACATTGTATCAGAATCCTGCCAGGTGTGTATGTGGGTTTCACAGTTTATCAGGATCCTGCCAAATGTGAATGGGGTTTCACAGTGGATCAGGATCCTGCCAGGCGTGTATGGGGTTTTCACAGTGGATCAGGCTCCTGCCAGGTGTGTCAGGGATTTCACAGTGTATCAGGATCCTGACAAGTGTGTATGGGGTGTTCACAGTTTTTCAAGGTCCTGCCAGGCGTGTTTGGAGTTTTCACAGTGGATCAGGATCCTGCCAGGTGTGTATGGGGTTTCACAGTGTATCAGGATCCTGCCAGGGGTGTATGGGGTTTCACAGTGTATCAGGATCCTGCCAGATGTGTATGGGGTTTCACTGTGTATCAAGATACTGCCAGATGTGAATGGGGTTGCACTGTGCATCAGGAACCTGCCAGGTGTGTACGGGGATTTCACAGTGCATCAGGCTCCTGCCCGGTGAGTAAGGGGGTTTCACAGTTCATCAGGATCCTGCCAGGTGTGTATGGGGGTTTCACAGTTCATCAGTATCCTGCCTGGTGTGTCTGGGGGATTCACAGTTCATCAGGATCCTGCCAGGTGTGTATGTGGGTTTCACATTTTATCAGGAAACTGCCAGATGTGAATGGGGTTTTCACAGTGCATCAGGATCCTGCCAGATGTGTATGGGGTTTTCACAGTGCATCAGGATTCTTACAGATGTATATGGGGGTTTCACAGTGTATCAGGATCCTGCATCGTGTGTATGGGGTTTTCACAGTGCATCAGGATCCTGCCAGGTGTGTATGGGGTTTGCACAGTGTATCAGGAACCTGCCAGGTGTGTATGGGGTTTTCACAGTGTATCAGGATCCTGCCAGGTGTGTCTGTGGGTTTCACAGTTTATCAGGATCCTGCCTGGTGTGTGTGGGGTTTCACAGTGGATCAGGGTCCTGCAAGGTGTCTATGTGGGTTTCACAGTTTATCAGGATCCTGCCAGGTGTGTTTGGGGGTTTCACAGTTTATCAGGATCCTTCCACATGTGTCTGGGTTTTCACAGTGGTTCCGGACCCGGCCAGGTGTGTTTGGGGTATTCACTGTGCATCAGGGTCCTGCCAGGTGTGTATGGGGTTTTCACAGTGTCTCAGGATCCTTCTAGGTGTGTATGGGGTTTTCACCGTGTATCAGGACCCTGCGAGGTGTGTATGGGGTTTTCACAGTGGATCAGGTCCTGCCAGGTGTGTCTGGGATTTTCACAGTGTATCAGGATCCTGCCAGGTGTGTATGGGTTTTCACAGTGTATCAGGATCCTGCCAGGTGTGTATGGGGGTTTCACAGTGGATCAGAATTATGCCAGTTGTGTATGGGGTTTTCACAGTGTATCAGGATCCTGCCAGGTGTGTATGGGGTTTTCACAGTGTATCAGGATCCTGCCAGGTGCTTATGGGGGTTTCACAGTGTATCAGGATCCTGCCAAGTGTGTATGGGATTTTCACAGTGAATCGGGATCCTGCCAGGTGTGTATGGGGTTTCCACAGTGGATCAGGAACCTGCCAGGTGTGTATGGGGTTTTCACAGTGTATCAGGATCCTGCCACGTGTGTATGTGGTTTTCACAGTTTATCAGGCTCCTGCCTGGTGTGTATGGGTTTTTCACAGTGTGTCAGGATCCTGCCAGGTGTGTATGTGGGTTTCACAGTGCATCAGGATCCTGCCAGGTGTGTATGTGGGTTTCACAGTTTATCAGGATCCTGCCAGGAGTGTATGGGGTTTTCACAGTGTATCAAGATCCTTCCAGGTGTGTCTGGGTTTTCACAGTGCATCAGGATCCTGCCACATGTGTATGGGGTTTCACAGTGGATCAGTTCCTGCCAGGTGTGTGTGGGGTTTCCACAGTGTATCAGGACCCTGCCAGGTGTGTATGGGTTTTCACAGTGTATCAGACCCCTGCCGGGTGTGTATGGGGTTTTCACAGTGTAGCAGGATCCTTCCAGGTGTGTATGGGGTTTTCACAGAGTATCAGGATCCTGCCAGGTGTGTATGTGGTTTTCACAGTTTTCAGGATCCTGCCTGGTGTGTATGGGGTTTTCACAGTGTATCAGGATCCTGCCAGGTGTGTATGTGGGTTTCGCAGTGCATCAGGATCCTGCCAGGTGTGTATGTGGGTTTCGCAGTGCATCAGGATCCTGCCACGTGTGTATGGGGTTTCACAGTGGTTCAGGATACTGCCAGGTGTGTTTGGGGTTTCACTGTGCATCAGGATCCTTCCAGGTGTGTACGGGGTTTTCACAGTGTATCAGGATCCTGCCAGGTGTGTATGTGGGTTTCACAGTTTATCAGGATCCTGCCAGATGTGAATAGGGTTTCACAGTGGATTAGGATCCTGCCAGGTGTGCACGGGGTTTTCACAGTGGATCAGGATCCTGCCAGGTGTGGATGGGGGTTTCACAGTGGATCAGGATCATGCCAGGTGTGTCAGGGATTTCACAGTGTATCAGGATCCTGCCAGGTGTGTATGGGGTGTTCACAGTTTATCAAGGTCCTGCCAGGCGTGTTTGGAGTTTTCACAGTGGATCAGTATCACGCCAGGTGTGTATGGGGGTTTCACTGTGTATCAGGATCCTGCCAGGTGTGTATGGGGTTTCACAGTGTATCAGGATCCTGCCAGGGGTGTATGGGGTTTCACAGTGTATCAGGATCCTGCCAGATGTGAATGGGGTTTCACTGTGTATCAAGATACTGCCAGATGTGAATGGGGTTGCACTGTGCATCAGGAACCTGCCAGGTGTGTACGGGGATTTCACAGTGCATCAGGCTCCTGCCAGGTGTGTATGGGGGTTTCACAGTTTATCAGGATCCTGCCCGGTGAGTAAGGGGGTTTCACAGTTCATCAGGATCCTGCCAGGTGTGTATGGGGGTTTCACAGTTCATCAGTATCCTGCCTGGTGTGTCTGGGGGATTCACAGTTCATCAGGATCCTGCCAGGTGTGTATGTGGGTTTCACATTTTATCAGGAAACTGCCAGATGTGAATGGGGTTTTCACAGTGCATCAGGATCCTGCCAGAAGTGTATGGGGTTTTCACAGTGCATCAGGATTCTTACAGATGTATATGGGGGTTTCACAGTGTATCAGGATCCTGCATCGTGTGTATGGGGTTTTCACAGTGCATCAGGATCCTGCCAGGTGTGTATGGGGTTTGCACAGTGTATCAGGAACCTACCAGGTGTGTATGGGGTTTTCACAGTGTATCAGGATCCTGCCAGGTGTGTCTGTGGGTTTCACAGTTTATCAGGATCCTGCCTGGTGTTTGTGGGGTTTCACAGTGGATCAGGGTCCTGCAAGGTGTCTATGTGGGTTTCACAGTTTATCAGGATCCTGCCAGGTGTGTTTGGGGGTTTCACAGTTTATCAGGATCCTTCCACATGTGTCTGGGTTTTCACAGTGGTTCCGGACCCGGCCAGGTGTGTTTGGGGTATTCACTGTGCATCAGGGTCCTGCCAGGTGTGTATGGGGTTTTCACAGTGTCTCAGGATCCTTCTAGGTGTGTATGGGGTTTTCACCGTGTATCAGGACCCTGCGAGGTGTGTATGGGGTTTTCACAGTGGATCAGGTCCTGCCAGGTGTGTATGGGATTTTCACAGTGTATCAGGATCCTGCCAGGTGTGTATGGGTTTTCACAGTGTATCAGGATCCTGCCAGGTGTGTATGGGGGTTTCACAGTGGATCAGAATTATGCCAGTTGTGTATGGGGTTTTCACAGTGTATCAGGATCCTGCCAGGTGTGTATGGGGTTTTCACAGTGTATCAGGATCCTGCCAGGTGCTTATGGGGGTTTCACAGTGTATCAGGATCCTGCCAAGTGTGTATGGGATTTTCACAGTGAATCGGGATCCTGCCAGGTGTGTATGGGGTTTTCACAGTGGATCAGGATCCTGCCAGGTGTGTATGGGGTTTTCACAGTGTATCAGGATCCTGCCACGTGTGTATGTGGTTTTCACAGTTTATCAGGCTCCTGCCTGGTGTGTATGGGTTTTTCACAGTGTGTCAGGATCCTGCCAGGTGTGTATGTGGGTTTCACAGTGCATCAGGATCCTGCCAGGTGTGTATGTGGGTTTCACAGTTTATCAGGATCCTGCCAGGAGTGTATGTGGTTTTCACAGTGTATCAAGATCCTTCCAGGTGTGTATGGGGTTTTCACAGAGTATCAGGATCCTGCCAGGTGTGTATGTGGTTTTCACAGTTTTCAGGATCCTGCCTGGTGTGTATGGGGTTTTCACAGTGTATCAGGATCCTGCCAGGTGTGTATGTGGGTTTCGCAGTGCATCAGGATCCTGCCAGGTGTGTATGTGGGTTTCGCAGTGCATCAGGATCCTGCCACGTGTGTATGGGGTTTCACAGTGGTTCAGGATACTGCCAGGTGTGTTTGGGGTTTCACTGTGCATCAGGATCCTTCCAGGTGTGTACGGGGTTTTCACAGTGTATCAGGATCCTGCCAGGTGTGTATGTGGGTTTCACAGTTTATCAGGATCCTGCCAGATGTGTATAGGGTTTCACAGTGGATTAGGATCCTGCCAGGTGTGCACGGGGTTTTCACAGTGGATCAGGATCCTGCCAGGTGTGGATGGGGGTTTCACAGTGGATCAGGATCATGCCAGGTGTGTCAGGGATTTCACAGTGTATCAGGATCCTGCCAGGTGTCTATGGGGTGTTCACAGTTTATCAAGGTCCTGCCAGGCGTGTTTGGAGTTTTCACAGTGGATCAGTATCACGCCAGGTGTGTATGGGGTTTCACAGTGTATCAGGATCCTGCCAGGTGTGTCTGGGGCTTCACAGTGTATCAGGATCCTGCCAGATGTGAATGGGGTTTCACTGTGTATCAGGATACTGCCAGATGTGAATGGGGTTGCACTGTGCATCAGGAACCTGCCAGGTGTGTACGGGGATTTCACAGTGCATCAGGCTCCTGCCAGGTGTGTATGGGGGTTTCACAGTTTATCAGGATCCTGCCAGGTGTGTAAGGGGGTTTCACAGTTCATCAGGATCCTGCCAGGTGTGTATGGTTTTTCACAGTTCATCAGGATCCTGCCTGGTGTGTCTGCAGGATTCACAGTTCATCAGGATCCTGCCAGGTGTGTATGTGGGTTTCACATTTTATCAGGAAACTGCCAGATGTGAATGGGGTTTTCACAGTGCATCAGGATCCTGCCTGATGTGTATGGGGTTTTCACAGTGCCTCAGGATTCTTCCAGATGTGTATGGGGGTTTCACAGTGTATCAGGATCCTGCATCGTGTGTATGGGGTTTTCACAGTGCATCAGGATCCTGCCAGGTGTGTATGGGGTTTGCACAGTGTATCAGGATCCTGCCAGGTGTGTATGGGGTTTTCACAGTGTATCAGGATCCTGCCAGGTGTGTATGTGGGTTTCACAGTTTATCAGGATCTTGCCTGGTGTGTGTGGGGTTTCACAGTGGATCAGGGTCCTGCAAGGTGTGTTTGGGGGTTTCACAGTTTATCAGGATCCTTCCACATGTGTCTGGGTTTTCACAGTGGTTCAGGACCCTGCCAGGTGTGTTTGGGGTATTCACTGTTCATCAGGATCCTGCCAGGTGTGTATGGGGTTTTCACAGTGTATCAGGATCCTGCCAGGTGTGTACGGGGTTGTTCACAGTGTATCAGGATCCTGCCATGTGTGTATGGGGTTTTCACAGTGTATCAGGATCCTTCCAGATGTGTATGGGGTTTTCACAGTGGATCAGGAACCTGCCAGGTGTGTATGGGGGTTTCACAGTTTATCAGGACCCTGCCAGGTGTGTTTGGGGTATTCACTGTTCATCAGGATCCTGCCAGGTGTGTATGGGGTTTTCACAGTGTATCAGGATCCTGCCAGGTGTGTACGGGGTTGTTCACAGTGTATCAGGATCCTGCCATGTGTGTATGGGGTTTTCACAGTGTATCAGGATCCTTCCAGATGTGTATGGGGATTTCACAGTGGATCAGGATCCTGCCAGGTGTGTATGTGGGTTTCACAGTTGATCAGGATCCTGCCACGTGTGTATGATGGTTTCACACTGGTTCAGGATACTGGCAGGTGTGTTTGTGGTTTCACTGTGCATCAGGATCCTGCCAGGTGTGTTGGGGGTTTTCACATTGAATCAGAATCCTGCCAGGTGTTTATGTGGTTTTCACAGTTTATCAGGATCCTGCCACATGTGAATGTGGTTTCACAGTGGATCAGGTTCCTTCCAGGTGTGTACGGGGTTTTCACATTGTATCAGAATCCTGCCAGGTGTGTATGTGGGTTTCACAGTTTATCAGGATCCTGCCAAATGTGAATGGGGTTTCACAGTGGATCAGGATCCTGCCAGGCGTGTATGGGGTTTTCACAGTGGATCAGGCTCCTGCCAGGTGTGTCAGGGATTTCACAGTGTATCAGGATCCTGACAAGTGTGTATGGGGTGTTCACAGTTTATCAAGGTCCTGCCAGGCGTGTTTGGAGTTTTCACAGTGGATCAGGATCCTGCATCGTGTGTATGGGGTTTCACAGTGTATCAGGATCCTGCCAGGGGTGTATGGGGTTTCACAGTGTATCAGGATCCTGCCAGATGTGAATGGGGTTTCACTGTGTATCAAGATACTGCCAGATGTGAATGGGGTTGCACTGTGCATCAGGAACCTGCCAGGTGTGTACGGGGATTTCACAGTGCATCAGGCTCCTGCCAGGTGTGTATGGGGGTTTCACAGTTTATCAGGATCCTGCCCGGTGAGTAAGGGGGTTTCACAGTTCATCAGGATCCTGCCAGGTGTGTATGGGGGTTTCACAGTTCATCAGTATCCTGCCTGGTGTGTCTAGGGGATTCACAGTTCATCAGGATCCTGCCAGGTGTGTATGTGGGTTTCACATTTTATCAGGAAACTGCCAGATGTGAATGGGGTTTTCACAGTGCATCAGGATCCTGCCAGAAGTGTATGGGGTTTTCACAGTGCATCAGGATTCTTACAGATGTATATGGGGGTTTCACAGTGTATCAGGATCCTGCATCGTGTGTATGGGGTTTTCACAGTGCATCAGGATCCTGCCAGGTGTGTATGGGGTTTGCACAGTGTATCAGGAACCTGCCAGGTGTGTATGGGGTTTTCACAGTGTATCAGGATCCTGCCAGGTGTGTCTGTGGGTTTCACAGTTTATCAGGATCCTGCCTGGTGTGTGTGGGGTTTCACAGTGGATCAGGGTCCTGCAAGGTGTCTATGTGGGTTTCACAGTTTATCAGGATCCTGCCAGGTGTGTTTGGGGGTTTCACAGTTTATCAGGATCCTTCCACATGTGTCTGGGTTTTCACAGTGGTTCCGGACCCGGCCAGGTGTGTTTGGGGTATTCACTGTGCATCAGGGTCCTGCCAGGTGTGTATGGGGTTTTCACAGTGTCTCAGGATCCTTCTAGGTGTGTATGGGGTTTTCACCGTGTATCAGGACCCTGCGAGGTGTGTATGGGGTTTTCACAGTGGATCAGGTCCTGCCAGGTGTGTATGGGATTTTCACAGTGTATCAGGATCCTGCCAGGTGTGTATGGGTTTTCACAGTGTATCAGGATCCTGCCAGGTGTGTATGGGGGTTTCACAGTGGATCAGAATTATGCCAGTTGTGTATGGGGTTTTCACAGTGTATCAGGATCCTGCCAGGTGTGTATGGGGTTTTCACAGTGTATCAGGATCCTGCCAGGTGCTTATGGGGGTTTCACAGTGTATCAGGATCCTGCCAAGTGTGTATGGGATTTTCACAGTGAATCGGGATCCTGCCAGGTGTGTATGGGGTTTTCACAGTGGATCAGGATCCTGCCAGGTGTGTATGGGGTTTTCACAGTGTATCAGGATCCTGCCACGTGTGTATGTGGTTTTCACAGTTTATTAGGCTCCTGCCTGGTGTGTATGGGTTTTTCACAGTGTGTCAGGATCCTGCCAGGTGTGTATGTGGGTTTCACAGTGCATCAGGATCCTGCCAGGTGTGTATGTGGGTTTCACAGTTTATCAGGATCCTGCCAGGAGTGTATGGGGTTTTCACAGTGTATCAAGATCCTTCCAGGTGTGTCTGGGTTTTCACAGTGCATCAGGATCCTGCCACATGTGTATGGGGTTTCACAGTGGATCAGTTCCTGCCAGGTGTGTGTGGGGTTTCCACAGTGTATCAGAACCCTGCCAGGTGTGTATGGGTTTTCACAGTGTATCACACCCCTGCCGGGTGTGTATGGGGTTTTCACAGTGTAGCAGGATCCTTCCAGGTGTGTATGGGGTTTTCACAGAGTATCAGGATCCTGCCAGGTGTGTATGTGGTTTTCACAGTTTTCAGGATCCTGCCTGGTGTGTATGGGGTTTTCACAGTGTATCAGGATCCTGCCAGGTGTGTATGTGGGTTTCGCAGTGCATCAGGATCCTGCCAGGTGTGTATGTGGGTTTCACAGTTTATCAGGATCCTGCCTGGTGAGCATGGGGTTTCACAGTGTTTCAGGACCCTGCCACGTGAGTATGGGGTTTCGCAGTGTATCATGATCCTGCCTGGTGTTTCTGGGGGTTTCACAGTTTATCAGGATCCTGCCACGTATGTATGGGGTTTTCACAGTGCATCAGGATCCTGCCGGATGTGTATGGGTTTTCACAGTGTATCAGGATCCTGCCAGATGTGTATGGGGTTTCACAGTTTATCAGCATCCTGACACGTGTGTATGGGGTTTTCACAGGGCATCAGGATCCTGCCAGATGTGTATGTGGATATCACATTGCCTCAGGATCCTTCCAGATGTGTATGGGTGTTTCACAGTGTATCAGTATCCTGCCAGGTGTGTATGGGGTTTCAGAGTGTATCAGGATCTGCCAGGTGTGCATGGGGTTTTCACAGTGCATCAGGATCCGGCCAGGTGTGTATGGGGTTTCACAGTGTATCAGGATCCTGCCAGGTGTGTATGGGGTTTTCACAGTGTATCAGGATCCTTCCAGGTGTGTCTGGGTTTTCACAGTGTTTCAGGATCCTGCCAGGTGTGTATGTGGTTTTCACAGTTTATCAGGATCCTGCCTGGTGTGTATGGGGTTTTCACAGTGTATCACGATCCTGCCAGGTGTGTCTGTGGGTTTCACAGTTTATCAGGATCCTTCCTGGTGTGTATGGGGTTTCGCAGTGGATCAGGACCCTGCCACGTGTGTATGGGGGTTTCACAGTTTATCAGGATCCTGCGACGTTTGTATGGGGTTTTCACAGTGCATCAGGATCCTTCCGGATGTGTATGGGTTTTCACAGTGTTTCAGCATCCTGCCACGTGTGTATGGGGTTTTCACAGTGCATCAGGAACCTGCCAGATGTGTATGGGGATTTCACATTGCATCAGGATCCTTCCAGATGTGTATGCGTGTTGCACAGTGTATCAGGATCCTGCCAGGAGTGCATGGGGTTTTCACTGTGCATCAGGATCCTGCCAGGTCTGTGTGGGGTTTTCACAGTGTATCAGGATCCTGGCAGGTGTGTATGGGGATTTCACTGTGCATCAGGATCCTGCCAGGTGTGTATGGGGTTTCATAGTGTATCAGGATCATGCCAGGTGTGTATGTGGGTTTCACAGTTTATCAGGATCATGCCAGGTGTGTATGGGGGTTTCACAGTGTATCAGGATCCTGCCAGGTGTGTCTGTGGGTTTCACAGTTTATCAGGATCCTGCTAGGTGTGTCTGGGGTTTTAACAGTTTATCAGTATCCTGCCAGGTGTGCATGGGGTTTTCACAGATAATCAGGATCCTGCCAGGTGTGTATGTTGGTTTCACAGATTATCAGTTTCCTGCCAGGTGTGTATGGGGGTTTCACAGTTTGTCAGGATCCTGCCAGATGTGTATGGAGTTTTCACAGTGGATCAGGATCCTGCCAGGTGTGCATGCGGTTTTCACAGTGGATCAGGATCCTGCCAGGTGTGTCAGGGATTTCACAGTGTATCAGGATCCTGCCAGGTGTGTATGGGGAGCTCACAGTTTATCAAGGTGCTGCCAGGCGTGTATGGAGTTTTCACAGTGGGTCAGGATCCTGCCAGGTGTGTATGGGGGTTTCACTGTGTATCATGATCCTGCCAGGTGTGTATGGGGTTTCACAGTGTATCAGGATCCGGCCAGATGTGAATGGGGTTTCACTGTGTATCAGGATCCTGCCAGATGTGAATGGCGTTTCACTGTGCATCAGGAAACTGCCAGGTGTGTACAGGGATTTCACAGTGCAGCAGGCTCCTGCCAGGTGTGTATGGGGGTTTCACAGTATATCAGGATCCTGCCAGGTGTGTATGGGTTTTCACAGTATATCAGGATCCTGCCAGGTGTGTATGGGGGTTTCAGTTTATCAGCATCCAGCCAGGTGCGTATGGGGTATATACAGTGGATCAGGATCCTGCCAGGTGTGTATGGGGTTTTCACAGTGTATCAGGATCCTGCCAAGTGCGTCTGGGGTTTTCACAGTGGATCTGGATCCTACCAGGTGGGTATGGGGTTTTCACAGTGGATCAGGATCCTGCAAGGTGTGTGTGGGGTTTTCACAGTGTATCAGGATCCTGCCAGGTGCGTATGTGATTTTCACAGTGCATCAGGATACTGCCAGGTGTGTATGTAGTTTTCACAGTGCATCAGGATCCTGCCAGGTGTGTTTGGGGTTTTCACTGTGCATCAGGATCCTGCCAGGTGTGTGTGGGGTTTTCACTGCGCATCAGGATCCTGCCAGGTGTGTATGGGGTTCTCATAGTGTATCAGGATCATGCCAGGTGTGTATCTGGGTTTCACAGTTTATCAGGATCATGCCAGGTGTGTATGGGGGTTTCACAGTGTATCAGGATCCTGCCAGGTGTGTATGTGGGTTTCACAGCTATCAGGATCCCGCCAGGTGTTTCTGGGGTTTTCACAGTTTATCAGTATCCTGCCAGGTGTGTATGGGGTTTTCACAGATAATCAGGATCCTGCCAGGTGTGTATGTTGGTTTCACAGTTTATCAGTTTCCTGCCAGGTGTGTATGGGGGTTTCACAGTTTGTCAGGATCCTGCCAGGTGTGTATGGGGGTTTCACAGTTTGTCAGGATCCTGACAGGTGTGTCTGGGGGTTTCACTGTGCATCAGGATCCTGCCAGGTGTGTGTGGGGTTTTCACGTTGTATCAGGATCCTGCCAGGTGTGTATGGGGTTTTCACTGTGTATCAGTATCCTGCCAGGTGTGTATGGGGTTTTCACAGTGTATCAGGATCCTGCGAGGTGTGTATGGGGGTTTCACAGTGTATCAGGATCCTGCCAGGTGTGTATGTGCTTTTCACAGTTTATCAGGATCCTGCCAGGTGTGTCTGGGGTTTTCACAGTTTATCAGGATCCTGCCAGGTGTGTATGGGTTTTTCACAGTTTATCAGGATCCTGCCAGGTGTGTATGTTGGTTTCACAGTTTATCATTTTCCTGCCAGGTGTGTATGGGGGTTTCACAGTTTTCAGGATCCTGCCAGGTGTGTATGGGGGTTTCACAGTTTATCGGGATACTGCCTGCTGTGTCTGGGGGTTTCACAGTTTATCAGGATCCTGCCAGGTGTGTATGTGGGTTTCACAGTTCATCTGGATGCTGCCAGATGTGAATAGGGTTTTCACAGTGCGTCAAGATCCTGCCCGATGTGTATGGGGATTTCACAGTGCATCAGGATCCTTCCAGATGTGCCTGGGGGTTTCACAGTGTATCAAGATACTGCCACGTGTGCATGGGGTTTCACAGTTTATCAGGTTCCTTGCAGGTGTATATCTGGGTTTCACAGTTTTATCAGGATCCTGCCTGGTGTGTCTGGGGTTTTGGCAGTTTGTCAGGATCCTGCCAGGTGTGTATGTGGGTTTCACAGTGTATCAGGCTGCTGCCAGGTGTGCATGTGGGTTTCACAGTTTATCAGGATACTGCCTGGTGTGTATGGGGTTTCACAGTGGATCAGGATCCTGCCACGTGTGTATGAGGTTTTCACAGTGTATCAGGATCCTGCATCGTGTGGATGGGGTTTTCACAGTGCATCAGGATCCTGCCAGGTGTGTATCGTGTTTTCACAGTGTATCAGGATCCTGCCAGGTGTGTATGTTTTTTTCACAGTTTATCAGGATCCTGCCTGGTGTGTAGGGGTTTTCACAGTGTATCAGCATCCTGCCAGGTGTGTATGGGGTTTTCACTTTGTATCAGGATCCTGCCAGGTGTGTGTGGGGTTTTCACAGTGCATCAGGATCCTGCCTGGTGTGTATGGGGTTTTCACTGATAATCAGGATCCTGCCAGGTGTGTATGTTGGTTTCACAGTTTATCAGTTTCCTGCCAGGTGTGTATGGGGGTTTCACAGTTTGTCAGGATCCTGCCAGGTGTGTCTGGGGTTTTCACAGTTTATCAGTATCCTGCCAGGTGTGTATGGGGTTTTCACAGATAATCAGGATCCTGCCAGGTGTGTATGTTTGTTTCACAGTTTATCAGTTTCCTGCCAGGTGTGTATGGGGGTTTCACAGTTTGTCAGGATCCTGCCAGATGTGTATGGAGTTTTCACAGTGGATCAGGATCCTGCCAGGTGTGCATGGGGTTTTCACAGTGGATCAGGATCCTGCCAGGTGTGTCAGGGATTTCACAGTGCATCAGGTTCCTTGCAGGTGTATATGTGGGTTTCACAGTTTATCAGGATCCTGCCTGGTGTGTCTGGGCTTTTCGCAGTTTGTCAGGATCCTGCCAGGTGTGTATGTGGGTTTCACAGTGTATCAGGCTCCTGCCAGGTGTGCATGTGGGTTTCACAGTTTATCAGGATCCTGCCTGGTGTGTATGGGGTTTTCACAATGTATCAGGATCCTGCATCGTGTGTATGGGGTTTTCACAGTGCATCAGGATCCTGCCAGCTGTGTATCATGTTTTCACAGTGTATCAGGATCCTGCCAGGTGTGTATGTTTTTTTCACAGTTTATCAGGATGCTGCATGGTGTGTATGGGGTTTTCACAGTGCATCAGGATCCTGCCTGGTGTGTACGGGGTTTCGCAGTGGATCAGGATCCTGCCATGTGTCGATGTGGGTTTCACAGTTTATCAGGATCCTGCCAGGTGTGTTTGGGGGTTTCACAGTTTATCAGGATCCTGGCACATGTGTATTGGGTTTCACAGTGGTTCAGGATCCTGCCAGGTGTGTTTGGTGTATTCACTGTGCATCAGGATCCTGCCAGTTGTGTACGGGGTTTTCACAGTGTATCAGCATCCTGCCAGGTGTGTATGGGGGTTTCACAGTTTATCGGGATACTGCCTGCTGTGTCTGGGGGTTTCACAGTTTATCAGGATCCTGCCAGGTGTGTATGTGGGTTTCACAGTTTATCTGGATCCTGCCAGATGTGAATAGGCTTTTCACAGTGCGTCAGGATCTTGCCCGATGTGTATGGGGTTTTCATAGTGCATCAGGATCCTTCCAGATGTGCCTGGAGGTTTCACATTGTATCAGGATACTGCCACGTGTGTATGGGGTTTCACAGTTTTTCAGGTTCCTTGCAGGTGTATATGTGGGTTTCACAGTTTATCAGGATCCTGCCTGGTGTGTCTGGGGTTTTCGCAGTTTGTCAGGATCCTGCCAGGTGTGTATGTGGGTTTCACAGTGTATCAGGCTCCTGCCAGGTGTGCATGTGGGTTGCACAGTTTATCAGGATCCTGCCTGGTGTGTATGGGGTTTCACAGTGTTTCAGGAGCCTGCCACGTGTGTATGGGGTTTTCACAGTGTATCAGGATCCTGCATCGTGTGTATGGGGTTTTCACAGTGCATCAGGATCCTGCCAGGTGTGTATCGTGTTTTCACAGTGTATCAGCATCCTGCCAGGTGTGTATGTTTTTTTCACAGTTTATCAGGATCCTGCCTGGTGTGTATGGGGTTTTCACAGTGCATCAGTATCCTGCCAGGTGTGTATGTGGGTCTCACAGTTTATCGGGATCCTGCCTGGTGTGTACGGGGTTTATCAGAGGATCAGGATCCTGCCAGGTGTCTATGTGGGTTTCACAGTTTATCAGGATCCTGCTAGGTGTGTTTGGGGGTTTCACAGTTTATCAGGATCCTGCCACATGTGTATTGGGTTTCACAGTGGTTCAGGATCCTGCCAGGTGTGTTAGGCGTATTCACTGTGCATCAGGATCCTGCCAGTTGTGTACGGGGTTTTCACAGTGTATCAGCATCCTGCCAGGTGTATATGGGGTTTTCACAGTGTATCAGGATCCTGCCAGATGTGTATTGGCTTTTCACAGTGGATCAGTAACCTGCCAGGTGTGTTTGGGGAATTCACAGTGTATCAGGATCCTGCCAGGTGTGCATTTGGGTTTCACAGTTTATCAAGTTCCTGCCACGTGTGTATGGGTTTTCACAGTGGTTCAGGTTCCTGCCAGGTGTGTTTGGGGTTTCACTGTGCATCAGGATCCTGCTCTGTGTGTGTGGGGTTTTCACAGTGTATCAGGATCCTGCCTGGTGTGTATGGGGTTTTCACTGATAATCAGGATCCTGCCAGGTGCGTATGTTGGTTTCACAGTTTATCAGTTTCCTGCCAGGTGTGTATGGGGGTTTCACAGTTTGTCAGGATCCTGCCAGGAGTGTCTGGGGGTTTCACAGATTATCGTGATCCTGACTGGTGTGTCTGGGGGTTTCACTGTGCATCAGGATCCTGCCAGGTGTGTGTGTGGTTTTCACAGTGTATCAGGATCCTGCCAGGTGTGTATGGGCTTTTCACTGTGCATCAGCATCCTGCCAGGTGTGTATGGGGTATTCACTGTGCATCAGGATCCTGCCAGGTGTGTACGGGGTTCTCACAGTGTATCAGCATCCTGCCAGCTGTGTATGGGGTTTTCACAGTGTATCAGGATTCTGCCAGGTGTGTACGGGGTTGTTCACAGTGAATCAGGATCCTGCCAGGTGTGTATGGGGCTTCACAGTTTATCAGGATCCTGCCAGATATGTATGGGGATATCACAGTGTATCAGGATCCTGCCAGTTGTGTATGTGGGTTTCACAGTTTATCAGGATCCTGCCACTAGTGTATGGGGTTTCAAAGTGGTTCAGGATCCTGCCAGGTGTGTTTGGGGTATTCACTGTGCATCAGGATCCTGCCAGGTGTGTGTGTGGTTTTCACAGTGTATCAGGATCCTGCCAGGTGTGTATGGGCTTTTCACTGTGCATCAGCATCCTGCCAGGTGTGTATGGGGTATTCACTGTGCATCAGGATCCTGCCAGGTGTGTACGGGGTTCTCACAGTGTATCAGCATCCTGCCAGCTGTGTATGGGGTTTTCACAGTGTATCAGCATCCTGCTAGGTGTGTGTGGGGTTTTCACAGTGTATCAGGATCCTGCCAGGTGCGTATGTGGGTTTCACAGTTTATCAGGATCCTGCCAGATGTGAATGGGGTTTCACAGTGGATCAGGATCCTGCCAGGTGTGTCCGGGGTTTTCACAGTGGATCAGGATCCTGCCAGATGTGTATGGAGTTTTCACAGTGGATCAGGATCCTGCCAGGTGTGTATGGGGTTTTCACAGTGGATCAGTATCCTGCCAGGTGTGTCAGGGATTTCACAGTGTATCAGGATCCAGCCAGGTGTGTATGGGGTGCTCACAGTTTATCAAGGTCCTGCCAGGCGTGTATGGAGTTTTCACAGTGGATCAGGATCCTGCCAGGTGTGTATGGGGGTTTCACTGTGTATCATGATCCTGCCAGGTGTGCATGGGGTTTCACAGTGGATCAGGTTCCTGCCAGGTGTGTATGGGGTTTCACAGTGTATCAGGATCCTGCCAGATGTGAATGGGGTTTCACTGTGTATCAGGATCCTGAGAGATGTGAATGGAGTTTCACTGTGCATCAGGAACCTGCCAGGTGTGTACGGGGATTTCACAGTGCATCAGGCTCCTGCCAGGTGTGTATGGGGGTTTCATGGTATATCAGGATCCTGCCAGGTGTGTATGGGTTTTCACAGTATATCAGGATCCTGCCAGGTGTGTATGGGGGTTTCAGTTTATCAGCATCCAGCCAGGTGCGTATGGGGGATATACAGTGGATCAGGATCATGCCAGGTGTTCATGGTGTTTTCACAGTGTATCAGGACACTGCCAGGTGTGTATGGGGATTTCACAGTGTATCAGGATCCTGCCAAGTGCGTCTGGGGTTTTCACAGTGGATCTGGATCCTGCCAGGTGTGTACGGGGTTTTCACAGTGGATCAGGATCCTGCAAGGTGTGTCTGGGGTTTTCACAGTGTATCAGGATCCTGCCAGGTGCGTATGTGGTTTTCACAGTGCATCAGGATACTGCCAGGTGTGTATGTAGTTTTCACAGTGCATCAGGATCCTGCCAGGTGTGTTTGGGGTTTTCACTGTGCATCAGGATCCTGCCAGGTGTGTGTGGGGTTTTCACTGTGTATCAGGATCCTGGCAGGTGTGTATGGGGTTTTCACTGTGCATCAGGATCCTGCCAGGTGTGTATGGGGTTTTCATAGTGTATCAGGATCATGCCAGGTGTGTATGTGGGTTTCACAGTTTATCAGGATCATGCCAGGTGTGTATGGGGGTTTCACAGTGTATCAGGATCCTGCCAGGTGTGTATGTGTGTTTCACAGTTTATCAGGATCCTGCCAGGTGTGTCTGGGGTTTTCACAGTTTATCAGGATCCTGCCAGGTGTGTATGGGGTTTTCACAGATAATCAGGATCCTGCCAGGTGTGTATGTTGGTTTCACAGTTTATCAGTTTCCTGCCAGGTGTGTATGGGGGTTTCACAGTTTGTCAGGATCCTGCCAGGTGTGTATGGGGTTTTCACTGTGTATCAGGATCCTGCCAGGTGTGTATGGGGTTTTCACAGTGCATCAGGATCCTGCCAGGTGTGTATGTGGGTTTCACAGTTTATCAGGATCTTGCCAGGTGTGTCTGGGGGTTTCACTGTGCATCAGGATCCTGCCAGGTGTGTGTGGGGTTTTCACAGTGTATCAGGATCCTGCCAGCTGTGTATGGGGTTTTCACTGTGTATCAGGATCCTGCCAGGTGTGTATGGGGTTTTCACAGTGTATCAGGATCCTGCCATGTGTGTATGTGGGTTTCACAGTTTATCAGGATCTTGCCAGGTGTGTATGGGGGTTTCACAGTGTATCAGGATCCTGCCAGGTGTGTATGTGGTTTTCACAGTTTATCAGGATCCTGCCAGGTGTGTCTGGGGTTTTCACAGTTTATCAGGATCCTGCCAGGTGTGTATGGGGGTTTCACAGTTTATCAGGATCCTGCCAGGTGTGTATGTTGGTTTCACAGTTTATCATTTTCCTGCCAGGTGTATATGGGGGTTTCACAGTTTTCAGGATCCTGCCAGGTGTGTATGGGGGTTTCACAGTTTATCGGGATACTGCCTGCTGTGTCTGGGGGTTTCACAGTTTATCAGGATCCTGCCAGGTGTGTATGTGGGTTTCACAGTTTATCTGGATCCTGCCAGATGTGAATAGGGTTTTCACAGTGCGTCAGGATCCTGCCCGATGTGTATGGGATTTTCACAGTGCATCAGGATCCTTCCAGATGTGCCTGGAGGTTTCACAGTGTATCAGGATACTGCCACCTGTGTATGGGGTTTCACAGTTTATCAGGTTCCTTCCAGGTGTATATGTGGGTTTCACAGTTTATCAGGATCCTGCCTGGTGTGTCTGGGGTTTTCGCAGTTTGTCAGGATCCTGCCAGGTGTGTATGTGGGTTTCACAGTGTATCAGGCTCCTGCCAGGTGTGCATGTGGGTTTCACAGTTTATCAGGATCCTGCCTGGTGTGTATGGGGTTTCACAGTGGATCAGGAGCCTGCCACGTGTGTATGGGGTTTTCACAGTGTATCAGGATCCTGCATCGTGTGTATGGGGTTTTCACAGTGCATCAGGATCCTGCCAGGTGTGTGTCGTGTTTTCACAGTGTATCAGGATCCTGCCAGGTGTGTATGTTTTTTTCACAGTTTATCAGGATCCTGCCTGGTGTGTATGGGGTTTTCACAGTGCATCAGGATCCTGCCAGGTGTGTATGTGGGTCTCACAGTTTATCGGGATCCTGCCTGGTGTGTACGGGGTTTCGCACTGGATCAGGATCCTGCCAGGTGTCGATGTGGGTTTCACAGTTTATCAGGATCCTGCCAGGTGTGTTTGGGGGTTTCACAGTTTATCAGGATCCTGCCACATGTGTATTGGGTTTCACAGTGGTTCAGGATCCTGCCAGGTGTGTTTGGGGTATTCACTGTGCATCAGGATCCTGCCAGTTGTGTACGGGGTTTTCACAGTGTATCAGCATCCTGCCAGGTGTGTATGGGGGTTTCACAGTTTATCGGGATACTGCCTGCTGTGTCTGGGGGTTTCACAGTTTATCAGGATCCTGCCAGGTGTGTATGTGGGTTTCACAGTTTATCTGGATCCTGCCAGATGTGAATAGGGTTTTCACAGTGCGTCAGGATCCTGCCCGATGTGTATGGGGTTTTCACAGTGCATCAGGATCCTTCCAGATGTGCCTGGAGGTTTCACAGTGTATCAGGATACTGCCACGTGTGTATGGGGTTTCACAGTTTATCAGGTTCCTTGCAGGTGTATATGTGGGTTTCACAGTTTATCAGGATCCTGCCTGGTGTGTCTGGGGTTTTCGCAGTTTGTCAGGATCCTGCCAGGTGTGTATGTGGGTTTCACAGTGTATCAGGCTCCTGCCAGGTGTGCATGTGGGTTTCACAGTTTATCAGGATCCTGCCTGGTGTGTATGGGGTTTTCACAGTGTATCAGGAGCCTGCATCGTGTGTATGGGGTTTTCACAGTGCATCAGGATCCTGCCAGGTGTGTATCATGTTTTCACAGTGTATCAGGATCCTGCCAGGTGTGTATGTTTTTTCACAGTTTATCAGGATGCTGCCTGGTGTGTATGGGGTTTTCACAGTGCATCAGGATCCTGCCAGGTGTGTATGTGGGTCTCACAGTTTATCAGGATCCTGCCAGTTGTGTACGGGGTTGTTCAAAGTGTATCAGGATCCTGCCAGGTGTGTATGGGGTTTTCACAGTGTATCAGGATACTGCCAGATGTGTATGGGGTTTTCACAATGGATCAGTAACCTGCCAGGTGTGTTTGGGGAATTCACAGTGTATCGGGATCCTGCCAGGTGTGCATTTGGGTTTCACAGTTTATCAAGTTCCTGCCACGTGTCTATGGGTTTTCACAGTGGTTCAGGATCCTGCCAGGTGTGTTTGGGGTTTCACTGTGCATCAGGATCCTGCTCTGTGTGTGTGGGGTTTTCACAGTGTATCAGGATCCTGCCAGGTGTGTATGGGTTTTCACAGTATATCAGGCTCCTGCCAGGTGTGTATGGGGGTTTCACAGTATATCAGGATCCTGCCAGGTGTGTATAGGTTTTCACAGTATATCAGGATCCTGCCAGGTGTGTTTGGGGTTTTCACAGTTTATCAGGATCCTGCCAGGTTTGTTTGAGGGTTTCACAGTTTATCAGCATCCTGTCAGGTGCGTATGGGGAATATACAGTGGATCAGTATCCTGCCAGGTGTGTATGTTGTTTTCACAGTGTATCAGGATCCTGCCAGGTTTGTGTGGGGTTTTCACAGTGTATCAGGATCCTGCCAAGTGTGTAAGGGGTTTTCACAGTGGGTCAGGATCCTGCCAGGTGTGTTTGGGGTTCTCACAGTGGATCAGGATCCTGTCAGGTGTGTGTGGGGCTTTCACAGTGTATCAGGATCCTGCCAGGTGTGTATGGGGTTTTCACAGTGCATCAGGATACTGCCAGACGTGAATGGGTTTTTCACAGTGTATCAGGATCCTGCCAGGTGTATTTGGGGTTTTCACTGTGCAACAGGATCCTGCCAGGTGTGTGTGGGGCTTTCACAGTGTATCAGGTTCCTGCCAGGTGTGTATGGGGTTCTCACTGTCCATCAGGATCCTGCTAGGGGTGTATGGGGTTTTCACATTTTATCAGGATCCTGCCATGTGTGTATTTGGGTTTCACAGTGGATCAGGATCATGCCAGGTGTGGGTGGGGGTTTCACAGTGTATCAGGATCCTGCCAGATGTGTATGTGGGTTTCACAGTTTATCAGGATCCTGCCAGGTGTGTCTGGGGTTTTCACAGATTATCAGCATCATGCCAGGTGTGTATGGGGTTTTCACAGTGTATCAGGATCCTGCCAGGTGTGTATGTGGGTTTCACAGTTTATCAGGATCATGCCAGGTGTGCATGGGGGTTTCACAGTGTATCTGAATCCTGCCAGGTGTGTATGTGGGTTTCACAGTTTATCACGATCCTGCCAGGTGTGTCTGGGGTTTTAACAGTTTATCAGGATCCTGCCAGGTGCATATGGATTTTTCACAGTTTATCAGGATCCTGCCAGGTGTGCATGTTGGTTTCACAGTTTATCAGTTTCCTGCCAGGTGTGTATGGGGGTTTCACAGTTTGTCAGGATCCTGCCAGGTGTGTATGGGGGTTTCACATTTTATCGGGATCCTGCCTGGTGTGTCTGGGGGTTTCACAGTTTATCAGGATCCTGCCAGGTGTGTATGTGGGTTTCACAGTTTATCAGGATCCTGCCAGATGTGAATGGCGTTTCAACAGTGCATCAGGACACTGCCAGATGTGTATGGGTTTTTCACAGTGCATCAGGATCCCTCCAGATGTGTCTGGGGGTTTCACTGTGTATCAGGATCCTGGCACGTGTGCATGGCATTTCACAGTTTATCAGGATCCTGACAGGTGTGTATGTGGGTTTCACAGTGTATCAGGCTCCTGCCAGATGTGTATGTGGGTTTCACAGTTTATCAGTATCCTGCCTGGTGTGTATGGGGTTTCACAGTGGATCAGTATCCTGCCACGTGTGTAAGGGGTTTTCACAGTGTATCAGGATCCTGCCAGGTGTGGATGGGGGTTTCACAGTTTATCAGGATCCTGCCAGGTTTGTATGTGGGTTTCACAGTTTATCAGGATCCTGCCAGGGGTGTATGGGGGTTTCACAGTTCATCAGGATCCGGCCAGGTGTGTTTGGGGGTTTCACAGTTTATCAGGATCCTGCCTGGTGTGTCTGGCTGTTTCACAGTTCATCAGGATCCTGCCAGGTGTGTATGTGACTTTCACATTTTATCAGGAAACTGCCAGATGTGAATGGGGTTTTCACAGGGCATCAGGATCCTGCCAGATATGTTTGGGGTTTTCACAGTGCATCAGGATCCTTTCAGATGTGTATGGGGGTTTCAAAGTGTATCAGGATCCTGCATCGTTTGTATGGGGTTTTAACAGTGCATCTGGAAACTGCCAGGTGTGTATCGGGTTCTCACAGTGTATCAGGATCCTGCCAGGTGTGTATGGGGTTTTCACAGTGAATCACGATACTGCCAGGTGTGTCTGTGGGTTTCAAAGTTTATCAGGATCCTGCCTGGTGTGTTTGGGGATTTCACAGAGCATCAGGATCCTGCAAGGTGTGTATGTGGGTTTCACAGTTGATCAGAATTCTGCCTGGTGTGTATGGGGTTTCACAGTGGATCAGGATCCTGCCAGGTGTCTATGTGGGTTTTCACAGTTTATCAGGATCCTGCCAGGTGTGTCTGGGGATTTCACAGTTTATCAGGATCCTGCCGGGTGTGCATGGGGGTTTCCCAGTTGATCAGGATCCTGCCAGGTGTGTATGGGGTTTTCACAGTGTATCAGGATCCTGCCAGGTGTGTATGGGGGTTTCACAGTGGATCAATGTCCTGCCAGGTGCTTATGGGGTTTTCACAGTGGATCAGGATATGCCAGGGGTGTATGGGGTTTTCACAGTGAATCAGGATCCTGCCAGGTGTGTATATGGGTTTCATAGTTTATCAGGATCCTGCCATGTGTGGATGGGGTTTTCACAGTTTATCAGGTTCCTGCCAGGTGTGTGTGGGGGTCTCACAGTTTATCAGGATCCTGCCAGGTGTGTATGGGGTTTTCACATTGTGTCAGGGTCCTGCCAGGTGTGTATGGGTGTTTCACAGTGTATCAGGTTCCTGCCAGGTGAGTATGGGGTTTTCACAGTTTATCAGGATCCTGCCAGGTGTGTATGGGGGTTTCACAGTGGATCAATGTCCTGCCAGGAGCTTATGGGGTTTTCACAGTGGATCAGGATATGCCAGGTGTGCATGGGGTTTTCACAGTGTATCAGGATACTGCCAGGTGTGTCTGGGGATTTCACAGTTTATCAGGATCCGGCCGGGTGTGCATGGGAGTTTCACAGTTGATCAGTATCCTGCCAGGTGTGTATGGGGTTTTCACAGTGTATCAGTATCCTGCCAGGTGTGTATGGGGGTTTCACAGTTTATCAATGTCCTGCCAGGTGCTTATGGGGTTTTCACAGTGGATCAGGATATGCCAGTTGTGTATGGGGGTTTCATAGATTATCAGGATCCTGCCAGGTGTGTATGGGGGTTTCATAGTTTATCAGGATCCTGCCAGGTGTGTATGGGGTTTTCACGGTGTATCAGGATCCTGCCAGGTGTGTATGGGGTTTTCACAGTGGATCAGGATCCTGCCAGGTGTGTATGGGGTTTTCACAGTGGATCAGGATCCTGCCAGGTGTGTATGGGGTATTCACAGTGGATCAGGATCCTGCCAGGTGTGTATGGGGTTTTCACAGTTTAGCAGGATCCTGCCAGGTGTGTATGGGGGTTTCACAGTTTATCAGGATCATGCCAGGTGTGCATGGGGTTTTCACAGTGTATCAGGGTCCTGCCCGGTGTGCATACGGGTTTCATGGCTAATCAGGATCCTGCCAGGTGTGTATGGGGTTTTCACAGTGTATCAGGATCCTGCCAGGTATGTATGGGGGTTTCATAGTTTATCAGGATCCGGCCAGGTGTGTATGGGGGTTTCATAGTGTATCAGGATCCTGCCAGGGTTGTATGGGGTTTTCACAGTGTATCAGGATCCTGCCAGGTGTGTATGGGGTTTTCACAGTGGATCAGGATCCTGCCAGGTGTGTATGGGGTTTTCACAGTGTATCAGGATCATGCCAGGTGTGTATGGGGTTTTCACAGTGGATCAGGATCCTGCCAGGTGTGTATGGGGTTTTCACAGTTTAGCAGGATCCTGCCAGGTGTGTATGGGGGTTTCACAGTTTATCAGGTTCCTGCCAGGTGTGTATGGGGTTTTCACAGTGTATCAGGGTCCTGCCAGGTGTGTATGGGTGTTTCACAGTGTATCAGGGTCCTGACTGTTGAGTATGGGGTTTTCACAGTTTATCAGGATCCTGCAAGGTCTGAATGGGGGTTTCACAGTTTATCAGGATCCTGCCAGGTGTGTATGGGGTTTTCACAGTTTATCAGGATCCTGCCAGGTGTGTATGGGTATTTCACAGTTTATCAGGATCCTGCCAGGTGTGTATGGGTTTTCACAGATTGTCAGGATCCTGCCAGGTGTGCATGGGGGTTTCACAGTTTATCAGGATCCTGCCAGGTGTGTATGGGGTTTTCACAGTTTATCAGGATCCTGCCAGGTGTGTATGGGGGTTTCACAGTTTATCAGGATCCTGCCAGGTGTGTATGGGGTTTTCACAGTTTATCAGGATCCTGCCAAGTGTGTATGGGGTTTTCACAGTGTATCAGGGTCCTGCCAGGTGTGTACACGGGTTTCATATTTTATCAGGATCCTGCCAGGTGTGTATGGGGTTTTCATAGTGTATCAGGATCCTGCCAGGTGTGTATGGGGTTTTCACAGTGGATCAGGATCCTGCCAGGTGTGTATGGGGTTTTCACAGTGTATCAGGGTCCTGCCAGGTGTGTATGGGTGTTTCACAGTGTATCAGGGTCCTGCCTGGTGTGTATGGGGTTTTTACAGTTTATCAGGATCCTGCCAGGTGCGTATGGGTATTTCACAGTTTATCAGGATCCTGCCAGGTGTGTATGGGTTTTCACAGCTTATCAGGATCCTGCCAGGTGTGCATGGGGGTTTCACAGTGTATCAAGATCCTGCCAGGAGTCTATGGGGTTTTCACAGTTTATCAGGTTCCTGCCAGGTGTGTCTGGGGATTTCACAGTTTATCAGGATCCTGCCGGGTGTGCATGGGGGTTTCCCAGTTGATCAGGATCCTGCCAGGTGTGTATGGGGTTTTCACAGTGTATCAGGATCCTGCCAGTTGTGTATGGGGGTTTCACAGTGGATCAATGACCTGCCATGTGTGTATGGGGTTTTCACAGTGGATCACGATCCTGCCAGGTGTGTATATGGGTTTCATAGTTTATCAGAATCCTGCCATGTGTGTATGGGGTTTTCACAGTTTAGCAGTTTCCTGCCAGGTGTGTGTGGGGGGCTCACAGTTTATCAGGATCCTGCCAGGTGTGTATGGGGTTTTCACAGTGTATCAGGGTCCTGCCAGGTGTGTATGGGGGTTTCACAGTGTATCAGGTTCCTGCCAGGTGAGTATGGGGTTTTCACAGTGTATCAGGGTCCTGCCTGTTGTGTATGGGGTTTTCACAGTTTATCAGGATCCTGCAAGGTCTGTATGGGGGTTTCACAGTTTATCAGTATCCTACCAGGTGTGTATGGGGTTTTCACAGTTTATCAGGATCCTGCCAGGTGTGTATGGGTATTTCACAGTTTATCAGTGTCCTGCCAGGTGTCTATGGGTTTTCACAGTTTGTCAGGATCCTGCCAGGTGTGCATGGGGGTTTCACAGTTTATCAGGATCCTGCCAGGTGTGTATGGGGTTTTCACAGTTTATCAGGATCCTGCCAGGTGTGTATGGGTATTTCACAGTTTATCAGGATCCTGCCAGGTGTGTATGGGTTTTCACAGATTGTCAGGATCCTGCCAGGTGTGCATGGGGGTTTCACAGTTTATCAGGATCCTGCCAGGTGTGTATGGGGTTTTCACAGTTTATCAGGATCCTGCCAGGTGTGTATGGGGGTTTCACAGTTTATCAGGATCCTGCCAAGTGTGTATGGGGTTTTCACAGTGTATCAGGGTCCTGCCAGGTGTGTACACGGGTTTCATATTTTATCAGGATCCTGCCAGGTGTGTATGGGGTTTTCATAGTGTATCAGGATCCTGCCAGGTGTGTATGGGGTTTTCACAGTGGATCAGGATCCTGCCAGGTGTGTATGGGGTTTTCACAGTGTATCAGGGTCCTGCCAGGTGTGTATGGGTGTTTCACAGTGTATCAGGGTCCTGCCTGGTGTGTATGGGGTTTTTACAGTTTATCAGGATCCTGCCAGGTGCGTATGGGTATTTCACAGTTTATCAGGATCCTGCCAGGTGTGTATGGGTTTTCACAGCTTATCAGGATCCTGCCAGGTGTGCATGGGGGTTTCACAGTGTATCAAGATCCTGCCAGGAGTCTATGGGGTTTTCACAGTTTATCAGGTTCCTGCCAGGTGTGTCTGGGGATTTCACAGTTTATCAGGATCCTGCCGGGTGTGCATGGGGGTTTCCCAGTTGATCAGGATCCTGCCAGGTGTGTATGGGGTTTTCACAGTGTATCAGGATCCTGCCAGTTGTGTATGGGGGTTTCACAGTGGATCAATGACCTGCCATGTGTGTATGGGGTTTTCACAGTGGATCACGATCCTGCCAGGTGTGTATATGGGTTTCATAGTTTATCAGAATCCTGCCATGTGTGTATGGGGTTTTCACAGTTTAGCAGTTTCCTGCCAGGTGTGTGTGGGGGGCTCACAGTTTATCAGGATCCTGCCAGGTGTGTATG
Source organism: Heterodontus francisci (assembly GCF_036365525.1). NCBI lineage: Eukaryota > Metazoa > Chordata > Chondrichthyes > Heterodontiformes > Heterodontidae > Heterodontus > Heterodontus francisci. The sequence goes on from NW_027141375.1 coordinate 1,294,810, forward strand.
GGGTTTTCACAGTGTATCAGGGTCCTGCCAGGTGTGTATGGGGGTTTCACAGTGTATCAGGTTCCTGCCAGGTGAGTATGGGGTTTTCACAGTGTATCAGGGTCCTGCCTGTTGTGTATGGGGTTTTCACAGTTTATCAGGATCCTGCAAGGTCTGTATGGGGGTTTCACAGTTTATCAGTATCCTACCAGGTGTGTATGGGGTTTTCACAGTTTATCAGGATCCTGCCAGGTGTGTATGGGTATTTCACAGTTTATCAGTGTCCTGCCAGGTGTCTATGGGTTTTCACAGTTTGTCAGGATCCTGCCAGGTGTGCATGGGGGTTTCACAGTTTATTAGGATCCTGCCAGGTGTGTATGGGGTTTTCACAGTTTAGCAGGATCCTGCCAGGTGTGTATGGGGGTTTCACAGTTTATCAGGATCCTGCCAAGTGTGTATGGGATTTTCACAGTATATCAGGGTCCTGCCAGGTGTGTACACGGGTTTCATATTATTTTCAGGATCCTGCCAGGTGTGTATGGGGTTTTCATAGTGTATCAGGATCCTGCCAGGTGTGTATGGGTTTTTCACAGTGGATTAGGATCCTGCCAGGTTTGTATGGGTTTTTCACAGTGGATCAGGATCCTGCCAGGTGTGTATGGGGTTTGCACAGTTTAGCAGGATCCGGCCAGGTCTGTATGGGGGTTTCACAGTTTATCAGGATCCTGCCAGGTGTGTATGTGGTTTTCACAGTGTATCAGGGTCCTGCCAGGTGTGTATGGGTGTTTCACAGTGTATCAGGGTCCTGCCAGGTGTGTATGGGGTTTTCACAGTTTATCAGGATCCTGCCAGGTGCGTATGGGTATTTCACAGTTTATCAGGATCCTGCCAGGTGTGTATGGGTTTTCACAGTTTATCAGGATCCTGCCAGGTGTGCATGGGGGTTTCACAGTTTATCAGGATCCTGCCACGTGTGTATGGGTTTTTCACAGTGTATCAAGATCCTGCCAGGAGTGTATGGGGTTTTCACAGTTTATCAGGATCCTTCCAGGTGTGTCTTGGGATTTCACAGTTTATCAGGATCCGGCCGGGTGTGCATAGGGGTTTCACAGTTGATCAGGATCCTGCCAGGTGTGTATGGCGTTTTAACAGTGTATCAGTATCCTGCCAGGTGTGTATGGGGGTTTCACAGTTTATCAATGTCCTGCCAGGTGCTTATGGGGTTTTCACAGTGGATCAGGATATGCCAGGTGTGTATGGGGTTTTCACAGTGTATCAGGATCCAGCCAGGTGTGTATATGGGTTTCATAGTTTATCAGGATCCTGCCAGGTGTGTATGGGGGTTTCACAGTTTATCAGGATCCTGCCAAGTGTGTATGGGATTTTCACAGTATATCAGGGTCCTGCCAGGTGTGTACACGGGTTTCATATTATTTTCAGGATCCTGCCAGGTGTGTATGGGGTTTTCATAGTGTATCAGGATCCTGCCAGGTGTGTATGTGGTTTTCACAGTGGATCAGGATCCTGCCAGGTGTGTATGGGGTTTTCACAGTGTATCAGGATCCTGCCAGGTTTGTATGGGTTTTTCACAGTGGATCGGGATCCTGACAGGTGTGTATGGGGTTTGCACAGTTTAGCAGGATCCGGCCAGGTGTGTATGGGGGTTTCACAGTTTACCAGGATCCTGTCAGGTGTGTATGCGGTTTTCACAGTGTATCAGGGTCCTGCCAGGTGTGTATGGGTGTTTCACAGTGTATCAGGGTCCTGCCAGGTGTGTATGGGGTTTTCACAATTTATCAGGATCCTGCCAGGTGTGCATGGGGGTTTCACAGTTTATCAGGATCATGCCAGGTGTGTATGGGGTTTTCACAGTGTATCAAGATCCTGCCAGGTGTGCATGGGGGTTTCACAGTTTATCAGGATCCTGCCAGGTGTGTATGGGGTTTCCACAGTGTATCAAGATCCTGCCAGGAGTGTATGGGGTTTTCACAGTTTATCAGGATCCTTCCATGTGTGTCTGGGGATTTCACAGTTTATCAGGATCCGGCCGAGTGTGCATGGGGGTTTCACAGTATATCAGGATCCTGCCAGGTGTGTATGGGGTTTTCACCGTGTATCAGTATCCTGCCAGGTGTGTATGGGGGTTTCACAGTTTATCAATGTCCTGCCAGGTGCTTATGGGGTTTTCACAGTGGATCAGGATATGCCAGGTGTGTATGGGGTTTCCACAGTGTATCAGGATCCTGCCAGGTGTGTATATGGGTTTCATAGTTTATCAGGATCCTGCCAGGTGTGTATGGGGTTTTCACAGTGTATCAGGATCCTGCCAGTTGTGTATGGGGGTTTCATATTTTATCAGGATCCTGCCAGGTGTGTTTGGGGGTTTCATAGTTTATCAGGATCCTGCCAGGTGTGTATGGGTTTTTCACAGTGTATCAGGATCCTGCCAGGTGTGTATGGGGTTTTCACAGTGGATCAGGATCCTGCCAGGTGTGTCTGGGGTTTTCACAGTGTATCAGGATCCTGCCAGGTGTGGATGGGGTTTTCACAGTGGATCAGGATCCTGCCAGGTGTGTATGGGGTTTTCACAGTTTATCAGGATCCTGCCAGGTGTGTATGGGGGTATCATAGTTTATCAGCAAACTGCCAAGTTGTGTATGAAGGTTTCATAGTTTATCAGGATCCTGCCAGGTGTGTATGGGGTTTTCACAGTGTATCAGGATTCTGCCAGGTGTCTATGGGGGTTTCATAGTTTATCAGGATTCTGCCAGGTGTGTATGGGGGTTTCATAATTTATCAGGATCCTGCCAGGTGAGTATGGGGTTTTCACAGTGTATCAGCATCCTGCCAGGAATGTATGGGGTTTTCACAGTGGATCAGGATCCTGCCAGATGTGTATGGGATTTTCACAGTGTATCAGGATCCTGCCAGGTGTGTACGGGGTTTTCACGGTGGATCAGGATCCTGCCAGGTGTGTATGGGGTTTTCACAGTGGATCAGGATCCTGCCAGGTGTGTATGGGGTTTTCACAGTTTAGCAGGATCCTGCCAGGTGTGTATGGGGGTTTCACAGTTTATCAGGATCATGCCAGGTGTGCATGTGGTTTTCACAGTGTATCAGGGTCCTGCCCGGTGTGCATACGGGTTTCATAGCTAATCAGGATCCTGCCAGGTGTGTATGGGGTTTTCACAGTGTATCAGGATCCTGCCAGGTATGTATGGGGGTTTCATAGTTTATCAGGATCCGGCCAGGTGTGTATGGGGGTTTCATAGTGTATCAGGATCCTGCCAGGGTTGTATGGGGTTTTCACAGTGTATCAGGATCCTGCCAGGTGTGTATGGGGTTTTCACAGTGGATCAGGATCCTGCCAGGTGTGTATGGGGTTTTCACAGTGTATCAGGATCCTGCCAGGTGTGTATGGGGGTTTCACAGTTTATCAGGTTCCTGCCAGGTGTGTATGGGGTTTTCACAGTGTATCAGGGTCCTGCCAGGTGTGTATCGGTGTTTCACAGTGTATCAGGGTCCTGACTGTTGAGTATGGGGTTTTCACAGTTTATCAGGATCCTGCAAGGTCTGTATGGGGGTTTCACAGTTTATCAGGATCCTGCCAGGTGTGTATGGGGTTTTCACAGTTTATCAGGATCCTGCCAGGTGTGTATGGGTATTTCACAGTTTATCAGGATCCTGCCAGGTGTCTATGGGTTTTCACAGATTGTCAGGATCCTGCCAGGTGTGCATGGGGGTTTCACAGTTTATCAGGATCCTGCCAGGTGTGTTTGGGGTTTTCACAGTTTAGCAGGGTCCTGCCAGGTGTGTCTGGGGGTTTCACAGTTTATCAGGATCCTGCCAAGTGTGTATGGGGTTTTCACAGTGTATCAGGGTCCTGCCAGGTGTGTACACGGGTTTCATATTTTATCAGGATACTGCCAGGTGTGTATGGGGTTTTCATAGTGTATCAGGATCCTGCCAGGTGTGTATGGGGTTTTCACAGTGGATCAGGATCCTGCCAGGTGTGTATGGGGTTTTCACAGTGTATCTGGATCCTGCCAGGTTTGTATGGGTTATTCACAGTGGATCAGGATCCTGCCAGGTGTGTATGGGGTTTTCACAATTTAGCAGGATCCGGCCAGGTGTGTATGGGGGTTTCACAGTTTATCAGAATCCTGCCAGGTGTGTATGGGGTATTCACAGTGTATCAGGGTCCTGCCAGGTGTGTATGGGTGTTTCACAGTGTATCAGGGTCCTGCCAGGTGTGTGGGGTTTTCACAGTTTATCAGGATCCTGCCAGGTGCGTATGGGTATTTCACAGTTTATCAGGATCCTGCCAGGTGTGTATGGGTTTTCACAGCTTATCAGGATCCTGCCAGGTGTGCATGGGGGTTTCACAGTGTATCAAGATCCTGCCAGGAGTCTATGGGGTTTTCACAGTTTATCAGGATCCTGCCAGGTGTGTCTGGGGATTTCACAGTTTATCAGGATCCTGCCGGGTGTGCATGGGCGTTTCCCAGTTGATCAGGATCCTGCCAGGTGTGTATGGGGTTTTCACAGTGTATCAGGATCCTGCCAGTTGTGTATGGGGGTTTCACAGTGGATCAATGACCTGCCAGGTGCTTATGGGGTTTTCACAGTGGATCAGGATATGCCAGGTGTGTATGGGGTTTTCACAGTGTATCAGGATCCTGCCAGGTGTGTATATGGGTTTCATAGTTTATCAGGATCCTGCCATGTGTGTATGGGGTTTTCACAGTTTAGCAGGTTCCTGCCAGGTGTGTGTGGGGGTCTCACAGTTTATCAGGATCCTGCCAGGTGTGTATGGGGTTTTCACAGTGTATCAGGGTCCTGCCAGGTGTGTATGGGTGTTTCACAGTGTATCAGGTTCCTGCCAGGTGAGTATGGGGTTTTCACAGTGTATCAGGGTCCTGCCAGTTGTGTATGGGGTTTTCACAGTTTATCAGGATCCTGCAAGGTCTGTATGGGGGTTTCACAGTTTATCAGTATCCTGCCAGGTGTGTATGGGGTTTTCACAGTTTATCAGGATCCTGCCAGGTGTGTATGGGTATTTCACAGTTTATCAGTGTCCTGCCAGGTGTCTATGGGTTTTCACAGTTTGTCAGGATCCTGTCAGGTGTGCATGGGGGTTTCACAGTTTATTAGGATCCTGCCAGGTGTGTATGGGGTTTTCACAGTTTAGCAGGATCCTGCCAGGTGTGTATGGGGGTTTCACAGTTTATCAGGATCCTGCCAAGTGTGTATGGGATTTTCACAGTATATCAGGGTCCTGCCAGGTGTGTACACGGGTTTCATATTATTTTCAGGATCCTGCCAGGTGTGTATGGGGTTTTCATAGTGTATCAGGATCCTGCCAGGTGTGTATGGGTTTTTCACAGTGGATTAGGATCCTGCCAGGTTTGTATGGGTTTTTCACAGTGGATCAGGATCCTGCCAGGTGTGTATGGGGTTTGCACAGTTTAGCAGGATCCGGCCAGGTCTGTATGGGGGTTTCACAGTTTATCAGGATCCTGCCAGGTGTGCATGGGGTTTTCACAGTGTATCAGGGTCCTGCCAGGTGTGTATGGGTGTTTCACAGTGTATCAGGGTCCTGCCAGTTGTGTATGGGGTTTTCACAGTTTATCAGGATCCTGCCAGGTGCGTATGGGTATTTCACAGTTTATCAGGATCCTGCCAGGTGTGTATGGGTTTTCACAGTTTATCAGGATCCTGCCAGGTGTGCATGGGGGTTTCACAGTTTATCAGGATCCTGCCACGTGTGTATGGGTTTTTCACAGTGTATCAAGATCCTGCCAGGAGTGTATGGGGTTTTCACAGTTTATCAGGATCCTTCCAGGTGTGTCTGGGGATTTCACAGTGTATCAGTATCCTGCCAGGTGTGTATGGGGGTTTCACAGTTTATCAATGTCCTGCCAGGTGCTTATGGGGTTTTCACAGTGGATCAGGATATGCCAGGTGTGTATGGGGTTTTCACAGTGTATCAGGATCCAGCCAGGTGTGTATATGGGTTTCATAGTTTATCAGGATCCTGCCAGGTGTGTATGGGGTTTTCACAGTGTATCAGGATCCTGCCAGGTGTGTATGGGGGTTTCACAGTGGATCAATGTCCTGCCAGGTGCTTATGGGGTTTTCACAGTGGATCAGGATATGCCAGGTGTGTATGGGGTTTTCACAGTATATCAGGATCCTGCCAGGTGTGTATATGGGTTTCATAGTTTATCAGGATCCTGCCATGTGTGTATGGGGTTTTCACAGTTTAGCAGGATCCTGCCAGGTGTGTGTGGGGGTCTCACAGTTTATCAGGATCCTGCCAGGTGTGTATGGGGTTTTCACAGAGTATCAGGGTCCTGCCAGGTGTGTATGGGTGTTTCACAGTGTATCAGGTTCCTGCCAGGTGAATATGGGGTTTTCACAGTGTATCAGGGTCCTGCCTGTTTTGTATGGGGTTTTCACAGTTTATCAGGATCCTGCAAGGTCTGTTTGGGGGTTTCACAGTTTATCAGGATCCTGCCAGGTGTGTATGGGTATTTCACAGTTTATCAGTGTCCTGCCAGTTGTCTATGGGTTTTCACAGTTTGTCAGGATCCTGCCAGGTGTGCATGGGGGTTTCACAGTTTATCAGGATCCTGCCAGGTGTGTATGGGGTTTTCACAGTTTAGCAGGATCCTGCCAGGTGTGTATGGGGGTTTCACAGTTTATCAGGATCCTGCCAAGTGTGTATGGGATTTTCACAGTATATCAGGGACCTGCCAGGTGTGCACACGGGTTTCATATTATTTTCAGGATCCTGCCAGGTGTGTATGGGGTTTTCATAGTGTATCAGGATCCTGTCAGGTGTGTATGGGGTTTTCACAGTGGATCAGGATCCTGCCAGGTGTGTATGGGGTTTTCACAGTGTATCAGGATCCTGCCAGGTTTGTATGGGTTTTTCACAGTGGATCAGGATCCTGACAGGTGTGTATGGGGTTTGCACAGTTTAGCAGGATCCGGCCAGGTGTGTATGGGGGTTTCACAGTGTATCAGGGTCCTGCCAGGTGTGTATGGGTGTTTCACAGTGTATCAGGGTCCTGCCAGGTGTGTATGGGGTTTTCACAGTTTATCAGGATCCTGCCAGGTGCGTATGGGTATTTCACAGTTTATCAGGATCCTGCCAGGTGTGTATGGGTTTTCACAGTTTATCAGGATCCTGCCAGGTGTGCATGGGGGTTTCACAGTTTATCAGGATCCTGCCAGGTGTGTATGGGGTTTTCACAGTGTATCAAGATCCTGCCAGGAGTGTATGGGGTTTTCACAGTTTATCAGGATCCTTCCATGTGTGTCTGGGGATTTCACAGTTTATCAGGATCCGGCCGAGTGTGCATGGGGGTTTCACAGTATATCAGGATCCTGCCAGGTGTGTATGGGGTTTTCACAGTGTATCAGTATCCTGCCAGGTGTGTATGGGGGTTTCACAGTTTATCAATGTCCTGCCAGGTGCTTATGGGGTTTTCACAGTGGATCAGGATATGCCAGGTGTGTATGGGGTTTCCACAGTGTATCAGGATCCTGCCAGGTGTGTATATGGGTTTCATAGTTTATCAGGATCCTGCCAGGTGTGTATGGGGTTTTCACAGTGTATCAGGATCCTGCCAGGTGTGTATGGGGGTTTCATATTTTATCAGGATCCTACCAGGTGTGTTTTGGGGTTTCATAGTTTATCAGGATCCTGCCAGGTGTGTATGGGTTTTTCACAGTGTATCAGGATCCTGCCAGGTGTGTATGGGGTTTTCACAGTGGATCAGGATCCTGCCAGGTGTGTATGGGGTTTTCACAGTGTATAAGGATCCTGCCAGGTGTGGATGGGGTTTTCACAGTGGATCAGGATCCTGCCAGGTGTGTATGGGGTTTTCACAGTTTATCAGGATCCTGCCAGGTGTGTATGGGGGTATCATAGTTTATCAGCAAACTGCCAAGTTGTGTATGAAGGTTTCATAGTTTATCAGGATCCTGCCAGGTGTGTATGGGGTTTTCACAGTGTATCAGGATTCTGCCAGGTGTCTATGGGGGTTTCATAGTTTATCAGGATTCTGCCAGGTGTGTATGGGGGTTTCATAATTTATCAGGATCCTGCCAGGTGTGTATGGGGTTTTCACAGTGTATCAGCATCCTGCGAGGAATGTATGGGGTTTTCACAGTGGATCAGGATCCTGCCAGATGTGTATGGGATTTTCACAGTGTATCAGGATCCTGCCAGGTGTGTACGGGGTTTTCACGGTGGATCAGGATCCTGCCAGGTGTGTATGGGGTTTTCACAGTTTAGCAGGATCCTGCCAGGTGTGTATGGGGGTTTCACAGTTTATCAGGATCCTGCCAGGTGTTTATGGGGGTTTCACAGTGTATCAGGGTCCTGCCAGGTGAGTATGGGGGTTTCACAGTTTATCAGGATCCTGCCAGGTGTGGATGGGGTTTTCACAGTTTATCAGATTCCTGCCAGGTGTGTATGGGGATTTCACTGTTTAACAGTATCCTGCCAAGTGTGTATGGGTTTTCACAGTTTATCAGGATCCTGCCAGGTGTGTATGTGGTTTTCACAGTGTATCAGGATCCTGCCAGGTATGTATGGGGGTTTCACAGTGTATCAGGATCCTGCCAGGTGTGTATGGGGTTTTCACTGTGTGTCAGGATCCTGCCAGGTGTGTATTTTGGTTTCACAGTGTATCAGTATCCTGCCAGGTGTCTATGGGGTTTTCATCGTGGATCAGGATCCTGCCAGGTGTGCATGGGGGTTTCACAGTTGATCAGGATCCTGCCAGGTGTGTCTGGGGTTTTCACAGTGTATCAGGATCCTGCCAGGTGTGTATGGGGGTTTCACAGTGGATCAATGTCCTGCCAGGTGCTGATGGGATTTTCACAGTGGATCAGGATATGCCAGGTGTGTATGGGGTTTTCACAGTGTATCAGGATCCTGCCAGGTGTGTATACGGGTTTCATAGTTTATCAGGATCCTGCCAGGTGTGTATGGGGTTTTCACAGTGTAAGAGGATCCTGCCAGGTGTGTATGGGGGTTTCATAGTTTATCAGGATCCTGCCAGGTGTGTTTGGGGGTTTCATAGTTTATCAGGATCCTGCCAGGTGTGTATGGGTTTTTCACAGTGTATCAGGATCCTGCCAGGTGTGTACGGGGTTTTCACGGTGTATCAGGACCCTGCCAGGTGTGTATGGGGTTTTCACAGTTTAGCAGGATCCTGCCAGGTGTGTCTGGGGTATTAACACTGTATCACGATCCTTCCAGATGCGTATGGGGGTTTCACAGTGTATCAGGAGCCTGACAGGCTTTTATGGGGTTTCACAGTTTTTCATGATCCTGACAGCAGTCTATGCAGTTTTCACAGTGTATCAGGATCCTGCCAGGTGCGTATGGGGGTTTCACAGTTTATCAGGATCCTGCCTGGTGTGTAAGGTGTTTCACAGTGGATCGGGATCCCGCCACGTGTGTATGGGGTTTTCACAGTGCATCAGGATCCTGCCAGGTGTGTTTGGGGGTTTCACAGTGTATCAGCATCCTGCCATGTGTGTATGGGGGTTTCACAGTGGATCAGGATCCTGCCAGATGTGTCTGGGGTTTCACAGTGTATCAAGATCCTGCCAGGTATGTTTGAGGTTTCACAGTGCATCAGGATCCTGCTAGATGTGTATGAGGTTTTCACAGTGTATCAGGATCCTGCCAGGTCTGTATGGGGTTTTCACAGTGTATCAGGATCCTGCCAGGTGTGCAAGGGGATTTCACAGCGTATCAGGATCCTGCCTGGTGTGTATGGGGTTTTCACAGTGGATCAGGATCCTGCAAGGTGTGTATGGGGGTTTCACAGTGGATCAGGATCCTGCCAGGTGTGTATGGGGTTTTCACAGTGGATCAGGATCCTGCCAGGTGTGTAAGGGGTTTCACAGTTTATTTGGATCGTGCCTGGTGTGCATGGGGGTTTCACAGTGGATCATGATCCTGCCAGGTGTGTATGGGGATTTCACACTGTATCAGGATCCTTCCAGATGTGTATGGGGGTTTCACAGTGTATCAGGAGCCTGACAGGTTTTTATGGGGTTTCACAGTTTTTCAGGATCCTGACAGCTGTTTATGCAGTTTTCACAGTGCATCAGGATCCTGCCAGGTGTGTATGGGGGTTTCACAGTTTATCAGGATCCTGCCTGGTGTGTAAGGTGTTTCACAGTGGATCGGGATCTCGCCACGTGTGTATGGGGTTTTCACAGTGCATCAGGATCCTGCCAGATGTGTATGGGGTTTTCACAGTGCATCAGGATCCTGCCAGATGTGTATGGGGCTTTCGCAGTGCATCAGGATCCTTCCAGATGTGTATGGGGGTATCATAGTTTATCAGCAAACTGCCAAGTTGTGTATGAAGGTTTCATAGTTTATCACGATCCTGCCAGGTTTGTATGGGGTTTTCACAGTGTATCAGGATTCTGCCAGGTGTCTATGGGGGTTTCATAGTTTATCAGGATTCTGCCAGGTGTGTATGGGGGTTTCATAGTTTATCAGGATCCTGCCAGGTGTGTATGGGGTTTTCACAGTGTATCAGCATCCTGCCAGGTGTGTATGGGGTTTTCACAGAGGATCAGGATCCTGCCAGATGTGTATGGGGTTTTCACAGTTTAGCAGGATCCTGCCAGGTGTGTATGGGGGTTTCACAGTTTATCAGGATCCTGCCAGGTGTGTATGGGGGTTTCACAGTGTATCAGGGTCCTGCCAGGTGTGTATGGGGGTTTCACAGTTTATCAGGATCCTGCCAGGTGTGGGTGGGGTTTTCACAGTTTATCAGATTCCTGCCAGGTGTGTATGGGGATTTCACAGTTTATCAGGATCCTGCAAGGTGTGTATGGGTTTTCACAGTTTATCAGGATCCTGCCAGGTGTGTATGTGGTTTTCACAGTGTATCAGGATCCTGCCAGGTATGTATGGGGGTTTCACAGTGTATCAGGATCCTGCCAGGTGTGTATGGGGTTTACACAGTGTGTCAGGATCCTGCCAGGTGTGTATTTTGGTTTCACAGTGTATCAGTATCCTGCCAGGTGTCTATGGGGTTTTCATAGTGGATCAGGATCCTGCCAGGTGTGCATGGGGGTTTCACAGTTGATCAGCATCCTGCCAGGTGTGTATGGGGTTTTCACAGTGTATCAGGATCCTGCCAGGTGTGTATGGGGGTTTCACAGTGGATCAATGTCCTGCCAGGTGCTGATGGGATTTTCACAGTGGATCAGGATATGCCAGGTGTGTATGGGGTTTTCACAGTGTATCAGGATCCTGCCAGGTGTGTATACGGGTTTCATAGTTTATCAGGATCCTGCCAGGTGTGTATGGGGTTTTCACAGTGTAAGAGGATCCTGCCAGGTGTGTATGGGGGTTTCATAGTTTATCAGGATCCTGCCAGGTGTGTTTGGGGGTTTCATAGTTTATCAGGATCCTGCCAGGTGTGTATGGGTTTTTCACAGTGTATCAGGATCCTGCCAGGTGTGTACGTGATTTTCACGATGGATCAGGACCCTGCCAGGTGTGTATGGGGTTTTCACAGTTTAGCAGGATCCTGCCAGGTGTGTATGGGGGTTTCACAGTGTATCAGGAGCCTGACAGGTTTTTATGGGGTTTCACAGTTTTTCATGAGCCTGACAGCAGTCTATGCAGTTTTCACAGTGTATCAGGATCCTGCCAGGTGCGTATGGGGGTTTCACAGTTTATCAGGATCCTGCCTGGTGTGTAAGGTGTTTCACAGTGGATCGGGATCCCGCCACGTGTGTATGGGGTTTTCACAGTGCATCAGGATCCTGCCAGGTGTTTATGGGGTTTTCACAGTGTATCAGGATATTGCCAGATGTGCCTGGGCTTTCACAGTGAATCAAGATACTGCCAGGTGTGTTTGGGGGTTTCACAGTGTATCAGCATCCTGCCATGTGTGTATGGGGGTTTCACAGTGGATCAGGATCCTGCCAGATGTGTCTGGGGTTTCACAGTGTATCAAGATCCTGCCAGGTGTGTTTGAGGTTTCACAGTGCATCAGGATCCTGCTAGATGTGTATGAGGTTTTCACAGTGTATCAGGATCCTGCCAGGTCTGTATGGGGTTTTCACAGTGTATCAGGATTCCTGCCAGGTGTGCAAGGGGATTTCACAGCGTATCAGGATTCTGCCAGGTGTGTATGGGGGTTTCATAGTTTATCAGGATCCTGCCAGGTGTGTATGGGGTTTTCACAGTGTATCAGCATCCTGCCAGGTGTGTATGGGGTTTTCACAGTGGATCAGTATCCTGCCAGATGTGTATGGGATTTTCACAGTGTATCAGGATCCTGCCAGGTGTGTACTGGGTTTTCACGGTGGATCAGGATCCTGCCAGGTGTGTAAGGGGTTTTCACAGTTTAGCAGGTTCCTGCCAGGTGTGTATGGGGGTTTCACAGTTTATCAGGATCCTGCCAGGTGTGTATGTTGTTTTCACAGTGTATCAGGATCCTGCCAGGTATGTATGGGGGTTTCACAGTGTATCAGGATCCTGCCAGGTGTGTATCGGGTTTTCACAGTGTGTCAGGATCCTGCCAGGTGTGTATTTTGGTTTCACAGTGTATCAGTATCCTGCCAGGTGTCTATGGGGTTTTCATAGTGGATCAGGATCCTGCCAGGTGTGCATGCGGGTTTCACAGTTGATTAGGATCCTGCCAGGTGTGTATGGGGTTTTCACAGTGTATCAGGATCCTGCCAGGTGTGTATGGGGGTTTCACAGTGGATCAATGTCCTGCCAGGTGCTGATGGGATTTTCACAGTGGATCAGGATATGCCAGGTGTGTATGGGGTTTTCACAGTGTATCAGGATCCTGCCAGGTGTGTATACGGGTTTCATAGTTTATCAGGATCCTGCCAGGTGTGTATGGGGTTTTCACAGTGCAAGAGGATCCTGCCAGGTGTGTATGGGGGTTTCATAGTTTATCAGGATCCTGCCAGGTGTGTTTGGGGGTTTCATAGTTTATCAGGATCCTGCCAGGTGTGTATGGGTTTTTCACAGTGTATCAGGATCCTGCCAGGTGTGTACGGGGTTTTCACAGTGGATCAGGACCCTGCCAGGTGTGTATGGGGTTTTCACAGTTTAGCAGGATCCTGCCAGGTGTGTATGGGGTTTTCACACTGTATCAGGATCCTTCCAGATGTGTATGGGGGTTTCACAGTGTATCAGGAGCCTGACAGGTTTTTATGGGGTTTCACAGTTTTTCATGATCCTGACAGCAGTCTATGCAGTTTTCACAGTGTATCAGGATCCTGCCAGGTGCGTATGGGGGTTTCACAGTTTATCAGGATCCTGCCTGGTGTGTAAGGTGTTTCACAGTGGATCGGGATCCCGCCACGTGTGTATGGGGTTTTCACAGTGCATCAGGATCCTGCCAGGTGTTTATGGGGTTTTCACATTGTATCAGCATATTGCCAGATGTGCCTGAGCTTTCACAGTGAATCAAGATCCTGCCAGGTGTGTTTGGGGGTTGCACAGTGTATCAGCATCCTGCCATGTGTGTATGGGGGTTTCACAGTGGATCAGCATCCTGCCAGATGTGTCTGGGGTTTCACAGTGTATCAAGATCCTGCCAGGTGTGTTTGAGGTTTCACAGTGCATCAGGATCCTGCTAGATGTGTATGAGGTTTTCACAGTGTATCAGGATCCTGCCAGGTCTGTATGGGGTTTTCACAGTGTATCAGGATCCTGCCAGGTGTGCAAGGGGATTTCACAGCGTATCAGGATCCTGCCTGGTGTGTATGGGGTTTTCACAGTGGATCAGGATCCTGCAAGGTGTGTATGGGGGTTTCACAGTGGATCAGGATCCTGCCAGGTGTGTATGGGGTTTTCACAGTGGATCAGGATCCTGCCAAGTGTGTTAGGGGTTTCACAGTTTATTTGGATCGTGCCTGGTGTGCATGGGGGTTTCACAGTGGATCATGACCCTGCCAGGTGTGTATGGGGATTTCACACTGTATCAGGATCCTTCCAGATGTGTATGGGGGTTTCACAGTGTATCAGGAGCCTGGCAGGTTTTTATGGGGTTTCACAGTTTTTCAGGATCCTGACAGCTGTGTATGCAGTTTTCACAGTGCATCAGGATCCTGCCAGGTGTGTATGGGGGTTTCACAGCTAATCAGCATCCTCCCTTTTGTGTAAGGTGTTTCACAATGGATCGGGATCTCGCCACGTGTGTATGGGGTTTTCACAGTGCATCAGGATCCTGCCAGATGTGTATGGGGTTTTCACAGTGCATCAGGATCCTGCCAGATGTGTATGGGGCTTTCACAGTGCATCAGGATCCTTCCAGATGTGTATGGGGGTATCATAGTTTATCAGCAAACTGCCAAGTTGTGTATGAAGGTTTCATAGTTTATCAGGATCCTGCCAGGTTTGTATGGGGTTTTCACAGTGTATCAGGATTCTGCCAGGTGTCTATGGGGGTTTCATAGTTTATCAGGATTCTGCCAGGAGTGTATGGGGGTTTCATAGTTTATCAGGATCCTGCCAGGTGTGTATGGGGTTTTCACAGTGGATCAGGATCCTGCCAGATGTGTATGGGATTTTCACAGTGTATCAGGATCCTGCCAGGTGTGTACGGGGTTTTCACGGTGGATCAGGATCCTGCCAGGTGTGTATGGGGTTTTCACAGTTTAGCAGGATCCTGCCAGGTGTGTATGGGGGTTTCACAGTTTATCAGGATCCTGCCAGGTGTGTTTGGGTGTTTCACAGTGTATCAGGGTCCTGCCAGGTGAGTATGGGGGTTTCACAGTTTATCAGGATCCTGCCAGGTGTGGATGGGGTTTTCACAGTTTATCAGATTCCTGCCAGGTGTGTATGGGGATTTCACAGTTTATCAGGATCCTGCAAGGTGTGTATGGGTTTTCACAGTTTATCAGGATCCTGCCAGGTGTGGATGTGGTTTTCACAGTGTATCAGGATCCTGCCAGGTATGTATGGGGGTTTCACAGTGTATCAGGATCCTGCCAGGTGTGTATTTTGGTTTCACAGTGTATCAGTATCCTGCCAGGTATCTATGGGGTTTTCATAGTGGATCAGGATCCTGCCAGGTGTGCATGGGGGTTTCACAGTTGATCAGCATCCTGCCAGGTGTGTATGGGGTTTTCACAGTGTATCAGTATCCTGCCAGGTGTGTATGGGGGTTTCACAGTGGATCAATGACCTGCCAGGTGCTGATGGGATTTTCACAGTGGATCAGGATTCTGCCAGGTGTGTATGGGGGTTTCATAGTTTATCAGGATCCTGCCAGGTGTGTATGGGGTTTTCACAGTGTATCTGCATCCTGCCAGGTGTGTATGGGGTTTTCACAGTGGATCAGGATCCTGCCAGATGTGTATGGGATTTTCACAGTGTATCAGGATCCTGCCAGGTGTGTATGGGGTTTTCACAGTTTAGCAGGATCCTGCCAGGTGTGTATGGGGGTTTCACAGTTTATCAGGATCCTGCCAGGTGTGTATGGGGGTTTCACAGTGTATCAGGGTCCTGCCATGTGTGTATGCGGGTTTCACAGTTTATCAGGATCCTGTCAGGTGTGGATGGGGTTTTCACAGTTTATCAGATTCCTGCCAGGTGTGTATGGGGATTTCACAGTTTATCAGGATCCTGCAAGGTGTGTATGGGTTTTCACAGTTTATCAGGATCCTGCCAGGTGTGTATGTGGTTTTCACAGTGTATCAGGATCCTGCCAGGTATGTATGGGGGTTTCACAGTGTATCAGGATCCTGCCAGGTGTGTATGGGGTTTTCACAGTGTGTCAGGATCCTGCCAGGTGTGTATTTTGGTTTCACAGTGTATCAGTATCCTGCCAGGTGTCTATGGGGTTTTCATAGTGGATCAGGATCCTGCCAGGTGTGCATGGGGGTTTCACAGTTGATCAGCATCCTGCCAGGTGTGTATGGGGTTTTCACAGTGTATCAGGATCCTGCCAGGTGTGTATGGGGGTTTCACAGTGGATCAATGTCCTGCCAGGTGCTGATGGGATTTTCACAGTGGATCAGGATATGCCAGGTGTGTATGGGGTTTTCACAGTGTATCAGGATCCTGCCATGTGTGTATACGGGTTTCATAGTTTATCAGGATCTTGCCAGGTATGTATGGGGTTTTCACAGTGTAAGAGGATCCTGCCAGGTGTGTATGGGGGTTTCATAGTTTATCAGGATCCTGCCAGGTGTGTTTGGGGTTTTCATAGTTTATCAGGATCCTGCCAGGTGTGTATGGGGTTTTCACAGTTTAGCAGGATCCTGCCAGGTGTGTATGGGGTTTTCACACTGTATCAGGATCCTTCCAGATGTGTATGGGGGTTTCACAGTGTATCAGGAGCCTGACAGGTTTTTATGGGGTTTCACAGTTTTTCAGGATCCTGTCAGCTGTGTATGCAGTTTTCACAGTGCATCAGGATCCTGCCAGGTGTGTATGGGGGTTTCACAGTTTATCAGGATCCTGCCTGGTGTGTAAGGTGTTTCACAGTGGATCGGGATCTCGCCACGTGTGTATGGGGTTTTCACAGTGCATCAGGATCCTGCCAGATGTGTATGGGGTTTTCACAGTGCATCAGGATCCTTCCAGATGTGTATGGGGGTTTCACAGTGTGTCGGGATCCTGCCAGGTGTGTATGGAGTTTCAGATTGTATCAGGATCCTGCCAGGTGTGTTTGGGGTTTCACAATGTATCAGGATCCTTCAGGTCTGTTTGGGTTTTCACAGTGTATCAGGATCCTGCCAGATGTGTCTGGGGTTTCACAGTGTATCAAGATCCTGCCAGGTGTGTATGAGGTTTCACAGTGTATCAGGATCCTGCCATGTGTGCAAGGGGATTTCACAGCGTATCAGGATCCTGCCTAGTGTGTATGGGGGTTTCACAGTGGATCAGGATCCTGCCAGGTGTGTATGGGGTTTTCACAGTGAATCAGGATCCTGCCAAGTGTGTAAGGGGTTTCACAGTTTATTAGGATCGTGCCTGGGGTGCATGGGGGTTTCACAGTGGATCAGGATCCTGCCAGGTGTGTATGGGGTTTTCACACTGTATCAGGAGCCTGCCAGGTGTGTAAGGGGTTTTCACAGTGGATCAGGATCCTGCGAGGTGTGTATGGGGTTTTCACAGTGTATCCGGATCCTGCCAGATGTATCTGGGGTTTCACAGTTTATCAGGATCCTGCCTGGTGTGCATGGGGGTTTCACAGTGTATCAGGATCCTGCCAGATGTATTTGGGGTTTTCGCACTGTATCAGGATCTTCCAGATGTGTATGGGGGTTTCACAGTGTATCAGGATCCTGCCAGGTGTTTATGGGGGTGTCACAGTTTATCATGATCCTGCCAGCTGTGTATGCAGTTTTCACAGTGTATCAGGATGCTGCCCGGTGTGCATGACGGCTCACAGTTTATCAGGATCCTGCCTGGTGTGTAAGGGGTTTCACAGAAGGTCAGGATCACGCCACGTGTGTATGGCATTTCAGATTGTATCAGGATCCTGCCAGGTGTGAATGGGGTTTTCACAATGTATCAGGATCCTGCCAGGTGTGTATGAGTTTTCACAGTGTATCAGGATCCTGCCAGGTGTGAATGAGGTTTCACATTGTATCAGGATCCTGCCAGATGTGTCTGGGGTTTCACAGTGCATCAAGAAACCGCCAGGTGTGTGTGAGGTTTCACAGTGTATCAGGATCCTGCCAGGTGTGTATGGGGTTTTCACAGTGTATCAGGATCCTGCCAGGTCTGTGTGGGGTTTTGACAGCGTATCAGGATCCTGCCAGGTCTGTATGGGGTTTTCACAGTGTATCAGGATCCTGCCCGGTGTGTTTGGGGGTTTCACAGTGGAACAGGATCCTGCCAGTTGTGTATGGGGGTTTCACAGTGGATCAGGACCCTGCCAGGTGTGTATGGGGGTTACACAGTGGATTAGGATCCTGCCAGGTGTGTATGGGGTTTTCACACTATATCAGGATCCTTCCAGATGTGTATGGGGGTTTCACAGTGTATCAGGATCCTGCCAGGTGTTTATGGGGCTTTCACAGTTTATTAGGATCCTGCCAGCTGTGTATGCTGTTTTCACAGTGTATCAGAATCCTGCCAGGTGTGTTTGGGGGTTTCACATTTTATCAGGATCCTGCCTGGTTTGAAAGGGGTTTCACAGTGGATCAGGATCCCGCCACGTGTGTATCTGGTTTTCACAATGCATCAGGATCCTGCCAGATGTGTATGGGGTTTTCAGAGTGCATCCGGATCCTTCCAGATGTGTATGGTGGTTTCACAGTGTGTCGGGATCCTGCCAAGTGTGTTTGGAGTTTCAGATTGTATCAGGATCCTGCCAGGTGTGTCTGGGGTTTCACAATGTATCCGGATCCTGCCAGGTCTGTATGGTGTTTTCACAGTGTATCAGGATCCTGCCAGGTGTGTCTGGGGGTTTCACAGTGTATCAGGATCCTGCCAGGTGTGTATGGGGTTTTCACAGTGGATCAGGATCCTGCCAGGTGTGTATGGGGTTTTCACAGTGGATCAGGATCCTGCCAGGTGTTTATGGGGTTTTCACAGTGTATCAGGATATTGCCAGATGTGCCTGGGCTTTCACAGTGAATCAAGATCCTGCCAGGTGTGTTTGGGGGTTTCACAGTGTATCAGCATCCTGCCATGTGTGTATGGGGGTTTCACAGTGGATCAGGATCCTGCCAGATGTGTCTGGGGTTTCACAGTGTATCAAGATCCTGCCAGGTGTGTTTGAGGTGTCACAGTGCATCATGATCCTGCTGGATGTGTATGAGGTTTTCACAGTGTATCAGGATCCTGCCAGGTCTGTATGGGTTTTTCACAGTGTATCAGGATCCTGCCAGGTGTGCAAGGGGATTTCACAGCGTATCAGGATCCTGCCTGGTGTGTATGGGGTTTTCAGTGTATCAGGATCCTGCCAGGTGTGTATGGGGTTTTCACAGTGTATCAGGATCCTGCCAGGTGTGTATGGGGTTTTCACAGTGCATCTGGATCCTACCAGGTGTGGACGGGGATACTGCCAGATGTGAATGGGGTTTCACAGTGGATCAGGGTCCTCCCAAATGTGTGTGGGGTTTTCACAGTGGATCAGGATCCTGCAAGGTGTGTATGGGGTTTTCACAGTGTTTCAGGATTCTGCCAGGTGTGAATAGGGTTTCACAGTGGATCAGGATCCTGCCAGGTTTGTGTGGGGATTCACAGTGTATCAGGATCCTGCCGGATGTGTATGGGGTTTCACTGCACATCAGGATCCTGCCAGGTGTGCTTGGGGGTTTCACAGTGTATCAAGTTCCTGCCAGGTGTGTATGGGGTTTCACAGTGTATCAGGATCCTGCCAGCTGTTTATGGGGTTTTCACAATCTATCAGGTCTGCCAGGTGTTTATGGAGTTTTCACAATTTATCAGGATCTGCCAGATGTTTATGGGGTTTTCACAATATATCAGAATCTGCCAGGAGTTTTTGGGGTTTTTACAATGTATCAGGAACCTGCCAGGTGTGTATGGGGTTTTCGCAATGGATCAGGATCTGCCAGGTGTTTATGGAGCTTTCACAGTGTATCAGGATCCTGCCAGGTGTGTATGGGGTTTTCACAATGTATGAGGATCTGCCAGGTGTTTATGGAGTTTTCACAGAGGATCAGGATCCTGCCAGGAGTTTATGGAGTTTTCAAAATTTATCGGGATCTGACCGGCGTTTATGGGGTTTTCACAATGGATCAGGTTCCTGCCAGATGTGTCTGGGGTTCCACAGTGGATCAGGATCCTTCCAGATGTGTATGGGGGTTTCACAGTGTATCGGGATCCTGTCAGGTGTGTATGGAGTTTCAGATTGTATCAGGATCCTGCCAAGTGTGTTTGGGGTTTTCACAGTGTATCAGGATCCTGCCAGATGTGTCTGGGGTTTCACAGTGTATCAAGATCCTGCCACATGTGTATGAGGTTTCACAGTGTATCAAGATCCTGCCATGTGTGTGGGGTTTTCACAGAGGATCAGGATCCTGCCAGGTGTGTATGGAGTTTTCACAGTGGATCAGGATCCTGCCAGACGTGTATGGGGTTTTCACAGTGTATCAGGATCCTGCCAGATGTGTCTGGGGTTTCACAGTGAATCAAGATCCTGCCAGGTGTGTTTGGGGTTTCACAGTGTATCAGGATCCTGCCATGTGTGTTTGGGGGTTTCACAGTGTATCAGCATCCTGCCATGTGTGTATGGGGGTTTCACAGTGGATCAGAATCCTGCCAGATGTGAATGGGTTTCACAGTGCATCAGGATCCTGCCAGGTGTGTTTGGGGGTTTCACAGTGTATCAGGATCATGCCAGATGTAAATGGGCTTTCACTGTGCATCAGGTTACTGCCAGGTTTTTATGGGGTTTCACAGTTTTTCCGGATCCTGACAGCTCTGTATGCAGTTTTCACAGTGAATCAGGATCCTACCAGGTGTGTATGGGGGTTTCACAGTTTATCAGGATCCTGCCTGGTGTGTAAGGTGTTCCCCAGTGGATCGGGATCCCGCCACGTGTGTATGGGGTTTTCACAGTGCATCAGGATCCTGCCAGATGTGTATGGGGTTTTCACAGTGCATCAGGACCCTTCCAGATGTGTATGGGGGTTTCACAGTGTATCGGGATCCTGCCAGGTGTGTATGGGGTTTCACAATGTATCAGGATCCTGCCAGGTCTGTTTGGGGTTTTCACAGTGTATCAGGATCCTGCCAGATGTGTCTGGGGTTTCACAGTGTATCAAGATCCTGCCAGCTGTGTATGAGGTTTCACAGTGTATCAGGATCCTGCCGGGTGTGTATGGGGTTTTCACAGAGGATCAGGATCCTGCCAGGTTTGTATGGAGTTTTCACAGTGGATCAGGATCCTGCCAGGTGTGTATGGGGTTTTCACAGTGTATCAGGAACCTGCCAGATGTGTCTGGGGTTTCACAGTGAATCAAGATCCTGCCAGGTGTGTTTGGAGTTTCACAGTGTATCAGGATCCTGCCATGTGTGTTTGGGGGTTTCACAGCGTATCAGCATCCTGCCATGTGTGTATGGGGGTTTCACAGTGGATCAAAAGCCTGCCAGATGTGAATGGGATTTCAATGTGCATCAGGATCCTGCCAGGTGTGTTTGGGGGTTTCACAGTTTATCAGGATCCTGCCAGATGTAAATGGGGTTTCACTGTGCATCAGGATACTGCCAGGTGTGTTTGGGGGTTTCACAGTGTATCAGAATCCTGCCAGATGTGAATGGGGATTCACATGGTATCAGCATCCTGCCAGATGTGCCGGGGGTTTCACAGTGTCTCAAGATTCTGCCAGGTGTGAATGGGGTTTCACAGTGTATCAGGATCCTGCCAGATGTGAAAGGGGTTTCACTGTGCATCAGGAACCTGCCAGTTGTGTACGGGGCTTTCACAGTGTATCAGGAACCTGCCAGGTGTGTATGGGTGTTTTCACAGTTTATCAGGATCCTGCCAGGTGTGTGTGGGGTTTTCACAGTGTATGAGGATCCTGCCAGGTGTGTATGGGGTTTCACAGTGCATCAGGATCCTGCCAGGTGTGTATAGGGGTTTCACAGTTTATCAGGATCCTGCCAAGTGTGTATGGGGTTTTCACAGTGTATCAGGATGCTGCAAGGTGTGAATGGGGTTTCACAGTGTATGAGGATCTTGCAAGGTGTGAATGGGGTTTCACAGTGCATCAGGATCCAGCCCGGTGTGTCTGGGGGTTTCACATTTTGTGAGGATCCTGCAAGGTGTGAATGGGGTTTCACAGAGGATCAGGATCCTGCCAGGAGTGTACGGGGTTTTCACCATGCATCAGAATTCTGCCAGATGTGTATTGGGATTTCACAGTGCATCGGGTTCCTTCCAGATGTTTATGAGTGTTTCACAGTGTATCAGGATCGTGCCAGGTGTGTATCGGGTTTTCAGTGTATCAGGATCCTGCCAGGTGTGTATGGGGTTTTCACAGTGTATCAGGATCCTGCCAGGTGTGTATGGGGTTTTCACAGTGCATCTGGATCCTACCAGGTGTGGACGGGGATACTGCCAGATGTGAATGGGGTTTCACAGTGGATCAGGGTCCTCCCATGTGTGTGTGGGGTTTTCACAGTGGATCAGGATCCTGCAAGGTGTGTATGGGGTTTTCACAGTGTTTCAGGATTCTGCCAGGTGTGAATAGGGTTTCACAGTGGATCAGGATCCTGCCAGGTTTGTGTGGGGATTCACAGTGTATCATGATCCTGCCGGATGTGTATGGGGTTTCACTGCACATCAGGATCCTGCCAGGTGTGCTTGGGGGTTTCACAGTGTATCAAGTTCCTGCCAGGTGTGTATGGGGTTTCACAGTGTATCAGGATCCTGCCAGATGTTTATGGGGTTTTCACAATGTATCAGGTCTGCCAGGTGTTTATGGAGTTTTCACAATGTAGCAGGATCTGCCAGATGTTTATGGGGTTTTCACAATATATCAGAATCTGCCAGGAGTTTTTGGGGTTTTTACAATGTATCAGGAACCTGCCAGGTGTGTATGGTGTTTTCGCAATGTATCAGGATCTGCCAGGTATTTATGGAGCTTTCACAGTGTATCAGGATCCTGCCAGGTGTGTATGGGGTTTTCACAATGTATGAGGATCTGCCAGGTGTTTATGGAGTTTTCACAGAGGATCAGGATCCTGCCAGGAGTTTATGGAGTTTTCAAAATTTATCGGGATCTGACCGGCGTTTATAGGGTTTTCACAATGGATCAGGTTCCTGCCAGATGTGTCTGGGGTTCCACAGTGGATCAGGATCCTTCCTGATGTGTATGGGGGTTTCACAGTGTATCAGGGTCCTGCCAGGTGTTTATGGGGTTTCAGAGTGTATCAGGATCCTGCCAGGTGTGCATTGGGTTTTCACAGTGCATCAGGATCCTGCCAGGTGCGTATGGGGTTTCACAGTGCATCAGGATCCTGCCAGATGCGTATGGGGTTTCACAGTGCATCAGTATCCTGCCAGATGTGTCTGGGGTTTCACTGTGAATCAAGATCCTGCCAGGTGTGTTTGGGGTTTCACAGTGTATCAGGATCCTGCCATGTGTGTTTGGGGGTTTCACAGTGTATCAGCATCCTGCCATGTGTGTTTGGGGGTTTCACAGTGGATCAGAATCCTGCCAGATGTGAATGGGGTTTCACTGTGCATCAGAATCCTGCCAGGTGTGCTTGGGGGTTTCACAGTGTTTCAGGATCCTGCCAGATGTAAATGGGGTTTCACTGTGCATCAGGATACTGCCTGGTTTTTATGGGGTTTCACAGTTTTTCAGGATCCTGACAGCTCTGTATGCAGTTTTCACAGTGTATCAGGATCCTGCCAGGTGTGTATGGGGGTTTCACAGTTTATCAGGATCCTGCCTGGTGTGTAAGGTGTTTCACAGTGGATCGGGATCCCGCCACGTGTGTCTGGGGTTTTCACAGTGCATCAGGATCCTGCCAGATGTTTATGGGGTTTTCACAGTGCATCAGGATCCTTCCAGATGTGTATGGGGGTTTCACAGTGTATCGGGATCCTGCCAGGTGTGTATGGTGTTTCAGATTGTATCAGGATCCTGCCAGGTGTGTATGGGGATTCACAATATATCAGGATCCTGCCAGGTCTGTTTGGGGTTTTCACAGTGCATCAGGATCCTGCCAGATGTGTCTGGGGTTTCACAGTGTATCAAGATCCTGCCAGGTGTGTATGAGGTTTCACAGTGTATCAGGATCCTGAAGGGTGTGTTTGGGGTTTTCACAGAGGATCAGGATCTGCCAGGTGTTTATGGGGTTTTCACAATGGATCAGGTTCCTGCCAGATGTGTCTGGGGTTTCACAGTGGATCAGGATCCTTCCTGATGTGTATGGGGGTTTCACGGTGTATCAGGGTCCTGCCAGGTGTGTATGGGGTTTCAGAGTATATCTGGATCCTGCCAGATGTGTCTTGGGTTTCACAGTGTATCAGGATCCTTCCAGATGTGTATGGGGGTTTCACAGTTTATCAGGATCCTGCCAGGTGTGTTTGGGGTTTCAGAGTGTATCAGGATCCTGCCAGGTGTGCATGGGGTTTTCACAGTGCATCAGGATACTGCCAGGTGCGTATGGGGTTTCACAGTGCATCAGGATCCTGCCAGATGTGTATGGGGTTTCACAGTGCATCAGTATCCTGCCAGATGTGTCTGGGGTTTCACAGTGAATCAAGATCCTGCCAGGTGTGTTTGGGGTTTCACAGTGTATCAGGATCCTGCCATGTGTGTTTGGGGGTTTCACAGTGTATCAGCATCCTGCCATGTGTGTATGGGGGTTTCACAGTGGATCAGAATCCTGCCAGATGTGAATGGGGTTTCACTGTGCATTAGGATCCTGCCAGGTGTGTTTGGGGGTTTCACAGTGTATCAGGATCCTGCCAGATGTAAATGGGGTTTCACTGTGCATCAGGATACTGCCAGGTTTTTATGGGGTTTCACAGTTTTTCAGCATCCTGACAGCTCTGTATGCAGTTTTCACAGTGCATCAGGATCCTGCCAGGTGTGCATGGGGGTTTCACAGTTTATCAGGGTCCTGCCTGGTGTGTCAGGTGTTTCACAGTGGATCGGGATCCCGCCACGTGTGTCTGGGGTTTTCACAGTGCATCAGGATCATGCCAGATGTTTATGGGGTTTTCACAGTGCATCAGGATCCTTCCAGATGTGTATGGGGGTTTCACAGTGTATCGGGATCCTGCCAGGTGTGTATGGAGTTTCAGATTGTATCAGGATCCTGCCAGGTGTGTGTGGGGTTTCACAATGTATCAGGATCCTGCCAGGTCTGTTTGGGGTTTTCACAGTGTATCAGGATCCTGCCAGATGTGTCTGGGGTTTCACAGTGTATCAAGATCGTGCCAGGTGTGTATGAAGTTTCACAGTGTACCAGGATCCTGCCGGGTGTGCATGGGGTTTTCACAGAGGATCAGGATCCTGCCAGGTGTGTATGGAGTTTTCACAGTGGATCAGGATCCTGCCAGGTGTGTGTGGGGTTTTCACAGTGTATCAGGATCCTGCCAGATGTGTCTGGGGTTTCCCAGTGAATCAAGATCCTACCAGGTGTGTTTGGGGTTTCACAGTGTATCAGGATCCTGCCATGCGTGTTTGTGGGTTTCACAGTGTATCAGCATCCTGCCATGTGTGTATGGGGGTTTCACAGTGGATCAGAATCCTGCCAGATGTGAATGGGGTTTCACTGTGCATCAGGATACCGCCAGGTGTGTTTGGGGGTTTCACAGTGTATCAGGATCCTGCCAGATGTGAATGGGGTTTCACATGGTATCAGCATCCTGCCAGATGTGTCGGGGGTTTCACAGTGTCTCCAGATTCTGCCAGGTGTGTATGGGGTTTCACAGTGGATCAGGATCGTGCCAGATGTGATTGGGGTTTCACAGTGGATCAGGATCCTAACAGGTATGTATGGGGTTTTCACAGTGTATCAGGATCCTGACAGATGTGAATGGGGTTTCACTGTGCATCAGGAAGCTGCCAGTTGTGTACGGGGTTTTCACAGTGTATCAGGAACCTGCCAGGTGTGTATGGTTGTTTTCACAGTTTATCAGGATCCTGCCAGGTGTGTGTGGGGTTTTCAGAGGGTATCAGGATCCTGCCAGGTGTGTATGGGATTTCACAGTGTATCAGGATCCTGCCAGGTGTGATTGGGGGTTTCACAGTTTATCAGGATCCTGCCAAGTGTGTATGGGGTTTTCACAGTGTATCAGGATCCTGCAAGGTGTGAATGGGGTTTCACAGTGCATGAGGATCTTGCAAGGTCTGAATGGGGTTTCACAGTGCATCAGGATCCAGCCCGGTGTGTCTGGGGGTTTCACATTTTGTGAGGATCCTGCAAGGTGTGAATGGGGTTTCACAGAGGATCAGGATACTGCCAGGTGTGTACGTGGTTTTCACAGTTTATCAGGATCCTGCCTGGTGTGTAAGGGGATTCACAGTGGATCATGATCCTGCCACGTGTGTATGGGGTTTCACAGTGTATCAGGATGATGCCAGGTGTGAAAGGGGTTTCACAGTGTATCAGGATCCAGCCAGGTGTGTCTGGGGGTTTCACTGTTTCTGAGGATCTTGCAAGGTGTGAATGGGGTTTCACAGTGCATCAGGATCCAGCCAGGTGTGTCTGGGGGTTTCACAGTTTGTGAGGATCCTGCAAGGTGTGAATGGGGTTTCACAGAGGATCAGGATTCTGCCAGGTGTGTACGGGGTTTTCACAGTTTATCAGGATCATGCCTGGTGTGTATGGGGTTTTCACAGTGCATCAGGATTCTGCCAGATGTGTATTGGGTTTTCACAGTGCTTCGGGATCCTTCCAGATGTTTATGGGTGTTTCACAGTGTATCAGGATCCTGCCAGGTGTGTACGGGGTTTTCACAGTTTATCAGGATCGCGCCAGGTGTGTATCGGGTTTTCACAGAGTATCAGGATCCTGCCAGGTGTGCATGGGGTTTTCACAGTGTATCAGGATCCTGCCAGGTGTGTATGGGGTTTTCAAAGTGCATCTGGATCCTACCAGTTTTAGACGGGGATCCTGCCAGATGTGAATGGGGTTTCACAGTGGATCAGGATCCTCCCATGTGTGTGTGGGGTTTTCACAGTGGATCAGGATCCTGCCAGGTGTGTATGGGGTATTCACAGTGCATCAGGATTCTGCCAGGTGTGAATAGGTTTTCACAGTGTATCAGGATCCTGCCAGGCGTGTATGGGGGTTTCACAGTTTATCAGGATCCTGCCAAGTGTGTATTGGGTTTTCACAGTGTATCAGGATCCTGCAAGGTGTGAATGGGGTTTCACAGTGTATGAGGATCTTGCAAGGTGTGAATGGGGTTTCACAGTGCATCAGGATCCAGCCCGGTGTGTCTGGGGGTTTCACATTTTGTGAGGATCCTGCAAGGTGTGAATGGGGTTTCACAGAGGATCAGGATACTGCCAGGTGTGTACCGGGTTTTCACAGTTTATCAGGATCCTGCCTGGTGTGTAAGGGGATTCACAGTGGATCAGGATCCTGCCACGTGTGTATGGGGTTTCACAGTGTATCAGGATCCTGCCAGGTGTGAAAGTGGTTTCACAGTGTATCAGGATCGGACCAGGTGTGTCTGGGGGATTCACTGTTTATGAGGATCTTGCAAGGTGTGAATGGGGATTCACAGTGCATCAGGATCCAGCCAGGTGTGTCTGGGGGTTTCACATTTTGTGAGGATCATGCCTGGTGTGTATGGGGTTTTCACAGTGCATCAGCATTCTGCCAGATGTGTATTGGGTTTTCACAGTGCATCGGTACCCTTCCAGATGTTTATGGGTGTTTAACAGTGTATCAGGATCGTGCCAGCTGTGTATCGGGTTTTCACAGTGGTTCAGGACCCTGCCAGTTGTGTATGGTGTTTCACAGTGTATCAGGATACTGCCAGATGTGAATGCGTTTTTCACAGTGTATCAGGTTCCTGCCAGGTGTGTATGGGTGTTCACAGTGTATCAGGATACTGCCAGATGTGTATGGGGATTTCACAGTGCATCAGGATCCTTCCAGATGTGTATGGGGGTTTCACAGTGTATCTGGATCCTGCCAGATGTGTATGGGGTTTCACAGTGTATCAGGATCCTGCCAGATGTGTATGGGGTTTTCACAGTGCATCTGCATCCTTCCAGTTGTGGACGGGGATCCTGCCAGATGTGAATGGGGTTTCACAGTGGATCAGGAACCTCCCATGTGTGTTTGGGGTTTTCACAGTGGATCAGGATCCTGCCAGGTGTGTATCTGTTTTTCACAGTGTATCAAGATCCTGCCAGGTGTGAATGGGTTTTCACAGTGGATCAGGATCCTGCCAGGTTTGTATGGGGTTTCACTGCACATCAGGATCCTGCCAGGAGTGTGTGGGGGTTTCACAGTTTATCAGGATCCTGCCAGGTGTGTATGGGTGTTTCACAGTGGTTCAGGACCCTGCCAGGTGTGTATGGTGTTTCACAGTGTATCAGGATACTGCCAGATGTGAATGCGATTTTCACAGTGTATCAGGTTCCTGCCAGGTGTGTATGGGTGTTCACAGTGTATCAGGATACTGCCAGATGTGTATGGGGATTTCACAGTGCATCAGGATCCTTCCAGATGTGTATGGGGGTTTCACAGTGTATCTGGATCCTGCCAGATGTGTATGGGGTTTCACAGTGTATCAGGATCCTGCCAGATGTGAATGCGGATTTCACCGTGTATCAGGATCCTGCCAGGTGTGTATGGGGTTTCACAGTGTATCAGGATCCTGCCAGATGTGTATGGGGTTTTTACAGTGCATCAGGATCCTTGCAGATGTGTATGGGGGTTTCACAGTGTATCAGGATCCTGCCAGGTTTTTATGGTGTTTCAGAGTGCATCGGGATCCTGCCAGGTGTGCATGGGGTTTTCACAGTGCATCAGGATACTTCCAGGTGTGCATGGGGTTTTCACAGTGTATCAGGATACTGCCAGGTGTATCTGGGGTTTCACAGTGGATCAGGATCCTGCCAGGTGTGCATGGGGTTTTCACAGTGCATCAGGATCCTTCCAGGTGTGCATGGGGTTTTCACAGTGTATCAGGATACTGCCAGGTGTATATGGGGTTTCACAGTGTATCAGGATCCTGCCAGATGTGTGTGGGGTTTTCACAATGTATCAGGATTTGCCAGGTGTTTATGGGGTTTTCACAATATATCAGGATCTGCCAGGAGTTTATGGGGTTTTCACAATGTATCAGGATCCTGCCAGGTGTGTATGGGGTTTTCACAATGTATCAGGATCTGCCAGGTGTTAATGGAGTTTTCACAGTGTATCAGGATCCTGCCAGGTGTGTATGGGGTTTTCACAATGTATCAGGATCTGCCAGGTGTTTATGGAGTTTTCACAGAGGATCAGGATCCTGCCAGGTGTTTATGGAGTTTTCAAAATGTATCAGGATCTGACAGGAATTTATGGGGTTTTCACAGTGGATCAGGTTCCTGCCAGATGTGTCTGGGGTTTCACAGTGGATCAGGATTCTTCCTGATGTGTGTGGGGGTTTGACAGTGTATCGGGATCCTGCCAGGAGTGTATGGGGTTTCAGAGTGTATCAGGATCCTGCCAGATGTGTCTGGGGTTTCACAGTGGATCAGGATACTTCCAGATGTGTATGGGAGTTTCACAGTGTACCAGGACACTGCCAGGTGTGTATGGGGTTTCAGAGTGTATCAGCATCCTGCCAGGTGTGCATGGGGTTTTCACAGTGCATCAGGATCCGGCCAGGTGTGTCTGGGGTTTCACAGTGCATCAGGATCCTGCCAGATGTGTATGGGGTTTCACAGTGCATCAGGATCCTGCCAGATGTGTCTGGGTGTTTCACAGTGTATGAGGATCTTGCAAGGTGTGAATGGGGTTTCACAGTGCACCAGGAACCAGACCGGTGTGTCTGTGGGTTTCACATTTTGTGAGAATCCTGCAAGGTGTGAAAGGGGTTTCAAAGCGGATCAGGATCCTGCCAGGTGTGTACGGGGTTTTCACAGTTTATCAGGATCCTGCCTTGTGTGTATGGGGTTTCACAGCGTTTCAGGATCCTGCCAGGTGTGTCTGGGGGCTTTCAAATTTTGTGAGGATCCTGCAAGGTGTGAATGGGGTTTCACAGAGGATCATGAACCTGCCAGGTGTGTACGGGGTTCTCACAGTTTATCAGGATCCTGCCTCTAGTGCATGGGGTTTTCACAGTGCATCAGGATCCTGCCAGATGTGTATGGGTCTTTCACAGTGTATCAGGATCGTGCCAGGTGTGTTTGGTGATTCAGAGTGTAACAGGACACTGCCAGGAGTGTATGGGGTTTTCACAGTGTATCAGGATCCTGCCAGGTGCGTCTGGGGATTTCACAGTGCATCAGGATCCTGCCAGGTCTTTGTGGGGTTTTCAGAGAGTTTCAGGATCCTGCCAGGTGTGTATGGTGTTTTCACAGTGTATCACGATCCTGCCAGGTGTGTATGGGGTTTTCACAGTGCATCAGGTTCCTGCCAGGTGTTTATGGGGTTTCACAGAGTATCAGGATCCTGCCAGATGTGATGGGGTTTCACTGTGCATCCGGATCCTGCCAGGTGTGGACGGGGTTCCTGCCAGATTTGAATGGGGTTTCACAGTGGATCTGGATCCTGCCATGTGTGTTTGGGGTTTTCACAGTGGATCAGGATCCTGCCAGGTGTGTATGGGGTTTTCAAAGTTCATCAGGATCCTGCCAGGTGTGAATGATGTTTCACAGTGGATCAGGATCCTGCCAGGTTTGTATGGGTTTTCACAGTGTATCAGGCTCCTTCCAGACGTGAATGGGGTTTCACTGCACATCAGGATCCTGCCAGATGTGAATGGGGTTTCACAGCACATCAGGATCCTGTCAGGTGTGTATGGGGGTTTCACAGTTTATCAGGATCCTGCCAGGTGTGTATGGGGGTTTCACAGTGGTTGAGGATCCAGCCAGGTGTGTATGGTGTTTCACAGTGTATCAGGATCCTGCCAGATGTGAATGCGATTTTCACAGTGCATCAGGTTCCTGCCAGGTGTGTATGGGGTTTCACAGTGTATCAGGATACTGCCAGATGTGTATGGTGTTATCACAGAGCATCAGGATCCTTCCAGATGTGTATGGGTGTTCCACAGTGTATCAGGATCCTGCCAGGAGTGTATGGGGTTTCAGAGTGTGTCAGGACCCTCCCAGGTATGCATGGGGTATTCACAGTGCATCAGGATCCTGCCAGGTGTGCATGGGGTTTTCTCAGTGTATCAGGATCCTGCCAGGTGTGTTTGGGGTTTTGACAGTGCTTCAGAATCCTGCCAGATGTGTCTTGGTTTTCACAGTGTGTCAGGATCCTGCCAGAAGTGTCTGGGGGTTTCACATTTTGTGAGGATCCTGCAAGGTGTGAATGGGGTTTCACAGAGGATCAGGATCCTGCCAGGTGTGTACGGGGTTTTCACAGTTTATCAGGATCCTGCCTGGTGTGTATGGGGTTTTCACAGTGCATCAGAATCCTGCCAGATGTGTAAGGGGTATTCACAGTGCATAGGGATCCTTCCAGATGTTTATGGGGGTTTCACAGTGTATCAGGATCGTGCCAGGGGTGTATGGGGTTTGAGAGTGTATCAGGATCCTGCCAGTTGTGTATGGGGTTTTCACAGTGTATCAGGATCCTGCCAGGTGTGTATGGGGGTTTCACAGTGCATCAGGATCATGCCAGGTGTTTATGGGGTTTTCACAGGGTAGCGGGATCCTGCCAGGGGTGTGTGGGGTTTTCACAGTGTATCATGATCCTGCCAGTTGTGTATGGGGTTTTCACAGAGTATCAGCATCCTGCCAGAGGTGAATGGGGTTTCACAGTGGATCAGGAGCCTGCCAGGTGTTTATGGGGTTTCACAGAGTATCAGGATTCTGCCAGAGGTGAATGGGGTTTCACAGAGGATCAGGATCCTGCCATGTGTGTGTGGGGTTTTCACCGTTGTTCAGGATCCTGCCTGGTGTGTATGGGGTTTTCACAGTGTATCAGGATCCTGCCAGGTGTGAATGGGTTTTCACAGTGAATCAGGTTCCTGCCAGGTTTGTATGGGGTTTCAAAGTGTAGCAGGATCCTGCCATTTGTGAATGGGGTTTCACTGCACATCAGGATCCTGCCAGATGTGTATGGGGGTTTCACAGTGTATCAGGATCCTGCCAGGGGTGTATGGGGTTTCAGAGTGTATCAGGACTCTGCCAGGTGTGCATGGGGTTTTCACAGTACATCAGGATCCGGCCAGGTGTGCATGGGGTTTTCACTGTGTATCAGGATCCTGTCAGGTGTGTTTGGGGTTTCACAGTGCATCAGAATCCTCCAAGATTTGTCTGGGGTTTTCACAGTGTATCAGGATCCTGCCAGGTGTGTCTGGGGTTTTCACAGTGCATCAGGATCCTGCCAGGTGTGTATGGGGTTTTCACAGTGCATCAGGATCCTGCCAGATGTGTCTGTGGTTTCTCAGTGTATCAAGATCCTGCCAGGTGTGTATGGGGTTTCACAGTGTATCAGGATCCTGCCAGGTGTGTATGTGGTTTCAGAGTGTATCAGGATCGTGCCAGATGTGTCTGTGGTTTCTCAGTGTATCAAGATCCTGCCAGGTGTGCATGGGATTTTCACAGAGCATCAGGATCCTGCCAGGTGTGCATGGGGTTTTCACAGTGTATCAGGATCCTTCCAGGTGTGTATGGGGTTTTCACAGTGTATCAGGATCCTGCCTGGTGTGTTTGGGGTTTTCACAGTGTATCAGGATCCTGCCAGCTGCGTATGGGCATTCCACTGTGCATCAGGATCCTGCCTGGTGTGTATGGGGTTTCACTGTGTATCAGGATCCTGCCAGGTATGTTTGGGGTTTTCTCAGTGAATCAGGATCCTGCCAGGTGTGTATGGGTTTTTCACAGTGGATCAGGATCCTGCCAGGTGTTTCTGGGGTTTTCACAGTGTATCAGGATCTGCCAGGTGTTGATGGGGCATTAACAGTGTATCAGGATCCTGCCAGGTGTGTATGGTGTTTTCACAGTGGATCAGGTTTCTGCCAGGCGTATATAGGGTTTTCACAGTTTATCAGGAACCTGCCCGGTGTGTATGCGGTTTTCACAGTTTATCAGGATCCTGCCCGGTGTGTCCGTGGTTTTCACAGTTTATCAGGATCCTGCCCGGTGTGTCCGGGGTTTTCACAGTTTATCAGGATCCTGCCATGTGTGTTTGGGGTTTTCACAGTGCATCAGCATCCTGCCAGGTGTGGATGGTGTTTTCACAGCTTTTCACGATGCTGGCTGGTGTGTATGGGATTTTCACAGTGTATCCGTATCCTGCCAGGTGTGTATGGGGTTTTCACAGTGGATCAGGATCCTGCCAGGTGTGTATGGGGCTTTGCAGTGCATCAGGATCATGCCTGGTGTGTATGGGGTTTTCACAGTGTATCCGGATCCTGCCAGCTGCGTATGGGGATTCCACTGTGCATCAGGACCCTGCCTGGTGTGTATGGGGTTTCACTGTGTATCAGGTTCCTGCCAGGTGTGTATGGGGATTTCACAGTGTTTCAGGATCCTGCCAGGTGTGTATGGGTTTTTCACAGTGGATCAGGATCCTACCAGTTGTTTATGGGGTTTTCACAGTGTATCAGGATCCTGCCAGCTGCGTATGGGGTTTCCACTGTGCATCAGGATCCTGCCTGGTGTGTATGGGGTTACACTGTGTATCAGATTCCTGCCAGGTGTGTATGGGGCTTTCACAGTGGATCTGGATCCTGCCAGGTGTGTATGGGGTTTTCACTGTGCATCAGTATCCTGCCTGGTGTGTATGGGGTTTCACGGTGTCTCAGGGTCCTGCCAGGAGTGTATGGGGTTTCACTGTGTATCAGGGTCCTGCCAGGTGTGTATGGGGTTTCACTGTGTATCAGGATCCTGCCAGGTGTGTATGGGTTCTTCACAGTTTATCAGGATCCTGCCAGGTGTGTATGGGGTATTCACAGTGTATCAGGATCCTTCCAGGTGTGTATGGGGTTTTCACAGTGTATCAGGATCCTGCCTGGTGTGTATGGGGTTTTCACAGTGTATCCGGATCCTGCCAGCTGCGTATGGGGATTCCACTGTGCATCAGGACCCTGCCTGGTGTGTATGGGGTTTCACTGTGTATCAGGTTCCTGCCAGGTGTGTATGGGGATTTCACAGTGTTTCAGGATCCTGCCAGGTGTGTATGGGTTTTTCACAGTGGATCAGGATCCTAACAGTTGTGTATGGGGTTTTCACAGTGTATCAGGATCCTGCCAGCTGCGTATGGGGTTTCCACTGTGCATCAGGATCCTGCCTGGTGTGTATGGGGTTTCACTGTGTATCAGATTCCTGCCAGGTGTGTATGGGGTTTTCACAGTGGATCTGGATCCTGCCAGGTGTGTATGGGGTTTTCACTTTGGATCAGTATCCTGCCTGGTGTGTATGGGGTTTCACGGTGTCTCAGGGTCCTGCCAGGAGTGTATGGGGTTTCACTGTGTATCAGGGTCCTGCCAGGTGTGTATGGGGTTTCACTGTGTATCAGGATCCTGCCAGGTGTGTTTAGGGTTTTCACAGTGGATCAGGATCCTGCCAGGTGTGTCTGGGGTTTTCACAGTGGATCAGGATCCTGCCGGGTGTGAATGGGGTTTTCACAGTGTATCAGGATACTGCCAGATGTGAATGGGGTTTCACTTTGCATCAGGATCCTGCCAGGTGTGTGCGGGGTTTTCACAGTGTATCAGGCTCCTGCCAGGTGTGTACGGGGGTTTCACAGATTATCAGGATCCTGCCTGGTGTGTATGGGGGTTTCACAGCTCATCAGGATCCTGCCAGGTGCGGACTGGGTTGCACAGAGGATCAGGATCCTGCCAGGTGGGTACGGGGTTTGCACAATATATCAGGTTCCTGCCAGGTGTGTACGGGGTTTCACATCGGATCAAGATCCTGTCAGGTGTGTACGGGGTTTTCACAATATATCAGGATCCTGCCAGGTGTGTATGCGTGTTTCACCGTTTATCTGGATCCTGCCAGGTGTGCATGGGTGTTTCAGAGTTTATCAGGATCCTGCCAGGTGTGTATGGGGTTTTCACAGTGGATCAGGAGCCTGCCAGGTGTGTATGGGGTTTTCACAGTTTATCAGGATCCTGCCAGATGTGTATTGGGGATTCTCCATTTATCAGGATACTGCCAGGTGTGTATGGGGGTTTCACAGTTTATCAGGATCCTGCCAGGTTTGTATGGGGGTTTCACAGTTTATCAGGTTCCTGCCAGGTGTGTGCGGGGTTTTCACAGTGGATCAGGGTCCTGCCAGGTGTGTATGGGGTTTCACTGAGTATCAGGGTCCTGCCAGGAGTGTGTGGGGTTTCACAGTGGATCAGGATCCTGCCAGGTGTGTTTGGGGTTTTCAGTGTATCAGAATCCTGCCAGGTGTGACTCGGATTTCACAGTGTATCAGGATCCTGCCAGATGTGAATGGGGTTTCACAGTGGATCAGGATCCTGACAGGTGTGACTGGGGTTTTCACAGTGTATCAGGATCTGCAAGGTGTGTATTGGGTTTGACAGTGCACCAAGTTCCCGCCAGATGTGTCTGGGGATTCACAGTGTATCAGGATCCGTCCAGGTGTGTATGGGGTTTTCACAGTGGATCAGGATCCTGGCAGGTGTGTATGGGGTTTTCACAGTGTATCAGGATCTGCAAGGTATGTATTGGGTTTGACAGTGCACCAAGTTCCCGCCAGATGTGTCTGGGGTTTCACAGTGTATCAGGATCCGTCCAGGTGTGTGTGGGGTTTTCACAGTGGATCAGGATCCTGCCAGGTGTGTATGGGGGTTTTCACTGCGCATCAGGATCCTGCCTGGGGTGCATGGGGTTTCACTGTGTATCAGGGTCCTGCCAGGTGTGTATGGGGTTTCACTGAGTATCAGGGTCCTGCCAGGAGTGTGTGGGGTTTCACAGTGGATCAGGATCCTGCCAGGTGTGTTTGGGGTTTTCAGTGTATCAGAATCCTGCCAGGTGTGACTGGGATTTCACAGTGTATCAGGATCCTGCCAGATGTGAATGGGGTTTCACAGTGGATCAGGAACCTGCCAGGTGATAATGGGGTTTTCACAGTGTATCAGGATCCTGGCAGGTGTGTATGGGTATTTAACGGTGGTTGAGGATCCTGCCAAGTGTGTATGGGGTTTTCACTGTGGATCAGGATCCTGCCAGGTGTGCATGGGGTTTTACAGTGGATCAGGATCCTGCCAGATGTGAATGGGGATTCACTGTGTATCAGGTTCCTGCCAGGTGTGATTGGGGTTTCACTGTGCATCAGGATCCTGCCAGTTGTGAATGGGGTTTCACAGTGGATCAGGATCCTGCCAGCTGTGTATGGGGTTTTCACAGTGTCTTAGTATCCTGCCAGGTATGCTTGGGGTTTTCACAGTGGATCAGTGTCCTGCCAGATGTGAACGGGGTTACACAGTGCATCAGGATCCTGCCATACGTGAATGGGATTTCACTGTGGATCAGGATCCTGCCAGATGTGTGTGGGGTTTTCACAGTGTATCAGGATACTGCCTGATGTGAATGGGGTTTCAATGTGCATCAGGAACGTGCCAGGTGTGTGCGGGGTTTTCACAGTGTATCAGGCTCCTGCCAGGTGTGTACGGGGGTTTCACAGATTATCAGGATCCTGCCTGGAGTGTATGGGGGTTTCACAGTTCATCAGGATCCTGCCAGGTGTGTATGGGTTTTTCACAGTGGACCAGGATCCTGCCAGCTGTGTACGGGGTTTCACAGAGGAACAGGATCCTGCCAGGTGTGTACGGGGTTTGCACAATATGTCAGGTTCCTGCCAGGTGTGTACGGGGTTTTCACAATATATCAGGATCCTGCCAGGTGTGCTTGGGGTTTCACAGTTTATCAGGATCCTGCCAGGTGTGCATGGGTGTTTCACAGTTTATCAGGATACTGCCAGGTGTGTATGGGGTTTTCGCAGTGGTTCAGAATCCTGCCAGGTGTGTATGGGGTTTTCACAGTTTATCAGGATCCTGCCAGGTGAGTATGGGGTTTTCACAGTGGATCAGGATCCTGCCAGGTGTGCATGGGGATTTCACAGTGAACCAGGATCCTGCCAGGTGTATATGGGAGTTTCACCATTTATCAGGATCTTGCCAGGTGTGTATGTGGGTTTCACAGTTCATCAGGATCCTGCCAGGTGTTTATGGGGGTTTCACTGTTTATCCGGATCCTGCCAGGTGTGTATGGGGTTTTCACAGTGGATCAGGATCCTGCCAGGTGTGTATAGGGTTTTCACAGTTCATCAGGATCCTGCCAGGTGTGCATTGGGGTTTCTCCGTTTAACAGGATACTGCCAGGTGTGTATGGGGGTTTCACAGTTTATCAGGATCCTGCCAGGTGTGGATGGGAGTTTCACAGTTTATCAGGTTCCTGCCAGGTGTGTATGGGGTTTTCACAGTGGATCAGGATCCTGCCACGTGTGTATGGGGTTTTCACAGTGTATCAGGATCTGCAAGGTGTGTATAGGGTTTGACAGTGCACCAGGATCCCGCCAGATGTGTCTGGGGTTTCACAGAGTATCAGGATCCTTCCAGGTGTGTATGGGGGCTTCACAGTGTATCAGGATATTGCCAGGTGTGCATGGGGTTTCACTGTGTATCAGGATCCTGCTGGATGTGAATGGGGTTTTCACAGTGTATCAGGATCCTGCCAGGTGTGTATGGGGTTTCACAGTGTATCGGGATCCTGCCAGGTGTGTATGGGGTTTCACAGTGTATCAGGATCCTGCCAGATGTGAATGGGGTTTTCACAGTGCATCAGGAACTTGCCAGGTGTGTACGGAGTTTTCACAGTGTATCAGGCTCCTGCCAGGTGTGACCGGGGTTATCACAATATATCAGGATCCTGCCAGGTGTGTACGGGGTTTCACAGTGTATCAGGATCCTGCCAGGTGTGTATGGGGTTTCAGAGTGTATCAGGACTCTGCCAGGTGTGCATGGGGTTTTCACAGTACATCAGGATCCTGCCAGGAGTGCATGGGGTTTTCACTGTGTATCAGGATCCTGTCAGGGGTGTATGGGGTTTCACAGTGCATCAGAATCCTCCAAGAGTTGTCTGGGGTTTTCACAGTGTATCAGGATCCTGCCAGGTGTGTATGGGGCTTTCACAGTGCATCAGGATCCTGCCAGGTGTGTATGGGGTTTTCACAGTGCATCAGGATCCTGCCAGATGTGTCTGTGGTTTCTCAGTGTATCAAGATCCTGCCAGGTGTGTATGGGTTTTCACAGTGTATCAGGATCCTGCCAGGTGTGTATGTGGTTTCAGAGTGTATCAGGATTCTGCCAGGTGTGCATGGGATTTTAACAGAGCATCAGGATCCTGCCAGGTGTGCATGGGGTTTTCACAGTGTATCAGGATCCTTCCAGGTGTGTATGGGGTTTTCACAGTGTATCAGGATCCTGCCTGGTGTGTTTGGGGTTTTCACAGTGTATCAGGATCCTGACAGCTGCGTATGGGGATTCCACTGTGCATCAGGATCCTGCCTGGTGTGCATGGGGTTTCACTGTGTATCAGGATCCTGCCAGTTGTCTTTGGGGTTTTCTCAGTGAATCAGGTCCTGCCAGGTGTGTATGGGTTTTTCACAGTGGATCAGGATCCTGCCAGGTGTGTATGGGGTTTTCACAGTGGATCAGGGTCCTGCCAGGTGTTTCTGGGGTTTTCACAGTGTATCAGGATCTGCCAGGTGTTGATGGGGCATTCACAGTGTATCAGGATCCTGCCAGGTGTGTATGGTGTTTTCACAGTGGATCAGGTTTCTGCCAGGCGTATATGGGGTTTTCACAGTTTATCAGGAAACTGCCCGGTGTGTATGAGGTTTTCACAGTTTATCAGGATCCTGCCCGGTGTGTATGCGGTTTTCACAGTTTATCAGGATCCTGACAGGTGTGTATGGGGTTTTCACAGTTTATCAGGATCCTGCCAGGTGTGTTTGGGGTTTTCACAGTTTATCAGGATCCTACCCTGTGTGTCCGGGGTTTTCACAGTTTATCAGGATCCTGCCATGTGTGTTCGGGGTTTTCACAGTAGATCAGGATCCTGCCAGGTGTGCATGGGGTTTTGCAGTGCATCAGGATCCTGCCAGGTGTGTATGGGTTATTCACAGTTTATCAGGATCCTGCCAGGTGTGTATGGGGTTTTCACAGTTTTTCACGATGCTGGCTGGTGTGTATGGGATTTTCACAGTGTATCAGTATCCTGCCAGGTGTGTATGGGGTTTTCACAGTGGATCAGGATCCTGCCAGGTGTGCATGGGGTTTTGCAGTGCATCAGGATCCTGCCAGGTGTGTATGGGTTATTCACAGTTTATCAGGATCCTGCCAGGTGTGTATGGGGTTTTCACAGTGTATCAGGATCCTTCCAGGTGTGTATGGGGTTTTCACAGTGTATCAGGATCCTGCCTGGTGTGTATGGGGTTTTCACAGTGTATCCGGATCCTGCCAGCTGCGTATGGGGATTCCACTGTGCATCAGGACCCTGCCTGGTGTGTATGGGGTTTCACTGTGTATCAGGTTCCTGCCAGGTGTGTATGGGGATTTCACAGTGTATCAGGATCCTTCCAGGTGTGTATGGGGTTTTCACAGTGTATCAGGATCCTGCCTGGTGTGTATGGGGTTTTCACAGTGTATCCGGATCCTGCCAGCTGCGTATGGGGACTCCACTGTGCATCAGGACCCTGCCTGGTGTGTATGGGGTTTCACTGTGTATCAGGTTCCTGCCAGGTGTGCATGGGGTTTTCACAGTACATCAGGATCCTGCCAGGAGTGCATGGGGTTTTCACTGTGTATCAGGATCCTGTCAGGGGTGTATGGGGTTTCACAGTGCATCAGAATCCTCCAAGAGTTGTCTGGGGTTTTCACAGTGTATCAGGATCCTGCCAGGTGTGTATGGGGCTTTCACAGTGCATCAGGATCCTGCCAGGTGTGTATGGGGTTTTCACAGTGCATCAGGATCCTGCCAGATGTGTCTGTGGTTTCTCAGTGTATCAAGATCCTGCCAGGTGTGTATGGGTTTTCACAGTGTATCAGGATCCTGCCAGGTGTGTATGTGGTTTCAGAGTGTATCAGGATTCTGCCAGGTGTGCATGGGATTTTAACAGAGCATCAGGATCCTGCCAGGTGTGCATGGGGTTTTCACAGTGTATCAGGATCCTTCCAGGTGTGTATGGGGTTTTCACAGTGTATCAGGATCCTGCCTGGTGTGTTTGGGGTTTTCACAGTGTATCAGGATCCTGACAGCTGCGTATGGGGATTCCACTGTGCATCAGGATCCTGCCTGGTGTGCATGGGGTTTCACTGTGTATCAGGATCCTGCCAGTTGTCTTTGGGGTTTTCTCAGTGAATCAGGTCCTGCCAGGTGTGTATGGGTTTTTCACAGTGGATCAGGATCCTGCCAGGTGTGTATGGGGTTTTCACAGTGGATCAGGGTCCTGCCAGGTGTTTCTGGGGTTTTCACAGTGTATCAGGATCTGCCAGGTGTTGATGGGGCATTCACAGTGTATCAGGATCCTGCCAGGTGTGTATGGTGTTTTCAC
The DNA here is from genome assembly GCF_036365525.1 of Heterodontus francisci. Classification (NCBI taxonomy): domain Eukaryota; kingdom Metazoa; phylum Chordata; class Chondrichthyes; order Heterodontiformes; family Heterodontidae; genus Heterodontus; species Heterodontus francisci. The sequence continues at coordinate 1,334,957 of NW_027141375.1, forward strand.
AGTGGATCAGGTTTCTGCCAGGCGTATATGGGGTTTTCACAGTTTATCAGGAAACTGCCCGGTGTGTATGAGGTTTTCACAGTTTATCAGGATCCTGCCCGGTGTGTATGCGGTTTTCACAGTTTATCAGGATCCTGACAGGTGTGTATGGGGTTTTCACAGTTTATCAGGATCCTGCCAGGTGTGTTTGGGGTTTTCACAGTTTATCAGGATCCTACCCTGTGTGTCCGGGGTTTTCACAGTTTATCAGGATCCTGCCATGTGTGTTCGGGGTTTTCACAGTAGATCAGGATCCTGCCAGGTGTGCATGGGGTTTTGCAGTGCATCAGGATCCTGCCAGGTGTGTATGGGTTATTCACAGTTTATCAGGATCCTGCCAGGTGTGTATGGGGTTTTCACAGTTTTTCACGATGCTGGCTGGTGTGTATGGGATTTTCACAGTGTATCAGTATCCTGCCAGGTGTGTATGGGGTTTTCACAGTGGATCAGGATCCTGCCAGGTGTGCATGGGGTTTTGCAGTGCATCAGGATCCTGCCAGGTGTGTATGGGTTATTCACAGTTTATCAGGATCCTGCCAGGTGTGTATGGGGTTTTCACAGTGTATCAGGATCCTTCCAGGTGTGTATGGGGTTTTCACAGTGTATCAGGATCCTGCCTGGTGTGTATGGGGTTTTCACAGTGTATCCGGATCCTGCCAGCTGCGTATGGGGATTCCACTGTGCATCAGGACCCTGCCTGGTGTGTATGGGGTTTCACTGTGTATCAGGTTCCTGCCAGGTGTGTATGGGGATTTCACAGTGTATCAGGATCCTTCCAGGTGTGTATGGGGTTTTCACAGTGTATCAGGATCCTGCCTGGTGTGTATGGGGTTTTCACAGTGTATCCGGATCCTGCCAGCTGCGTATGGGGACTCCACTGTGCATCAGGACCCTGCCTGGTGTGTATGGGGTTTCACTGTGTATCAGGTTCCTGCCAGGTGTGTATGGGGATTTCACAGTGTTTCAGGATCCTGCCAGGTGTGCATGGGGTTCTCACAGTGTATCAGGATCCTGCCTGGTGTGTATGGGGTTTCACTGTGTATCAGATTCCTGCCAGGTGTGTATGTGGTTTCAGAGTGTATCAGGATTCTGCCAGGTGTGCATGGGATTTTCACAGAGCATCAGGATCCTGCCAGGTGTGCATGGGGTTTTCACAGTGTATCAGGATCCTTCCAGGTGTGTATGGGGTTTTCACAGTGTATCAGGATCCTGCCTGGTGTTTTTGGGGTTTTCACAGTGTATCAGGACCTGCCAGCTGCGTATGGCGATTCCACTGTGCATCAGGATCCTGCCTGGGGTGTATGGGGTTTCACTGTGTATCAGGATCCTGCCAGGTGTCTTTGGGGTTTTCTCAGTGAATCAGGATCCTGCCAGGTGTGTATGGGTTTTTCACAGTGGATCAGGATCCTGCCAGGTGTGTATGGGGTTTTCACAGTGGATCAGGGTCTGCCAGGTGTTTCTGGGGTTTTCACAGTGTATCAGGATCTGCCAGGTGTTGATGTGGCATTCACAGTGTATCAGGATCCTGCCAGGTGTGTATGGTGTTTTCACAGTGGATCAGGTTTCTGCCAGGCGTATATGGGCTTTTCACAGTTTATCAGGAACCTGCCCGGTGTGTATGCGGTTTTCACAGTTTATCAGGATCCTGCCCGGTGTGTATGCGGTTTTCACAGTTTATCAGGATCCTGACAGGTGTGTATGGGGTTTTCACAGTTTATCAGGATCCTGCCAGGTGTGTTTGGGGTTTTCACAGTTTATCAGGATCCTGCCATGTGTGTTTGGGGTTTTCACAGTGCATCAGCATCCTGCCAGGTGTGGATGGTGTTTTCACAGTTTTTCACGATGCTGGCTGGTGTGTATGGGATTTTCACAGTGTATCAGTATCCTGCCAGGTGTGTATGGGGTTTTCACAGTGGATCAGGATCCTGCCGGGTGTGAATGGGGTTTTCACAGTGTATCAGGATACTGCCAGATGTGAATGGGGTTTCACTGTGCATCAGGAACCTGCCAGGTGTGTGCGGGGTTTTCACAGTGTATCAGGCTCCTGCCAGGTGTGTACGGGGGTTTCACAGATTATCAGGATCCTGCCTTGTGTGTAGGGGTTTTCACAGTTCATCAGGATCCTGCCAGGTGCGTACTGGGTTTCACAGAGGATCAGGATCCTGCCAGGTGGGTACGGGGTTTGCTCAATATATCAGGTTCCTGCCAGGTGTGTACGGGGTTTCACATCGGATCAAGATCCTGCCAGGTGTGTACGGGGTTTTCACAATATATCAGGATCCTGCCAGGTGTGTATGCATGTTTCACCGTTTATCAGGATCCTGCCAGGTGTGCATGGGGCTTTCACAGTTTATCAGGATCCTGCCAGGTGTGCATGGGTCTTTCAGCGTTTATCAGGATCCTGCCAGGTGTGTATGGGGTTTTCACAGTGGTTCAGAATCCTGCCAGGTGTGTATGGGGTTTTCACAGTTTATCAGGATCCTGCCAGGTGAGTATGGGGTTTTCACAGTGGATCAGAATCCTGTCAGGTGTGTATGGGCGTTTCACAGTTTATCAGTATCCTGCCAGGTTTGTATGGGGGTTTCACAGTTTATCAGTTTCCTGCCAGGTGTGTACGGGGTTTTCACAGTGGATCAGGGTCCTGCCATGTGTGTATGGGGTTTTCACAGTGCATCAGGATCCTGCCAGGTGTGTATGGGGTTTTCACAGTGCATCAGGATCCTGCCAGATGTGTCTGTGGTTTCTCAGTGTATCAAGATCCTGCCAGGTGTGTATGGGTTTTCACAGTGTATCAGGATCCTGCCAGGTGTGTATGTAGTTTCAGAGTGTATCAGGATTCTGCCAGGTGTGCATGGGATTTTCACAGAGCATCAGGATCCTGCCAGGTGTGCATGGGGTTTTCACAGTGTATCAGGATCCTTCCAGGTGTGTATGGGGTTTTCACAGTGTATCAGGATCCTGCCTGGTGTGTTTGGGGTTTTCACAGTGTATCAGGATCCTGCCAGCTGCGTATGGGGATTCCACTGTGCATCAGGATCCTGCCTGGTGTCTATGGGGTTTCACTGTGTATCAGGATCCTGCCAGGTATGTTTGGGGTTTTCTCAGTGAATCAGGATCCTGCCAGGTGTGTATGGGTTTTTCACAGTGGATCAGGATCCTGCCAGGTGTGTATGGGGTTTTGTGGATCAGGGTCCTGCCAGGTGTTTCTGGGGTTTTCACAGTGTATCAGGATCTGCCAGGTGTTGATGGGGCATTCACAGTGTATCAGGATCCTGCCAGGTGTGTATGGTGTTTTCACAGTGGATCAGGTTTCTGCCAGGCGTATATGGGGTTTTCACAGTTTATCAGGAACCTGCCCGGTGCGTATGCGGTTTTCACAGTTTATCAGGATCCTGCCCGGTGTGTCCGGCGTTTTCACAGTTTATCAGGATCCTGCCCGGTGTGTCCGGGGTTTTCACAGTTTATCAGGATCCTGCCATGTGTGTTTGGGGTTTTCACAGTGCATCAGCATCCTGCCAGGTGTGGATGGTGTTTTCACAGTTTTTCACGATGCTGGCTGGTGTGTATGGGATTTTCACAGTGTATCAGTATCCTGCCAGGTGTGTATGGGGTTTTCACAGTGGATCAGGATCCTGCCAGGTGTGTATGGGGTTTTGCAGTGCATCAGGATCCTGCCAGGTGTGTATGGGTTATTCACAGTTTATCAGGATCCTGCCAGGTGTGTATGGGGTTTTCACAGTGTATCAGGATCCTTCCAGGTGTGTATGGGGTTTTCACAGTGTATCAGGATCCTGCCTGGTGTGTATGGGGTTTTCACAGTGTATCCGGATCCTGCCAGCTGCGTATGAGGATTCCACTGTGCATCAGGACCCTGCCTGGTGTGTATGGGGTTTCACTGTGTATCAGGTTCCTGCCAGGTGTGTAGGGGGATTTCACAGTGTTTCAGGATCCTGCCAGGTGTGTATGGGGTTTTCACAGTGTATCAGGATCCTTCCAGGTGTGTATGGGGTTTTCACAGTGTATCAGGATCCTGCCTGGTGTGTATGGGGTTTTCACAGTGGATCAGGATCCTACCAGTTGTGTATGGGGTTTTCACAGTGTATCAGGATCCTGCCAGCTGCGTATGGGGTTTTCACAGTGTATCAGGATCCTTCCAGGTGTGTATGGGGTTTTCACAGTGTATCAGGATCCTGCCTGGTGTGTATGGGGTTTTCACAGTGTATCCGGATCCTGCCAGCTGCGTATGGGGATTCCACTGTGCATCAGGACCCTGCCTGGTGTGTATGGGGTTTCACTGTGTATCAGGTTCCTGCCAGGTGTGTATGGGGATTTCACAGTGTTTCAGGATCCTGCCAGGTGTGTATGGGTTTTTCACAGTGGATCAGGATCCTACCAGTTGTGTATGGGGTTTTCACAGTGTATCAGGATCCTGCCAGCTGCGTATGGGGTTTTCACAGTGTATCAGGATCCTTCCAGGTGTGTATGGGGTTTTCACAGTGTATCAGGATCCTGCCTGGTGTGTATGGGGTTTTCACAGTGTATCCGGATCCTGCCAGCTGCGTATGGGGATTCCACTGTGCATCAGGACCCTGCCTGGTGTGTATGGGGTTTCACTGTGTATCAGGTTCCTGCCAGGTGTGTATGGGGATTTCACAGTATTTCAGGATCCTGCCAGGTGTGTATGGGTTTTTCACAGTGGATCAGGATCCTACCAGTTGTGTATGGGGTTTTCACAGTGTATCAGGATCCTGCCAGCTGCGTATGGGGTTTCCACTGTGCATCAGGATCCTGCCTGGAGTGTATGGGGTTTCACTGTGTATCAGATTCCTGCCAGGTGTGTATGGGGTTTTCACAGTGGATCTGGATCCTGCCGGGTGTGTATGGGGTTTTCACTGTGCATCAGTATCCTGCCTGGTGTGTATGGGGTTTCACGGTGTCTCAGGGTCCTGCCAGGAGTGTATGGGGTTTCACTGTGTATCAGGGTCCTGCCAGGTGTGTATGGCGTTTCACTGTGTATCAGGATCCTGCCAGGTGTGTTTAGGGTTTTAACAGTGGATCAGGATCCTGCCAGGTGTGTCTGGGGTTTTCACAGTGGATCAGGATCCTGCCGGGTGTGAATGGGGTTTTCACAGTGTATCAGGATACTGCCAGATGTGAATGGGGTTTCACTGTGCATCAGGATCCTGCCAGGTGTGTGCGGGGTTTTCACAGTGTATCAGGCTCCTGCCAGGTGTGTACGGGGGTTTCACAGATTATCAGGATCCTGCCTGGTGTGTATGGGGGTTTCACTGTGCATCAGGATCCTGCCAGGTGCGGACTGGGTTTCACAGAGGATCAGGATCCTGCCAGGTGGGTACGGGGTTTGCACAATATATCAGGTTCCTGCCAGGTGTGTACGGGGTTTCACATCGGATCAAGATCCTGTCAGGTGTGTACGGGGTTTTCACAATACATCAGGATCCTGCCAGGTGTGTATGCGTGTTTCACCGTTTATCAGGATCCTGCCAGGTGTGCATGGGTGTTTCAGAGTTTATCAGGATCCTGCCAGGTGTGTATGGGGTTTTCACAGTGGTTCAGAATCCTGCCAGGTGTGTATGGGGTTTTCACAGTTTATCAGGATCCTGCCAGGTGAGTATGGGGTTTTCACAGTGGATCAGGAGCCTGCCAGGTGTGTATGGGGTTTTCACAGTTTATCAGGATCCTGCCAGGTGTGTATTGGGGATTCTCCGTTTATCAGGATACTGCCAGGTGTGTATGGGGGTTTCACAGTTTATCAGGATCCTGCCAGGTTTGTATGGGGGTTTCACAGTTTATCAGGTTCCTGCCAGGTGTGTACGGGGTTTTCACAGTGGATCAGGGTCCTGCCAGGTGTGTATGGGGTTTCACTGAGTATCAGGGTCCTGCCAGGAGTGTGTGGGGTTTCACAGTGGATCAGGATCCTGCCAGGTGTGTTTGGGGTTTTCAGTGTATCAGAATCCTGCCAGGTGTGACTCGGATTTCACAGTGTATCAGGATCCTGCCAGATGTGAATGGGGTTTCACAGTGGATCAGGATCCTGGCAGGTGTGACTGGGGTTTTCACAGTGTATCAGGATCTGCAAGGTGTGTATTGGGTTTGACAGTGCACCAAGTTCCCGCCAGATGTGTCTGGGGATTCACAGTGTATCAGGATCCGTCCAGGTGTGTATGGGGTTTTCACAGTGGATCAGGATCCTGGCAGGTTTGTATGGGTTTTCACAGTGTATCAGGATCTGCAAGGTATGTATTGGGTTTGACAGTGCACCAAGTTCCCGCCAGATGTGTCTGGGGTTTCACAGTGTATCAGCATCCGTCCAGGTGTGTATGGGGTTTTCACAGTGGATCAGGATCCTGCCAGGTGTGTATGGGGGTTTTCACTGCGCATCAGGATCCTGCCTGGGGTGCATGGGGTTTCACTGTGTATCAGGGTCCTGCCAGGTGTGTATGTGGTTTCACTGAGTATCAGGGTCCTGCCAGGAGTGTGTGGGGTTTCACAGTGGATCAGGATCCTGCCAGGTGTGTTTGGGGTTTTCAGTGTATCAGAATCCTGCCAGGTGTGACTGGGATTTCACAGTGTATCAGGATCCTGCCAGATGTGAATGGGGTTTCACAGTGGATCAGGAACCTGCCAGGTGATAATGGGGTTTTCACAGTGTATCAGGATCCTGGCAGGTGTGTATGGGTATTTAACGGTGGTTGAAGATCCTGCCAAGTGTGTATGGGGTTTTCACTGTGGATCAGGATCCTGCCAGGTGTGCATTGGGTTTTACAGTGGATCAGGATCCTGCCAGATGTGAATGGGGATTCACTGTGTATCAGGTTCCTGCCAGGTGTGATTGGGGTTTCACTGTGCATCAGGATCCTGCCAGTTGTGAATGGGGTTTCACAGTGGATCAGGATCCTGCCAGCTGTGTATGGGGTTTTCACAGTGTCTTAGTATCCTGCCAGGTAGGCTTGGGGTTTTCACAGTGGATCAGTGTCCTGCCAGATGTGAACGGGGTTACACAGTGCATCAGGATCCTGCCATACGTGAATGGGATTTCACTGTGGATCAGGATCCTGCCAGATGTGTGTGGGGTTTTCACAGTGTATCAGGATACTGCCTGATGTGAATGGGGTTTCAATGTGCATCAGGAACGTGCCAGGTGTGTACGGGGGTTTCACAGATTATCAGGATCCTGCCTGGAGTGTACGGGGGTTTCACAGTTCATCAGGATCCTGCCAGGTGTGTATGGGTTTTTCACAGTGGACCAGGATCCTGCCAGCTGTGTACGGGGTTTGCACAATATGTCAGGTTCCTGCCAGGTGTGTACGGGGTTTTCACAATAAATCAGGATCCTGCCAGGTGTGCTTGGGTTTTCACAGTTTATCAGGATCCTGCCAGGTGTGCATGGGTGTTTCACAGTTTATCAGGATCCTGCCAGGTGTGTATGGGGTTTTCGCAGTGGTTAAGAATCCTGCCAGGTGTGTATGGGGTTTTTGCAGTTTATCAGGATCCTGCCATGTGAGTATGGGGTTTTCACAGTGGATCAGGATCCTGCCAGGTGTGCATGGGGATTTCACAGTGGACCAGGATCCTGCCAGGTGTATATGGGAGTTTCACCATTTATCAGGATCTTGCCAGGTGTGTATGTGGGTTTCACAGTTCATCAGGATCCTGCCAGGTGTTTATGGGGGTTTCACTGTTTATCCGGATCCTGCCAGGTGTGTATGGGGTTTTCACAGTGGATCAGGATCCTGCCAGGTGTGTATAGGGTTTTCACAGTTCATCAGGATCCTGCCAGGTGTGCATTGGGGTTTCTCCGTTTAACAGGATACTGCCAGGCGTGTATGGGGGTTTCACAGTTTATCAGGATCCTGCCAGGTGTGGATGGGGGTTTCACAGTTTATCAGGTTCCTGCCAGGTGTGTATGGGGTTTTCACAGTGGATCAGGATCCTGCCACGTGTGTATGGGGTTTTCACAGTGTATCAGGATCTGCAAGGTGTGTATAGGGTTTGACAGTGCACCAGGATCCCGCCAGATGTGTCTGGGGTTTCACAGAGTATCAGGATCCTTCCAGGTGTGTATGGGGGCTTCACAGTGTATCAGGATATTGCCAGGTGTGCATGGGGTTTCACTGTGTATCAGGATCCTGCTGGATGTGAATGGGGTTTTCACAGTGTATCAGGATCCTGCCAGGTGTGTATGGGGTTTCACAGTGTATCGGGATCCTGCCAGGTGTGTATGGGGTTTCACAGTGTATCAGGATCCTGCCAGATGTGAATGGGGTTTCACTGTGCATCAGGAACCTGCCAGGTGTGTACGGAGTTTTCACAGTGTATCAGGCTCCTGCCAGGTGTGTACGGGGGTTTCACAGATTATCAGGATCCTGCCAGGTGTGTATAGTGGTTTCACAGTTCATCAGGATCCTGCCAGGTGTGTATGGGGTTTCACAGAGGATCATGATCCTGCCAGGTGTGCATGGGGTTTTCACAGTACATCAGGATCCTGCCAGGTGTGCATGGGGTTTTCACTGTGTATCAGGATCCTGTCAGGAGTGTATGGGGTTTCACAGTGCATCAGAATCCTCCAAGATTTGTCTGGGGTTTTCACAGTGTATCAGGATCCTGCCAGGTGTGTATGGGGTTTTCACAGTGCATCAGGATCCTGCCAGGTGTGTATGGGGTTTTCACAGTGCATCAGGATCCTGCCAGATGTGTCTGTGGTTTCTCAGTGTATCAAGATCCTGCCAGGTGTGTATGGGTTTTCACAGTGTATCAGGATCCTGCCAGGTGTGTATGTGGTTTCAGAGTGTATCAGGATTCTGCCAGGTGTGCATGGGATTTTAACAGAGCATCAGGATCCTCCCAGGTGTGCATGGGGTTTTCACAGTGTATCAGGATCCTTCCAGGTGTGTATGGGGTTTTCACAGTGTATCAGGATCCTGCCTGGTGTGTTTGGGGTTTTCACAGTGTATCAGGATCCTGCCAGCTGCGTATGGGGATTCCACTGTGCATCAGGATCCTGCCTGGTGTGTATGGGGTTTCACTGTGTATCAGGATCCTGCCAGGTGTCTTTGGGGTTTTCTCAGTGAATCAGGTCCTGCCAGGTGTGTATGGGTTTTTCACAGTGGATCAGGATCCTGCCAGGTGTGTATGGGGTTTTCACAGTGGATCAGGGTCCTGCCAGGTGTTTCTGGGGTTTTCACAGTGTATCAGGATCTGCCAGGTGTTGATGGGGCATACACAGTGTATCAGGATCCTGCCAGGTGTGTATGGTGTTTTCACAGTGGATCAGGTTTCTGCCAGGCGTATATGGGGTTTTCACAGTTTATCAGGAAACTGCCCGGTGTGTATGCGGTTTTCACAGTTTATCAGGATCCTGCCAGGTGTGTATGGGGTTTTCACAGTGTATCAGGATCCTTCCAGGTGTGTATGGGGTTTTCACAGTGTATCAGGATCCTGCCTGGTGTGTATGGGGTTTTCACAGTGTATCCGGATCCTGCCAGCTGCGTATGGGGATTCCACTGTGCATCAGGACCCTGCCTGGTGTGTATGGGGTTTCACTGTGTATCAAGTTCCTGCCAGGTGTGTATGGGGATTTCACAGTGTTTCAGGATCCTGCCAGGTGTGCATGGGGTTTTCACAGTGTATCAGGATCCTGCCAGTTGTGTATGGGTTTTTCACAGTGTATCAGGATCCTGCCGGCTGCGTATGGGGTTTCCACTGTGCATCAGGATCCTGCCTGGTGTGTATGGGGTTTCACTGTGTATCAGATTCCTGCCAGGTGTGTATGTGGTTTCAGAGTGTATCAGGATTCTGCCAGGTGTGCATGGGATTTTCACAGAGCATCAGGATCCTGCCAGGTGTGCATGGGGTTTTCACAGTGTATCAGGATCCTTCCAGGTGTGTATGGGGTTTTCACAGTGTATCAGGATCCTGCCTGGTGTGTTTGGGGTTTTCACAGTGTATCAGGACCAGCCAGCTGCGTATGGGGATTCCACTGTGCATCAGGATCCTGCCTGGGGTGTATGGGGTTTCACTGTGTATCAGGATCCTGCCAGGTGTCTTTGGGGTTTTCTCAGTGAATCAGGATCCTGCCAGGTGTGTATGGGTTTTTCACAGTGGATCAGGATCCTGCCAGGTGTGTATGGGGTTTTCACAGTGGATCAGGGTCCTGCCAGGTGTTTCTGGGGTTTTCACAGTGTATCAGGATCTGCCAGGTGTTGATGGGGCATTCACAGTGTATCAGGATCCTGCCAGGTGTGTATGGTGTTTTCACAGTGGATCAGGTTTCTGCCAGGCGAATATGGGGTTTTCACAGTTTATCAGGAACCTGCCCGGTGTGTATGCGGTTTTCACAGTGTATCAGGATCCTGCCCGGTGTGTATGGGGTTTTCACAGTTTATCAGGATCCTGACAGGTGTGTATGGGGTTTTCACAGTTTATCAGGATCCTGCCAGGTGTGTTTGAGGTTTTCACAGTTTATCAGGATTATACCCGGTGTGTCCGGGCTTTTCACAGTTTATCAGGATCCTGCCATGTGTGTTTGGGGTTTTCACAGTGCATCAGCATCCTGCCAGGTGTGGATGGTGTTTTCACAGTTTTTCACGATGCTGGCTGGTGTGTATGGGATTTTAACAGTGTATCAGTATCCTGCCAGGTGTGTATGGGGTTTTCACAGTGGATCAGGATCCTGCCAGGTGTGTATGGGGTTTTGCAGTGCATCAAGATCCTGCCAGGTGTGTATGGGTTATTCACAGTTTATCAGGATACTGCCAGGTGTGTATGGGGTTTTCACAGTGTATCAGGATCCTTCCAGGTGTGTATGGGGTTTTCACAGTGTATCAGGATCCTGCCTGGTGTGTATGGGGTTTTCACAGTGTATCCGGATCCTGCCAGCTGCGTATGGGGATTCCACTGTGCATCAGGACCCTGCCTGGTGTGTATGGGGTTTCACTGTGTATCAGGTTCCTGCCAGGTGTGTATGGGAATTTCACAGTGTTTCAGGATCCTTCCAGGTGTGCATGGGGTTTTCACAGTGTATCAGGATCCTGCCAGTTGTGTATGGGGTTTTCACAGTGTATCAGGATCCTGCCAGCTGCGTATGGGGTTTCCACTGTGCATCAGGATCCTGCCTGGTGTGTATGGGGTTTCACTGTGTATCAGATTCCTGCCAGGTGTGTATGGGGTTTTCACAGTGGATCTGGATCCTGCCAGGTGTGTATGGGGTTTTCACTGTGCATCAGTATCCTGCCTGGTGTGTATGGGGTTTCACGGTGTCTCAGTGTCCTGCCAGGAGTGTATGAGGTTTCACTGTGTATCAGGGTCCTGCCAGGTGTGTATGGGGTTTCACTGTGTATCAGGATCCTGCCAGGTGTGTTTAGGGTTTTCACAGTGGATCAGGATCCTGCCAGGTGTGTCTGGGGTTTTCACAGTGGATCAGGATCCTGCCGGGTGTGAATGGGGTTTTCACAGTGTATCAGGATACTGCCAGATGTGAATGGGGTTTCACTGTGCATCAGGAACCTGCCAGGTGTGTGCGGGGTTTGCACAGTGTATCAGGCTCCTGCCAGGTGTGTACGGGGGTTTCACAGCTTATCAGGATCCTGCCTTGTGTGCATGGGGGTTTCACAGTTCATCAGGATCCTGCCAGGTGCGTACTGGGTTTCACAGAGTATCAGGATCCTGCCAGGTGGGTACGGGGTTTGCTCAATATATCAGGTTCCTGCCAGGTGTGTACGGGGTTTCACATCGGATCAAGATCCTGCCAGGTGTGTACGGGGTTTTCACAATATATCAGGATCCTGCCAGGTGTGTATGCATGTTTCATCGTTTATCAGGATCCTGCCAGGTGTGCATGGGGGTTTCACAGTTTATCAGGATCCTGCCAGGTGTGTATGGGGTTTTCACAGTGTATCAGGATCCTGCCTGGTGTGTTTGGGGTTTTCACAGTGTATCAGGATCCTGACAGCTGCGTATGGGGATTCCACTGTGCATCAGGATCCTGCCTGGTGTGTATGGGGTTTCACTGTGTATCAGGATCCTGCCAGGTGTCTTTGGGGTTTTCTCAGTGAATCAGGTCCTGCCAGGTGTGTATGGGTTTTTCACAGTGGATCAGGATCCTGCCAGGTGTGTATGGGGTTTTCACAGTGGATCAGGGTCCTGCCAGGTGTTTCTGGGGTTTTCACAGTGCATCAGGATCTGCCAGGTGTTGATGGGGCATTCACAGTGTATCAGGATCCTGCCAGGTGTGTATGGTGTTTTCACAGTGGATCAGGTTTCTGCCAGGCGTATATGGGGTTTTCACAGTTTATCAGGAAACTGCCCGGTGTGTATGCGGTTTTCACAGTTTATCAGGATCCTGCCCGGTGTGTATGCGGTTTTCACAGTTTATCAGGATCCTGACAGGTGTGTATGGGGTTTTCACAGTTTATCAGGATCCTGCCAGGTGTGTTTGGGGTTTTCACAGTTTATCAGGATCCTACCCGGTGTGTCCGGGGTTTTCACAGTTTATCAGGATCCTGCCATGTGTGTTCGGGGTTTTCACAGTGCATCAGCATCCTGCCAGGTGTGGATGGTGTTTTCACAGTTTTTCACGATGCTGGCTGGTGTGTATGGGATTTTCACAGTGTATCAGTATCCTGCCAGTTGTGTATGGGGTTTTCACAGTGGATCAGGATCCTGCCAGGTGTGCATGGGGTTTTGCAGTGCATCAGGATCCTGCCAGGTGTGTATGGGTTATTCACAGTTTATCAGGATCCTGCCAGGTGTGTATGGGGTTTTCACAGTGTATCAGGATCCTTCCAGGTGTGTATGGGGTTTTCACAGTGTATCAGGATCCTGCCTGGTGTGTATGGGGTTTTCACAGTGTATCCGGATCCTGCCAGCTGCGTATGGGGATTCCACTGTGCATCAGGACCCTGCCTGGTGTGTATGGGGTTTCACTGTGTATCAGGTTCCTGCCAGGTGTGTATGGGGATTTCACAGTGTTTCAGGATCCTGCCAGGTGTGCATGGGGTTTTCACAGTGTATCAGGATCCTGCCAGTTGTGTATGGGTTTTTCACAGTGTATCAGGATCCTGCCGGCTGCGTATGGGGTTTCCACTGTGCATCAGGATCCTGCCTGGTGTGTATGGGGTTTCACTGTGTATCAGATTCCTGCCAGGTGTGTATGTGGTTTCAGAGTGTATCAAGATTCTGCCAGGTGTGCATGGGATTTTCACAGAGCATCAGGATCCTGCCAGGTGTGCATGGGGTTTTCACAGTGTATCAGGATCCTTCCAGGTGTGTATGGGGTTTTCACAGTGTATCAGGATCCTGCCTGGTGTGTTTGGGGTTTTCACAGTGTATCAGGACCAGCCAGCTGCGTATGGGGATTCCACTGTGCATCAGGATCCTGCCTGGTGTGTATGGGGTTTCACTGTGTATCAGGATCCTGCCAGGTGTCTTTGGGGTTTTCTCAGTGAATCAGGATCCTGCCAGGTGTGTATGGGTTTTTCACAGTGGATCAGGATCCTGCCAGGTGTGTATGGGGTTTTCACAGTGGATCAGGGTCCTGCCAGGTGTTTCTGGGGTTTTCACAGTGTATCAGGATCTGCCAGGTGTTGATGGGGCATTCACAGTGTATCAGGATCCTGCCAGGTGTGTATGGTGTTTTCACAGTGGATCAGGTTTCTGCCAGGCGTATATGGGGTTTTCACAGTTTATCAGGAACCTGCCCGGTGTGTATGTGGTTTTCACAGTGTATCAGGATCCTGCCCGGTGTGTATGGGGTTTTCACAGTTTATCAGGATCCTGACAGGTGTGTATGGGGTTTTCACAGTTTATCAGGATCCTGCCAGGTGTGTTTGAGGTTTTCACAGTTTATCAGGATTATACCCGGTGTGTCCGGGGTTTTCACAGTTTATCAGGATCCTGCCATGTGTGTTTGGGGTTTTCACAGTGCATCAGCATCCTGCCAGGTGTGGATGGTGTTTTCACAGTTTTTCACGATGCTGGCTGGTGTGTATGGGATTTTAACAGTGTATCAGTATCCTGCCAGGTGTGTATGGGGTTTTCACAGTGGATCAGGATCCTGCCAGGTGTGTATGGGGTTTTGCAGTGCATCAGGATCCTGCCAGGTGTGTATGGGTTATTCACAGTTTATCAGGATCCTGCCAGGTGTGTATGGGGTTTTCACAGTGTATCAGGATCCTGCCTGGTGTGTATGGGGTTTTCACAGTGTATCCGGATCCTGCCAGCTGCGTATGGGGATTCCACTGTGCATCAGGACCCTGCCTGGTGTGTATGGGGTTTCACTGTGTATCAGGTTCCTGCCAGGTGTGTATGGGGATTTCACAGTGTTTCAGGATCCTGCCAGGTGTGCATGGGGTTTTCACAGTGTATCAGGATCCTGCAAGTTGTGTATGGGGTTTTCACACTGTATCAGGATCCTGCCAGCTGCGTATGGGGTTTCCACTGTGCATCAGGATCCTGCCTGGTGTGTATGGGGTTTCACTGTGTATCAGATTCCTGCCAGGTGTGTATGGGGTTTTCACAGTGGATCTGGATCCTGCCAGGTGTGTATGGGGTTTTCACTGTGCATCAGTATCCTGCCTGGTGTGTATGGGGTTTCACGGTGTCTCAGTGTCCTGCCAGGAGTGTATGAGGTTTCACTGTGTATCAGGGTCCTGCCAGGTGTGTATGGGGTTTCACTGTGTATCAGGATCCTGCCAGGTGTGTTTAGGGTTTTCACAGTGGATCAGGATCCTGCCAGGTGTGTCTGGGGTTTTCACAGTGGATCAGGATCCTGCCGGGTGTGAATGGGGTTTTCACAGTGTATCAGGATACTGCCAGATGTGAATGGGGTTTCACTGTGCATCAGGGACCTGCCAGGTGTGTGCGGGGTTTTCACAGAGTATCAGGCTCCTGCCAGGTGTGTACGGGGGTTTCACAGCTTATCAGGATCCTGCCTTGTGTGCATGGGGGTTTCACAGTTCATCAGGATCCTGCCAGGTGCGTACTGGGTTTCACAGAGGATCAGGATCCTGCCAGGTGGGTACGGGGTTTGCTCAATATATCAGGTTCCTGCCAGGTGTGTACGGGGTTTCACATCGGATCAAGATCCTGCCAGGTGTGTACGGGGTTTTCACAATATATCAGGATCCTGCCAGGTGTGTATGCATGTTTCACCGTTTATCAGGATCCTGCCAGGTGTGCATGGGGGTTTCACAGTTTATCAGGATCCTGCCAGGTGTGCATGGGTGTTTCAGAGTTTATCAGGATCCTGCCAGGTGTGTATGGGGTTTTCACAGCGGTTCAGAATCCTGCCAGGTGTGCATGGGGTTTTGCAGTGCATCAGGATCCTGCCAGGTGTGTATGGGTTATTCACAGTTTATCAGGATCCTGCCAGGTGTGTATGGGGTTTTCACAGTGTATCAGGATCCTGCCTGGTGTGTTTGGGGATTTCACAGTGTATCAGGACCAGCCAGCTGCGTATGGCGATTCCACTGTGCATCAGGATCCTGCCTGGGGTGTATGGGGTTTCACTGTGTATCAGGATCCTGCCAGGTGTCTTTGGGGTTTTCTCAGTGAATCAGGATCCTGCCAGGTGTGTATGGGTTTTTCACAGTGGATCAGGATCCTGCCAGGTGTGTATGGGGTTTTCACAGTGGATCAGGGTCCTGCCAGGTGTTTCTGGGGTTTTCACAGTGTATCAGGATCTGCCAGGTGTTGATGGGGCATTCACAGTGTATCAGGATCCTGCCAGGTGTGTATGGTGTTTTCACAGTGGATCAGGTTTCTGCCAGGCGTATATGGGGTTTTCACAGTTTATCAGGAACCTGCCCGGTGTGTATGCGGTTTTCACAGTGTATCAGGATCCTGCCCGGTGTGTATGGGGTTTTCACAGTTTATCAGGATCCTGACAGGTGTGTATGGGGTTTTCACAGTTTATCAGGATCCTGCCAGGTGTGTTTGAGGTTTTCACAGTTTATCAGGATTATACCCGGTGTGTCCGGGGTTTTCACAGTTTATCAGGATCCTGCCATGTGTGTTTGGGGTTTTCACAGTGCATCAGCATCCTGCCAGGTGTGGATGGTGTTTTCACAGTTTTTCACGATGCTGGCTGGTGCGTATGGGATTTTAACAGTGTATCAGTATCCTGCCAGGTGTGTATGGGGTTTTCACAGTGGATCAGGATCCTGCCAGGTGTGTATGGGGATTTGCAGTGCATCAGGATCCTGCCAGGTGTGTATGGGTTATTCACAGTTTATCAGGATCCTGCCAGGTGTGTATGGGGTTTTCACAGTGTATCAGGATCCTTCCAGGTGTGTATGGGGTTTTCACAGTGTATCAGGATCCTGCCTGGTGTGTATGGGGTTTTCACAGTGTATCCGGATCCTGCCAGCTGCGTATGGGGATTCCACTGTGCATCAGGACCCTGCCTGGTGTGTATGGGGTTTCACTGTGTATCAGGTTCCTGCCAGGTGTGTATGGGGATTTCACAGTGTTTCAGGATCCTGCCAGGTGTGCATGGGGTTTTCACAGTGTATCAGGATCCTGCCAGTTGTGTATGGGGTTTTCACAGTGTATCAGGATCCTGCCAGCTGCGTATGGGGTTTCCACTGTGCATCAGGATCCTGCCTGGTGTGTATGGGGTTTCACTGTGTATCAGATTCCTGCCAGGTGTGTATGGGGTTTTCACAGTGGATCTGGATCCTGCCAGGTGTGTATGGGGTTTTCACTGTGCATCAGTATCCTGCCTGGTGTGTATGGGGTTTCACGGTGTCTCAGTGTCCTGCCAGGAGTGTATGAGGTTTCACTGTGTATCAGGGTCCTGCCAGGTGTGTATGGGGTTTCACTGTGTATCAGGATCCTGCCAGGTGTGTTTAGGGTTTTCACAGTGGATCAGGATCCTGCCAGGTGTGTCTGGGGTTTTCACAGTGGATCAGGATCCTGCCGGGTGTGAATGGGGTTTTCACAGTGTATCAGGATACTGCCAGATGTGAATGGGGTTTCACTGTGCATCAGGAACCTGCCAGGTGTGTGCGGGGTTTTCACTGTGTATCAGGCTCCTGCCAGGTGTGTACGGGGGTTTCACAGCTTATCAGGATCCTGCCTTGTGTGCATGGGGGTTTCACAGTTCATCAGGATCCTGCCAGGTGCGTACTGGGTTTCACAGAGGATCAGGATCCTGCCAGGTGGGTACGGGGTTTGCTCAATCTATCAGGTTCCTGCCAGGTGTGTACGGGGTTTCACATCGGATCAAGATCCTGCCAGGTGTGTACGGGGTTTTCACAATATATCAGGATCCTGCCAGGTGTGTATGCATGTTTCACCGTTTATCAGGATCCTGCCAGGTGTGCATGGGGGTTTCACAGTTTATCAGGATCCTGCCAGGTGTGCATGGGTGTTTCAGAGTTTATCAGGATCCTGCCAGGTGTGTATGGGGTTTTCACAGCGGTTCAGAATCCTGCCAGGTGTGCATGGGGTTTTGCAGTGCATCAGGATCCTGCCAGGTGTGTATGGGTTATTCACAGTTTATCAGGATCCTGCCAGGTGTGTATGGGGTTTTCACAGTGTATCAGGATCCTTCCGGCTGTGTCTGGGGTTTTCACAGTGTATCAGGATCCTGCCTGGTGTGTATGGGGTTTTCACAGTGTATCCGGATCCTGCCAGCTGCGTATGGGGATTCCACTGTGCATCAGGACCCAGCCTGGTGTGTATGGGGTTTCACTGTGTATCAGGTTCCTGCCAGGTGTGTATGGGGATTTCACAGTGTTTCAGGATCCTGCCAGGTGTGCATGGGGTTTTCACAGTGTATCCGGATCCTGCCAGCTGCGTATGGGGATTCCACTGTGCATCAGGACCCTGCCTGGTGTGTATGGGGTTTCACTGTGTATCAGGTTCCTGCCAGGTGTGTATGGGGATTTCACAGTGTTTCAGGATCCTGCCAGGTGTGCATGGGGTTTTCACAGTGTATCAGGATCCTGCCAGTTGTGTATGGGGTTTTCACAGTGTATCAGGATCCTGCCAGCTGCGTATGGGGTTTCCACTGTGCATCAGGATCCTGCCTGGTGTGTATGGGGTTTCACTGTGTATCAGATTCCTGCCAGGTGTGTATGGGGTTTTCACAGTGGATCTGGATCCTGCCAGGTGTGTATGGGGTTTTCACTGTGCATCAGTATCCTGCCTGGTGTGTATGGGGTTTCACGGTGTCTCAGTGTCCTGCCAGGAGTGTATGAGGTTTCACTGTGTATCAGGGTCCTGCCAGGTGTGTATGGGGTTTCACTGTGTATCAGGATCCTGCCAGGTGTGTTTAGGGTTTTCACAGTGGATCAGGATCCTGCCAGGTGTGTCTGGGGTTTTCACAGTGGATCAGGATCCTGCCGGGTGTGAATGGGGTTTTCACAGTGTATCAGGATACTGCCAGATGTGAATGGGGTTTCACTGTGCATCAGGAACCTGCCAGGTGTGTGCGGGGTTTTCACTGTGTATCAGGCTCCTGCCAGGTGTGTACGGGGGTTTCACAGCTTATCAGGATCCTGCCTTGTGTGCATGGGGGTTTCACAGTTCATCAGGATCCTGCCAGGTGCGTACTGGGTTTCACAGAGGATCAGGATCCTGCCAGGTGGGTACGGGGTTTGCTCAATCTATCAGGTTCCTGCCAGGTGTGTACGGGGTTTCACATCGGATCAAGATCCTGCCAGGTGTGTACGGGGTTTTCACAATATATCAGGATCCTGCCAGGTGTGTATGCATGTTTCACCGTTTATCAGGATCCTGCCAGGTGTGCATGGGGGTTTCACAGTTTATCAGGATCCTGCCAGGTGTGCATGGGTGTTTCAGAGTTTATCAGGATCCTGCCAGGTGTGTATGGGGTTTTCACAGCGGTTCAGAATCCTGCCAGGTGTGCATGGGGTTTTGCAGTGCATCAGGATCCTGCCAGGTGTGTATGGGTTATTCACAGTTTATCAGGATCCTGCCAGGTGTGTATGGGGTTTTCACAGTGTATCAGGATCCTTCCGGCTGTGTCTGGGGTTTTCACAGTGTATCAGGATCCTGCCTGGTGTGTATGGGGTTTTCACAGTGTATCCGGATCCTGCCAGCTGCGTATGGGGATTCCACTGTGCATCAGGACCCAGCCTGGTGTGTATGGGGTTTCACTGTGTATCAGGTTCCTGCCAGGTGTGTATGGGGATTTCACAGTGTTTCAGGATCCTGCCAGGTGTGCATGGGGTTCTCACAGTGTATCAGGATCCTGCCAGTTGTGTATGGGGTTTTCACAGTGTATCAGGATCCTGCCAGCTGCGTATGGGGTTTCCACTGTGCATCAGGATCCTGCCTGGTGTGTATGGGGTTTCACTGTGTATCAGATTCCTGCCAGGTGTGTATGTGGTTTCAGAGTGTATCAGGATTCTGCCAGGTGTGCATGGGATTTCACAGAGCATCAGGATCCTGCCAGGTGTGCATGGGGTTTTCACAGTGTATCAGGATCCTGCCTGGTGTTTTTGGGGTTTTCACAGTGTATCAGGACCTGCCAGCTGCGTATGGGGTTTCCACTGTGCATCAGGATCCTGCCTGGTGTGTATGGGGTTTCACTGTTTATCAGATTCCTGCCAGGTGTGTATGTGGTTTCAGAGTGTATCAGGATTCTGCCAGGTGTGCATGGGATTTCACAGAGCATCAGGATCCTGCCAGGTGTGCATGGGGTTTTCACAGTGTATCAGGATCCTGCCTGGTGTTTTTGGGGTTTTCACAGTGTATCAGGACCTGCCAGCTGCGTATGGGGATTCCACTGTGCATCAGGATCCTGCCTGGTGTGTATGGGGTTTCACTGTGTATCAGGATCCTGCCAGGTGTCTTTGGGGTTTTCTCAGTGAATCAGGATCCTGCCAGGTGTGTATGGGTTTTTCACAGTGTATCAGGATCTGCCAGGTGTTGATGGGGCATTCACAGTGTATCAGGATCCTGCCAGGTGTGTATGGTGTTTTCACAGTGGATCAGGTTTCTGCCAGGCGTATATGGGGTTTTCACAGTTTATCAGGAACCTGCCCGGTGTGTATGCGGTTTTCACAGTTTATCAGGATCCTGCCCGGTGTGTATGCGGTTTTCACAGTTTATCAGGATCCTGACAGTTGTGTATGGGGTTTTCACAGTTTATCAGGATCCTGCCAGGTGTGTTTGGGGTTTTCACAGTTTATCAGGATCCTCCCCGGTGTGTCCGGCGTTTTCACAGTTTATCAGGATCCTGCCATGTGTGTTTGGGGTTTTCACAGTGCATCAGCATCCTGCCAGGTGTGGATGGTGTTTTCACAGTTTTTCACGATGCTGGCTGGTGTGTATGGGATTTTCACAGTGTATCAGTATCCTGCCAGGTGTGTATGGGGTTTTCACAGTGGATCAGGATCCTGCCAGGTGTGTATGGGGTTTTGCAGTGCATCAGGATCCTGCCAGGTGTGTATGGGTTATTCACAGTTTATCAGGATCCTGCCAGGTGTGTATGGGGTTTTCACAGTGTATCAGGATCCTTCCAGGTGTGTATGGGGTTTTCACAGTGTATCAGGATCCTGCCTGGTGTGTATGGGGTTTTCACAGTGTATCCGGATCCTGCCAGCTGCGTATGGGGATTCCACTGTGCATCAGGACCCTGCCTGGTGTGTATGGGGTTTCACTGTGTATCAGGTTCCTGCCAGGTGTGTATGGGGATTTCACAGTGTTTCAGGATCCTGCCAGGTGTGCATGGGGTTTTCACAGTGTATCAGGATCCTGCCAGTTGTGTATGGGGTTTTCACAGTGTATCAGGATCCTGCCAGCTGCGTATGGGGTTTCCACTGTGCATCAGGATCTTGCCTGGTGTGTATGGGGTTTCGCTGTGTATCAGGGTCCTGCCTGGTGTGTATGGGGTTTCACTGTGTATCAGGATCCTGCCAGGTGTCTTTGGGGTTTTCTCAGTGAATCAGGATCCTGCCAGGTGTGTATGGGTTTTTCACAGTGTATCAGGATCTGCCAGGTGTTGATGGGGCATTCACAGTGTATCAGGATCCTGCCAGGTGTGTATGGTGTTTTCACAGTGGATCAGGTTTCTGCCAGGCGTATATGGGGTTTTCACAGTTTATCAGGAACCTGCCCGGTGTGTATGCGGTTTTCACAGTTTATCAGGATCCTGCCCGGTGTGTATGCGGTTTTCACAGTTTATCAGGATCCTGATAGTTGTGTATGGGGTTTTCACAGTTTATCAGGATCCTGCCAGGTGTGTTTGGGGTTTTCACAGTTTATCAGGATCCTCCCCGGTGTGTCCGGCGTTTTCACAGTTTATCAGGATCCTGCCATGTGTGTTTGGGGTTTTCACAGTGCATCAGCATCCTGCCAGGTGTGGATGGTGTTTTCACAGTTTTTCACGATGCTGGCTGGTGTGTATGGGATTTTCACAGTGTATCAGTATCCTGCCAGGTGTGTATGGGGTTTTCACAGTGTATCAGGATCCTGCCCGGTGTGTATGGGGTTTTCACAGTTTATCAGGATCCTGACAGTTGTGTATGGGGTTTTCACAGTTTATCAGGATCCTGCCAGGTGTGTTTGGGGTTTTCACAGTTTATCAGGATCCTCCCCGGTGTGTCCGGCGTTTTCACAGTTTATCAGGATCCTGCCATGTGTGTTTGGGGTTTTCACAGTGCATCAGCATCCTGCCAGGTGTGGATGGTGTTTTCACAGTTTTTCACGATGCTGGCTGGTGTGTATGGGATTTTCACAGTGTATCAGTATCCTGCCAGGTGTGTATGGGGTTTTCACAGTGGATCAGGATCCTGCCAGGTGTGTATGGGGTTTTGCAGTGCATCAGGATCCTGCCAGGTGTGTATGGGTTATTCACAGTTTATCAGGATCCTGCCAGGTGTGTATGGGGTTTTCACAGTGTATCAGGATCCTTCCAGGTGTGTATGGGGTTTTCACAGTGTATCAGGATCCTGCCTGGTGTGTATGGGGTTTTCACAGTGTATCCGGATCCTGCCAGCTGCGTATGGGGATTCCACTGTGCATCAGGACCCTGCCTGGTGTGTATGGGGTTTCACTGTGTATCAGGTTCCTGCCAGGTGTGTATGGGGATTTCACAGTGTTTCAGGATCCTGCCAGGTGTGCATGGGGTTTTCACAGTGTATCAGGATCCTGCCAGTTGTGTATGGGGTTTTCACAGTGTATCAGGATCCTGCCAGCTGCGTATGGGGTTTCCACTGTGCATCAGGATCTTGCCTGGTGTGTATGGGGTTTCACTGTGTATCAGTATCCTGCCTGGTGTGTATGGGGTTTCACGCTGTCTCAGTGTCCTGCCAGGAGTGTATGGGGTTTCACTGTGTATCAGGGTCCTGCCAGGTGTGTTTGAGGTTTCACTGTGTATCAGGATCCTGCCAGGTGTGTTTAGGGTTTTCACAGTGGATCAGGATCCTGCCAGGTGTGTCTGGGGTTTTCACAGTGGATCAGGATCCTGCCTGGTGTGAATGGGGTTTTCACAGTGTATCAGGATGCTGCCAGATGTGAATGGGGTTTCACTGTGCATCAGGAACCTGCCAGGTGTGTGCGGGGTTTTCACAGTGTATCAGGCTCCTGCCAGGTGTGTACGGGGGTTTCACAGATTATCAGGATCCTGCCTTGTGTGTATGGGGGTTTCACAGTTCATCAGGATCCTGCCAGGTGCGTACTGGGTTTCACAGAGGATCAGGATCCTGCCAGGTGGGTACGGGGTTTGCTCAATATATCAGGTTCCTGCCAGGTGTGTACGGGGTTTCACATCGGATCAAGATCCTGTCAGGTGTGTACGGGGTTTTCACAATACATCAGGATCCTGCCAGGTGTGTATGCGTGTTTCACCGTTTATCAGGATCCTGCCAGGTGTGCATGGGTGTTTCAGAGTTTATCAGGATCCTGCCAGGTGTGTATGGGGTTTTCACAGTGGTTCAGAATCCTGCCAGGTGTGTATGGGGTTTTCACAGTTTATCAGGATCCTGCCAGGTGAGTATGGGGTTTTCACAGTGGATCAGGAGCCTGCCAGGTGTGTATGGGGTTTTCACAGTTTATCAGGATCCTGCCAGGTGTGTATTGGGGATTCTCCGTTTATCAGGATACTGCCAGGTGTGTATGGGGGTTTCACAGTTTATCAGGATCCTGCCAGGTTTGTATGGGGGTTTCACAGTTTATCAGGTTCCTGCCAGGTGTGTACGGGGTTTTCACAGTGGATCAGGGTCCTGCCAGGTGTGTATGGGGTTTCACTGAGTATCAGGGTCCTGCCAGGAGTGTGTGGGGTTTCACAGTGGATCAGGATCCTGCCAGGTGTGTTTGGGGTTTTCAGTGTATCAGAATCCTGCCAGGTGTGACTCGGATTTCACAATGTATCAGGATCCTGCCAGATGTGAATGGGGTTTCACAGTGGATCAGGATCCTGGCAGGTGTGACTGGGGTTTTCACAGTGTATCAGGATCTGCAAGGTGTGTATTGGGTTTGACAGTGCACCAAGTTCCCGCCAGATGTGTCTGGGGATTCACAGTGTATCAGGATCCGTCCAGGTGTGTCTGGGATTTTCACAGTGGACCAGGATCCTGGCAGGTGTGTATGGGGTTTTCACAGTGTATCAGGATCTGCAAGGTATGTATTGGGTTTGACAGTGCACCAAGTTCCCGCCAGATGTGTCTGGGGTTTCACAGTGTATCAGGATCCGTCCAGGTGTTTATGGGGTTTTCACAGTGGATCAGGATCCTGCCAGGTGTGTATGGGGGTTTTCACAGCGCATCAGGATCCTGCCTGGGGTGCATGGGGTTTCACTGTGTATCAGGGTCCTGCCAGGTGTGTATGGGGTTTCACTGAGTATCAGGGTCCTGCCAGGAGTGTGTGGGGTTTCACAGTGGATCAGGATCCTGCCAGGTGTGTTTGGGGTTTTCAGTGTATCAGAATCCTGCCAGGTGTGACTCGGATTTCACAGTGTATCAGGATCCTGCCAGATGTGAATGGGGTTTCACAGTGGATCAGGATCCTGGCAGGTGTGACTGGGGTTTTCACAGTGTATCAGGATCTGCAAGGTGTGTATTGGGTTTGACAGTGCACCAAGTTCCCGCCAGATGTGTCTGGGGATTCACAGTGTATCAGGATCCGTCCAGGTGTGTATGGGGTTTTCACAGTGGACCAGGATCCTGGCAGGTGTGTATGGGGTTTTCACAGTGTATCAGGATCTGCAAGGTATGTATTGGGTTTGACAGTGCACCAAGTTCCCGCCAGATGTGTCTGGGGTTTCACAGTGTATCAGGATCCGTCCAGGTGTGTATGGGGTTTTCACAGTGGATCAGGATCCTGCCAGGTGTGTATGGGGGTTTTCACAGCGCATCAGGATCCTGCCTGGGGTGCATGGGGTTTCACTGTGTATCAGGGTCCTGCCAGGTGTGTATGGGGTTTCACTGAGTATCAGGGTCCTGCCAGGAGTGTGTGGGGTTTCACAGTGGATCAGGATCCTGCCAGGTGTGTTTGGGGTTTTCAGTGTATCAGAATCCTGCCAGGTGTGACTCGGATTTCACAGTGTATCAGGATCCTGCCAGATGTGAATGGGGTTTCACAGTGGATCAGGATCCTGGCAGGTGTGACTGGGGTTTTCACAGTGTATCAGGATCTGCAAGGTGTGTATTGGGTTTGACAGTGCACCAAGTTCCCGCCAGATGTGTCTGGGGATTCACAGTGTATCAGGATCCGTCCAGGTGTGTATGGGGTTTTCACAGTGGACCAGGATCCTGGCAGGTGCGTATGGGGTTTTCACAGTGTATCAGGATCTGCAAGGTGTGTATTGGGTTTGACAGTGCACCAAGTTCCCGCCAGTTGTGTCTGGGGTTTCACAGTGTATCAGGATCCGTCCAGGTGTGTATGGGGTTTTCACAGTGGATCAGGATCCTGCCAGGTGTGTATGGGGGTTTTCACAGCGCATCAGGATCCTGCCTGGGGTGCATGTGGTTTCACTGTGTATCAGGGTCCTGCCAGGTGTGTATGGGGTTTCACTGATTATCAGGGTCCTGCCAGGAGTGTGTGGGGTTTCACAGTGGATCAGGATCCTGCCAGGTGTGTTTGGGGTTTTCAGTGTATCAGAATCCTGCCAGGTGTGACTGGGATTTCACAGTGTATCAGGATCCTGCCAGATGTGAATGGGGTTTCACAGTGGATCAGGAACCTGCCAGGTGATAATGGGGTTTTCACAGTGTATCAGGATCCTGGCAGGTGTGTATGGGGATTTAACGGTGGTTGAGGATCCTGCCAAGTGTGTATGGGGTTTTCACTGTGGATCAGGATCCTGCCAGATGTGAATGGGGATTCACTGTGTATCAGGTTCCTGCCAGGTGTGATTGGGGTTTCACTGTGCATCAGGATCCTGCCAGTTGTGAATGGGGTTTCACAGTGGATCAGGATCCTGCCAGCTGTGTATGGGGTTTTCACAGTGTCTTAGTATCCTGCCAGGTGTGCTTGGGGTTTTCACAGAGGATCAGTGTCCTGCCAGATGTGAACGGGGTTACACAGTGCATCAGGATCCTGCCATACGTGAATGGGATTTCACTGTGGATCAGGATCCTGCCAGATGTGTGTGGGGTTTTCACAGTGTATCAGGATACTGCCTGATGTGAATGGGGTTTCAATGTGCATCAGGAACGTGCCAGGTGTGTGCGGGGTTTTCACAGTGTATCAGGCTCCTGCCAGGTGTGTACGGGGGTTTCACAGTTCATCAGGATCCTGCCAGGTGTGTATGGGTTTTTCACAGTGGACCAGGATCCTGCCAGCTGTGTACGGGGTTTCACAGAGGAACAGGATCCTACCAGGTGTGTACGGGGTTTGCACAATATGTCAGGTTCCTGCCAGGTGTGTACGGGGTTTTCACAATATATCAGGATCCTGCCAGGTGTGCTTGGGTTTTCACAGTTTATCAGGATCCTGCCAGGTGTGCATGGGTGTTTCACAGTTTATCAGGATCCTGCCAGGTGTGTATGGTGTTTTCGCAGTGGTTCAGAATCCTGCCAGGTGTGTATGGGGTTTTTGCAGTTTATCAGGATCCTGCCAGGTGAGTCTGGGGTTTTCACAGTGGATCAGGATCCTGCCAGGTGTGCATGGGGATTTCACAGTGGACCAGGATCCTGCCAGGTGTATATGGGAGTTTCACCATTTATCAGGATCTTGCCAGGTGTGTATGTGGGTTTCACAGTTCATCAGGATCCTGCCAGGTGTTTATGGGGGTTTCACTGTTTATCCGGATCCTGCCAGGTGTGTATGGGGTTTTCATAGTGGATCAGGATCCTGCCAGGTGTGAAAAGGGTTTTCACAGTTCATCAGGATCCTGCCAGGTGTGTATTGGGGTTTCTCCGTTTAACAGGATACTGCCAGGTGTGTATGGGGGTTTCACAGTTTATCAGGATCCTGCCAGGTGTGGATGGGTGTTTCACAGTTTATCAGGTTCCTGCCAGGTGTGTATGGGGTTTTCACAGTGGATCAGGATCCTGCCACGTGTTTATGGGGTTTTCACAGTGTATCAGGATCTGCAAGGTGTGTATTGGGTTTGACAGTGCACCAGGATCCCGCCAGATGTGTCTGGGGTTTCACAGAGTATCAGGATCCTTCCAGGTGTGTATGGGGGCTTCACAGAGTATCGGGATATTGCCAGGTGTGCTTGGGGTTTCACTGTGTATCAGGATACTGCTGGATGTGAATGGGGTTTTCACAGTGTATCAGGATCCTGCCAGGTGTGTATGGGGTTTCACAGTGTATCGGGATCCTGCCAGGTGTGTATGGGGTTTCACAGTGTATCAGGATCCTGCCAGATGTGAATGGGGTTTCACTGTGCATCAGGAACCTGCCAGGTGTGTACGGAGTTTTCACAGTGTATCAGGATCCTGCCAGGTGTGTATAGTGGTTTCACAGTTCATCAGGATCCTGCCAGGTGTGTATGGGGTTTCACAGAGGATCATGATCCTGCCAGGTGTGACCGGGGTTTTCACAATATATCATGATCCTGCCAGGTGTGTACGGGGTTTCACAGAGGATCAGGATACTGCAAGGTGTGTACGTGGCTTTCACAATATATCACGATCCTGCCAGGTGTGCATGGGAGTTTCACCGTTTATCAGGATCCTGCCAGGTGTGCATGCGGGTTTCACATTCTATCAGGATCCTGCCAGGTGTGTATGGGTGTTTCATAGTTTATCAGGATCCTGCCAGGTGTGTATGGGATTTTCACAGTGGATCAGGATCCTGCCAGGTGTGTATGGGGGTTTCACAGTGGATCAGGATCCTGCCAGATGTGAATGGGGTTTCACTGTCCATCAGGAACCTGCCAGGTGTGTACGGGGTTTTCACAGATTATCAGGCTCCTGCCAGGTGTGTACGGGGGTTTCACAGATACCAGGCTCCTGCAAGGTGTGTATGGGGGTTTCACAGTTCATCGGGATCCTGCCAGGTGTGTATGGGGTTTTCACAGTGAATCAGGATCCTGCCAGGAGTGAACGGGGTTTCACAGAGGATCAGCACCCTGCCCGGTGTGTACGGGGTTTTCACAATATATCAGGATCGTGCCAGGTGTGTACGGGGTTTCACAGAGGATCAGGATCCTGCCAGGTGTTTATGGGGTTTTCACAATATATCAGGATTCTGCCAGGTGTGTATTGGGGTTTCTGCGTTTAACAGGATGCTGCCAGGTGTGTATGGGGGTTTCACAGTTTATCAGGATCCTGCCAGGTGTGTATGGGGGTATCACAGTTTATCAGGTTCCTGCCAGGTGTGTATGGGGTTTTCACAGTGGATCAGGATCCTGCCAGGTGTGTATGGGGTTTTCACAGTGTATCAGGATCTGCAAGGTGTGTATTGGGTTTTGACAGTGCACCAGGATCCTGCCAGATGTGTCTGGGGTTTCACAGTGTATCAGGATCATTCCAGGTGTGTATGGGGGTTTCACAGTGTATCAGGATCCTGCCAGGTGTGTATGGGGTTTCACAGTGTATCAGGAACCTGCTGGATGTGAATGGGGTTTTCACAGTGTATCAGGATCCTGCCAGGTGTGTATGGGGTTTCACAGTGTATCGGGATCCTGCCAGGTGTGTATGGGGTTTTCACAGTGGATCAGGATCCTGCCAGGTGTGTATGGGGGTTTCGCAGTGTATCAGGATCCTTCCAGGTGTGTATGGGGTGATCACAGTGTATCAGGCACCTGCCAGGTGTGTCTGGGGGTTTCACAGTGGATCAGGATCTTGCCAGGTGTGTATGGGGTTTCACAGAGTATCAGGATCCTTCCAGGTGTGCATGGGGTTATCACAGTGTATCAGGATCCAGCCAGGTGTTTATGGGGTTTCACAGTGCATCAGGATCCTGCCAGGTGTGTATGGGGTTTTCACAGTTTATCAGGATCCTGGCAGGTGTGTATGGGGTTTTCACAGTTTATCAGTTTCCTGCCCGATGTGTATGGGGTTTTCACAGTGTATCAGAGTCCTGCCAGGTGTGTATGGGGTTTTCACAGTGTATCAGGATCCTGCAAGGTGTGTCTGGGATTTTCACAGTGGATCAGGATCCTGCCCGGTGTGTCTGGGGTTTTCACATATTTATCAGGCTCCTGCCACGTGTTGATGGGGTTGTCACATTGTATCAGGATCCTGCCAGGTGTGTATGGGGTTTCACAGTGTATCAGGATCATGCCAGGTGTGTATGGGGTTTTCACAGTTTATCAGGATCCTGCCAGCTGTGTATGGGGTTTCCACTGTGCATCAGGATCCTGCCTGGTGTGCATGGGGTACACTGTGTATCAGGGTCCTGCCAGGTGTGTATGGGGTTTTCACAATGGATCAGGATCCTGCCAGTTGTGTATGGGGTTTTCACTGTGCATCAGGATCCTGCCTGGTGTGTATGGGGTTTCACTGTGTATCAGGGTCCTGCCTGGTGTGTATGGGGTTTCGCTGTGTATCAGGGTCCTGCCAGGTGTATATGGGGTTTCACTGTGTATTAGGATCCTGCCAGGTGTGTTTGGGGTTTTCACAGTGGATCAGGATCCTGCCAGTTGTGTATGGGGTTTTCACAGTGGATCAGTATCCTGCCAGGTGTGTATGAGGTTTTCACAGTGGATCAGGGTCCTGCCGGATGTGTATGGGGTTTTCAGAGTCGATCAGGATCCTGCCAGGTGTGTATGGGGTTTTCACTGTGCATCAGGATCCTGCCTGGTGTGTTTGGGGTTTCACTGAGCGTCAGGGTCCTGCCAGATGTGTATGGGGTTTCACTGTGTATCAGGGTCCTGCCAGGTGTGCATGGGGTTTTCACAGTGGATCAGTATCCTGCCAGGTGTGTATGGGGTTTTCACAGTGGATCAGGGTCCTGCCAGGTGTGTATGGGGTTTTCAGAGTCGATCAGGATCCTGCCAGGTGTGTATGGGGTTTTCACTGTGCATCAGAATCCTGCCTGGTGTGTTTGGGGTTTCACTGAGCGTCAGGGTCCTGCCAGATGTGTATGGGGTTTCACTGTGTATCAGGGTCCTGCCAGGTGTGTTTGGGGTTTTCACAGTGTATCAGGATCCTGCCAGGTGTGTATGGGTTTTTCACAGTGGATCAGGATCCTGCCTGGTGTGTACAGGGTTTCACAGAGGATCAGGATCCTGCCAAGTGTGGACGGGGTTTGCACAATATATCAGATTCCTGCCAGGTGTGTACGGGGTTTCACATAGGATCAGGATCCTGCCAGGTGTGTACGGGGTTTTCACAATATATCAGGATCCTGCCAGGTGTGTATGGGGGTTTCACCGCTTATCAGGTTCCTGCCAGGTGTGTATGGGGGTTTCACAGTTTATCAGGATCCTGCCAGGTGTGTATGTGTGTTTCACAGTTGATCAGGATCCTGCCAGGTGTGTATGGGGTTTTCACTGTGGTTCAGAATCCTGCCAGGTGTGTATGGGGTTTTCACAGTTTATCAGAATCCTGCCAGGTGATTATGGGGTTTTCACAGTGGATCAGGGTCCTACCAGGGGTGTTTTGGGGTTTTCACAGTAGATCAGGATCCTGCCAGGTGTAATTGGGAGTTTCACCATTTATCAGGATCCTGCCAGGTGTGTATGGGTGTTTCACAGTGGATCAGGATCCTGCCATGTGTGTATGGGGTTTCACAGTGTATCAGGATCCTGCCAGATGTGAATGGGGTTTCACTGTCCATCAGGAACCTGCCAGTTGTGTACGGGGTTTTCACAGAGGATCAGGATCCTGCCAGGTGTGGACGGGGTTTGCACAAGAGATCAGATTCCTGCCAGGTGTGTACGGGGTTTCACATAGGATCAGGATCCTGCCAGGTGTGTACGGGGTTTTCACAATATATCAGGATCCTGCCAGGTGTGTATGGGGGTATCACCGTTTATCAGGTTCCTGCCAGGTGTGTATGGGGGTTTCACAGTTTATCAGGATCCTGCCAGGTGTGTATGGGGGTTTTACAGATTATCAGGATCCTGCCAGGTGTGTATGGGGTTTTCACAGTGGATCAGGATGCTGCCAGGTGTGTATGGGGTTTTCACAGTTTGTCAGGATCCTGCCAGGTGTGTATGGGTTTTCACAGTGGATCAGGATCCTGCCAGGTGTGTATGGGGTTTTCACAGTGTATCAGGATCTGCCAGGTTTGTATGGAGTTTCACAGTGTATCAGGATCCTGCCAGGTGTGTCTGGGGTTTTCACAGTGTATCAGGATCCTGCCACGTGTGTATGGAGTTTCACAGTGAATCAGGATCCTTCCAGGTGTGTATGTGGTTTCACAGTGTAACAGGATCCTGTCAGATGTGAATGGGGTGGCACTGTGCATCAGGAACCTGCCAGGGGTTAACGGGGTTTTCACAGTGTTTCAGGCTCCTGCCAGGTGTGTACGGGGATTTCACAGATTATCAGGTTCCTGCCAGGTGTGTATGGGGGTTTCACAGTTCATCAGGATCCTGCCAGGTGTGTTTGGGGATTCGCAGAGGATCTGGTTCCTGCCAGGTGTGTACGGGGTTTCACAGAGGATCAGGATCCTGCCATGTGTGTACGGGGATTTCACAATTTATCAGGATCCTGCCAGGTGTGTATGGGGTTTCACAGTTTATCTGGATCTTTCCAGGTGTGTATGGGGGTTTCACAGTTTATCAGGATCCTGCCAGTTGTGTATGCGGGTTTCACAGTTAATCAGGATCCTGCGTGGTGTGTCTGGGGGTTTCACAGTGCATCGGGATCCTGCCAGGTGTGTATGGGGATTTCACAGTGTATCCGGATCCTGCCAGGTGTGTATGGGGTGTTCACAGTGCACCAGGATCCTGCCAGGTGTGTCTGGGGCTTCACAGTGTATCAGGATCCTTCCAGGTGTGTATGGGTGTTTCGCAGTGTATCAGGATCCTGCCAGGTGTGTATGGGGTTTCACAGTGTATCAGGATCCTGCCGGATGTGATTGGGGCTTTCACAGTGTTTCAGGATCCTGCCAGGTGTGTATGGGGTTTCATAGTGTATCGGGATCCTGCCAGGTGTGTATGGGGGTTTCACAGTGTATCTTGATCCTTCCAGGTTGGTATCCGGTTTTCACAGTGTATCAGGATCCTGCCAGGTGATTATGCGGTTTTCACAGTGGATCAGGATCCTGCCAGGTGTGTATGGGGTTTTCACAGGAGATCAGGATCCTGCCAGGTGCTCATGGGGATTTCACACTGGATCAGGATCCTGCCAGGTGTAATTGGGAGTTTCACCATTTATCAGCATCTTGCCAGGTGTGTATGTGGGTTTCGCAGTTTATCAGGATCCTGCCAGGTGTGTATGGGGGTTTCACAGTTTATCAGGATCCTGCCAGGTGTATATGGGGTTTTCACAGTGGATCAGTAACCTGCCAGGTGTGTATGGGGTTTTCACAGCTATCAGGATCCTGCCAGGTGTGTATGGGGTTTTCACAGTGGATCAGGATCCTGCCAGGTCGGTATGGGGTTTTCACAAAGGATCAGGATCCTGCCAGGTGTGTATGGGGTTTTCACAGTGTATCAGGATCTGCCAGGTTTGTATGGAGTTTCACAGTGTATCAGGATCCTGCCAGGTGTGTATGGGGTTTTCACAGTGTATCAGGAACTGCAAGGTGTGTATGGGGTTTTAACAGTGCATTCGGATCCTACCAGGTGTGTATGTGGTTTCAAAGAGTATCAGGATCCTGCCACGTGTGTATGGAGTTTCACAGTGTATCAGGATCCTTCCAGGTGTGTATGTGGTTTCACAGTGTAACAGGAAACTGCTAGATGTGAATGGGGTTGCACTGTGCATCAGGAACCTGCCAGGGGTGTACGGGGTTTTCACAGTGTATCAGGCTCCTGCCAGCTGTGTACGGGGATTTCACAGATTATCAGGATCCTGCCAGGTGTGTACGGGGTTTCACAGAGGATCAGGATCCTGCCATGTGTGTATGGGGTTTTCACAGTGTATCGGGATCTGCCAGGTGTGTATGGAGTTTCACAGTGTATCAGGATCTGCCAGGTTCGTATGGAGTTTCACAGTGTATCAGGATCCTGCCAGGTGTGTATGGGGTTTTCACAGTGTATCAGGATCTGCAAGGTGTGTATGGGGTTTTAACAGAGCATTCGGATCCTACCAGGTGTGTATGGGGTTTTCACAGTGGATCAGGATCCTGCCAGGTGTGTCTGGGGTTTTCACAGTGTATCAGGATCTGCCAGGTTTGTATGGAGTTTCACAGTGTATCAGGATCTGCCAGGTTTGTATGGAGTTTCACAGTGTATCAGGATCCTGCCACGAGTGTATGGAGTTTCACAGTGAATCAGGATCCTTCCAGGTGTGTATGTGGTTTCACAGTGTAACAGGATCCTGCCAGATGTGAATGGGGTGGCACTGTGCATCAGGAACCTGCCTGGGGTTAACGGGGTTTTCACAGTGTATCAGGCTCCTGCCAGGTGTGTACGGGGATTTCACAGATTATCAGGATCCTGCCAGGTGTGTATGGGGGTTTCACAGTTCATCAGGATCCTGCCAGGGTTGTTTGGGGATTCGCAGAGGATCTGGATCCTGCCAGGTGTGTACGGGGTTTCACAGAGGATCAGGATCCTGCCATGTGTGTACAGGGATTTCACAATTTATCAGGATCCTGCCAGGTGTGTATGGGGGTTTCACAGTTTATCTGGATCTTTCCAGGTGTGTATGGGGGTTTCACAGTTTATCAGGATCCTGCCAGTTGTGTATGCGGGTTTCACAGTTAATCAGGATCCTGCCAGGTGTGTATGGTGTTTTCACGGTGGATCAGTATCCTGCCAGGTGTGTATGGGGTTTTCACAGTGTATCAGTATCTGCAAGGTGTGTATGGGGTGTTCACAGTGCACCAGGATCCTGCCAGGTGTGTCTGGGGCTTCACAGTGTATCAGGATCCTTCCAGGTGTGTATGGGTGTTTCGCAGTGTATCAGGATCCTGCCAGGTGTGTATGGGGTTTCACAGTGTATCAGGATCCTGCCGGATGTGAATGGGGCTTTCACAGTGTATCAGGATCCTGCCAGGTGTGTATGGGGTTTCATAGTGTATCGGGATCCTGCCAGGTGTGTATGGGGGTTTCACAGTGTATCTTGATCCTTCCAGGTTGGTATCCGGTTTTCACAGTGTATCAGGATCCTGCCAGGTGATTATGCGGTTTTCACAGTGGATCAGGATCCTGCCAGGTGTGTATGGGGTTTTCACAGGAGATCAGGATCCTGCCAGGTGCTCATGGGGATTTCACAGTGGATCAGGATCCTGCCAGGTGTAATTGGGAGTTTCACCATTTATCAGCATCTTGCCAGGTGTGTATGTGGGTTTCGCAGTTTATCAGGATCCTGCCAGGGAGTATGGGGGTTTCACAGTTTATCAGGATCCTGCCAGGTGTATATGGGGTTTTCACGGTGGATCAGTAACCTGCCAGGTGTGTATGGGGTTTTCACAGCTATCAGGATCCTGCCAGGTGTGTATGGGGTTTTCACAGTGGATCAGGATCCTGCCAGGTGTGTATGGGGTTTTCACAGTGTATCAGGATCTGCAAGGTGTGTATGGGGTTTTAACAGTGCATTCGGATCCTACCAGGTGTGTATGTGGTTTCAAAGTGTATCAGGATCCTGCCACGTGTGTATGGAGTTTCACAGTGTATCAGGATCCTTCCAGGTGTGTATGTGGTTTCACAGTGTAACAGGAACCTGCCAGATGTGAATGGGGTTGCACTGTGCATCAGGAACCTGCCAGGGGTGTACGGGGTTTTCACAGTGTATCAGGCTCCTGCCAGCTGTGGACGGGGATTTCACAGATTATCAGGATCCTGCCAGGTGTGTACGGGGTTTCACAGAGGATCAGGATCCTGCCATGTGTGTACGGGGATTTCACAATTTATCAGGATCCTGCCAGGTGTGTATGGGGGTTTCACAGTTTATCTGGATCTTTCCAGGTGTGTATGGGGGTTTCACAGTTTATCAGGATCCTGCCAGTTGTGTATGCGGGTTTCACAGTTAATCAGGATCCTGCCAGGTGTGTATGGTGTTTTCACGGTGGATCAGTATCCTGCCAGGCTTGTATGTGGTTTTCACAGTGTATCAGTATCGGCAAGGTGTGTATGGGGTGTTCAATGTGCACCAGGATCCTGCCAGGTGTGTCTGGGGCTTCACAGTGTATCAGGATCCTTCCAGGTGTGGATGGGGGTTTCACAGTGTATCAGGATCATGCCAGGTGTGTATGGGGTATCACCGTGTATCAGGATCCTGCCGGATGTGAAAGGGGCTTTCACAGTGTATCAGGATCCTGCCAGGTGTGTATGGGGGTTTCACAGTAGATCAGGATCCTCCCAGGTGTGTATGGGGTTTCACAGTGTATCAGGATCCTGCCAGGTGTGTGTGGGGATTCACAGTGTATCAGGATCCTGCCAGATGTGAATGGGGTTTCACTGTGCATCAGGAACCTGCCAGGTGTGTACGGGGTTTTCACAGTGTATCAGGCTCCTGCCAGGTGTGTACGGGGGTTTCACAGATTATCAGGATCCTGCCTGGTGTGTATGGGTTTTTCACAGTTCATCAGGATCCTGCCAGGTGTGTGTGGGGGTTTCACAGTGTATCATGATCCTTCCAGGTGTGTATCGGGATTTCACAGTGTATCAGGATCCTGCCAGGTTTGAGTAGGGGTTTCACAGTGGATCAGGATCCTGCCAGGTGTGTATGGGGTTTCACAGTGCATCAGGATCTTTCCAGGTGTGTATGGGGTTTTCACAGTGTATCAGGATCCTGCCAGGTGTTTATGGGGTTTCACAGTGCATCAGAATCCTGCCAGGTGTGTATGGGGTTTCACAGTGCATCAGGATCCTGCCAGGTGTCTATGGTGTTTCACAGTGTATCAGGATCCTGCCAGGTGTGTATGGGGGTTTTACAATGGATCAGGATCCTGCCAGGTGTGTATGGCGTTTCACAGTGCATCAGGATCCTGCCAGGTGTTTATGGGGTTTCACAGTGTGTCAGGATCCTGCCAGGTGTGTTTGGGGGTTTCACAGTGGATCAGGATCCTGCCAGCTGTGTATGGGATTTCACAGTGTATCAGGATCCTGCCACGTGTGTATGGGGGTTTCACAGTAGATCAGGATCCTGCCAGGTGTGTATGGGGTTTCACAGTGTATCAGGATCCTGCCAGGTGTGTATGGGGATTCACAGTGTATCAGGATCCTGCCAGATGTGAATGGGGTTTCACTGTGCATCAGGAACCTGCCAGGTATGCACGGGGTTTTCCCAGTGCATCAGGCTCCTGCCAGGTGTGTACGGGGGTTTCACAGATTATCAGGATCCTGCCTGGTCTGTATGGGGTTTTCACAGTTCATCAGGATCCTGCCAGGTGTGTGTGTAAGGGTTTCACAGTGTATCATGATCCTTCCAGGTGTGTATCGGGATTTCACAGTGTATCAGGATCCTGCCAGGTTTGAGTTGGGGTTTCACAGTGGATCAGGATCCTGCCAGATGTGTGTGGTGTTTCACAGTGCATCAGGATCCTTCCAGGTGTGTATGGGGTTTTCACAGTGTATCAGGATCCTGCCAAATGTTTATGGGGTTTCACAGTGTAAGAGGATCCTGCCAGGTGTGTATGGGGGTTTCATAGATTATCAGGATCCTGCCAGGTGTGTATGGGGTTTCACAGTGCATCAGGATCCTGCCAGGTGTCTATGGTGTTTCACAGTGTATCAGGATCCTGCCAGGTGTGTATGGGGGTTTCACATTGGATCAGGATCCTGCCAGGTGTGTATGGCGTTTCACAGTGCATCAGGATCCTGCCAGGTGTTTATGGGGTTTCACAGTGTATCAGGATCCTGCCAGGTGTGTTTGGGGATTTCACAGTGGATCAGGATCCTGCCAGCTGTGTATGGGGTTTCACAGTGTATCAGGATCCTGCCACGTGTGCATGGGGGTTTCACAGTAGATCAGGATCCTGCCAGGTGTGTATGGGGTTTCACAGTGTATCAGGATCCTGCCAGGTGTGTATGGGGATTCACAGTGTATCAGGATCCTGCCAGATGTGAATGGGGTTTCACTGTGCATCAGGAACCTGCCAGTTGTGTACGGGGTTTTCACAGTGCATCAGGCTCCTGCCAGGTGTGTACGGGGGTTTCACAGATTATCAGGATCCTGCCTGGTGTGTATGGGGTTTTCACAGTTCATCAGTATCCTGCCAGGTGTGTACGGGTTTTCACAGAGGATCAGGATCCTGCAAGGTGTGTATGGGGTTCACAATATATCCGGATCCTGCCAGGTGTGTATGGGGGTTTCACCGTTTATCAGGATCCTGCCAGGTGTGTATGGGGGTTTCACAGACTTTCAGGATCCTGCCAGGTGTGTATGGGGGTTTCATAGTTTATCAGGATCCTGCCACGTGTGTATGGGGTTTTCACAGTGGATCAGGATCCTGCCAGGTGTGTATGGGTTTTTCACAGTTTATCAGGATCCTGCCAGGTGTGTATGGGGGTTTCACAGTGGATCAGGATCCTGCCATGTGTGTATGGGGTTTCACAGTGTATCAGGATCCTGCCACGTGTGTATGGGGGTTTCACAGTTAATTGAGATCCTGCCAGGTTTGTCTGGGGTTTCACAGTGTATCAGGATCCTTCCAGGTGTGTATGGGGTTTCACAGTGTATCAGGATCCTGCCAGATGTGAATGGGGTTTCAGTGTGCATCAGGAACCTACCAGGTGTGTACGGGGTTTTCACAGATTATCAGGCTCCTGCCAGGTGTGTACGGGGGTTTCACAGATTATCAGGATACTGCCAGGTGTGTATGGGGTTTCACAGAGGATCAGCATCCTGCCAGGTGTGTCCGGGGTTTTCACAATATATCAGGATCCTGCCAGGTGTGTATGGGGTTTCACAGAGGATCAGGATCCTACCAGGTGTGTATGGGGTTTTCACAATATATCAGGATCCTGCCAGGTGTGTATGGGGGTTTCACCGTTAATCAGGATCCTGCCAGGTGTGTATGGGGGTTTCACAGTGCATCAGGATCCTGCCAGGTGTGTATGGGGTTTCATAGTGTATCAGGATCCTGCCAGGTGTGTTTGGGGGTTTCACAGTGGATCAGGATCCTGCCAGGTGTGTATGGGGTTTCACAGTGTGTCAGGATCCTGCCAGGTGTGTATGGGGTTTCACAGTGTTTCATGATCCTGCCAGATGTGAATGGGGTTTCACTGTGCATCAGGAACCTGCCAGGTTTGTACGGGGTTTTCACAGTGTATCAGGATCCTGCCAAGTGTGTATGGGGGTTTCACAGTGAATCAGGATGACGCCAGGTGTGTATGGGTTTTCACAGTGTATCAGGATCCTGCCAGGTGTGTATGTGGTTTCACAGTGTAACAGGAAACTGCTAGATGTGAATGGGGTTGCACTGTGCATCAGGAACCTGCCAGGGGTGTACGGGGTTTTCACAGTGTATCAGGCTCCTGCCAGCTGTGTACGGGGATTTCACAGATTATCAGGATCCTGCCAGGTGTGTACGGGGTTTCACAGAGGATCAGGATCCTGCCATGTGTGTATGGGGTTTTCACAGTGTATCGGGATCTGCCAGGTGTGTATGGAGTTTCACAGTGTATCAGGATCTGCCAGGTTCGTATGGAGTTTCACAGTGTATCAGGATCCTGCCAGGTGTGTATGGGGTTTTCACAGTGTATCAGGATCTGCAAGGTGTGTATGGGGTTTTAACAGAGCATTCGGATCCTACCAGGTGTGTATGGGGTTTTCACAGTGGATCAGGATCCTGCCAGGTGTGTCTGGGGTTTTCACAGTGTATCAGGATCTGCCAGGTTTGTATGGAGTTTCACAGTGTATCAGGATCTGCCAGGTTTGTATGGAGTTTCACAGTGAATCAGGATCCTTCCAGGTGTGTATGTGGTTTCACAGTGTAACAGGATCCTGCCAGATGTGAATGGGGTGGCACTGTGCATCAGGAACCTGCCTGGGGTTAACGGGGTTTTCACAGTGTATCAGGCTCCTGCCAGGTGTGTACGGGGATTTCACAGATTATCAGGATCCTGCCAGGTGTGTATGGGGGTTTCACAGTTCATCAGGATCCTGCCAGGGGTGTTTGGGGATTCGCAGAGGATCTGGATCCTGCCAGGTGTGTACGGGGTTTCACAGAGGATCAGGATCCTGCCATGTGTGTACAGGGATTTCACAATTTATCAGGATCCTGCCAGGTGTGTATGGGGGTTTCACAGTTTATCTGGATCTTTCCAGGTGTGTATGGGGGTTTCACAGTTTATCAGGATCCTGCCAGTTGTGTATGCGGGTTTCACAGTTAATCAGGATCCTGCCAGGTGTGTATGGTGTTTTCACGGTGGATCAGTATCCTGCCAGGTGTGTATGGGGTTTTCACAGTGTATCAGTATCTGCAAGGTGTGTATGGGGTGTTCACAGTGCACCAGGATCCTGCCAGGTGTGTCTGGGGCTTCACAGTGTATCAGGATCCTTCCAGGTGTGTATGGGTGTTTCGCAGTGTATCAGGATCCTGCCAGGTGTGTATGGGGTTTCACAGTGTATCAGGATCCTGCCGGATGTGAATGGGGCTTTCACAGTGTATCAGGATCCTGCCAGGTGTGTATGGGAATTTCACCGTTTATCAGGATCCTGCCAGGTGTGTATGGGGGTTTCACAGTTCATCAGGATCCTGCCAGGGGTGTTTGGGGATTCGCAGAGGATCTGGATCCTGCCAGGTGTGTACGGGGTTTCACAGAGGATCAGGATCCTGCCATGTGTGTAAGGGGATTTCACAATTTATCAGGATCCTGCCAGGTGTGTATGGGGGTTTCACAGTTTATCTGGATCTTTCCAGGTGTGTATGGGGGTTTCACAGTTTATCAGGATCCTGCCAGTTGTGTATGCGGGTTTCACAGTTAATCAGGATCCTGCCAGGTGTGTATGGTGTTTTCACGGTGGATCAGTATCCTGCCAGGTGTGTATGGGGTTTTCACAGTGTATCAGTATCTGCAAGGTGTGTATGGGGTGTTCACAGTGCACCAGGATCCTGCCAGGTGTGTCTGGGGCTTCACAGTGTATCAGGATCCTTCCAGGTGTGTATGGGTGTTTCGCAGTGTATCAGGATCCTGCCAGGTGTGTATGGGGTTTCACAGTGTATCAGGATCCTGCCGGATGTGAATGGGGCTTTCACAGTGTATCAGGATCCTGCCAGGTGTGTATGGGGTTTCATAGTGTATCGGGATCCTGCCAGGTGTGTATGGGGGTTTCACAGTGTATCTTGATCCTTCCAGGTTGGTATCCGGTTTTCACAGTGTATCAGGATCCTGCCAGGTGATTATGCGGTTTTCACAGTGGATCAGGATCCTGCCAGGTGTGTATGGGGTTTTCACAGGAGATCAGGATCCTGCCAGGTGCTCATGGGGATTTCACAGTGGATCAGGATCCTGCAAGGTGTAATTGGGAGTTTCACCATTTATCAGCATCTTGCCAGGTGTGTATGTGGGTTTCGCAGTTTATCAGGATCCTGCCAGGTGTGTATGGGGGTTTCACAGTTTATCAGGATCCTGCCAGGTGTATATGGGGTTTTCACGGTGGATCAGTAACCTGCCAGGTGTGTATGGGGTTTTCACAGCTATCAGGATCCTGCCAGGTGTGTATGGGGTTTTCACAGTGGATCAGGATCCTGCCAGGTGTGTATGGGGTTTTCACAGTGTATCAGGATCTGCAAGGTGTGTATGGGGTTTTAACAGTGCATTCGGATCCTACCAGGTGTGTATGTGGTTTCAAAGTGTATCAGGATCCTGCCACGTGTGTATGGAGTTTCACAGTGTATCAGGATCCTTCCAGGTGTGTATGTGGTTTCACAGTGTAACAGGAACCTGCCAGATGTGAATGGGGTTGCACTGTGCATCAGGAACCTGCCAGGGGTGTACGGGGTTTTCACAGTGTATCAGGCTCCTGCCAGCTGTGTACGGGGATTTCACAGATTATCAGGATCCTGCCAGGTGTGTACGGGGTTTCACAGAGGATCAGGATCCTGCCATGTGTGTACGGGGATTTCACAATTTATCAGGATCCTGCCAGGTGTGTATGGGGGTTTCACAGTTTATCTGGATCTTTCCAGGTGTGTATGGGGGTTTCACAGTTTATCAGGATCCTGCCAGTTGTGTATGCGGGTTTCACAGTTAATCAGGATCCTGCCAGGTGTGTATGGTGTTTTCACGGTGGATCAGTATCCTGCCAGGTTTGTATGTGGTTTTCACAGTGTATCAGTATCGGCAAGGTGTGTATGGGGTGTTCAAAGTGCACCAGGATCCTGCCAGGTGTGTCTGGGGCTTCACAGTGTATCAGGATCCTTCCAGGTGTGGATGGGGGTTTCACAGTGTATCAGGATCATGCCAGGTGTGTATGGGGTATCACCGTGTATCAGGATCCTGCCGGATGTGAAAGGGGCTTTCACAGTGTATCAGGATCCTGCCAGGTGTGTATGGGGGTTTCACAGTAGATCAGGATCCTCCCAGGTGTGTATGGGGTTTCACAGTGTATCAGGATCCTGCCAGGTGTGTGTGGGGATTCACAGTGTATCAGGATCCTGCCAGATGTGAATGGGGTTTCACTGTGCATCAGGAACCTGCCAGGTGTGTACGGGGTTTTCACAGTGTATCAGGCTCCTGCCAGGTGTGTATGGGGGTTTCACAGATTATCAGGATCCTGCCTGGTGTGTATGGGTTTTTCACAGTTCATCAGGATCCTGCCAGGTGTGTGTGGGGGTTTCACAGTGTATCATGATCCTTCCAGGTGTGTATCGGGATTTCACAGTGTATCAGGATCCTGCCAGGTTTGAGTAGGGGTTTCACAGTGGATCAGGATCCTGCCAGGTGTGTATGGGGTTTCACAGTGCATCAGGATCTTTCCAGGTGTGTATGGGGTTTTCACAGTGTATCAGGATCCTGCCAGGTGTTTATGGGGTTTCACAGTGCATCAGAATCCTGCCAGGTGTGTATGGGGTTTCACAGTGCATCAGGATCCTGCCAGGTGTCTATGGTGTTTCACAGTGTATCAGGATCCTGCCAGGTGTGTATGGGGGTTTTACAATGGATCAGGATCCTGCCAGGTGTGTATGGCGTTTCACAGTGCATCAGGATCCTGCCAGGTGTTTATGGGGTTTCACAGTGTGTCAGGATCCTGCCAGGTGTGTTTGGGGGTTTCACAGTGGATCAGGATCCTGCCAGCTGTGTATGGGGTTTCACAGTGTATCAGGATCCTGCCACGTGTGTATGGGGGTTTCACAGTGGATCAGGATCCTGCCAGGTGTGTATGGGGTTTCACAGTGTATCAGGATCCTGCCAGGTGTGTATGGGGATTCACAGTGTATCAGGATCCTGCCAGATGTGAATGGGGTTTCACTGTGCATCAGGAACCTGCCAGGTGTGCACGGGGTTTTCCCAGTGCATCAGGCTCCTGCCAGGTGTGTACGGGGGTTTCACAGATTATCAGGATCCTGCCTGGTCTGTATGGGGTTTTCACAGTTCATCAGGATCCTGCCAGGTGTGTGTGTAAGGGTTTCACAGTGTATCATGATCCTTCCAGGTGTGTATCGGGATTTCACAGTGTATCAGGATCCTGCCAGGTTTGAGTTGGGGTTTCACAGTGGATCAGGATCCTGCCAGATGTGTGTGGTGTTTCACAGTGCATCAGGATCCTTCCAGGTGTGTATGGGGTTTTCACAGTGTATCAGGATCCTGCCAAATGTTTATGGGGTTTCACAGTGTAAGAGGATCCTGCCAGGTGTGTATGGGGGTTTCATAGATTATCAGGATCCTGCCAGGTGTGTATGGGGTTTCACAGTGCATCAGGATCCTGCCAGGTGTCTATGGTGTTTCACAGTGTATCAGGATCCTGCCAGGTGTGTATGGGGGTTTCACATTGGATCAGGATCCTGCCAGGTGTGTATGGCGTTTCACAGTGCATCAGG
This sequence comes from Heterodontus francisci, assembly GCF_036365525.1. Lineage (NCBI taxonomy): Eukaryota > Metazoa > Chordata > Chondrichthyes > Heterodontiformes > Heterodontidae > Heterodontus > Heterodontus francisci. Next base: position 1,377,431 of record NW_027141375.1, read on the forward strand.
ATCCTGCCAGGTGTTTATGGGGTTTCACAGTGTATCAGGATCCTGCCAGGTGTGTTTGGGGATTTCACAGTGGATCAGGATCCTGCCAGCTGTGTATGGGGTTTCACAGTGTATCAGGATCCTGCCACGTGTGCATGGGGGTTTCACAGTAGATCAGGATCCTGCCAGGTGTGTATGGGGTTTCACAGTGTATCAGGATCCTGCCAGGTGTGTATGGGGATTCACAGTGTATCAGGATCCTGCCAGATGTGAATGGGGTTTCACTGTGCATCAGGAACCTGCCAGATGTGTACGGGGTTTTCACAGTGCATCAGGCTCCTGCCAGGTGTGTACGGGGGTTTCACAGATTATCAGGATCCTGCCTGGTGTGTATGGGGTTTTCACAGTTCATCAGTATCCTGCCAGGTGTGTACGGGTTTTCACAGAGGATCAGGATCCTGCAAGGTGTGTATGGGGTTCACAATATATCCGGATCCTGCCAGGTGTGTATGGGGGTTTCACCGTTTATCAGGATCCTGCCAGGTGTGTATGGGGGTTTCACAGACTTTCAGGATCCTGCCAGGTGTGTATGGGGGTTTCATAGTTTATCAGGATCCTGCCACGTGTGTATGGGGTTTTCTCAGTGGATCAGGATCCTGCCAGGTGTGTATGGGTTTTTCACAGTTTATCAGGATCCTGCCAGGTGTGTATGGGGGTTTCACAGTGGATCAGGATCCTGCCATGTGTGTATGGGGTTTCACAGTGTATCAGGATCCTGCCACGTGTGTATGGGGGTTTCACAGTTAATTGAGATCCTGCCAGGTTTGTCTGGGGTTTCACAGTGTATCAGGATCCTTCCAGGTGTGTATGGGGTTTCACAGTGTATCAGGATCCTGCCAGATGTGAATGGGGTTTCAGTGTGCATCAGGAACCTACCAGGTGTGTACGGGGTTTTCACAGATTATCAGGCTCCTGCCAGGTGTGTACGGGGGTTTCACAGATTATCAGGATACTGCCAGGTGTGTATGGGGTTTCACAGAGGATCAGCATCCTGCCAGGTGTGTACGAGGTTTTCACAATATATCAGGATCCTGCCAGGTGTGTATGGGGTTTCACAGAGGATCAGGATCCTACCAGGTGTGTATGGGGTTTTCACAATATATCAGGATCCTGCCAGGTGTGTATGGGGGTTTCACCGTTAATCAGGATCCTGCCAGGTGTGTATGGGGGTTTCACAGTGCATCAGGATCCTGCCAGGTGTGTATGGGGTTTCATAGTGTATCAGGATCCTGCCAGGTGTGTTTGGGGGTTTCACAGTGGATCAGGATCCTGCCAGGTGTGTATGGGGTTTCACAGTGTGTCAGGATCCTGCCAGGTGTGTATGGGGTTTCACAGTGTTTCATGATCCTGCCAGATGTGAATGGGGTTTCACTGTGCATCAGGAACCTGCCAGGTTTGTACGGGGTTTTCACAGTGTATCAGGATCCTGCCAAGTGTGTATGGGGGTTTCACAGTGAATCAGGATGACGCCAGGTGTGTATGGGTTTTCACAGTGTATCAGGATCCTGCCAGGTGTGTATGGGGTTACACAGTGCATCAGGATCCTGCCAGATGTGAATGGGTCTTCACTGTGCATCAGGAACCTGCCAGGTTTGTACGGGGTTTTCACAGTGTATCAGGCTCCTGCCAGGTGTGTACGGGGGTTTCACAGATTATCAGGATCCTGCCAGGTGTGTATGGGGGTTTCACAGTTCATCAGGATTCTGCCAGGTGTGTATGGGGTTTCACAGAGAATCAGGATCCTGCCAGGTGTGTACGGGGTTTTCACAATATATCAGGATACTGCCAGGTGTGTACGGGGTTACACAGAGGATCAGGATCCTGCAAGGTGTGTACGGGGCTTTCACAATATATCAGGATCCTGCCAGGTGTGCAAGGGCTTTCACGGTTTACCAGGATCCTGCCATGTGTGTATGGGGGTTTCACAGTCTATCACGATCCTGCCAGGTGTCTATGGGGGTTTCATAGCTTATCAGGATCCTGCCAGGTGTGTATGGGTTTTTCACAGTTTATCAGGATCCTGCCAGGTGTGATTGGGGTTTCACAGTGTATCAGGAACCTGCCAGGTGTGTGGGGGTTTCACAGTGGATCAGGATCCTGCCATGTGTGTTTGGGGTTTCACAGTGTCTCAGGATCCTGCCACGTGTGTATGGGGTTTCACAGTGGATCCAGATCCTGCCAGGTGTGTATGCGGTTTCACAGTGTATCAGGATCCTTCCAGGTGTGTATGGGGTTTCACAGTGCATCAGGATCCTGCCAGATGTGAATGGTGTTTCACTGTGCATCAGGATCCTGCCAGGTGTGTATGGGGGTTTCACAGTTCATCAGGTTCCTGCCAGGTGTGTATGTGGTTTTCACAGTGGATCAGGATCCTGCCAGGTGTGAACGGGGTTTCACAGAGGATCAGCATCCTGCCAGGTGTGTACGGGGTTTTCACAATATATCAGGATCCTGCCAGGTGTGTATGGGGTTTCACAGAGGATCAGGATCCTGCCAGGTGTGTTTGCGGTTTTCACAATATATCAGGATCCTGCCAGGTGTGTATGGGGGTTTCACCGTTTATCAGGATCCTGCCAGGTGTGTATGGGGGTTTCACAGTTTATCAGGTTCCTGCCAGGTGTGTATGGGGTTTTCACAGTGGATCAGGATCCTGCCAGGTGTGTATGGGGGTTTCACAGTGTATCAGGATCTGCAAGGAGTGTATTGGGTTTTGACAGTGCACCAGGATCCTGCCAGATGTTTCTGGGGTTTTACAGTGTATCAGGATCCTTCCAGGTGTGTATTGGGGTTGCACTGTGGATCAGGATCCTGCCAGGTGTGTTTGAGGTTTCACAGTGCATCAGGATCCTGCCGGATGTGAATGGGGTTTTCACAGTGTATCAGGATCCTGCCAGGTGTGTATGGGGTTTCACAGTGTATCGGGATCCTGCCAGGTGTGTATGGGGTTTTCACAGTGGATCAGGATCCTGCCAGGTGTGTTTGGGGGTTTCACAGTGTATCAGGATCCTTCCAGGTGTGTATGGGGCTTTCACAGTGTATCAGTATCCGGCCACGTGTGTGTGGGGGTTTCACAGTGGATCAGGATCCTGCCAGGTGTGTATGGGGTTTCACAGAGTATCAGGATCCTTCCAGGTGTGTATGGGGCTTTCACAGTGTATCAGTATCCGGCCACGTGTGTATGGGGGTTTCACAGTGGATCAGGATCCTGCCAGGTGTGTATGGGGTTTCACAGAGTATCAGGATCCTTCCAGGTGTTTATGGGGTTTCACAGTGCATCAGGATCCTGCCAGGTGTGTATGGGGTTTTCACAGTTTATCAGGATCCTGCCAGGTGTGTATGGGGTTTTCACAGTTTTTCAGGATCCTGCCCGGTGTTTATGGGGTTTTCACAGTGTATCAGGATCCTGCCAGGTGTGTATGGGGTTATCACAGTGTGTCAGGATCCTGCCAGCTGTGTATGGGGTTTTCACAGTTTATCTGGATCCTGCCAGCTGTGTGTGGGGTTTTCACAGTTTATCAGGATCCTGCCAGGTTTGTATGGGGTTTTCACAGTGGATTAGGATCCTGCCAGGTGTGTATGGGGTTTTCACAGTTTATCAGGCTCCTGTCAGGTGTTGATGGGGTTTCCACATTGTATCAGGATCCTGCCAGGTGTGTATGGGGTTTGTCAGTGTATCAGAATCCTGCCAGTTGTGTATGGGTGTTTTTCATGTTTTATCAGGATCCTGCCAGCTGTGTGTGGGGTTTCCACTGTGCTTCAGGATCCTGCCTGCTGTGTATGGGGTTTCACTGTGTTTCAGGGTCCTGCCAGGTGTGTTTGGGGTTTCACTGTGTATCAGGTTCCTGCCAGGTGTATATGGGGTTTCACTGTGTATCAGGGTCCTGCCAGGTGCACATGGGGTTTCACTGTGTATTAGGATCCTGCCAGGTGTGTTTGGGGTTTTCACAGTGGATCAGGATCCTGCCAGATGTGTATGGGTTTTTCTCAGTTGGTCAGGATCCTGCCAGGTGTGTATGGGGTTTTCACAGTGGATCAGCGTTTTGCCAGGTGTGTATGGGGTTTTCAGAGTCGATCTGGATCCTGCCAGGTGTGTATGGGGTTTTCACTGTGCATCAGGATCCTGCCAGATGTGTATGGGTGTTTCACAGTGTATCAGGATCCTGCCACGTGCGTATGGGGTTTTCACTGTGTATCATGGTCCTGCCAGGTGGGTTTGGGGTGTTCACAGTGTATCAGGATCCTGCCAGGTGTGAATGGGGTTTTCACAGTGTATCTGGATCCTGCCAGGTGTGTATGGGAGTTTCACCATTTATCAGGATCCTGCCAGATATGTATGGGTGTTTCACAGTGTATCAGGATCATGCCACGTATGTATGGGGTTTTCACTGTGTATCGTGGTCCTGCCAGATGTGTATGGGGTTTCACTGTGTATCAGGGACCTGCTCGGAGTGTATGGGGTTTTCACTGTGCATCAGGACCCTGCCAGGTGTGTTTTGGGTTTTCTGTTTATCAGAATCCTGCCAGGTGTGACTGGGGTTTCATAGTGTATCAGTATCCTGCCAGGTGTGTTTGGGGGTTTCACAGTGGATCAGGATCCTGCCAGGTGTGTATGGGGTTTCACAGAGTATCAGGATCCTTCCAGGTGTGCATGGGGTTATCACAGTGTATCAGGATCCTGCCAGGTGACTATGGGGTTTCACAGTGTATCAGGATCCTGCCAGATATGAATGGGGTTTCACAGTGTATCAGGATCCTGCCAGACGTGAAAGGTGTTTCACAGTGGATCAGGATCCTGCCAGATGTGTATCGCGTTTTCACAGTTCATCAGGATCCTGCCAGGTGTGCATCGGGTTTTCACAGTTTATCAGTATCCTGCCAGGTGTGTATGGGGTTTTCACAGATTATCAGGATCCTGTCAGGTGTGTATGAGGTTTTCACAATTTATCAGGATCCTGCCCAGTGTGTATGGGGTTTTCACAGTGTATCAGTATCCTGCCAGGTGTGTATGGGGTTTTCACAGTGTATCAGGATCCTGCCAGGTGTGTACGGGTTTTTCACAGTGTATCAGGATCCTGCCAGGTGTGTATGGGGATTTCACAGTGGATCAGAATCCTGCCAGGTGTGTATGGGGTTTCACAGTGTATCAGGATCCTGCCGGATGTGAATGGGGTTTTCACAGTGTATCAGGATACTGCCAGGTGTCCATGAGGTTTTCACAGTGTATCTGGATCCTGCCAGGTGTGTATGGGGGTTTCACATTGTATCGGGATCCTGCCAGGTGTTTATGGGGGTTTCACAGTGTATCATGATCCTTCCAGGTGTGTATCGGGTTCTCACAGTGTATCAGGATCCTGCCAGGTGTGTCTGGGGGTTTCACAGTGGATCAGGATCCTGCCAGGTGTGTATGGGGATTCACAGTGTATCAGGATCCTTCCAGGTGTGTATGGGGTTTTCACAGTGAATCAGGATCGTGCCATGTGTTTATGGGGTTTCACAGTGCATCAGGATCCTGCCAGGTGTATATGGGGTTTCACAGTCCGTCAATGTCCTGCCAGGTGTGTATGGGCCTTCACAGTGTATCAGGATCCTGCCAGGTGTGTATCGGGGTTTCACAGTTGATCAGAATACTGACAGGTGTGTAACGCGTTTCACAGTTCATCAGGATCCTGCCAGGCGTGTATGGGGTTTTCACAGTGTATCAGGATCCTGCCAGGAGTGTTTGGGGGTTTCACAGTTAATCAGGATCCTGCCAGGTGTGTATGGGGCTTCTCAGTGTATCAGGATCCTGCCACGTGTGTATGGGGGTTTCACAGTGGATCAGGATCCTGCCAGGTGTGTATGGGGTTTCACAGTGTATTAGGATCGTGCCAGGTGTGTATGGGGTTTCACAGTGTGTCAGGACCCTGCCAGATGTGAATGGGGTTTCACTGTGCATCAGGAACATGCCAGTTGTGTACGGGGTTTTCACAGTGTATCAGGCTCCTGCCAGGTGTTTGCGGGGGTTGCACAGGTTATCAGGATCCTGCCAGGTGTGTATGGGGGTTTCACAGTGGATCAGGATCCTGCCAGGTGTGTATGGGTGTTTCACAGTTCTTCAGGATCCTGCCAGGTGTGTATGGGGTTTTCACAGTGGATCAGGATCCTGCCAGGTGTGAACGGGGTTTCACAGAGGATCAGCATCCTGCCAGTTGAACGGGTTTTTCACAATATATCAGGATCCTGCCAGATGTGAACGGGGTTTCACAGAGGATCAGGATCCTGCCAGGTGTGTATGGGGCTTTCACCGAATATCAGGATCCTGCCAGGTGTGTATGGGGTTTTCACAGTTTATCAGGATCCTGCCAGGTGTGTATGGGGTTTTCACAGTTTTTCAGGATCCTGCCCGGTGTGTATGGGGTTTTCACAGTGTATCAGGATCCTGCCAGGTGTGTATGGGGTTATCACAGTGTGTCAGGATCCTGCCAGCTGTGTATGGGGTTTTCACAGTTTATCTGGATCCTGCCAGCTGTGTGTGGGGTTTTCACAGTTTATCAGGATCCTGCCAGGTGTGTATGGGGTTTTCACAGTGGATCAGGATCCTGCCAGGTGTGTATGGGGTTTTCACAGTTTATCAGGCTCCTGTCAGGTGTTGATGGGGTTTCCACATTGTATCAGGATCCTGCCAGGTGTGTATGGGGTTTGTCAGTGTATCAGGATCCTGCCAGTTGTGTATGGGTGTTTTTCATGTTTTATCAGGATCCTGCCAGCTGTGTGTGGGGTTTCCACTGTGCTTCAGGATCCTGCCTGCTGTGTATGGGGTTTCACTGTGTTTCAGGCACCTGCCAGGTGTGTTTGGGGTATTCACAGTGGATCAGGATCCTGCCAGGTATGTATGCGGTTTTCACTGTGCATCAGGATCCTGCCTGGTGTGTATGGGGTTTCACTGTATATCAGGTTCCTGCCAGGTGTGTATGGGTGTTTCACAGTTCTTCAGGATCCTGCCAGGTGTGTATGGGGTTTTCATAGTGGATCAGGATCCTGCCAGGTGTGAACGGGGTTTCACAGAGGATCAGCATCCTGCCAGTTGAACGGGGTTTTCACAATATATCAGGATCCTGCCAGATGTGAACGGGGTTTCACAGAGGATCAGGATCCTGCCAGGTGTGTATGGGGCTTTCACCGAATATCAGGATCCTGCCAGGTGTGTATGGGGTTTTCACAGTTTATCAGGATCCTGCCAGGTGTGTATGGGGTTTTCACAGTTTTTCAGGATCCTGCCCGGTGTGTATGGGGTTTTCACAGTGTATCAGGATCCTGCCAGGTGTGTATGGGGTTATCACAGTGTGTCAGGATCCTGCCAGCTGTGTATGGGGTTTTCACAGTTTATCTGGATCCTGCCAGCTGTGTGTGGGGTTTTCACAGTTTATCAGGATCCTGCCAGGTGTGTATGGGGTTTTCACAGTGGATCAGGATCCTGCCAGGTGTGTATGGGGTTTTCACAGTTTATCAGGCTCCTGTCAGGTGTTGATGGGGTTTCCACATTGTATCAGGATCCTGCCAGGTGTGTATGGGGTTTGTCAGTGTATCAGGATCCTGCCAGTTGTGTATGGGTGTTTTTCATGTTTTATCAGGATCCTGCCAGCTGTGTGTGGGGTTTCCACTGTGCTTCAGGATCCTGCCTGCTGTGTATGGGGTTTCACTGTGTTTCAGGGTCCTGCCAGGTGTGTTTAGGGTATTCACAGTGGATCAGGATCCTGCCAGGTATGTATGCGGTTTTCACTGTGCATCAGGATCCTGCCTGGTGTGTATGGGGTTTCACTGTGTATCAGGTTCCTGCCAGGTGTATATGGGGTTTCACTGTGTATCAGGGTCCTGCCAGGTGCACATGGGGTTTCACTGTGTATTTGGATCCTGCCAGGTGTGTTTGGGGTTTTCACAGTGGATCAGGATCCTGCCAGATGTGTATGGGTTTTTCTCAGTTGGTCAGGATCCTGCCAGGTGTGTATGGGGTTTTCACAGTGGATCAGCGTTTTGCCAGGTGTGTATGGGTGTTTCACAGTGTATCAGGATCCTGCCACGTGCGTATGGGGTTTTCACTGTGTATCATGGTCCTGCCAGGTGGGTTTGGGGTGTTCACAGTGTATCAGGATACTGCCAGGTGTGAATGGGGTTTTCACAGTGTATCTGGATCCTGCCAGGTGTGTATGGGAGTTTCACCATTTATCAGGATCCTGCCAGATGTGTATGGGTGTTTCACAGTGTATCAGGATCATGCCACGTATGTATGGGGTTTTCACTGTGTATCGTGGTCCTGCCAGGTGTGTATGGGGTTTCACTGTGTATCAGGGACCTGCTCGGAGTGTATGGGGTTTTCACTGTGCATCAGGACCCTGCCAGGTGTGTTTTGGGTTTTCTGTTTATCAGAATCCTGCCAGGTGTGACTGGGGTTTCATAGTGTATCAGTATCCTGCCAGGTGTGTTTGGGGGTTTCACAGTGGATCAGGATCCTGCCAGGTGTGTATGGGGTTTCACAGAGTATCAGGATCCTTCCAGGTGTGCATGGGGTTATCACAGTGTATCAGGATCCTGCCAGGTGACTATGGGGTTTCACAGTGTATCAGGATCCTGCCAGATATGAATGGGGTTTCACAGTGTATCAGGATCCTGCCAGACGTGAAAGGTGTTTCACAGTGGATCAGGATCCTGCCAGATGTGTATCGCGTTTTCACAGTTCATCAGGATCCTGCCAGGTGTGCATCGGGTTTTCACAGTTTATCAGTATCCTGCCAGGTGTGTATGGGGTTTTCACAGATTATCAGGATCCTGTCAGGTGTGTATGGGGTTTTCACAATTTATCAGGATCCTGCCCAGTGTGTATGGGGTTTTCACAGTGTATCAGTATCCTGCCAGGTGTGTATGGGGTTTTCACAGTGTATCAGGATCCTGCCAGGTGTGTACGGGTTTTTCACAGTGTATCAGGATCCTGCCAGGTGTGTATGGGGATTTCACAGTGGATCAGGATCCTGCCAGGTGTGTATGGGGTTTCACAGTGTATCAGGATCCTGCCGGATGTGAATGGGGTTTTCACAGTGTATCAGGATACTGCCAGGTGTCCATGGGGTTTTCACAGTGTATCTGGATCCTGCCAGGTGTGTATGGGGGTTTCACATTGTATCGGGATCCTGCCAGGTGTTTATGGGGTTTTCACAGTGGATCAGGTTCCTGCCAGGTGTGTATGGGGGTTTCACAGTGTATCATGATCCTTCCAGGTGTGTATCGGGTTCTCACAGTGTATCAGGATCCTGCCAGGTGTGTCTGGGGGTTTCACAGTGGATCAGGATCCTGCCAGGTGTGTATGGGGATTCACAGTGTATCAGGATCCTTCCAGGTGTGTATGGGGTTTTCACAGTGAATCAGGATCGTGCCATGTGTTTATGGGGTTTCACAGTGCATCAGGATCCTGCCAGGTGTATATGGGGTTTCACAGTCCGTCAATGTCCTGCCAGGTGTGTATGGGCCTTCACAGTGTATCAGGATCCTGCCAGGTGTGTATCGGGGTTTCACAGTTGATCAGAATCCTGACAGGTGTGTAACGCGTTTCACAGTTCATCAGGATCCTGCCAGGTGTGTATGGGGTTTTCACAGTCTATCAGGATCCTGCCAGGAGTGTTTGGGGGTTTCACAGTGGATCAGGATCCTGCCAGGTGTGTATGGGGCTTCTCAGTGTATCAGGATCCTGCCACGTGTGTATGGGGGTTTCACAGTGGATCAGGATCCTGCCAGGTGTGTATGGGGTTTCACAGTGTATTAGGATCGTGCCAGGTGTGTATGGGGTTTCACAGTGTGTCAGGACCCTGCCAGATGTGAATGGGGTTCCACTGTGCATCAGGAACATGCCAGTTGTGTACGGGGTTTTCACAGTGTATCAGGCTCCTGCCAGGTGTTTGCAGGGGTTGCACAGGTTATCAGGATCCTGCCAGGTGTGTATGGGGGTTTCACAGTGGATCAGGATCCTGCCAGGTGTGTATGGGTGTTTCACAGTTCTTCAGGATCCTGCCAGGTGTGTATGGGGTTTTCACAGTGGATCAGGATCCTGCCAGGTGTGAACGGGGTTTCACAGAGGATCAGCATCCTGCCAGTTGAACGGGGTTTTCACAATATATCAGGATCCTGCCAGATGTGAACGGGGTTTCACAGAGGATCAGGATCCTGCCAGGTGTGTATGGGGCTTTCACCGAATATCAGGATCCTGCCAGGTGTGTATGGGGGTTTCACAGTTTATCAGGTTCCTGCCAGGTGTGTATGGGGTTTTCACAGTGGAGCAGGATCCTGCCAGGTGTGCATGGGGTTTTCACAGTGTATCAGGATCAGCAAGGTGTGTATTGGGTTTTCACAGTGCAAAAGGATTCTGCCAGATGTGTCTGGGGTTTCACAGTGTATCAGGATCCTTCCAGGTGTGTATGGGGTTTTCACAGTGTATCAGGATCCTGCCGGATGTGAATGAGGTTTTCACAGTGTATCAGGATCCTGCCAGGTGTGTATGAGTTTTCACAGTGCATCGGGATCCTGCCAGGTGTGTATGGGGTTTTCACTGTGCATCAGGATCCTGCCAGGTGTGTTTGGGGGTTTCACAGTGGATCAGGATCCTGCCAGGTGCGTATGGGGTTTTCACTGTGTATCAGGATACTGCCAGGTGTGTATGGGGGTTTCACATTCTATCAGGATCCTGCCAGGTGTGTATGGGGGTTTCACAGTTTATCAGGATCCTCCCAGGTGTGTATGGGGTTTTCACAGTGGATCAGGATCCTGCCAGGTATGTATGGGGGTTTCACAGTGGATCAGGATCCTGCCATGTGTGTATGGGGTTTCACAGTGTGTCAGGATCCTGCCACGTGTGTATGGGGGTTTCACAGTGGATCCAGATCCTGCCAGGTGTGTATTGGGTTTCACAGTGTATCAGGATCCTTCCAGGTGTATATGGGGTTTCACAGTGTATCAGGATCCTGCCAGATGTGAATGGGGTTTCACTGTGCATCAGGAACCAACCAGGTGTGTACGGGGTTTTCACAGATTATCAGGCTCCTGCCAGGTGTGTGCGGGGCTTTCACAGATTATCAGGATCCTGTCAGGTGTCTATGGGGTTTTCACAGTTCTTCAGGATCCTGCCAGGTGTGAACGGGGTTTCACAGAGGATCAGCATCCTGCCAGGTGGACGGGGTTTTCACAATATATCAGGATCCTGCCAGATGTGTACGGGGTTTCACAGAGGATCAGGATCCTGCCAGGTGTGTATGGGGTTTTCACAATATATCAGGATCCTGCCAGGTGAGTATGGCGGTTTCACCGTTTTTCAGGATCATGCCAGGTGTGTATGGGGGTTTCACAGTTTATCAGGATCCTGCCAGGTGTGTATGGGGGTTTCACAGTTTATCAGGTTCCTGCCAGGTGTGCATGGGGTTTCACAGTGGATCAGGATCCGGCCAGGTGTGTATGGGATTTTCACAGTGTATCAGGATCTGCAAGGTGTGTCTTGGGTTTTCACAGTGCAAAAGGATCCTGCCAGATGTGTCTGGGGTTTCACAGTGTTTCAGGATCCTTCCAGGTGTGTATGGGGGTTTCACTGTGTATCAGGATCCTGCCGGATGTGAATGGGGTTTTCACAGTGTATCAGGATCCTGCCAGGTGTGTATGGGTTTTCACAGTGCATCGGGATCCTGCCAGGTGTGTATGGGGTTTTCACTGTGCATCAGGATCCTGCCAGGTGTGTATGGGGGTTTCGCAGTGTATCAGGATCCTTCGAGGTGTGTATGGGGTTTTCACAGTGTATCAGGATCCAGCCAGGTGTTTATGGGGTTTCACAGTGCATCAGGATCCTGCCAGGAGTGTTTGTGTTTTTCACAGTTTATCTGGATCCTGCCAGGTGTGTATGGGGTATTCACAGTTTATCAGGATCTAGCCCGGTGTGTATGGGGTTTTCACAGTGCATCAGGATCCTGCCAGGTGTGTATGGGGTTTTCACAGTGGATCAGGATCCTGCCGTGTGTGAACGGGGTTTCACAGAGGATCAGCATCCTGCCAGGTGTACGGGGGTTTCACAATATATTAGGATCCTGCCAGATGTGTACGGGGTTTCACAGAGGATCAGGATCCTGCCAGGTGTGTATGGGGTTTTCACAATATATCAGGATCCTGCCAGGTGTGTATGGGGGGTTCACCGTTTATCAGGATCCTGGCAGGTGTGTATGGGGGTTTCACAGTTTATCAGGATCCTGCCAGGTGTGTATGGGGGTTTCACAGTTTATCAGGTTCCTGCCAGGTGTGTATGGGATTTCACAGTGCATCGGGATCCTGCCAGGTGTGTATGGGGTTTTCACTGTGCATCAGGATCCTGCCAGGTGTGTATGGGGGTTTCGCAGTGTATCAGGATCCTTCTGGGTGTGTGTGGCGTTTTCACAGTGTATCAGGATCCTGCCAGGTGTGTATGGGGGTTTCACAGTGGATCAGGATCCTGCCAGGTGTGTATGGGGTTTCACAGAGTATCAGGATCCTTCCACGTGTGCATGGGGTTTTCACAGTGTATCACGATCCAGCCAGGTTTTTATGGGGTTTCACAGTGCATCAGGATCCTGCCTAGAGTGTTTGTGTTTTTCACAGTTTATCAGGATCCTGCCAGGTGTGTATGGGGTATTCACAGTTAATCAGGATCCTGCCCGGTGTGTATGGGGTTTTCACAGTGTATCAGGATCCTGCCAGGTGTGTATGGGGTTATCACAGTGTATCAGGATCTGCCAGGTGTGTATGGGGTTTTCACAGTTTATCAGGATCCTGCCAGGTGTGTATGGGGTTTTCACAGTGTATCAGGATCCTGCCAGGTGTGTCTGGGATTTTCACAGTGTATCAGGATCCTGCCAGGTGTGTATGGGGTTTTCACAGTGGATCAGAATCCTGCCAGGTGTGTGTGGGGTTTTCACAGTTTATCAGGCTCCTGCCAGGTGTTGATGGGGCTTTAACATTGTATCAGGATCCTACCAGGTGTGTGTGGGGTTTTCACAATGTATCATTATCCTGGCAGGTGTGTATGGTGTTTTCACATTGTATCAGTATCCTGCCAGTTGTGCATTGTGTTTCTACTGTGCATCAGGATCCTGCCTGGTGTGTATGGGGTTTCACTGTGTATCAGGGTCCTGCCAGGTGTGTATGGGGTTTTCACAGTGGATCAGGATCCTGCCAGGTGTGTTTGCGGTTTTCACTGTGCATCAGGTTCCTGCATGGTGTGTATGGGTTTTCACTGTGTATCAAGGTCCTGCCAGGTGTATATGGGGTTTCACTGTGTATCAGGATCCTGCCAGGTGTGTATGGGGTTTTCACATTGCGTCAGGATCCTGCCAGGTGTGTATGGGGCTTCACAGTGTATCAGGATCCTGCCATGTGTGTATGGGGGTTTCACAGTGGATCAGTATCCTGCCAGGTGTGTATGGCGTTTCACAGTGCATCAGGATCCTGCCAGGTATGTATGTGGTTTTCACAGTGTATCAGGACCCTGCCAGGTGTGTTTGGGGGTTTCGCAGTGGATCAGGATCCTGCCAGGTGTGTATGGGGCTTCACAGTGTATCAGGATCCTGCCACGTGTTTATGGGGGTTTCACAGTGGATCAGGATCCTGCCAGGTGTGTATGGGTTTTCACAGTGCATCGGGATCCTGCCAGGTGTGTATGGGGGTTTCGCAGTGTATCAGGATCCTTCCAGGTGTGTATGGGGTTTTCACAGTGTATCAGGATCCTGCCAGGTGTGTATGGGGTTTTCACAGTGTTTCAGGATCTTGCCAGGTGTGTATGGGGTTTCACAGAGGATCAGGATCCTGCCAGGTGTGTACGGGGTTTTCACAATATATCAGAATCCTGCCAGGTGTGTACAGGCTTTCACAGAGGATCAGGATCCTGCAAGGTGTGTACGGGGTTTTCACAATATATCAGGATCCTGCCAGGTGTGTATGGGGCTCTCACCGTTTATCAGGATACTGCCAGGTGTGTATGGGGGTTTCACAGTCTATCAGGATCCTGCCAGGTGTGTATGGGGGTTTCACAGTTTATCAGGATCCTCCCAGGTGTGTATGGGGTTTTCACAGTTGGTCAGGATCCTGCCAGGTGTGTATGGGGTTTTCACTGTGTATCATGATCCTGCCAGGTGTGCATGGGATTTTCACAGTGTATCAGGATCCTGCCAGGTGTGTATGGGGTTTTCACAGTGGATCAGGATCGTGCCAGGTGTGTGTGGGGTTTTCACAGTTTATCAGGCTCCTGCCAGGTGTTGATGGGATTTTAACATTGTATCAGGATCCTACCAGGTGTGTATGGGGTTTTCACAATGTATCAGGATCCTGCCAGATGTGTATGGGGTTTTCACAGTGCATCGGGATCCTGCCAGGTGTGTATGGGGTTTTCAATGTACATCAGGATCCTGCCAGGTGTGTATGGGGTTTTCGCAGTGTATCAGGATCCTTCCAGGTGTGTATGGGGTTTTCACAGTGTATCAGGATCCTGCCAGGTGTGTATGGGGTTTTCACAGTGGATCAGGATCCTGCCAGGTGTGTATGGGGTTTCACAGAGGATCAGGATCCTGCCAGGTGTGTACTTGGTTTTCACAATATATCAGAATCCTGCCAGGTGTGTACAGGTTTTCACAGAGGATCAGGATCCTGCACGGTGTGTACGGGGTTTTCACAATATATCAGGATCCTGCCAGGTGTGTATGGGGCTTGCACCGTTTATCAGGATACTGCCAGGTGTGTATGGGGGTTTCACAGTCTATCAGGATCCTGCCAGGTGTGTATGGGGGTTTCACAGTTTATCAGGATCCTCCCAGGTGTGTATGGGGTTTCACAGTGGATCAGGATCCTTCCAGGTGTGTATGGGGGCTTCACAGTGGATCAGGATCCTTCCAGGTGTGTATGGGGTTTTCACATTGTATCAGGATCTGCAAGGTGTGTATTCGGTTTTCACAGTGCAAAAGGATTCTGCCAGATGTGTCTGGGGTTTCACAGTGTATCAGGATCCTTCCAGGTGTGTATGGGGGTTTCACAGTGTATCAGGATCCTGCCGGATGTGAATGGGGTTTTCACAGTGCATCAGGATCCTGCCAGGTGTGTCTGGGTTTTCACAGTGCATCGGGATCCTGCCAGGTGTGTTTGGGGTTTTCACTGTGCATCAGGAGCCTGCCAGGTGTGTATGGGGGTTTCGCAGTGTATCAGGATCCTTCCAGGTGTGTATGGGGTTTTCACAGTGTATCAGGATCCTGCCTGGTGTGTATGGGTTTTTCACAGTGGATCAGGATCCTGCCAGGTGTGTATGGGGTTTCACAGAGGATCAGGATCATGCCAGGTGTGTACGGGGTTTTCACAATATATCAGAATCCTGCCATTTGTGTACAGGCTTTCACAGAGGATCAGGATCCTGCAAGGTGTGTACGGGGTTTTCACAATATATCAGGATCCTGCCTGGTGTGCATGGGGCGTTCACCGTTTATCAGGATACTGCCAGGTGTGTATGGGGGTTTCACAGTCTATCAGGATCCTGCCAGGTGTGTATGGGGGTTTCACAGTTTATCAGGATCCTCCCAGGTGTGTATGGGGTTTTCACAGTGGATCAGGATCCTGCCAGGTGTGTATGGGGGCTTCACAGTGGATCAGGATCCTGCCATGTGTGTATGGGGTGTCACAGTGTATCAGGATCCTGCCACGTGTGCATGGGGGTTTCACAGTGGATCCAGATCCTGCCAGGTGTGTATGGGGTTTCACAGTGTATCAGGATCCTTCCAGGTGTGTATGGGGTTTCACAGTGGATCAGGATCCTGCCAGATGTGAATGGGGTTTCACTGTGCATCAGGAACCTACCAGGTGTGTACGGGGTTTTCACAGATTATCAGGCTCCTGCCAGGTGTGTGCGGGGCTTTCACAGATTATCAGGATAATGTCAGGTGTGTATGGGGATTTCACAGTTCTTCAGGATCCTGCCAGGTGTGTATGGGGTTTTCACAGTGGATCCGGATCCTGCCAGGTGTGAACGGGGTTTCACAGAGGATCAGCATCCTGCCAGGTGTACGGGGTTTTCACAATATATCAGGATCCTGCCAGATGTGTACGGGGTTTCACAGAGGATCAGTATCCTGCCAGGTGTGTATGGGGTTTTCACAATACATCAGGATCCTGCCAGGTGTGTATGGGGGTTTCACCGTTTATCAAGATCTAGCCAGGTGTGTATGGGGGTTTCACATTTTATCAGGATCCTGCCAGGTGTGTATGGGGGTTTCACAGTTTATCAGGTTCCTGCCAGGTGTGTATGGGGTTTTCACAGTGGATCAGGATCCGGCCAGGTGTGTGTTGGGTTTTCACAGTGTATCAGGATCTGCAAGGTGTGTATTGGGTTTTCACAGTGCAAAAGGATCCTGCCAGATGTGTCTGGGGTTTCACAGTGTATCAGGATCATTCCAGGTGTGTATGGGGGTTTCACTGTGTATCAGGATCCTGCTAGGTGTGAATGGGGTTTTCACTGTGTATCAGGATCCTGCCAGGTGTGTATGGGTTTTCACAGTGCATCGGGATCCTGCCAGGTGTGTACGGGGTTTTCACTGTGCATCAGGATCCTGCCAGGTGTGTCTGGGGGTTTCGCAGTGTATCAGGATCCTTCCAGGTGTGTATGGGGGTTTCACAGTGTATCAGGATCCTGCTAGGTGTGTATGGGGGTTTCACAGTGGATCAGGATCCTGCCAGGTGTGTATAGGGTTTCACAGAGTATCAGGATACTTCCAGGTGTGCATGGGGTTTTCACAGTGTATCAGGATCCAGCCAGGTGTTTATGGCGTTTCACAGTGCATCAGGATCCTGCCAGGAGTGTTTGTAATTTTCACAGTTTATCTGGATCCTGCGAGGTGTGTATGGGGTATTCACAGTTTATCAGGATCCTGCCAGGTGTGTATGGGGTTTTCACAGTGGATCAGGATCCTGCCAGGTGTGAACGGCGTTTCACAGAGGATCAGCATCCTGCCAGGTGTACGGGGTTTTCACAATATATCAGGATCCTGCCAGATGTGTACGGGGTTTCACAGAGGATCAGTATCCTGCCAAGTGTGTATGGCGTTTTCACAATATATCAGGATCCTGCCAGTTGTGTATGGGGGTTTCACCGTTTACCAGGATCCTGCCAGGTGTGTATGGGGGTTTCACAGATTATCAGGATCCTGCCACGTGTGTATGGGGGTTTCACAGTTTATCAGGTTCCTGCCAGGTGTGTATGGGGTTTTCACAGTGGATCAGGATTCGGCCAGGTGTGTATGGAGTTTTCACAGTGTATCAGGATCTGCAAGGTGTGTATTGGGTTTTCACAGTGCAAAAGGATGCTGCCAGTTGTGTCTGGGGTTTCACAGTGTATCAGGATCCTTCCAGGTGTGTCCCGGGGTTTCACAGTGTATCAGGATCCTGCCGGATGTGAATGGGGTTTTCACAGTGTATCAGGATCCTGCCAGGTGTGTATGGGTTTTCACAGAACATCGGGATCCTGCCAGGTGTGTATGGGGTTTTCACTGTGCATCAGGATCCTGCCAGGTGTGTATGGGGGTTTCGCAGTGTATCAGGATCCTTCCAGGTGTGTATGGGGTTTTCACAATGCATCAGGATCCTGCCAGGTGTGTATGGGGGTTTCACAGTGGATCAGGATCCTGCCAGGTGTGTATGGGGTTTCACAGAGTATCAGGATCCTTCGAGGTGTGCATGGGGTTTTCACAGTGTATCAGTATCCAGCCAGGTGTTTATGGGGTTTCACAGTGCATCAGGATCAACCCAGGAGTGTTTGTGTTTTTCACAGTTTATCTGGATCCTGCCAGGTGTGTATGGGGTATTCACAGTTCATCAGGATCCTGCCCGGTGTGTATGAGGTTTTCACAGTGTATCAGGATCCTGCCAGGTGTGTATGGGGTTATCACAGTGTATCAGGATCCTTCCAGGTGTGTATGGGGTTTTCACAGTTGATCAGGATCCTGCCAGGTGTGTATGGGGTTTTCACTGTGTATCATGATCCGGCCAGGTGTGCATGGGATTTTCACAGTGTATCAGGATCCTGCCAGGTGTGTATGGGGTTTTCACAGTGAATCAGGATTCTGCCAGGTGTGTGGGGGGTTTTCACAGTTTATCAGGCTCCTGCCAGGTGTTGATGGGGTTTTAACATTGTATAAGGATCCTACCAGGTGTGTATGGGGTTTTCACAATGTATCAGGATCCTGCCGGGTGTGTATGGGGTTTTCACAGTGTATCAGTATCCTGCCAGTTGTGCATGGGGATTCTACAGTGCATCAGGATCCTGCCTGGTGTGTATGGGGTTTCACTGTGTATCAGGGTCCTGCCAGGTGTGTATGGGGTTTTCACAGTGGATCAGGATACTGCCAGGTGTGTAGGGGGTTTTCACTGTGCATCAGGTTCCTGCCTGGTGTGTATGGGGTTTCACTGTGTATCAGGGTCCTGCCAGGTGTGTATGGGGTTTCCCTGTGTATCAGGGTCCTGCCAGGTGAATATGGGGTTTCACTGTGGATCAGGATCCTGCCAGGTGTGTTTGGGGTTTTCACAGTGGATCAGGATCCTGCCAGTTGCGTATGGGGTTTTCACAGTGGATCATGTTCCTGCCAGGTGTGTATGGGGTTTTCACAGTGGATCAGGGTCCTGCCAGGTGTGTATGGGTTTTTCACAGTCGATCAGTATCCTGCCAGGTGTGTATGGGGTTTTCACTGTGCAACAGGATACTGCCTGGTGTGTATGGGGTTTCACTGTGTATCAGGATCCTGCCAGGTGTGTTTGGGGTTTTCACAGTGTATCAGGAACCTGTCAGGTGTGTATGGGGTTTTTACTGTGGATCAGGATCCTGCCATGTGTGAATGGGGTTTTCCCAGTGTATCAGGATCCTGTCAGGTGTGTATGGGTTTTCACTGTGCATCGGGATCCTGCCAGGTGTGTATGGGGTTTTCACTGTGCATCAGGATCCTGCCAGGTGTGTATGGGGGTTTCACAGTGTATCAGGATCCTTGCAGGTGTGTATGGGGTTTTCACAGTGTATCAGGATCCTGCCAGGTGTGTATGGGGGTTTCACAGTGGATCAGGATCCTGCCAGGTGTGTGTGGGGTTTCACAGAGTATCAGCATCCTTCGAGGTGTGCATGGAGTTTTCACAGTGTATCAGGATCCAGCCAGGTGTTTATGGGGTTTCACAGTGCATCAGGATCCTGCCAGGAGTGTTTGTGTTTTTCACAGTTTATCTGGATCCTGCGAGGTGTGTATGGGGTATTCACAGTTTATCAGTATCCTGCCCAGTGTGTATGGGGTTTTCACAGTGTATCAGTATCCTGCCAGGTGTGTATGGGGTTTTCACTGTGCAACAGGATCCTGCCTGGTGTGTATGGGGTTTTCACAGTTGATCAGGATCCTGCCAGGTGTGTATGGGGTTTTCACAGTGTATCGGGATCCTGCCAGGTGTGCTTGGGATTTTCACAGTGTATCAGGATCCTGCCAGGTGTGTATGGGGTTTTCACAGTGGATCAGTATCATGCCAGGTTTGTGTGGGGTTTTCACAGTTTATCAGGCTCCTGCCAGGTGTTGATGGGGTTTCAACATTGTATCAGGATCCTACCAGGTGTGTATGGGGATTTCACTGTGTATCAGGGTCCTGCCAGGTGTGTATGGGGTTTTCACAGTGTATCAGGATCCTGCCAGGTGTGTAGGTGGTTTTCACTGTGCATCAGGTTCCTGCCTGGTGTGTATGGGGTTTCACTGTGTATCAGGGTCCTGCCAGGTGTGTATGGGGTTTCCCTGTGTATCAGGGTCATGCCAGGTGAATATGGGGTTTCACTGTGAATCAGGATCCTGCCAGGTGTGTTTGGGGTTTTCACAGTGGATCAGGATCCTGCCAGTTGTGTATGGGGTTTTCACAGTGGATCAGGTTCCTGCCAGGTGTGTATGGGGTTTTCACAGTGGATCAGTGTCCTGCCAGGTGTGTATGGGTTTTTCACAGTCGATCAGTATCCTGCCAGGTGTGTATGGGGTTTTCACTGTGCAACAGGATCCTGCCTGGTGTGTTTAGGGTTTCACTGTGTATCAGGGTCCTGCCAGGTGTGTATGGGGTTTCACTGTGTATCTGGATCCTGCCAGGTGTGTTTGGGGTTTTCACAGTGTATCAGGAACCTGCCAGGTGTGTATGGGGTTTTTACTGTGGATCAGGATCCTGCCATGTGTGAATGGGGTTTTCCCAGTGTATCAGGATCCTGTCAGGTGTGTATGGGGTTTTCACTGTGCATCAGGATCCTGCCAGGTGTGTATGGGGGTTTCGCAGTGTATCAGGATCCTTCCAGGTGTGTATGGGGTTTTCACAGTGTATCAGGATCCTGCCAGGTGTGTATGGGGGTTTCACAGTGGATCAGGATCCTGCCAGGTGTGTGTGGGGTTTCACAGAGTATCAGGATCCTTCCAGGTGTGCATGGGGTTTTCACAGTGTATCAGGATCCAGCCAGGTGTTTATGGGGTTTCACAGTGCATCAGGATCCTGCCAGGAGTGTTTGTATTTTTCACAGTTTATCTGGATCCTGCCAGGTGTGTATGGGGTATTCACAGTTCATCAGGATCCTGCCCGGTGTGTATGGGGTTTTCACAGTGTATCAGGATCCTGCCAGGTGTGTATGGGGTTATCACAATGTATCAGGATCCTGCCAGGTGTGTATGGGGTTTTCACAGTTGATCAGGATCCTGCCAGGTGTGTATGGGGTTTTCACAGTGTATCAGTATCCTGCCAGGTGTGCATGGGATTTTCACAGTGTATCAGGATCCTGCCAGGTGTGTATGGGGTTTTCACAGTGGATCAGGATCCTGCCAGGTGTGTGTGGGGTTTTCACAGTTTATCAGGCTCCTGCCAGGTGTTGATGGGGTTTTAACATTGTATCAGGATCCTACCAGGTGTGTATGGGGTTTTCACAATGTATCAGGAGCCTGCCAGGTGTGTATGGGTTTTTCACAGTGTATCAATATCCTGCTAGTTGTGCATGGGGTTTCTACTGTGCATCAGGATCCTGCCTGGTGTGTATGGGGTTTCACTGTGTATCAGGGTCCTGCCAGGTGTGTATGGGGTTTTCACAGTGGATCAGGATCCTGCCAGGTGTGTATGGTGTTTCACTGTGTATCAGGGTCCTGCCAGGTGTGTTTGGGGTTTCCCTGTGTATCAGGGTCCTGCCAGGTGTATATGGGGTTTCACTGTGGATCAGGATCCTGCCAGATGTGTTTGGGGTTTTCACAGTGGATCAGGATCCTGCCAGTTGTGTATGGGGTTTTCACAGTGGATCAGGATCCTGCCAGGTGTGTATGGGGTTTTCACAGTGGATCAGGGTCCTGCCAGGTGTGTATGGGTTTTTCGCAGTCGATCAGTATCCTGCCAGGTGTGTATGGGGTTTTTACTGTGGATCAGGATCCTGCCATGTGTGAATGGGGTTTTCCCAGTGTATCAGGATCCTGTCAGGTGTGTATGGGTTTTAACAGTGTATCAGGATCCAGCCAGGTGTTTATGGGGTTTCACAGTGCATCAGGATCCTGCCAGGAGTGTTTGTGTTTTTCACAGTTTATCTGGATCCTTCCATGTGTGTATGGGGTATTCACAGTTTATCAGGATCCTGCCAGGTGTGTATGGGGATTTCACAGTTATTCAGGATCCTGCCAGGTGTGTATGGGGTTTTCACAGTGGATCAGGATCCTGCCAGGTGTGAACGGGCTTTCACAGAGGATCAGCATCCTGCCAGGTGTACGGGGTTTTCACAATATATCAGGATCCTGCCAGATGTGTACGGGGTTTCACAGAGGATCAGTATCCTGCCAGGTGTGTATGGGGTTTTCACAATATATCAGGATCCTGCCAGGTGTGTATGGGGGTTTCACCGTTTATCAGGATCCTGCCAGGTGTGTATGGGGGTTTCACAGATTATCAGGATCCTGCCAGGTGTGTATGGGGGTTTCACAGTTTATCAGGTTCCTGCCAGGTGTGCATGGGGTTTTCACAGTGGATCAGGATCCTGCCAGGTGTGTTTGGGGTTTTCACAGTGTATCAGGAACCTGCCAGGTGTGTATGGGGTTTTTACTGTGGATCAGGATCCTGCCATGTGTGAATGGGGTTTTCCCAGTGTATCAGGATCCTGTCAGGTGTGTATGGGTTTTCACTGTGCATCGGGATCCTGCCAGGTGTGTATGGGGTTTTCACTGTGCATCAGGATCCTGCCAGGTGTGTATGGGGGTTTCACAGTGTATCAGGATCCTTGCAGGTGTGTATGGGGTTTTCACAGTGTATCAGGATCCTGCCAGGTGTGTATGGGGGTTTCACAGTGGATCAGGATCCTGCCAGGTGTGTGTGGGGTTTCACAGAGTATCAGCATCCTTCGAGGTGTGCATGGAGTTTTCACAGTGTATCAGGATCCAGCCAGGTGTTTATGGGGTTTCACAGTGCATCAGGATCCTGCCAGGAGTGTTTGTGTTTTTCACAGTTTATCTGGATCCTGCCAGGCGTGTATGGGGTATTCACAGTTTATCAGTATCCTGCCCAGTGTGTATGGGGTTTTCACAGTGTATCAGTATCCTGCCAGGTGTGTATGGGGTTTTCACTGTGCAACAGGATCCTGCCTGGTGTGTATGGGGTTTTCACAGTTGATCAGGATCCTGCCAGGTGTGTATGGGGTTTTCACAGTGTATCGGGATCCTGCCAGGTGTGCTTGGGATTTTCACAGTGTATCAGGATCCTGCCAGGTGTGTATGGGGTTTTCACAGTGGATCAGTATCATGCCAGGTTTATGTGGGGTTTTCACAGTTTATCAGGCTCCTGCCAGGTGTTGATGGGGTTTCAACATTGTATCAGGATCCTACCAGGTGTGTATGGGGATTTCACTGTGTATCAGGGTCCTGCCAGGTGTGTATGGGGTTTTCACAGTGTATCAGGATCCTGCCAGGTGTGTAGGTGGTTTTCACTGTGCATCAGGTTCCTGCCTGGTGTGTATGGGGTTTCACTGTGTATCAGGGTCCTGCCAGGTGTGTATGGGGTTTCCCTGTGTATCAGGGTCATGCCAGGTGAATATGGGGTTTCACTGTGAATCAGGATCCTGCCAGGTGTGTTTGGGGTTTTCACAGTGGATCAGGATCCTGCCAGTTGTGTATGGGGTATTCACAGTGGATCAGGTTCCTGCCAGGTGTGTATGGGGTTTTCACAGTGGATCAGTGTCCTGCCAGGTGTGTATGGGTTTTTCACAGTCGATCAGTATCCTGCCAGGTGTGTATGGGGTTTTCACTGTGCAACAGGATCCTGCCTGGTGTGTTTGGGGTTTCACTGTGTATCAGGGTCCTGCCAGGTGTGTATGGGGTTTCACTGTGTATCAGGATCCTGCCAGGTGTGTTTGGGGTTTTCACAGTGTATCAGGAACCTGCCAGGTGTGTATGGGGTTTTTACTGTGGATCAGGATCCTGCCATGTGTGAATGGGGTTTTCCCAGTGTATCAGGATCCTGTCAGGTGTGTATGGGGTTTTCACTGTGCATCAGGATCCTGCCAGGTGTGTATGGGGGTTTCGCAGTGTATCAGGATCCTTCCAGGTGTGTATGGGGTTTTCACAGTGTATCAGGATCCTGCCAGGTGTGTATGGGGGTTTCACAGTGGATCAGGATCCTGCCAGGTGTGTGTGGGGTTTCACAGAGTATCAGGATCCTTCCAGGTGTGCATGGGGTTTTCACAGTGTATCAGGATCCAGCCAGGTGTTTATGGGGTTTCACAGTGCATCAGGATCCTGCCAGGAGTGTTTGTATTTTTCACAGTTTATCTGGATCCTGCCAGGTGTGTATGGGGTATTCACAGTTCATCAGGATCCTGCCCGGTGTGTATGGGGTTTTCACAGTGTATCAGGATCCTGCCAGGTGTGTATGGGGTTATCACAATGTATCAGGATCCTGCCAGGTGTGTATGGGGTTTTCACAGTTGATCAGGATCCTGCCAGGTGTGTATGGGGTTTTCACAGTGTATCAGTATCCTGCCAGGTGTGCATGGGATTTTCACAGTGTATCAGGATCCTGCCAGGTGTGTATGGGGTTTTCACAGTGGATCAGGATCCTGCCAGGTGTGTGTGGGGTTTTCACAGTTTATCAGGCTCCTGCCAGGTGTTGATGGGGTTTTAACATTGTATCAGGATCCGACCAGGTGTGTATGGGGTTTTCACAATGTATCAGGATCCTGCCAGGTGTGTATGGGTTTTTCACAGTGTATCAATATCCTGCTAGTTGTGCATGGGGTTTCTACTGTGCATCAGGATCCTGCCTGGTGTGTATGGGGTTTCACTGTGTATCAGGGTCCTGCCAGGTGTGTATGGGGTTTTCACAGTGGATCAGGATCCTGCCAGGTGTGTCTGGAGTTTTCACTGTGCATCAGGTTCCTGCCTGGTGTGTATGGTGTTTCACTGTGTATCAGGGTCCTGCCAGGTGTGTTTGGGGTTTCGCTGTGTATCAGGGTCCTGCCAGGTGTATATGGGGTTTCACTGTGGATCAGGATCCTGCCAGATGTGTTTGGGGTTTTCACAGTGGATCAGGATCCTGCCAGTTGTGTATGGGGTTTTCACAGTGGATCAGGATCCTGCCAGGTGTGTATGGGGTTTTCACAGTGGATCAGGGTCCTGCCAGGTGTGTATGGGTTTTTCGCAGTCGATCAGTATCCTGCCAGGTGTGTATGGGGTTTTTACTGTGGATCAGGATCCTGCCATGTGTGAATGGGGTTTTCCCAGTGTATCAGGATCCTGTCAGGTGTGTATGGGTTTTAACAGTGTATCAGGATCCAGCCAGGTGTTTATGGGGTTTCACAGTGCATCAGGATCCTGCCAGGAGTGTTTGTGTTTTTCACAGTTTATCTGGATCCTTCCATGTGTGTATGGGGTATTCACAGTTTATCAGGATCCTGCCAGGTGTGTATGGGGATTTCACAGTTATTCAGGATCCTGCCAGGTGTGTATGGGGTTTTCACAGTGGATCAGGATCCTGCCAGGTGTGAACGGGCTTTCACAGAGGATCAGCATCCTGCCAGGTGTACGGGGTTTTCACAATATATCAGGATCCTGCCAGATGTGTACGGGGTTTCACAGAGGATCAGTATCCTGCCAGGTGTGTATGGGGTTTTCACAATATATCAGGATCCTGCCAGGTGTGTATGGGGGTTTCACCGTTTATCAGGATCCTGCCAGGTGTGTATGGGGGTTTCACAGATTATCAGGATCCTGCCAGGTGTGTATGGGGGTTTCACAGTTTATCAGGTTCCTGCCAGGTGTGCATGGGGTTTTCACAGTGGATCAGGATCCTGCCAGGTGTGTTTGGGGTTTTCACAGTGTATCAGGAACCTGCCAGGTGTGTATGGGGTTTTTACTGTGGATCAGGATCCTGCCATGTGTGAATGGGGTTTTCCCAGTGTATCAGGATCCTGTCAGGTGTGTATGGGTTTTCACTGTGCATCGGGATCCTGCCAGGTGTGTATGGGGTTTTCACTGTGCATCAGGATCCTGCCAGGTGTGTATGGGGGTTTCACAGTGTATCAGGATCCTTGCAGGTGTGTATGGGGTTTTCACAGTGTATCAGGATCCTGCCAGGTGTGTATGGGGGTTTCACAGTGGATCAGGATCCTGCCAGGTGTGTGTGGGGTTTCACAGAGTATCAGCATCCTTCGAGGTGTGCATGGAGTTTTCACAGTGTATCAGGATCCAGCCAGGTGTTTATGGGGTTTCACAGTGCATCAGGATCCTGCCAGGAGTGTTTGTGTTTTTCACAGTTTATCTGGATCCTGCCAGGCGTGTATGGGGTATTCACAGTTTATCAGTATCCTGCCCAGTGTGTATGGGGTTTTCACAGTGTATCAGTATCCTGCCAGGTGTGTATGGGGTTTTCACTGTGCAACAGGATCCTGCCTGGTGTGTATGGGGTTTTCACAGTTGATCAGGATCCTGCCAGGTGTGTATGGGGTTTTCACAGTGTATCGGGATCCTGCCAGGTGTGCTTGGGATTTTCACAGTGTATCAGGATCCTGCCAGGTGTGTATGGGGTTTTCACAGTGGATCAGTATCATGCCAGGTTTATGTGGGGTTTTCACAGTTTATCAGGCTCCTGCCAGGTGTTGATGGGGTTTCAACATTGTATCAGGATCCTACCAGGTGTGTATGGGGATTTCACTGTGTATCAGGGTCCTGCCAGGTGTGTATGGGGTTTTCACAGTGTATCAGGATCCTGCCAGGTGTGTAGGTGGTTTTCACTGTGCATCAGGTTCCTGCCTGGTGTGTATGGGGTTTCACTGTGTATCAGGGTCCTGCCAGGTGTGTATGGGGTTTCCCTGTGTATCAGGGTCATGCCAGGTGAATATGGGGTTTCACTGTGAATCAGGATCCTGCCAGGTGTGTTTGGGGTTTTCACAGTGGATCAGGATCCTGCCAGTTGTGTATGGGGTTTTCACAGTGGATCAGGTTCCTGCCAGGTGTGTATGGGGTTTTCACAGTGGATCAGTGTCCTGCCAGGTGTGTATGGGTTTTTCACAGTCGATCAGTATCCTGCCAGGTGTGTATGGGGTTTTCACTGTGCAACAGGATCCTGCCTGGTATGTTTGGGGTTTCACTGTGTATCAGGGTCCTGCCAGGTGTGTATGGGGTTTCACTGTGTATCAGGATCCTGCCAGGTGTGTTTGGGGTTTTCACAGTGTATCAGGAACCTGCCAGGTGTGTATGGGGTTTTTACTGCGGATCAGGATCCTGCCATGTGTGAATGGGGTTTTCCCAGTGTATCAGGATCCTGTCAGGTGTGTATGGGGTTTTCACTGTGCATCAGGATCCTGCCAGGTGTGTATGGGGGTTTCGCAGTGTATCAGGATCCTTCCAGGTGTGTATGGGGTTTTCACAGTGTATCAGGATCCTGCCAGGTGTGTATGGGGGTTTCACAGTGGATCAGGATCCTGCCAGGTGTGTGTGGGGTTTCACAGAGTATCAGGATCCTTCCAGGTGTGCATGGGGTTTTCACAGTGTATCAGGATCCAGCCAGGTGTTTATGGGGTTTCACAGTGCATCAGGATCCTGCCAGGAGTGTTTGTATTTTTCACAGTTTATCTGGATCCTGCCAGGTGTGTATGGGGTATTCACAGTTCATCAGGATCCTGCCCGGTGTGTATGGGGTTTTCACAGTGTATCAGGATCCTGCCAGGTGTGTATGGGGTTATCACAATGTATCAGGATCCTGCCAGGTGTGTATGGGGTTTTCACAGTTGATCAGGATCCTGCCAGGTGTGTATGGGGTTTTCACAGTGTATCAGTATCCTGCCAGGTGTGCATGGGATTTTCACAGTGTATCAGGATCCTGCCAGGTGTGTATGGGGTTTTCACAGTGGATCAGGATCCTGCCAGGTGTGTGTGGGGTTTTCACAGTTTATCAGGCTCCTGCCAGGTGTTGATGGGGTTTTAACATTGTATCAGGATCCTACCAGGTGTGTATGGGGTTTTCACAATGTATCAGGAGCCTGCCAGGTGTGTATGGGTTTTTCACAGTGTATCAATATCCTGCTAGTTGTGCATGGGGTTTCTACTGTGCATCAGGATCCTGCCTGGTGTGTATGGGGTTTCACTGTGTATCAGGGTCCTGCCAGGTGTGTATGGGGTTTTCACAGTGGATCAGGATCCTGCCAGGTGTGTCTGGAGTTTTCACTGTGCATCAGGTTCCTGCCTGGTGTGTATGGTGTTTCACTGTGTATCAGGGTCCTGCCAGGTGTGTTTGGGGTTTCCCTGTGTATCAGGGTCCTGCCAGGTGTATATGGGGTTTCACTGTGGATCAGGATCCTGCCAGATGTGTTTGGGGTTTTCACAGTGGATCAGGATCCTGCCAGTTGTGTATGGGGTTTTCACAGTGGATCAGGATCCTGCCAGGTGTGTATGGGGTTTTCACAGTGGATCAGGGTCCTGCCAGGTGTGTATGGGTTTTTCGCAGTCGATCAGTATCCTGCCAGGTGTGTATGGGGTTTTTACTGTGGATCAGGATCCTGCCATGTGTGAATGGGGTTTTCCCAGTGTATCAGGATCCTGTCAGGTGTGTATGGGTTTTAACAGTGTATCAGGATCCAGCCAGGTGTTTATGGGGTTTCACAGTGCATCAGGATCCTGCCAGGAGTGTTTGTGTTTTTCACAGTTTATCTGGATCCTTCCATGTGTGTATGGGGTATTCACAGTTTATCAGGATCCTGCCAGGTGTGTATGGGGATTTCACAGTTATTCAGGATCCTGCCAGGTGTGTATGGGGTTTTCACAGTGGATCAGGATCCTGCCAGGTGTGAACGGGCTTTCACAGAGGATCAGCATCCTGCCAGGTGTACGGGGTTTTCACAATATATCAGGATCCTGCCAGATGTGTACGGGGTTTCACAGAGGATCAGTATCCTGCCAGGTGTGTATGGGGTTTTCACAATATATCAGGATCCTGCCAGGTGTGTATGGGGGTTTCACCGTTTATCAGGATCCTGCCAGGTGTGTATGGGGGTTTCACAGATTATCAGGATCCTGCCAGGTGTGTATGGGGTTTCACAGTTTATCAGGTTCCTGCCAGGTGTGCATGGGGTTTTCACAGTGGATCAGGATCCTGCCAGGTGTGTTTGGGGTTTTCACAGTGTATCAGGAACCTGCCAGGTGTGTATGGGGTTTTTACTGTGGATCAGGATCCTGCCATGTGTGAATGGGGTTTTCCCAGTGTATCAGGATCCTGTCAGGTGTGTATGGGTTTTCACTGTGCATCGGGATCCTGCCAGGTGTGTATGGGGTTTTCACTGTGCATCAGGATCCTGCCAGGTGTGTATGGGGGTTTCACAGTGTATCAGGATCCTTGCAGGTGTGTATGGGATTTTCACAGTGTATCAGGATCCTGCCAGGTGTGTATGGGGGTTTCACAGTGGATCAGGATCCTGCCAGGTGTGTGTGGGGTTTCACAGAGTATCAGCATCCTTCGAGGTGTGCATGGTGTTTTCACAGTGTATCAGGATCCAGCCAGGTGTTTATGGGGTTTCACAGTGCATCAGGATCCTGCCAGGAGTGTTTGTGTTTTTCACAGTTTATCTGGATCCTGCCAGGCGTGTATGGGGTATTCACAGTTTATCAGTATCCTGCCCAGTGTGTATGGGGTTTTCACAGTGTATCAGTATCCTGCCAGGTGTGTATGGGGTTTTCACTGTGCAACAGGATCCTGCCTGGTGTGTATGGGGTTTTCACAGTTGATCAGGATCCTGCCAGGTGTGTATGGGGTTTTCACAGTGTATCGGGATCCTGCCAGGTGTGCTTGGGATTTTCACAGTGTATCAGGGTCCTGCCAGGTGAATATGGGGTTTCACTGTGGATCAGGATCCTGCCAGGTGTGTTTGGGGTTTTCACAGTGGATCAGGATCCTGCCAGTTGTGTGTGGGGTTTTCACAGTGGATCAGGATCCTGCCAGGTGTGTATGTGGTTTTCACAGTGGATCAGGGTCCTGCCAGGTGTGTATGGGTTTTTCACAGTCGATCAGTCTCCTGCCAGGTGTGTATGGGGTTTTCATTGTGCAACAGTATCCTGTCTGGTGTGTGTGGGGTTTCACTGTGTATCAGGTTCCTGCCAGGTGTGTATGGGGTTTCACTGTGCATCAGGGTCCTGCCAGGTGTGTTTGGGGTTCTCACTGTGTATCAGGATCGTGCCAGGTGTGTATGGCGTTTTTACTGTGGATCAGGATCCTGCCATGTGTGAATGGGGTTTTCACAGTGCATCAGGATCCTGCCAGGTGTGTATGGGGGTTTCACAGTGTATCAGGATCCTGCCAGGTTTATGTGGGGTTTTCACAGTTTATCAGGCTCCTGCCAGGTGTTGATGGGGTTTCAACATTGTATCAGGATCCTACCAGGTGTGTATGGGGATTTCACTGTGTATCAGGGTCCTGCCAGGTGTGTATGGGGTTTTCACAGTGTATCAGGATCCTGCCAGGTGTGTAGGTGGTTTTCACTGTGCATCAGGATCCTGCCTGGTGTGTATGGGGGTTTTGCAGTGTATCAGGATCCTTCCAGGTGTGTATGGGGTTTTCATAATGTATCAGGATCCTGCCAGGTGTGTATGGGGGTTTCACAGTGGATCAGGATCCTGCCAGGTGTGTATGGGGTTTCACAGAGCATCAGGATCCTTCGAGGTGTGCATGGGGTTTTCACAGTGCATCAGGATCCAGCCAGGTGTTTATGGGGTTTCACAGTGCATCAGGATCCTGCCAGGAATGTTTGTGTTTTTCACAGTTTATCTGGATCCTGCAAGGTGTGTATGGGGTATTCACAGTGCATTAGGATCCTGCCAGGTGTGTATGGGGGTTTCACAGTGTATCAGGATCCTGCCAGGTGTGCATGGGATTTTCAGAGTGTATCAGGATCCTGCCAGGTGTGTATGGGGTTTTCACAGTGGATCAGGATCCTGCCAGGTGTGTGTGGGGTTTTCACAATGTATCAGGATCCTGCCACTTGTGTATGGGGTTTTCACAGTGTATCAGTATCCTGCCAATTGTGTATGGGGTATTCACAGTTCATCAGGATCCTGCCCGGTGTGTATGGGGTTTTCACAGTGTATCAGGATCCTGCCAGGTGTGTATGGGGTTATCACAGTGTATCAGGATCCTGCCAGGTGTGTATGGGGTTTTCACAGTTGATCAGGATCCTGCCAGGTGTGTATGGGGTTTTCACAGTGTATCAGTATCCTGCCAGGTGTGCATGGGATTTTCACAGTGTATCAGGATCCTGCCAGGTGAGTATGGGGTTTTCACAGTGGATCAGGATCCTGCCAGGTGTGTGTGGGGTTTTCACAGTTTATCAGGCTCCTGCCAGGTGTTGATGGGGTTTTAACATTGTATCAGGATCCTACCAGGTGTGTATGGGGTTTTCACAATGTATCAGGATCCTGCCAAGTGTGTATGGGGTTTGCACAGTGTATCAGCTTCCTGCCAGGTGTGTATGGGGTTTTCACAGAGGATCAGGATCCTGCCAGGTGTGTATGGGGATTTCACAGTGGATCAGGATCCTGCCAGGTGTTTATGGGGTTTTCAGATTGGATCAGGATCCTGCCAGGTGTGTATGGGGATTTCACTGGGCATCAGTATCCTGCCTGGTGTGTCTGGGGTTTCACTGTGTATCAGGGTCCTGCCAGGTGTGTTTGGGGTTTCACTGTGTATCAGTGTCCTGCCAGGTGTGTATGGGGTTTCACTGTGCATCAGGATCCTGCCTGGTGTGTATGGGGTTTCACTGTGTATCAGGGTCCTGCCAGCTGTGGATGGGGTTTTCACAGTGGATCAGGATCCTGCCAGGTGTGTATGGGGTTTTCACTGTGCATCAGCATCCTGCCTGGTGTGTATGGGGTTTCACTGTGTATCAGGGTCCTGCCAGGTGTTTATGGGGTTTCACTGTGTATCAGGATCCTGCCAGGTCTGTTTGGGGTTTTCACAGTGCATCAGGATCCTGCCAGTTGTGTATGGGGTTTTCACAGTGGATCAGAATCCTGCCAGGTGTGAATGGGGTTTTCACAGTGTATCAGGATCCTGCCAGGTGTGTATGGGAATTTCACCGTTTATCAGGATCCTGCCAGGTGTGCATGGGGATTTCACTGTGCATCAGGATCATGCCTGATGTTTTATGGGGTTTCACTGTGTATCAGGGTCCTGCCAGGTGTGTATGGGGTTTCACTGTGTATCAGGGTCCTGCCAGGTGTGTTTGGGGTTTTCACAGTGTCTCAGGATCCTGCCAGGTGTGTATGGGGTTGTCACAGTGGATCAGTATCCTGCCAGGTGTGAATGGGGTTTTCCCAGTGTATCAGGATCCTGCCAGGTGTGTATGGGAGTTTCACCATTTATCAGGATCCTGCCAGGTGTGTGTGGGGGTTTAAATGTGTATCAGGATCCTGCCACGTGTGTATGGGGTTTTCACTGTGTATCGGGGTCCTGCCAGGTGTGTATGTGGTTTCACTGTGTATCAGGATCCTGCCACGTGTGTATGGGGTTTTCACTGTGTATCGGGGTCCTGCCAGGTGTGTATGGGGTTTCACTGTGTATCGGGGTCCTGCCAGGTGTGTATGGGGTTTCACTGTGCATCAGGATCCCTGCCAGGAGTGAATGGGGTTTTCACAGTGTATCAGAATCCTGCCAGGTGTGAATGGGGTTTTCACAGTGTATCAAGATCCTGCCAGCTGTGTATGGGAGTTTCACCGTTTATCAGGATCCTGCCAGGTGTGTATGGGGGTTTCACAGTCTATCAGGATCCTGCCAGGTGTGTATCGGGGTTTCACAGTGGTTCAGGATGCTGCCAGATGTGTATGGGGTTTCACTGTGCATCAGGATCCTGCCGGACGTGAATGGGGTTTCACAGTGGATTAGGATCCTGCCAGGTGTATCTGGGGTTTTCACAGTGCATCAGGATCCTGCCAGGTGTGTATGGGGTTTCACAGTGTATCAGGATCCTGCCAGGTGTTGATGGGGTTTTCGCAGTGTATCAGGATCCTGCCAGGTGTTTATGGGGTTTTCACAGTGCATCAGGATCCTGCCAGGTGTGTATGGGGTTTCACAGTGCATCTGTTTCCTGCCAGGTGTGTGTGGGGTTTTCACAGTGGATCAGGATCCTGCCAGGTGTTGATGGGGTTTTCGCAGTGTATCAGGATCCTGCCAGGTGTTTATGTGGTTTTCACAGTGTATCAGGATCCTGCCAGGTGTTTATGGGGTTTTCAGAGTGGATCAGGATCCTGCCAGGTGTGTCTGGAGATTTCACAGTGGATCAGGATCCTGCCAGATGTGTATGGGGTTTTCACTGTGCATCAGCATCCTGCCTGGTGTGTCTGGTGTTTCACTGTGTATCAGGATCCTGCCAGGTGTTTTTGGCGTTTTCACAGTTTCTCTGGATCCTTCCAGGTGTGTATGGGGTTTTCACAGTGTATCAGCATCCTGCCAGGTGTGTATGGGGTTTTCACAGAGGATCAGTATCCTGCCAGGTGTGTATGGGGTTTTACAGTGTATCAGGATCCTGCCAGCTGTTTATGGGGTTTTCAGAGTGGATCAGGATCCTGCCAGGTGTGTATGGGGATTTCACTGTGCATCAGTATCCTGCCTGGTGTGTCTGGGGTTTCACTGTGTATCAGGGTACTGCCAGGTGTGTTTAGGGTTTCATTGTGTATCAGTGTCCTGCCAGGTGTGTATGGGGTTTCACTGTGTATCAGGATCCTGCCAGGTGTGCATGGGGTTTTCACAGTGTATCAGGACCCTGCCAGCTGTGTATGGGGTATCCACTGTGCATCAGGATCCTGCCTGGTGTGTATGGGGTTTCACTGTGTATCAGGGTCCTGCCAGGTGTGTATGGCGTTTTCACAGTGGATCAGGATCCTGCCAGGTGTGTATGGGGTTTTCACTGTGCATCAGGATCCTGCCTGGTGTGTATGGGGTTTCACTGTGTATCAGGGTCCTGCCAGGTGTGTATGGGGTTTCACAGTGTATCAGGGTCCTGCCAGGTGTTTATGGGGTTTCACTGTGTATCAGGATCCTGCCAGGTGTTTTTGGGGTTTTCACAGTGAATCAGGATCCTGCCAGTTGTGTATGGGGTTTTCACAGTGGATCAGGATCCTGCCAGGTGTGTATGGGGTTTTCACAGTGGATCAGGTTGCTGCCAGGTATGTATGGGGTTTTTCACAGTCGATCAGGTTCCTGCCAGGTGTGTATGGGGATTTCACTGTGTATCAGGATCATGCCTGATGTGTTATGGGGTTTCACTGTGTATCAGGGTCCTGCCAGGTGTGTTTGGGGTTTCACTGTGTATCAGGGTCCTGCCAGGTATGTTTGGGGTTTTCACAGTGTATCAGGATCCTGCCAGATGTGTATGGGGGTTTCACAGTGTATCAGGATCCTGCCAGGTGTGTATCGGGATTTCACAGTGGTTCAGGATGCTGCCAGATGTGTA
This sequence comes from Heterodontus francisci, assembly GCF_036365525.1. NCBI lineage: Eukaryota > Metazoa > Chordata > Chondrichthyes > Heterodontiformes > Heterodontidae > Heterodontus > Heterodontus francisci. The sequence continues at coordinate 1,411,473 of NW_027141375.1, forward strand.
TGGGGCTTCACTGTGCATCAGGATCCTGCCGGACGTGAATGGGGTTTCACAGTGGATCAGGATCCTGCCAGGTGTATCTGGGGTTTTCACAGTGCATCAGGATCCTGCCAGGTGTGTATGGGGTTTCACAGTGCATCTGTTTCCTGCCAGGTGTGTGTGGGGTTTTCACAGTGAAACAGGATCCTGCCAGGTGTTGATGGGGTTTTAGCAGTGTATCAGGATCCTGCCAGGTGTTTATGGGGTTTTCACAGTGGATCAGGATCCTGCCAGGTGTATATGGGGATTTCACAGTGGATCAGGATCCTGCCAGATGTGTATGGGGTTTTCACTGTGCATCAGCATCCTGCCTGGTGTGTCTGGTATTTCACTGTGTATCAGGGTCCTGCCAGGTGTTTATGGGGTTTTCACTGTTTATCAGGATCCTTCCAGGTGTGTCTGGGGTTTTCACAGTGTATCAGCATCCTGCCAGGTTTGTATGGGGTTTTCACAGAGGATCAGGATCCTGCCAGGTGTTGATGGGGTTTTCGCAGTGCATCAGGATCCTTCCAGGTGTGCATGGGGTTTTACAGTGTATCAGGATCCTGCCAGCTGTTTATGGGGTTTTCAGAGTGGATCAGGATCCTGCCAGGTGTGTATGGGGATTTCACTGTGCGTCAGTATCCTGCCTGGTGTGTCTGGGATATCACTGTGTATCAGGGTACTGCCAGGTGTGTTTGGGGTTTCATTGTGTATCAGTGTCGTGCCAGGTGTGTATGGGGTTTCACCGTGTATCAGGATCCTGCCAGGTGTGCATGGGGTTTTCACAGTGTATCAGGATCCTGCCAGCTGTGTATGGTGTATCCACTGTGCATCAGGATCCTGCCTGGTGTGTATGGGGTTTCACTGTGTATCAGGGTCCTGCCAGGTGTGTATGGGGTTTTCACAGTGGATCAGGATCCTGCCTGGTGTGTATGGGGTTTTCACTGTGCATCAGGATCCTGCCTGGTGTGTATGGGGTTTCACTGTGTATCAGGGTCCTGCCAGGTGTGTATGGGTTTCACAGTGTATCAGGGTCCTGCCAGGTGTGTATGGGGTTTCACTGTGTATCAGGATCCTGCCAGGTGTGTTTGGGGTTTTCACAGTGGATCAGGATCCTGCCAGTTGTGTATGGGGTTTTCACAGTGGATCAGGATCCTGCCAGGTGTGTATGGGGTTTTCACAGTGGATCAGGTTGCTGCCAGGTGTGTATGGGGTTTTTCACAGTCGATCAGTTTCCTGCCAGGTGTGCATGGGGATTTCACTGTGCATCAGGATCATGCCTGATGTGTTATGGGGTTTCACTGTGTATCAGGATCCTGCCAGGTGTGTATGGGGTTTCACTGTGTATCAGGGTCCTGCCAGGTGTGTTTGGGGTTTTCACAGTGTATCAGGATCCTGCCAGATGTGTATGGGGTTTCCACAGTGGATCAGTATCCTGCCAGGTGTGAATGGGGTTTTCCCAGTGTATCAGGATCCTGCCAGGCGTGTATGGGATTTTCACCATTTATCAGGATCCTGCCAGGTGTGTATGGGGGTTTAAAGGTTTATCAGGATCCTGCCACGTGTGTATGGGGTTTTCACTGTGTATCGGGGTCCTGCCAGGTGTGTATGGGGTTTCTCTGTGTTTCAGTGTCCTGCCAGGAGTGTATGGGGTTTTCACTGTGCATCAGGATCCTGCCAGGAGTGTTTGGGGTTTTCCATGTATCAGAATCCTGCCAGGTGTGACTATGGTTTCACAGTGTATCAGGATCCTACCAGATGTGAATGGGGTTTAACAGTGGATCAGGATCCTGCCAGGTGTGAATGGGGTTTTCACAGTGTATCAGGATCCTGCCAGGTGTGTATGGGAGTTTCACCGTCTATCAGGATCCTGCCAGGTGTGTATGGGGGCTTCACAGTGTATCAGGTTCCTGCCAGGTGTGTATCGGGGTTTCACAGTGGTTCAGGATGCTGCCAGATGTGTATGGGGTGTTCACATTATATCAGGATACTGCCAGATGTGAATGGGGTTTCACAGTGGATCAGGATCCTGCCAGGTGTGTATGGGGTTTCACAGTGCATCTGTTTCCTGCCAGGTGTGTGTGGGGTTTCACAGTGTATCAGGATCCTGCCAGTGTGGATGGGGGATTCACAGTGGATCAGTATCCTGCCAGGTGTGTATGGGGTTTCACAGTGCATCAGGATCCTGCCAGGTGTGTATGGGGTTTCACAGTGCATCTGTTTCCTGCCAGGTGTGTGTGGGGTTTCACAGTGTATCAGCATCCTGCCAGGTGTTTATGGGTGTTTCACAGTGGATCAGGATCCTGCCAGGTGTGTATGCGGTTTCACAGTGTATCTAGATCCTGCCACGTGTGTATGGGGTTTCACAGTGTATCAGGATCTTGCCGCGTGTGTATGGGGTTTTCACAGTGTATCAGGATCCTTCCAGGTGTGTATGGGGGTTTCACAGTGGATCAGGATCCTGCCAGGTGTGTATGGGGTTTCACAGTGCATCAGGATCCTGCCACGTGTGTATGGGGTTTCACAGTGTATCAGGATCCTTCCAGGTGTGTATTGGGTTTCACAGTGTATCAGGATCCTGCCAGATGTGAATGGGGTTGCACTGTGCATGAGGAACCTGCCAGGTGTGTACGGGGTCTTCACAGTGTATCAGGATCCTGCCAAATGTGTGCGGGGTTTCAAAGTTCATCAGGATCCTGCCAGGTGTGTATGGGGTTTCACAGAGGATCAGGATCCTGCCAGGTGTGCACGGGGTTTTCACAATCTTTCAGGATCCTGCCAGGTGTGTACGGGGTTTCACAGAGCATCAGGATCCTGCCAGGTGTGTACGGGGTTTTCACAATATATCAGGATCCTGCCAGGTGAATACGGGGGTTTCACAGTTTATCTGGATCCTGCCAAGTGTGTATGGGGTTTTCACTGTGGATCAGGAACCTGCCAGGTGTGCATGGGGTTTCACAGTGTATCAGGATCCTGCCAGTTGTGAATGGGGATTCACTGTGTATCAGGATTCCTGCCAGGTGTGAATGGGGTTTCACTGTGCATCAGTATTCTGCCAGGTGTGAACGGGGTTTCACAGTGAATCAGGATCCTGCCAGATGTGCAATGGGTTTTCACAGTGTATCAGGATCCTGCCAGATATGAATGGGGTTTCACAGTGCATCAGGATCCAGCCAGACGTGAATGGGATCTCACAGAGGATCAGGATCCTGCCAGATGTGTATGGGGTTTTCACAGTGGATCAGGATCCTGCCAGTTGTGTATGGGGTTTCACAGTGTATCAGGATCCTGCCAGATATGAATTATGTTTCACAGTGTATCAGGATCCTGCCAGACGTGAATGGGATTTCACAGTGGATCAGGATCCTGCCAGATGTGAATGGGGTTTCACTGTGCATCAGGAAACTGCCAGGTGTGTACGGGGTTTTCACAGTGTATCAGGCTCCTGCGAGGTGTGCACGGGGGTTTCACAGATTATCAGGATCCTGCCTGGTGTGTTTGGGGGTTTCACAGTTCGTCAGGATCCTGCCAGGTGCGCATGGGGTTTTCACAGTGGAAAAGGATCCTGCCAGGTGTGTACGGGGTTTCACATAGGATCAGGATACTGCCAGCTGTGCACGGGGTTTTCACAGGATATCAGGATCCTGCCAGATGTGTATGGGGTGTTCACATTATATCAGGATCCTGCCAGGTGTGTCTGGGGGTTTCACAGTGTATCAGGCTCCTGCCAGGTGTGTATCGGGGTTTCACAGTGGTTCAGGATGCTGCCAGATGTGTATGGGGTGTTCACATTATATCAGGATACTGCCAGATGTGAATGGGGTTTCACTGTGCATCAGGATCCTGCCGGACGTGAATGGGGTTTCACAGTGGATCAGGATCCTGCCAGGTGTATCTGGGGTTTTCACAGTGCATCAGGATCCTGCCAGGTGTGTATGGGGTTTCACAGCGCATCTGTTTCCTGCCAGGTGTGTGTGGGGTTTCACAGTGTATCAGGATCCTGCCTGGTGTGCATGGGGGATTCACAGTGGATCAGGATCCTGCCAGGTGTGTATGGGGATTCACAGTGCATCAGGATCCTGCCAGGTGCGTACGGAGTTTCAGAGTGTATCAGCATCCTGCAAGGTGTGCATGGGGTTTTCACAGTGCATCAGGATCCAGCCAGGTGTTTATGGGGTTTCACAGTGCATCAGGATCCTGCCAGGAGTGTTTGTGTTTTTCACAGTTTATCTGGATCCTGCCAGGTGTGTATGGGGTATTCACAGTTTATCAGGATCCTGCCCGGTGTGTATGGGGTTTTCACAGTGTATCAGGATCCTGCCAGGTGTGTATGGGGTTATCACAGTGTATCAGGATCCTGCCAGGTGTGTATGGGGTTTTCACAGTTGATCAGGATCCTGCCAGGTGTGTATGGGGTCTTCACAGTGTATCAGGATCCTGCCAAATGTGTGCGGGGTTTCAAAGTTCGTCAGGATCCTGCCTGGTGTGTATGGGGTTTCATAGAGGATCAGGATCCTGCCAGGTGTGCACGGGGTTTTCACAATCTTTCAGGATCCTGCCAGGTGTGTACGGGGTTTCACAGAGCATCAGGATCCTGCCAGGTGTGTACGGGGTTTTCACAATATATCAGGATCCTGCCAGGTGAATACGGGGGTTTCACAGTTTATCTGGATCCTGCCAAGTGTGTATGGGGTTTTCACTGTGGATCAGGAACCTGCCAGGTGTGCATGGGGTTTCACAGTGTATCAGGATCCTGCCAGTTGTGAATGGGGATTCACTGTGTATCAGGATTCCTGCCAGGTGTGAATGGGGTTTCACTGTGCATCAGTATTCTGCCAGGTGTGAACGGGGTTTCACAGTGAATCAGGATCCTGCCAGATGTGCAATGGGTTTTCACAGTGTATCAGGATCCTGCCAGATATGAATGGGGTTTCACAGTGCATCAGGATCCAGCCAGACGTGAATGGGATCTCACAGAGGATCAGGATCCTGCCAGATGTGTATGGGGTTTTCACAGTGGATCAGGATCCTGCCAGTTGTGTATGGGGTTTCACAGTGTATCAGGATCCTGCCAGATATGAATTATGTTTCACAGTGTATCAGGATCCTGCCAGACGTGAATGGGATTTCACAGTGGATCAGGATCCTGCCAGATGTGAATGGGGTTTCACTGTGCATCAGGAAACTGCCAGGTGTGTACGGGGTTTTCACAGTGTATCAGGCTCCTGCGAGGTGTGCACGGGGGTTTCACAGATTATCAGGATCCTGCCTGGTGTGTTTGGGGGTTTCACAGTTCGTCAGGATCCTGCCAGGTGCGCATGGGGTTTTCACAGTGGAAAAGGATCCTGCCAGGTGTGTACGGGGTTTCACATAGGATCAGGATACTGCCAGCTGTGCACGGGGTTTTCACAGGATATCAGGATCCTGCCAGATGTGTATGGGGTGTTCACATTATATCAGGATCCTGCCAGGTGTGTCTGGGGGTTTCACAGTGTATCAGGCTCCTGCCACGTGTGTATCGGGGTTTCACAGTGGTTCAGGATGCTGCCAGATGTGTATGGGGTGTTCACATTATATCAGGATACTGCCAGATGTGAATGGGGTTTCACTGTGCATCAGGATCCTGCCGGACGTGAATGGGGTTTCACAGTGGATCAGGATCCTGCCAGGTGTATCTGGGGTTTTCACAGTGCATCAGGATCCTGCCAGGTGTGTATGGGGTTTCACAGCGCATCTGTTTCCTGCCAGGTGTGTGTGGGGTTTCACAGTGTATCAGGATCCTGCCTGGTGTGCATGGGGGATTCACAGTGGATCAGGATCCTGCCAGGTGTGTATGGGGATTCACAGTGCATCAGGATCCTGCCAGGTGCGTACGGAGTTTCAGAGTGTATCAGCATCCTGCCAGGTGTGCATGGGGTTTTCACAGTGCATCAGGATCCAGCCAGGTGTTTATGGGGTTTCACAGTGCATCAGGATCCTGCCAGGAGTGTTTGTGTTTTTCACAGTTTATCTGGATCCTGCCAGGTGTGTATGGGGTATTCACAGTTTATCAGGATCCTGCCCGGTGTGTATGGGGTTTTCACAGTGTATCAGGATCCTGCCAGGTGTGTATGGGGTTATCACAGTGTATCAGGATCCTGCCAGGTGTGTATGGGGTTTTCACAGTTGATCAGGATCCTGCCAGGTGTGTATGGGGTTTTCACAGTGTATCAGTATCCTGCCAGTTGTGCATGGGGTTTCTACTGTGCATCAGGATCCTGCCTGGTGTGTATGGGGTTTCACTGTGTATCAGGGTCCTGCCAGGTGTGTATGGGGTTTTCACAGTGGATCAGGACCCTGCCAGGTGTGCATGGGGTTTTCAGTGTGCATCAGGTTCCTGCCTGGTGTGTATGGGGTTTCACTGTGTATCAGGGTCCTGCCAGGTGTGTATGGGGTTTTCACAGTGGATCAGGACCCTGCCAGGTGTGTATGGGGTTTTCACTGTGCATCAGGTTCCTGCCTGGTGTGTCTGGTGTTTCACTGTATATCAGGGTCCTGCCAGGTGTGTATGGGGTTTCCCTGTGTATCAGGGTCCTGCCAGGTGTATATGGGGTTTCACTGTGGATCAGGATCCTGCCAGGTGTGTTTGGGGTTTTCACAGTGGATCAGGATCCTGCCAGTTGTGTATGGGGTTTTCACAGTGCATCAGGATCCTGCCAGGTGTGTATGGGATTTTCACAGTGTATCAGGATCCTGCCAGGTGTGTATGGGGTTTTCACAGTGGATCAGGATCCTGCCAGGTGTGTGTGGGGTTTTCACAGTTTATCAGGCTCCTGCCAGGTGTTGATGAGGTTTTAACATTGTATCAGGATCCTACCAGGTGTGTATGGGGTTTTCACAATGTATCAGGATAATGCCAGATGTGTATGGGTTTTTCACAGTGTATCAGTATCCTGCCAGTTGTGCATGGGGTTTCTACTGTGCATCAGGATCCTGCCTGGTGTGTGTGGGGTTTCACTGTGTATCAGGGTCCTGCCAGGTGTGTATGGGGTTTTCACAGTGGATCAGGACCCTGCCAGGTGTGTATGGGGTTTTCACTGTGCATCAGGTTCCTGCCTGGTGTGTCTGGTGTTTCACTGTGTATCAGGGTCCTGCCAGGTGTGTATGGGGTTTCCCTGTGTATCAGGGTCCTGCCAGGTGTATATGGGGTTTCACTGTGGATCAGGATCCTGCCAGGTGTGTTTGGGGTTTTCACAGTGGATCAGGATCCTGCCAGTTGTGTATGGGGTTTTCACAGTGCATCAGGATCCTGCCAGGTGTGTATGGGGTTTTCACAGTGGATCAGGGTCCTGCCAGGTGTGTATGGGTTTTTCACAGTCGATCAGTATCCTGCCAGGTGTGTATGGGGTTTTCACTGTGCAACAGGATCCTGCCTTGTGTGTTTGGGGTTTCACTGTGTATCAGGGTCCTGCCAGGTGTGTATGGGGTTTCACAGTGTATCAGGGTCCTGCCAGGTGTGTTTGGTGTTTTCACAGTGTATCAGGATACTGCCAGGTGTGTATGGGGTTTTTACTGTGGATCAGGATCCTGCCATGTGTGAATGGGGTTTTCCCAGTGTATCAGGATCCTGTCAGGTGTGGATGGGAGTTTCACCATTTATCAGGATCCTGCTAGGTGTGTATGGGGGTTTCACAGTGTATCAGGATCCTGCCACGTGTGTATGGGGTTTTCACAGTGGATCAGGGTCCTGCCAGGTGTGTATCGGGGTTTCACAGTGGTTCAGGATGCTGCCAGATGTGTATGGGGTGTTCACATTATATCAGGATACTGCCAGATGTGAATGGGGTTTCACAGTGCATCAGGATCCTGCCAGGTGTGTATGGGGTTTCACAGTGCATCTGTTTCCTGCCAGGTGTGTGTGGGGTTTCACAGTGTATCAGGATCCTGCCAGTGTGGATGGGGGATTCACAGTGGATCAGTATCCTGCCAGGTGTGTATGGGGTTTCACAGTGCATCAGGATCCTGCCAGGTGTGTATGGGGTTTCACAGTGCATCTGTTTCCTGCCAGGTGTGTGTGGGGTTTCACAGTGTATCAGCATCCTGCCAGGTGTTTATGGGTGTTTCACAGTGGATCAGGATCCTGCCAGGTGTGTATGCGGTTTCACAGTGTATCTGGATCCTGCCACGTGTGTATGGGGTTTCACAGTGTATCAGGATCTTGCCGCGTGTGTATGGGGTTTTCACAGTGTATCAGGATCCTTCCAGGTGTGTATGGGGGTTTCACAGTGGATCAGGATCCTGCCAGGTGTGTATGGGGTTTCACAGTGCATCAGGATCCTGCCACGTGTGTATGGGGTTTCACAGTGTATCAGGATCCTTCCAGGTGTGTATTGGGTTTCACAGTGTATCAGGATCCTGCCAGATGTGAATGGGGTTGCACTGTGCATGAGGAACCTGCCAGGTGTGTACGGGGTCTTCACAGTGTATCAGGATCCTGCCAAATGTGTGCGGGGTTTCAAAGTTCATCAGGATCCTGCCAGGTGTGTATGGGGTTTCACAGAGGATCAGGATCCTGCCAGGTGTGCACGGGGTTTTCACAATCTTTCAGGATCCTGCCTGGTGTGTACGGGGTTTCACAGAGCATCAGGATACTGCCAGGTGTGTACGGGGTTTTCACAATATATCAGGATCCTGCCAGGTGAATACAGGGGTTTCACAGTTTATCTGGATCCTGCCAAGTGTGTATGGGGTTTTCACTGTGGATCAGGAACCTGCCAGGTGTGCATGGGGTTTCACAGTGTATCAGGATCCTGCCAGTTGTGAATGGGGATTCACTGTGTATCAGGATTCCTGCCAGGTGTGAATGGGGTTTCACTGTGCATCAGTATTCTGCCAGGTGTGAACGGGGTTTCACAGTGAATCAGGATCCTGCCAGATGTGCAATGGGTTTTCACAGTGTATCAGGATCCTGCCAGATATGAATGGGGTTTCACAGTGCATCAGGATCCAGCCAGACGTGAATGGGATCTCACAGAGGATCAGGATCCTGCCAGATGTGTATGGGGTTTTCACAGTGGATCAGGATCCTGCCAGTTGTGTATGGGGTTTCACAGTGTATCAGGATCCTGCCAGATATGAATTATGTTTCACAGTGTATCAGGATCCTGCCAGACGTGAATGGGATTTCACAGTGGATCAGGATCCTGCCAGATGTGAATGGGGTTTCACTGTGCATCAGGAAACTGCCAGGTGTGTACGGGGTTTTCACAGTGTATCAGGCTCCTGCGAGGTGTGCACGGGGGTTTCACAGATTATCAGGATCCTGCCTGGTGTGTTTGGGGGTTTCACAGTTCGTCAGGATCCTGCCAGGTGCGCATGGGGTTTTCACAGTGGAAAAGGATCCTGCCAGGTGTGTACGGGGTTTCACATAGGATCAGGATACTGCCAGCTGTGCACGGGGTTTTCACAGGATATCAGGATCCTGCCAGATGTGTATGGGGTGTTCACATTATATCAGGATTATGCCAGGTGTGTCTGGGGGTTTCACAGTGTATCAGGATCCTGCCAGGTGTGTATCGGGGTTTCACAGTGGTTCAGGATGCTGCCAGATGTGTATGGGGTGTTCACATTATATCAGGATACTGCCAGATGTGAATGGGGTTTCACTGTGCATCAGGATCCTGCCGGACGTGAATGGGGTTTCACAGTGGATCAGGATCCTGCCAGGTGTATCTGGGGTTTTCACAGTGCATCAGGATCCTGCCAGGTGTGTATGGGGTTTCACAGCGCATCTGTTTCCTGCCAGGTGTGTGTGGGGTTTCACAGTGTATCAGGATCCTGCCTGGTGTGCATGGGGGATTCACAGTGGATCAGGATCCTGCCAGGTGTGTATGGGGATTCACAGTGCATCAGGATCCTGCCAGGTGCGTACGGAGTTTCAGAGTGTATCAGCATCCTGCCAGGTGTGCATGGGGTTTTCACAGTGCATCAGGATCCAGCCAGGTGTTTATGGGGTTTCACAGTGCATCAGGATCCTGCCAGGAGTGTTTGTGTTTTTCACAGTTTATCTGGATCCTGCCAGGTGTGTATGGGGTATTCACAGTTTATCAGGATCCTGCCCGGTGTGTATGGGGTTTTCACAGTGTATCAGGATCCTGCCAGGTGTGTATGGGGTTATCACAGTGTATCAGGATCCTGCCAGGTGTGTATGGGGTTTTCACAGTTGATCAGGATCCTGCCAGGTGTGTATGGGGTTTTCACTGTGGATCAGGATCCTGCCAGGTGTGTGTGGGGTTTTCACAGTGTATCAGTATCCTGCCAGTTGTGCATGGGGTTTCTACTGTGCATCAGGATCCTGCCTGGTGTGTATGGGGTTTCACTGTGTATCAGGGTCCTGCCAGGTGTGTATGGGGTTTTCACAGTGGATCAGGATCCTGCCAGGTGTGCATGGGGTTTTCAGTGTGCATCAGGTTCCTGCCTGGTGTGTATGGGGTTTCACTGTGTATCAGGGTCCAGCCAGGTGTGTATGGGGTTTCCCTGTGTATCAGGGTCCTGCCAGGAGAATATGGGGTTTCACTGTGGATCAGGATCCTGCCACGTGTGTTTGGGGTTTTCACAGTGGATCAGGATCCTGCCAGTTGTGTATGGGGTTTTCACAGTGGATCAGGATCCTGCCAGGTGTGTATGGGGTTTTCACAGTGGATCAGGGTCCTGCCAGGTGTATAAGGGTTTTTCACAGTCGATCAGTCTCCTGCCAGGTGTGTATGGGGTTTTCACTGTGCAACAGGTTCCTGCCTGGTGTGTGTGGGGTTTCACTGTGTTTCAGGGTCCTGCCAGGTGTGTATGGGGTTTCACTGTGTATCAGGGTCCTGCCAGGTGTGTTTGGGGTTCTCACAGTGTATCAGGATCCTTCCAGGTGTGTATGGGGTTTTTACTGTGGATCAGGATCCTGCCATGTGTGAATGGGGTTTTCCCAGTGTATCAGGATCCTGTCAGGTGTGTATGGGTTTTCACAGTGCATCAGGATCCTGCCAGGTGTGTATGGGGGTTTCGCAGTGTATCAGGATCCTGCCAGGTGTTTATGGGGGTTTCACAGTGGATCAGGATCCTGCCAGGTGTGTATGGGGTTTCACAGAGTATCAGGATCCTTCGAGGTGTGCATGGGGTTTTCACAGTGTATCAGGATCCAGCCTGGTGTTTATGGGGTTTCACAATGCATCAGGATACTGCCAGGAGTGTTTGTATTTTTCACAGTTTATCTGGATCCTGCCAGGTGTGTATGGGGTATTCACAGTTCATCAGGATCCTGCCCGGTGTGTATGGGGTTTTCACAGTGTATCAGGATCCTGCCAGGTGTGTATGGGGTTATCACAGTGTATCAGGATCCTGCCAGGTGTGTATGGGGTTTTCACAGTTGATCAGAATCCTGCCAGGTGTGTATGGGGTTTTCACAGTGTATCAGTATCCTGCCAGGTGTGCATGGGATTTTCACAGTGTATCAGGATCCTGCCAGGTGTGTATGGGGTTTTCACAGTGTATCAGTATCCTGCCAGGTGTGCATGGGATTTTCACAGTGTATCAGGTTCCTGCCTGGTGTGTCTGGTGTTTCACTGTGTATCAGGGTCCTGCCAGGTGTGTATGGGGTTTCCCTGTGTATCAGGGTCCTGCCAGGTGTATATGGGGTTTCACTGTGGATCAGGATCCTGCCAGGTGTGTTTGGGGTTTTCACAGTGGATCAGGATCCTGCCAGTTGTGTATGGGGTTTTCACAGTGCATCAGGATCCTGCCAGGTGTGTATGGGGTTTTCACAGTGGATCAGGGTCCTGCCAGGTGTGTATGGGTTTTTCACAGTCGATCAGTATCCTGCCAGGTGTGTATGGGGTTTTCACTGTGCAACAGGATCCTGCCTTGTGTGTTTGGGGTTTCACTGTGTATCAGGGTCCTGCCAGGTGTGTATGGGGTTTCACAGTGTATCAGGGTCCTGCCAGGTGTGTTTGGTGTTTTCACAGTGTATCAGGATACTGCCAGGTGTGTATGGGGTTTTTACTGTGGATCAGGATCCTGCCATGTGTGAATGGGGTTTTCCCAGTGTATCAGGATCCTGTCAGGTGTGGATGGGAGTTTCACCATTTATCAGGATCCTGCTAGGTGTGTATGGGGGTTTCACAGTGTATCAGGATCCTGCCACGTGTGTATGGGGTTTTCACAGTGGATCAGGGTCCTGCCAGGTGTGTATCGGGGTTTCACAGTGGTTCAGGATGCTGCCAGATGTGTATGGGGTGTTCACATTATATCAGGATACTGCCAGATGTGAATGGGGTTTCACAGTGCATCAGGATCCTGCCAGGTGTGTATGGGGTTTCACAGTGCATCTGTTTCCTGCCAGGTGTGTGTGGGGTTTCACAGTGTATCAGGATCCTGCCAGTGTGGATGGGGGATTCACAGTGGATCAGTATCCTGCCAGGTGTGTATGGGGTTTCACAGTGCATCAGGATCCTGCCAGGTGTGTATGGGGTTTCACAGTGCATCTGTTTCCTGCCAGGTGTGTGTGGGGTTTCACAGTGTATCAGCATCCTGCCAGGTGTTTATGGGTGTTTCACAGTGGATCAGGATCCTGCCAGGTGTGTATGCGGTTTCACAGTGTATCTGGATCCTGCCACGTGTGTATGGGGTTTCACAGTGTATCAGGATCTTGCCGCGTGTGTATGGGGTTTTCTCAGTGTATCAGGATCCTTCCAGGTGTGTATGGGGGTTTCACAGTGGATCAGGATCCTGCCAGGTGTGTATGGGGTTTCACAGTGCATCAGGATCCTGCCACGTGTGTATGGGGTTTCACAGTGTATCAGGATCCTTCCAGGTGTGTATTGGGTTTCACAGTGTATCAGGATCCTGCCAGATGTGAATGGGGTTGCACTGTGCATGAGGAACCTGCCAGGTGTGTACGGGGTCTTCACAGTGTATCAGGATCCTGCCAAATGTGTGCGGGGTTTCAAAGTTCATCAGGATCCTGCCAGGTGTGTATGGGGTTTCACAGAGGATCAGGATCCTGCCAGGTGTGCACGGGGTTTTCACAATCTTTCAGGATCCTGCCTGGTGTGTACGGGGTTTCACAGAGCATCAGGATCCTGCCAGGTGTGTACGGGGTTTTCACAATATATCAGGATCCTGCCAGGTGAATACGGGGGTTTCACAGTTTATCTGGATCCTGCCAAGTGTGTATGGGGTTTTCACTGTGGATCAGGAACCTGCCAGGTGTGCATGGGGTTTCACAGTGTATCAGGATCCTGCCAGTTGTGAATGGGGATTCACTGTGTATCAGGATTCCTGCCAGGTGTGAATGGGGTTTCACTGTGCATCAGTATTCTGCCAGGTGTGAACGGGGTTTCACAGTGAATTAGGATCCTGCCAGATGTGCAATGGGTTTTCACAGGGTATCAGGATCCTGCCAGATATGAATGGGGTTTCACAGTGCATCAGGATCCAGCCAGACGTGAATGGGATCTCACAGAGGATCAGGATCCTGCCAGATGTGTATGGGGTTTTCACAGTGGATCAGGATCCTGCCAGTTGTGTATGGGGTTTCACAGTGTATCAGGATCCTGCCAGATATGAATTATGTTTCACAGTGTATCAGGATCCTGCCAGACGTGAATGGGATTTCACAGTGGATCAGGATCCTGCCAGATGTGAATGGGGTTTCACTGTGCATCAGGAAACTGCCAGGTGTGTACGGGGTTTTCACAGTGTATCAGGCTCCTGCGAGGTGTGCACGGGGGTTTCACAGATTATCAGGATCCTGCCTGGTGTGTTTGGGGGTTTCACAGTTCGTCAGGATCCTGCCAGGTGCGCATGGGGTTTTCACAGTGGAAAAGGATCCTGCCAGGTGTGTACGGGGTTTCACATAGGATCAGGATACTGCCAGCTGTGCACGGGGTTTTCACAGGATATCAGGATCCTGCCAGATGTGTATGGGGTGTTCACATTATATCAGGATCCTGCCAGGTGTGTCTGGGGGTTTCACAGTGTATCAGGATCCTGCCAGGTGTGTATCGGGGTTTCACAGTGGTTCAGGATGCTGCCAGATGTGTATGGGGTGTTCACATTATATCAGGATACTGCCAGATGTGAATGGGGTTTCACTGTGCATCAGGATCCTGCCGGACGTGAATGGGGTTTCACAGTGGATCAGGATCCTGCCAGGTGTATCTGGGGTTTTCACAGTGCATCAGGATCCTGCCAGGTGTGTATGGGGTTTCACAGCGCATCTGTTTCCCGCCAGGTGTGTGTGGGGTTTCACAGTGTATCAGGATCCTGCCTGGTGTGCATGGGGGATTCACAGTGGATCAGGATCCTGCCAGGTGTGTATGGGGATTCACAGTGCATCAGGATCCTGCCAGGTGCGTACGGAGTTTCAGAGTGTATCAGCATCCTGCCAGGTGTGCATGGGGTTTTCACAGTGCATCAGGATCCAGCCAGGTGTTTATGGGGTTTCACAGTGCATCAGGATCCTGCCAGGAGTGTTTGTGTTTTTCACAGTTTATCTGGATCCTGCCAGGTGTGTATGGGGTATTCACAGTTTATCAGGATCCTGCCCGGTGTGTATGGGGTTTTCACAGTGTATCAGGATCCTGCCAGGTGTGTATGGGGTTATCACAGTGTATCAGGATCCTGCCAGGTGTGTATGGGGTTTTCACAGTTGATCAGGATCCTGCCAGGTGTGTATGGGGTTTTCACTGTGTATCAGGATCCTGCCAGGTGTGCATGGGATTTTCACAGTGTATCAGGATCCTGCCAGGTGTGTATGGGGTTTTCACAGTGGATCAGGATCCTGCCAGGTGTGTGTGGGGTTTTCACAATGTATCAGGATCCTGCCAGGTGTGTATGGGGTTTTCACAGTGTATCAGTATCCTGCCAGTTGTGCATGGGGTTTCTACTGTGCATCAGGATCCTGCCTGGTGTGTATGGGGTTTCACTGTGTATCAGGGTCCTGCCAGGTGTGTATGGGGTTTTCACAGTGGATCAGGATCCTGCCAGGTGTGCATGGGGTTTTCAGTGTGCATCAGGTTCCTGCCTGGTGTGTATGGGGTTTCACTGTGTATCAGGGTCCAGCCAGGTGTGTATGGGGTTTCCCTGTGTATCAGGGTCCTGCCAGGAGAATATGGGGTTTCACTGTGGATCAGGATCCTGCCACGTGTGTTTGGAGTTTTCACAGTGGATCAGGATCCTGCCAGTTGTGTATGGGGTTTTCACAGTGGATCAGGATCCTGCCAGGTGTGTATGGGGTTTTCACAGTGGATCAGGGTCCTGCCAGGTGTGTAAGGGTTTTTCACAGTCGATCAGTCTCCTGCCAGGTGTGTATGGGGTTTTCACTGTGCAACAGGTTCCTGCCTGGTGTGTGTGGGGTTTCACTGTGTTTCAGGGTCCTGCCAGGTGTGTATGGGGTTTCACTGTGTATCAGGGTCCTGCCAGGTGTGTTTGGGGTTCTCACAGTGTATCAGGATCCTTCCAGGTGTGTATGGGGTTTTTACTGTGGATCAGGATCCTGCCATGTGTGAATGGGGTTTTCCCAGTGTATCAGGATCCTGTCAGGTGTGTATGGGTTTTCACAGTGCATCAGGATCCTGCCAGGTGTGTATGGGGGTTTCGCAGTGTATCAGGATCCTGCCAGGTGTTTATGGGGGTTTCACAGTGGATCAGGATCCTGCCAGGTGTGTATGGGGTTTCACAGAGTATCAGGATCCTTCGAGGTGTGCATGGGGTTTTCACAGTGTATCAGGATCCAGCCTGGTGTTTATGGGGTTTCACAATGCATCAGGATACTGCCAGGAGTGTTTGTATTTTTCACAGTTTATCTGGATCCTGCCAGGTGTGTATGGGGTATTCACAGTTCATCAGGATCCTGCCCGGTGTGTATGGGATTTTCACAGTGTATCAGGATCCTGCCAGGTGTGTATGGGGTTATCACAGTGTATCAGGATCCTGCCAGGTGTGTATGGGGTTTTCACAGTTGATCAGAATCCTGCCAGGTGTGTATGGGGTTTTCACAGTGTATCAGTATCCTGCCAGGTGTGCATGGGATTTTCACAGTGTATCAGGATCCTGCCAGGTGTGTATGGGGTTTTCACAGTGGATCAGGATCCTGCCAGGTGTGTGTGGGGTTTTCACAGTTTATCAGGCTCCTGCCAGGTGTTGATGAGGTTTTAACATTGTATCAGGATCCTACCAGGTGTGTATGGGGTTTTCACAAAGTATCAGGATCATGCCAGGTGTGTATGGGTTTTTCACAGTGTATCAGTATCCTGCCAGTTGTGCATGGGGTTTCTACTGTGCATCAGGATCCTGCCTGGTGTGTGTGGGGTTTCACTGTGTATCAGGGTCCTGCCAGGTGTGTATGGGGTTTTCACAGTGGATCAGGACCCTGCCAGGTGTGTATGGGGTTTTCACTGTGCATCAGGTTCCTGCCTGGTGTGTCTGGTGTTTCACTGTATATCAGGGTCCTGCCAGGTGTGTATGGGGTTTCCCTGTGTATCAGGGTCCTGCCAGGTGTATATGGGGTTTCACTGTGGATCAGGATCCTGCCAGGTGTGTTTGGGGTTTTCACAGTGGATCAGGATCCTGCCAGTTGTGTATGGGGTTTTCACAGTGCATCAGGATCCTGCCAGGTGTGCATGGGATTTTCACAGTGTATGAGGATCCTGCCAGGTGTGTATGGGGTTTTCACAGTGGATCAGGATCCTGCCAGGTGTGTGTGGGGTTTTCACAGTTTATCAGGCTCCTGCCAGGTGTTGATGAGGTTTTAACATTGTATCAGGATCCTACCAGGTGTGTATGGGGTTTTCACAATGTATCAGGATAATGCCTGATGTGTATGGGTTTTTCACAGTGTATCAGTATCCTGCCAGTTGTGCATGGGGTTTCTACTGTGCATCAGGATCCTGCCTGGTGTGTGTGGGGTTTCACTGTGTATCAGGGTCCTGCCAGGTGTGTATGGGGTTTTCACAGTGGATCAGGACCCTGCCAGGTGTGTATGGGGTTTTCACTGTGCATCAGGTTCCTGCCTGGTGTGTCTGGTGTTTCACTGTGTATCAGGGTCCTGCCAGGTGTGTATGGGGTTTCCCTGTGTATCAGGGTCCTGCCAGGTGTATATGGGGTTTCACTGTGGATCAGGATCCTGCCAGTTGTGTATGGGGTTTTCACAGTGCATCAGGATCCTGCCAGGTGTGTATGGGGTTTTCACAGTGGATCAGGGTCCTGCCAGGTGTGTATGGGTTTTTCACAGTCGATCAGTATCCTGCCAGGTGTGTATGGGGTTTTCACTGTGCAACAGGATCCTGCCTTGTGTGTTTGGGGTTTCACTGTGTATCAGGGTCCTGCCAGGTGTGTATGGGGTTTCACAGTGTATCAGGGTCCTGCCAGGTGTGTTTGGTGTTTTCACAGTGTATCAGGATACTGCCAGGTGTGTATGGGGTTTTTACTGTGGATCAGGATCCTGCCATGTGTGAATGGGGTTTTCCCAGTGTATCAGGATCCTGTCAGGTGTGGATGGGAGTTTCACCATTTATCAGGATCCTGCTAGGTGTGTATGGGGGTTTCACAGTGTATCAGGATCCTGCCACGTGTGTATGGGGTTTTCACAGTGGATCAGGGTCCTGCCAGGTGTGTATCGGGGTTTCACAGTGGTTCAGGATGCTGCCAGATGTGTATGGGGTGTTCACATTATATCAGGATACTGCCAGATGTGAATGGGGTTTCACAGTGCATCAGGATCCTGCCAGGTGTGTATGGGGTTTCACAGTGCATCTGTTTCCTGCCAGGTGTGTGTGGGGTTTCACAGTGTATCAGGATCCTGCCAGTGTGGATGGGGGATTCACAGTGGATCAGTATCCTGCCAGGTGTGTATGGGGTTTCACAGTGCATCAGGATCCTGCCAGGTGTGTATGGGGTTTCACAGTGCATCTGTTTCCTGCCAGGTGTGTGTGGGGTTTCACAGTGTATCAGCATCCTGCCAGGTGTTTATGGGTGTTTCACAGTGGATCAGGATCCTGCCAGGTGTGTATGCGGTTTCACAGTGTATCTGGATCCTGCCACGTGTGTATGGGGTTTCACAGTGTATCAGGATCTTGCCGCGTGTGTATGGGGTTTTCACAGTGTATCAGGATCCTTCCAGGTGTGTATGGGGGTTTCACAGTGGATCAGGATCCTGCCAGGTGTGTATGGGGTTTCACAGTGCATCAGGATCCTGCCACGTGTGTATGGGGTTTCACAGTGTATCAGGATCCTTCCAGGTGTGTATTGGGTTTCACAGTGTATCAGGATCCTGCCAGATGTGAATGGGGTTGCACTGTGCATGAGGAACCTGCCAGGTGTGTACGGGGTCTTCACAGTGTATCAGGATCCTGCCAAATGTGTGCGGGGTTTCAAAGTTCATCAGGATCCTGCCAGGTGTGTATGGGGTTTCACAGAGGATCAGGATCCTGCCAGGTGTGCACGGGGTTTTCACAATCTTTCAGGATCCTGCCTGGTGTGTACGGGGTTTCACAGAGCATCAGGATCCTGCCAGGTGTGTACGGGGTTTTCACAATATATCAGGATCCTGCCAGGTGAATACGGGGGTTTCACAGTTTATCTGGATCCTGCCAAGTGTGTATGGGGTTTTCACTGTGGATCAGGAACCTGCCAGGTGTGCATGGGGTTTCACAGTGTATCAGGATCCTGCCAGTTGTGAATGGGGATTCACTGTGTATCAGGATTCCTGCCAGGTGTGAATGGGGTTTCACTGTGCATCAGTATTCTGCCAGGTGTGAATGGGGTTTCACAGTGAATCAGGATCCTGCCAGATGTGCAATGGGTTTTCACAGTGTATCAGGATCCTGCCAGTTGTGTATGGGGTTTCACAGTGTATCAGGATCCTGCCAGATATGAATTATGTTTCACAGTGTATCAGGATCCTGCCAGACGTGAATGGGATTTCACAGTGGATCAGGATCCTGCAAGTTGTGTATGGGGTTTCACAGTGTATCAGGATCCTGCCAGATATGAATTATGTTTCACAGTGTATCAGGATCCTGCCAGACGTGAATGGGATTTCACAGTGGATCAGGATCCTGCCAGATGTGAATGGGGTTTCACTGTGCATCAGGAAACTGCCAGGTGTGTACGGGGTTTTCACAGTGTATCAGGCTCCTGCGAGGTGTGCACGGGGGTTTCACAGATTATCAGGATCCTGCCTGGTGTGTTTGGGGGTTTCACAGTTCGTCAGGATCCTGCCAGGTGCGCATGGGGTTTTCACAGTGGAAAAGGATCCTGCCAGGTGTGTACGGGGTTTCACATAGGATCAGGATACTGCCAGCTGTGCACGGGGTTTTCACAGGATATCAGGATCCTGCCAGATGTGTATGGGGTGTTCACATTATATCAGGATCCTGCCAGGTGTGTCTGGGGGTTTCACAGTGTATCAGGATCCTGCCAGGTGTGTATCGGGGTTTCACAGTGGTTCAGGATGCTGCCAGATGTGTATGGGGTGTTCACATTATATCAGGATACTGCCAGATGTGAATGGGGTTTCACTGTGCATCAGGATCCTGCCGGACGTGAATGGGGTTTCACAGTGGATCAGGATCCTGCCAGGTGTATCTGGGGTTTTCACAGTGCATCAGGATCCTGCCAGGTGTGTATGGGGTTTCACAGCGCATCTGTTTCCTGCCAGGTGTGTGTGGGGTTTCACAGTGTATCAGGATCCTGCCTGGTGTGCATGGGGGATTCACAGTGGATCAGGATCCTGCCAGGTGTGTATGGGGATTCACAGTGCATCAGGATCCTGCCAGGTGCGTACGGAGTTTCAGAGTGTATCAGCATCCTGCCAGGTGTGCATGGGGTTTTCACAGTGCATCAGGATCCAGCCAGGTGTTTATGGGGTTTCACAGTGCATCAGGATCCTGCCAGGAGTGTTTGTGTTTTTCACAGTTTATCTGGATCCTGCCAGGTGTGTATGGGGTATTCACAGTTTATCAGGATCCTGCCCGGTGTGTATGGGGTTTTCACAGTGTATCAGGATCCTGCCAGGTGTGTATGGGGTTATCACAGTGTATCAGGATCCTGCCAGGTGTGTATGGGGTTTTCACAGTTGATCAGGATCCTGCCAGGTGTGTATGGGGTTTTCACTGTGTATCAGGATCCTGCCAGGTGTGCATGGGATTTTCACAGTGTATCAGGATCCTGCCAGGTGTGTATGGGGTTTTCACAGTGGATCAGGATCCTGCCAAATGTGTGCGGGGTTTCAAAGTTCATCAGGATCCTGCCAGGTGTGTCTGGGGTTTCACAGAGGATCAGGATCCTGCCAGGTGTGCACGGGGTTTTCACAATCTTTCAGGATCCTGCCTGGTGTGTACGGGGTTTCACAGAGCATCAGGATCCTGCCAGGTGTGTACGGGGTTTTCACAATATATCAGGATCCTGCCAGGTGAATACGGGGGTTTCACAGTTTATCTGGATCCTGCCAAGTGTGTATGGGGTTTTCACTGTGGATCAGGAACCTGCCAGGTGTGCATGGGGTTTCACAGTGTATCAGGATCCTGCCAGTTGTGAATGGGGATTCACTGTGTATCAGGATTCCTGCCAGGTGTGAATGGGGTTTCACTGTGCATCAGTATTCTGCCAGGTGTGAACGGGGTTTCACAGTGAATCAGGATCCTGCCAGATGTGCAATGGGTTTTCACAGTGTATCAGGATCCTGCCAGATATGAATGGGGTTTCACAGTGCATCAGGATCCAGCCAGACGTGAATGGGATCTCACAGAGGATCAGGATCCTGCCAGATGTGTATGGGGTTTTCACAGTGGATCAGGATCCAGCCAGACGTGAATGGGATCTCACAGAGGATCAGGATCCTGCCAGATGTGTATGGGGTTTTCACAGTGGATCAGGATCCTGCCAGTTGTGTATGGGGTTTCACAGTGTATCAGGATCCTGCCAGATATGAATTATGTTTCACAGTGTATCAGGATCCTGCCAGACGTGAATGGGATTTCACAGTGGATCAGGATCCTGCCAGATGTGAATGGGGTTTCACTGTGCATCAGGAAACTGCCAGGTGTGTACGGGGTTTTCACAGTGTATCAGGCTCCTGCGAGGTGTGCACGGGGGTTTCACAGATTATCAGGATCCTGCCTGGTGTGTTTGGGGGTTTCACAGTTCGTCAGGATCCTGCCAGGTGCGCATGGGGTTTTCACAGTGGAAAAGGATCCTGCCAGGTGTGTACGGGGTTTCACATAGGATCAGGATACTGCCAGCTGTGCACGGGGTTTTCACAGGATATCAGGATCCTGCCAGATGTGTATGGGGTGTTCACATTATATCAGGATCCTGCCAGGTGTGACTGGGGGTTTCACAGTGTATCAGGATCCTGCCAGGTGTGTATCGGGGTTTCACAGTGGTTCAGGATGCTGCCAGATGTGTATGGGGTGTTCACATTATATCAGGATACTGCCAGATGTGAATGGGGTGTTCACATTATATCAGGATACTGCCAGATGTGAATGGGGTTTCACTGTGCATCAGGATCCTGCCGGACGTGAATGGGGTTTCACAGTGGATCAGGATCCTGCCAGGTGTATCTGGGGTTTTCACAGTGCATCAGGATCCTGCCAGGTGTGTATGGGGTTTCACAGCGCATCTGTTTCCTGCCAGGTGTGTGTGGGGTTTCACAGTGTATCAGGATCCTGCCTGGTGTGCATGGGGGATTCACAGTGGATCAGGATCCTGCCAGGTGTGTATGGGGATTCACAGTGCATCAGGATCCTGCCAGGTGCGTATGGAGTTTCAGAGTGTATCAGCATCCTGCCAGGTGTGCATGGGGTTTTCACAGTGCATCAGGATCCTGCCAGGTGTGTATGGGGTTTTCACTGTGTATCAGGATCCTGCCAGGTGTGCATGGGATTTTCACAGTGTATCAGGATCCTGCCAGGTGTGTATGGGGTTTTCACAGTGGATCAGGATCCTGCCAGGTGTGTGTGGGGTTTTCACAATGTATCAGGATCCTGCCAGGTGTGTATGGGGTTTTCACAGTGGATCAGTATCCTGCCAGTTGTGCATGGGGTTTCTACTGTGCATCAGGATCCTGCCTGGTGTGTATGGGGTTTCACTGTGTATCAGGGTCCTGCCAGGTGTGTATGGGTTTTTCACAGTGGATCAGGATCCTGCCAGGTGTGCATGGGGTTTTCAGTGTGCATCAGGTTCCTGCCTGGTGTGTATGGGGTTTCACTGTGGATCAGGGTCCAGCCAGGTGTGTATGGGGTTTCCCTGTGTATCAGGGTCCTGCCAGGTGAATATGGGGTTTCACTGTGGATCAGGATCCTGCCACGTGTGTTTGGGGTTTTCACAGTGGATCAGGATCCTGCCAGTTGTGTATGGGGTTTTCACAGTGGATCAGGATCCTGCCAGGTGTGTATGGGGTTTTCACAGTGGATCAGGGTCCTGCCAGGTGTGTAAGGGTTTTTCACAGTCGATCAGTCTCCTGCCAGGTGTGTATGGGGTTTTCACTGTGCAACAGGATCCTGCCTGGTGTGTGTGGGGTTTCACTGTGTTTCAGGGTCCTGCCAGGTGTGTATGGGGTTTCACTGTGTATCAGGGTCCTGCCAGGTGTGTTTGGGGTTCTCACAGTGTATCAGGATCCTTCCAGGTGTGTATGGGGTTTTTACTGTGGATCAGGATCCTGCCATGTGTGAATGGGGTTTTCCCAGTGTATCAGGATCCTGTCAGGTGTGTATGGGTTTTCACAGTGCATCAGGATCCTGCCAGGTGTGTATGGGGGTTTCGCAGTGTATCAGGATCCTGCCAGGTGTTTATGGGGGTTTCACAGTGGATCAGGATCCTGCCAGGTGTGTATGGGGTTTCACAGAGTATCAGGATCCTTCGAGGTGTGCATGGGGTTTTCACAGTGTATCAGGATCCAGCCTGGTGTTTATGGGGTTTCACAATGCATCAGGATACTGCCAGGAGTGTTTGTATTTTTCACAGTTTATCTGGATCCTGCCAGGTGTGTATGGGGTATTCACAGTTCATCAGGATCCTGCCCGGTGTGTATGGGGTTTTCACAGTGTATCAGGATCCTGCCAGGTGTGTATGGGGTTATCACAGTGTATCAGGATCCTGCCAGGTGTGTATGGGGTTTTCACAGTTGATCAGAATCCTGCCAGGTGTGTATGGGGTTTTCACAGTGTATCAGTATCCTGCCAGGTGTGCATGGGATTTTCACAGTGTATCAGGATCCTGCCAGGTGTGTATGGGGTTTTCACAGTGGATCAGGATCCTGCCAGGTGTGTGTGGGGTTTTCACAGTTTATCAGGCTCCTGCCAGGTGTTGATGAGGTTTTAACATTGTATCAGGATCCTACCAGGTGTGTATGGGGTTTTCACAATGTATCAGGATCATGCCAGGTGTGTATGGGTTTTTCACAGTGTATCAGTATCCTGCCAGTTGTGCATGGGGTTTCTACTGTGCATCAGGATCCTGCCTGGTGTGTGTGGGGTTTCACTGTGTATCAGGGTCCTGCCAGGTGTGTATGGGGTTTTCACAGTGGATCAGGACCCTGCCAGGTGTGTATGGGGTTTTCACTGTGCATCAGGTTCCTGCCTGGTGTGTCTGGTGTTTCACTGTGTATCAGGGTCCTGCCAGGTGTGTATGGGGTTTCCCTGTGTATCAGGGTCCTGCCAGGTGTATATGGGGTTTCACTGTGGATCAGGATCCTGCCAGGTGTGTTTGGGGTTTTCACAGTGGATCAGGATCCTGCCAGTTGTGTATGGGGTTTTCACAGTGCATCAGGATCCTGCCAGGTGTGTATGGGATTTTCACAGTGTATCAGGATCCTGCCAGGTGTGTATGGGGTTTTCACAGTGGATCAGGATCCTGCCAGGTGTGTGTGGGGTTTTCACAGTTTATCAGGCTCCTGCCAGGTGTTGATGAGGTTTTAACATTGTATCAGGATCCTACCAGGTGTGTATGGGGTTTTCACAATGTATCAGGATCATGCCAGGTGTGTATGGGTTTTTCACAGTGTATCAGTATCCTGCCAGTTGTGCATGGGGTTTCTACTGTGCATCAGGATCCTGCCTGGTGTGTGTGGGGTTTCACTGTGTATCAGGGTCCTGCCAGGTGTGTATGGGGTTTTCACAGTGGATCAGGACCCTGCCAGGTGTGTATGGGGTTTTCACTGTGCATCAGGTTCCTGCCTGGTGTGTCTGGTGTTTCACTGTGTATCAGGGTCCTGCCAGGTGTGTATGGGGTTTCCCTGTGTATCAGGGTCCTGCCAGGTGTATATGGGGTTTCACTGTGGATCAGGATCCTGCCAGGTGTGTTTGGGGTTTTCACAGTGGATCAGGATCCTGCCAGTTGTGTATGGGGTTTTCACAGTGCATCAGGATCCTGCCAGGTGTGTATGGGGTTTTCACAGTGGATCAGGGTCCTGCCAGGTGTGTATGGGTTTTTCACAGTCGATCAGTATCCTGCCAGGTGTGTATGGGGTTTTCACTGTGCAACAGGATCCTGCCTTGTGTGTTTGGGGTTTCACTGTGTATCAGGGTCCTGCCAGGTGTGTATGGGATTTCACAGTGTATCAGGGTCCTGCCAGGTGTGTTTGGTGTTTTCACAGTGTATCAGGATACTGCCAGGTGTGTATGGGGTTTTTACTGTGGATCAGGATCCTGCCATGTGTGAATGGGGTTTTCCCAGTGTATCAGGATCCTGTCAGGTGTGGATGGGAGTTTCACCATTTATCAGGATCCTGCTAGGTGTGTATGGGGGTTTCACAGTGTATCAGGATCCTGCCACGTGTGTATGGGGTTTTCACAGTGTATCGGGGTCCTGCCAGGTGTGTATGGGGTTTCACTGTGTATCAGTGTCCTGCCAGGAGTGGATGGGGTTTTCACTGCGCATCAGGATCCTGCCAGGTGTGTTCGGGGTTTTCATTGTATCAGAATCCTGCCAGGTTTGACTATGGTTTCACAGTGCATCAGGATCCTGCCAGGTGTGTACGGGGGTTTCACAGTGGTTCAGGATGCTGCCAGATGTGTATGGGGTTTTCATATTATATCAGGATACTGCCAGATGTGAATGGGGTTTCACTGTGCATCAGGATCCTGCCAGACGTGAATGGGGTTTCACAGTGGTTCAGGATCCTGCCAGGTGTGAGTGGGGTTTCACAGTGGATCAGGATCCTGCCAGGTGTGTATGGGGTTTTCACAGTGTATCAGGATCCTGCCAGGTGTGTATGGGGTTTCACGGTGTATCAGGATCCTGCCAGATATGAATGGGGTTTCACAGTGTATCAGGATCCTGCCTGACGTGAATGGTGTTTCACAATGGATCAGGATCCTGCCAGATGTGTATGTGGTTTTCACAGTTTATCAGGATCCTGACAGGTGTGTATGGGGTTTTCACAGTTTATCAGGATCCTGCCAGGTGTGTATGGGGTTTTCACAGTATATCAGAATCCTGCCCGGTGTGTCTTGGGTTTTCACAGTGTATCAGAATCCTGCCAGGTGTGTATGGGGTTTTCACAGTTTATCAGGATCCTGCCAGGTGTGTACGGGGTTTTCACAGTTTATCAGGATTCAGCCAGGAGTGGATGGGGTTTTCACTGCGCATCAGGATCCTGCCAGGTGTGTTCGGGGTTTTCAGTGTATCAGAATCCTGCCAGGTTTGACTATGGTTTCACAGTGCATCAGGATCCTGCCAGGTGTGTACGGGGGTTTCACAGTGGTTCAGGATGCTGCCAGATGTGTATGGGGTTTTCATATTATATCAGGATACTGCCAGATGTGAATGGGGTTTCACTGTGCATCAGGATCCTGCCAGACGTGAATGGGGTTTCACAGTGGTTCAGGATCCTGCCAGGTGTGAGTGGGGTTTCACAGTGGATCAGGATCCTGCCAGGTGTGTATGGGGTTTTCACAGTGTATCAGGATCCTGCCAGGTGTGTATGGGGTTTCACGGTGTATCAGGATCCTGCCAGATATGAATGGGGTTTCACAGTGTATCAGGATCCTGCCTGACGTGAATGGTGTTTCACAATGGATCAGGATCCTGCCAGATGTGTATGTGGTTTTCACAGTTTATCAGGATCCTGACAGGTGTGTCTGGGGTTTTCACTGTTTATCAGGATCCTGCCAGGTGTGTATGGGGTTTTCACAGTATATCAGAATCCTGCCCGGTGTGTCTTGGGTTTTCACA
Source organism: Heterodontus francisci (assembly GCF_036365525.1). Lineage (NCBI taxonomy): Eukaryota > Metazoa > Chordata > Chondrichthyes > Heterodontiformes > Heterodontidae > Heterodontus > Heterodontus francisci. The sequence goes on from NW_027141375.1 coordinate 1,437,693, forward strand.
GTGTATCAGAATCCTGCCAGGTGTGTATGGGGTTTTCACAGTTTATCAGGATCCTGCCAGGTGTGTACGGGGTTTTCACAGTTTATCAGGATTCAGCCAGGTGTGTAGGGGTTTTCACAGTGTATCAGTATCCTGCCAGGTGTGTATGGGGTTTTCACATTGTTTCAGGATCCTGCCAGGTGTGTATGGGGCTTTCACAGTGGATCAGGATCCTGCCAGGTGTGTATGGGGTTTTCACAGTGGAGCAGGATCCTGCCAGGTGTTTATGGGGTTTTCACAGTGTATCAGTATCCTGCCAGGTGTTTATGGGGTTTTCAGAGTGGATCAGGATCCTGCCAGGTGTGTATGGGGATTTCACAGTGCATCAGGATCCTGCCAGATGTGTATGGGGTTTTCACTGTGCATCAGTATCCTGCCTGGTGTGTCTGGGGTTTCACTGTGTATCAGGGTACTGCCAGGTGTGTTTGGGGTTTCACTGTGTATCAGTGTCCTGCCAGGTGTGTATGGGGTTTCACTGTGTATCAGGATCCTGCCAGGTGTTTATGGGGTTTTCACTGTGTATCAGGATCCTGCCAGCTGTGTATGGGGTATTCACTGTGCATCAGGATCTTGCCTGGTGTGCATGGAGTTTCACTGTGTATCAGGGTCCTGCCAGGTGTGTATGGGGTTTTCACAGTGGATCAGGATCCTGCCAGCTGTGTATGGGGTTTTCACTGTGCATCAGCATCCTGCCTGGTGTGTATGGGGTTTCACTGTGTATCAGGGTCCTGCCAGGTGTGTATGGGGTTTCACTGTGTATCAGGGTCCTGCCAGGTGTTTATGGGGTTTCACTGTGTATCAGGATCCTACCAGGTGTGTTTGGGGTTTTCACAATGCATCAGGATCCTGCCAGTTGTATATGGGGTTTTCACAGTGGATCAGAATCCTGCCAGGTGTGTTTGGGGTTTTCACAGTGGATCAGGTTGCTGCCAGGTGTGTATGGGGTTTTTCACAGTCGATCAGGTTCCTGCCAGTTGTGCAAGGGGATTTCACTGTGCATCAGGATCATGCCTGATGTGTTATGGGGTTTCACTGTGTATCAGGGTCCTGCCAGGTGTGTATGGGGTTTCACTGTGTATCAGGATCCTGCCAGGTGTGTATGGGGTTTTCACAGTGTATCAGGATCCTGCCAGGTGTGTATGGGAGTTTCACCATTTATCAGGATCCTGTCAGGTGTGTATGGGGGTTTAAATGTGTATCAGGATCCTGCCACGTGTGTCTGGGGTTTTCACTGTGTTTCGGGGTCCTGCCAGGTGTGTATGGGGTTTCACTGTGTTTCAGTGTCCTGCCAGGAGTGTATGGGGTTTTCACTGTGCATCAGGATCCTGCCAGGAGTGTTTGGGGTTTTCCATGTATCAGAATCCTGCCAGGTGTGACTATGGTTTCACAGTGTATCAGGATCCTACCAGATGTGAATGGGGTTTAACAGTGGATCAGGATCCTGCCAGGTGTGAATGGGGTTTTCACAGTGTATCAGGATCCTGCTAGGTGTGTGTGGGGTTTCACAGTGTATCAGGATCCTGCCAGTGTGGATGGGGGATTCACAGTGGATCAGTATCCTGCCAGGTGTGTATGGGGTTTCACAGTGCATCAGGATCCTGCCAGGTGTGTATGGGGTTTCACAGTGCATCTGTTTCCTGCCAGGTGTGTGTGGGGTTTCACAGTGTATCAGCATCCTGCCAGGTGTTTATGGGTGTTTCACAGTGGATCAGGATCCTGCCAGGTGTGTATGCGGTTTCACAGTGTATCTGGATCCTGCCACGTGTGTATGGGGTTTCACAGTGTATCAGGATCTTGCCGCGTGTGTATGGGGTTTTCACAGTGTATCAGGATCCTTCCAGGTGTGTATGGGGGTTTCACAGTGGATCAGGATCCTGCCGGGTGTGTATGGGGTTTCACAGTGCATCAGGATCCTGCCACGTGTGTATGGGGTTTCACAGTGTATCAGGATCCTTCCAGGTGTGTATTGGGTTTCACAGTGTATCAGGATCCTGCCAGATGTGAATGGGGTTGCACTGTGCATGAGGAACCTGCCAGGTGTGTACGGGGTCTTCACAGTGTATCAGGATCCTGCCAAATGTGTGCGGGGTTTCAAAGTTCATCAGGATCCTGCCAGGTGTGTATGGGGTTTCACAGAGGATCAGGATCCTGCCAGGTGTGCACGGGGTTTTCACAATCTTTCAGGATCCTGCCTGGTGTGTACGGGGTTTCACAGAGCATCAGGATACTGCCAGGTGTGTACGGGGTTTTCACAATATATCAGGATCCTGCCAGGTGAATACGGGGGTTTCACAGTTTATCTGGATCCTGCCAAGTGTGTATGGGGTTTTCACTGTGGATCAGGAACCTGCCAGGTGTGCATGGGGTTTCACAGTGTATCAGGATCCTGCCAGTTGTGAATGGGGATTCACTGTGTATCAGGATTCCTGCCAGGTGTGAATGGGGTTTCACTGTGCATCAGTATTCTGCCAGGTGTGAACGGGGTTTCACAGTGAATCAGGATCCTGCCAGATGTGCAATGGGTTTTCACAGTGTATCAGGATCCTGCCAGATATGAATGGGGTTTCACAGTGCATCAGGATCCAGCCAGACGTGAATGGGATCTCACAGAGGATCAGGATCCTGCCAGATGTGTATGGGGTTTTCACAGTGGATCAGGATCCTGCCAGTTGTGTATGGGGTTTCACAGTGGATCAGGATCCTGCCAGATGTGAATTATGTTTCACAGTGGATCAGGATCCTGCCAGACGTGAATGGGATTTCACAGTGGATCAGGATCCTGCCAGATGTGAATGGGGTTTCACTGTGCATCAGGAAACTGCCAGGTGTGTACGGGGTTTTCACAGTGTATCAGGCTCCTGCGAGGTGTGCACGGGGGTTTCACAGATTATCAGGATCCTGCCTGGTGTGTTTGGGGGTTTCACAGTTCGTCAGGATCCTGCCAGGTGCGCATGGGGTTTTCACAGTGGAAAAGGATCCTGCCAGGTGTGTACGGGGTTTCACATAGGATCAGGATACTGCCAGCTGTGCACGGGGTTTTCACAGGATATCAGGATCCTGCCAGATGTGTATGGGGTGTTCACATTATATCAGGATCCTGCCAGGTGTGTCTGGGGGTTTCACAGTGTATCAGGATCCTGCCAGGTGTGTATCGGGGTTTCACAGTGGTTCAGGATGCTGCCAGATGTGTATGGGGTGTTCACATTATATCAGGATACTGCCAGATGTGAATGGGGTTTCACTGTGCATCAGGATCCTGCCGGACGTGAATGGGGTTTCACAGTGGATCAGGATCCTGCCAGGTGTATCTGGGGTTTTCACAGTGCATCAGGATCCTGCCAGGTGTGTATGGGGTTTCACAGCGCATCTGTTTCCCGCCAGGTGTGTGTGGGGTTTCACAGTGTATCAGGATCCTGCCTGGTGTGCATGGGGGATTCACAGTGGATCAGGATCCTGCCAGGTGTGTATGGGGATTCACAGTGCATCAGGATCCTGCCAGGTGCGTACGGAGTTTCAGAGTGTATCAGCATCCTGCCAGGTGTGCATGGGGTTTTCACAGTGCATCAGGATCCAGCCAGGTGTTTATGGGGTTTCACAGTGCATCAGGATCCTGCCAGGAGTGTTTGTGTTTTTCACAGTTTATCTGGATCCTGCCAGGTGTGTATGGGGTATTCACAGTTTATCAGGATCCTGCCCGGTGTGTATGGGGTTTTCACAGTGTATCAGGATCCTGCCAGGTGTGTATGGGGTTATCACAGTGTATCAGGATCCTGCCAGCTGTGTATGGGGTTTTCACAGTTGATCAGGATCCTGCCAGGTGTGTATGGGGTTTTCACTGTGTATCAGGATCCTGCCAGGTGTGCATGGGATTTTCACAGTGTATCAGGATCCTGCCAGGTGTGTATGGGGTTTTCACAGTGGATCAGGATCCTGCCAGGTGTGTGTGGGGTTTTCACAATGTATCAGGATCCTGCCAGGTGTGTATGGGGTTTTCACAGTGTATCAGTATCCTGCCAGTTGTGCATGGGGTTTCTACTGTGCATCAGGATCCTGCCTGGTGTGTATGGGGTTTCACTGTGTATCAGGGTCCTGCCAGGTGTGTATGGGGTTTTCACAGTGGATCAGGATCCTGCCAGGTGTGCATGGGGTTTTCAGTGTGCATCAGGTTCCTGCCTGGTGTGTATGGGGTTTCACTGTGTATCAGGGTCCAGCCAGGTGTGTATGGGGTTTCCCTGTGTATCAGGGTCCTGCCAGGAGAATATGGGGTTTCACTGTGGATCATGATCCTGCCACGTGTGTTTGGGGTTTTCACAGTGGATCAGGATCCTGCTAGTTGTGTATGGGGTTTTCACAATGTATCAGGATCCTGCCAGGTGTGTATGGGGTTTTCACAGTGGATCAGTATCCTGCCAGTTGTGCATGGGGTTTCTACTGTGCATCAGGATCCTGCCTGGTGTGTATGGGGTTTCACTGTGTATCAGGGTCCTGCCAGGTGTGTATGGGTTTTTCACAGTGGATCAGGATCCTGCCAGGTGTGCATGGGGTTTTCAGTGTGCATCAGGTTCCTGCCTGGTGTGTATGGGGTTTCACTGTGGATCAGGGTCCAGCCAGGTGTGTATGGGGTTTCCCTGTGTATCAGGGTCCTGCCAGGTGAATATGGGGTTTCACTGTGGATCAGGATCCTGCCACGTGTGTTTGGGGTTTTCACAGTGGATCAGGATCCTGCCAGTTGTGTATGGGGTTTTCACAGTGGATCAGGATCCTGCCAGGTGTGTATGGGGTTTTCACAGTGGATCAGGGTCCTGCCAGGTGTGTAAGGGTTTTTCACAGTCGATCAGTCTCCTGCCAGGTGTGTATGGGGTTTTCACTGTGCAACAGGATCCTGCCTGGTGTGTGTGGGGTTTCACTGTGTTTCAGGGTCCTGCCAGGTGTGTATGGGGTTTCACTGTGTATCAGGGTCCTGCCAGGTGTGTTTGGGGTTCTCACAGTGTATCAGGATCCTTCCAGGTGTGTATGGGGTTTTTACTGTGGATCAGGATCCTGCCATGTGTGAATGGGGTTTTCCCAGTGTATCAGGATCCTGTCAGGTGTGTATGGGTTTTCACAGTGCATCAGGATCCTGCCAGGTGTGTATGGGGGTTTCGCAGTGTATCAGGATCCTGCCAGGTGTTTATGGGGGTTTCACAGTGGATCAGGATCCTGCCAGGTGTGTATGGGGTTTCACAGAGTATCAGGATCCTTCGAGGTGTGCATGGGGTTTTCACAGTGTATCAGGATCCAGCCTGGTGTTTATGGGGTTTCACAATGCATCAGGATACTGCCAGGAGTGTTTGTATTTTTCACAGTTTATCTGGATCCTGCCAGGTGTGTATGGGGTATTCACAGTTCATCAGGATCCTGCCCGGTGTGTATGGGGTTTTCACAGTGTATCAGGATCCTGCCAGGTGTGTATGGGGTTATCACAGTGTATCAGGATCCTGCCAGGTGTGTATGGGGTTTTCACAGTTGATCAGAATCCTGCCAGGTGTGTATGGGGTTTTCACAGTGTATCAGTATCCTGCCAGGTGTGCATGGGATTTTCACAGTGTATCAGGATCCTGCCAGGTGTGTATGGGGTTTTCACAGTGGATCAGGATCCTGCCAGGTGTGTGTGGGGTTTTCACAGTTTATCAGGCTCCTGCCAGGTGTTGATGAGGTTTTAACATTGTATCAGGATCCTACCAGGTGTGTATGGGGTTTTCACAATGTATCAGGATCATGCCAGGTGTGTATGGGTTTTTCACAGTGTATCAGTATCCTGCCAGTTGTGCATGGGGTTTCTACTGTGCATCAGGATCCTGCCTGGTGTGTGTGGGGTTTCACTGTGTATCAGGGTCCTGCCAGGTGTGTATGGGGTTTTCACAGTGGATCAGGACCCTGCCAGGTGTGTATGGGGTTTTCACTGTGCATCAGGTTCCTGCCTGGTGTGTCTGGTGTTTCACTGTGTATCAGGGTCCTGCCAGGTGTGTATGGGGTTTCCCTGTGTATCAGGGTCCTGCCAGGTGTATATGGGGTTTCACTGTGGATCAGGATCCTGCCAGGTGTGTTTGGGGTTTTCACAGTGGATCAGGATCCTGCCAGTTGTGTATGGGGTTTTCACAGTGCATCAGGATCCTGCCAGGTGTGTATGGGATTTTCACAGTGTATCAGGATCCTGCCAGGTTTGTATGGGGTTTTCACAGTGGATCAGGATCCTGCCAGGTGTGTGTGGGGTTTTCACAGTTTATCAGGCTCCTGCCAGGTGTTGATGAGGTTTTAACATTGTATCAGGATCCTACCAGGTGTGTATGGGGTTTTCACAATGTATCAGGATCATGCCAGGTGTGTATGGGTTTTTCACAGTGTATCAGTATCCTGCCAGTTGTGCATGGGGTTTCTACTGTGCATCAGGATCCTGCCTGGTGTGTGTGGGGTTTCACTGTGTATCAGGGTCCTGCCAGGTGTGTATGGGGTTTTCACAGTGGATCAGGACCCTGCCAGGTGTGTATGGGGTTTTCACTGTGCATCAGGTTCCTGCCTGGTGTGTCTGGTGTTTCACTGTGTATCAGGGTCCTGCCAGGTGTGTATGGGGTTTCCCTGTGTATCAGGGTCCTGCCAGGTGTATATGGGGTTTCACTGTGGATCAGGATCCTGCCAGGTGTGTTTGGGGTTTTCACAGTGGATCAGGATCCTGCCAGTTGTGTATGGGGTTTTCACAGTGCATCAGGATCCTGCCAGGTGTGTATGGGGTTTTCACAGTGGATCAGGGTCCTGCCAGGTGTGTATGGGTTTTTCACAGTCGATCAGTATCCTGCCAGGTGTGTATGGGGTTTTCACTGTGCAACAGGATCCTGCCTTGTGTGTTTGGGGTTTCACTGTGTATCAGGGTCCTGCCAGGTGTGTATGGGGTTTCACAGTGTATCAGGGTCCTGCCAGGTGTGTTTGGTGTTTTCACAGTGTATCAGGATACTGCCAGGTGTGTATGGGGTTTTTACTGTGGATCAGGATCCTGCCATGTGTGAATGGGGTTTTCCCAGTGTATCAGGATCCTGTCAGGTGTGGATGGGAGTTTCACCATTTATCAGGATCCTGCTAGGTGTGTATGGGGGTTTCACAGTGTATCAGGATCCTGCCACGTGTGTATGGGGTTTTCACAGTGTATCGGGGTCCTGCCAGGTGTGTATGGGGTTTCACTGTGTATCAGTGTCCTGCCAGGAGTGGATGGGGTTTTCACTGCGCATCAGGATCCTGCCAGGTGTGTTCGGGGTTTTCATTGTATCAGAATCCTGCCAGGTTTGACTATGGTTTCACAGTGCATCAGGATCCTGCCAGGTGTGTACGGGGGTTTCACAGTGGTTCAGGATGCTGCCAGATGTGTATGGGGTTTTCATATTATATCAGGATACTGCCAGATGTGAATGGGGTTTCACTGTGCATCAGGATCCTGCCAGACGTGAATGGGGTTTCACAGTGGTTCAGGATCCTGCCAGGTGTGAGTGGGGTTTCACAGTGGATCAGGATCCTGCCAGGTGTGTATGGGGTTTTCACAGTGTATCAGGATCCTGCCAGGTGTGTATGGGGTTTCACGGTGTATCAGGATCCTGCCAGATATGAATGGGGTTTCACAGTGTATCAGGATCCTGCCTGACGTGAATGGTGTTTCACAATGGATCAGGATCCTGCCAGATGTGTATGTGGTTTTCACAGTTTATCAGGATCCTGACAGGTGTGTATGGGGTTTTCACAGTTTATCAGGATCCTGCCAGGTGTGTATGGGGTTTTCACAGTATATCAGAATCCTGCCCGGTGTGTCTTGGGTTTTCACAGTGTATCAGAATCCTGCCAGGTGTGTATGGGGTTTTCACAGTTTATCAGGATCCTGCCAGGTGTGTACGGGGTTTTCACAGTTTATCAGGATTCAGCCAGGAGTGGATGGGGTTTTCACTGCGCATCAGGATCCTGCCAGGTGTGTTCGGGGTTTTCAGTGTATCAGAATCCTGCCAGGTTTGACTATGGTTTCACAGTGCATCAGGATCCTGCCAGGTGTGTACGGGGGTTTCACAGTGGTTCAGGATGCTGCCAGATGTGTATGGGGTTTTCATATTATATCAGGATACTGCCAGATGTGAATGGGGTTTCACTGTGCATCAGGATCCTGCCAGACGTGAATGGGGTTTCACAGTGGTTCAGGATCCTGCCAGGTGTGAGTGGGGTTTCACAGTGGATCAGGATCCTGCCAGGTGTGTATGGGGTTTTCACAGTGTATCAGGATCCTGCCAGGTGTGTATGGGGTTTCACGGTGTATCAGGATCCTGCCAGATATGAATGGGGTTTCACAGTGTATCAGGATCCTGCCTGACGTGAATGGTGTTTCACAATGGATCAGGATCCTGCCAGATGTGTATGTGGTTTTCACAGTTTATCAGGATCCTGACAGGTGTGTATGGGGTTTTCACTGTTTATCAGGATCCTGCCAGGTGTGTATGGGGTTTTCACAGTATATCAGAATCCTGCCCGGTGTGTCTTGGGTTTTCACAGTGTATCAGAATCCTGCCAGGTGTGTATGGGGTTTTCACAGTTTATCAGGATCCTGCCAGGTGTGTACGGGGTTTTCACAGTTTATCAGGATTCAGCCAGGTGTGTAGGGGTTTTCACAGTGTATCAGTATCCTGCCAGGTGTGTATGGGGTTTTCACATTGTTTCAGGATCCTGCCAGGTGTGTATGGGGCTTTCACAGTGGATCAGGATCCTGCCAGATGTGTATGGGGTTTTCACAGTGGAGCAGGATCCTGCCAGGTGTTTATGGGGTTTTCACAGTGTATCAGTATCCTGCCAGGTGTTTATGGGGTTTTCAGAGTGGATCAGGATCCTGCCAGGTGTGTATGGGGATTTCACAGTGCATCAGGATCCTGCCAGATGTGTATGGGGTTTTCACTGTGCATCAGTATCCTGCCTGGTGTGTCTGGGGTTTCACTGTGTATCAGGGTACTGCCAGGTGTGTTTGGGGTTTCACTGTGTATCAGTGTCCTGCCAGGTGTGTATGGGGTTTCACTGTGTATCAGGATCCTGCCAGGTGTTTATGGGGTTTTCACTGTGTATCAGGATCCTGCCAGCTGTGTATGGGGTATTCACTGTGCATCAGGATCTTGCCTGGTGTGCATGGAGTTTCACTGTGTATCAGGGTCCTGCCAGGTGTGTATGGGGTTTTCACAGTGGATCAGGATCCTGCCAGCTGTGTATGGGGTTTTCACTGTGCATCAGCATCCTGCCTGGTGTGTATGGGGTTTCACTGTGTATCAGGGTCCTGCCAGGTGTGTATGGGGTTTCACTGTGTATCAGGGTCCTGCCAGGTGTTTATGGGGTTTCACTGTGTATCAGGATCCTACCAGGTGTGTTTGGGGTTTTCACAATGCATCAGGATCCTGCCAGTTGTATATGGGGTTTTCACAGTGGATCAGAATCCTGCCAGGTGTGTTTGGGGTTTTCACAGTGGATCAGGTTGCTGCCAGGTGTGTATGGGGTTTTTCACAGTCGATCAGGTTCCTGCCAGTTGTGCAAGGGGATTTCACTGTGCATCAGGATCATGCCTGATGTGTTATGGGGTTTCACTGTGTATCAGGGTCCTGCCAGGTGTGTATGGGGTTTCACTGTGTATCAGGATCCTGCCAGGTGTGTATGGGGTTTTCACAGTGTATCAGGATCCTGCCAGGTGTGTATGGGAGTTTCACCATTTATCAGGATCCTGTAAGGTGTGTATGGGGGTTTAAATGTGTATCAGGATCCTGCCACGTGTGTCTGGGGTTTTCACTGTGTTTCGGGGTCCTGCCAGGTGTGTATGGGGTTTCACTGTGTTTCAGTGTCCTGCCAGGAGTGTATGGGGTTTTCACGGTGCATCAGGATCCTGCCAGGAGTGTTTGGGGTTTTCCATGTATCAGAATCCTGCCAGGTGTGACTATGGTTTCACAGTGTATCAGGATCCTACCAGATGTGAATGGGGTTTAACAGTGGATCAGGATCCTGCCAGGTGTGAATGGGGTTTTCACAGTGTATCAGGATCCTGCTAGGTGTGTGTGGGGTTTCACAGTGTATCAGGATCCTGCCAGTGTGGATGGGGGATTCACAGTGGATCAGTATCCTGCCAGGTGTGTATGGGGTTTCACAGTGCATCAGGATCCTGCCAGGTGTGTATGGGGTTTCACAGTGCATCTGTTTCCTGCCAGGTGTGTGTGGGGTTTCACAGTGTATCAGCATCCTGCCAGGTGTTTATGGGTGTTTCACAGTGGATCAGGATCCTGCCAGGTGTGTATGCGGTTTCACAGTGTATCTGGATCCTGCCACGTGTGTATGGGGTTTCACAGTGTATCAGGATCTTGCCGCGTGTGTATGGGGTTTTCACAGTGTATCAGGATCCTTCCAGGTGTGTATGGGGGTTTCACAGTGGATCAGGATCCTGCCGGGTGTGTATGGGGTTTCACAGTGCATCAGGATCCTGCCACGTGTGTATGGGGTTTCACAGTGTATCAGGATCCTTCCAGGTGTGTATTGGGTTTCACAGTGTATCAGGATCCTGCCAGATGTGAATGGGGTTGCACTGTGCATGAGGAACCTGCCAGGTGTGTACGGGGTCTTCACAGTGTATCAGGATCCTGCCAAATGTGTGCGGGGTTTCAAAGTTCATCAGGATCCTGCCAGGTGTGTATGGGGTTTCACAGAGGATCAGGATCCTGCCAGGTGTGCACGGGGTTTTCACAATCTTTCAGGATCCTGCCTGGTGTGTACGGGGTTTCACAGAGCATCAGGATACTGCCAGGTGTGTACGGGGTTTTCACAATATATCAGGATCCTGCCAGGTGAATACGGGGGTTTCACAGTTTATCTGGATCCTGCCAAGTGTGTATGGGGTTTTCACTGTGGATCAGGAACCTGCCAGGTGTGCATGGGGTTTCACAGTGTATCAGGATCCTGCCAGTTGTGAATGGGGATTCACTGTGTATCAGGATTCCTGCCAGGTGTGAATGGGGTTTCACTGTGCATCAGTATTCTGCCAGGTGTGAACGGGGTTTCACAGTGAATCAGGATCCTGCCAGATGTGCAATGGGTTTTCACAGTGTATCAGGATCCTGCCAGATATGAATGGGGTTTCACAGTGCATCAGGATCCAGCCAGACGTGAATGGGATCTCACAGAGGATCAGGATCCTGCCAGATGTGTATGGGGTTTTCACAGTGGATCAGGATCCTGCCAGTTGTGTATGGGGTTTCACAGTGGATCAGGATCCTGCCAGATGTGAATTATGTTTCACAGTGGATCAGGATCCTGCCAGACGTGAATGGGATTTCACAGTGGATCAGGATCCTGCCAGATGTGAATGGGGTTTCACTGTGCATCAGGAAACTGCCAGGTGTGTACGGGGTTTTCACAGTGTATCAGGCTCCTGCGAGGTGTGCACGGGGGTTTCACAGATTATCAGGATCCTGCCTGGTGTGTTTGGGGGTTTCACAGTTCGTCAGGATCCTGCCAGGTGCGCATGGGGTTTTCACAGTGGAAAAGGATCCTGCCAGGTGTGTACGGGGTTTCACATAGGATCAGGATACTGCCAGCTGTGCACGGGGTTTTCACAGGATATCAGGATCCTGCCAGATGTGTATGGGGTGTTCACATTATATCAGGATCCTGCCAGGTGTGTCTGGGGGTTTCACAGTGTATCAGGATCCTGCCAGGTGTGTATCGGGGTTTCACAGTGGTTCAGGATGCTGCCAGATGTGTATGGGGTGTTCACATTATATCAGGATACTGCCAGATGTGAATGGGGTTTCACTGTGCATCAGGATCCTGCCGGACGTGAATGGGGTTTCACAGTGGATCAGGATCCTGCCAGGTGTGTATGGGGTTTCACAGCGCATCTGTTTCCCGCCAGGTGTGTGTGGGGTTTCACAGTGTATCAGGATCCTGCCTGGTGTGCATGGGGGATTCACAGTGGATCAGGATCCTGCCAGGTGTGTATGGGGATTCACAGTGCATCAGGATCCTGCCAGGTGCGTACGGAGTTTCAGAGTGTATCAGCATCCTGCCAGGTGTGCATGGGGTTTTCACAGTGCATCAGGATCCAGCCAGGTGTTTATGGGGTTTCACAGTGCATCAGGATCCTGCCAGGAGTGTTTGTGTTTTTCACAGTTTATCTGGATCCTGCCAGGTGTGTATGGGGTATTCACAGTTTATCAGGATCCTGCCCGGTGTGTATGGGGTTTTCACAGTGTATCAGGATCCTGCCAGGTGTGTATGGGGTTATCACAGTGTATCAGGATCCTGCCAGCTGTGTATGGGGTTTTCACAGTTGATCAGGATCCTGCCAGGTGTGTATGGGGTTTTCACTGTGTATCAGGATCCTGCCAGGTGTGCATGGGATTTTCACAGTGTATCAGGATCCTGCCAGGTGTGTATGGGGTTTTCACAGTGGATCAGGATCCTGCCAGGTGTGTGTGGGGTTTTCACAATGTATCAGGATCCTGCCAGGTGTGTATGGGGTTTTCACAGTGTATCAGTATCCTGCCAGTTGTGCATGGGGTTTCTACTGTGCATCAGGATCCTGCCTGGTGTGTATGGGGTTTCACTGTGTATCAGGGTCCTGCCAGGTGTGTATGGGGTTTTCACAGTGGATCAGGATCCTGCCAGGTGTGCATGGGGTTTTCAGTGTGCATCAGGTTCCTGCCTGGTGTGTATGGGGTTTCACTGTGTATCAGGGTCCAGCCAGGTGTGTATGGGGTTTCCCTGTGTATCAGGGTCCTGCCAGGAGAATATGGGGTTTCACTGTGGATCAGGATCCTGCCACGTGTGTTTGGGGTTTTCACAGTGGATCAGGATCCTGCTAGTTGTGTATGGGGTTTTCACAGTGGATCAGGATCCTGCCAGGTGTGTATGGGGTTTTCACAGTGGATCAGGGTCCTGCCAGGTGTGCAAGGGTTTTTCACAGTCGATCAGTCTCCTGCCAGGTGTGTATGGGGTTTTCACTGTGCAACAGGTTCCTGCCTGGTGTGTGTGGGGTTTCACTGTGTTTCAGGGTCCTGCCAGGTGTGTATGGGGTTTCACTGTGTATCAGGGTCCTGCCAGGTGTGTTTGGGGTTCTCACAGTGTATCAGGATCCTTCCAGGTGTGTATGGGGTTTTTACTGTGGATCAGGATCCTGCCATGTGTGAATGGGGTTTTCCCAGTGTATCAGGATCCTGTCAGGTGTGTATGGGTTTTCACAGTGCATCAGGATCCTGCCAGGTGTGTATGGGGGTTTCGCAGTGTATCAGGATCCTGCCAGGTGTTTATGGGGGTTTCACAGTGGATCAGGATCCTGCCAGGTGTGTATGGGGTTTCACAGAGTATCAGGATCCTTCGAGGTGTGCATGGGGTTTTCACAGTGTATCAGGATCCAGCCTGGTGTTTATGGGGTTTCACAATGCATCAGGATACTGCCAGGAGTGTTTGTATTTTTCACAGTTTATCTGGATCCTGCCAGGTGTGTATGGGGTATTCACAGTTCATCAGGATCCTGCCCGGTGTGTATGGGGTTTTCACAGTGTATCAGGATCCTGCCAGGTGTGTACGGGGTTATCACAGTGTATCAGGATCCTGCCAGGTGTGTATGGGGTTTTCACAGTTGATCAGAATCCTGCCAGGTGTGTATGGGGTTTTCACAGTGTATCAGTATCCTGCCAGGTGTGCATGGGATTTTCACAGTGTATCAGGATCCTGCCAGGTGTGTATGGGGTTTTCACAGTGGATCAGGATCCTGCCAGGTGTGTGTGGGGTTTTCACAGTTTATCAGGCTCCTGCCAGGTGTTGATGAGGTTTTAACATTGTATCAGGATCCTACCAGGTGTGTATGGGGTTTTCACAATGTATCAGGATCATGCCAGGTGTGTATGGGTTTTTCACAGTGTATCAGTATCCTGCCAGTTGTGCATGGGGTTTCTACTGTGCATCAGGATCCTGCCTGGTGTGTGTGGGGTTTCACTGTGTATCAGGGTCCTGCCAGGTGTGTATGGGGTTTTCACAGTGGATCAGGACCCTGCCAGGTGTGTATGGGGTTTTCACTGTGCATCAGGTTCCTGCCTGGTGTGTCTGGTGTTTCACTGTATATCAGGGTCCTGCCAGGTGTGTATGGGGTTTCCCTGTGTATCAGGGTCCTGCCAGGTGTATATGGGGTTTCACTGTGGATCAGGATCCTGCCAGGTGTGTTTGGGGTTTTCACAGTGGATCAGGATCCTGCCAGTTGTGTATGGGGTTTTCACAGTGCATCAGGATCCTGCCAGGTGTGTATGGGATTTTCACAGTGTATCAGGATCCTGCCAGGTGTGTATGGGGTTTTCACAGTGGATCAGGATCCTGCCAGGTGTGTGTGGGGTTTTCACAGTTTATCAGGCTCCTGCCAGGTGTTGATGAGGTTTTAACATTGTATCAGGATCCTACCAGGTGTGTATGGGGTTTTCACAATGTATCAGGATAATGCCTGATGTGTATGGGTTTTTCACAGTGTATCAGTATCCTGCCAGTTGTGCATGGGGTTTCTACTGTGCATCAGGATCCTGCCTGGTGTGTGTGGGGTTTCACTGTGTATCAGGGTCCTGCCAGGTGTGTATGGGGTTTTCACAGTGGATCAGGACCCTGCCAGGTGTGTATGGGGTTTTCACTGTGCATCAGGTTCCTGCCTGGTGTGTCTGGTGTTTCACTGTGTATCAGGGTCCTGCCAGGTGTGTATGGGGTTTCCCTGTGTATCAGGGTCCTGCCAGGTGTATATGGGGTTTCACTGTGGATCAGGATCCTGCCAGGTGTGTTTGGGGTTTTCACAGTGGATCAGGATCCTGCCAGTTGTGTATGGGGTTTTCACAGTGCATCAGGATCCTGCCAGGTGTGTATGGGGTTTTCACAGTGGATCAGGGTCCTGCCAGGTGTGTATGGGTTTTTCACAGTCGATCAGTATCCTGCCAGGTGTGTATGGGGTTTTCACTGTGCAACAGGATCCTGCCTTGTGTGTTTGGGGTTTCACTGTGTATCAGGGTCCTGCCAGGTGTGTATGGGGTTTCACAGTGTATCAGGGTCCTGCCAGGTGTGTTTGGTGTTTTCACAGTGTATCAGGATACTGCCAGGTGTGTATGGGGTTTTTACTGTGGATCAGGATCCTGCCATGTGTGAATGGGGTTTTCCCAGTGTATCAGGATCCTGTCAGGTGTGGATGGGAGTTTCACCATTTATCAGGATCCTGCTAGGTGTGTATGGGGGTTTCACAGTGTATCAGGATCCTGCCACGTGTGTATGGGGTTTTCACAGTGGATCAGGGTCCTGCCAGGTGTGTATCGGGGTTTCACAGTGGTTCAGGATGCTGCCAGATGTGTATGGGGTGTTCACATTATATCAGGATACTGCCAGATGTGAATGGGGTTTCACAGTGCATCAGGATCCTGCCAGGTGTGTATGGGGTTTCACAGTGCATCTGTTTCCTGCCAGGTGTGTGTGGGGTTTCACAGTGTATCAGGATCCTGCCAGTGTGGATGGGGGATTCACAGTGGATCAGTATCCTGCCAGGTGTGTATGGGGTTTCACAGTGCATCAGGATCCTGCCAGGTGTGTATGGGGTTTCACAGTGCATCTGTTTCCTGCCAGGTGTGTGTGGGGTTTCACAGTGTATCAGCATCCTGCCAGGTGTTTATGGGTGTTTCACAGTGGATCAGGATCCTGCCAGGTGTGTATGCGGTTTCACAGTGTATCTGGATCCTGCCACGTGTGTATGGGGTTTCACAGTGTATCAGGATCTTGCCGCGTGTGTATGGGGTTTTCACAGTGTATCAGGATCCTTCCAGGTGTGTCTGGGGGTTTCACAGTGGATCAGGATCCTGCCAGGTGTGTATGGGGTTTCACAGTGCATCAGGATCCTGCCACGTGTGTATGGGGTTTCACAGTGTATCAGGATCCTTCCAGGTGTGTATTGGGTTTCACAGTGTATCAGGATCCTGCCAGATGTGAATGGGGTTGCACTGTGCATGAGGAACCTGCCAGGTGTGTACGGGGTCTTCACAGTGTATCAGGATCCTGCCAAATGTGTGCGGGGTTTCAAAGTTCATCAGGATCCTGCCAGGTGTGTATGGGGTTTCACAGAGGATCAGGATCCTGCCAGGTGTGCACGGGGTTTTCACAATCTTTCAGGATCCTGCCAGGTGTGTACGGGGTTTCACAGAGCATCAGGATCCTGCCAGGTGTGTACGGGGTTTTCACAATATATCAGGATCCTGCCAGGTGAATACGGGGGTTTCACAGTTTATCTGGATCCTGCCAAGTGTGTATGGGGTTTTCACTGTGGATCAGGAACCTGCCAGGTGTGCATGGGGTTTCACAGTGTATCAGGATACTGCCAGTTGTGAATGGGGATTCACTGTGTATCAGGATTCCTGCCAGGTGTGAATGGGGTTTCACTGTGCATCAGTATTCTGCCAGGTGTGAACGGGGTTTCACAGTGAATCAGGATCCTGCCAGATGTCCAATGGGTTTTCACAGTGTATCAGGATCCTGCCAGTTGTGTATGGGGTTTCACAGTGTATCAGGATCCTGCCAGATATGAATTATGTTTCACAGTGTATCAGGATCCTGCCAGACGTGAATGGGATTTCACAGTGGATCAAGATCCTGCCAGATGTGAATGGGGTTTCACTGTGCATCAGGAAACTGCCAGGTGTGTACGGGGTTTTCACAGTGTATCAGGCTCCTGCGAGGTGTGCACGGGGGTTTCACAGATTATCAGGATCCTGCCTGGTGTGTTTGGGGGTTTCACAGTTCGTCAGGATCCTGCCAGGTGCGCATGGGGTTTTCACAGTGGAAAAGGATCCTGCCAGGTGTGTACGGGGTTTCACATAGGATCAGGATACTGCCAGCTGTGCACGGGGTTTTCACAGGATATCAGGATCCTGCCAGATGTGTATGGGGTGTTCACATTATATCAGGATCCTGCCAGGTGTGTCTGGGGGTTTCACAGTGTATCAGGATCCTGCCAGGTGTGTATCGGGGTTTCACAGTGGTTCAGGATGCTGCCAGATGTGTATGGGGTGTTCACATTATATCAGGATACTGCCAGATGTGAATGGGGTTTCACTGTGCATCAGGATCCTGCCGGACGTGAATGGGGTTTCACAGTGGATCAGGATTCTGCCAGGTGTATCTGGGGTTTTCACAGTGCATCAGGATCCTGCCAGGTGTGTATGGGGTTTCACAGCGCATCTGTTTCCTGCCAGGTGTGTGTGGGGTTTCACAGTGTATCAGGATCCTGCCTGGTGTGCATGGGGGATTCACAGTGGATCAGGATCCTGCCAGGTGTGTATGGGGATTCACAGTGCATCAGGATCCTGCCAGGTGCGTACGGAGTTTCAGAGTGTATCAGCATCCTGCCAGGTGTGCATGGGGTTTTCACAGTGCACCAGGATCCAGCCAGGTGTTTATGGGGTTTCACAGTGCATCAGGATCCTGCCAGGAGTGTTTGTGTTTTTCACAGTTTATCTGGATCCTGCCAGGTGTGTATGGGGTATTCACAGTTTATCAGGATCCTGCCCGGTGTGTATGGGGTTTTCACAGTGTATCAGGATCCTGCCAGGTGTGTATGGGGTTATCACAGTGTATCAGGATCCTGCCAGGTGTGTATGGGGTTTTCACAGTTGATCAGGATCCTGCCAGGTGTGTATGGGGTTTTCACTGTGTATCAGGATCCTGCCAGGTGTGCATGGGATTTTCACAGTGTATCAGGATCCTGCCAGGTGTGTATGGGGTTTTCACAGTGTATCAGGATCCTGCCAAATGTGTGCGGGGTTTCAAAGTTCATCAGGATCCTGCCAGGTGTGTATGGGGTTTCACAGAGGATCAGGATCCTGCCAGGTGTGCACGGGGTTTTCACAATCTTTCAGGATCCTGCCTGGTGTGTACGGGGTTTCACAGAGCATCAGGATCCTGCCAGGTGTGTACGGGGTTTTCACAATATATCAGGATCCTGCCAGGTGAATACGGGGGTTTCACAGTTTATCTGGATCCTGCCAAGTGTGTATGGGGTTTTCACTGTGGATCAGGAACCTGCCAGGTGTGCATGGGGTTTCACAGTGTATCAGGATCCTGCCAGTTGTGAATGGGGATTCACTGTGTATCAGGATTCCTGCCAGGTGTGAATGGGGTTTCACTGTGCATCAGTATTCTGCCAGGTGTGAACGGGGTTTCACAGTGAATCAGGATCCTGCCAGATGTGCAATGGGTTTTCACAGTGTATCAGGATCCTGCCAGATATGAATGGGGTTTCACAGTGCTTCAGGATCCAGCCAGACGTGAATGGGATCTCACAGAGGATCAGGATCCTGCCAGATGTGTATGGGGTTTTCACAGTGGATCAGGATCCTGCCAGTTGTGTATGGGGTTTTCACAGAGGATCAGGATCCTGCCAGATGTGTATGGGGTTTTCACAGTGGATCAGGATCCTGCCAGTTGTGTATGGGGTTTTCACAGAGGATCAGGATCCTGCCAGATGTGTATGGGGTTTTCACAGTGGATCAGGATCCTGCCAGTTGTGTATGGGGTTTCACAGTGTATCAGGATCCTGCCAGATATGAATTATGTTTCACAGTGTATCAGGATCCTGCCAGACGTGAATGGGATTTCACAGTGGATCAGGATCCTGCCAGATGTGAATGGGGTTTCACTGTGCATCAGGAAACTGCCAGGTGTGTACGGGGTTTTCACAGTGTATCAGGCTCCTGCGAGGTGTGCACGGGGGTTTCACAGATTATCAGGATCCTGCCTGGTGTGTTTGGGGGTTTCACAGTTCGTCAGGATCCTGCCAGGTGCGCATGGGGTTTTCACAGTGGAAAAGGATCCTGCCAGGTGTGTACGGGGTTTCACATAGGATCAGGATACTGCCAGCTGTGCACGGGGTTTTCACAGGATATCAGGATCCTGCCAGATGTGTATGGGGTGTTCACATTATATCAGGATCCTGCCAGGTGTGTCTGGGGGTTTCACAGTGTATCAGGATCCTGCCAGGTGTGTATCGGGGTTTCACAGTGGTTCAGGATGCTGCCAGATGTGTATGGGGTGTTCACATTATATCAGGATACTGCCAGATGTGAATGGGGTTTCACTGTGCATCAGGATCCTGCCGGACGTGAATGGGGTTTCACAGTGGATCAGGATCCTGCCAGGTGTATCTGGGGTTTTCACAGTGCATCAGGATCCTGCCAGGTGTGTATGGGGTTTCACAGCGCATCTGTTTCCTGCCAGGTGTGTGTGGGGTTTCACAGTGTATCAGGATCCTGCCTGGTGTGCATGGGGGATTCACAGTGGATCAGGATCCTGCCAGGTGTGTATGGGGATTCACAGTGCATCAGGATCCTGCCAGGTGCGTACGGAGTTTCAGAGTGTATCAGCATCCTGCCAGGTGTGCATGGGGTTTTCACAGTGCATCAGGATCCAGCCAGGTGTTTATGGGGTTTCACAGTGCATCAGGATCCTGCCAGGAGTGTTTGTGTTATTCACAGTTTATCTGGATCCTGCCAGGTGTGTATGGGGTATTCACAGTTTATCAGGATCCTGCCCGGTGTGTATGGGGTTTTCACAGTGTATCAGGATCCTGCCAGGTGTGTATGGGGTTATCACAGTGTATCAGGATCCTGCCAGGTGTGTATGGGGTTTTCACAGTTGATCAGGATCCTGCCAGGTGTGTATGGGGTTTTCACTGTGTATCAGGATCCTGCCAGGTGTGCATGGGATTTTCACAGTGTATCAGGATCCTGCCAGGTGTGTATGGGGTTTTCACAGTGGATCAGGATCCTGCCAGGTGTGTGTGGGGTTTTCACAATGTATCAGGATCCTGCCAGGTGTGTATGGGGTTTTCACAGTGTATCAGTATCCTGCCAGTTGTGCATGGGGTTTCTACTGTGCATCAGGATCCTGCCTGGTGTGTATGGGGTTTCACTGTGTATCAGGGTCCTGCCAGGTGTGTATGGGGTTTTCACAGTGGATCAGGATCCTGCCAGGTGTGCATGGGGTTTTCAGTGTGCATCAGGTTCCTGCCTGGTGTGTATGGGGTTTCACTGTGGATCAGGGTCCAGCCAGGTGTGTATGGGGTTTCCCTGTGTATCAGGGTCCTGCCAGGTGAATATGGGGTTTCACTGTGGATCAGGATCCTGCCACGTGTGTTTGGGGTTTTCACAGTGGATCAGGATCCTGCCAGTTGTGTATGGGGTTTTCACAGTGGATCAGGATCCTGCCAGGTGTGTATGGGGTTTTCACAGTGGATCAGGGTCCTGCCAGGTGTATAAGGGTTTTTCACAGTCGATCAGTCTCCTGCCAGGTGTGTATGGGGTTTTCACTGTGCAACAGGATCCTGCCTGGTGTGTGTGGGGTTTCACTGTGTTTCAGGGTCCTGCCAGGTGTGTATGGGGTTTCACTGTGTATCAGGGTCCTGCCAGGTGTGTTTGGGGTTCTCACAGTGTATCAGGATCCTTCCAGGTGTGTATGGGGTTTTTACTGTGGATCAGGATCCTGCCATGTGTGAATGGGGTTTTCCCAGTGTATCAGGATCCTGTCAGGTGTGTATGGGTTTTCACAGTGCATCAGGATCCTGCCAGGTGTGTATGGGGGTTTCGCAGTGTATCAGGATCCTGCCAGGTGTTTATGGGGGTTTCACAGTGGATCAGGATCCTGCCAGGTGTGTATGGGGTTTCACAGAGTATCAGGATCCTTCGAGGTGTGCATGGGGTTTTCACAGTGTATCAGGATCCAGCCTGGTGTTTATGGGGTTTCACAATGCATCAGGATACTGCCAGGAGTGTTTGTATTTTTCACAGTTTATCTGGATCCTGCCAGGTGTGTATGGGGTATTCACAGTTCATCAGGATCCTGCCCGGTGTGTATGGGGTTTTCACAGTGTATCAGGATCCTGCCAAGTGTGTATGGGGTTATCACAGTGTATCAGGATCCTGCCAGGTGTGTATGGGGTTTTCACAGTTGATCAGAATCCTGCCAGGTGTGTATGGGGTTTTCACAGTGTATCAGTATCCTGCCAGGTGTGCATGGGATTTTCACAGTGTATCAGGATCCTGCCAGGTGTGTATGGGGTTTTCACAGTGGATCAGGATCCTGCCAGGTGTGTGTGGGGTTTTCACAGTTTATCAGGCTCCTGCCAGGTGTTGATGAGGTTTTAACATTGTATCAGGATCCTACCAGGTGTGTATGGGGTTTTCACAATGTATCAGGATCATGCCAGGTGTGTATGGGTTTTTCACAGTGTATCAGTATCCTGCCAGTTGTGCATGGGGTTTCTACTGTGCATCAGGATCCTGCCTGGTGTGTGTGGGGTTTCACTGTGTATCAGGGTCCTGCCAGGTGTGTATGGGGTTTTCACAGTGGATCAGGACCCTGCCAGGTGTGTATGGGGTTTTCACTGTGCATCAGGTTCCTGCCTGGTGTGTCTGGTGTTTCACTGTGTATCAGGGTCCTGCCAGGTGTGTATGGGGTTTCCCTGTGTATCAGGGTCCTGCCAGGTGTATATGGGGTTTCACTGTGGATCAGGATCCTGCCAGGTGTGTTTGGGGTTTTCACAGTGGATCAGGATCCTGCCAGTTGTGTATGGGGTTTTCACAGTGCATCAGGATCCTGCCAGGTGTGTATGGGATTTTCACAGTGTATCAGGATCCTGCCAGGTGTGTATGGGGTTTTCACAGTGGATCAGGATCCTGCCAGGTGTGTGTGGGGTTTTCACAGTTTATCAGGCTCCTGCCAGGTGTTGATGAGGTTTTAACATTGTATCAGGATCCTACCAGGTGTGTATGGGGTTTTCACAATGTATCAGGATCATGCCAGGTGTGTATGGGTTTTTCACAGTGTATCAGTATCCTGCCAGTTGTGCATGGGGTTTCTACTGTGCATCAGGATCCTGCCTGGTGTGTGTGGGGTTTCACTGTGTATCAGGGTCCTGCCAGGTGTGTATGGGGTTTTCACAGTGGATCAGGACCCTGCCAGGTGTGTATGGGGTTTTCACTGTGCATCAGGTTCCTGCCTGGTGTGTCTGGTGTTTCACTGTGTATCAGGGTCCTGCCAGGTGTGTATGGGGTTTCCCTGTGTATCAGGGTCCTGCCAGGTGTATATGGGGTTTCACTGTGGATCAGGATCCTGCCAGGTGTGTTTGGGGTTTTCACAGTGGATCAGGATCCTGCCAGTTGTGTATGGGGTTTTCACAGTGCATCAGGATCCTGCCAGGTGTGTATGGGGTTTTCACAGTGGATCAGGGTCCTGCCAGGTGTGTATGGGTTTTTCACAGTCGATCAGTATCCTGCCAGGTGTGTATGGGGTTTTCACTGTGCAACAGGATCCTGCCTTGTGTGTTTGGGGTTTCACTGTGTATCAGGGTCCTGCCAGGTGTGTATGGGGTTTCACAGTGTATCAGGGTCCTGCCAGGTGTGTTTGGTGTTTTCACAGTGTATCAGGATACTGCCAGGTGTGTATGGGGTTTTTACTGTGGATCAGGATCCTGCCATGTGTGAATGGGGTTTTCCCAGTGTATCAGGATCCTGTCAGGTGTGGATGGGAGTTTCACCATTTATCAGGATCCTGCTAGGTGTGTATGGGGGTTTCACAGTGTATCAGGATCCTGCCACGTGTGTATGGGGTTTTCACAGTGTATCGGGGTCCTGCCAGGTGTGTATGGGGTTTCTCTGTGTATCAGTGTCCTGCCAGGAGTGGATGGGGTTTTCACTGCGCATCAGGATCCTGCCAGGTGTGTTCGGGGTTTTCATTGTATCAGAATCCTGCCAGGTTTGACTATGGTTTCACAGTGCATCAGGATCCTGCCAGGTGTGTACGGGGGTTTCACAGTGGTTCAGGATGCTGCCAGATGTGTATGGGGTTTTCATATTATATCAGGATACTGCCAGATGTGAATGGGGTTTCACTGTGCATCAGGATCCTGCCAGACGTGAATGGGGTTTCACAGTGGTTCAGGATCCTGCCAGGTGTGAGTGGGGTTTCACAGTGGATCAGGATCCTGCCAGGTGTGTATGGGGTTTTCACAGTGTGTCAGGATCCTGCCAGGTGTGTATGGGGTTTCACGGTGTATCAGGATCCTGCCAGATATGAATGGGGTTTCACAGTGTATCAGGATCCTGCCTGACGTGAATGGTGTTTCACAATGGATCAGGATCCTGCCAGATGTGTATGTGGTTTTCACAGTTTATCAGGATCCTGACAGGTGTGTATGGGGTTTTCACAGTTTATCAGGATCCTGCCAGGTGTGTATGGGGTTTTCACAGTATATCAGAATCCTGCCCGGTGTGTCTTGGGTTTTCACAGTGTATCAGAATCCTGCCAGGTGTGTATGGGGTTTTCACAGTTTATCAGGATCCTGCCAGGTGTGTACGGGGTTTTCACAGTTTATCAGGATTCAGCCAGGAGTGGATGGGGTTTTCACTGCGCATCAGGATCCTGCCAGGTGTGTTCGGGGTTTTCAGTGTATCAGAATCCTGCCAGGTTTGACTATGGTTTCACAGTGCATCAGGATCCTGCCAGGTGTGTACGGGGGTTTCACAGTGGTTCAGGATGCTGCCAGATGTGTATGGGGTTTTCATATTATATCAGGATACTGCCAGATGTGAATGGGGTTTCACTGTGCATCAGGATCCTGCCAGACGTGAATGGGGTTTCACAGTGGTTCAGGATCCTGCCAGGTGTGTGTGGGGTTTCACAGTGGATCAGGATCCTGCCAGGTGTGTATGGGGTTTTCACAGTGTATCAGGATCCTGCCAGGTGTGTATGGGGTTTCACGGTGTATCAGTATCCTGCCAGTTGTGCATGGGGTTTCTACTGTGCATCAGGATCCTGCCTGGTGTGTGTGGGGTTTCACTGTGTATCAGGGTCCTGCCAGGTGTGTATGGGGTTTTCACAGTGGATCAGGACCCTGCCAGGTGTGTATGGGGTTTTCACTGTGCATCAGGTTCCTGCCTGGTGTGTCTGGTGTTTCACTGTGTATCAGGGTCCTGCCAGGTGTGTATGGGGTTTCCCTGTGTATCAGGGTCCTGCCAGGTGTATATGGGGTTTCACTGTGGATCAGGATCCTGCCAGGTGTGTTTGGGGTTTTCACAGTGGATCAGGATCCTGCCAGTTGTGTATGGGGTTTTCACAGTGCATCAGGATCCTGCCAGGTGTGTATGGGATTTTCACAGTGTATCAGGATCCTGCCAGGTGTGTATGGGGTTTTCACAGTGGATCAGGATCCTGCCAGGTGTGTGTGGGGTTTTCACAGTTTATCAGGCTCCTGCCAGGTGTTGATGAGGTTTTAACATTGTATCAGGATCCTACCAGGTGTGTATGGGGTTTTCACAATGTATCAGGATCATGCCAGGTGTGTATGGGTTTTTCACAGTGTATCAGTATCCTGCCAGTTGTGCATGGGGTTTCTACTGTGCATCAGGATCCTGCCTGGTGTGTGTGGGGTTTCACTGTGTATCAGGGTCCTGCCAGGTGTGTATGGGGTTTTCACAGTGGATCAGGACCCTGCCAGGTGTGTATGGGGTTTTCACTGTGCATCAGGTTCCTGCCTGGTGTATCTGGTGTTTCACTGTGTATCAGGGTCCTGCCAGGTGTGTATGGGGTTTCCCTGTGTATCAGGGTCCTGCCAGGTGTATATGGGGTTTCACTGTGGATCAGGATCCTGCCAGGTGTGTTTGGGGTTTTCACAGTGGATCAGGATCCTGCCAGTTGTGTATGGGGTTTTCACAGTGCATCAGGATCCTGCCAGGTGTGTATGGGGTTTTCACAGTGGATCAGGGTCCTGCCAGGTGTGTATGGGTTTTTCACAGTCGATCAGTATCCTGCCAGGTGTGTATGGGGTTTTCACTGTGCAACAGGATCCTGCCTTGTGTGTTTGGGGTTTCACTGTGTATCAGGGTCCTGCCAGGTGTGTATGGGGTTTCACAGTGTATCAGGGTCCTGCCAGGTGTGTTTGGTGTTTTCACAGTGTATCAGGATACTGCCAGGTGTGTATGGGGTTTTTACTGTGGATCAGGATCCTGCCATGTGTGAATGGGGTTTTCCCAGTGTATCAGGATCCTGTCAGGTGTGGATGGGAGTTTCACCATTTATCAGGATCCTGCTAGGTGTGTATGGGGGTTTCACAGTGTATCAGGATCCTGCCACGTGTGTATGGGGTTTTCACAGTGTATCGGGGTCCTGCCAGGTGTGTATGGGGTTTCTCTGTGTATCAGTGTCCTGCCAGGAGTGGATGGGGTTTTCACTGCGCATCAGGATCCTGCCAGGTGTGTTCGGGGTTTTCATTGTATCAGAATCCTGCCAGGTTTGACTATGGTTTCACAGTGCATCAGGATCCTGCCAGGTGTGTACGGGGGTTTCACAGTGGTTCAGGATGCTGCCAGATGTGTATGGGGTTTTCATATTATATCAGGATACTGCCAGATGTGAATGGGGTTTCACTGTGCATCAGGATCCTGCCAGACGTGAATGGGGTTTCACAGTGGTTCAGGATCCTGCCAGGTGTGAGTGGGGTTTCACAGTGGATCAGGATCCTGCCAGGTGTGTATGGGGTTTTCACAGTGTGTCAGGATCCTGCCAGGTGTGTATGGGGTTTCACGGTGTATCAGGATCCTGCCAGATATGAATGGGGTTTCACAGTGTATCAGGATCCTGCCTGACGTGAATGGTGTTTCACAATGGATCAGGATCCTGCCAGATGTGTATGTGGTTTTCACAGTTTATCAGGATCCTGACAGGTGTGTATGGGGTTTTCACAGTTTATCAGGATCCTGCCAGGTGTGTATGGGGTTTTCACAGTATATCAGAATCCTGCCCGGTGTGTC
Source organism: Heterodontus francisci (assembly GCF_036365525.1). Taxonomy (NCBI): domain Eukaryota; kingdom Metazoa; phylum Chordata; class Chondrichthyes; order Heterodontiformes; family Heterodontidae; genus Heterodontus; species Heterodontus francisci. The sequence continues at coordinate 1,463,624 of NW_027141375.1, forward strand.
TTGGGTTTTCACAGTGTATCAGAATCCTGCCAGGTGTGTATGGGGTTTTCACAGTTTATCAGGATCCTGCCAGGTGTGTACGGGGTTTTCACAGTTTATCAGGATTCAGCCAGGAGTGGATGGGGTTTTCACTGCGCATCAGGATCCTGCCAGGTGTGTTCGGGGTTTTCAGTGTATCAGAATCCTGCCAGGTTTGACTATGGTTTCACAGTGCATCAGGATCCTGCCAGGTGTGTACGGGGGTTTCACAGTGGTTCAGGATGCTGCCAGATGTGTATGGGGTTTTCATATTATATCAGGATACTGCCAGATGTGAATGGGGTTTCACTGTGCATCAGGATCCTGCCAGACGTGAATGGGGTTTCACAGTGGTTCAGGATCCTGCCAGGTGTGTGTGGGGTTTCACAGTGGATCAGGATCCTGCCAGGTGTGTATGGGGTTTTCACAGTGTATCAGGATCCTGCCAGGTGTGTATGGGGTTTCACGGTGTATCAGGATCCTGCCAGATATGAATGGGGTTTCACAGTGTATCAGGATCCTGCCTGACGTGAATGGTGTTTCACAATGGATCAGGATCCTGCCAGATGTGTATGTGGTTTTCACAGTTTATCAGGATCCTGACAGGTGTGTATGGGGTTTTCACTGTTTATCAGGATCCTGCCAGGTGTGTATGGGGTTTTCACAGTATATCAGAATCCTGCCCGGTGTGTCTTGGGTTTTCACAGTGTATCAGAATCCTGCCAGGTGTGTATGGGGTTTTCACAGTTTATCAGGATCCTGCCAGGTGTGTACGGGGTTTTCACAGTTTATCAGGATTCAGCCAGGTGTGTAGGGGTTTTCACAGTGTATCAGTATCCTGCCAGGTGTGTATGGGGTTTTCACATTGTTTCAGGATCCTGCCAGGTGTGTATGGGGCTTTCACAGTGGATCAGGATCCTGCCAGGTGTGTATGGGGTTTTCACAGTGGAGCAGGATCCTGCCAGGTGTTTATGGGGTTTTCACAGTGTATCAGTATCCTGCCAGGTGTTTATGGGGTTTTCAGAGTGGATCAGGATCCTGCCAGGTGTGTATGGGGATTTCACAGTGCATCAGGATCCTGCCAGATGTGTATGGGGTTTTCACTGTGCATCAGTATCCTGCCTGGTGTGTCTGGGGTTTCACTGTGTATCAGGGTACTGCCAGGTGTGTTTGGGGTTTCACTGTGTATCAGTGCCCTGCCAGGTGTGTATGGGGTTTCACTGTGTATCAGGATCCTGCCAGGTGTTTATGGGGTTTTCACTGTGTATCAGGATCCTGCCAGCTGTGTATGGGGTATCCACTGTGCATCAGGATCTTGCCTGGTGTGCATGGAGTTTCACTGTGTATCAGGGTCCTGCCAGGTGTGTATGGGGTTTTCACAGTGGATCAGGATCCTGCCAGGTGTGTATGGGGTTTTCACTGTGCATCAGCATCCTGCCTGGTGTGTATGGGGTTTCACTGTGTATCAGGGTCCTGCCAGGTGTGTATGGGGTTTCACTGTGTATCAGGATCCTACCAGGTGTGTTTGGGGTTTTCACAATGCATCAGGATCCTGCCAGTTGTATATGGGGTTTTCACAGTGGATCAGAATCCTGCCAGGTGTGTTTGGGGTTTTCACAGTGGATCAGGTTGCTGCCAGGTGTGTATGGGGTTTTTCACAGTCGATCAGGTTCCTGCCAGTTGTGCAAGGGGATTTCACTGTGCATCAGGATCATGCCTGATGTGTTATGGGGTTTCACTGTGTATCAGGGTCCTGCCAGGTGTGTATGGGGTTTTCACATTGTTTCAGTATCCTGCCAGGTGTGTATGGGGCTTTCACAGTGGATCAGGATCCTGCCAGGTGTGTATGGGGTTTTCACAGTGGAGCAGGATCCTGCCAGGTGTTTATGGGGTTTTCACAGTGTATCAGTATCCTGCCAGGTGTTTATGGGGTTTTCAGAGTGGATCAGGATCCTGCCAGGTGTGTATGGGGATTTCACAGTGCATCAGGATCCTGCCAGATGTGTATGGGGTTTTCACTGTGCATCAGTATCCTGCCTGGTGTGTCTGGGGTTTCACTGTGTATCAGGGTACTGCCAGGTGTGTTTGGGGTTTCACTGTGTATCAGTGCCCTGCCAGGTGTGTATGGGGTTTCACTGTGTATCAGGATCCTGCCAGGTGTTTATGGGGTTTTCACTGTGTATCAGGATCCTGCCAGCTGTGTATGGGGTATCCACTGTGCATCAGGATCTTGCCTGGTGTGCATGGAGTTTCACTGTGTATCAGGGTCCTGCCAGGTGTGTATGGGGTTTTCACAGTGGATCAGGATCCTGCCAGGTGTGTATGGGGTTTTCACTGTGCATCAGCATCCTGCCTGGTGTGTATGGGGTTTCACTGTGTATCAGGGTCCTGCCAGGTGTGTATGGGGTTTCACTGTGTATCAGGATCCTACCAGGTGTGTTTGGGGTTTTCACAATGCATCAGGATCCTGCCAGTTGTATATGGGGTTTTCACAGTGGATCAGAATCCTGCCAGGTGTGTTTGGGGTTTTCACAGTGGATCAGGTTGCTGCCAGGTGTGTATGGGGTTTTTCACAGTCGATCAGGTTCCTGCCAGTTGTGCAAGGGGATTTCACTGTGCATCAGGATCATGCCTGATGTGTTATGGGGTTTCACTGTGTATCAGGGTCCTGCCAGGTGTGTATGGGGTTTCACTGTGTATCAGGATCCTGCCAGGTGTGTATGGGGTTTTCACAGTGTATCAGGATCCTGCCAGGTGTGTATGGGAGTTTCACCATTTATCAGGATCCTGTCAGGTGTGTATGGGGGTTTAAATGTGTATCAGGATCCTGCCACGTGTGTCTGGGGTTTTCACTGTGTTTCGGGGTCCTGCCAGGTGTGTATGGGGTTTCACTGTGTTTCAGTGTCCTGCCAGGAGTGTATGGGGTTTTCACTGTGCATCAGGATCCTGCCAGGAGTGTTTGGGGTTTTCCATGTATCAGAATCCTGCCAGGTGTGACTATGGTTTCACAGTGTATCAGGATCCTACCAGATGTGAATGGGGTTTAACAGTGGATCAGGATCCTGCCAGGTGTGAATGGGGTTTTCACAGTGTATCAGGATCCTGCTAGGTGTGTATGGGAGTTTCACCGTTTATCAGGATCCTGCCAGGTGTGCATGGGGATTTCACTGTGCATCAGGATCATGCCTGATGTGTTATGGTATTTCACTGTGTATCAGGGTCCTGCCAGGTGTGTATGGGGTTTCACTATGTATCAGGGTCCTGCCAGGTGTGTTTGGGGTTTTCAGAGTGTATCAGGATCCTGCCAGGTGTGTATGGGGTTGTCACAGTGGATCAGTATCCTGCCAGGTGTGAATGGGGTTTTCCCAGTGTATCAGGATCCTGCCAGGTGTGTATGGGAGTTTCACCATTTATCAGGATCCTGCCAGGTGTGTATGGGGGTTTAAAAGTGTATCAGGATCCTGCCACGTGTGTATGGGGTTTTCACTGTGTATCGGGGTCCTGCCAGGTGTGTATGGGGTTTCACTGTGTGTCAGTGTCCTGCCAGGAGTGTATGGGGTTTTCACTGTGCATCAGGATCCTGCCAGGAGTGTTTGGGGTTTTCCATGTATCAGAATCCTGCCAGGTGTGACTATGGTTTCACAGTGTATCAGGATCCTGCCAGGTGTGAATGGGGTTTTCACAGTGTATCAGGATCCTGCCAGGTATGTATGGGAGTTTCACAGTGCATCTGTTTCCTGCCAGGTGTGTGGGGGGTTTTTACAGTGGATCAGGATCCTGCCAGGTGTTGATGGGGTTTTCGCAGTGTATCAGGATCCTGCCAGGTGTTTATGGGGTTTTCAGAGTGGATCAGGATCCTGCCAGGTGTGTATGGGGATTTCACAGTGGATCAGGATCCTGCCAGATGTGTATGGTGTTTTCACTGTGCATCAGCATCCTGCCTGGTGTGTCTGGTGTTTCACTGTGTATCAGGATCCTGCCCGGTGTTTATGGGGTTTTCACAGTTTATCAGGATCCTTCCAGGTGTTTATGGGGTTTTCACAGTGTATCAGCATCCTGCCAGGTGTGTATGGGGTTTTCACAGAGGATCAGGATCCTGCCAGGTGTGTATGGGGATTTCACAGTGGATCAGGATCCTGCCAGGTGTTGATGGGGTTTTCACAGTGTATCAGGATCCTGCCAGGTGTGTATGGGGTTTTACAGTGTATCAGGATCCTGCCAGCTGTTTATGGGGTTTTCAGAGTGGATCAGGATCCTGCCAGGTGTGTATGGGGATTTCACTGTGCATCAGTATCCTGCCTGGTGTGTCTGGGGTTTCCCTGTGTATCAGGGTACTGCCAGGTGTGTTTGGGGTTTCATTGTGTATCAGTGTCCTGCCAGGTGTGTATGGGGTTTCACTGTGTATCAGGACCCTGCCAGGTGTGTATGGGGTTTTCACAGTGTATCAGTATCCTGCCAGCTGTGTATGAGGTATCCACTGTGTATCAGGGTCCTGCCAGGTGTGTATGGGGTTTTCACAGTGGATCAGGATCCTGCCAGGTGTGTATGGGGTTTTCACTGTGCATCAGGATCCTGCCTGGTGTGTATGGGGTTTCACTGTGTATCAGGGTCCTGCCAGGTGTGTATGGGGTTTCACAGTGTATCAGGGTCCTGCCAGGTGTTTATGGGGTTTCACTGTGTATCAGGATCCTGCCAGGTTTGTTTGGGGTTTTCACAGTGGATCAGGATCCTGCCAGTTGTGTATGGGGTTTTCACTGTGGATCAGGATCCTGCCAGGTGTGTATGGGGTTTTCACAGTGGATCAGGTTGCTGCCAGGTGTGTATGGGGTATTTCACAGTCGATCAGGTTCCTGCCAGGTGTGCATGGGGATTTCACTGTGCATCAGGATCATGCCTGATGTGTTATGGGGTTTCACTGTGTATCAGGGTCCTGCCAGGTGTGTATGGGGTTTCACTGTGTATCAGGGTCCTGCCAGGGGTGTTTGGGGTTTTCCCAGTGTATCAGGATCCTGCCAGGTGTGTATGGGAGTTTCACCATTTATCAGGATCCTGCCAGGTGTGTATGGGGGTTTAAATGTGTATCAGGATCCTGCCACGTGTGTATGGGGTTTTCACTGTGTATCGGCGTCCTGCCAGGTGTGTATGGGGTTTCACTGTGTTTCAGTTTCCTGCCAGGAGTATATGGGGTTTTCACTGTGCATCAGGATCCTGCCAGGAGTGTTTGGGGTTTTCCATGTATCAGAATCCTGCCAGGTGTGACTATGGTTACACAGTGTATCAGGATCCTACCAGATGTGAATGGGGTTTAACAGTGGATCAGGATCCTGCCAGGTGTGAATGGGGTTTTCACAGTGTATCAGGATCCTGCCAGGTGTGTATGGGAGTTTCACCGTCTATCAGGATCCTGCCAGGTGTCTATGGGGGTTTCACAGTGTATCAGGTTCCTGCCAGGTGTGTATCGGGGTTTCACAGTGGTTCAGGATGCTGCCAGATGTGTATGGGGTGTTCACATTATATCAGGATACTGCCAGATGTGAATGGGGTTTCGCTGTGCATCAGGATCCTGCCGGACGTGAATGGGGTTTCACTGTGGATCAGGATCCTGCCAGGAGTGTATGGGGTTTTCACTGTGCATCAGGATCCTGCCAGGAGTGTTTGGGGTTTTCCATGTATCAGAATCCTGCCAGGTGTGACTATGGTTTCACAGTGTATCAGGATCCTGCCAGGTGTGAATGGGGTTTTCACAGTGTATCAGGATCCTGCCAGGTGTGTATGGGAGTTTCACCGTTTATCAGGATCCTGCCAGGTGTGTATGGGGGTTTCACAGTGTATCAGGATCCTGCCAGGTGTGTATCGGGGTTTCACATTATATCAGGATACTGCCAGATGTGAATGGGGTTTCGCTGTGCATCAGGATCCTGCCGGACGTGAATGGGGTTTCACTGTGGATCAGGATCCTGCCAGGTATATCTGGGGTTTTCACACTGCATCAGGATCCTGCCAGGTGTGTATGGGGTTTCACAGTGCATCTGTTTCCTGCCAGGTGTGTGTGGGGTTTCACAGTGTATCAGGATCCTGCCAGTGTGGATGGGGGATTCACAGTGGATCAGTATCCTGCCAGGTGTGTATGGGGTTTCACGGTGCATCAGGTTCCTGCCAGGTGTGTATGGGGTTTCACAGTGCATCTGTTTCCTGCCAGGAGTGTGTGGGGTTTCACAGTGTATCAGCATCCTGCCAGGTGTTTATGGGTGTTTCACAGTGGATCAGGATCCTGCCAGGTGTGTATGCGGTTTCACAGTGTGTCAGGATCTTGCCGCGTGTGTATGGGGTTTTCACAGTGTATCAGGATCCTTCCAGGTGTGTATGGGGGTTTCACAGTGGATCAGGATCCTGCCAGGTGTGTATGGGGTTTCACAGTGCATCAGGATCCTGCCACGTGTGTATGGGGTTTCACATTGTATCAGGATCCTTCCAGGTGTGTATTGGGTTTCACAGTGTATCAGGATCCTGCCAGATGTGAATGGGGTTGCACTGTGCATGAGGAACCTGCCAGGTGTGTACGGGGCCTTCACAGTGTATCAGGATCCTGCCAAATGTGTGCGGGGGTTTCACAGTTCATCAGGATCCTGCCAGGTGTGTATGGGGTTTCACAGAGGATCAGGATCCTGCCAGGTGTGCACGGGGTTTTCACAATATATCAGGATCCTGCCAGGTGTGTACAGGGTTTCACAGATCATCAGGATCCTGCCAGATGTGTACGGGGTTTTCACAATATTTCAGGATCCTGCCAGGTGAATACGGGGGTTTCACAGTTTATCTGGATCCTGCCAAGTGAGTATGGGGTTTTCACTGTGGATCAGGAACCTGCCAGGTGTGCATGGGGTTTCACAGTGTATCAGGATCCTGCCAGTTGTGAATGGGGATTCACTGTGTATCAGGATTCCTGCCAGGTGTGAATGGGTTTTCACAGTGCATCAGGATCCTTCCAGATATGAATGGGGTTTCACAGTGCATCAGGATCCAGCCAGACGTGAATGGGATCTCACAGAGGATCAGGATCCTGCCAGGTGTGTATGGGGTTTTCACAGTGGATCAGGATCCTGCCAGTTGTGTATGTGGTTTCACAGTGTATCAGGATCCTGCCAGATATGAATTATGTTTCACAGTGTATCAGGATCCTGCCAGACGTGAATGGGATTTCACAGTGGATCAGGATCCTGCCAGATGTGTATGGGGTTTTCACAGTGTATCAGGATACTGCCAGATGTGAATGGGGTTTCACTGTGCATCAGGAAACTGCCAGGTGTGTACGGCGTTTTCACAGTGTATCAGGCTCCTGCGAGGAGTGTACGGGGGTTTCACAGTTCGTCAGGATCCTGCCAGGTGCGCATGGGGTTTTCACAGTGGAAAAGTATCCTGCCAGGTGTGTACGGGTTTTCACAGAGGATCAGGATCCTGCCAGATGTGTATGGGGTTTTCACAGTGGATCAGGATCCTGCCAGTTGTGTATGGGGTTTCACAGTGTATCAGGATCCTGCCAGATATGAATTATGTTTCACAGTGTATCAGGATCCTGCCAGACGTGAATGGGATTTCACAGTGGATCAGGATCCTGCCAGATGTGTATGGGGTTTTCACAGTGTATCAGGATACTGCCAGATGTGAATGGGGTTTCACTGTGCATCAGGAAACTGCCAGGTGTGTACGGCGTTTTCACAGTGTATCAGGCTCCTGCGAGGTGTGTACGGGGGTTTCACAGTTCGTCAGCATCCTGCCAGGTGCGCATGGGGTTTTCACAGTGGAAAAGGATCCTGCCAGGTGTGTACGGGTTTTCACAGAGGATCAGGATCCTGCCAGCTGTGTACGGGGTTTTCACAATATATCAAAATCCTGCCAGGTGTGTACGGGGTTTCACATAGGATCAGGATCCTGCCAGCTGTGCACGGGGTTTTCACAGTATATCAGGATCCTGCCAGATGTGTATGGGGTGTTCACATTATATCAGGATCCTGCCAGGTGTGTCTGGGGGTTTCACAGTGTATCAGGATCCTGCCAGGTGTGTATCGGGGTTTCACAGTGGTTCAGGATGCTGCCAGAGGTGTATGGGGTGTTCACATTATATCAGGATACTGCCAGATGTGAATGGGGTTTCACTGTGCATCAGGATCCTGCCGGACGTGAATGGGGTTTCACAGTGGATCAGGATCCTGCCAAGTGTATCTGGGGTTTTCACAGTGCATCAGGATCCTGCCAGGTGTGTATGGGGTTTCACAGTGCATCTGTTTCCTGCCAGGTGTGTGTGGGGTTTCACAGTGTATCAGGATCCTGCCTGGTGTGCATGGGGGATTCACAGTGGATCAGGATCCTGCCAGGTGTGTATGGGGATTCACAGTGCATCAGGATCCTGCCAGGTGCGTACGGGGTTTCAGAGTGTATCAGCATCCTGCCAGGTGTTTATGGGGGTTTCACAGTGGATCAGGATCCTACCAGGTGTGTATGGGGTTTCACAGTGTATCAGGATCCTGCCACGTGTGTATGGGGTTTCACAGTGTATCAGGATCCTTCCAGGTGTGTATGGGGATTTCACAGTGGATCAGGATCCTGCCAGGTGTGTATGGGGTTTCACAGTGCATCAGGATCCTGCACGTGTGTATGGGGTTTCACAGTGTATCAGGATCCTTCCAGGTGTGTATGGGGTTTCACAGTGTATCAGGATCCTGCCAGATGTGAATGGGGTTGCACTGTGCATCAGGAACCTGCCAGGTGTGTACGGGGTTTTCACAATATATCAGGATCCTGCCAGGTGAGTATGGGGCTTTCACAGTTTATCTGGATACTGCCAAGTGTGTATGGGGTTTTCACTGTGGATCAGGATCCTGCCAGTTGTGAATGGGGATTCACTGTGTATCAGGATACTGCCAGATATGAATAGGGTTTCACAGTGTATCAGGATCCTGCCAGACGTGAATGGGATTTCACAGTGGATCAGGATCCTGCCAGATGTGTATGGGGTTTTCACAGTGTATCAGGATACTGCCAGATGTGAATGGGGTTTTCACAGTGGATCAGGACCCTGCCAGTTGTGTATGGGGTTTCACAGTGTATCAGGATACTGCCAGATATGAATAGGGTTTCACAGTGTATCAGGATCCTGCCAGACGTGAATGGGATTTCACAGTGGATCAGGATCCTGCCAGATGTGTATGGGGTTTTCACAGTGTATCAGGATACTGCCAGATGTGAATGGGGTTTCACTGTGCATCAGGAACCTTCCAAGTGTGTACGGGTTTTTCACAGTGTATCAGGCTCCTGCCAGGTGTGTACGGGGGTTTCACAGATTATCAGGATCCTGCCTGGTGTGTATGGGGGTTTCACAGTTCATCAGGATCCTGCCAGGTGCAAATGGGGTTTTCACAGTGGAAAAGGATCCTGCCAGGTGTGTACGGGGTTTCACAGAGGATCAGGATCCTGCCAGGTGTGTACGGGGTTTTCACAATATCTCAGGATCCTGCCAGGTGTGTACGGGGTTTCACATAGGATCATGATCCTGCCAGGTGTGTACGGGGTTTTCACAGAATATCAGGATCCTGCCAGGTGTGTATGGGGGTTTCACCGTTTATCAGGATCCTGCCAGGTGCGTATGGGGTTTTCACAGTTTATCAGGATCCTGCCAGGTGTGTATTGGGTTTTCACAGTGGATCAGGATCCTGCCAGGTGTGCATGGGGTTTTCACAGTAGATCAGGATCCTGCCAGCTGTGCATGGGGATTTCACAGTGGATCAGGATCCTGCCAGATGTGTATGGGAGGTTCACCATTTATCAGGATCTTGCCAGGTGTGTATGGGGGTTTCACAGTTTATCAGGATCCTGCCAGGTGTGTATGGTATTTTCACAGTGGATCAGGAACCTGCCAGGTGTGTATGGGATTTCACAGTGTATCATGATCCAGCCAGGTGTGTATGTGGCTTTCACAGAGTATCAGGATCTGCCATGTGTGGATGGAGTTTCACAGTGGACCAGGATCCTGCCAGGTGTGTATGGGGTTTTCACAGTGTATCAGGATCTGCAAGGTGTTTACGTGGTTTTAACAGTGCACCAGGATCCTGCCAGATGTGTCTGGGATTTCACAGTGTATCAGGATCCTTCCAGGTGTGTATGGGGGTTTCACAGTGGATCAGGATACTGCCAGGTGTGTATGTGCTTTCACAGTGTATCAGGATCCTGCCGGATGTGAATGGGATTTTCACAGTGCATCAGGATCCTGCCAGGTGTGTATGGGGTTTCACAGTGTATCGGGATCCTGCCTGGTGTGTATGGGGATTCACAGTGGATCAGGATCCTGCCAGGTGTGTATGGGGTTTCAGAGAGCATCAGGATCCTGCGAGGTGTGTATGGGGTTTCACAGTGCATCTGGTTCCTGCCAGGTGTGTGTGGGGCTTCACAGTGTATCAGGATCCTGCCAGGTGTGTATGGGGGTTTCACAGTGGATCAGGATTCTGCCAGGTATGTATGGGGTTTCACAGTGCATCAGGATCCTGCCAGGTGTGTGTGGGGTTTCACAGTGCATCAGGATCCTGCCAGGTGTGTATGGGGGTTTCACAGTGGATCAGGATCCTGCCAGGTGTGTATGGGGTTTCACAGTGGATCAGGATCCTGTCACGTGTGTATGGGGTTTCAAAGTGCATCTGTTTCCTGCCAGGTGTGTATGGGGTTTCACAGTGTATCAGGATCCTGCCAGATGTGAATGGGGTTGCACTGTGCATCAGGAAACTGCCAGGTGTGTACGTGGTCATCACACTGTAGCCGGATCCTGCCAGGTGTGTACGGGGGTTTCACAGTTCATCAGGATCCTGCCAGGTGTGTCTGGGGTTTCACAGAGGATCAGGATCCTGCCAGGTGTGTACGGGGTTTTCACAATATATCAGGATCCGGCCAGGTGTGTACGGGGTTTCAGTGAGCATCAGGATGCTGCCGGGTGTGTACGGGGATTTCACAATGTATCAGGATCCTGCCAGGTGAGTATGGGGATTTCACAGTTTATCTGGATTCTGCCAGGTGTGTATGGGGGTTTCACAGTTTATCAGGATCCTGCCAGGTGTGCATGGGGGTTTCGCAGTTTATCAGGATCCTGCCACGTGTGTATGGGGTATCACAGTGTATCAGGATCCTGCACGTTTGTATGGGGTTTTCACAGTGTATCAGGATCCTTCCAGGTGTGTACGGGTATTCCAAAGTGGATCAGGCTCCTGCCAGGTGTGTATGGGGTTTCACAGTGCATCAGTATCCTGCCACGTGTGTATGGGGTTTCACAGTGTATCAGGATCCTTCCAGGTGTGTATGGGGTTTCACAGTGTATCAGGATCTTGCCAGATGTGAATGGGGTTGCACTGTGCATCAGGAACCTGCCAGGTGTGTACGTGGTCATCACAGTGTAGCCGGATCCTGCCAGGTGTGTACGGGGGTTTCACAGTTCATCAGGATCCTGCCAGGTGAGTCTGGTGTTCCACAGAGGATCAGGATCCTGCCAGGTGTGTACGGGGTTTTCACAATATATCAGGATGCTGCCTGGTGTGTTTGCGGGTTTCACAGTTCGTCAGTATCCTGCCAGGTGCGCATGGGTTTTTCACAGTGGAAAAGGATCCTGCCAGGTGTGTTTGGGGTTTCACAGAGGATCAGGATCCTGCCAGGTGTGTACGGGGTTTTCACAATATATCAAAATCCTGCCAGGTGTGTACGGGGTTTCACAGTGGATCAGGATCCTGCCAGGTGTATCTGGGGTTTTCACAGTGCATCAGGATCCTGCCAGGTGTGTATGGGGTTTCACAGCGCATCTGTTTCCTGCCAGGTGTGTGTGGGGTTTCTCAGTGTATCAGGATCCTGCCTGGTGTGCATGGTGGATTCACAGTGGATCAGGACCCTGCCAGGTGTGTCTGGGGATTCACAGTGCATCAGGATCCTGCCAGGTGCGTACGGGGTTTCAGAGTGTAGCAGCATCCTGCCAGGTGTTTATGGGGGTTTCACAGTGGATCAGGATCCTGCCAGGTGTGTATGGGGTTTCAAAGTGTATCAGGATCCTGCCAGATGTGAATGGGGTTGCACTGTGCATCAGGAACCTGCCAGGTGTGTACGGGGTTTTCACAATATATCAGGATCCTGCCAGGTGAGTATGGGGTTTTCACTGTGGATCAGGATTCCTGCCAGGTGAGAACGGGGTTTCACAGTGGATCAGGATCCTGCCAGATGTGCAAGGGGTTTTCACAGTGTATCAGGATCCTGCCAGATATGAATGGGGTTTCACAGTGCATCAGGATCCAGCCAGACGTGAATGGGATCTCACAGTGGATCAGGATCCTGCCAGATGTGTATGGGGTTTTCACAGTGGATCAGGATCCTGCCAGTTGTGTGTGGGATTTCACAGTGTATCAGGATCCTGCCAGATATGAATAGGGTTTCACAGTGTATCAGGATCCTGCCAGACGTGAATGGGATTTCACAGTGGATCAGGATCCTGCCAGATGTGTATAGGGTTTTCACAGTGTATCAGGATACTGCCAGATGTGAATGGGGTTTCACTGTGCATCAGGAACCTTCCAGGTGTGTACGGGGTTTTCACAGTGTATCAGGCTCCTGCCAGGTGTGTACGGGGGTTTCACACATTATCAGGATCCTGCCTGGTGTGTATGGGGGTTTCACAGTTCATCAGGATCCTGCCAGGTGCGCATGGGGTTTTCACAGTGGAAAAGGATCCTGCCAGGTGTGTACGGGGTTTCACAGAGGATCAGGATCCTGCCAGGTGTGTACGGGGTTTTCACAATATCTCAGGATCCTGCCAGGTGTGTATGGGGGTTTCACCGTTTATCAGGATCCAGCCAGGTGCGTATGGGGTTTTCACAGTTTATCAGGATCCTGTCAGGTGTGTATTGGGTTTTCACAGTGGATCAGGATCCTGCCAGGTGTGCATGGGGTTTTCACAGTAGATCAGGATCCTGCCAGCTGTGCATGGGGATGTCACAGTGGATCAGGATCCTGCCAGGTGTGTATGGGAGTTTCACCATTTATCAGGATCTTGCCAGGTGGTATGGGGGTTTCACAGTTTATCAGGATCCTGCCAGGTGTGTATGGTATTTTCACAGTGGATCAGGATCCTGCCAGGTGTGTATGGGATTTCACAGTTTATCAGGATCCTGCCAGGTGTGTATGGGGTTTTCACAGTGTATCATGATCTGCCAGGTGTGTATGGAGTTTCACAGTGTATCATGATCCAGCCAGGTGTGTATGTGGCTTTCACAGAGTATCAGGATCTGCCATGTGTGTATGGAGTTTCACAGTGGACCAGGATCTTGCCAGGTGTGTATGGGGTTTTCACAGTGTATCAGAATCTGCAAGGTGTTTACGTGGTTTTAACAGTGCACCAGGATCCTGCCAGATGTGTCTGGGGTTTCACAGTGTATCAGGATCCTTCCAGGTGTGTATGGGGGTTTCACAGTGGATCAGGATACTGCCAGGTGTGTATGTGCTTTCACAGTGTATCAGGATCCTGCCGGATGTGAATGGGATTTTCACAGTGCATCAGGATCCTGCCTGGTGTGTATGGGGTTTCACAGTGTATCGGGATCCTGCCTGGTGTGTATGGGGTTTCACAGTGGATCAGGATCCTGCCAGGTGTGTATGGCGTTTCAGAGAGCATCAGGATCCTGCCAGGTGTGTCTGGGGTTTCACAGTGCATCTGGTTCCTGCCAGGTGTGTGTGGGGTTTCACAGTGTATCAGGATCCTGCCAGGTGTGTATGGGGGTTTCACAGTGGATCAGGATTCTGCCAGGTATGTATGGGGTTTCACAGTGCATCAGGATCCTGCCAGGTGTGTGTGGGGTTTCACAGTGTATCAGGATCCTGCCAGGTGTGTATGGGGGTTTCACAGTGGATCAGGATCCTGCCACGTGTGTTTGGGGTTTCACAGTGCATCAGGATCCTGCCAGGTGTGTATGGGGTTTCACATTGCATCTGTTTCCTGCCAGGTGTGTGTGGGGTTTCACAGTGTATCAGGATCCTGCCAGTTGTGTATGGGGTTTCACAGTGCATCAGGATCCTGCCAGGGGTGTACGGGGTTTCAGAGTGTATCAGCATCCTGCCAGGTGTGTATGGGGGTTTCACAGTGGATCAGGATCCTGCCAGGTGTGTATGGGGTTTCACAGTGTATCAAAATCCTGCCACGTGTGTATGGGGTTTTCACAGTGTATCAGGATCCTGCCAGGTGTGTATGAGTAGTTCACAGTGGATCAGGATCCTGCCAGGTGTGTATGGGGTTTCACAGTGCATCAGGATCCTGCCACGTGTGTAATGGGTTTCACAGTGTACCAGGATCCTTCCAGGTGTGTATGGGGTTTCACAGTGTATCAGGATCCTGCCAGATGTGAATGGGGTTGCACTGTGCATCAGGAACCTGCCAGGTGTGTACGTGGTCATCACAGTGTAGCCGGATCCTGCCAGGTGTGTACGGGTGTTTCACAGTTCATCAGGATCCTGCCAGGTGTGTCTGGGGTTTCACAGAGGATCAGGATCTTGCCAGGTGTGTACGGGGTTTTCACAATATATCAGGATCCGGCCAGGTGTGTACGGGGTTTCACAGAGCATCAGGATGCTGCCGGGTGTGTACGGGGATTTCACAATGTATCAGGATCCTGCCAGGTGAGTATGGGGATTTCACAGTTTATCTGGATTCTGCCAGGTGTGTATGGGGTTTTTCACAGTTTATCAGGATCCTGCCAGGTGTGCATGGGGATTTCGCAGTTTATCAGGATCCTGCCACGTGTGTATGGGGTATCACAGTGCATCAGGATCCTGCCACGTGTGTATGGGGTTTTCACAGTGTATCAGGATCCTTCCAGGTGTGTACGGGTATTTCACAGTGGATCAGGCTCCTGCCAGGTGTGTATGGGGTTTCACAGTGCATCAGGATCCTGCCACGTGTTTATGGGGTTTCACAGTGTATCAGGATCCTTCCAGGTGTGTATGGGGTTTCACAGTGTATCAGGATCCTGCCAGATGTGAATGGGGTTGCACTGTGCATCAGGAACCTGCCAGGTGTGTACGTGGTCATCACAGTGTAGCCGGATCCTGCCAGGTGTGTACGGGGGTTTCACAGTTCATCAGGATCCTGCCAGGTGTGTCTGGGGTTTCACAGAGGATCAGGATCCTGCCAGGTGTGTACGGGGTTTTCACAATATATCAGGATCCGGCCAGGTGTGTACGGGGTTTCACAGAGCATCAGGATCCTGCCGGGTGTGTATTTGGGATTTCACAATGTATCAGGATCCTGCCAGGTGAGTATGGGGATTTCACAGTTTATCTGGATTCTGCCAGGTGTGTATGGGGGTTTCACAGTTTATCAGGTTCCTGCCAGGTGTGCATGGGGGTTTCGCAGTGTATCAGGATCCTGCCAGGTGTGTCTGGGGTTTTCACAGTCTATCAGGATCTGCAATGTGTGTATGGGGTTTTCACAGTGCACCAGGATCCTGCCAGATGTGTCTCGGGTTTCACAGTGTATCAGGATCCTGCCGGATGTGAATGGGGTTTTCGCAGTGTATCAGGATCCTGCCGTGTGTGTTTGGGGTTCCACAGTGTATCGTGATCCTGCCAGGTGTGTATGGGGTTTTCACAGTGTATCGGGATCCTGCCATGTGTGTATGGGGTTTTCACAGTGGTTCTGGATCCTGCCAGGTGTGTATGGGGGTTTCACAGTGTATCATGATCCTTCCAGGTGTGTATCGGGTTTTCGCAGTGTATCAGGAACCTGCCAGCAGTGTATGGGGGTTTCACAGTGGTTCAGCATCCTGCCAGGTGTGTATGGGGGTTTCACAGTTTACCATGATCCTTCCAGGTGTCTATCGGGTTTTCACAGCGGTTCAGGATCCTGCCAGGTGTGTATGGGGGTTTCACAGTGTATCATGATCCTTCCAGGTGTGTATTGGGTTTTCACAGTGTATCAGGAAGCTGCCAGGAGTGTATGGATGTTTCACAGTGGATCAGGATCCTGCGAGGTTTGTTTGGGGTTTCACAGTGCATCAGGATCCTGCCACATGTGTATGGGGTTTCACAGTGTATTAGGATCCTGCCAGATGTGAATGGGGTTGCACTGTGCATCAGGAACCTGCCAGGTGTGTATGGGGTCTTCACATTGAATCAGGATCCTGCCAGGTGTGTACGGGTGTTTCACAGATTATCAGGATCCTGCCAGGTGTGTATGGGGGTTTCACAGTTCATCAGGATCCTGCCAGGTGTGTATGGGGTTTCACAGAGAATCAGGATCCTTCCAGGTGTGTACGGGGTTTTCACAATATATCAGGATCCGGCCAGGTGTGTACGGGGTTTCGCAGAGCATCAGGATCCTGCCAGGTGCGTACGGGGTTTTCACAATATATCAGGATCCTGCCAGGTGAGTATGGGGGTTTCACAGTTTATCTGTACCCTGCCAGGTGTGTATGGGGGTTTCACAGTTTATCAGGATCCTGCCAGGTGTGTGCGGGGGTTTCACAGATTATCAGGTTCCTGCCTGGTGTGTATGGGGGTTTCACAGTTCATCAGGATCCTGCCAGGTGCATATGGGGTTTTCACAGTGCAAAAGGATCCTGCCAGGTGTGTACGGGGTTTCACAGAGGATCAGGATCCTGCCAGGTGTGTACGGGGTTTTCACAATATCTCAGGATCCTGCCAGGTGTGTATGGGGTTTCACAAAGGATCAGGATCCTGCCAGGTGTGTACGGGGTTTTCACAGTATATCAGGATCCTGCCAGGTGTGTATGGGGGTTTCACCGTCTATCAGGATCCTGCCAGGTGTGTGTGGGGTTTTCACAGTGGTTCACAATCCTGCCAGGTGCGTATGGGGTTTTCACAGTTTATCAGGATCCTGCCAGCTGTGGATGGGGATTTCATAGTGGATCAGGATCCTGCCAGGTGTGTTTGGGAGTTTCACCATTTATCAGGATCTTGCCAGGTGTGTATGGGGGTTTCACAGTTTATCAGGATCCTGCCATGATTTAATGGGGGATTCACAGTTTATCAGAATCCTGCCAGGTGTGTCTGGGGTTTTCACAGTGGAGCAGGATCCTGCCAGGTGTGTATGGGATTTCACAGTTTATCAGGATCCTGCCAGGTGTGTATGGGGTTTTCACAGTGTATCAGGATCTGCCAGGTGTGTATGGAGTTTCACAGTGTATCATGATCCAGCCAGGTGTGTATGTGGCTTTCACAGAGTATCAGGATCTGCCATGTGTGGATGGAGTTTCACAGTGGACCAGGATCCTGCCAGGTGTGTATGGGGTTTCACAGTGTATCGGGATCCTGCCTGGTGTGTATGGGGTTTCACAGTGGATCAGGATCCTGCCAGGTGTGTATGGGGGTTTCACAGTGGATCAGGATTCTGCCAGGTATGTATGGGGTTTCACAGTGCATCAGGATCCTGCCAGGTGTGTATGGGGTTTCACAGTGTATCAGGATCCTACCAGGTGTGTTTGGTGGTTTCACAGTGGATCAGGATCCTGCCAGGTGTGTATGGGGTTTCACAGTGGATGAGGATCCTGCCACGTGTGTATGGGGTTTCACAGTGTATCAGGATCCTTCCAGGTGTGTATGGGGTTTCAATGTGCATCAGGATCCTGCCAGGTATGTATGGGGTTTCACAGTGCATCTGTTTCCTGCCAGGTGTGTGTGGGGTTTCACAGTGTATCAGGATCCTGCCGGGTGTGTATGGGGGATTCACAGTGGATCAGGATCCTGCCAGGTGTGTATGGGGTTTCACAGTGCATCAGGATCCTGCCAGGTGTGTATGGGGTTTCACAGTGTATCAGGATCCTGCCACGTGTGTATGGGGGTTTCACAGTGGATCAGGATTCTGCCAGGTATGTATGGGGGTTCACAGTGCATCAGGATCCTGCCAGGTGTGCGTGGGGTTTCACAGTGTATCAGGATCCTGCCAGGTGTGTATGGGGGTTTTACAGTGGATCAGGATCCTGCCAGGTGTGTATGGGGTTTCACAGTGGATCAGGATCCTGCCACGTGTGTATGGGGTTTCACAGTGCATCAGGATCCTGCCAGGTGTGTATGGGGTTTCACATTGCATCTGTTTCCTGCCAGGTGTGTGTGGGGTTTCACAGTGTATCAGGATCCTGCCAGTTGTGTATGGGGTTTCACAGTGCATCAGGATCCTGCCAGGGGTGTACGGGGTTTCAGAGTGTATCAGCATCCTGCCAGGTGTGTATGGGGGTTTCACAGTGGATCAGGATCCTGCCAGGTGTGTATGGGGTTTCACAGTGTATCAAAATCCTGCCAGGTGTGTCTGGGGTTTCACAGAGGATCAGGATCCTGCCAGGTGTGTACGGGGTTTTCACAATATATCAGGATCCGGCCAGGTGTGTACGGGGTTTCACAGAGCATCAGGATGCTGCCGGGTGTGTACGGGGATTTCACAATGTATCAGGATCCTGCCAGGTGAGTATGGGGATTTCACAGTTTATCTGGATTCTGCCAGGTGTGTATGGGGTTTTTCACAGTTTATCAGGATCCTGCCAGGTGTGCATGGGGGTTTCGCAGTTTATCAGGATCCTGCCACGTGTGTATGGGGTATCACAGTGCATCAGGACCCTGCCACGTGTGTATGGGGTTTTCACAGTGTATCAGGATCCTTCCAGGTGTGTACGGGTATTTCACAGTGGATCAGGCTCCTGCCAGGTGTGTATGGGGTTTCACAGTGCATCAGGATCCTGCCACGTGTGTATGGGGTTTCACAGTGTATCAGGATCCTTCCAGGTGTGTATGGGGTTTCACAGTGTATCAGGATCCTGCCAGATGTGAATGGGGTTGCACTGTGCATCAGGAACCTGCCAGGTGTGTACGTGGTCATCACAGTGTAGCCGGATCCTGTCAGGTGTGTACGGGGGTTTCACAGTTCATCAGGATCCTGCCAGGTGTGTCTGGGGTTTCACAGAGGATCAGGATCCTGCCAGGTGTGTACGGGGTTTTCACAATATATCAGGATCCGGCCAGGTGTGTACGGGGTTTCACAGAGCATCAGGATCCTGCCGGGTGTGTATTTGGGATTTCACAATGTATCAGGATCCTGCCAGGTGAGTATGGGGATTTCACAGTTTATCTGGATTCTGCCAGGTGTGTATGGGGGTTTCACAGTTTATCAGGATCCTGCCAGGTGTGCATGGGGGTTTCGCAGTGTATCAGGATCCTGCCAGGTGTGTCTGGGGTTTTCACAGTCTATCAGGATCTGCAATGTGTGTATGGGGTTTTCACAGTGCACCAGGATCCTGCCAGATGTGTCTGGGGTTTCACAGTGTATCAGGATCCTGCCGGATGTGAATGGGGTTTTCGCAGTGTATCAGGATCCTGCCGTGTGTGTTTGGGGTTCCACAGTGTATCGTGATCCTGCCAGTTGTGTATGGGGGTTTCACAGTGTATCGGGATCCTGCCATGTGTGTATGGGGTTTTCACAGTGGTTCTGGATCCTGCCAGGTGTGTATGGGGGTTTCACAGTGTATCATGATCCTTCCAGGTGTGTATCGGGTTTTCGCAGTGTATCAGGAACCTGCCAGGAGTGTATGGGGGTTTCACAGTGGTTCAGCATCCTGCCAGGTGTGTATGGGGGTTTCACAGTGTATCATGATCCTTCCAGGTGTCTATCGGGTTTTCACAGCGGTTCAGGATCCTGCCAGGTGTGTATGGGGGTTTCACAGTGTATCATGATCCTTCCAGGTGTGTATTGGGTTTTCACAGTGTATCAGGAACCTGCCAGGAGTGTATGGGTGTTTCACAGTGGATCAGGATCCTGCGAGGTTTGTTTGTGGTTTCACAGTGCATCAGGATCCTGCCACATGTGTATGGGGTTTCACAGTGTATTAGGATCCTGCCAGATGTGAATGGGGTTGCACTGTGCATCAGGAACCTGCCAGGTGTGTATGGGGTCTTCACATTGAATCAGGATCCTGCCAGGTGTGTACGGGTGTTTCACAGATTATCAGGATCCTGCCAGGTGTGTATGGGGGTTTCACAGTTCATCAGGATCCTGCCAGGTGTGTATGGGGTTTCACAGAGAATCAGGATCCTTCCAGGTGTGTACGGGGTTTTCACAATATATCAGGATCCTGCCAGGTGTGTACGGGGTTTCGCAGAGCATCAGGATCCTGCCAGGTGCGTACGGGGTTTTCACAATATATCAGGATCCTGCCAGGTGAGTATGGGGGTTTCACAGTTTATATGTACCCTGCCAGGTGTGTATGGGGGTTTCACAGTTTATCAGGATCCTGCCAGGTGTGTGCGGGGGTTTCACAGATTATCAGGTTCCTGCCTGGTGTGTATGGGGGTTTCACAGTTCATCAGGATCCTGCCAGGTGCATATGGGGTTTTCACAGTGCAAAAGGATCCTGCCAGGTGTGTACGGGGTTTCACAGAGGATCAGGATCCTGCCAGGTGTGTACGGGGTTTTCACAATATCTCAGGATCCTGCCAGGTGTGTATGGGGTTTCACAAAAGATCAGGATCCTGCCAGGTGTGTACGGGGTTTTCACAGTATATCAGGATCCTGCCAGGTGTGTATGGGGGTTTCACCGTTTATCAGGATCCTGCCAGGTGTGTGTGGGGTTTTCACAGTGGTTCACAATCCTGCCAGGTGCGTATGGGGTTTTCACAGTTTATCAGGATCCTGCCAGGTGTGTATTGGGTTTTCACAGTGGATCAGGATCCTGCCAGGTGTGCATGGGCTTTTCACAGTAGATTAGGATCCTGCCAGCTGTGGATGGGGATTTCATAGTGGATCAGGATCCTGCCAGGTGTGTTTGGGAGTTTCACCATTTATCAGGATCTTGCCAGGTGTGTATGGGGGTTTCACAGTTTATCAGGATCCTGCCATGATTTAATGGGGAGTTCACAGTTTATCAGAATCCTGCCAGGTGTGTCTGGGGTTTTCACAGTGGAGCAGGATCCTGCCAGGTGTGTATGGGATTTCACAGTTTATCAGGATCCTGCCAGGTGTGTATGGGGTTTTCACAGTGTATCAGGATCTGCCAGGTGTGTATGGAGTTTCACAGTGTATCATGATCCAGCCAGGTGTGTATGTGGCTTTCACAGAGTATCAGGATCTGCCATGTGTGGATGGAGTTTCACAGTGGACCAGGATCCTGCCAGGTGTGTATGGGGTTTTCACAGTGTATCAGGATCTGCAAGGTGTTTACGTGGTTTTAACAGTGCACCAGGATCCTGCCAGATGTGTCTGGGGTTTCACAGTGTATCAGGATCCTTCCAGGTGTGTATGGGGGTTTCACAGTGGATCAGGATACTGCCAGGTGTGTATGTGCTTTCACAGTGGATCAGGATCCTGCCGGATGTGAATGGGATTTTCACAGTGTATCAGGATCCTGCCAGGTGTGTATGGGGTTTCACAGTGTATCGGGATCCTGCCTGGTGTGTATGGGGTTTCACAGTGGATCAGGATCCTGCCAGGTGTGTATGGGGGTTTCACAGTGGATCAGGATTCTGCCAGGTATGTATGGGGTTTCACAGTGCATCAGGATCCTGCCAGGTGTGTATGGGGTTTCACAGTGTATCAGGATCCTACCAGGTGTGTTTGGTGGTTTCACAGTGGATCAGGATCCTGCCAGGTGTGTATGGGGTTTCACAGTGGATGAGGATCCTGCCACGTGTGTATGGGGTTTCAAAGTGTATCAGGATCCTTCCAGGTGTATATGGGGTTTCAAAGTGCATCAGGATCCTGCCAGGTATGTATGGGGTTTCACAGTGCATCTGTTTCCTGCCAGGTGTGTGTGGGGTTTCACAGTGTATCAGGATCCTGCCGGGTGTGTATGGGGGATTCACAGTGGATCAGGATCCTGCCAGGTGTGTATGGGGTTTCACAGTGCATCAGGATCCTGCCAGGTGTGTACGGGGTTTCAGAGTGTATCAGCATCCTGCCAGGTGTGTATGGGGTTTCACAGTGTATCAGGATCCTGCCACGTGTGTATGGGGGTTTCACAGTGGATCAGGATTCTGCCAGGTATGTATGGGGTTTCACAGTGCATCAGGATCCTGCCAGGTGTGTGTGGGGTTTCACAGTGTATCAGGATCCTGCCAGGTGTGTATGGGGTTTCACAGTGTATCAGGATCCTACCAGGTGTGTTTGGTGGTTTCACCGTGGATCAGGATCCTGCCAGGTGTGTATGGGGTTTCACAGTGGATGAGGATCCTGCCACGTGTGTATGGGGTTTCACAGTGTATCAGGATCCTTCCAGGTGTGTATGGGGTTTCAAAGTGCATCAGGATCCTGCCAGGTATGTATGGGGTTTCACAGTGCATCTGTTTCCTGCCAGGTGTGTGGGCTTTCACAGTGTATCAGGATCCTGCCGGGTGTGTATGGGGGATTCACAGTGGATCAGGATCCTGCCAGGTGTGTATGGGGTTTCACAGTGCATCAGGATCCTGCCAGGTGTGTACGGGGTTTCAGAGTGTATCAGCATCCTGCCAGGTGTGTATGGGGTTTCACAGTGTATCAGGATCCTGCCACGTGTGTGTGGGGTATCACAGTGTATCAGGATCCTGCCACGTGTGTATGGGGTTTTCACAGTGTATCAGGATCCTTCCAGGTGTGTATGGGTGTTTCACAGTGGATCAGGATCCTGCCAGGTGTGTATGGGGTTTCACAGTGCATCAGGATCCTGCCACGTGTGTATGGGGTTTCACAGTGTATCAGGATCCTTCCAGGTGTGTATGGGGTTTCACAATATATCAGGATCCGGCCAGGTGTGTACGGAGTTGCACTGTGCATCAGGAACCTGCCAGGTGTGTACGTGGTCATCACAGTGTAGCCGGATCCTGCCAGGTGCGTACGGGGGTTTCACAGTTCATCAGGATCCTGCCAGGTGTGTATGGGGTTTCACAGAGGATCAGGATCCTGCCAGGTGTGTACGGGTTTTTCACAATATATCAGGATCCGGCCAGGTGTGTATGGGGTTTCACAGTGGATGAGGATCCTGCCACGTGTGTATGGGGTTTCACAGTGTATCAGGATCCTTCCAGGTGTGTATGGGGTTTCAAAGTGCATCAGGATCCTGCCAGGTATGTATGGGGTTTCACAGTGCATCTGTTTCCTGCCAGGTGTGTGTGGGGTTTCACAGTGTATCAGGATCCTGCCGGGTGTGTATGGGGGATTCACAGTGGATCAGGATCCTGCCAGGTGTGTATGGGGTTTCACAGTGCATCAGGATCCTGCCAGGTGTGTATGGGGTTTCACCGTTTATCAGGATCCTGCCACGTGTGTGTGGGGTTTTCACAGTGGTTCACAATCCTGCCAGGTGCGTATGGGGTTTTCACAGTTTATCAGGATCCTGCCAGGTGTGTATTGGGTTTTCACAGTGGATCAGGATCCTGCCAGGTGTGCATGGGCTTTTCACAGTAGATCAGGATCCTGCCAGCTGTGGATGGGGATTTCATAGTGGATCAGGATCCTGCCAGGTGTGTTTGGGAGTTTCACCATTTATCAGGATCTTGCCAGGTGTGTATGGGGGTTTCACAGTTTATCAGGATCCTGCCAGGTGTGTCTGGGGTTTTCACAGTGGAGCAGGATCCTGCCAGGTGTGTATGGGATTTCACAGTTTATCAGGATCCTGCCAGGTGTGTATGGGGTTTTCACAGTGTATCAGGATCCTTCCAGGTGTGTATGGGGGTTTCACAGTGGATCAGGATACTGCCAGGTGTGTATGTGCTTTCACAGTGGATCAGGATCCTGCCGGATGTGAATGGGATTTTCACAGTGTATCAGGATCCTGCCAGGTGTGTATGGGGTTTCACAGTGTATCGGGATCCTGCCTGGTGTGTATGGGGTTTCACAGTGGATCAGGATCCTGCCAGGTGTGTATGGGGGTTTCACAGTGGATCAGGATTCTGCCAGGTATGTATCAGGTTTCACAGTGCATCAGGATCCTGCCAGGTGTGTATGGGGTTTCACAGTGTATCAGGATCCTACCAGGTGTGTTTGGTGGTTTCACAGTGGATCAGGATCCTGCCAGGTGTGTATGGGGTTTCACAGTGGATGAGGATCCTGCCACGTGTGTATGGGGTTTCACAGTGTATCAGGATCCTTCCAGGTGTATATGGGGTTTCAAAGTGCATCAGGATCCTGCCAGGTATGTATGGGGTTTCACAGTGCATCTGTTTCCTGCCAGGTGTGTG
This sequence comes from Heterodontus francisci, assembly GCF_036365525.1. Lineage (NCBI taxonomy): Eukaryota > Metazoa > Chordata > Chondrichthyes > Heterodontiformes > Heterodontidae > Heterodontus > Heterodontus francisci. Next base: position 1,487,861 of record NW_027141375.1, read on the forward strand.
TGGGGTTTCACAGTGTATCAGGATCCTGCCGGGTGTGTATGGGGGATTCACAGTGGATCAGGATCCTGCCAGGTGTGTATGGGGTTTCACAGTGCATCAGGATCCTGCCAGGTGTGTACGGGGTTTCAGAGTGTATCAGCATCCTGCCAGGTGTGTATGGGGTTTCACAGTGTATCAGGATCCTGCCACGTGTGTATGGGGGTTTCACAGTGGATCAGGATTCTGCCAGGTATGTATGGGGTTTCACAGTGCATCAGGATCCTGCCAGGTGTGTGTGGGGTTTCACAGTGTATCAGGATCCTGCCAGGTGTGTATGGGGTTTCACAGTGTATCAGGATCCTACCAGGTGTGTTTGGTGGTTTCACCGTGGATCAGGATCCTGCCAGGTGTGTATGGGGTTTCACAGTGGATGAGGATCCTGCCACGTGTGTATGGGGTTTCACAGTGTATCAGGATCCTTCCAGGTGTGTATGGGGTTTCAAAGTGCATCAGGATCCTGCCAGGTATGTATGGGGTTTCACAGTGCATCTGTTTCCTGCCAGGTGTGTGGGCTTTCACAGTGTATCAGGATCCTGCCGGGTGTGTATGGGGGATTCACAGTGGATCAGGATCCTGCCAGGTGTGTATGGGGTTTCACAGTGCATCAGGATCCTGCCAGGTGTGTACGGGGTTTCAGAGTGTATCAGCATCCTGCCAGGTGTGTATGGGGTTTCACAGTGTATCAGGATCCTGCCACGTGTGTGTGGGGTATCACAGTGTATCAGGATCCTGCCACGTGTGTATGGGGTTTTCACAGTGTATCAGGATCCTTCCAGGTGTGTATGGGTGTTTCACAGTGGATCAGGATCCTGCCAGGTGTGTATGGGGTTTCACAGTGCATCAGGATCCTGCCACGTGTGTATGGGGTTTCACAGTGTATCAGGATCCTTCCAGGTGTGTATGGGGTTTCACAATATATCAGGATCCGGCCAGGTGTGTACGGAGTTGCACTGTGCATCAGGAACCTGCCAGGTGTGTACGTGGTCATCACAGTGTAGCCGGATCCTGCCAGGTGCGTACGGGGGTTTCACAGTTCATCAGGATCCTGCCAGGTGTGTATGGGGTTTCACAGAGGATCAGGATCCTGCCAGGTGTGTACGGGTTTTTCACAATATATCAGGATCCGGCCAGGTGTGTGTCGGGTTTCACAGTGGATGAGGATCCTGCCACGTGTGTATGGGGTTTCACAGTGTATCAGGATCCTTCCAGGTGTGTATGGGGTTTCAAAGTGCATCAGGATCCTGCCAGGTATGTATGGGGTTTCACAGTGCATCTGTTTCCTGCCAGGTGTGTGTGGGGTTTCACAGTGTATCAGGATCCTGCCGGGTGTGTATGGGGGATTCACAGTGGATCAGGATCCTGCCAGGTGTGTATGGGGTTTCACAGTGCATCAGGATCCTGCCAGGTGTGTATGGGGTTTCACCGTTTATCAGGATCCTGCCACGTGTGTGTGGGGTTTTCACAGTGGTTCACAATCCTGCCAGGTGCGTATGGGGTTTTCACAGTTTATCAGGATCCTGCCAGGTGTGTATTGGGTTTTCACAGTGGATCAGGATCCTGCCAGGTGTGCATGGGCTTTTCACAGTAGATCAGGATCCTGCCAGCTGTGGATGGGGATTTCATAGTGGATCAGGATCCTGCCAGATGTGTTTGGGAGTTTCACCATTTATCAGGATCTTGAAAGGTGTGTATGGGGGTTTCACAGTTTATCAGGATCCTGTCAGGTGTGTCTGGGGTTTTCACAGTGGAGCAGGATCCTGCCAGGTGTGTATGGGATTTCACAGTTTATCAGGATCCTGCCAGGTGTGTATGGGGTTTTCACAGTGTATCAGGATCCTGCCAGATGTGAATGGGGTTGCACTGTGCATCAGGAACCTGCCAGGTGTGTATGGGGTCTTCACAGTGTATCAGGATCCTGCCAGGTGTGTACGGGGGTTTCACAGATTATCAGGATCCTGCCAGGTCTGTATGGGGGTTTCACAGTTCATCAGGATCCTGCCAGGTGTGTACGGGGTTTTCACAATAGATCAGGATCCTGCCAGGTGTGTACGGGGTTTCGCAGAGCATCAGGATCCTGCCAGGTGCGTACGGGGTTTTCACAATATATCAGGATCCTGCCAGGTGAGTATGGGGGTTTCACAGTTTATCTGTACCCTGCCAGGTGTGTATGGGGGTTTCACAGTTTATCAGGATCCTGCCAGTTGTGTATGGGGGTTTCACAGTTTATCAGGACCTGCCAGTTGTGTATGGGGTTTTCACAGTGGATCAGCATGCTGCCAGGTGTGTATGGGGTTTTCACAGTGTATCAGGATCTGCAAGGTTTGTTTGGGGTTTTCACAGTGCACCAGGATCCTGCCAGATGTGTCTGGGGTTTCACAGTGTATCAGGATCCTTCCAGGTGTGTATGGGGGTTTCACAGTGGATCAAGATCCTGCCAGGTGTGTACGGGGTTTCACAGTGTATCAGGATCCTGCCGGATGTGAATGGGGTTTTCACAGTGTATCAGGATCCTGCCAGGTGTGTATGGGGTTTCACAGTTTATCAGGATCCTGCCAGGTGTGTCTGGGGGTTTCACATTGCATCGGGATACTGCCATGTGTGTATGGGGTTTTCACAGTGGTTCAGGATCCTGCCAGGTGTGTATGGGGGTTTCACAGTGTATCATGTTCCTTCCAGGTGTGTATCGGGTTTTCACAGTGTATCAGGATCCTGCCAGGTGTGTATGGGGTTTCACAGTTTATCAGGATCCTGCCAGGTGTGTATGGGGGTTTCACATTGCATCGGGATACTGCCATCTGTGTATGGGGTTTTCACAGTGGTTCAGAATCCTGCCATGTGTGTGGGGGTTTCACAGTGTATCATGATACTTCCCGGTGTGTATCGGGTTTTCACAGCGGTTCAGGATTCTGCCAGGTATGTATGGGGGTTTCACAGTGTATCATGATCCTTCCAGGTGTGTATCGGGTTTTCACAGTGTATCAGGATCCTGCCAGGAGTGTATGGGGGTTTCACAGTGGTTCAGGATCCTGCCAGGTGTGTATGGGGGTTTCACAGTGTATCATGATCCTTCCAGGTATGTATCGGGTTTTCACAGTGTATCAGGATCCTGCCAGGAGTGTATGGGGGTTTCACAGTGGATCAGGATCCTGCCAGGTGTGTTTGGGGTTTCACAGTGCATCAGGATCCTGCCACGTGTGTATGGGGTTTCACAGTGTATCAGGATTCTGCCAGGTGAGTATGGGGGTTTCACAGTTTATCTGTACCCTTCCAGGTGTGTATGGGGGTTTCACAGTATATCAGGACCTGCCAGGTGTGCATGGGGTTTTCACAGTGGATCAGGATCCTTCCAGGTGTGTATGGGGTTTTCACAGTGTATCAGGATCTGCAAGGTTTGTTTGGGGTTTTCACAGTGCACCAGGATCCTGCCAGATGTGTCTGGGGTTTCACAGTGTATCAGGATCCTTCCAGGTGTGTATGGGGGTTTCACAGTGGATCAAGATCCTGCCAGGTGTGTACGGGGTTTCACAGTGTATCAGGATCCTGCCGGATGTGAATGGGGTTTTCACAGTGTATCAGGATCCTGCCAGGTGTGGTTGGGGTTTCACAGTTGATCAGGATCCTGCCAGGTTTGTATGGGGGTTTCACATTGTATCATGTTCCTTCCAGGTGTGTATCGGGTTTTCGCAGTGTATCAGGATCCTGCCAGGAGTGTAAGGGGGTTTCACAGTGGTTCAGGATCCTGCCTGGTGTGTATGGGGATTTCACAGTGTATCATGATCCTTCCCGGTGTGTATCGGGTTTTCACAGCGGTTCAGGATTCTGCCAGGTGTGTATGGGGGTTTCACAGTGTATCATGATCCTTCCAGGTGTTTATCGGGTTTTCACAGTGTATCAGGAACCTGCCAGGAGTGTATGGGGGTTTCACAGTGGTTCAGGATCCTGCCAGGTGTGGATGGGGGTTTCACAGTGTATCATGATCCTTCCAGGTATGTATCGGGTTTTCACAGTGTATCAGGATCCTGCCAGGTGTGTTTGGGGTTTCACAGTGCATCAGGATCCTGCCACGTGTGTATGGGGTTTCACAGTGTATCAGGATCCTGCCAGATGTGAATGGGGTCGCACTGTGCATCAGGAATCTGCTAGGTGTGCACGGGGTCTTCACAGTGTATCAGGATCCTGCCAGGTGTGTACGGCGGTTTCACCGATTATCAGGATCCTGCCAGGTGTGTATGGGGTTTCCCAGTGTTACAGGATCCTGTCAGGTGTGTACGGGGTTTTCACAATATATCAGGATCCTGCCAGGTGTGTACGGGGTTTCGCAGAGCATCAGGATCCTGCCAGGTGCGTACGGGGTTTTCACAATATATCAGGATCCTGCCAGGTGAGTATGGGGGTTTCACAGTTTATCTGTACCCTGCCAGGTGTGTATGGGGTTTTCACAGTTTATCAGGATCCTGCCAGTTGTGTATGGGGGTTTCACAGTTTATCAGGACCTGCCAGGTGTGTATGGGGCTTTCACAGTGGATCAGGATCCTGCCAGTTGTTTATGGGGTTTTCACAGTGTATCAGGATCTGCAAGGTGTGTATGGGGTTTTCACAGTGCACCAGGATCCTGCCAGATGTGTCTGGGGTTTCACATTGTATCAGGAACCTTCCAGGTGTGTATGGGGGTTTCACAGTGTATCAGGATCCTGCAGGTGTGTATGGGGTTTCACAGTGTATCGGGATCCTGCCAGGTGTGTATGAGGGTTTCACAGTGTATCGGGATCCTGCCAGGTGTGTATGGGGTTTTCACAGTGGTTTAGGATCCTGCCAGGTGTGTATGGGGGTTTCACAGTGTATCATGATCCTTCCAGGTGTGTATCAGTTTTTCACAGTGTATCAGGATCATGCCAGGTGTGGATGGGGGTGTCACAGTGGATCAGGATCCTGCCATGTGTGTATGGGGTTTCACAGTGTATCAGGATCCTTCCAGGTGTGTATTGGGTTTCACCGTTAATCAGGATCCTGCCAGGTGTGTATCGGGGATTCACAGTCGATCAGGATCCAGTCAGGTGTGTATTGGGGTTTCACAGTTTATCAGGATCCTGCCAGGTGTTTATCGGGTTTTAACAGTGGATCAGGGTCCTGCCAGGTGTGTATGGGGGTTTCACAGTGTATCAGGATCTGCAAGGTTTGTTTGGGGTTTTCACAGTGCACCAGGATCCTGCCAGATGTGTCTGGGGTTTCACAGTGTATCAGGATCCTTCCAGGTGTGTATGGGGGTTTCACAGTGGATCAAGATCCTGCCAGGTGTATACGGGGTTTCACAGTGCACCAGGATCCTGCCAGATGTGTCTGGGGTTTCACAGTGTATCAGGATCCTTCCAGGTGTGTATGGGGGTTTCACAGTGTATCAGGATCCTGCCAGGTGTGTCTGGGGGTTTCACATTTTATCGGGATACTGCCATGTGTGTATGGGGTTTTCACAGTGGTTCAGGATCCTGCCAGGTGTGTATGGGGGTTTCACAGTGTATCATGTTCCTTCCAGGTGTGTATCGGGTTTTCGCAGTGTATCAGGATCCTGCCAGGAGTGTAAGGGGGTTTCACAGTGGTTCAGGATCCTGCCACGTGTGTATGGGGGTTTCACAGTGTATCATGATCCTTCCAGGTGTGTATCGGGTTTTCACAGTGTATCAGGATCCTGCCAGGAGTATATGGGGGTTTCACATTGGTTCAGGATCCTGCCAGTTGTGTATGGGGGCTTCACAGTGTATCATGATCCTTCCAGGTATGTATCGGGTTTTCACAGTGTATCAGGATCCTGCCAGGAGTGTATGGGGGTTTCACAGTGGATCAGGATCCTGCCAGGTGTGTTTGGGGTTTCACAGTGCATCAGGATCCTGCCACGTGTGTATGGGGTTTCACAGTTGATCAGGATCCTGCCAGGTGAGTATGGGGGTTTCACAGTTTATCTGTACCCTGCCAGGTGTGTATGGGGTTTTCACAGTTTATCAGGATCCTGCCAGTTGTGTATGGGGGTTTCACAGTTTATCAGGACCTGCCAGGTGTGCATGGGGGTTTCACAGTTTATCAGGACCTGCCAGGTGTGCATGGGGTTTTCACAGTGGATCAGGATCCTGCCAGGTGTGTATGGGGTTTTCACAGTGTATCAGGATCTGCAAGGTTTGTTTGGGGTTTGCACAGTGCACCAGGATCCTGCCAGATGTGTCTGGGGTTTCACGGTGTATCAGGATACTGCCAGATGTGAGTGGGGTCGCACTGTGCATCAGGATCCTGCTCGGTGTGTCCGGGGTCTTCACAGTGTATCAGGATCATGCCAGGTGTGTACGGTGGTTTCACAGATTATCAGGATCCTGCCACGTGTGTATGGTGTTTCACAGTGTATCAGGATCCTGCCAGATGTGAATGGGGTCGCACTGTGCATCAGGAACCTGCTCGGTGTGTCCGGGGTCTTCACAGTGTATCAGGATCCTGCCAGGTGTGTACGGTGGTTTCACAGATTTTCAGGATCCTGCCAGGTGTGTATGGGGTTTCCCAGTGTATCAGGATCCTGCCGGATGTGAATGGGGTTTTCACAGTGTATCAGGATCCTGCCAGGTGTGTCTCGGGTTTCACAGTGTATCAGGATCCTACCAGGTGTGTATGGGGTTTTTACAGAGGATCAGGATCATGCCAGGTGCGCATGGGGGTTTCACAGTGTATCAGGATCCTTCCAGGTGTATTTGGGGTTTTTACAGTGTATCAGGATCCTGCCAGGTGTGTATGGGGGTTTCACAGTGTATCAGGATCCAGCCAGGTATTTATGGGGTTTCACAGTGCATCAGTATCCTGCCGGATGTGAATGGGATTTTCACAGTGTATCAGGATCCTGCCACGTGTGTATGGGGTTTCACAGTGTATCAGGATCCTTCCAGGTGTGTGTGGGGTTTCACAGCGCATCTGTTTCCTGCCAGGAGTGTGTGGGGTTTCACAGTGTATCAGGATCCTGCCGGGTGTGTTTGGGGGATTCACAGTGGACCAGGATCCTGCCAGGTGTGTATGGGTTTTCACAGTGCATCAGGATCCTGCCAGGTGTGTACAGGGTTTCAGAGTGTATAAGCATCCTGCCAGGTGTGCATGGGGGTTTCACAGTGGATCAGGATCCTGCCAGGTGTGTATGGGGTTTCACAGTGTATCAGGACCCTGCCACGTGTGTATGGGGTTTCACAGTGTATCAGGATCCTGCCAGGTGTGTTTGGGGTTTTCACAGTGTATCAGGATCCTTCCAGGTGTGTATGGGGCTTTCACAGTGGATCAGGATCCTGCCAGGTGTGTATGGGGTTTCACAGTGCATCAGGATCCTGCCAGATGTGAATGGGGTTGCACTGTGCATCAGGAACCTGCCAGGTGTGTACGGGGTCTTCACAGTGTATCAGGATCCTGCCAGGAGTGTACGGGGGTTTCACAGTTCATCAGGATCCTGCCACGTGTGTATGGGGTTTCACAGAGGATCAGGATCCTGCCAGGTGTGTACGGGGTTTTCACAATATATCAGGAACCTGCCAGGTGTGTATGGGGTTTCATAGAGCATCAGGATCCTGCAAGGTGTGTGCGGGGTTTTCACAATATATCGGTATCCTGCCAGGTGAGTATGGGGGTTTCACAGTTTATCTGGATCCTGCCAGGTGTGTATGAGGGTTTCACAGTTTATCAGGATCCTGCCAGGTGTGTATGGGGTTTTCACTGTGGATCAGGATCATGCCAGGTGTGTATGGGGATTTCACAGTGTATCAGGATCTGCAAGATGTATATGGGGTTTTCACAGTGCACCAAGATCCTGCCAGATGTGTCTGGGGTTTCACAGTGTATCAGGATCCTTCCAGGTGTGTATGGGGGTTTCACAGTGGATCAGGATCCTGCCAGGTGTGTATGGGGTTTCACAGTGTATCAGGATCCTGCCGGGTGTGAATGGGGTTTTCACAGTGTATCAGGATCCTTCCAGGTGTATATGTGGTTTCACAGTGTATCGGGATCCTGCCAGGTGTGTATGGGGGCTTCACAGTGTATCATGATCCTTCCAGATATGTATCGGGTTTTCACAGTGTATCAGGATCCTGCCAGGAGTGTATGGGGGTTTCACAGTGGATCAGGATCCTGCCAGGTGTGTTTGGGGTTTCACAGTGCATCAGGATCCTGCCACGTGTGTATGGGGTTTCACAGTGTATCAGGATCCTGCCAGGTGAGTATGGGGGTTTCACAGTTTATCTGTACCCTGCCAGGTGTGTATGGGGGTTTCACAGTTTATCAGGATCCTGCCAGTTGTGTATGGGGGTTTCACAGTTTATCAGGACCTGCCAGGTGTGTATGGGGTTTTCACAGTGGATCAGGATCCTGCCAGGTGTGTATGGGGTTTTCACAGTGTATCAGGATCTGCAAGGTTTGTTTGGGGTTTTCACACTGCACCAGGATCCTGCCAGGTGTGTCTGGGGTTTCACGGTGTGTCAGGATCCTTCCAGGTGTGTATGGGGGTTTCACAGTGGATCAAGATCCTGCCAGGTGTGTATGGGGGTTTCACATTGTATCGGGATACTGCGATGTGTGCATGGGGTTTTCACAGTGGTTCAGGATCCTGCCAGGTGTGTATGGGGGTTTCACAGTGTATCATGTTCCTTCCAGGTGTGTATCGGGTTTTCGCAGTGTATCAGGATCCTGCCAGGAGTGTAAGGGGGTTTCACAGTGGTTCAGGATCCTGCCACGTGTGTATGGGGATTTCACAGTGTATCATGATCCTTCCCGGTGTGTATCGGGTTTTCACAGCGGTTCAGGATTCTGCCAGGTGCGTATGGGGGTTTCACAGTGTATCATGATCCTTCCAGGTGTGTATCGGGTTTTCACAGTGTATCTGGATCCTGCCAGGTGTGTATGGGGGTTTCACAGTGTATCATGATCCTTCCAGGTGTGTATCGGGTTTTCACAGTGTATCAGGATCCTGCCAGGAGTGTATGGGGGTTTCACAGTGGTTCAGGATCCTGCCAGGTGTGTATGGGGGTTTCACAGTGTATCATGATCCTTCCAGGTATGTATCGGGTTTTCACAGTGTATCAGGATCCTGCCAGGAGTGTATGGGGGTTTCACAGTGGATCAGGATCCTGCCAGGTGTGTTTGGGGTTTCACAGTGCATCAGGATCCTGCCACCAGTGTATGGGGTTTCACAGTGTATCAGGATCCTGCCAGGTGTGTTTGGGGTTTCACAGTGCATCAGGATCCTGCCACGTGTGTATGGGGTTTCACAGTGTATCAGGATCCTGCCAGATGTGAATGGGGTCGCACTGTGCATCAGTAACCTGCTAGGTGTGCACGGGGTCTTCACAGTGTATCAGGATCCTGCCAGGTGTGTACGGCGGTTTCACAGATTATCAGGAACCTGCCGGATGTGAATGGGGTTTTCACAGTGCATCAGGATCCTGCCAGGAGTGTATGGGGGTTTCACAGTGGTTCAGGATCCTGCCAGGTGTGTATGGGGGTTTCACAGTGTATCAGGAACCTGCCAGGTGCGTACGGGGTTTTCTCAATATATCAGGATGCTGCCAGGTGTGTATGGGGGTTTCACAGTTTATCAGGACCTGCCAGGTCTGTATGGGGTTTTCACAGTGGATCAGGATCCTGCCTATTGAGTTTGGGGTTTTCACAGTGTATCAGGATCTGCAAAGTGTGTATGGGGTTTTCACAGTGCACCAGGATCCTGCCAGATGTGTCTGGGGTTTCACATTGTATCAGGAACCTTCCAGGTGTGTATGGGGGTTTCACAGTGTATCAGGAGCCTGCAGGTGTGTATGGGGTTTCATAGTGTATCAGGATCCTGCCAGGTGAGTATGGGGGTTTCACAGTTTATCTGTACCCTGCCAGGTGTGTATGGGGGTTTCACAGTTTATCAGGAACCTGCCAGTTGTGTATGGGGGTTTCACAGTTTATCAGGACCTGCCAGGTGTGTATGGGGTTTTCACAGTGGATCAGGATCCTGCCAGGTGTGTATGGGGTTTTCACAGTGTATCAGGATCTGCAAGGTTTGTTTGGGGTTTTCACAGTGCACCAGGATCCTGCCAGATGTGTCTGGGGTTTCACGGTGTATCAGGATCCTTCCAGGTGTGTATCGGGTTTTCGCAGTGTATCAGGATCCTGCCAGGAGTGTAAGGGGGTTTCACAGTGGTTCAGGATCCTGCCACGTGTGTATGGGGATTTCACAGTGTATCATGATCCTTCCTGGTGTGTATCGGGTTTTCACAGCGGTTCAGGATTCTGCCAGGTGTGTATGGGGGTTTCACAGTGTATCATGATCCTTCCAGGTGTGTATCGGGTTTTCACAGTGTATCAGAATCCTGCCAGGAGTGTATGGGGGTTTCACAGTGGTTCAGGATCCTGCCAGGTGTGTATGGGGGTTTCACAGTGTATCATGATCCTTCCAGGTATGTATCGGGTTTTCACAGTATATCAGTATCCTGCCAGGAGTGTATGGGGGTTTCACAGTGGATCAGGATCCTGCCAGGTGTGTTTGGGGTTTCACAGTGCATCAGGATCCTGCCACCAGTGTATGGGGTTTCACAGTGTATCAGGATCCTGCCAGATGTGAATGGGATCGCACTGTGCATCAGGAACCTGCTAGGTGTGCACGGGGTCTTCACAGTGTATCAGGATCCTGCCAGGTGTGTACGGCGGTTTCACAGATTTTCAGGATCCTGCCAGGTGTGTATGGGGTTTCGCAGTGTATCAGGATCTTGCCAGTTGTGTATGGGGGTTTCACAGTTTATCAGGACCTGCCAGGTGTGTATGGGGTTTTCACAGTGGATCAGGATCCTGCCAGGTGTGTATGGGGTTTTCACAGTGTATCAGGATCTGCAAGGTTTGTTTGGGGTTTTCACAGTGCACCAGGATCCTGCCAGATGTGTCTGGGGTTTCACGGTGTATCAGGATCCTTCCAGGTGTGTATGGGGGTTTCACAGTGGATCAAGATCCTGCCAGGAGTGTACGGGGTTTCACAGTGTATCAGGATCCTGCCGGATGTGAATGGGGTTTTCACAGTGTATCAGGATCCTGCCAGGTGTGTATGGGGTTTCACAGTTTATCAGGATCCTGCCAGGTGTGTATGGGGGTTTCACATTGTATCGGGATACTGCGATGTGTGCATGGGGTTTTCACAGTGGTTCAGGATCCTGCCAGGTGTGTATGGGGGTTTCACAGTGTATCATGTTCCTTCCAGGTGTGTATCGGGTTTTCGCAGTGTATCAGGATCCTGCCAGGAGTGTAAGGGGGTTTCACAGTGGTTCAGGATCCTGCCACGTGTGTATGGGGATTTCACAGTGTACCATGATCCTTCCTGGTGTGTATCGGGTTTTCACAGCGGTTCAGGATTCTGCCAGGTGTGTATGGGGGTTTCACAGTGTATCATGATCCTTCCAGGTGTGTATCGGGTTTTCACAGTGTATCAGGATCCTGCCAGGTGTGTATGGGGGTTTCACAGTGTATCATGATCCTTCCAGGTGTGTATCGGGTTTTCACAGTGTATCAGAATCCTGCCAGGAGTGTATGGGGGTTTCACAGTGGTTCAGGATCCTGCCAGGTGTGTTTGGGGTTTCACAGTGCATCAGGATCCTGCCACCAGTGTATGGGGTTTCACAGTGTATCAGGATCCTGCCAGATGTGAATGGGGTCGCACTGTGCATCAGGAACCTGCTAGGTGTGCACGGGGTCTTCACAGTGTATCAGGATCCTGCCAGGTGTGTACGACGGTTTCACAGATTTTTAGGATCCTGCCAGGTGTGTATGGGGTTTCGCAGTGTATCAGGACCCTGCCGGATGTGAATGGGGTTTTCACAGTGTATCTGGATCCTGCCAGGTATGTACGGGGTTTTCACAATATATCAGGAGCCTGCCAGGTGTGTACGGGGTTTCGCAGAGCATCAGGATCCTGCCAGGTGCCTACGGGGTTTTCACAATATATCAGGATCCTGCCAGGTGAGTATGGGGGTTTCACAGTTTATCTGTACCCTGCCAGGTGTGTATGGGGGTTTCACAGTTTATCAGGATCCTGCCAATTGTGTATGGGGGTTTCACAGTTTATCAGGACCTGCCAGGTGTGTATGGGGTTTTCACAGTGGATCAGGATCCTGCCTGGTGTGTGTGGGGTTTTCACAGTGCACCAGGATCCTGCCAGATGTGTCTGGGGTTTCACATTGTATCAGGAACCTTCCAGGTGTGTATGGGGGTTTCACAGTGTATCAGGATCCTGCAGGTGTGTATGAGGTTTCACAGTGTATCGGGATCCTGCCAGGTGTGTAAGAGGGCTTCACAGTGTATCGGGATCCTGCCAGGTGTGTATGGGGTTTTCACAGTGGTTTAGGATCCTGCCAGGTGTGTATGGGGGTTTCACAGTGTATCATGATCCTTCCAGGTGTGTATCAGTTTTTCACAGTGTATCAGGATCATGCCAGGTGTGGATGGGGGTGTCACAGTGGATCAGGATCCTGCCATGTGTGTATGGGGTTTCACAGTGTATCAGGATCCTTCCAGGTGTGTATGGGGTTTCACCGTTTATCAGGATCCTGCCAGGTGTGTATGGGGGATTCACAGTTTATCAGGATCCAGCCAGGTGTGTATGGGGTTTTCACAGTTTATCAGGATCCTGCCAGGTGTTTATCGGGTTTTCACAGTGGATCAGGGTCCTGCCAGGTGTGTATGGGGGTTTCACAGTGTATCAGGATCTGCAAGGTTTGTTTGGGGTTTTCACAGTGCACCAGGATCCTGCCAGATGTGTCTGAGGTTTCACAGTGTATCAGGATCCTTCCAGGTGTGTATGGGGGTTTCACAGTGGATCAAGATCCTGCCAGGTGTATACGGGGTTTCACAGTGTATCAGGATCCTGCCGGATGTGATTGGGGTTTTCACAGTGTATCAGGATCCTGCCAGGTGTATATGTGGTTTCACAGTGTATCGGGATCCTGCCAGGAGTGTATGGGGGTTTCACAGTGGTTCAGGATCCTGCCAGGTGTGTATGGGGGTTTCACAGTGTATCATGATCGTTCCAGGTGTATATAGGGTTTTCACAGTGGTTCAGGATCCAGCCAGGTGTGTATGGGGGTTTCACAGTGTATCATGATCCTTCCAGGTGTGTATCGGGTTTTCATAGTGTATCAGGATCCTGCCAGGTGTGTATGGGGGTTTCACAGTGTATCATGATCCTTCCAGGAGTGTATCGGGTTTTCACAGTGTATCAGTATCCTGCCAGGTGTGTATGGGGGTTTCACAGTGGATCAGGATCCTGCCAGGTGTGTTTGGGGTTTCACAGTGCATCAGGATCCTGCCACGTGTTTCTGGGGTTTCACAGTGTATCAGGATCCTGCCAGATGTGAATGGGGTTGCACTGTCCATCAGGAACCTGCCAGGTGTGTACGGGGTCTTCACAGTGGATCAGGATCCTGCCAGGTGTGTATGGGGTTTCACAGAGGATCAGGATCCTGCCAGGTGTGGACGGGGTTTTCACAATATATCAGGATCCTGCCAGGTGTGTCCGGGGTTTCGCAGAGCATCAGGATCCTGCCAGGTGAGTATGGGGTTTTCACATTTTATCTGGATCCTGCCAGGTGCGTATGGGGGTTTTACAGTTTATCAGGACGTGCCAGGTGTGTATGGGGTTTTCACAGTGGATCAGGATCCTGCCAGGTGTGTATGGGGCTTTCACAGTGCACCAGGATCCTGCCAGTTGTATCTGGGGTTTCACATTGTATCAGGATCCTGCCAGGTGTGTATGGGGGTTTCACAGTGGATCAGGATCCTGCCAGGTGTGTATGGGGTTTCAAAGTGTATCGGGAACCTGCCACGTGTGTATGGGGTTTCACAGTGAATCAGGATCCTTCCAGGTGTGTATGGGGTTTCACAGTGCATCAGGATCCTGCCAGGTGTGTGTGGGGTTTCACAGCGCATCTGTTTCCTGCCAGGAGTGTGTGGGGTTTCACAGTGTATCAGGATCCTGCCAGGTGTGTATGGGGGTTTCACATTGTATCGGGATACTGCGATGTGTGCATGGGGTTTTCACAGTGGTTCAGGATCCTGCCAGGTGTGTATGGGGGTTTCACAGTGTATCATGTTCCTTCCAGGTGTGTATCGGGTTTTCGCAGTGTATCAGGATCCTGCCAGGAGTGTAAGGGGGTTTCACAGTGGTTCAGGATCCTGCCACGTGTGTATGGGGATTTCACAATGTATCATGATCCTTCCTGGTGTGTATCGGGTTTTCACAGCGGTTCAGGATTCTGCCAGGTGTGTATGGGGGTTTCACAGTGTATCATGATCCTTCCAGGTGTGTATCGGGTTTTCACAGTGTATCAGGATCCTGCCATGTGTGTATGGGGGTTTCACAGTGTATCATGATCCTTCCAGGTGTGTATCGGGTTTTCACAGTGTATCAGTATCCTGCCAGGAGTGTATGGGGGTTTCACAGTGGTTCAGGATCCTGCCAGGTGTGTATGGGGGTTTCACAGTGTATCATGATCCTTCCAGGTATGTATCGGGTTTTCACAGTATATCAGGATCCTGCCAGGAGTGTATGGGGGTTTCACAGTGGATCAGGATCCTGCCAGGTGTGTTTGGGGTTTCACAGTGCATCAGGATCCTGCCACCAGTGTATGGGGTTTCACAGTGTATCAGGATCCTGCCAGATGTGAATGGGGTCGCACTGTGCATCAGGAACCTGCTAGGTGTGCACGGGGTCTTCACAGTGTATCAGGATCCTGCCAGGTGTGTACGGGGTTTCGCAGAGCATCAGGATCCTGCCAGGTGAGTATGGGGTTTTCACATTTTATCTGGATCCTGCCAGGTGCGTATGGGGATTTTACAGTTTATCAGGACGTGCCAGGTGTGTATGGGGTTTTCACAGTGGATCAGGATCCTGCCAGGTGTGTATGGGGCTTTCACAGTGCACCAGGATCCTGCCAGTTGTATCTGGGGTTTCACATTGTATCAGGATCCTGCCAGGTTTGTACGGGGTTTCGCAGATCATCAGGATCCTGCCAGGTGTGTACGGGGTTTTCACAATATATCAGGATCCTGCCAGGTGAGTATGGGGGTTTCACATTTTATCTGGATCCTGCCAGGTGTGTATGGGGGTTTCACAGTTTATCAGGATCCTGCCAGATGTGTCTGGGGTTCACATTGTATCAGGAACCTTCCAGGTGTGTTTGGGGGTTTCGCAGTGGATCACAATCCTGCCAGGTGTGTATGGGGTTTCACAGTGTATCAGGATCCTGCCGGATGTGAATGGCGTTATCACAGTATATCAGGATCCTGCCAGGAGTGTATGGGGGTTTCACAGTGGATCAGGATCCTGCCAGGTGTATTTGGGGTTTCACAGTGCATCAGGATCCTGCCACCAGTGTATGGGGTTTCACAGTGTATCAGGATCCTGCCAGATGTGAATGGGGTCGCACTGTGCATCAGGAACCTGCTAGGTGTGCACGGGGTCTTCACAGTGTATCAGGATCCTGCCAGGTGAGTCCGGGGTTTCGCAGAGCATCAGGATCCTGCCAGGTGAGTATGGGGTTTTCACATTTTATCTGGATCCTGCCAGGTGCGTATGGGGGTTTTACAGTTTATCAGGACGTGCCAGGTGTGTATGGGGTTTTCACAGTGGATCAGGATCCTGCCAGGTGTGTATGGGGCTTTCACAGTGCACCAGGATCCTGCCAGTTGTATCTGGGGTTTCACATTGTATCAGGATCCTGCCAGGTGTGTACGGGGTTTTGCAGATCATCAGGATCCTGCCAGGTGTGTACGGGGTTTTCACAATATATCAGGATCCTGCCAGGTGAGTATGGGGGTTTCACATTTTATCTGGATCCTGCCAGGTGTGTATGGGGGTTTCACAGTTTATCAGGATCCTGCCAGATGTGTCTGGGGTTCACATTGTATCAGGAACCTTCCAGGTGTGTTTGGGGGTTTCGCAGTGGATCACAATCCTGCCAGGTGTGTATGGGGTTTCACAGTGTATCAGGATCCTGCCGGATGTGAATGGCGTTATCACAGTGTATCAGGATCCTGCCAGGTGTGTATGGGGTTTCACAGTGTAACGGGATACTGCCAGGTGTGTTTGGGTTTTCACAGTGTATCGGAATCCTGCCTGGTGGGTATGGGGTTTCACAGTGGATCAGGATCCTGCCAGGTGTGTATGGGGTTTCACAGTGCATCAGGCTCCTGCCAGGTGTGTATGGGGGTTTCACAGTGGATCAGGATCCTGCCAGGTGTGTATGGGGTTTCAAAGTGTATCGGGATCCTGCCACGTGTGTATGGGGTTTCACAGTGAATCAGGATCCTTCCAGGTGTGTATGGGGTTTCACAGTGCATCAGGATCCTGCCAGGTGTGTGTGGGGTTTCACAGCGCAACTGTTTCCTGCCAGGAGTGTGTGGGGTTTCACAGTGTATCAGGATCCTGCCGGGTGTGTTTGGGGTTTCACAGTGTATCGGGATCCTGCCAGGAGTGTATGGGGGTTTCACAGTGGTTCAGGATCCTGCCAGGTGTGTATGGGGTTTTCACAGTGTTTCATGATCGTTCCAGGTGTGTATAGGGTTTTCACAGTGGTTCAGGATCCTGCCAGGTGTGTATGGGGGTTTCACAGTGTATCATGATGCTTCCAGGTGTGTATCGGGTTTTCACAGTATATCAGGATCCTGCCAGGTGTGTATGGGGGTTTCACAGTATATCATGTTCCTTCCAGATGTGTTTGGGGTTTCACAGTGCATCAGGATCCTGCCACGTGTGTATGGGGTTTCACAGTGTATCAGGATCCTGCCAGATGTGAATGGGGTCGCACTGTGCATCAGGAACCTGCTCGGTGTGTCCGGGGTCTTCACAGTGTATCTGGATCCTGCCAGGTGTGTACGGTGGTTTCACAGATTGTCAGGATCCTGCCAGGTGTGTCTCGGGTTTCACAGTGTATCAGCATCCTACCAGGTGTGTATGGGGTTTTCACAGAGGATCAGGATCCTGCCAGGTGTGCATGGGGGTTTCACAGTGTATCAGGATCCTTCCAGGTGTGTATGGGGCTTTCACAGTGGATCAGGATCCTGCCAGGTGTGTATGGGGTTTCACAGTGCATCAGGATCCTGCCAGATGTGAATGGGGTTGCACTGTGCATCAGGAACCTGCCAGGTGTGTACGGGGTCTTCACAGTGTATCAGGATCCTGCCAGGAGTGTACGGGGGTTTCACAGTTCATCAGGATCCTGCCACATGTGTATGGGGTTTCACAGAGGATCAGGATCCTGCCAGGTGTGTACGGGGTTTTCACAATATATCAGGAACCTGCCAGGTGTGTAAGGGGTTTCAAAGAGCATCAGGATCCTGCAAAGTGTGTGCGGGGTTTTCACAATATATCGGTATCCTGCCAGGTGAGTATGGGGGCTTCACAGTTTATCTGGATCCTGCCAGGTGTGTATGAGGGTTTCACAGTTTATCAGGATCCTGCCAGGTGTGTATGGGGTTTTCACAGTGTATCAGGATCTGCAAGATGTGTATGGGGTTTTCACAGTGCACCAAGATCCTGCCAGATGTGTCTGGGGTTTCACAGTGTATCAGGATCCTTCCAGGTGTGTATGGGGTTTCACAGTGGATCAGGATCCTGCCAGGTGTGTATGGGGTTTCACAGTGTATCAGGATACTGCCGGGTGTGAATGGGGTTTTCACAGTGTATCAGGATCCTTCCAGGTGTATATGTGGTTTCACAGTGTATCGGGATCCTGCCAGGAGTGTATGGGGGTTTCACAGTGGTTCAGGATCCTGCCAGGTGTGTATGGGGGTTTCACAGTGTATCATGATCGTTCCAGGTGTATATAGGGTTTTCACAGTGGTTCAGGATCCAGCCAGGTGTGTATGGGGGTTTCACAGTGTATCATGATCCTTCCAGGTGTGTATCGGGTTTTCATAGTGTATCAGGATCCTGCCAGGTGTGTCTGGGGGTTTCACAGTGTATCATGATCCTTGCAGGTGTGTATGGGGTTTTCACAGTGTATCAGTATCCTGCCAGGTGTGTATGGGGGTTTCACAGTGGATCAGGATCCTGCCAGGTGTGTTTGGGGTTTCACAGTGCATCAGGATCCTGCCACGTGTTTCTGGGGTTTCACAGTGTATCAGGATCCTGCCAGATGTGAATGGGGTTGCACTGTCCATCAGGAACCTGCCAGGTGTGTACGGGGTCTTCACAGTGGATCAGGATCCTGCCAGGTGTGTAAGGGGTTTCACAGAGGATCAGGATCCTGCCAGGTGTGTACGGGGTTTTCACAATATATCAGGATCCTGCCAGGTGTGTACAGGGTTTCGCAGAGCATCAGGATCCTGCCAGGTGTGTACGGGGTTTTCACAATATATCAGGATCCTGCCAGGTGAGTATGGGGTTTTCACATTTTATCTGGATCCTGCCAGGTGTGTATGGGGGTTTCACAGTTTATCAGTATCCTGCCAGGTGCGTATGGGGGTTTTACAGTTTATCAGGACGTGCCAGGTGTGTATGGGGTTTTCACAGTGGATCAGAATCCTGCCAGGTGTGTATGGGGTTTTCACAGTGCACCAGGATCCTGCCAGTTGTGTCTGGGGTTTCACATTGTATCAGGATCCTGCCAGGTGTGTACGGGGTTTCGCAGAGCATCAGGATCCTGCCAGGTGTGTACGGGGTTTTCACAAGATATCAGGATCCTGCCAGGTGAGTATGGGGGTTTCACATTTTATCTGGATCCTGCCAGGTGTGTATGGGGGTTTCACAGTTTATCAGGATCCTGCCAGATGTGTCTGGGGTTTCACATTGTATCAGGAACCTTCCAGGTGTGTTTGGGGGTTTCATAGTGGATCACAATCCTGCCAGGTGTGTATGGGGTTTCAGAGTGTATCAGGATCCTGCCGGATGTGAATGGCGTTATCACAGTGTATCAGGATCCTGCCAGGTGTGTATGGGGTTTCACAGTGTAACGGGATACTGCCAGGTGTGTATAGGGGTTTCACAGTGTATCGGGATCCTGCCAGGTGTGTTTGGGTTTTCACAGTGTATCGGAATCCTGCCTGGTGGGTATGGGGTTTCACAGTGGATCAGGATCCTGCCAGGTGTGTATGGGGTTTCACAGTGCATCAGGCTCCTGCCAGGTGTGTATGGGGGTTTCACAGTGGATCAGGATCCTGCCAGGTGTGCATGGGGTTTCAAAGTGTATCAGGATCCTTCCACGTGTGTATGGGGTTTCACAGTGAATCAGGATCCTTCCAGGTGTGTATGGGGTTTCACAGTGCATCAGGATCCTGCCAGGTGTGTGTGGGGTTTCACAGCGCATCTGTTTCCTGCCAGGAGTGTGTGGGGTTTCACAGTGTATCAGGATCCTGCCAGGTGTGTTTGGGGTTTCACAGTGTATCGGGATCCTGCCAGGAGTGTATGGGGGTTTCACAGTGGTTCAGGATCCTGCCAGGTGTGTATGGGGTTTTCACAGTGTATCATGATCGTTCCAGGTGTGAAGAGGGTTTTCACAGTTGGTCAGGATCCTGCCAGGTGTGTATGGGGGTTTCACAGTGTATCATGATCCTTCCAGGTGTGTATCGGGTTTTCACAGTGTATCAGGATCCTGCCAGGTGTGTATGGGGGTTTCACAGTGTATCATGATGCTTCCAGGTGTGTATCGGGTTTTCACAGTGTATCAGTATCCTGCCAGGTGTGTATGGGGGTTTCACAGTGGATCAGGATCCAGCCAGGTGTGTTTGGTGTTTCACAGTGCATCAGGATTCTGCCACGTGTGTATGGGGTTTCACAGTTTATCAGGATCCTGCCAGATGTGAATGGGGTTGCACTGTGCATCAGGAAGCTGCCAGGTGTGTACGGGGTTTTCACAGTGTATCAGGATCCTGCCAGGTGTGTACGGGGGTTTCACAGATTATCAGGATCCTGCCAGGTGTGTATGGGGGTTTCACAGTTCATCTGGATCCTGCCAGGTGTGTATGGGGTTTCACAGTGTATCAGGATCCTGCCAGATGTGAATAGGGTTGCACTGTGAATCAGGAACCTGCCAGGTGTGTACAGGGTTTTCACAGTGTATCAGGATCCTGCCAGGTGTGTACGGGGGTTTCACAGATTATCAGGATCCTGCCAGGTGTGTATGGGGGTTTCACAGTTCATCTGGATCCTGCCAGGTGTGTATGGGGTTTCACAGTGTATCAGGATACTGCCAGGTGTGTATGGGGTTTTCACAGTGTATCAAGTTCCTTCCAGGTGTGTTTGGGGATTTCACAGTGGATCAGGATCCTGCCAGGTGTGTATGGGGTTTCACAGTGCCTCAGGATCCTGCCACGTGTGTATGGGGTTTCACAGTGTATCAGGATACTGCCGGGTGTGAATGGGGTTTTCACAGTGTATCAGGATCCTTCCAGGTGTATATGTGGTTTCACAGTGTATCGGGATCCTGCCAGGAGTGTATGGGGGTTTCACAGTGGTTCAGGATCCTGCCAGGTGTGTATGGGGGTTTCACAGTGTATCATGATCGTTCCAGGTGTATATAGGGTTTTCACAGTGGTTCAGGATCCAGCCAGGTGTGTATGGGGGTTTCACAGTGTATCCTGATCCTTCCAGGTGTGTATCGGGTTTTCATAGTGTATCAGGATCCTGCCAGGGGTGTCTGGGGATTTCACAGTGTATCATGATCCTTGCAGGTGTGTATGGGGTTTTCACAGTGTATCAGTATCCTGCCAGGTGTGTATGGGGGTTTCACAGTGGATCAGGATCCTGCCAGGTGTGTTTGGGGTTTCACAGTGCATCAGGATCCTGCCACGTGTTTCTGGGGTTTCACAGTGTATCAGGATCCTGCCAGATGTGAATGGGGTTGCACTGTCCATCAGGAACCTGCCAGGTGTGTACGGGGTCTTCACAGTGGATCAGGATCCTGCCAGGTGTGTATGGGGTTTCACAGAGGATCAGGATCCTGCCAGGTGTGTACGGGGTTTTCACAATATATCAGGATCCTGCCAGGTGTGTACAGGGTTTCGCAGAGCATCAGGATCCTGCCAGGTGTGTACGGGGTTTTCACAATATATCAGGATCCTGCCAGGTGAGTATGGGGTTTTCACATTTTATCTGGATCCTGCCAGGTGTGTATGGGGGATTCACAGTTTATCAGTATCCTGCCAGGTGCGTATGGGGGTTTTACAGTTTATCAGGACGTGCCAGGTGTGTATGGGGTTTTCACAGTGGATCAGAATCCTGCCAGGTGTGTATGGGGTTTTCACAGTGCACCAGGATCCTGCCAGTTGTGTCTGGGGTTTCACATTGTATCAGGATCCTGCCAGGTGTGTACGGGGTTTCGCAGAGCATCAGGATCCTGCCAGGTGTGTACGGGGTTTTCACAAGATATCAGGATCCTGCCAGGTGAGTATGGGGGTTTCACATTTTATCTGGATCCTGCCAGGTGTGTATGGGGGTTTCACAGTTTATCAGGATCCTGCCAGATGTGTCTGGGGTTTCACATTGTATCAGGAACCTTCCAGGTGTGTTTGGGGGTTTCATAGTGGATCACAATCCTGCCAGGTGTGTATGGGGTTTCAGAGTGTATCAGGATCCTGCCGGATGTGAATGGCGTTATCACAGTGTATCAGGATCCTGCCAGGTGTGTATGGGGTTTCACAGTGTAACGGGATACTGCCAGGTGTGTATAGGGGTTTCACAGTGTATCGGGATCCTGCCAGGTGTGTTTGGGTTTTCACAGTGTATCGGAATCCTGCCTGGTGGGTATGGGGTTTCACAGTGGATCAGGATCCTGCCAGGTGTGTATGGGGTTTCACAGTGCATCAGGCTCCTGCCAGGTGTGTATGGGGGTTTCACAGTGGATCAGGATCCTGCCAGGCGTGCATGGGGTTTCAAAGTGTATCAGGATCCTGCCACGTGTGTATGGGGTTTCACAGTGAATCAGGATCCTTCCAGGTGTGTATGGGGTTTCACAGTGCATCAGGATCCTGCCAGGTGTGTGTGGGGTTTCACAGCGCATCTGTTTCCTGCCAGGAGTGTGTGGGGTTTCACAGTGTATCAGGATCCTGCCAGGTGTGTTTGGGGTTTCACAGTGTATCGGGATCCTGCCAGGAGTGTATGGGGGTTTCACAGTGGTTCAGGATCCTGCCAGGTGTGTATGGGGTTTTCACAGTGTATCATGATCGTTCCAGGTGTGAAGAGGGTTTTCACAGTGGATCAGGATCCTGCCAGGTGTGTATGGGGGTTTCACAGTGTATCATGATCCTTCCAGGTGTGTATCGGGTTTTCACAGTGTATCAGGATCCTGCCAGGTGTGTATGGGGGTTTCACAGTGTATCATGATGCTTCCAGGTGTGTATCGGGTTTTCACAGTGTATCAGTATCCTGCCAGGTGTGTATGGGGGTTTCACAGTGGATCAGGATCCAGCCAGGTGTGTTTGGTGTTTCACAGTGCATCAGGATTCTGCCACGTGTGTATGGGGTTTCACAGTTTATCAGGATCCTGCCAGATGTGAATGGGGTTGCACTGTGCATCAGGAACCTGCCAGGTGTGTACGGGGTTTTCACAGTGTATCAGGATCCTGCCAGGTGTGTACGGGGGTTTCACAGATTATCAGGATCCTGCCAGGTGTGTATGGGGGTTTCACAGTTCATCTGGATCCTGCCAGGTGTGTATGGGGTTTCACAGTGTATCAGGATACTGCCAGGTGTGTATGGGGTTTCACAGTGTATCAGGATCCTGCCAGATGTGAATAGGGTTGCACTGTGAATCAGGAACCTGCCAGGTGTGTACAGGGTTTTCACAGTGTATCAGGATCCTGCCAGGTGTGTACGGGGGTTTCACAGATTATCAGGATCCTGCCAGGTGTGTATGGGGGTTTCACAGTTCATCTGGATCCTGCCAGGTGTGTATGGGGTTTCACAGTGTATCAGGATACTGCCAGGTGTGTATGGGGTTTTCACAGTGTATCAAGTTCCTTCCAGGTGTGTTTGGGGATTTCACAGTGGATCAGGATCCTGCCAGGTGTGTATGGGGTTTCACAGTGCCTCAGGATCCTGCCACGTGTGTATGGGGTTTCACAGTGTATCAGGATCCTTCCAGGTGTGTATGGGGTTTCACAGTGTATCAGGATCCTGCCAGATGTGAATGGGGTTGCACTGTGCATCAGGAACCTGCCAGGTGTGTACGGGGTCTTCACAGTTTATCAGGATCCTGCCAGGAGTGTACGGGGGTTTCACAGTTCATCAGGATCCTGCCAAGTGTGTATGGGGTTTCACAGAGGATCAGGATCCTGCCAGGTGTGTACGGGGTTTTCACAATATATCAGGATCTTGCCAGGTGTGTACGGGGTTTCATAGAGCATCAGGATCCTGCAAGGTGTATACGGGGTTTTCACAATATATCAGGATCCTGCCAGGTGAGTATGGGGGTTTCACAGTTTATCTGGATCCTGCCAGGTGTGTCTGGGGGTTTCACAGTTTATCAGGATCCTGCCAGGTGTGTCTGGGGTTTTCACAGTGGATCAGGGTCTTGCCAGGTGTGTATGGGGTTTTCACAGTGTATCAGGATCTGCAAGGTGTGTATGGGGTTTTCACAGTGCACCAAGATCCTGCCAGATGTGTCTGTGGTTTCACAGTGTTTCAGGATCCTTCCAGGTGTGTATAGGGGTTTCACAGTGTATCAGGATCCTGCCGGGTGTGAATGGGGTTTTCACAGTGTATCAGGAACCTGCCAGGTGTGTATGGGGTTTCACAGTGTATCGGGATCCTGCCAGGAGTGTATGGGGGTTTCACAGTGGTTCAGGATCCTGCCAGGTGTGTATGGGGTTTTCACAGTGTATCATGATCGTTCCAGGTGTGTATAGGGTTTTCACAGTGGTTCAGGATCCTGCCAGGTGTGTATGGGGGTTTCACAGTGTATCATGATCCTTCCAGGTGTGTATCGGGTTTTCACAGTGTTTCAGGATCCTGCCAGGTGTGTATGGGGGTTTCACAGTGTATCATGATCCTTGCAGGTGTGTATCCGGTTTTCACAGTGTATCAGTATCCTGCCAGGTGTGTATGGGGGTTTCACAGTGGATCAGGATCCAGCCAGTTGTGTTTGGGGTTTCACAGTGCATCAGGATCCTGCCACGTGTGTATGGGGTTTCACAGTGTATCAGGATCCAGCCAGTTGTGTTTGGGGTTTCACAGTGCATCAGGATCCTGCCACGTGTGTATGGGGTTTTCACAGTGTATCAAGTTTCTTCCAGGTGTGTTTGGGGATTTCACAGTGGATCAGGATCCTGCCAGGTGTGTATGGGGTTTCACAGTGCCTCAGGATCCTGCCACGTGTGTATGGGGTTTCACAGTGTATCAGGATCCTTCCAGGTGTGTATGGGGTTTCACAGTGTATCAGGAT
This sequence comes from Heterodontus francisci, assembly GCF_036365525.1. Classification (NCBI taxonomy): domain Eukaryota; kingdom Metazoa; phylum Chordata; class Chondrichthyes; order Heterodontiformes; family Heterodontidae; genus Heterodontus; species Heterodontus francisci. The sequence goes on from NW_027141375.1 coordinate 1,512,307, forward strand.
CCTGCCAGATGTGAATGGGGTTGCACTGTGCATCAGGAACCTGCCAGGTGTGTACGGGGTCTTCACAGTGTATCAGGATCCTGCCAGGAGTGTACGGGGGTTTCACAGTTCATCAGGATCCTGTCAAGTGTGTATGGGGTTTCACAGAGGATCAGGATCCTGCCAGGTGTGTACGGGGTTTTCACAATATATCAGGATCTTGCCAGGTGTGTACGGGGTTTCATAGAGCATCAGGATCCTGCAAGGTGTATACGGGGTTTTCACAATATATCAGGATCCTGCCAGGTGAGTATGGGGGTTTCACAGTTTATCTGGATCCTGCCAGGTGTGTCTGGGGGTTTCACAGTTTATCAGGATCCTGCCAGGTGTGTCTGGGGTTTTCACAGTGGATCAGGGTCTTGCCAGGTGTGTATGGGGTTTTCACAGTGTATCAGGACCTGCAAGGTGTGTATGGGGTTTTCACAGTGCACCAAGATCCTGCCAGATGTGTCTGTGGTTTCACAGTGTTTCAGGATCCTTCCAGGTGTGTATAGGGGTTTCACAGTGTATCAGGATCCTGCCGGGTGTGAATGGGGTTTTCACAGTGTATCAGGAACCTGCCAGGTGTGTATGGGGTTTCACAGTGTATCGGGTTCCTGCCAGGAGTGTATGGGGGTTTCACAGTGGTTCAGGATCCTGCCAGGTGTGTATGGGGTTTTCACAGTGTATCATGATCGTTCCAGGTGTGTATAGGGTTTTCACAGTGGTTCAGGATCCTGCCAGGTGTGTATGGGGGTTTCACAGTGTATCATGATCCTTCCAGGTGTGTATCGGGTTTTCACAGTGTTTCAGGATCCTGCCAGGTGTGTATGGGGGTTTCACAGTGTATCATGAACCTTGCAGGTGTGTATCCGGTTTTCACAGTGTATCAGTATCCTGCCAGGTGTGTATGGGGGTTTCACAGTGGATCAGGATCCAGCCAGTTGTGTTTGGGGTTTCACAGTGCATCAGGATCCTGCCACGTGTGTATGGGGTTTCACAGTGTATCAGGATCCTGCCAGTTGTGAATGGGGTTGCACTGTGCATCAGGAACCTGCCAGGTGTGTACGGGGTCTACACAGTGTATCAGGATCCTGCCAGGTGTGTACGGGGGTTTCACAGATTATCAGGATCCTGCCAGGTGTGTATGGGGGTTTCACACTTCATCTGGATCCTGCCAGGTGTGTACGGGGTTTCGCAGAGCATCAGGATCCTGCCAGGTGTGTACGGGGTTTTCACAATATATCAGGATCCTGCCAGGTGAGTATGGGGGTTTCACATTTTATCTGGATCCTGCCAGGTGTGTATGGGGGTTTCACAGTTTATCAGGATCCTGCCAGATGTGTCTGGGGTTTCACATTGTTTCAGGAACCTTCCAGGTGTGTATGGGGGTTTCGCAGTGGATCAGGATCCTGCCAGGTGTGTATGGGGTTTCACAGTGTATCAGTTTCCTGCCGGATGTGAATGGCGTTATCACAGTGTATCAGGATCCTGCCAGGTGTGTATGGTGTTTCACAGTGTGACGGGATCCATCCAGGTGTGTATGGGGGTTTCACAGTGTATCGGGATCCTGCCAGGTGTGCATGGGGTTTTCGCAGTGGTTCAGGATCCTGCCATGTGTGTTTGGGGGTTTCACAGTGTATCATGATCCTTCCAGGTGTGTATCGGGTTTTCACAGTGTATCAGGATCATGCCAGGTGTGGATGGGGGTTTCACAGTGGATCAGGATCCTGCCATGCGTGTATGTGGTTTCACAATGTATAAGGATCCTGCCAGGTGTGTATGGGGGTTTCACAGTTTATCAGGATCCTGCCAGGTGTGTATGGGGATTTCACCGTGGATCAGGATCCTGCCAGGTGTGTATGGGGTTTCACAGTTTATCAGGATCCTGCCAGGTGTGATTGGGGTTTCACAGTGTATCAGGATCATGCCAGGTGTGGATGGGGGTTTCACAGTGGATCAGGATCCTGCCAGGTGTGTATGGGGTTTTACAGTGTATCAGGATCCTTCCAGATGTGTATGGTGTTTCACAGTGTATCAGGATCCTGCCAGATGTGAGTGGGGTTTCACCGTGCATCAGGAACCTACCAGACGTGTTCGGAGTTTTCACAGATTATCAGGATCCTGCAAAGTGTGTGCGGGGTTTTCACAATATATCGGTATCCTGCCAGGTGAGTATGGGGATTTCACCGTGGATCAGGATCCTGCCAGGTGTGTATGGGGTTTCACAGTGCATCAGGCTCCTGCCAGGTGTGTATGGGGATTTCACAGTGGATCAGGATCCTGCCAGGTGTGTATGGGGTTTCAAAGTGTATCAGGATCCTGCCACGTGTGTATGGGGTTTCACAGTGAATCAGGATCCTTCCAGGTGTGTATGGGGTTTCACAGTGCATCAGGATCCTGCCAGGTGTGTGTGGGGTTTCACAGCGCATCTGTTTCCTGCCAGGAGTGTGTGGGGTTTCACAGTGTATCAGGATCCTGCCAGGTGTGTTTGGGGTTTCACAGTGTATCGGGATCCTGCCAGGAGTGTATGGGGGTTTCACAGTGGTTCAGGATCCTGCCAGGTGTGTATGGGGTTTTCACAGTGTATCATGATCGTTCCAGGTGTGAAGAGGGTTTTCACAGTTGGTCAGGTTCCTGCCAGGTGTGTATGGGGGTTTCACAGTGTATCATGATCCTTCCAGGTGTGTATCGGGTTTTCACAGTGTATCAGGATCCTGCCAGGTGTGTATGGGGGTTTCACAGTGTATCATGATGCTTCCAGGTGTGTATCGGGTTTTCACAGTGTATCAGTATCCTGCCAGGTGTGTATGGGGGTTTCACAGTGGATCAGGATCCAGCCAGGTGTGTTTGGTGTTTCACAGTGCATCAGGATTCTGCCACGTGTGTATGGGGTTTCACAGTGTATCAGGATCCTGCCAGATGTGAATGGGGTTGCACTGTGCATCAGGAACCTGCCAGGTGTGTACGGGGTTTTCACAGTGTATCAGGATCCTGCCAGGTGTGTACGGGGGTTTCACAGATTATCAGGATCCTGCCAGGTGTGTATGGGGGTTTCACAGTTCATCTGGATCCTGCCAGGTGTGTATGGGGTTTCACAGTGTATCAGGATACTGCCAGGTGTGTATGGGGTTTCACAGTGTATCAGGATCCTGCCAGATGTGAATGGGGTTGCACTGTGAATCAGGAACCTGCCAGGTGTGTACGGGGTTTTCACAGTGTATCAGGATCCTGCCAGGTGTGTACGGGGGTTTCACAGATTATCAGGATCCTGCCAGGTGTGTATGGGGGTTTCACAGTTCATCTGGATCCTGCCAGGTGTGTATGGGGTTTCACAGTGTATCAGGATACTGCCAGGTGTGTATGGGGTTTTCACAGTGTATCAAGTTCCTTCCAGGTGTGTTTGGGGATTTCACAGTGGATCAGGATCCTGCCAGGTGTGTATGGGGTTTCACAGTGTATCAGGATCCTTCCAGGTGTGTATGGGGTTTCACAGTGTATCAGGATCCTGCCAGATGTGAATGGGGTTGCACTGTGCATCAGGAACCTGCCAGGTGTGTACGGGGTCTTCACAGTGTATCAGGATCCTGCCAGGAGTGTACGGGGGTTTCACAGTTCATCAGGATCCTGCCAAGTGTGTATGGGGTTTCACAGAGGATCAGGATCCTGCCAGGTGTGTACGGGGTTTTCACAATATATCAGGATCTTGCCAGGTGTGTACGGGGTTTCATAGAGCTTCAGGATCCTGCAAGGTGTATACGGGGTTTTCACAATATATCAGGATCCTGCCAGGTGAGTATGGGGGTTTCACAGTTTATCTGGATCCTGCCAGGTGTGTCTGGGGGTTTCACAGTTTATCAGGATCCTGCCAGGTGTGTCTGGGGTTTTCACAGTGGATCAGGGTCCTGCCAGGTGTGTATGGGGTTTTCACAGTGTATCAGGATCTGCAAGGTGTGTATGGGGTTTTCAAAGTGCACCAAGATCCTGCCGGGTGTGAATGGGGTTTTCTCAGTGTATCAGGAACCTGCCAGGTGTGTATGGGGTTTCACAGTGTATCGGGATCCTGCCAGGAGTGTATGGGGGTTTCACAGTGGTTCAGGATCCTGCCAGGTGTGTATGGGGTTTTCACTGTGTATCATGATCGTTCCAGGTGTGTATAGGGTTTTCACAGTGGTTCAGGATCCTGCCAGGTGTGTATGGGGGTTTCACAGTGTATCATGATCCTTCCAGGTGTGTATCGGGTTTTCACAGTGTTTCAGGATCCTGCCAGGTGTGTATGGGGGTTTCACAGTGTATCATGATCCTTGCAGGTGTGTATCCGGTTTTCACAGTGTATCAGTATCCTGCCAGGTGTGTATGGGGGTTTCACAGTGGATCAGGATCCAGCCAGTTGTGTTTGGGGTTTCACAGTGCATCAGGATCCTGCCACGTGTGTATGGGGTTTCACAGTGTATCAGGATCCTGCCAGTTGTGAATGGGGTTGCACTGTGCATCAGGAACCTGCCAGGTGTGTACGGGGTCTACACAGTGTATCAGGATCCTGCCAGGTGTGTACGGGGGTTTCACAGATTATCAGGATCCTGCCAGGTGTGTATGGGGGTTTCACACTTCATCTGGATCCTGCCAGGTGTGTACGGGGTTTCGCAGAGCATCAGGATCCTGCCAGGTGTGTACGGGGTTTTCACAATATATCAGGATCCTGCCAGGTGAGTATGGGGGTTTCACATTTTATCTGGATCCTGCCAGGTGTGTATGGGGGTTTCACAGTTTATCAGGATCCTGCCAGATGTGTCTGTGGTTTCACATTGTTTCAGGAACCTTCCAGGTGTGTATGGGGGTTTCGCAGTGGATCAGGATCCTGCCAGGTGTGTATGGGGTTTCACAGTGTATCAGGATCCTGCCGGATGTGAATGGCGTTATCACAGTGTATCAGGATCCTGCCAGGTGTGTATGGTGTTTCACAGTGTGACGGGATCCATCCAGGTGTGTATGGGGGTTTCACAGTGTATCTGGATCCTGCCAGGTGTGCATGGGGTTTTCGCAGTGGTTCAGGATCCTGCCATGTGTGTTTGGGGGTTTCACAGTGTATCATGATCCTTCCAGGTGTGTATCGGGTTTTCACAGTGTATCAGGATCATGCCAGGTGTGGATGGGGGTTTCACAGTGGATCAGGATCCTGCCATGCGTGTATGTGGTTTCACAATGTATAAGGATCCTGCCAGGTGTGTATGGGGGTTTCACAGTTTATCAGGATCCTGCCAGGTGTGTATGGGGATTTCACCGTGGATCAGGATCCTGCCAGGTGTGTATGGGGTTTCACAGTTTATCAGGATCCTGCCAGGTGTGATTGGGGTTTCACAGTGTATCAGGATCATGCCAGGTGTGGATGGGGGTTTCACAGTGGATCAGGATCCTGCCAGGTGTGTATGGGGTTTTACAGTGTATCAGGATCCTTCCAGATGTGTATGGTGTTTCACAGTGTATCAGGATCCTGCCAGATGTGAGTGGGGTTTCACCGTGCATCAGGAACCTACCAGACGTGTTCGGAGTTTTCACAGATTATCAGGCTCCTGCCAGGTGTGTACGGGGGTTTCACAGATTATCAGGATCCTGCCAGGTGTGTATGGGGGTTTCACAGTTCATCAGGATCCTGCCAGATGTGTATGGGGATTTCACAGTGGATCAGGATCCTGCCAGGTGTGAACGGGGTTTCACAGAGGATCAGCATCCTGCCAGGTGTGTACGGGGTTTTCACAATATGTCAGGATCCTGCCAGGTGTGTACCGGGTTTCACAGAGGATCAGGATCCTGCCTGGTGTTTACGGGGTTTTCACAATATATAAGGATCCTGCCAGGTGTGTATGGGGGTTTCACAGTTGATCAGGTTTCTGCCAGGTGTGTATGGGTTTTGCACAGTGGATCAGGATCCTGCCAGGTGTATATGGGGTTTTCACAGTGTATCAGCATCCTTCCAGGTGTATATAGGGGTTCCACAGTGTATCAGGATCCAGCCAGGTGTTTCTGGGCTTTCACAGTGCATCAGGATCCTGCCAGGTGTGTATGGGGTTTCACAGTGCATCAGGATCCTGCCAGGTGTGTTTGGGGTCTCACAGTGTGTCGGGATCCTGCCAGGAGTGTATGGGGGTTTCACAGTGGTTCAGGATCCTGCCAGGTGTGTATGGGATTTTCACAGTGTATCATGATCGTTCCAGGTGTGTATAGGGTTTTCACAGTGGTTCAGGATCCTGCCAGGTGTGTATGGGGGTTTCACAGTGTATCATGATCCTTCCAGGTGTGTATCGGGTTTTCACAGTGTTTCAGGATCCTGCCAGGTGTGTATGGGGGTTTCACAGTATATCATGATCCTTGCAGGTGTGTATCCGGTTTTGACAGTGTATCAGTATCCTGCCAGGTGTGTATGGGGGTTTCACAGTGGATCAGGATCCAGCCAGTTGTGTTTGGGGTTTCACAGTGCATCAGGATCCTGCCACGTGTGTATGGGGTTTCACAGTGTATCAGGATCCTGCCAGATGTGAATGGGGTTGCACTGTGCATCAGGAACCTGCCAGGTGTGTACGGGGTCTTCACAGTGTATCAGGATCCTGCCAGGTGTGTACGGGGGTTTCACAGATTATCAGGATCCTGCCAGGTGTGTATGGGGGTTTCACACTTCATCTGGATCCTGCCAGGTGTGTACGGGGTTTCGCAGAGCATCAGGATCCTGCCAGGTGTGTACGGGGTTTTCACAATATATCAGGATCCTGCCAGGTGAGTATGGGGGTTTCACATTTTATCTGGATCCCGCCAGGTGTGTATGGGGGTTTCACAGTTTATCAGGATCCTGCCAGATGTGTCTGGGGTTTCACATTGTTTCAGGAACCTTCCAGGTGTGTATGGGGGTTTCACAGTGGATCAGGATCCTGCCAGGTGTGTATGGGGTTTCACAGTGTATCAGGATCCTGCCGGATGTGAATGGCGTTATCACAGTGTATCAGGATCCATCCAGGTGTGTATGGGGGTTTCACAGTGTATCGGGATCCTGCCAGGTGTGCATGGGGTTTTCGCTGTGGTTCAGGATCCTGCCATGTGTGTTTGGGGGTTTCACAGTGTCTCATGATCCTTCCAGGTGTGTATCGGGTTTTCACAGTGTATCAGGATCATGCCAGGTGTGGATGGGGGTTTCACAGTGGATCAGGATCCTGCCATGCGTGTATGGGGTTTCACAATTTATAAGGATCCTGCCAGGTGTGTATGGGGGTTTCACAGTTTATCAGGATCCTGCCAGGTGTGTATGGGGATTTGACCGTGGATCAGGATCCTGCCAGGTGTGTATGGGGTTTCACAGTTTATCAGGATCCTGCCAGGTGTGATTGGGGTTTCACAGTGTATCAGGATCATGCCAGGTGTGGATGGGGGTTTCACAGTGGATCAGGATCCTGCCAGGTGTGTATGGGGTTTTACAGTGTATCAGGATCCTTCCAGATGTGTATGGTGTTTCACAGTGTTTCAGGATCCTGCCAGATGTGAGTGGGGTTTCACCGTGCATCAGGAACCTACCAGACGTGTTCGGAGTTTTCACAGATTATCAGGCTCCTGCCATGTGTGTCCGGGTGTTTCACAGATTATCAGGATCCTGCCAGGTGTGTATGGGGGTTTCACAGTTCATCAGGATCCTGCCAGATGTGTATGGGGATTTCACAGTAGATCAGGATCCTGCCAGGTGTGAACGGGGTTTCACAGAGGATCAGCATCCTGCCAGGTGTGTACGGGGTTTTCACAATATATCAGGATCCTGCCAGGTGTGTACCGGGTTTCACAGAGGATCAGGATCCTGCCTGGTGTTCACGGGGTTTTCACAATATATAAGGATCCTGCCAGGTGTGTATGGGGGTTTCACAGTTGATCAGTTTTCTGCCAGGTGTGTATGGGTTTTGCACAGTGGATCAGGATCCTGCCAGGTGTATATGGGGTTTTCACAGTGTATCAGGATCCTTCCAGGTGTATATAGGGGTTCCACAGTGTATCAGGATCCAGCCAGGTGTTTCTGGGCTTTCACAGTGCATCAGGATCCTGCCAGGTGTGTATGGGGTTTCACAGTGCATCAGGATCCTGCCAGGTGTGTATGGGGTCTCACAGAGTATCAAGAACCTGCCAGGTTTGTATGGGGGTTTCACAGTTTATCAGGATCATGCCAGATGTTTATGGGGTTTCACAGTGCATCAGGATCCTGCCAGGTGCGTATGGCGTGTCACAGTGTATCAGGATCCTGCCAGGTGTGTATGGGGGTTTCACAGTGGATCATGATCCTGCCAGGTGAGTATGGGGTTTCACAGTGTATCAGGATCCTGCCACGTGTGCATGGGGATTTCACAGTGTATCAGGATCCTGCCAGGTGTGTATGGGGTTTCACAGTGTATCAGGAACCTGCCAGGTGTGTATGGGGTTTCACAGTGTATCAGGATCCTGCCAGATGTCAATGGGGTTTAACTGTGCATCAGGAACCTGCCAGGTGTGTAAGGGGTTTTCACAGTGTATCAGGCTACTGCCAGGTGTGTACGGGGGTTTCACAGATTATCAGGATCCTGCCAGGTGTGTATGGGTGTTTCACAGTTCTTCAGGATCCTGCCAGGTGTGTACGGGTTTCACAGAGGATCAGGATCCTGCCAGGTGTGTACGGGGTTTACACAATATATCAGGAGCCTGCCAGGTGTGTACGGGGTTTCACAGAGTATCAGGATCCTGCAACGTGTGTATGGGGTTTTCACAATATATCAGGATACTGCCAGGTTTGTATGGGGTTTCACAGTGCATCAGGATCCTGCCAGGTGTGTATGGGGTTTCACAGTGCATCAGGATCCTGCCAGGTGTGTATGGGGGTTTCACAGTGGATCAGGATCCTGCCAGGTGTGCATGGGGTTTCACAGTGTATCAGGATCCTGCCACGTGTGCATGGGGGTTTCACAGTGGATCCGGATCCTGCCAGGTGTGTATGGGGTTTCACAGTGCATCAGGAACCTGCCAGGTGTGTTCGGGGTTTTCACAGTGTATCAGGATCCTGCCAGGTGTGTATGGGGGTTTCACAGTACATCAGGATCCTGCCAGGTGTGCATGGGGTTTCAAAGAGGATCAGGATCCTGCCAGGTGTGTACGGGGTTTTCACAATATATCAGGATCCTGCCAGGTGTGTACGGGGTTTCACAGAGGATCAGGATCCTGCAAGGTGTGTACGGCTTTCACAGAGGATCAGGATCCTGCCAGGTGTGTACGGGGTTTCATAGAGCATCAGGATCCTGCAAGGTGTATACGGGGTTTTCACAATATATCAGGATCCTGCCAGGTGAGTATGGGGGTTTCACAGTTTATCTGGATCCTGCCAGGTGTGTATGGGGGTTTCACAGTTTATCAGGATCCTGCCAGGTGTGTATGGGGTTTTCACAGTGGATCAGGGTCCTGCCAGGTGTGTATGGGGTTTTCACAGTGTATCAGGATCTGCAAGGTGTGTATGGGGTTTTCACAGTGCACCAAGATCCTGCCAGATGAGTCTGGGGTTTCACAGTGTATCAGGAACCTTCCAGGTGTGTATAGGGGTTTCACAGTGTATCAGGATCCTGCCGGGTGTGAATGGGGTTTTCACAGTGTATCAGAAACCTGCCAGGTGTGTATGGGGTTTCACAGTGTATCGGGATCCTGCCAGGAGTGTATGGGGGTTCCACAGTGGTTCAGGAGCCTGCCAGGTGTGTATGGGGTTTTCACAGTGTATAATGATCGTTCCAGGTGTGTATAGGGTTTTCACAGTGGTTCAGGATCCTGCCAGGAGTGTATGGGGGTTTCACCGTGTATCATGATCCTTCCAGGTGTATATCCGGTTTTCACAGTGTATCAGTATCCTGCCAGGTGTGTATGGGGGTTTCACAGTGGATCAGGATCCAGCCGGGTGTGTTTCGGGTTTCACAGTGCATCAGGATCCTGCCACGTGTGTATGGGGTTTCACAGTGTATAAGGAACCTGCCAGGTGTGTACGGGGTCTTCACAGTGTATCAGGATCCTGCCAGGTGTGTCCGGGGTTTTCACAATATATCAGGATCCTGCCAGGTGTGTACGGGGTTTCGCAGAGCATCAGGATCCTGCCTAGTGTGTACGGGGTTTTCACAATATATCAGGATCCTGCCAGGTGAGTATGGGGGTTTCACATTCTATCTGGATCCTGCCAGGTGTGTATGGGGGTTTCACAGTTTATCAGGATCCTGCCAGATTTGTCTGGGGTTTCACATTGTATCAGGAACCTTCCAGGTGTGTATGGGGGTTTCACAGTGGATCAGGATCCTGCCAGGTGTGTATGGGGTTTCACAGTGTATCAGGATCCTGCCGGATGTGAATGGCGTTATCACAGTGTATCAGGATCCTGCCAGGTGTGTATGGTGTTTCACAGTGAGACGGGATCCATCCAGGTGTGTATGGGGGTTTCACAGTGTATCGGGATCCTGCCAGGTGTGCATGGGGTTTTCGCAGTGGTTCAGGATCCTGCCATGTGTGTATGGGAGTTTCACAGTGTATCATGATCCTTCCAGGTGTGTATCGGGTTTTCACAGTGTATCAGGATCATGCCAGGTGTGTATGGGGTTTCACAATGTATCAGGATCCTGCCAGGTGTGTATGGGGGTTTCACATTTTATCAGGATCCTGCCAGGTGTGTATGGGGATTTCACCGTTGGTCAGGATCCTGCCAGGTGTGTATGGGGTTTCACAGTTTATCAGGATCCTGCCAGGTGTGATTGGGGTTTCACAGTGTATCAGGATCATGCCAGGTGTGGATGGGGGTTTCACAGTGGATCAGGATCCTGCCAGGTGTGTATGGGGTTTTACAGTGTATCAGGATCCTTCCAGATGTGTATGGGGTTTCACATTGTATCAGGATCCTGCCAGATGTGAGTGGGGTTTCACCGTGCATCAGGAACCAACCGGACGTGTTCGGAGTTTTCACAGATTATCAGGCTCCTGCCAGGTGTGTACGTGGGTTTCACAGATTATCAGGATCCTGCCAGGTGTGTATGGGCGTTTCACAGTTCATCAGGATCCTGCCAGATGTGTATGGGGATTTCACAGTGGATCAGGATCCTGCCAGGTGTGAACGGGGTTTCACATAGGTTCAGCATCCTGCCAGGTGTGTACGGGGTTTTCACAATATATCAGGAGCCTGCCAGGTGTGTACGGGGTTTCACAGAGTATCAGGATCCTGCAACGTGTGTATGGGGTTTTCACAATATATCAGGATACTGCCAGGTTTGTATGGGGTTTCACAGTGCATCAGGATCCTGCCAGGTGTGTATGGGGTTTCACAGTGCATCAGGATCCTGCCAGGTGTGTATGGGGGTTTCACAGTGGATCAGGATCCTGCCAGGTGTGTATGGGGTTTCACAGTGAATCAGGATCCTGCCACGTGTGCATGGGGGTTTCACAGTGGATCCGGATCCTGCCAGGTGTGTATGGGGTTTCACAGTGCATCAGGAACCTGCCAGGTGTGTTCGGGGTTTTCACAGTGTATCAGGATCCTGCCAGGTGTGTATGGGGGTTTCACAGTACATCAGGATCCTGCCAGGCTGTGCATGGGGTTTCAAAGAGGATCAGGATCCTGCCAGGTGTGTACGGGGTTTTCACAATATATCAGGATCCTGCCAGGTGTGTACGGGGTTTCACAGAGGATCAGGATCCTGCAAGGTGTGTACGGCTTTCACAGAGGATCAGGATCCTGCCAGGTGTGTACGGGGTTTCATAGAGCATCAGGATCCTGCAAGGTGTATACGGGGTTTTCACAATATATCAGGATCCTGCCAGGTGAGTATGGGGGTTTCACAGTTTATCTGGATCCTGCCAGGTGTGTATGGGGGTTTCACAGTTTATCAGGATCCTGCCCGGTGTGTATGGGGTTTTCACAGTGGATCAGGGTCCTGCCAGGTGTGTATGGGGTTTTCACAGTGTATCAGGATCTGCAAGGTGTGTATGGGGTTTTCACAGTGCACCAAGATCCTGCCAGATGAGTCTGGGGTTTCACAATGTATCAGGAACCTTCCAGGTGTGTATAGGGGTTTCGCAGTGTATCAGGATCCTGCCGGGTGTGAATGGGGTTTTCACAGTGTATCAGGAACCTGCCAGGTGTGTATGGGGTTTCACAGTGTATCGGGATCCTGCCAGGAGTGTATGGGGGTTCCACAGTGGTTCAGGATCCTGCCAGGTGTGTATGGGGTTTTCACAGTGTATCATGATCGTTCCAGGTGTGTATAGGGTTTTCACAGTGGTTCAGGATCCTGCCAGGAGTGTATGGGGGTTTCACCGTGTATCATGATCCTTCCAGGTGTGTATCCGGTTTTCACAGTGTATCAGTATCCTGCCAGGTGTGTATGGGGGTTTCACAGTGGATCAGGATCCAGCCGGGTGTGTTTCGGGTTTCACAGTGCATCAGGATCCTGCCACGTGTGTATGGGGTTTCACAGTGTATAAGGAACCTGCCAGGTGTGTACGGGGTCTTCACAGTGTATCAGGATCCTGCCAGGTGTGTACGGGGGTTTCACAGATTATCAGGATCCTGCCAGGTGTGTATGGGGGTTTCACAGTTCATCTGGATCCTGCCAGGTGTGTATGGGGTTTCACAGAGGATCAGGATCCTGCCAGGTGTGTCCGGGGTTTTCACAATAGATCAGGATCCTGCCAGGTGTGTACGGGGTTTCGCAGAGCATCAGGATCCTGCCTAGTGTGTACGGGGTTTTCACAATATATCAGGATCCTGCCAGGTGAGTATGGGGGTTTCACATTCTATCTGGATCCTGCCAGGTGTGTATGGGGGTTTCACAGTTTATCAGGATCCTGCCAGATTTGTCTGGGGTTTCACATTGTATCAGGAACCTTCCAGGTGTGTATGGGGGTTTCACAGTGGATCAGGATCCTGCCAGGTGTGTATGGGGTTTCACAGTGTATCAGGATCCTGCCGGATGTGAATGGCGTTATCACAGTGTATCAGGATCCTGCCAGGTGTGTATGGTGTTTCACAGTGAGACGGGATCCATCCAGGTGTGTATGGGGGTTTCACAGTGTATCGGGATCCTGCCAGGTGTGCATGGGCTTTTCGCAGTGGTTCAGGATCCTGCCATGTGTGTATGGGAGTTTCACAGTGTATCATGATCCTTCCAGGTGTGTATCGGGTTTTCACAGTGTATCAGGATCATGCCAGGTGTGTATGGGGTTTCACAATGTATCAGGATCCTGCCAGGTGTGTATGGGGGTTTCACAGTTTATCAGGATCCTGCCAGGTGTGTATGGGGATTTCACCGTTGGTCAGGATCCTGCCAGGTGTGTATGGGGTTTCACAGTTTATCAGGATCCTGCCAGGTGTGATTGGGGTTTCACAGTGTATCAGGATCATGCCAGGTGTGGATGGGGGTTTCACAGTGGATCAGGATCCTGCCAGGTGTGTATGGGGTTTTACAGTGTATCAGGATCCTTCCAGATGTGTATGGGGTTTCACAGTGTATCAGGATCCTGCCAGATGTGAGTGGGGTTTCACCGTGCATCAGGAACCAACCGGACGTGTTCGGAGTTTTCACAGATTATCAGGCTCCTGCCAGGTGTGTACGTGGGTTTCACAGATTATCAGGATCCTGCCAGGTGTGTATGGGCGTTTCACAGTTCATCAGGATCCTGCCAGATGTGTATGGGGATTTCACAGTGGATCAGGATCCTGCCAGGTGTGAACGGGGTTTCACAGAGGTTCAGCATCCTGCCAGGTGTGTACGGGGTTTTCACAATATATCAGGATCCTGCCAGGTGTGTACTGGATTTCACAGAGGATCAGGATCCTGCCTGGTGTTTACGGGGTTTTCACAATATATAAGGATCCTGCGAGGTGTGTATGGGGGTTTCACAGTTTATCAGGTTTCTGCCAGGTGTGTATGGGTTTTGCACAGTGGATCAGGATCCTGCCAGATGTATATGGGGTTTTCACAGTGTATCAGGATCCTGCCAGGTGTGTATGGGGTTTCACAGTGCATCAGGATCCTGCCAGGTGTGTATGGGGTCTCACAGAGTATCAAGAACCTGCCAGGTGCGTATGGGGGTTTCACAGTGGATCAGGATCCTGCCAGGTGTTTATGGGGTTTCACAGTGCATCAGGATCCTGCCAGGTGTGTATGGCGTGTCACAGTGTATTAGGATCCTGCCAGGTGTGTATGGGGGTTTCACAGTGGATCATGATCCTGCCAGGTGCGTATGGGGTTTCACAGTGTATCAGGAACCTGCCAGGTGTGTATGGGGTTTCACAGTGTATCAGGATCCTGCCAGATGTCAATGGGGTTCAACTGTGCATCAGGAACCTGCCAGGTGTGTAAGGGGTTTTCACAGTGTATCAGGCTACTGCCAGGTGTATACGGGGGTTTCACAGATTATCAGGATCCTGCCAGGTGTGTATGGGTGTTTCACAGATCATCAGGATCCTGCCAGGTGTGTAGGGGGCTTTCACAATATATCAGGAGCCTGCCAGGTGTGTACGGGGTTTCACAGAGGATCAGGATCCTGCAAGGTGTGTATGGGGTTTTCACAATCTATCAGGATATTGCCAGGTTTGTATGGGGTTTCACAGTGCATCAGGATCCTGCCAGGTGTGTATGGGGTTTCACAGTGCATCAGGATCCTGCCAGGTGTGTATGGGGGTTTCACAGAGGATCAGGATCCTGTCAGGTGTGTATGGGGTTTCACAGTGTATCAGGATCCTGCCACGTGTGCATGGGGGTTTCACAGTGGATCAGGATCCTGCCAGGTGTGTATGGGGTTTCACAGTCTATCAGGATCCTGCCAGGTGTGTATGGGGTTTCACAGTGTTTAAGTACCCTGCCAGGTGTGAACGGGGTTTTCACAATATATCAGGATCCTGCCAGGTGTGTACGGGGTTTCACAGAGGATCAGGATCCTGCAAGGTGTGTACGGGGTTTTCATAACATATCAGGATCCTGCCAGGTGTGTATGGGGGTTTCAATGTTTATCAGGATCCTTCCAGGTGTGTATGGGGTTTCACAGTGTATCAGGATCCTGCCAGATGTGAATGGGGTTTCCTTGTGCATCAGGAACCTACCAGGTGTGTACGGGGCTTTCACAGATTATCAGGTTCCTGCCAGGTGTGTACGGGTGTTTCACAGATTATCAGGATCCTGCAAGGTGTGTATGGGGGTTTCACAGTTCATCAGTATCCTGCCAGGTGTGCCAGGGGGTTTCACAGTGGATCAGGATCCTGCCAGGTGTGAACGGGGTTTCACAGAGGCTCAGGATCGTTCCAGGTGTGTGCGGGGTTTTTACAATATATTAGGATCCTGCCAGGTTTGAACGGGTTTTCAGAGAGGATCAGGATCCTGCCAGGTGTGTACGGGGTTTTCACAGTTTATCAGGTTCCTGCCAGGTGTGTATGTGGTTTTCACAGTGGATCAGGAACCTGCCAGTTGTGTTTGGGGTTTTCAAAGTGTATCAGGATCCTGTCAGGTGTGTATGGGGTTTTCACAGTGCACCAGGATCCTGCCAGATGTGTCTGGGGTTTCAAACTGTATCAGGATCCTTCCAGGTGTGTCTGGGGTTTCACAGTGTATCAGGATCCTTCCGGATGTGAATGGGGTTTTCACAGTGTATCAGGATCCTGCCAGGTGTGTATGGGGTTTTCACAGTGGATCAGGATCCTGCCAGGTGTGTATGGGGGTTTTACAGTGGAACAGGATCCTTCCAGGTGTGTATGGGGTTTTCACAGTGTATCAGGATCCTGCCAGGTGTGTATGGGGGTTTCACAGTGGATCAGGATCCTGCCAGGTGTGTATGGGGTTTCACAGTGTAGCAGGATCCTTCCAGGTGTGCATGGGGTTTTCACAGTGTTGCAGGATCCTGCCAGGTGTTTATGGGGTTTCACAGTGCATCAGGATCCTGCCAGGTGTGTATGGGGTTTCACCGTTTATCAGGAACCTGCCAGGTGTGTATGGGGTTTTCACAGTTTATCAGGATCCTGCCAGGTGTGATTGGGGTTTCACAGTGTATCAGGATCCTGCCAGGTGTGTATGGGGGTTTCACAGTGGATCAGGATCCTGCCATGTGTTTATGGGTTTTCACAGTGTATCAGGAAACTGCCACGTGTGTATGGGGGTTTCACAGTAGATCCGGATCCTGCCAGGTGTGTATGGGGTTTCACAGTGTATCAGGATCCTTCCAGGTGTGTATGGGGTTTCACAGTGTATCAGGAACCTGCCAGATATGAATGGGGTTTCCCTGTGCATCAGGACCCTACCAGGTGTGTACGGGGTTTTCACAGATTATCAGGCTCCTGCCAGGTGTGTCTGGGGGTTTCACAGTTCATCAGGATCCTGCCAGGTGTGTATGGGGTTTTCAGAGTGTATCAGGATCCTGCCATGTGTGGATGGGGGTTTCACAGTGGATCAGGATCCTGCCAGGTGTGCATGGGATTTCACTGTGTATCAGGATCCTTCCAGGTGTGCATGGTGTTATCACAGTGTATCGGGATCCTGCCAGGTGTTTATGGGGTTTCACAGTGCATCAGGATCCTGCCAGGTGTGTATGGGGTTTCACAGTGTATCAGGATCCTGCCAGGTGTGTATGGGGGTTTCACAGCGGATCAGGATCCTGCCAGGTGTGATTGGGGTTTCACAGTGTATCAGGATACTTTCAGGTGTGTATGGGATTTCACAGTGTATCAGGATCCTGCCAGATGTGAGTGGGGTTTCACTGTGCATCAGGAACCTACCAGGTGTGTTCGGAGTTTTCACAGATTATCAGGCTCCTGCCAGGTGTGTACGGGGGTTTCACAGTTTATCAGGATCATGCCAGGTGTGTATGGGGGTTTCACAGTTCATCAGGATCCCGCCAGGTGTGTATGGGGTTTTCACAGTGGATCAGGATACTGCCAGGTGCGAACGAGGTTTCACAGAGGACCAGCATCCTGCCAGGTGTGTACGGGGTTTTCACAATATATCAGGATCCTGCCAGGTGTGTACGTGGTTTCACAGTAGATCAGGATCCTGCCGGATGTGAATGGGGTTATCACAGTGTATCAGGATCCTGCCAGGTGTGTATGGGGTTTCACAGTGTTTCAGGATCCGACCAGGTGTGTATGGGGTTTTCACAGTGGATCAGGATCCTGCCAGGTGTGTATGGGGTTTTCACAGTGCACCAGGATCCTGCCAGATGTGTCTGGGATTTCACAGTGTATCAGGGTCCTTCCAGGTGCGTCTGGGGTTTCACAGTGCATCAGGATCCTGCCGGATGTGTATGGGGTTTTCACAGTGTATCAGGATCCTGCCAGGTGTGTATGGGGTTTTCACAGTGGATCAGGATCCTGCCAGGTGTGTATGGGGGTTTCACAGTGTATCAGGATCCTTCCAGGTGTGTATGGGGTTTTCACAGTGTATCAGGATCCTGCCAGGTGTGTATGGGTGTTTCACAGTGCATCAGGATCCTTCCAGGTGTATATGGGGTTTTCACAGTGTATCAGGATCCTGCCAGGTATGTACGGGGGTTTCACAATATATCAGGATCCTGCCAGGTGTGTATGGGGTTTTCACAGAGTATCAGGATCTGCCAGGTGTGTATTGGGTTTTCACAGTGTACCAGGATCCTGCCAGATGTGTCTGAGGTTTCACAGTGTATCAGGATCCTTCCAGGTGTGTATGGGAGTTTCACAGTGGATCTGGATCCTGCCTGATGTGAATGGGGTTTTCACTGTGGATCAGGATCCTGCCAGGTGTGTCTGGGGTTTCACAGTGTTTCAGGATCCGACCAGGTGTGTATGGGGTTTTCACAGTGGATCAGGATCCTGCCAGGTGTGTATGGGGATTTCACAGTGCACCAGAATCCTGCCAGATGTGTCTGGGGTTTCACAGTGTATCAGGATCCTTCCAGGTGTGTCTGGGGTTTCACAGTGTATCAGGATCCTGCAGGATGTGTATGGGGTTTTCACAGTGTATCACGATACTGCCAGGTGTGTATGGGGGTTTCACAGTACATCAGGATCCTGCCAGGTGTGCATGGGGTTTCAAAGAGGATCAGGATCCTGCCAGGTGTGTACGGGGTTTTCACAATATATCAGGATCCTGCCAGGTGTGTACGGGGTTTCACAGAGGATCAGGATCCTGCAAGGTGTGTACGGCTTTCACAGAGGATCAGGATCCTGCCAGGTGTGTACGGGGTTTCATAGAGCATCAGGATCCTGCAAGGTGTATACGGGGTTTTCACAATATATCAGGATCCTGCCAGGTGAGTATGGGGGTTTCACAGTTTATCTGGATCCTGCCAGGTGTGTATGGGGGTTTCACAGTTTATCAGGATCCTGCCAGGTGTGTATGGGGTTTTCACAGTGGATCAGGGTCCTGCCAGGTGTGTATGGGGTTTTCACAGTTTATCAGGATCTGCAAGGTGTGTATGGGGTTTTCACAGTGCACCAAGATCCTGCCAGATGAGTCTGGGGTTTCACAGTGTATCAGGAACCTTCCAGGTGTGTATAGGGGTTTCACAGTGTATCAGGATCCTGCCGGGTGTGAATGGGGTTTTCACAGTGTATCAGGAACCTGCCAGGTGTGTATGGGGTTTCACAGTGTATCGGGATCCTGCCAGGAGTGTATGGGGGTTCCACAGTGGTTCAGGATCCTGCCAGGTGTGTATGGGGTTTTCACAGTGTATCATGATCGTTCCAGGTGTGTATAGGGTTTTCACAGTGGTTCAGGATCCTGCCAGGAGTGTATGGGGGTTTCACCGTGTATCATGATCCTTCCAGGTGTGTAACCGGTTTTCACAGTGTATCAGTATCCTGCCAGGTGTGTATGGGGGTTTCACAGTGGATCAGGATCCAGCCGGGTGTGTTTCGGGTTTCACAGTGCATCAGGATCCTGCCACGTGTGTATGGGGTTTCACAGTGTATAAGGAACCTGCCAGGTGTGTACGGGGTCTTCACAGTGTATCAGGATCCTGCCAGGTGTGTACGGGGGTTTCACAGATTATCAGGATCCTGCCAGGTGTGTATGGGGGTTTCACAGTTCATCTGGATCCTGCCAGGTGTGTATGGGGTTTCACAGAGGATCAGGATCCTGCCAGGTGTGTCCGGGATTTTCACAATATATCAGGATCCTGCCAGGTGTGTACGGGGTTTCGCAGAGCATCAGGATCCTGCCTAGTGTGTCCGGGGTTTTCACAATATATCAGGATCCTGCCAGGTGTGTATGGGGGTTTCACATTCTATCTGGATCCTGCCAGGTGTGTATGGGGGTTTCACAGTTTATCAGGATCCTGCCAGATTTGTCTGGGGTTTCACATTGTATCAGGAACCTTCCAGGTGTGTATGGGGGTTTCACAGTGGATCAGGATCCTGCCAGGTGTGTATGGGGTTTCACAGTGTATCAGGATCCTGCCGGATGTGAATGGCGTTATCACAGTGTATCAGGATCCTGCCAGGTGTGTATGGTGTTTCACAGTGAGACGGGATCCATCCAGGTGTGTATGGGGGTTTCACAGTGTATCGGGATCCTGCCAGGTGTGCATGGGGTTTTCGCAGTGGTTCAGGATCCTGCCATGTGTGTATGGGAGTTTCACAGTGTATCATGATCCTTCCAGGTGTGTATCGGGTTTTCACAGTGTATCAGGATCATGCCAGGTGTGTATGGGGATTTCACCGTTGGTCAGGATCCTGCCAGGTGTGTATGGGGTTTCACAGTTTATCAGGATCCTGCCAGGTGTGATTGGGGTTTCACAGTGTATCAGGATCATGCCAGGTGTGGATGGGGGTTTCACAGTGGATCAGGATCCTGCCAGGTGTGTATGGGGTTTTACAGTGTATCAGGATCCTTCCAGATGTGTATGGGGTTTCACAGTGTATCAGGATCCTGCCAGATGTGAGTGGGGTTTCACCGTGCATCAGGAACCAACCGGACGTGTTCGGAGTTTTCACAGATTATCAGGCTCCTGCCAGGTGTGTACGTGGGTTTCACAGATTATCCGGATCCTGCCAGGTGTGTATGGGCGTTTCACAGTTCATCAGGATCCTGCCAGATGTGTATGGGGATTTCACAGTGGATCAGGATCCTGCCAGGTGTGAACGGGGTTTCACAGAGGTTCAGCATCCTGCCAGGTGTGTACGGGGTTTTCACAATATATCAGGATCCTGCCAGGTGTGTACTGGATTTCACAGAGGATCAGGATCCTGCCTGGTGTTTATGGGGTTTTCACAATATATAAGGATCCTGCCAGGTGTGTATGGGGGTTTCACAGTTTATCAGGTTTCTGCCAGGTGTGTATGGGTTTTGCACAGTGGATCAGGATCCTGCCAGGTGTATATGGGGTTTTCACAGTGTATCAGGATCCTGCCAGGTGTGTATGGGGTTTCACAGTGCATCAGGATCCTGCCAGGTGTGTATGGGGTCTCACAGAGTATCAAGAACCTGCCAGGTTTGTATGGGGGTTTCACAGTGGATCAGGATCCTGCCAGGTGTTTATGGGGTTTCACAGTGCATCAGGATCCTGCCAGGTGTGTATGGCGTGTCACAGTGTATTAGGATCCTGCCAGGTGTGTATGGGGGTTTCACAGTGGATCATGATCCTGCCAGGTGTGTATGGGGTTTCACAGTGTATCAGGAACCTGCCAGGTGTGTATGGGGTTTCACAGTGTATCAGGATCCTGCCAGATGTCAATGGGGTTCAACTGTGCATCAGGAACCTGCCAGGTGTGTAAGGGGTTTTCACAGTGTATCAGGCTACTGCCAGGTGTATACGGGGGTTTCACAGATTATCAGGATCCTGCCAGGTGTGTATGGGTGTTTCACAGATCATCAGGATCCTGCCAGGTGTGTACGGGGCTTTCACAATATATCAGGAGCCTGCCAGGTGTGTACGGGGTTTCACAGAGGATCAGGATCCTGCAAGGTGTGTATGGGGTTTTCACAATATATCAGGATACTGCCAGGTTTGTATGGGGTTTCACAGTGCATCAGGATCCTGCCAGGTGTGTATGGGGTTTCACAGTGCATCAGGATCTTGCCAGGTGTGTATGGGGGTTTCACAGAGGATCAGGATCCTGCCAGGTGTGTATGGGGTTTCACAGTGTATCAGGATCCTGCCACGTGTGCATGGGGGTTTCACAGTGGATCAGGATCCTGCCAGGTGTGTATGGGGTTTCACAGTCTATCAGGATCCTGCCAGGTGTGTATGGGGTTTCACAGTGTTTAAGTACCCTGCCAGATGTGAATGGGGTTTCACTGTGCATCAGGAACCTGCTAGGTGTGTTCGGGGTTTTCACAGTGTATCAGGATCCTGCCAGGTGTGTATGGGGGTTTCACAGTACATCAGGATCCTGCCAGGTGTGCATGGGGTTTCACAGAGGATCAGGATCCTGCCAGGTGTGTACGGGGTTTTCACAATATATCAGGATTCTTCCAGGTGTGTACGGGGTTTTCATAACATATCAGGATCCTGCCAGGTGTGTATGGGGGTTTCAATGTTTATCAGGATCCTTCCAGGTGTGTATGGGGTTTCACAGTGTATCAGGATCCTGCCAGATGTGAATGGGGTTTCCTTGTGCATCAGGAACCTACCAGGTGTGTACGGGGCTTTCACAGATTATCAGGTTCCTGCCAGGTGTGTACGGGTGTTTCACAGATTATCAGGATCCTGCAAGGTGTGTATGGGGGTTTCACAGTTCATCAGTATCCAGCCAGGTGTGCATGGGGTTTTCACAGTGGATCAGGATCCTGCCAGGTGTAAACGGGGTTTCACAGAGGCTCAGGATCGTTCCTGGTGTGTGCGGGGTTTTTACAATATATTAGGATCCTGCCAGGTTTGAACGGGTTTTCAGAGAGGATCAGGATCCTGCCAGGTGTGTACGGGGTTTTCACAGTTTATCAGGTTCCTGCCAGGTGTGTATGTGGTTTTCACAGTGGATCAGGAACCTGCCAGTTGTGTTTGGGGTTTTCAAAGTGTATCAGGATCCTGTCAGGTGTGTATGGGGTTTTCACAGTGCACCAGGATCCTGCCAGATGTGTCTGGGGTTTCAAACTGTATCAGGATCCTTCCAGGTGTGTCTGGGGTTTCACAGTGTATCAGGATCCTTCCGGATGTGAATGGGGTTTTCACAGTGTATCAGGATCCTGCCAGGTGTGTATGGGGTTTTCACAGTGGATCAGGATCCTGCCAGGTGTGTATGGGGGTTTTACAGTGGATCAGGATCCTTCCAGGTGTGTATGGGGTTTTCACAGTGTATCAGGATCCTGCCAGGTGTGCATGGGGGTTTCACAGTGGATCAGGATCCTGCCAGGTGTGTATGGGGTTTCACAGTGTAGCAGGATCCTTCCAGGTGTGCATGGGGTTTTCACAGTGTATCAGGATCCTGCCAGGTGTTTATGGGGTTTCACAGTGCATCAGGATCCTGCCAGGTGTGTATGGGGTTTCACCGTTTATCAGGAACCTGCCAGGTGTGTATGGGGTTTTCACAGTTTATCAGGATCCTGCCAGGTGTGATTGGGGTTTCACAGTGTATCAGGATCCTGCCACGTGTGTATGGGGGTTTCACAGTAGATCCGGATCCTGCCAGGTGTGTATGGGGTTTCACAGTGTATCAGGATCCTTCCAGGTGTGTATGGGGTTTCACAGTGTATCAGGATCCTGCCAGATATGAATGGGGTTTCCCTGTGCATCAGGACACTACCAGGTGTGTACGGGGTTTTCACAGATTATCAGGCTCCTGCCAGGTGTGTCTGGGGGTTTCACAGTTCATCAGGATCCTGCCAGGTGTGTATGAGGTTTTCACAGTGGATCAGGATCCTGCCAGGTGTGTATGGGGTTTTGAGAGTGTATCAGGATCCTGCCATGTGTGGATGGGGGTTTCACAGTGGATCAGGATCCTGCCAGGTGTGCATGGGATTTCACTGTGTATCAGGATCCTTCCAGGTGTGCATGGTGTTATCACAGTGTATCAGGATCCTGCCAGGTGTTTATGGGGTTTCACAGTGCATCAGGATCCTGCCAGGTGTGTATGGGGTTTCACAGTGTATCAGGATCCTGCCAGGTGTGTATGGGGGTTTCACAGCGGATCAGGATCCTGCCAGGTGTGATTGGGGTTTCACAGTGTATCAGGATACTTTCAGGTGTGTATGGGATTTCACAGTGTATCAGGATCCTGCCAGATGTGAGTGGGGTTTCACTGTGCATCAGGAACCTACCAGGTGTGTTCGGAGTTTTCACAGATTATCAGGCTCCTGCCAGGTGTGTACGGGGGTTTCACAGTTTATCAGGATCATGCCAGGTGTGTATGGGTGTTTCACAGTTCATCAGGATCCCGCCAGGTGTGTATGGGGTTTTCACAGTGGATCAGATACTGCCAGGTGCGAACGAGGTTTCACAGAGGACCAGCATCCTGCCAGGTGTGTACGGGGTTTTCACAATATATCAGGATCCTGCCAGGTGTGTACGTGGTTTCACAGTAGATCAGGATCCTGCCGGATGTGAATGGGGTTATCACAGTGTATCAGGATCCTGCCAGGTGTGTATGGGGTTTCACAGTGTTTCAGGATCCGACCAGGTGTGTATGGGGTTTTCACAGTGGATCAGGATCCTGCCAGGTGTGTATGGGGTTTTCACAGTGCACCAGGATCCTGCCAGATGTGTCTGGGATTTCACAGTGCATCAGGGTCCTTCCAGGTGCGTCTGGGGTTTCACAGTGCATCAGGATCCTGCCGGATGTGTATGGGGTTTTCACAGTGTATCAGGATCCTGCCAGGTGTGTATGGGGTTTTCACAGTGGATCAGGATCCTGCCAGGTGTGTATGGGGGTTTCACAGTGTATCAGGATCCTTCCAGGTGTGTATGGGGTTTTCACAGTGTATCAGGATCCTGCCAGGTGTGTATGGGGGTTTCACAGTGCATCAGGATCCTTCCAGGTGTATATGGGGTTTTCACAGTGTATCAGGATCCTGCCAGGTATGTACGGGGGTTTCACAATATATCAGGATCCTGCCAGGTGTGTATGGGGGTTTCACCGTTTATCAGGATCCTGCCAGGTGTGTATGGGGGTTTCACAGTTTATCAGGATCCTGCCAGGTGTGTATGGGGGGTTCACAGTTTGTCAGGTTTCTGCCAGGTGTGTATGGGGTTTTCACAGTGGATCAGGATCCTGCCAGGTGTGTATGGGGTTTTCACAGAGTATCAGGATCTGCCAGGTGTGTATTGGGTTTTCACAGAGTACCAGGATCCTGCCAGATGTGTCTGAGGTTTCACAGTGTATCAGGATCCTTCCAGGTGTGTATGGGAGTTTCACAGTGGATCTGGATCCTGCATGATGTGAATGGGGTTTTCACTGTGGATCAGGATCCTGCCAGGTGTGTATGGGGTTTCACAGTGTTTCAGGATCCGACCAGGTGTGTATGGGGTTTTCACTGTGGATCAGGATCCTGCCAGGTGTGTATGGGGATTTCACAGTGCACCAGAATCCTGCCAGATGTGTCTGGGGTTTCACAGTGTATCAGGATCCTTCCAGGTGTGTCTGGGGTTTCACAGTGTATCAGGATCCTGCAGGATGTGTATGGGGTTTTCACAGTGTATCACGATACTGACAGGTGTGTATGGGGGTTTCACCGTTTATCAGGATACTGCCAGGTGTGTTTGGGGGTTTCACAGTTTATCAGGATCCTGCCAGGTGTGTATGGGCTTTTCACAGTGGATCAGGATCCTGCCAGGTGTGTATGGGGTTTTCACAGTTTATCAGGATCCTGCCAGGTGTGCACGGGGGTTTCACAGTTTTTCAGGATCCTGCCAGGTGTGTATGGGGGTTTCACAGTGGATCAGGATCCTGCCAGGTGTGTATGGGGTTTCACAGTGCATCAGGATCCTGCCAGGTGTGTATGGCGTTTCACAGTGCATCAGGATCCTGCCAGGTATGTATGGGGTTTTCACAGTGGATCAGTATCCTGCCAGATGTGTATGGGATTTTCACAGTATATCAGGATCTGCCAGGTGTGTATGGAGTTTCACAGTGCATCAGGATCCTGCCAGGTGTGCATGGGTTTTTCACAGTGCAACAGGATCCTGCCAGATGTGTCTCCGGTTTGACAGTGTATCAGGATCGTTCCAGGTGTGTATGGGGGTTTCACAGTGGATCAGGATCCTGCCAGGTGTGTATGGGGTTTCACAGTGTATCAGGATCCTACCGGATGTGAATGGGGTTTCACAGTGTATCGGGATCCTGCCAGGTGGGTTTGGGGGTTTCACAGTGGATCAGGATCCTGCCAGGTGTGTATGGGGGTTTCACAGTGGATCAGGATCCTGCCAGGTGTGTATTGGATTTTCACAATGTATCAGGATCCTTCCAGGTGTATATTGGGTTTTCACAGTGCTTCAGGATCCTGCCAGGTGTGTATGGGTTTTCACAGTGTATCAGAATCCTGCCAGGTGTGTATGGGGGCTTCACAGTGGATCAGGATTCTGCCAGGTGTGTATGGGGTTTCACAGTGCATCAGGATCCTGCCAGGTGTGTATGTGGTTTCACAGTGTATCATGATCCTGCCAGTTGTGTATGGGGGTTTCACAGTGGATCAGGATTCTGCCATGTGTGAATGGGGTTTCACAGTGCATCAGGATTCTGCCAGGTGTGTATGGGGTTTCACAGTGTATCAGCATCCTGCCAGGTGTGTACGGGGTTTTCACAATATATCAGGATCCTGCCAGGGGTGTACGGGGTGTCACAGAGGATCAGAATCCTGCCAGGTGTGTATGGTGGTTTCACAGTTTATCAGGATCCTGCCACGTGTGTATGGGAGTTTCAAAGTTTATCAGTATCCTGCCATGTGTGTATGGGGTTTTCACAGTGGTCAGGATCCTGCCGTGTGTGTGGGGTTTTCACGGTAGATCAGGATCCTGCCAGGTATGTATGGGGTTTCACAGTGCATCAGGATCCTGCCAGGTGTGTATGGGGTTTCACAGTGCATTAGGATCCTGCCAGGTGCGTATGGGGTTTCACAGTGTATCAGGATCCTGCCAGATCTGAATGGGGTTTCACTGTGCATCAGGAACCTGCCAGGTGTGTATGGGGTTTCACAGTATATCAGGATCCTGCCAGGTGTGTATGGGGTTTCACAGTGTATCAGGATCCTGCCAGGTGTGTATGGGGGTTTCACAGTGGATCAGGATCCTGCCAGGTGTTTATGGGGTTTCACAGTGCATCAGGATCCTGCCAGGTGTGTATGGGGTGTCACAGTGTATCAGGATTCTGCCAGGTGTGTATGGGGGTTTCACACTGGACAGGATCCTGCCAGATGTGTATGGGGTTTCACAGTGTATCAGGATCCTGCCACGTGTGTATGGGGGTTTCACAGTGGATCAGGATCCTGCCAGGTGTGCATGGGGTTTCACAGTGCATCAGGATCCTGCCAGATGTGAATGGGGTTTCACTGTGCATCAGGATCCTGCCAGGTGTGTATGGGGTGTCACAGTGTATCAGGATTCTGCCAGGTGTGTATGGGGGTTTCACAGTGGACAGGATCCTGCCAGATGTGTATGGGGTTTCACAGTGTATCAGGATCCTGCCAGGTGTGTATGGGGGTTTCACAGTTCATCTGGATCCTGCCAGGTGAGTACGGGGTTTCACAGAGGATCAGGATCCTGCAAGGTGTGTACGGGGTTTTCACAATATGTCAGGATCCTGCCAGGTGTGTACGGGGTTTCACAGAGGATCAGGATCCTGCAAGGTTTGTAAGGGGTTTTCACAATATTCAGGATACTGGCAGGTGTGTATGGGGGTTTCACCGTTTATCAGGATACTGCCAGATGTGTCTGGGGTTTTCACAGTCTATCAGGATCCTGCCAGGTATGTATGGGGGTTTCACAGTTTATCAGTATCCTGCCAGGTGTGTATGGGGTTTTCACAATGGATCAGGATCCTGCCAGGTGTGTATGGGGTTTTCACAGTTTATCGGATCCTGCCAGGTGTGTACGGGGGTTTCACAGATTATCAGGAACCTGCCAGGTGTGCATGGGGGTTTCACAGTTCATCAGCATCCTGCCAGGTGTTTACGGGGTTTCACATTTTTTCAGGATCCTGCCAGGTGTGTACGGGGTTTTCACAATATATCAGGATCCTGCCAGGTGTTTACGGGGTTTCACAGAGGATCAGGATCCTGCAAGGTGTGTACGGGGTTTTCACAATATATCAGGATACTGACAGGTGTGTATGGGGGTTTCACCGTTTATCAGGATACTGCCAGGTGTGTATGGGGGTTTCACAGTCTATCAGGATCCTGCCAGGTGTGTATGGGGGTTTCACAGTTTATCAGGATCCTGCCAGGTGTGTATGGGCTTTTCACAGTGGATCAGGATCCTGCCAGGTGTGTATGGGGTTTTCACAGTTTATCAGGATCCTGCCAGGTGTGTATAGGGTTTTCACAGTGGATCAGGATCCTGCCAGGTGGGTATGGGGGTTTCACAGTGGATCAGGATCCTGCCAGGTGTGTATGGGGTTTCACAGTGCATCAGGATCCTGCCAGGTGTGTATGGGGTATTCACAGTTTATCAGGATCCTGCAATGTATGTATCGGGTTTTCATAGTGGATCAGAATCCTGCCAGGTGTGTATGGGATTTTCACAGCATATCAGGATCTGCCAGGTGTGTATGGAGTTTCACAGTGCATCAGGATCCTGCCAGGTGTGCATGGGGTTTTCACAGAGTATCAGGATCTGCCAGATGTGTATGGAGTTTCAAAGTAGATCAGGATCCTGCCAGGTGTGTATGGGGTTTTCACAGTGCACCAGGATCCTGCCAGATGTGTCTGGGGTTTCACAGTGTATCCGGATCGTGCCAGGTGGGTATGGGGGTTTCACAGTGGATCAGGATCCTGCCAGGTGTGTATGGGGGTTTCACAGTTGATCGGGATCCTGCCAGGTGTGTATGGTGTTTCACAGTGTATCAGGATCCTTCCAGGTGTATATTGGGTTTTCACAGTGCATCAGGATCCTGCCAGGTGTGTATGGGGTTTCACAGTGCATCAGGATCCTGCCAGGTGTGTATGGGGTTTCACAGTGCATCAGGATCCTGCCAGGTGTGTATGGGGTTTTCACAGTGGATCAGGATCCTGCCAGGTGTGTATGGGGTTTTCACAATATATCAGGATCCTGCCAGGTGTGTACGTGGTTTCACAGTAGATCAGGATCCTGCCGGATGTGAATGGGGTTATCACAGTGTATCAGGATCCTGCCAGGTGTGTATGGGGTTTCACAGTGTTTCAGGATCCGACCAGGTGTGTATGGGGTTTTCACAGTGGATCAGGATCCTGCCAGGTGTGTATGGGGTTTTCACAGTGCACCAGGATCCTGCCAGATGTGTCTGGGATTTCACAGTGTATCAGGGTCCTTCCAGGTGCGTCTGGGGTTTCACAGTGCATCAGGATCCTGCCGGATGTGTATGGGGTTTTCACAGTGTATCAGGATCATGCCAGGTGTGTATGGGGTTTTCACAGTGGATCAGGATCCTGCCAGGTGTGTATGGGGGTTTCACAGTGTATCAGGATCCTTCCAAGTGTGTATGGGGTTTTCACAGTGTATCAGGATCCTGCCAGGTGTGTATGGGGGTTTCACAGTGCATCAGGATCCTTCCAGGTGTATATGGGGTTTTCACAGTGTATCAGGATCCTGCCAGGTATGTACGGGGGTTTCACAATATATCAGGATCCTGCCAGGTGTGTATGGGGGTTTCACCGTTTATCAGGATCCTGCCAGGTGTGTATGGGGGTTTCACAGTTTATCAGGATCCTGCCAGGTGTGTATGGGGGGTTCACAGTTTGTCAGGTTTCTGCCAGGTGTGTATGGGGTTTTCACAGTGGATCAGGATCCTGCCAGGTGTGTATGGGGTTTTCACAGAGTATCAGGATCTGCCAGGTGTGTATTGGGTTTTCACAGAGTACCAGGATCCTGCCAGATGTGTCTGAGGTTTCACAGTGTATCAGGATCCTTCCAGGTGTGTATGGGAGTTTCACAGTGGATCTGGATCCTGCCTGATGTGAATGGGGTTTTCACTGTGGATCAGGATCCTGCCAGGTGTGTATGGGGTTTCACAGTGTTTCAGGATCCGACCAGGTGTGTATGGGGTTTTCACAGTGGATCAGGATCCTGCCAGGTGTGTATGGGGATTTCACAGTGCACCAGAATCCTGCCAGATGTGTCTGGGGTTTCACAGTGTATCAGGATCCTTCCAGGTGTGTCTGGGGTTTCACAGTGTATCAGGATCCTGCAGGATGTGTATGGGGTTTTCACAGTGTATCACGATACTGACAGGTGTGTATGGGGGTTTCACCGTTTATCAGGATACTGCCAGGTGTGTTTGGGGGTTTCACAGTTTATCAGGATCCTGCCAGGTGTGTATGGGCTTTTCACAGTGGATCAGGATCCTGCCAGGTGTGTATGGGGTTTTCACAGTTTTTCAGGATCCTGCCAGGTGTGTATGGGGGTTTCACAGTGGATCAGGATCCTGCCAGGTGTGTATGGGGTTTCACAGTGCATCAGGATCCTGCCAGGTGTGTATGGGGGTTTCACAGTTTATCAGGATCCTGCAAGGTATGTATGGGGGTTTCACAGTGGATCAGTATCCTGCCAGATGTGTATGGGATTTTCACAGTATATCAGGATCTGCCAGGTGTGTATGGAGTTTCACAGTGCATCAGGATCCTGCCAGGTGTGCATGGGTTTTTCACAGTGCAACAGGATCCTGCCAGATGTGTCTCCGGTTTGACAGTGTATCAGGATCGTTCCAGGTGTGTATGGGGGTTTCACAGTGGATCAGGATCCTGCCAGGTGTGTATGGGGTTTCACAGTGTATCAGGATCCTACCGGATGTGAATGGGGTTTCACAGTGTATCGGGATCCTGCCAGGTGGGTTTGGGGGTTTCACAGTGGATCAGGATCCTGCCAGGTGTGTATGTGGGTTTCACAGTGGATCAGGATCCTGCCAGGTATGTATTGGATTTTCACAGTGTATCAGGATACTTCCAGGTGTATATTGGGTTTTCACAGTGCTTCAGGATCCTGCCAGGTGTGTATGGGTTTTCACAGTGTATCAGAATCCTGCCAGGTGTGTATGGGGGCTTCACAGTGGATCAGGATTCTGCCAGGTGTGTATGGGGTTTCACAGTGCATCAGGATCCTGCCAGGTGTGTATGTGGTTTCACAGTGTATCATGATCCTGCCAGTTGTGTATGGGGGTTTCACAGTGGATCAGGATTCTGCCATGTGTGAATGGGGTTTCACAGTGCATCAGGATCCTGCCAGGTGTGTATGGGGTTTCACAGTGTATCAGCATCCTGCCAGGTGTGTACGGGGTTTTCACAATATATCAGGATCCTGCCAGGGGTGTACGGGGTGTCACAGAGGATCAGAATCCTGCCAGGTGTGTATGGTGGTTTCACAGTTTATCAGGATCCTGCCACGTGTGTATGGGAGTTTCAAAGTTTATCAGTATCCTGCCATGTGTGTATGGCGTTTTCACAGTGGTCAGGATCCTGCCGTGTGTGTGGGGTTTTCACGGTAGATCAGGATCCTGCCAGGTATGTATGGGGTTTCACAGTGCATCAGGATCCTGCCAGGTGTGTATGGGGTTTCACAGTGCATTAGGATCCTGCCACGTGTGTTTGGGGGTTTCACAGTGGATCAGGATCCTGCCAGGTGCGTATGGGGTTTCACAGTGTATCAGGATCCTGCCAGATCTGAATGGGGTTTCACTGTGCATCAGGAACCTGCCAGGTGTGTATGGGGTTTCACAGTATATCAGGATCCTGCCAGGTGTGTATGGGGTTTCACAGTGTATCAGGATCCTGCCAGGTGTGTATGGGGGTTTCACAGTGGATCAGGATCCTGCCAGGTGTTTATGGGGTTTCACAGTGCATCAGGATCCTGCCAGGTGTGTATGGGGTGTCACAGTGTATCAGGATTCTGCCAGGTGTGTATGGGGGTTTCACAGTGGACAGGATCCTGCCAGATGTGTATGGGGTTTCACAGTGTATCAGGATCCTGCCACGTGTGTATGGGGGTTTCACAGTGGATCAGGATCCTGCCAGGTGTGCATGGGGTTTCACAGTGCATCAGGATCCTGCCAGATGTGAATGGGGTTTCACTGTGCATCAGGATCCTGCCAGGTGTGTATGGGGTGTCACAGTGTATCAGGATTCTGCCAGGTGTGTATGGGGGTTTCACAGTGGACAGGATCCTGCCAGATGTGTATGGGGTTTCACAGTGTATCAGGATCCTGCCAGGTGTGTATGGGGGTTTCACAGTTCATCTGGATCCTGCCAGGTGAGTACGGGGTTTCACAGAGGATCAGGATCCTGCAAGGTGTGTACGGGGTTTTCACAATATGTCAGGATCCTGCCAGGTGTGTACGGGGTTTCACAGAGGATCAGGATCCTGCAAGGTTTGTAAGGGGTTTTCACAATATTCAGGATACTGGCAGGTGTGTATGGGGGTTTCACCGTTTATCAGGATCCTGCCAGATGTGTGTGGGGTTTTCACAGTCTATCAGGATCCTGCCAGGTATGTATGGGGGTTTCACAGTTTATCAGTATCCTGCCAGGTGTGTATGGGGTTTTCACAGTGGATCAGGATCCTGCCAGGTGTGTATGGGGTTTTCACAGTTTATCGGATCCTGCCAGGTGTGTACGGGGGTTTCACAGATTATCAGGAACCTGCCAGGTGTGCATGGGGGTTTCACAGTTCATCAGCATCCTGCCAGGTGTTTACGGGGTTTCACATTTTATCAGGATCCTGCCAGATGTGTACGGGGTTTTCACAATATATCAGGATCCTGCCAGGTGTTTACGGGGTTTCACAGAGGATCAGGATCCTGCAAGGTGTGTACGGGGTTTTCACAATATATCAGGATACTGACAGGTGTGTATGGGGGTTTCACCGTTTATCAGGATACTGCCAGGTGTGTATGGGGGTTTCACAGTCTATCAGGATCCTGCCAGGTGTGTATGGGGGTTTCACAGTTTATCAGGATCCTGCCAGGTGTGTATGGGCTTTTCACAGTGGATCAGGATCCTGCCAGGTGTGTATGGGGTTTTCACAGTTTATCAGGATCCTGCCAGGTGTGTATAGGGTTTTCACAGTGGATCAGGATCCTGCCAGGTGGGTATGGGGGTTTCACAGTGGATCAGGATCCTGCCAGGTGTGTATGGGGTTTCACAGTGCATCAGGATCCTGCCAGGTGTGTATGGGGTATTCACAGTTTATCAGGATCCTGCAATGTATGTATCGGGTTTTCATAGTGGATCAGAATCCTGCCAGGTGTGTATGGGATTTTCACAGTATATCAGGATCTGCCAGGTGTGTATGGAGTTTCACAGTGCATCAGGATCCTGCCAGGTGTGCATGGGGTTTTCACAGAGTATCAGGATCTGCCAGATGTGTATGGAGTTTCAAAGTAGATCAGGATCCTGCCAGGTGTGTATGGGGTTTTCACAGTGCACCAGGATCCTGCCAGATGTGTCTGGGGTTTCACAGTGTATCCGGATCGTGCCAGGTGGGTATGGGGGTTTCACAGTGGATCAGGATCCTGCCAGGTGTGTATGGGGGTTTCACAGTTGATCGGGATCCTGCCAGGTGTGTATGGTGTTTCACAGTGTATCAGGATCCTTCCAGGTGTATATTGGGTTTTCACAGTGCATCAGGATCCTGCCAGGTGTGTATGGGGTTTCACAGTGCATCAGGATCCTGCCAGGTGTGTATGGGGTTTCACAGTGCATCAGGATCCTGCCAGGTGTGTATGGGTTTTCGCAGTGTATCAGGATCCTGCCAGGTGTGCATGGGGGCTTCACAGTGGATCAGGATTCTGCCAGGTGTGTATGGGGTTTCACAGTGCGTCAGGATCCTGCCAGGTGTGTATGGGGTTTCACAGTGTATCATGATCCTGCCAGGTGTGTATGGGGGTTTCACAGTTGATCAGGATTCTGCCATGTGTGAATGGGGTTTCACAGTGCATCAGGATCCTGCCAGGTGTGTATGGGGTTTCACAGTGTTTCAGCATCCTTCCAGGTGTGTACGGGGTTTTCACAATATATCAGGATCCTGCCAGGGGCGTACGGGGTGTCACTGAGGATCAGGATCCTGCCAGGTGTGTATGGGGGTTACACCGTTTATCAGGATCCTGCCAGGTGTGTATGGGGGTTTCACAGTTTATCAGGATCCTGCCAGGTGTGTATGGGGGTTTCAAAGTTTATCAGTATCCTGCCATGTGTGCATGGGGTTTTCACAGTGGATCAGGATCCTGCCAGGTGTGTGTGCGGTTTTCACAGTAGATCAGGATCCTGCCAGGTATGTATGGGGATTCACAGTGCATCAGGATCCTGCCAGTTGTGTATGGGGTTTCACAGTGTATTAGGATACTGCCACGTGTGTTTGGGGGTTTCACAGTGGATCAGGATCCTGCCAGGTGCGTATGGGGTTTCACAGTGTATCAGGATCCTGCCAGATGTGAATGGGGTTTCACAGTGTATCAGGAACCTGCCAGGTGTGTATGGGGTTTCACAGTATATCAGGATCCTGCCAGGTGTGTATGGGGTTTCACAGTGTATCAGGATGCTGCCAGGTGTGTATGGGGGTTTCACAGTGGATCAGGATCCTGCCAGGTGTGTATTGGGTTTTCACAGTGTATCAGGATCCTTCCAGGTGTATATTGGGTTTTCACAGTATATCAGGATCCTGCCAGGTGTGTATGGGGTTTCACAGTGCATCAGGATCCTGCCAGGTGTGTATGGGGTTTCACAGTGCTTCAGGATCCTGCCAGGTGTGTATGGGGGCTTCACAGTGGATCAGGATTCTGCCAGGTGTGTATGGGGTTTCACAGTGCATCCGGATCCTGCCAGGTGTGTATGGGGTTTCACAGTGTATCATGATCCTGCCAGTTGTGTCTGGGGGTTTCACAGTGGATCAGGATTCTGCCATGTGTGAATGGGGTTTCACAGTGCATCAGGATCCTGCCAAGTGTGTATGGGGTTTCACAGTGTATCAGCATCCTGCCTGGTGTGTACGGGGTTTTCACAATATATCAGGATCCTGCCAGGGGTGTACGGGGTGTCACAGAGGATCAGGATCCTGCCAGGTGTGTATGGGGGTCACACCGTTTATCAGGATCCTGCCAGGTGTGTATGGTGGTTTCACAGTTTATCAGGATCCTGCCAGGTGTGTATGGGGGTTTCAAAGTTAATCAGTATCCTGCCATGTGTGTATGGGGTTTTCACAGTGGTCAGGATCCTGCCGTGTGTGTGGGGTTTTCACAGTAGTTCAGGATCCTGCCAGGTATGTATGGGGTTTCACAGTGCATCAGGATCCTGCCAGGTGTGTATGGGGTTTCACAGTGCATAGGATCCTGCCACGTGTGTTTGGGGGTTTCACAGTGGATCAGGATCCTGCCAGGTGCGTATGGGGTTTCACAGTGTATCAGGATCCTGCCAGATCTGAATGGGGTTTCACTGTGCATCAGGAACCTGCCAGGTGTGTATGGGGGTTTCACAGTTCATCAGCATCCTGCCAGGTGTGTACGGGGTTTCACAGACGATCAGGATCCTGCCAGGTGTTTACGGGGTTTTCACAATATATCTGGATCCTGCCAGGTGTTTACGGGGTTTCAAAGAGGATCAGGATCCTGCAAGGTGTGTACGGGGTTTTCACAATATATCAGGACACTGACAGGTGTGTATGGGGGTTTCACCGTTTATCAGGATACTGCCAGGTGTGTATGGGGGTTTCACAGTCCATCAGGATCCTGCCAGGTGTGTATGGGGGTTTCACAGTTTATCAGGATCCTGCCAGGTGTGTATGGGCTTTTCACAGTGGATCAGGATCCTGCCAGGTGTGTATGGGGTTTTCACAGTTTATCAGGATCCTGCCAGGTGTGTATAGGGTTTTCACAGTGGATCAGGATCCTGCCAGGTGTGTATGGGGTTTCACAGTGCATCAGGATCCTTCCAGGTGTGTATGGGGTATTCACAGTTTATCAGGATCCTGCAAGGTATGTATCGGGTTTTCACAGTGGATCAGAATCCTGCCAGGTGTGTATGGGATTTTCACAGTATATCAGGATCTGCCAGGTGTGTATGGAGTTTCACAGTGCATCAGGATCCTGCCAGGTGTGCATGGGGTTTTCACAGAGTATCAGGATCTGCCAGATGTGTATGGAGTTTCAAAGTAGATCAGGATCCTGCCAGGTGTGTATGGGGTTTTCACAGAGCACCAGGATCCTGCCAGATGTGTCTGGGGTTTCACAGTGTATCAGGATCGTGCCAGGTGGGTATGGGGGTTTCACAGTGGATCAGGAACCTTCCAGGTGTGTTTGGGGGTTTCACAGTTGATCGGGATCCTGCCAGGTGTGTATGGGGTATCACAGTGTATCAGGATCCTTCCAGGTGTATATGGGGTTTTCACAGTGCATCAGCATCCTGCCAGGTGTGTGTGGGGTTTCACAGTGCATCAGGATCCTGCCAGGTGTGTATGGGGTTTCACAGTGCATCAGGATCCTGCCAGGTGTGTATGGGTTTTCGCAGTGTATCAGGATCCTGCCAGGTGTGCATGGGGGCTTCACAGTGGATCAGGATTCTGCCAGGTGTGTATGGGGTTTCACAGTGCATCAGGATCCTGCCAGGTGTGTATGGGGTTTCACAGTGTATCATGATCCTGCCAGGTTTGTATGGGGGTTTCACAGTTGATCAGGATTCTGCCATGTGTGAATGGGGTTTCACTGTGCATCAGGATCCTGCCAGGTGTGTATGGGGTTTCACAGTGTTTCAGCATCATGCCAGGTGTGTACGGGGTTTTCACAATATATCAGGATCCTGCCAGTGGTGTACGGGGTGTCACAGAGGATCAGGATCCTGCCAGGTGTGTATGGGGGTTACACCGTTTATCAGGATCCTGCCAGGTGTGTATGGGGGTTTCACAGTTTATCAGGATCCTGCCAGGTGTGTATGGGGGTTTCAAAGTTAATCAGTATCCTGCCATGTGTGCATGGGGTTTTCACAGTGGATCAGGATCCTGCCGTGTGTGTGGGGTTTTCACAGTAGATCAGGATCCTGCCAGGTATGTATGGGGATTCACAGTGCGTCAGGATCCTGCCAGGTGTGTATGGGGTTTCACAGTGTATTAGGATACTGCCACGTGTGTTTGGGGGTTTCACAGTGGATCAGGATCCTGCCAGGTGCGTATGGGGTTTCACAGTGTATCAGGATCCTGCCAGATGTGAATGGGGTTTCACTGTGCATCAGGAACCTGCCAGGTGTGTATGGGGTTTCACAGTATATCAGGATCCTGCCAGGTGTGTATGGGGTTTCACAGTGTATCAGGATGCTGCCAGGTGTGTATGGGGGTTTCACAGTGGATCAGGATCCTGCCAGGTGTTTATGCGGTTTCACAGTGCATCAGGATCCTGCCAGGTATGTATGGGGTGTCACAGTGTATCAGGATTCTGCCAGGTGTGTATGGGGGTTTCACAGTGGATCAGGATCCTGCCAGATGTGTATGGGGTTTCACAGTGTATCAGGATCCTGCCAGGTGTGTATGGGGGTTTCACAGTGTATCGGGATCCTGCCAGGTGGGTATGGGGTTTCACAGTGCATCAGGATCCTGCCAGGTGTGTATGGGGTTTCACAGTGGATCAGGATCTTGCCAGGTGTGTATGGAGATTTCACAGTGGATCCGGATTATGCCAGGTGTGTATGGGGTTTCACAGTGTATTAGGATACTGCCACGTGTGTTTGGGGGTTTCACAGTGGATCAGGATCCTGCCAGGTGCGTATGGGGTTTCACAGTGTATCAGGATCCTGCCAGATGTGAATGGGGTTTCACTGTGCATCAGGAACCTGCCAGGTGTGTTTGGGGTTTCACAGTATATCAGGATCCTGCCAGGTGTGTATGGGGTTTCACAGTGTATCAGGATGCTGCCAGGTGTGTATGGGGGTTTCACAGTGGATCAGGATCCTGCCAGGTGTTTATGCGGTTTCACAGTGCATCAGGATCCTGCCAGGTATGTATGGGGTGTCACAGTGTATCAGGATTCTGCCAGGTGTGTATGGGGGTTTCACAGTGGATCAGGATCCTGCCAGATGTGTATGGGGTTTCACAGTGTATCAGGATCCTGCCAGGTGTGTATGGGGGTTTCACAGTGTTTCGGGATCCTGCCAGGTGGGTATGGGGTTTCACAGTGGATCAGGATCCTGCCAGGTATGTATGGGGTTTCACAGTGCATCAGGATCCTGCCAGGTGTTCATGGGGTTTCACAGTGTATTAGGATACTGCCACGTGTGTTTGGGGGTTTCACAGTGGATCAGGATCCTGCCAGGTGCGTATGGGGTTTGACAGTATATCAGGATCCTGCCAGGTGTGTATGGGGTTTCAAAGTGTATCAGGATGCTGCCAGGTGTGTATGGGGGTTTCACAGTGGATCAGGATCCTGCCAGGTTTTTATGGGATTTCACAGTGCATCAGGATCCTGCCAGGTGTGTATGGGGTGTCACAGTGTATCAGGATTCTGCCAGGTGTATGGGGTTTTCACAGTGGATCAGGATCCTGCCAGATGTGTATGGGGTTTCACAGTGTATCAGGATCCTGCCACGTGTGTATGGGGGTTTCACAGTGTATCGGGATCCTGCCAGGTGGGTATGGGGGTTTCACAGTGGATCAGGATCCTGCCAGGTGTGTATGGGGGTTTCACAGTGGATCAGGATCCTGCCAGGTGTGTGTGGGGTATCACAGTGTATCAGGATCCTGCCAGGTGTATGGGGTTTCACAGTGCATCAGGATCCTGCCAGGTGTGTTTGGGGTATCACAGTGTATCAGGACCTGCCAGTTGTGTATGGGGGTTTCACAGTGCATCAGGATCCTGCCAGGTGTGTATGGGGTTTCACAGTGGATCAGGATCTTGCCAGGTGTGTATGGAGATTTCACAGTGGATCCGGATTATGCCAGGTGTGTATGGGGTTTCACAGTGGATCAGGATCCTGCCAGGTGTGTATGGGGGTTTCGCAGTGGATCAGGATCCTGCCAGGTGTGCATCGGGTTTCACAGTGTATCAGCATCCTGCCAGGTGTGTACGGGGATTTTGCAATATATCAGGATCCTGCCAGGTGTGTACGGGGTTTCACAGAGGGTCAGGATCCTGCCTGGTGTGCATGGGGTTTTCACCGTTTATCAGGATCCTGCCAGTTGTGTATGAGGGTTTCACAGTTTAACAGGATCCTGCCAGGTGTGTATGGGGGTTTCACTGTGCATCAGGATCTGCAAGGTGTGTATGGGGTTTTCACAGTGCACCAGGATCCTGCCAGATGTATCTGGGGTTTCACAGTGTATCAGGATCCTTCCAGGTGTGTATGGGGGTTTCACAGTGGATCAGGATCCTGCCAGGTGTGTATGGGGTTTCACAGTGTATCAGGATCCTGCCAGGTGTTTATGGGGTTTCACAGTTCATCAGGATCCTGCCAGGTGTTTATGGGGTGTCACAGTGTATCAGGATCCTGCCACGTGTGTATGGGGGTTTCACAGTGGATCAGGATCCTGCCAGGTGTGAATGGGGTTTCACTGTGCATCAGGAACCTGCCAGGTGTGAACGGGGGTTTCACAGTGTATCAGGCTCCTCCCAGTTGTGTACGGGGGTTTCACAGATTATCAGGAACCTGCCAGGTGTGCATGGCGGTTTCACAGTTCATCAGCATCCTGCCAGGTGTGTACGGGGTTTCACAGAGGATCAGGATCCTGCCAGGTGTGTACGGGGTTTTCACTATATATCAGGATCCTGCCAGGTGTTTACGGGGTTTCACAGAGGATCAGGATCCTGCAAGGTGTGTACAGGGTTTTCACAATATATCAGGATACTGACAGGTGTGTATGGGGGTTTCACCGTTTATCAGGATACTGCCAGGTGTGTATGGGGGTTTCACAGTCTATCAGGATCCTGCCAGGTGTGTATGGGGGTTTCACAGTGGATCAGGATCCTGCCAGGTGTGTATGGGCGTTTCACAGTTTATCAGGATCCTGCAAGGTATGTATGGGGTTTTCACAGTGGATCAGTATCCTGCCAGATGTGTATGGGATTTTCACAGTATATCAGGATCTGCCAGATGTGCATGGAGTTTCAATGTGGATCAGGATCCTGCCAGGTGTGTATGGGGTTTTCACAGTGCAACAGGATCCTGCCAGATGTGTCTGGGGTTTCACAGTTATCAGGATCGTTCCAGGTGTGTATGGGGGTTTCACAGTGGATCAGGATCCTGCCAGGTGTGTATGGGGTTTCACAGTGTATCAGGATCCTGCCGGATGTGAATGGGGTTTTCACATTGTATCGGGATCTGCCAGATGTGTATGGAGTTTCAAAGTAGATCAGGATCCTGCCAGGTGTGTATGGGGTTTTCACAGAGCACCAGGATCCTGCCAGATGTGTCTGGGGTTTCATAGTGTATCAGGATCGTGCCAGGTGGGTATGGGGGTTTCACAGTGGATCAGGATCCTGCCAGGTGTGTTTGGGGGTTTCACAGTTGATCGGGATCCTGCCAGGTGTGTATGGGGTATCACAGTGTATCAGGATCCTTCCAGGTGTATATGGGGTTTTCACAGTGCATCAGGATCCTGCCAGGTGTGTATGGGTTTTCGCAGTGTATCAGGATCCTGCCAGGTGTGCATGGGGGCTTCACAGTGGATTAGGATTCTGCCAGGTGTGTATGGGGGTTTCACAGTGCATCAGGATCCTGCCAGGTGTGTATGGGGTTTCACAGTGTATCATGATCCTGCCAGGTGTGTATGGGGGTTTCACAGTTGATCAGGATTCTGCCATGTGTGAATGGGGTTTCACTGTGCATCAGGATCCTGCCAGGTGTGTATGGGGTTTCACAGTGTTTCAGCATCCTGCCAGGTGTGTACGGGGTTTTCACAATTATCAGGATCCTGCCAGTGGTGTACGGGGTGTCACAGAGGATCAGGATCCTGCCAGGTGTGTATGGGGGTTACACCGTTTATCAGGATCCTGCCAGGTGTGTATGGGGGTTTCACAGTTTATCAGGATCCTGCCACGTGTGTATGGGGGTTTCAAAGTTTATCAGTATCCTGCCATGTGTGCATGGGGTTTTCACAGTGGATCAGGATCCTGCCGTGTGTGTGGGGTTTTCACAGTAGATCAGGATCCTGCCAGGTATGTATGGGGATTCACAGTGCGTCAGGATCCTGCCAGGTGTGTATGGGGTTTCACAGTGTATTAGGATACTGCCACGTGTGTTTGGGGGTTTCACAGTGGATCAGGATCCTGCCAGGTGCGTATGGGGTTTCACAGTGTATCAGGATCCTGCCAGATGTGAATGGGGTTTCACTGTGCATCAGGAACCTGCCAGGTGTGTATGGGGTTTCACAGTATATCAGGATCCTGCCAGGTGTGTATGGGGTTTCACAGTGTATCAGGATGCTGCCAGGTGTGTATGGGGGTTTCACAGTGGATCAGGATCCTGCCAGGTGTTTATGCGGTTTCACAGTGCATCAGGATCCTGCCAGGTATGTATGGGGTGTCACAGTGTATCAGGATTCTGCCAGGTGTGTATGGGGGTTTCACAGTGGATCAGGATCCTGCCAGATGTGTATGGGGTTTCACAGTGTATCAGGATCCTGCCAGGTGTGTATGGGGGTTTCACAGTGTATCGGGATCCTGCCAGGTGGGTATGGGGTTTCACAGTGGATCAGGATCCTGCCGTGTGTGTGGGGTTTTCACAGTAGATCAGGATCCTGCCAGGTATGTATGGGGATTCACAGTGCGTCAGGATCCTGCCAGGTGTGTATGGGGTTTCACAGTGTATTAGGATACTGCCACGTGTGTTTGGGGGTTTCACAGTGGATCAGGATCCTGCCAGGTGCGTATGGGGTTTCACAGTGTATCAGGATCCTGCCAGATGTGAATGGGGTTTCACTGTGCATCAGGAACCTGCCAGGTGTGTATGGGGTTTCACAGTATATCAGGATCCTGCCAGGTGTGTGTGGGGTTTCACAGTGTATTAGGATGCTGCCAGGTGTGTATGGGGGTTTCACAGTGGATCAGGATCCTGCCAGGTGTTTATGCGGTTTCACAGTGCATCAGGATCCTGCCAGGTATGTATGGGGTGTCACAGTGTATCAGGATTCTGCCAGGTGTGTATGGGGGTTTCACAGTGGATCAGGATCCTGCCAGATGTGTATGGGGTTTCACAGTGTATCAGGATCCTGCCAGGTGTGTATGGGGGTTTCACAGTGTTTCGGGATCCTGCCAGGTGGGTATGGGGTTTCACAGTGGATCAGGATCCTGCCAGGTATGTATGGGGTTTCACAGTGCATCAGGATCCTGCCAGGTGTGCATGGGGTTTCACAGTGTATCTGCATCGTGCCAGGTGGGTATGGGGGTTTAACAGTGGATCAGGATCCTGCCAGGTGCGTATGGGGTTTCGCAGTATATCAGGATCCTGCCAGGTGTGTATGGGGTTTCAAAGTGTATCAGGATGCTGCCAGGTGCGTATGGGGGTTTCACAGTGTATCAGGATCCTGCCAGGTGTTTATGGGATTTCACAGTGCATCAGGTTCCTGCCAGGTGTGTATGGGGTGTCACAGTGTATCAGGATTCTGCCAGGTGTATGGGGTTTTCACAGTGGATCAGGATCCTGCCAGATGTGTATGGGGTTTCACAGTGTATCAGGATCCTGCCACGTGTGTATGGGGGTTTCACAGTGTATCGGGATCCTGCCAGGTGGGTATGGGGGTTTCACAGTGGATCAGGATCCTGCCAGGTGTGTATGGGGGTTTCACAGTGGATCAGGATCCTGCCAGGTGTGTGTGGGGTATCACAGTGTATCAGGATCCTGCCAGGTGTATGGGGTTTCACAGTGCATCAGGATCCTGCCAGGTGTGTTTGGGGTATCACAGTGTATCAGGATCTGCCAGTTGTGTATGGGGGTTTCACAGTGCATCAGGATCCTGCCAGGTGTGTATGGGGGTTTCGCAGTCGATCAGGATCCTGCCAGGTGTGTATCGGGTTTCACAGTGTATCAGGATCCTGCCAGGTGTGTACGGGGATTTTGCAATATATCAGGATCCTGCCAGGTGTGTACGGGGTTTCACAGAGGGTCAGGATCCTGCCTGGTGTGCATGGGGGTTTCACCGTTTATCAGGATCCTGCCAGGTGTGTATGAGGGTTTCACAGTTTAACAGGATCCTGCCAGGTGTATGGGGTTTCACAGTGCATCAGGATCCTGCCAGGTGTGTTTGGGGTATCACAGTGTATCAGGATCTGCCAGTTGTGTATGGGGGTTTCACAGTGCATCAGGATCCTGCCAGGTGTGTATGGGGGTTTCGCAGTCGATCAGGATCCTGCCAGGTGTGTATCGGGTTTCACAGTGTATCAGGATCCTGCCAGGTGTGTACGGGGATTTTGCAATATATCAGGATCCTGCCAGGTGTGTACGGGGTTTCACAGAGGGTCAGGATCCTGCCTGGTGTGCATGGGGGTTTCACCGTTTATCAGGATCCTGCCAGGTGTGTATGAGGGTTTCACAGTTTAACAGGATCCTGCCATGTGTGTATGGGGGTTTCACTGTGCATCAGGATCTGCAAGGTGTGTATGGGGTTTTCACAGTGCACCAGGATCCTGCCAGATGTATCTGGGGTTTCACAGTGTATCAGGATCCTTCCAGGTGTGTATGGGGGTTTCACAGTGGATCAGGATCCTGCCAGATGTATCTGGGGTTTCACAGTGTATCAGGATCCTTCCAGGTGTGTATGGGGGTTTCACAGTGGATCAGGATCCTGCCAGGTGTGTATGGGGTTTCACAGTGTATCAGGATCCTGCCAGGTGCTTATGGGGTTTCACAGTTCATCAGGATCCTGCCAGGTGTTTATGGGGTGTCACAGTGTATCAGGATCCTGCCACGTGTGTATGGGGGTTTCACAGTGGATCAGGATCCTGCCAGGTGTGAATGGGGTTTCACTGTGCATCAGGAACCTGCCAGGTGTGAACGGGGGTTTCACAGTGTATCAGGCTCCTCCCAGTTGTGTACGGGGGTTTCACAGATTATCAGGAACCTGCCAGGTGTGCATGGCGGTTTCACAGTTCATCAGCATCCTGCCAGGTGTGTACGGGGTTTCACAGAGGATCAGGATCCTGCCAGGTGTGTACGGGGTTTTCACTATATATCAGGATCCTGCCAGGTGTTTACGGGGTTTCACAGAGGATCAGGATCCTGCAAGGTGTGTACAGGGTTTTCACAATATATCAGGATACTGACAGGTGTGTATGGGGGTTTCACCGTTTATCAGGATACTGCCAGGTGTGTATGGGGGTTTCACAGTCTATCAGGATCCTGCCAGGTGTGTATGGGGGTTTCACAGTGGATCAGGATCCTGCCAGGTGTGTATGGGCGTTTCACAGTTTATCAGGATCCTGCAAGGTATGTATGGGGTTTTCACAGTGGATCAGTATCCTGCCAGATGTGTATGGGATTTTCACAGTATATCAGGATCTGCCAGATGTGCATGGAGTTTCAATGTGGATCAGGATCCTGCCAGGTGTGTATGGGGTTTTCACAGTGCAACAGGATCCTGCCAGATGTGTCTGGGGTTTCACAGTTATCAGGATCGTTCCAGGTGTGTATGGGGGTTTCACAGTGGATCAGGATCCTGCCAGGTGTGTATGGGGTTTCACAGTGTATCAGGATCCTGCCGGATGTGAATGGGGTTTTCACATTGTATCGGGATCTGCCAGATGTGTATGG
The DNA here is from genome assembly GCF_036365525.1 of Heterodontus francisci. Classification (NCBI taxonomy): domain Eukaryota; kingdom Metazoa; phylum Chordata; class Chondrichthyes; order Heterodontiformes; family Heterodontidae; genus Heterodontus; species Heterodontus francisci. The sequence goes on from NW_027141375.1 coordinate 1,556,127, forward strand.
AGTTTCAAAGTAGATCAGGATCCTGCCAGGTGTGTATGGGGTTTTCACAGAGCACCAGGATCCTGCCAGATGTGTCTGGGGTTTCATAGTGTATCAGGATCGTGCCAGGTGGGTATGGGGGTTTCACAGTGGATCAGGATCCTGCCAGGTGTGTTTGGGGGTTTCACAGTTGATCGGGATCCTGCCAGGTGTGTATGGGGTATCACAGTGTATCAGGATCCTTCCAGGTGTATATGGGGTTTTCACAGTGCATCAGGATCCTGCCAGGTGTGTATGGGGTTTCACAGTGCATCAGGATCCTGCCAGGTGTGTATGGGGTTTCACAGTGCATCAGGATCCTGCCAGGTGTGTATGGGTTTTCGCAGTGTATCAGGATCCTGCCAGGTGTGCATGGGGGCTTCACAGTGGATCAGGATTCTGCCAGGTGTGTATGGGGTTTCACAGTGCATCAGGATCCTGCCAGGTGTGTATGGGGTTTCACAGTGTATCATGATCCTGCCAGGTGTGTATGGGGGTTTCACAGTTGATCAGGATTCTGCCATGTGTGAATGGGGTTTCACTGTGCATCAGGATCCTGCCAGGTGTGTATGGGGTTTCACAGTGTTTCAGCATCCTGCCAGGTGTGTACGGGGTTTTCACAATTATCAGGATCCTGCCAGTGGTGTACGGGGTGTCACAGAGGATCAGGATCCTGCCAGGTGTGTATGGGGGTTACACCGTTTATCAGGATCCTGCCAGGTGTGTATGGGGGTTTCACAGTTTATCAGGATCCTGCCACGTGTGTATGGGGGTTTCAAAGTTTATCAGTATCCTGCCATGTGTGCATCGGGTTTTCACAGTGGATCAGGATCCTGCCGTGTGTGTGGGGTTTTCACAGTAGATCAGGATCCTGCCAGGTATGTATGGGGATTCACAGTGCGTCAGGATCCTGCCAGGTGTGTATGGGGTTTCACAGTGTATTAGGATACTGCCACGTGTGTTTGGGGGTTTCACAGTGGATCAGGATCCTGCCAGGTGCGTATGGGGTTTCACAGTGTATCAGGATCCTGCCAGATGTGAATGGGGTTTCACTGTGCATCAGGAACCTGCCAGGTGTGTATGGGGTTTCACAGTATATCAGGATCCTGCCAGGTGTGTATGGGGTTTCACAGTGTATCAGGATGCTGCCAGGTGTGTATGGGGGTTTCACAGTGGATCAGGATCCTGCCAGGTGTTTATGCGGTTTCACAGTGCATCAGGATCCTGCCAGGTATGTATGGGGTGTCACAGTGTATCAGGATTCTGCCAGGTGTGTATGGGGGTTTCACAGTGGATCAGGATCCTGCCAGATGTGTATGGGGTTTCACAGTGTATCAGGATCCTGCCAGGTGTGTATGGGGGTTTCACAGTGTATCGGGATCCTGCCAGGTGGGTATGGGGTTTCACAGTGGATCAGGATCCTGCCGTGTGTGTGGGGTTTTCACAGTAGATCAGGATCCTGCCAGGTATGTATGGGGATTCACAGTGCGTCAGGATCCTGCCAGGTGTGTATGGGGTTTCACAGTGTATTAGGATACTGCCACGTGTGTTTGGGGGTTTCACAGTGGATCAGGATCCTGCCAGGTGCGTATGGGGTTTCACAGTGTATCAGGATCCTGCCAGATGTGAATGGGGTTTCACTGTGCATCAGGAACCTGCCAGGTGTGTATGGGGTTTCACAGTATATCAGGATCCTGCCAGGTGTGTGTGGGGTTTCACAGTGTATTAGGATGCTGCCAGGTGTGTATGGGGGTTTCACAGTGGATCAGGATCCTGCCAGGTGTTTATGCGGTTTCACAGTGCATCAGGATCCTGCCAGGTATGTATGGGGTGTCACAGTGTATCAGGATTCTGCCAGGTGTGTATGGGGGTTTCACAGTGGATCAGGATCCTGCCAGATGTGTATGGGGTTTCACAGTGTATCAGGATCCTGCCAGGTGTGTATGGGGGTTTCACAGTGTTTCGGGATCCTGCCAGGTGGGTATGGGGTTTCACAGTGGATCAGGATCCTGCCAGGTATGTATGGGGTTTCACAGTGCATCAGGATCCTGCCAGGTGTGCATGGGGTTTCACAGTGTATCTGCATCGTGCCAGGTGGGTATGGGGGTTTAACAGTGGATCAGGATCCTGCCAGGTGCGTATGGGGTTTCGCAGTATATCAGGATCCTGCCAGGTGTGTATGGGGTTTCAAAGTGTATCAGGATGCTGCCAGGTGCGTATGGGGGTTTCACAGTGTATCAGGATCCTGCCAGGTGTTTATGGGATTTCACAGTGCATCAGGTTCCTGCCAGGTGTGTATGGGGTGTCACAGTGTATCAGGATTCTGCCAGGTGTATGGGGTTTTCACAGTGGATCAGGATCCTGCCAGATGTGTATGGGGTTTCACAGTGTATCAGGATCCTGCCACGTGTGTATGGGGGTTTCACAGTGTATCGGGATCCTGCCAGGTGGGTATGGGGGTTTCACAGTGGATCAGGATCCTGCCAGGTGTGTATGGGGGTTTCACAGTGGATCAGGATCCTGCCAGGTGTGTATGGGGTTTCACAGTGGATCAGGATCTTGCCAGGTGTGTATGGAGATTTCACAGTGGATCCGGATTATGCCAGGTGTGTATGGGGTTTCACAGTGGATCAGGATCCTGCCAGGTGTGTATGGGGGTTTCGCAGTGGATCAGGATCCTGCCAGGTGTGCATCGGGTTTCACAGTGTATCAGCATCCTGCCAGGTGTGTACGGGGATTTTGCAATATATCAGGATCCTGCCAGGTGTGTACGGGGTTTCACAGAGGGTCAGGATCCTGCCTGGTGTGCATGGGGTTTTCACCGTTTATCAGGATCCTGCCAGTTGTGTATGAGGGTTTCACAGTTTAACAGGATCCTGCCAGGTGTGTATGGGGGTTTCACTGTGCATCAGGATCTGCAAGGTGTGTATGGGGTTTTCACAGTGCACCAGGATCCTGCCAGATGTATCTGGGGTTTCACAGTGTATCAGGATCCTTCCAGGTGTGTATGGGGGTTTCACAGTGGATCAGGATCCTGCCAGGTGTGTATGGGGTTTCACAGTGTATCAGGATCCTGCCAGGTGTTTATGGGGTTTCACAGTTCATCAGGATCCTGCCAGGTGTTTATGGGGTGTCACAGTGTATCAGGATCCTGCCACGTGTGTATGGGGGTTTCACAGTGGATCAGGATCCTGCCAGGTGTGAATGGGGTTTCACTGTGCATCAGGAACCTGCCAGGTGTGAACGGGGGTTTCACAGTGTATCAGGCTCCTCCCAGTTGTGTACGGGGGTTTCACAGATTATCAGGAACCTGCCAGGTGTGCATGGCGGTTTCACAGTTCATCAGCATCCTGCCAGGTGTGTACGGGGTTTCACAGAGGATCAGGATCCTGCCAGGTGTGTACGGGGTTTTCACTATATATCAGGATCCTGCCAGGTGTTTACGGGGTTTCACAGAGGATCAGGATCCTGCAAGGTGTGTACAGGGTTTTCACAATATATCAGGATACTGACAGGTGTGTATGGGGGTTTCACCGTTTATCAGGATACTGCCAGGTGTGTATGGGGGTTTCACAGTCTATCAGGATCCTGCCAGGTGTGTATGGGGGTTTCACAGTGGATCAGGATCCTGCCAGGTGTGTATGGGCGTTTCACAGTTTATCAGGATCCTGCAAGGTATGTATGGGGTTTTCACAGTGGATCAGTATCCTGCCAGATGTGTATGGGATTTTCACAGTATATCAGGATCTGCCAGATGTGCATGGAGTTTCAATGTGGATCAGGATCCTGCCAGGTGTGTATGGGGTTTTCACAGTGCAACAGGATCCTGCCAGATGTGTCTGGGGTTTCACAGTTATCAGGATCGTTCCAGGTGTGTATGGGGGTTTCACAGTGGATCAGGATCCTGCCAGGTGTGTATGGGGTTTCACAGTGTATCAGGATCCTGCCGGATGTGAATGGGGTTTTCACATTGTATCGGGATCTGCCAGATGTGTATGGAGTTTCAAAGTAGATCAGGATCCTGCCAGGTGTGTATGGGGTTTTCACAGAGCACCAGGATCCTGCCAGATGTGTCTGGGGTTTCATAGTGTATCAGGATCGTGCCAGGTGGGTATGGGGGTTTCACAGTGGATCAGGATCCTGCCAGGTGTGTTTGGGGGTTTCACAGTTGATCGGGATCCTGCCAGGTGTGTATGGGGTATCACAGTGTATCAGGATCCTTCCAGGTGTATATGGGGTTTTCACAGTGCATCAGGATCCTGCCAGGTGTGTATGGGGTTTCACAGTGCATCAGGATCCTGCCAGGTGTGTATGGGGTTTCACAGTGCATCAGGATCCTGCCAGGTGTGTATGGGTTTTCGCAGTGTATCAGGATCCTGCCAGGTGTGCATGGGGGCTTCACAGTGGATCAGGATTCTGCCAGGTGTGTATGGGGGTTTCACAGTGCATCAGGATCCTGCCAGGTGTGTATGGGGTTTCACAGTGTATCATGATCCTGCCAGGTGTGTATGGGGGTTTCACAGTTGATCAGGATTCTGCCATGTGTGAATGGGGTTTCACTGTGCATCAGGATCCTGCCAGGTGTGTATGGGGTTTCACAGTGTTTCAGCATCCTGCCAGGTGTGTACGGGGTTTTCACAATTATCAGGATCCTGCCAGTGGTGTACGGGGTGTCACAGAGGATCAGGATCCTGCCAGGTGTGTATGGGGGTTACACCGTTTATCAGGATCCTGCCAGGTGTGTATGGGGGTTTCACAGTTTATCAGGATCCTGCCAGATGTGTATGGGGTTTCACAGTGTATCAGGATCCTGCCAGGTGTGTATGGGGGTTTCACAGTGTATCGGGATCCTGCCAGGTGGGTATGGGGTTTCACAGTGGATCAGGATCCTGCCGTGTGTGTGGGGTTTTCACAGTAGATCAGGATCCTGCCAGGTATGTATGGGGATTCACAGTGCGTCAGGATCCTGCCAGGTGTGTATGGGGTTTCACAGTGTATTAGGATACTGCCACGTGTGTTTGGGGGTTTCACAGTGGATCAGGATCCTGCCAGGTGCGTATGGGGTTTCACAGTGTATCAGGATCCTGCCAGATGTGAATGGGGTTTCACTGTGCATCAGGAACCTGCCAGGTGTGTATGGGGTTTCACAGTATATCAGGATCCTGCCAGGTGTGTGTGGGGTTTCACAGTGTATTAGGATGCTGCCAGGTGTGTATGGGGGTTTCACAGTGGATCAGGATCCTGCCAGGTGTTTATGCGGTTTCACAGTGCATCAGGATCCTGCCAGGTATGTATGGGGTGTCACAGTGTATCAGGATTCTGCCAGGTGTGTATGGGGGTTTCACAGTGGATCAGGATCCTGCCAGATGTGTATGGGGTTTCACAGTGTATCAGGATCCTGCCAGGTGTGTATGGGGGTTTCACAGTGTTTCGGGATCCTGCCAGGTGGGTATGGGGTTTCACAGTGGATCAGGATCCTGCCAGGTATGTATGGGGTTTCACAGTGCATCAGGATCCTGCCAGGTGTGCATGGGGTTTCACAGTGTATCTGCATCGTGCCAGGTGGGTATGGGGGTTTAACAGTGGATCAGGATCCTGCCAGGTGCGTATGGGGTTTCGCAGTATATCAGGATCCTGCCAGGTGTGTATGGGGTTTCAAAGTGTATCAGGATGCTGCCAGGTGCGTATGGGGGTTTCACAGTGTATCAGGATCCTGCCAGGTGTTTATGGGATTTCACAGTGCATCAGGTTCCTGCCAGGTGTGTATGGGGTGTCACAGTGTATCAGGATTCTGCCAGGTGTATGGGGTTTTCACAGTGGATCAGGATCCTGCCAGATGTGTATGGGGTTTCACAGTGTATCAGGATCCTGCCACGTGTGTATGGGGGTTTCACAGTGTATCGGGATCCTGCCAGGTGGGTATGGGGGTTTCACAGTGGATCAGGATCCTGCCAGGTGTGTATGGGGGTTTCACAGTGGATCAGGATCCTGCCAGGTGTGTGTGGGGTATCACAGTGTATCAGGATCCTGCCAGGTGTATGGGGTTTCACAGTGCATCAGGATCCTGCCAGGTGTGTTTGGGGTATCACAGTGTATCAGGATCTGCCAGTTGTGTATGGGGGTTTCACAGTGCATCAGGATCCTGCCAGGTGTGTATGGGGGTTTCGCAGTCGATCAGGATCCTGCCAGGTGTGTATCGGGTTTCACAGTGTATCAGGATCCTGCCAGGTGTGTACGGGGATTTTGCAATATATCAGGATCCTGCCAGGTGTGTACGGGGTTTCACAGAGGGTCAGGATCCTGCCTGGTGTGCATGGGGGTTTCACCGTTTATCAGGATCCTGCCAGGTGTGTATGAGGGTTTCACAGTTTAACAGGATCCTGCCAGGTGTATGGGGTTTCACAGTGCATCAGGATCCTGCCAGGTGTGTTTGGGGTATCACAGTGTATCAGGATCTGCCAGTTGTGTATGGGGGTTTCACAGTGCATCAGGATCCTGCCAGGTGTGTATGGGGGTTTCGCAGTCGATCAGGATCCTGCCAGGTGTGTATCGGGTTTCACAGTGTATCAGGATCCTGCCAGGTGTGTACGGGGATTTTGCAATATATCAGGATCCTGCCAGGTGTGTACGGGGTTTCACAGAGGGTCAGGATCCTGCCTGGTGTGCATGGGGGTTTCACCGTTTATCAGGATCCTGCCAGGTGTGTATGAGGGTTTCACAGTTTAACAGGATCCTGCCATGTGTGTATGGGGGTTTCACTGTGCATCAGGATCTGCAAGGTGTGTATGGGGTTTTCACAGTGCACCAGGATCCTGCCAGATGTATCTGGGGTTTCACAGTGTATCAGGATCCTTCCAGGTGTGTATGGGGGTTTCACAGTGGATCAGGATCCTGCCAGATGTATCTGGGGTTTCACAGTGTATCAGGATCCTTCCAGGTGTGTATGGGGGTTTCACAGTGGATCAGGATCCTGCCAGGTGTGTATGGGGTTTCACAGTGTATCAGGATCCTGCCAGGTGCTTATGGGGTTTCACAGTTCATCAGGATCCTGCCAGGTGTTTATGGGGTGTCACAGTGTATCAGGATCCTGCCACGTGTGTATGGGGGTTTCACAGTGGATCAGGATCCTGCCAGGTGTGAATGGGGTTTCACTGTGCATCAGGAACCTGCCAGGTGTGAACGGGGGTTTCACAGTGTATCAGGCTCCTCCCAGTTGTGTACGGGGGTTTCACAGATTATCAGGAACCTGCCAGGTGTGCATGGCGGTTTCACAGTTCATCAGCATCCTGCCAGGTGTGTACGGGGTTTCACAGAGGATCAGGATCCTGCCAGGTGTGTACGGGGTTTTCACTATATATCAGGATCCTGCCAGGTGTTTACGGGGTTTCACAGAGGATCAGGATCCTGCAAGGTGTGTACAGGGTTTTCACAATATATCAGGATACTGACAGGTGTGTATGGGGGTTTCACCGTTTATCAGGATACTGCCAGGTGTGTATGGGGGTTTCACAGTCTATCAGGATCCTGCCAGGTGTGTATGGGGGTTTCACAGTGGATCAGGATCCTGCCAGGTGTGTATGGGCGTTTCACAGTTTATCAGGATCCTGCAAGGTATGTATGGGGTTTTCACAGTGGATCAGTATCCTGCCAGATGTGTATGGGATTTTCACAGTATATCAGGATCTGCCAGATGTGCATGGAGTTTCAATGTGGATCAGGATCCTGCCAGGTGTGTATGGGGTTTTCACAGTGCAACAGGATCCTGCCAGATGTGTCTGGGGTTTCACAGTTATCAGGATCGTTCCAGGTGTGTATGGGGGTTTCACAGTGGATCAGGATCCTGCCAGGTGTGTATGGGGTTTCACAGTGTATCAGGATCCTGCCGGATGTGAATGGGGTTTTCACATTGTATCGGGATCTGCCAGATGTGTATGGAGTTTCAAAGTAGATCAGGATCCTGCCAGGTGTGTATGGGGTTTTCACAGAGCACCAGGATCCTGCCAGATGTGTCTGGGGTTTCATAGTGTATCAGGATCGTGCCAGGTGGGTATGGGGGTTTCACAGTGGATCAGGATCCTGCCAGGTGTGTTTGGGGGTTTCACAGTTGATCGGGATCCTGCCAGGTGTGTATGGGGTATCACAGTGTATCAGGATCCTTCCAGGTGTATATGGGGTTTTCACAGTGCATCAGGATCCTGCCAGGTGTGTATGGGGTTTCACAGTGCATCAGGATCCTGCCAGGTGTGTATGGGGTTTCACAGTGCATCAGGATCCTGCCAGGTGTGTATGGGTTTTCGCAGTGTATCAGGATCCTGCCAGGTGTGCATGGGGGCTTCACAGTGGATCAGGATTCTGCCAGGTGTGTATGGGGTTTCACAGTGCATCAGGATCCTGCCAGGTGTGTATGGGGTTTCACAGTGTATCATGATCCTGCCAGGTGTGTATGGGGGTTTCACAGTTGATCAGGATTCTGCCATGTGTGAATGGGGTTTCACTGTGCATCAGGATCCTGCCAGGTGTGTATGGGGTTTCACAGTGTTTCAGCATCCTGCCAGGTGTGTACGGGGTTTTCACAATTATCAGGATCCTGCCAGTGGTGTACGGGGTGTCACAGAGGATCAGGATCCTGCCAGGTGTGTATGGGGGTTACACCGTTTATCAGGATCCTGCCAGGTGTGTATGGGGGTTTCACAGTTTATCAGGATCCTGCCACGTGTGTATGGGGGTTTCAAAGTTTATCAGTATCCTGCCATGTGTGCATGGGGTTTTCACAGTGGATCAGGATCCTGCCGTGTGTGTGGGGTTTTCACAGTAGATCAGGATCCTGCCAGGTATGTATGGGGATTCACAGTGCGTCAGGATCCTGCCAGGTGTGTATGGGGTTTCACAGTGTATTAGGATACTGCCACGTGTGTTTGGGGGTTTCACAGTGGATCAGGATCCTGCCAGGTGCGTATGGGGTTTCACAGTGTATCAGGATCCTGCCAGATGTGAATGGGGTTTCACTGTGCATCAGGAACCTGCCAGGTGTGTATGGGGTTTCACAGTATATCAGGATCCTGCCAGGTGTGTATGGGGTTTCACAGTGTATCAGGATGCTGCCAGGTGTGTATGGGGGTTTCACAGTGGATCAGGATCCTGCCAGGTGTTTATGCGGTTTCACAGTGCATCAGGATCCTGCCAGGTATGTATGGGGTGTCACAGTGTATCAGGATTCTGCCAGGTGTGTATGGGGGTTTCACAGTGGATCAGGATCCTGCCAGATGTGTATGGGGTTTCACAGTGTATCAGGATCCTGCCAGGTGTGTATGGGGGTTTCACAGTGTATCGGGATCCTGCCAGGTGGGTATGGGGTTTCACAGTGGATCAGGATCCTGCCGTGTGTGTGGGGTTTTCACAGTAGATCAGGATCCTGCCAGGTATGTATGGGGATTCACAGTGCGTCAGGATCCTGCCAGGTGTGTATGGGGTTTCACAGTGTATTAGGATACTGCCACGTGTGTTTGGGGGTTTCACAGTGGATCAGGATCCTGCCAGGTGCGTATGGGGTTTCACAGTGTATCAGGATCCTGCCAGATGTGAATGGGGTTTCACTGTGCATCAGGAACCTGCCAGGTGTGTATGGGGTTTCACAGTATATCAGGATCCTGCCAGGTGTGTGTGGGGTTTCACAGTGTATTAGGATGCTGCCAGGTGTGTATGGGGGTTTCACAGTGGATCAGGATCCTGCCAGGTGTTTATGCGGTTTCACAGTGCATCAGGATCCTGCCAGGTATGTATGGGGTGTCACAGTGTATCAGGATTCTGCCAGGTGTGTATGGGGGTTTCACAGTGGATCAGGATCCTGCCAGATGTGTATGGGGTTTCACAGTGTATCAGGATCCTGCCAGGTGTGTATGGGGGTTTCACAGTGTTTCGGGATCCTGCCAGGTGGGTATGGGGTTTCACAGTGGATCAGGATCCTGCCAGGTATGTATGGGGTTTCACAGTGCATCAGGATCCTGCCAGGTGTGCATGGGGTTTCACAGTGTATCTGCATCGTGCCAGGTGGGTATGGGGGTTTAACAGTGGATCAGGATCCTGCCAGGTGCGTATGGGGTTTCGCAGTATATCAGGATCCTGCCAGGTGTGTATGGGGTTTCAAAGTGTATCAGGATGCTGCCAGGTGCGTATGGGGGTTTCACAGTGTATCAGGATCCTGCCAGGTGTTTATGGGATTTCACAGTGCATCAGGTTCCTGCCAGGTGTGTATGGGGTGTCACAGTGTATCAGGATTCTGCCAGGTGTATGGGGTTTTCACAGTGGATCAGGATCCTGCCAGATGTGTATGGGGTTTCACAGTGTATCAGGATCCTGCCACGTGTGTATGGGGGTTTCACAGTGTATCGGGATCCTGCCAGGTGGGTATGGGGGTTTCACAGTGGATCAGGATCCTGCCAGGTGTGTATGGGGGTTTCACAGTGGATCAGGATCCTGCCAGGTGTGTGTGGGGTATCACAGTGTATCAGGATCCTGCCAGGTGTATGGGGTTTCACAGTGCATCAGGATCCTGCCAGGTGTGTTTGGGGTATCACAGTGTATCAGGATCTGCCAGTTGTGTATGGGGGTTTCACAGTGCATCAGGATCCTGCCAGGTGTGTATGGGGGTTTCGCAGTCGATCAGGATCCTGCCAGGTGTGTATCGGGTTTCACAGTGTATCAGGATCCTGCCAGGTGTGTACGGGGATTTTGCAATATATCAGGATCCTGCCAGGTGTGTACGGGGTTTCACAGAGGGTCAGGATCCTGCCTGGTGTGCATGGGGGTTTCACCGTTTATCAGGATCCTGCCAGGTGTGTATGAGGGTTTCACAGTTTAACAGGATCCTGCCAGGTGTATGGGGTTTCACAGTGCATCAGGATCCTGCCAGGTGTGTTTGGGGTATCACAGTGTATCAGGATCTGCCAGTTGTGTATGGGGGTTTCACAGTGCATCAGGATCCTGCCAGGTGTGTATGGGGGTTTCGCAGTCGATCAGGATCCTGCCAGGTGTGTATCGGGTTTCACAGTGTATCAGGATCCTGCCAGGTGTGTACGGGGATTTTGCAATATATCAGGATCCTGCCAGGTGTGTACGGGGTTTCACAGAGGGTCAGGATCCTGCCTGGTGTGCATGGGGGTTTCACCGTTTATCAGGATCCTGCCAGGTGTGTATGAGGGTTTCACAGTTTAACAGGATCCTGCCATGTGTGTATGGGGGTTTCACTGTGCATCAGGATCTGCAAGGTGTGTATGGGGTTTTCACAGTGCACCAGGATCCTGCCAGATGTATCTGGGGTTTCACAGTGTATCAGGATCCTTCCAGGTGTGTATGGGGGTTTCACAGTGGATCAGGATCCTGCCAGGTGTGTATGGGGTTTCACAGTGTATCAGGATCCTGCCAGGTGTTTATGGGGTTTCACAGTTCATCAGGATCCTGCCAGGTGTGTATGGGGTGTCACAGTGTATCAGAATCCTGCCACGTGTGTATGGGGGTTTCACAGTGGATCAGGATCCTGCCAGGTGTGAATGGGGTTTCACTGTGCATCAGGAACCTGCCAGGTGTGAACGGGGGTTTCACAGTGTATCAGGCTCCTGCCAGTTGTGTACGGGGGTTTCACAGATTATCAGGAACCTGCCAGGTGTGCATGGCGGTTTCACAGTTCATCAGCATCCTGCCAGGTGTGTACGGGGTTTCACAGAGGATCAGGATCCTGCCAGGTGTGTACGGGGTTTTCACAATATATCAGGATCCTGCCAGGTGTTTACGGGGTTTCACAGAGGATCAGGATCCTGCAAGGTGTGTACAGGGTTTTCACAATATATCAGGATACTGACAGGTGTGTATGGGGGTTTCACCGTTTATCAGGATACTGCCAGGTGTGTATGGGGGTTTCACAGTCTATCAGGATCCTGCCAGGTGTGTATGGGGGTTTCACAGTGGATCAGGATCCTGCCAGGTGTGGATGGGGTTTCACAGTGTATCAGGATCCTGCCAGGTGTGTACGGGGATTTTGCAATATATCAGGATCCTGCCAGGTGTGTACGGGGTTTCACAGAGGGTCAGGATCCTGCCTGGTGTGCATGGGGGTTTCACCGTTTATCAGGATCCTGCCAGGTGTGTATGAGGGTTTCACAGTTTAACAGGATCCTGCCAGGTGTATGGGGTTTCACAGTGCATCAGGATCCTGCCAGGTGTGTTTGGGGTATCACAGTGTATCAGGATCTGCCAGTTGTGTATGGGGGTTTCACAGTGCATCAGGATCCTGCCAGGTGTGTATGGGGGTTTCGCAGTCGATCAGGATCCTGCCAGGTGTGTATCGGGTTTCACAGTGTATCAGGATCCTGCCAGGTGTGTACGGGGATTTTGCAATATATCAGGATCCTGCCAGGTGTGTACGGGGTTTCACAGAGGGTCAGGATCCTGCCTGGTGTGCATGGGGGTTTCACCGTTTATCAGGATCCTGCCAGGTGTGTATGAGGGTTTCAAAGTTTAACAGGATCCTGCCATGTGTGTATGGGGGTTTCACTGTGCATCAGGATCTGCAAGGTGTGTATGGGGTTTTCACAGTGCACCAGGATCCTGCCAGATGTATCTGGGGTTTCACAGTGTATCAGGATCCTTCCAGGTGTGTATGGGGGTTTCACAGTGGATCAGGATCCTGCCAGGTGTGTATGGGGTTTCACAGTGTATCAGGATCCTGCCAGGTGTTTATGGGGTTTCACAGTTCATCAGGATCCTGCCAGGTGTGTATGGGGTGTCACAGTGTATCAGAATCCTGCCACGTGTGTATGGGGGTTTCACAGTGGATCAGGATCCTGCCAGGTGTGAATGGGGTTTCACTGTGCATCAGGAACCTGCCAGGTGTGAACGGGGGTTTCACAGTGTATCAGGCTCCTGCCAGTTGTGTACGGGGGTTTCACAGATTATCAGGAACCTGCCAGGTGTGCATGGCGGTTTCACAGTTCATCAGCATCCTGCCAGGTGTGTACGGGGTTTCACAGAGGATCAGGATCCTGCCAGGTGTGTACGGGGTTTTCACAATATATCAGGATCCTGCCAGGTGTTTACGGGGTTTCACAGAGGATCAGGATCCTGCAAGGTGTGTACAGGGTTTTCACAATATATCAGGATACTGACAGGTGTGTATGGGGGTTTCACCGTTTATCAGGATACTGCCAGGTGTGTATGGGGGTTTCACAGTCTATCAGGATCCTGCCAGGTGTGTATGGGGGTTTCACAGTGGATCAGGATCCTGCCAGGTGTGGATGGGGTTTCACAGTGCATCAGGATCCTGCCAGGTGTGTATGGGCGTTTCACAGTTTATCAGGATCCTGCAAGGTATGTATGGGGTTTTCACAGTGGATCAGTATCCTGCCAGATGTGTATGGGATTTTCACAGTATATCAGGATCTGCCAGATGTGCATGGAGTTTCAATGTGGATCAGGATCCTGCCAGGTGTGTATGGGGTTTTCACAGTGCAACAGGATCCTGCCAGATGTGTCTGGGGTTTCACAGTGGATCAGGATCCTGCCAGGTGTGTATGGGGTTTCACAGTGTATCAGGATCCTGCCGGATGTGAATGGGGTTTTCACATTGTATCGGGATCCTGCCAGATCTGTATGGGGTTTCACAGTGTATCGGGATCCTGCCAGGTGGGTATGGAGGTTTCACAGTGGATCAGGATCCTGCCAGGTGTGTATGGGGGTTTCACAGTGGATCAGGATCCTGCCAGGTGTGTATTGGGTTTTCACAGTGTATCAGGATCCTTCCAGGTGTATATTGGGTTTTCTCAGTGTGTCAGGATCCTGCCAGGTGTGTATGGGGTTTCACAGTGCTTCAGGATCCTGCCAGGTGTGTATGGGTTTTCACAGTGTATCAGATTCCTGCCAGGTGTGTATGGGGGTTTCACAGTGGATCAGGATTCTGCCATGTGTGAATGGGGTTTCACAGTGCATCAGGATCCTGCCAGGTGTGTATGGGGTTTCACAGTGTCTCAGCATCCTGCCAGGTGTGTACGGGGTTTTCACAATATATCAGGATCCTGCCAGGGGTGTACGGGGTGTCACAGAGGATCAGGATCCTGCCAGGTGTGTATGGGGGTTACACCGTTTATCAGGATCCTGCCAGGTGTGTATGGTGGTTTCACAGTTTATCAGGATCCTGCCAGGTGTGTATGGGGGTTTCAAAGTTTATCAGTATCCTGCCATGTGTGTATGGGGTTTTCACAGTCGATCAGGATCCTGCAGTGTGTGTGGGGTTTTCACAGTAGATCAGGATCCTGCCCGGTATGTATGGGGTTTCACAGTGCATCAGGATCCTGCCAGCTGTGTATGGGGTTTCACAGTGCATTAGGATCCTGCCACGTGTGTTTGGGGGTTTCACAGTGGATCAGGATTCTGCCAGGTGCGTATGGGGTTTCACAGTGTATCAGGATCCTGCCAGATCTGAATGGGGTTTCACTGTGCATCAGGAACCTGCCAGGTGTGTATGGGGTTTCACAGTATATCAGGATCCTGCCTGGTGTGTATGGGGTTTCACAGTGTATCAGGATGCTGCCAGGTGTGTATGGGGGTTTCACAGTGGATCAGGATCCTGCCAGGTGTTTATGGGGTTTCACAGTGCATCAGGGACCTGCCAGGTGTGTATGGGGTGTCACAGTGTATCAGGCTTGTGCCAGGTGTGTATGGGGGTTTCACAGTGGACAGGATCCTGCCAGATGTGTATGGGGTTTCACAGTGTATCAGGATCCTGCCACGTGTGTATGGGGGTTTCACAATGGATCAGGATCCTGCCAGGTGTGTATGGGGTTTCACAGTGTATCAGGATCCTGCCAGATGTGAATGGGGTTTCACTGTGCATCAGGAACCTGCCAGGTGTGCACGTGGTTTTCACAGTGTATCAGGCTCCTGCCAGGTGTGTACGGTGGTTTCACAGATTATCAGGATCCTGCCAGGTGTGTATGGGGGTTTCACAGTTCATCAGGATCCTGCCAGGTGAGTACGGGGTTTCACAGAGGATCAGGATCCTGCAAGGTGTGTACGGGGTTTTCACAATATGTCAGGATCCTGCCAGGTGTGTACGGGGTTTCACAGAGGATCAGGATCCTGCAAGGTTTGTAAGGGGTTTTCACAATATTCAGGATACTGACAGGTGTGTATGGGGGTTTCACCGTTTATCAGGATCCTGCTAGATGTGTGTGGGGTTTTCACAGTCTATCAGGATCCTGCCAGGTGTGTATGGGGGTTTCACAGTTTATCAGTATCCTGCCAGGTGTGTATGGGGTTTTCACAGTGGATCAGGATCCTGACAGGTGTGTATGGGGTTTTCACAGTTTATCAGGATCCTGCCAGGTGTGTACGGGGGTTTCACAGATTATCAGGAACCTGCCAGGTGTGCATGGGGGTTTCACAGTTCATCACATCCTGCCAGGTGTGTAGGGGGTATCACAGAGGATCAGGATCCTGCCAGGTGTGTACGGGGTTTTCACAATATATCATGATCCTGCCAGGTGTTTACGGGGTTTCACAGAGGATCAGGATCCTGCAAGGTGTGTTCGGGGTTTTCACAATATATCAGGATACTGACAGGTGTGTATGGGGGTTTCACAGAGTATCAGGATCTGCCAGATGTGTATGGAATTTCAAAGTAGATCAGGATCCTGCCAGGTGTGTATGGGGTTTTCACAGTGCACCAGGATCCTGCCAGATGTGTCTGGGGTTTCACAGTGTATCTGCATCGTGCCAGGTGGGTATGGGGGTTTAACAGTGGATCAGGATCCTGCCAGGTGTGTCTGGGGGTTTCAAAGTTGATCGGGATCCTGCCAGGTGTGTATGGGGTTTCACAGTGTATCAGGATCCTTCCAGGTGTATATTGGGTTTTCACAGTGTATCAGGATCCTGCCAGGTGTGTATGGGGTTTCACAGTGCATCAGGATCCTGCCAGGTGTGTATGGGGTTTCACAGTGCATCAGGATCCTGCCAGGTGTGTATGGGTTTCACAGTGTATCAGGATCCTGCCAGGTGTGCATGGGGGCTTCGCAGTGGATCAGGATTCTGCCAGGTGTGTATGGGGTTTCACAGTGCATCAGGATCCTGCCAGGTGTGTATGGGGTTTCACAGTGTATCATGATCCTGCCAGGTGTGTATGGGGTTTCACAGTTGATCAGGATTCTGCCATGTGTGAATGGGGTTTCACAGTGCATCAGGATCCTGCCAGGTGTGTATGGGGTTTCCCAGTGTTTCAGCATCCTGCCAGGTGTGTACGGGGTTTTCACAACATATCAGGATCCTGCCAGGGGTGTACGGGGTGTCACAGAGGATCAGGATCCTGCCAGGTGTGTTTGGGGGTTACACCGTTTATCAGGATCCTGCCAGGTGTGTATGGGGGTTTCACAGTTTATCAGGATCCTGCCAGGTGTGTATGGGGGTTTCAAAGTTTATCAGTATCCTGCCATGTGTGCATGGGGTTTTCACAGTGGATCAGGATCCTGCCGTGTGTGTGGGGTTTTCACAGCAGATCAGGATCCTGCCAGGTATATATGGGGATTCACAGTGCATCAGGATCCTGCCAGGTGTGTATGGGGTTTCACAGTGAATTAGGATACTACCACGTGTGTTTGGGGGTTTCACAGTGGATCAGGATCCTGCCAGGTGCGTAGGGGGTTTCACAGTGTATCAGGATCCTGCCAGATGTGAATGGGGTTTCACTGTGCATCAGGAACCTGCCAGGTGTGTATGGGGTTTCACAGTATATCAGGATCCTGGAAGGTGTGTATGGGGTTTCACAGTGTATCAGGATGCTGCCAGGTGTGTATGGGGGTTTCACAGTGGATCAGGATCCTGCCAGGTGTTTATGGGGTTTCACAGTGCATCAGGATCCAGCCAGGTATGTATGGGGTGTCACAGTGTATCAGGATTCTGCCAGGTGTGTATGGGGGTTTCACAGTGGATCAGGATCCTGCCAGATGTGTATGGGGTTTCACAGTGTATCAGGATCCTGCTAGGTGTGTATGGGGGTTTCACAGTGTATCGGGATCCTGCCAGGTGGGTATGGGGTTTCACAGTGGATCAGGATCCTGCCAGGTATGTATGGGGTTTCACAGTGCATCAGGATCCTGCCAGGTGTGTATGGGGTTTCGCAGTGTATTAGGATACTGCCACGTGTGTTTGGGGGTTTCACAGTGGATCAGGATCCTGCCAGGTGCGTATGGGGTTTCACAGTATATCAGGATCCTGCCAGGTGTGTATGGGGTTTCACAGTGTATCAGGATGCTGCCAGGTTTGTATGGGGGTTTCACAGTGGATCAGGATCCTGCCAGGTGTTTATGGGATTTCACAGTGCATCAGGATCCTGCCAGGTGTGTATGGGGTGTCACAGTGTATCAGGATTCTGCCAGGTGTATGGGGGTTTCACAGTGGATCAGGATCCTGCCAGATGTGTATGGGGTTTCACAGTGTATCAGGATCCTGCCACGTGTGTATGGGGGTTTCACAGTGTATCGGGATGCTGCCAGGTGGGTATGGGAGTTTCACAGTGGATCAGGTTTATGCCAGGTGTGTATGGGGTTTCACCGTGCATCAGGATCCTGCCAGGTGTGTATGGGGTTTTCACAGAGTATCAGGATCTGCCAGATGTGTATGGAATTTCAAAGTAGATGAGGATCCTGCCAGGTGTGTATGGGGGTTTCGCAGTGGATCAGGATCCTGCCAGGTGTGTATCGGGTTTCACAGTGTATCAGCATCCTGCCAGGTGTGTACGGGGATTTCGCAATATATCAGGATCCTGCCAGGTGTGTACGGGGTTTCACAGAGGGTCAGGATCCTGCCTGGTGTGCATGGGGGATTCACCGTTTATCAGGATCCTGCCAGGTGTGTAAGGGTTTCGCAGTTTATCAGGATCCTGCCAGGTGTGTATGGGGGTTTCACTGTGCATCAGGATCTGCAAGGTGTGTATGGGGTTTTCACAGTGCACCAGGATCCTGCCAGATGTATCTGGGGTTTCACAGTGTATCAGGATCCTTCCAGGTGTGTATGGGGGTTTCACAGTGGATCAGGATCCTGCCAGGTGTGGATGGGGTTTCACAGTGTATCAGGATCCTGCCAGGTGTTTATGGGGTTTCACAGTTCATCAGGATCCTGCCAGGTGTGTATGGGGTGTCACAGTGTATCAGGATCCTGCCACGTGTGTATTGGGGTTTCACAGTGGATCAGGATCCTGCCAGGTGTGAATGGGGTTTCACTGTGCATCAGGAACCTGCCAGGTGTGTACGGGGTTTTCACAGTGTATCAGGCTCCTGCCAGTTGTGTACGGGGGTTTCACAGATTATCAGGAACCTGCCAGGTGTGCATGGCGGTTTCACAGTTCATCAGCATCCTGCCAGGTGTGTACGGGGTTTCACAGAGGATCAGGATCCTGCCAGGTGTGTACGGGGTTTTCACAATATATCAGGATCCTGCCAGGTGTTTACGGGCTTTCACAGAGGATCAGGATCCTGCAAGGTGTGTACGGGGTTTTCACAATATATCAGGATACTGACAGGTGTGTACGGGGTTTTCACAATATATCAGGATCCTGCCAGGTGTTTACGGGCTTTCACAGTGGATCAGGATCCTGCCAGGTGTTTATGGGGTTTCACAGTGCATCAGGATCCAGCCAGGTATGTATGGGGTGTCACAGTGTATCAGGATTCTGCCAGGTGTGTATGGGGGTTTCACAGTGGATCAGGATCCTGCCAGATGTGTATGGGGTTTCACAGTGTATCAGGATCCTGCCAGGTGTGTATGGGGGTTTCACAGTGTATCGGGATCCTGCCAGGTGGGTATGGGGTTTCACAGTGGATCAGGATCCTGCCAGGTATGTATGGGGTTTCACAGTGCATCAGGATCCTGCCAGGTGTGTATGGGGTTTCGCAGTGTATTAGGATACTGCCACGTGTGTTTGGGGGTTTCACAGTGGATCAGGATCCTGCCAGGTGCGTATGGGGTTTCACAGTATATCAGGATCCTGCCAGGTGTGTATGGGGTTTCACAGTGTATCAGGATGCTGCCAGGTTTGTATGGGGGTTTCACAGTGGATCAGGATCCTGCCAGGTGTTTATGGGATTTCACAGTGCATCAGGATCCTGCCAGGTGTGTATGGGGTGTCACAGTGTATCAGGATTCTGCCAGGTGTATGGGGGTTTCACAGTGGATCAGGATCCTGCCAGATGTGTATGGGGTTTCACAGTGTATCAGGATCCTGCCACGTGTGTATGGGGGTTTCACAGTGTATCGGGATGCTGCCAGGTGGGTATGGGAGTTTCACAGTGGATCAGGTTTATGCCAGGTGTGTATGGGGTTTCACCGTGCATCAGGATCCTGCCAGGTGTGTATGGGGTTTTCACAGAGTATCAGGATCTGCCAGATGTGTATGGAATTTCAAAGTAGATGAGGATCCTGCCAGGTGTGTATGGGGGTTTCGCAGTGGATCAGGATCCTGCCAGGTGTGTATCGGGTTTCACAGTGTATCAGCATCCTGCCAGGTGTGTACGGGGATTTCGCAATATATCAGGATCCTGCCAGGTGTGTACGGGGTTTCACAGAGGGTCAGGATCCTGCCTGGTGTGCATGGGGGATTCACCGTTTATCAGGATCCTGCCAGGTGTGTAAGGGTTTCGCAGTTTATCAGGATCCTGCCAGGTGTGTATGGGGGTTTCACTGTGCATCAGGATCTGCAAGGTGTGTATGGGGTTTTCACAGTGCACCAGGATCCTGCCAGATGTATCTGGGGTTTCACAGTGTATCAGGATCCTTCCAGGTGTGTATGGGGGTTTCACAGTGGATCAGGATCCTGCCAGGTGTGGATGGGGTTTCACAGTGTATCAGGATCCTGCCAGGTGTTTATGGGGTTTCACAGTTCATCAGGATCCTGCCAGGTGTGTATGGGGTGTCACAGTGTATCAGGATCCTGCCACGTGTGTATTGGGGTTTCACAGTGGATCAGGATCCTGCCAGGTGTGAATGGGGTTTCACTGTGCATCAGGAACCTGCCAGGTGTGTACGGGGTTTTCACAGTGTATCAGGCTCCTGCCAGTTGTGTACGGGGGTTTCACAGATTATCAGGAACCTGCCAGGTGTGCATGGCGGTTTCACAGTTCATCAGCATCCTGCCAGGTGTGTACGGGGTTTCACAGAGGATCAGGATCCTGCCAGGTGTGTACGGGGTTTTCACAATATATCAGGATCCTGCCAGGTGTTTACGGGCTTTCACAGAGGATCAGGATCCTGCAAGGTGTGTACGGGGTTTTCACAATATATCAGGATACTGACAGGTGTGTATGGGGGTTTCACCATTTATCAGGATACTGCCAGGTGTGTTTGGGGGTTTCACAGTTTATCAGGATCCTGCCAGGTGTGTATGGGCTTTTCACAGTGGATCATTATCCTGCCAGGTGTGTATGGGGGTTTCACAGTGGATCAGGATCCTGCCAGGTGTGTATGGGGTTTCACAGTGCATCAGGATCCTGCCAGGTGTGTATGGGGTTTTCACAGTTTATCAGGATCCTGCAAGGTATGTATGGGGTTTTCACAGTGGATCAGTATCCTGCCAGGTGTGTATGGGATTTTCACAGTATATCAGGATCTGCCAGGTGTGTATGGAGTTTCACAGTGCATCAGGATCCTGCCAGGTGTGCATGGGGTTTTCACAGAGTATGAGGATCTGCCAGATGTGTATGGAGTTTCAAAGTAGATCAGGATCCTGCGAGGTGTGTATGGGGTTTTCACAGTGCACCAGGACCATGCCAGATGTGTCTGGGGTTTCACAGTGTATCAGGATCGTTCCAGGTGTGTATGGGGGTTTCACAGTGGATCAGGATCCTGCCAGGTGTGTATGGGGTTTCACAGTGTATCAGGATCCTGCCGGATGTGAATGGGGTTTTCACATTGTATCGGGATCCTGCCAGGTGTGTATGGGCTTTCACAGTGTATCGGGATCCTGCCAGGTGGGTATGGGGGTGTCACAGTGGATCAGGATCCTGCCAGGTGTGTATGTGGGTTTCACAGTTGATCGGGATCCTTCCAGGTGTATATTGGGTTTTCACAGTTTATAAGGATCCTTCCAGGTGTGTATTGGGTTTTCACAGTGTGTCAGGATCCTGCCAGGTGTGTCTGGGTTCTCACAGTGCATCAGGATCTTGCCAGGTGTGTATGGGGATTCACAGTGCATCAGGATCCTGCCAGGTGTGTATGGGGTTTCACAGTGTATCAGGACCTGCCAGGTGTGTATGGGGGTTTCACAGTGGATCAGGATTCTGCCAGGTATGTATGTGGTTTCACAGTGCATCAGGATCCTGCCAGGTGTGAATGGGGTTTTCACAGTGCATCAGGATCCTGCCAGGTGTGTCTGGGGTTTCACAGTGTTACGGGATCCTGCCAGGTGTGTATGGGGTTTTAAAAGAGGATCAGGATCCTGCCAGATGTGTATGGGGGTTTCACAGTGTATCAGGATCCTTCCAGATGTGTATGGGGTTTTCACAGTGTATCAGGATCCTGCCAGGTGTGTCTGGGGATATCACAGTGGATCAGGATCCTGCCATGTGTGTATGGGGTTTCACAGTGTATCAGGTTCCTTCCAGGTGTGTATGGGGTTTTCACTGTGCATCAGGATCCTGACAGGTGTGTATGGGGTTTTGACAGTGCATCAGGATCCTGCCCGGTGTGCATGGGGTTTCACATTGTATCAGGATCCTGCCATGTGTGTATGGGGGTTTCACAGTGGATCAGGATCCTGCCAGGTGTGTATGGGGTTTTCACAGTGGATCCAGATTCTGCCAGGTATGTCTGGGGTTTTCACAGTGGATCACGATCCTGCCAGGTGTGTATGGGGTTTTCACAGTGCATCGGGATTTGCCAGGTGTGTATGGAGTTTCACAGTGTATCAGGATCCTGCCAGTTGTGTATGGGGTTTTCACAGAGTATCAGGATCTGCCAGATGTGTATGGAGTTTCACAGTGGATCAGGATCCTGCCAGGTTTGTATGGCGTTTTCACAGAGCACCAGGATCCTGCCAGATGTGTCTGGGGTATCACATGTGTATCAGGATCGTTCCAGGTATGTATGGGCGTTTCACGTTGGATCAGTATCCTGCCAGGTGTGTATGGGGTTTCACAGTGTATCAGGATCCTGCCGGATGTGAATGGGGTTTTCACAGTTTACAGGATCCTGCCAGGTGTGTATGGGGTATCACAGTGTATCGGGATCCTGCCAGGTGTGTATGGGGGTTTCACAGTGGATCAGGTTCCTGCCAGGTGTGTATGGGGTATCACAGTTTATAAGGATCCTTCCAGGTGTGTATTGGGTTTTCACAGTGTGTCAGGATCCTGCCAGGTGTGTATGGGTTTTCACAGTGCATCTGGATCTTGCCAGGTGTGTATGGGGATTCACAGTGCATCAGGGTCCTGCCAGGCGTGTATGGGGTTTCACAGTGTATCAGGACCTGCCAGGTGTGTATGGGGGTTTCACAGTGGATCAGGATTCTGCCAGGTATGTATGGGGTTTCACAGTGCATCAGGATCCTGCCAGGTGTGAATGGGGTTTTCACAGTGCATCAGGATCCTGCCAGGTGTGTCTGGGGTTTCACAGTGTATCAGGATCCTTCCAGGTGTGTATGGGGGTTTCACAGTGGATCATGATCCTGCCAGGTGTGGATGGGGTTTCACAGTGTATCAGGATCCTGCCAGGTGTTTATGGGGTTTCACAGTTCATCAGGATCCTGCCAGGTGTGTATGGGGTGTCACAGTGTATCAGGATCCTGCCACGTGTGTATTGGGGTTTCACAGTGGATCAGGATCCTGCCAGGTGTGAATGGGGTTTCACTGTGCATCAGGAACCTGCCAGGTGTGTACGGGGTTTTCACAGTGTATCAGGCTCCTGCCAGTTGTGTACGGGGGTTTCACAGATTATCAGGAACCTGCCAGGTGTGCATGGCGGTTTCACAGTTCATCAGCATCCTGCCAGGTGTGCATGGGGTTTTCACAGAGTATGAGGATCTGCCAGATGTGTATGGAGTTTCAAAGTAGATCAGGATCCTGCGAGGTGTGTATGGGGTTTTCACAGTGCACCAGGACCATGCCAGATGTGTCTGGGGTTTCACAGTGTATCAGGATCGTTCCAGGTGTGTATGGGGGTTTCACAGTGGATCAGGATCCTGCCAGGTGTGTATGGGGTTTCACAGTGTATCAGGATCCTGCCGGATGTGAATGGGGTTTTCACATTGTATCGGGATCCTGCCAGGTGTGTATGGGCTTTCACAGTGTATCGGGATCCTGCCAGGTGGGTATGGGGGTGTCACAGTGGATCAGGATCCTGCCAGGTGTGTATGTGGGTTTCACAGTTGATCGGGATCCTTCCAGGTGTATATTGGGTTTTCACAGTTTATAAGGATCCTTCCAGGTGTGTATTGGGTTTTCACAGTGTGTCAGGATCCTGCCAGGTGTGTCTGGGTTCTCACAGTGCATCAGGATCTTGCCAGGTGTGTATGGGGATTCACAGTGCATCAGGATCCTGCCAGGTGTGTATGGGGTTTCACAGTGTATCAGGACCTGCCAGGTGTGTATGGGGGTTTCACAGTGGATCAGGATTCTGCCAGGTATGTATGGGGTTTCACAGTGCATCAGGATCCTGCAAGGTGTGAATGGGGTTTTCACAGTGCATCAGGATCCTGCCAGGTGTGTCTGGGGTTTCACAGTGTTACGGGATCCTGCCAGGTGTGTATGGGGTTTTAAAAGAGGATCAGGATCCTGCAAGATGTGTATGGGGGTTTCACAGTGTATCAGGATCCTTCCAGATGTGTATGGGGTTTTCACAGTGTATCAGGATCCTGCCAGGTGTGTCTGGGGATATCACAGTGGATCAGGATCCTGCCATGTGTGTATGGGGTTTCACAGTGTATCAGGTTCCTTCCAGGTGTGTATGGGGTTTTCACTGTGCATCAGGATCCTGCCAGGTGTGTCTGGGGTTTCACAGTGTTACGGGATCCTGCCAGGTGTGTATGGGGTTTTAAAAGAGGATCAGGATCCTGCCAGATGTGTATGGGGGTTTCACAGTGTATCAGGATCCTTCCAGATGTGTATGGGGTTTTCACAGTGTATCAGGATCCTGCCAGGTGTGTCTGGGGATATCACAGTGGATCAGGATCCTGCCATGTGTGTATGGGGTTTCACAGTGTATCAGGTTCCTTCCAGGTGTGTATGGGGTTTTCACTGTGCATCAGGATCCTGACAGGTGTGTATGGGGTTTCACAGTGCATCAGGATCCTGCCCGGTGTGCATGGGGTTTCACATTGTATCAGGATCCTGCCATGTGTGTATGGGGGTTTCACAGTGGATCAGGATCCTGCCAGGTGTGTATGGGGTTTTCACAGTGGATCCAGATTCTGCCAGGTGTGTATCGGGTTTTCACAGTGGATCAGGATCCTGCCAGGTGTGTATGGGGGTTTCACAGTGGATCAGGATCCTGCCAGGTGTGTATGGGTTTTCAAAGTGCATCAGGATCCTGCCTCGTGTATATGGGGGTTTCACAGTTGATCAGGATCCGGCCAGGTATGTCTGGGGTTTTCACAGTGTATCAGGATCCTGCCAGGTGTGTCTGGGGATATCACAGTGGATCAGGATCCTGCCATGTGTGTATGGGGGTTTCACAGTGGATCAGGTTCCTTCCAGGTGTGTATGGGGTTTTCACTGTGCATCAGGATCCTGACAGGTGTGTATGGGGTTTCACAGTGCATCAGGATCCTGCCCGGTGTGCATGGGGTTTCACATTGTATCAGGATCCTGCCATGTGTGTATGGGGGTTTCACAGTGGATCAGGATCCTGCCAGGTGTGTATGGGGTTTTCACAGTGGATCCAGATTCTGCCAGGTGTGTATCGGGTTTTCACAGTGGATCAGGATCCTGCCAGGTGTGTATGGGGGTTTCACAGTGGATCAGGATCCTGCCAGGTGTGTATGGGTTTTCAAAGTGCATCAGGATCCTGCCTCGTGTATATGGGGGTTTCACAGTTGATCAGGATCCGGCCAGGTATGTCTGGGGTTTTCACAGTGGATCACGATCCTGCCAGGTGTGTATGGGGTTTTCACAGTGCATCGGGATCTGCCAGGTGTGTATGGAGTTTCACAGTGTATCAGGATCCTGCCAGTTGTGTATGGGGTTTTCACAGAGTATCAGGATCTGCCAGATGTGTATGGAGTTTCACAGTGGATCAGGATCCTGCCAGGTTTGTATGGCGTTTTCACAGAGCACCAGGATCCTGCCAGATGTGTCTGGGGTATCACATGTGTATCAGGATCGTTCCAGGTATGTATGGGCGTTTCACGTTGGATCAGTATCCTGCCAGGTGTGTATGGGGTTTCACAGTGTATCAGGATCCTGCCGGATGTGAATGGGGTTTTCACAGTTTACAGGATCCTGCCAGGTGTGTATGGGGGTTTCACAGTGGATCAGGTTCCTGCCAGGTGTGTATGGGGTATCACAGTTTATAAGGATCCTTCCAGGTGTGTATTGGGTTTTCACAGTGTGTCAGGATCCTGCCAGGTGTGTATTGGGTTTTCACAGTGCATCTGGATCTTGCCAGGTGTGTATGGGGATTCACAGTGCATCAGGGTCCTGCCAGGTGTGTATGGGGTTTCACAGTGTATCAGGACCTGCCAGGTGTGTATGGGGGTTTCACAGTGGATCAGGATTCTGCCAGGTATGTATGGGGTTTCACAGTGCATCAGGATCCTGCCAGGTGTGAATGGGGTTTTCACAGTGCATCAGGATCCTGCCAGGTGTGTCTGGGGTTTCATAGTGTATCAGGATCCTTCCAGGTGTGTATGGGGGTTTCACAGTGGATCAGGATCCTGCCAGGTGTGGATGGGGTTTCACAGTGTATCAGGATCCTGCCAGGTGTTTATGGGGTTTCACAGTTCATCAGGATCCTGCCAGGTGTGTATGGGGTGTCACAGTGTATCAGGATCCTGCCACGTGTGTATTGGGGTTTCACAGTGGATCAGGATCCTGCCAGGTGTGAATGGGGTTTCACTGTGCATCAGGAACCTGCCAGGTGTGTACGGGGTTTTCACAGTGTATCAGGCTCCTGCCAGTTGTGTACGGGGGTTTCACAGATTATCAGGAACCTGCCAGGTGTGCATGGCGGTTTCACAGTTCATCAGCATCCTGCCAGGTGTGTACGGGGTTTCACAGAGGATCAGGATCCTGCCAGGTGTGTACGGGGTTTTCACAATATATCAGGATCCTGCCAGGTGTTTACGGGCTTTCACAGAGGATCAGGATCCTGCAAGGTGTGTACGGGGTTTTCACAATATATCAGGATACTGACAGGTGTGTATGGGGGTTTCACCATTTATCAGGATACTGCCAGGTGTGTTTGGGGGTTTCACAGTTTATCAGGATCCTGCCAGGTGTGTATGGGCTTTTCACAGTGGATCAGGATCCTGCCAGGTGTGTATGGGGTTTCACAGTGCATCAGGATCCTGCCAGGTGTGTATGGGGTTTCACAGTGCATCAGGATCCTGCCAGGTGTGTATGGGGTTTTCACAGTTTATCAGGATCCTGCAAGGTATGTATGGGGTTTTCACAGTGGATCAGTATCCTGCCAGGTGTGTATGGGATTTTCACAGTATATCAGGATCTGCCAGGTGTGTATGGAGTTTCACAGTGCATCAGGATCCTGCCAGGTGTGCATGGGGTTTTCACAGAGTATGAGGATCTGCCAGATGTGTATGGAGTTTCAAAGTAGATCAGGATCCTGCGAGGTGTGTATGGGGTTTTCACAGTGCACCAGGACCATGCCAGATGTGTCTGGGGTTTCACAGTGTATCAGGATCGTTCCAGGTGTGTATGGGGGTTTCACAGTGGATCAGGATCCTGCCAGGTGTGTATGGGGTTTCACAGTGTATCAGGATCCTGCCGGATGTGAATGGGGTTTTCACATTGTATCGGGATCCTGCCAGGTGTGTATGGGCTTTCACAGTGTATCGGGATCCTGCCAGGTGGGTATGGGGGTGTCACAGTGGATCAGGATCCTGCCAGGTGTGTATGTGGGTTTCACAGTTGATCGGGATCCTTCCAGGTGTATATTGGGTTTTCACAGTTTATAAGGATCCTTCCAGGTGTGTATTGGGTTTTCACAGTGTGTCAGGATCCTGCCAGGTGTGTCTGGGTTCTCACAGTGCATCAGGATCTTGCCAGGTGTGTATGGGGATTCACAGTGCATCAGGATCCTGCCAGGTGTGTATGGGGTTTCACAGTGTATCAGGACCTGCCAGGTGTGTATGGGGGTTTCACAGTGGATCAGGATTCTGCCAGGTATGTATGTGGTTTCACAGTGCATCAGGATCCTGCCAGGTGTGTCTGGGGTTTCACAGTGTTACGGGATCCTGCCAGGTGTGTATGGGGTTTTAAAAGAGGATCAGGATCCTGCCAGATGTGTATGGGGGTTTCACAGTGTATCAGGATCCTTCCAGATGTGTATGGGGTTTTCACAGTGTATCAGGATCCTGCCAGGTGTGTCTGGGGATATCACAGTGGATCAGGATCCTGCCATGTGTGTATGGGGTTTCACAGTGTATCAGGTTCCTTCCAGGTGTGTATGGGGTTTTCACTGTGCATCAGGATCCTGACAGGTGTGTATGGGGTTTCACAGTGCATCAGGATCCTGCCCGGTGTGCATGGGGTTTCACATTGTATCAGGATCCTGCCATGTGTGTATGGGGGTTTCACAGTGGATCAGGATCCTGCCAGGTGTGTATGGGGTTTTCACAGTGGATCCAGATTCTGCCAGGTGTGTATCGGGTTTTCACAGTGGATCAGGATCCTGCCAGGTGTGTAT
Source organism: Heterodontus francisci (assembly GCF_036365525.1). NCBI lineage: Eukaryota > Metazoa > Chordata > Chondrichthyes > Heterodontiformes > Heterodontidae > Heterodontus > Heterodontus francisci. The sequence continues at coordinate 1,584,033 of NW_027141375.1, forward strand.
GGGGGTTTCACAGTGGATCAGGATCCTGCCAGGTGTGTATGGGTTTTCAAAGTGCATCAGGATCCTGCCTCGTGTATATGGGGGTTTCACAGTTGATCAGGATCCGGCCAGGTATGTCTGGGGTTTTCACAGTGGATCACGATCCTGCCAGGTGTGTATGGGGTTTTCACAGTGCATCGGGATCTGCCAGGTGTGTATGGAGTTTCACAGTGTATCAGGATCCTGCCAGTTGTGTATGGGGTTTTCACAGAGTATCAGGATCTGCCAGATGTGTATGGAGTTTCACAGTGGATCAGGATCCTGCCAGGTTTGTATGGCGTTTTCACAGAGCACCAGGATCCTGCCAGATGTGTCTGGGGTATCACATGTGTATCAGGATCGTTCCAGGTATGTATGGGCGTTTCACGTTGGATCAGTATCCTGCCAGGTGTGTATGGGGTTTCACAGTGTATCAGGATCCTGCCGGATGTGAATGGGGTTTTCACAGTTTACAGGATCCTGCCAGGTGTGTATGGGGTATCACAGTGTATCGGGATCCTGCCAGGTGTGTATGGGGGTTTCACAGTGGATCAGGTTCCTGCCAGGTGTGTATGGGGTATCACAGTTTATAAGGATCCTTCCAGGTGTGTATTGGGTTTTCACAGTGTGTCAGGATCCTGCCAGGTGTGTATGGGTTTTCACAGTGCATCTGGATCTTGCCAGGTGTGTATGGGGATTCACAGTGCATCAGGGTCCTGCCAGGTGTGTATGGGGTTTCACAGTGTATCAGGACCTGCCAGGTGTGTATGGGGGTTTCACAGTGGATCAGGATTCTGCCAGGTATGTATGGGGTTTCACAGTGCATCAGGATCCTGCCAGGTGTGAATGGGGTTTTCACAGTGCATCAGGATCCTGCCAGGTGTGTCTGGGGTTTCACAGTGTATCAGGATCCTTCCAGGTGTGTATGGGGGTTTCACAGTGGATCAGGATCCTGCCAGGTGTGGATGGGGTTTCACAGTGTATCAGGATCCTGCCAGGTGTTTATGGGGTTTCACAGTTCATCAGGATCCTGCCAGGTGTGTATGGGGTGTCACAGTGTATCAGGATCCTGCCACGTGTGTATTGGGGTTTCACAGTGGATCAGGATCCTGCCAGGTGTGAATGGGGTTTCACTGTGCATCAGGAACCTGCCAGGTGTGTACGGGGTTTTCACAGTGTATCAGGCTCCTGCCAGTTGTGTACGGGGGTTTCACAGATTATCAGGAACCTGCCAGGTGTGCATGGCGGTTTCACAGTTCATCAGCATCCTGCCAGGTGTGCATGGGGTTTTCACAGAGTATGAGGATCTGCCAGATGTGCATGGAGTTTCAAAGTAGATCAGGATCCTGCGAGGTGTGTATGGGGTTTTCACAGTGCACCAGGACCATGCCAGATGTGTCTGGGGTTTCACAGTGTATCAGGTTCGTTCCAGGTGTGTATGGGGGTTTCACAGTGGATCAGGATCCTGCCAGGTGTGTATGGGGTTTCACAGTGTATCAGGATCCTGCCGGATGTGAATGGGGTTTTCACATTGTATCGGGATCCTGCCAGGTGTGTATGGGCTTTCACAGTGTATCGGGACACTGCCAGGTGGGTATGGGGGTGTCACAGTGGATCAGGATCCTGCCAGGTGTGTATGTGGGTTTCACAGTTGATCGGGATCCTTCCAGGTGTATATTGGGTTTTCACAGTTTATAAGGATCCTTCCAGGTGTGTATTGGGTTTTCACAGTGTGTCAGGATCCTGCCAGGTGTGTATGGAGTTTCACAGTGCATCAGGATCCTGCCAGGTGTGGATGGGGTTTCACAGTGTATCAGGATCCTGCCAGGTGTTTATGGGGTTTCACAGTTCATCAGGATCCTGCCAGGTGTGTATGGGTTCTCACAGTGCATCAGGATCTTGCCAGGTGTGTATGGAGATTCACAGTGCATCAGGATCCTGCCAGGTGTGTATGGGGTTTCACAGTGTATCAGGACCTGCCAGGTGTGTATGGGGGTTTCACAGTGGATCAGGATTCTGCCAGGTATGTATGGGGTTTCACAGTGGATCAGGATCCTGCCAGGTGTGTATGGGGTTTCACAGTGCATCAGGATCCTGCCAGGTGTGTATGGGGTTTTCACAGTTTATCAGGATCCTGCAAGGTATGTATGGGGTTTTCACAGTGGATCAGTATCCTGCCAGGTGTGTATGGGATTTTCACAGTATATCAGGATCTGCCAGGTGTGTATGGAGTTTCACAGTGCATCAGGATCCTGCCAGGTGTGCATGGGGTTTTCACAGAGTATGAGGATCTGCCAGATGTGTATGGAGTTTCAAAGTAGATCAGGATCCTGCGAGGTGTGTATGGGGTTTTCACAGTGCACCAGGACCATGCCAGATGTGTCTGGGGTTTCACAGTGTATCAGGATCGTTCCAGGTGTGTATGGGGGTTTCACAGTGGATCAGGATCCTGCCAGGTGTGTATGGGGTTTCACAGTGTATCAGGATCCTGCCGGATGTGAATGGGGTTTTCACATTGTATCGGGATCCTGCCAGGTGTGTATGGGCTTTCACAGTGTATCGGGATCCTGCCAGGTGGGTATGGGGGTGTCACAGTGGATCAGGATCCTGCCAGGTGTGTATGTGGGTTTCACAGTTGATCGGGATCCTTCCAGGTGTATATTGGGTTTTCACAGTTTATAAGGATCCTTCCAGGTGTGTATTGGGTTTTCGCAGTGTGTCAGGATCCTGCCAGGGGTGTCTGGGTTCTCACAGTGCATCAGGATCTTGCCAGGTGTGTATGGGGATTCACAGTGCATCAGGATCCTGCCAGGTGTGTATGGGGTTTCACAGTGTATCAGGACCTGCCAGGTGTGTATGGGGGTTTCACAGTGGATCAGGATTCTGCCAGGTATGTATGTGGTTTCACAGTGCATCAGGATCCTGCCAGGTGTGAATGGGGTTTTCACAGTGCATCAGGATCCTGCCAGGTGTGTCTGGGGTTTCACAGTGTTACGGGATCCTGCCAGGTGTGTATGGGGTTTTAAAAGAGGATCAGGATCCTGCCAGATGTGTATGGGGGTTTCACAGTGTATCAGGATCCTTCCAGATGTGTATGGGGTTTTCACAGTGTATCAGGATCCTGCCAGGTGTGTCTGGGGATATCACAGTGGATCAGGATCCTGCCATGTGTGTATGGGGTTTCACAGTGTATCAGGTTCCTTCCAGGTGTGTATGGGGTTTTCACTGTGCATCAGGATCCTGACAGGTGTGTATGGGGTTTCACAGTGCATCAGGATCCTGCCCGGTGTGCATGGGGTTTCACATTGTATCAGGATCCTGCCATGTGTGTATGGGGGTTTCACAGTGGATCAGGATCCTGCCAGGTGTGTATGGGGTTTTCACAGTGGATCCAGATTCTGCCAGGTGTGTATCGGGTTTTCACAGTGGATCAGGATCCTGCCAGGTGTGTATGGGGGTTTCACAGTGGATCAGGATCCTGCCAGGTGTGTATGGGTTTTCAAAGTGCATCAGGATCCTGCCTCGTGTATATGGGGGTTTCACAGTTGATCAGGATCCGGCCAGGTATGTCTGGGGATTTCACAGTGGATCACGATCCTGCCAGGTGTGTATGGGGTTTTCACAGTGCATCGGGATCTGCCAGGTGTGTATGGAGTTTCACAGTGTATCAGGATCCTGCCAGTTGTGTATGGGGTTTTCACAGAGTATCAGGATCTGCCAGATGTGTATGGAGTTTCACAGTGGATCAGGATCCTGCCAGGTTTGTATGGCGTTTCCACAGAGCACCAGGATCCTGCCAGATGTGTCTGGGGTATCACATGTGTATCAGGATCGTTCCAGGTATGTATGGGCGTTTCACGTTGGATCAGTATCCTGCCAGGTGTGTATGGGGTTTCACAGTGTATCAGGATCCTGCCGGATGTGAATGGGGTTTTCACAGTTTACAGGATCCTGCCAGGTGTGTATGGGGTATCACAGTGTATCGGGATCCTGCCAGGTGTGTATGGGGGTTTCACAGTGGATCAGGTTCCTGCCAGGTGTGTATGGGGTATCACAGTTTATAAGGATCCTTCCAGGTGTGTATTGGGTTTTCACAGTGTTTCAGGATCCTGCCAGGTGTGTATGGGTTTTCACAGTGCATCTGGATCTTGCCAGGTGTGTATGGGGATTCACAGTGCATCAGGGTCCTGCCAGGTGTGTATGGGGTTTCACAGTGTATCAGGACCTGCCAGGTGTGTATGGGGGTTTCACAGTGGATCAGGATTCTGCCAGGTATGTATGGGGTTTCACAGTGCATCAGGATCCTGCCAGGTGTGAATGGGGTTTTCACAGTGCATCAGGATCCTGCCAGGTGTGTCTGGGGTTTCACAGTGTATCAGGATCCTTCCAGGTGTGTATGGGGGTTTCACAGTGGATCAGGATCCTGCCAGGTGTGGATGGGGTTTCACAGTGTATCAGGATCCTGCCAGGTGTTTATGGGGTTTCACAGTTCATCAGGATCCTGCCAGGTGTGTATGGGGTGTCACAGTGTATCAGGATCCTGCCACGTGTGTATTGGGGTTTCACAGTGGATCAGGATCCTGCCAGGTGTGAATGGGGTTTCACTGTGCATCAGGAACCTGCCAGGTGTGTACGGGGTTTTCACAGTGTATCAGGCTCCTGCCAGTTGTGTACGGGGGTTTCACAGATTATCAGGAACCTGCCAGGTGTGCATGGCGGTTTCACAGTTCATCAGCATCCTGCCAGGTGTGCATGGGGTTTTCACAGAGTATGAGGATCTGCCAGATGTGTATGGAGTTTCAAAGTAGATCAGGATCCTGCGAGGTGTGTATGGGGTTTTCACAGTGCACCAGGACCATGCCAGATGTGTCTGGGGTTTCACAGTGTATCAGGATCGTTCCAGGTGTGTATGGGGGTTTCACAGTGGATCAGGATCCTGCCAGGTGTGTATGGGGTTTCACAGTGTATCAGGATCCTGCCGGATGTGAATGGGGTTTTCACATTGTATCGGGATCCTGCCAGGTGTGTATGGGCTTTCACAGTGTATCGGGATCCTGCCAGGTGGGTATGGGGGTGTCACAGTGGATCAGGATCCTGCCAGGTGTGTATGTGGGTTTCACAGTTGATCGGGATCCTTCCAGGTGTATATTGGGTTTTCACAGTTTATAAGGATCCTTCCAGGTGTGTATTGGGTTTTCACAGTGTGTCAGGATCCTGCCAGGTGTGTCTGGGTTCTCACAGTGCATCAGGATCTTGCCAGGTGTGTATGGGGATTCACAGTGCATCAGGATCCTGCCAGGTGTGTATGGGGTTTCACAGTGTATCAGGACCTGCCAGGTGTGTATGGGGGTTTCACAGTGGATCAGGATTCTGCCAGGTATGTATGGGGTTTCACAGTGCATCAGGATCCTGCCAGGTGTGAATGGGGTTTTCACAGTGCATCAGGATCCTGCCAGGTGTGTCTGGGGTTTCACAGTGTTACGGGATCCTGCCAGGTGTGTATGGGGTTTTTAAAAGAGGATCAGGATCCTGCCAGATGTGTTTGGGGGTTTCACAGTGTATCAGGATCCTTCCAGATGTGTATGGGGTTTTCACAGTGTATCAGGATCCTGCCAGGTGTGTCTGGGGATATCACAGTGGATCAGGATCCTGCCATGTGTGTATGGGGTTTCACAGTGTATCAGGTTCCTTCCAGGTGTGTATGGGGTTTTCACTGTGCATCAGGATCCTGCCAGGTGTGTCTGGGGTTTCACAGTGTTACGGGATCCTGCCAGGTGTGTATGGGGTTTTAAAAGAGGATCAGGATCCTGCCAGATGTGTATGGGGGTTTCACAGTGTATCAGGATCCTTCCAGATGTGTATGGGGTTTTCACAGTGTATCAGGATCCTGCCAGGTGTGTCTGGGGATATCACAGTGGATCAGGATCCTGCCATGTGTGTATGGGGTTTCACAGTGTATCAGGTTCCTTCCAGGTGTGTATGGGGTTTTCACTGTGCATCAGGATCCTGACAGGTGTGCATGGGGTTTCACAGTGCATCAGGATCCTGCCCGGTGTGCATGGGGTTTCACATTGTATCAGGATCCTGCCATGTGTGTATGGGGGTTTCACAGTGGATCAGGATCCTGCCAGGTGTGTATGGGGTTTTCACAGTGGATCCAGATTCTGCCAGGTGTGTATCGGGTTTTCACAGTGGATCAGGATCCTGCCAGGTGTGTATGGGGGTTTCACAGTGGATCAGGATCCTGCCAGGTGTGTATGGGTTTTCAAAGTGCATCAGGATCCTGCCTCGTGTATATGGGGGTTTCACAGTTGATCAGGATCCGGCCAGGTATGTCTGGGGTTTTCACAGTGGATCACGATCCTGCCAGGTGTGTATGGGGTTTTCACAGTGCATCGGGATCTGCCAGGTGTGTATGGAGTTTCACAGTGTATCAGGATCCTGCCAGTTGTGTATGGGGTTTTCACAGAGTATCAGGATCTGCCAGATGTGTATGGAGTTTCACAGTGGATCAGGATCCTGCCAGGTTTGTATGGCGTTTTCACAGAGCACCAGGATCCTGCCAGATGTGTCTGGGGTATCACATGTGTATCAGGATCGTTCCAGGTATGTATGGGCGTTTCACGTTGGATCAGTATCCTGCCAGGTGTGTATGGGGTTTCACAGTGTATCAGGATCCTGCCGGATGTGAATGGGGTTTTCACAGTTTACAGGATCCTGCCAGGTGTGTATGGGGTATCACAGTGTATCGGGATCCTGCCAGGTGTGTATGGGGGTTTCACAGTGGATCAGGTTCCTGCCAGGTGTGTATGGGGTATCACAGTTTATAAGGATCCTTCCAGGTGTGTATTGGGTTTTCACAGTGTGTCAGGATCCTGCCAGGTGTGTATGGGTTTTCACAGTGCATCTGGATCTTGCCAGGTGTGTATGGGGATTCACAGTGCATCAGGGTCCTGCCAGGTGTGTATGGGGTTTCACAGTGTATCAGGACCTGCCAGGTGTGTATGGGGGTTTCACAGTGGATCAGGATTCTGCCAGGTATGTATGGGGTTTCACAGTGCATCAGGATCCTGCCAGGTGTGAATGGGGTTTTCACAGTGCATCAGGATCCTGCCAGGTGTGTCTGGGGTTTCACAGTGTATCAGGATCCTTCCAGGTGTGTATGGGGGTTTCACAGTGGATCAGGATCCTGCCAGGTGTGGATGGGGTTTCACAGTGTATCAGGATCCTGCCAGGTGTTTATGGGGTTTCACAGTTCATCAGGATCCTGCCAGGTGTGTATGGGGATATCACAGTGTATCAGGATCCTGCCACGTGTGTATTGGGGTTTCACAGTGGATCAGGATCCTGCCAGGTGTGAATGGGGTTTCACTGTGCATCAGGAACCTGCCAGGTGTGTACGGGGTTTTCACAGTGTATCAGGCTCCTGCCAGTTGTGTACGGGGGTTTCACAGATTATCAGGAACCTGCCTGGTGTGCATGGCGGTTTCACAGTTCATCAGCATCCTGCCAGGTGTGCATGGGGTTTTCACAGAGTATGAGGATCTGCCAGATGTGTATGGAGTTTCAAAGTAGATCAGGATCCTGCGAGGTGTGTATGGGGTTTTCACAGTGCACCAGGACCATGCCAGATGTGTCTGGGGTTTCACAGTGTATCAGGATCGTTCCAGGTGTGTATGGGGGTTTCACAGTGGATCAGGATCCTGCCAGGTGTGTATGGGGTTTCACAGTGTATCAGGATCCTGCCGGATGTGAATGGGGTTTTCACATTGTATCGGGATCCTGCCAGGTGTGTATGGGCTTTCACAGTGTATCGGGATCCTGCCAGGTGGGTATGGGGGTGTCACAGTGGATCAGGATCCTGCCAGGTGTGTATGTGGGTTTCACAGTTGATCAGGATCCTTCCAGGTGTATATTGGGTTTTCACAGTTTATAAGGATCCTTGCAGGTGTGTATTGGGTTCTCACAGTGTGTCAGGATCCTGCCAGGTGTGTCTGGGTTCTCACAGTGCATCAGGATCTTGCCAGGTGTGTATGGGGATTCACAGTGCATCAGGATCCTGCCAGGTGTGTATGGGGTTTCACAGTGTATCAGGACCTGCCAGGTGTGTATGGGGGTTTCACAGTGGATCAGGATTCTGCCAGGTATGTATGGGGTTTCACAGTGCATCAGGATCCTGCCAGGTGTGAATGGGGTTTTCACAGTGCATCAGGATCCTGCCAGGTGTGTCTGGGGTTTCACAGTGTTACGGGATCCTGCCAGGTGTGTATGGGGTTTTAAAAGAGGATCAGGATCCTGCCAGATGTGTATGGGGGTTTCACAGTGTATCAGGATCCTTCCAGATGTGTATGGGGTTTTCACAGTGTATCAGGATCCTGCCAGGTGTGTCTGGGGATATCACAGTGGATCAGGATCCTGCCATGTGTGTATGGGGTTTCACAGTGTATCAGGTTCCTTCCAGGTGTGTATGGGGTTTTCACTGTGCATCAGGATCCTGACAGGTGTGTATGGGGTTTCACAGTGCATCAGGATCCTGCCCGGTGTGCATGGGGTTTCACATTGTATCAGGATCCTGCCATGTGTGTATGGGGGTTTCACAGTGGATCAGGATCCTGCCAGGTGTGTATGGGGTTTTCACAGTGGATCCAGATTCTGCCAGGTGTGTATCGGGTTTTCACAGTGGATCAGGATCCTGCCAGGTGTGTATGGGGGTTTCACAGTGGATCAGGATCCTGCCAGGTGTGTATGGGTTTTCAAAGTGCATCAGGATCCTGCCTCGTGTATATGGGGGTTTCACAGTTGATCAGGATCCGGCCAGGTATGTCTGGGGTTTTCACAGTGGATCACGATCCTGCCAGGTGTGTATGGGGTTTTCACAGTGCATCGGGATCTGCCAGGTGTGTATGGAGTTTCACAGTGTATCAGGATCCTGCCAGTTGTGTATGGGGTTTTCACAGAGTATCAGGATCTGCCAGATGTGTATGGAGTTTCACAGTGGATCAGGATCCTGCCAGGTTTGTATGGCGTTTTCACAGAGCACCAGGATCCTGCCAGATGTGTCTGGGGTATCACATGTGTATCAGGATCGTTCCAGGTATGTATGGGCGTTTCACGTTGGATCAGTATCCTGCCAGGTGTGTATGGGGTTTCACAGTGTATCAGGATCCTGCCGGATGTGAATGGGGTTTTCACAGTTTACAGGATCCTGCCAGGTGTGTATGGGGTATCACAGTGTATCGGGATCCTGCCAGGTGTGTATGGGGGTTTCACAGTGGATCAGGTTCCTGCCAGGTGTGTATGGGGTATCACAGTTTATAAGGATCCTTCCAGGTGTGTATTGGGTTTTCACAGTGTGTCAGGATCCTGCCAGGTGTGTATGGGTTTTCACAGTGCATCTGGATCTTGCCAGGTGTGTATGGGGATTCACAGTGCATCAGGGTCCTGCCAGGTGTGTATGGGGTTTCACAGTGTATCAGGACCTGCCAGGTGTGTATGGGGGTTTCACAGTGGATCAGGATTCTGCCAGGTATGTATGGGGTTTCACAGTGCATCAGGATCCTGCCAGGTGTGAATGGGGTTTTCACAGTGCATCAGGATCCTGCCAGGTGTGTCTGGGGTTTCACAGTGTATCAGGATCCTTCCAGGTGTGTATGGGGGTTTCACAGTGGATCAGGATCCTGCCAGGTGTGGATGGGGTTTCACAGTGTATCAGGATCCTGCCAGGTGTTTATGGGGTTTCACAGTTCATCAGGATCCTGCCAGGTGTGTATGGGGATATCACAGTGTATCAGGATCCTGCCACGTGTGTATTGGGGTTTCACAGTGGATCAGGATCCTGCCAGGTGTGAATGGGGTTTCACTGTGCATCAGGAACCTGCCAGGTGTGTACGGGGTTTTCACAGTGTATCAGGCTCCTGCCAGTTGTGTACGGGGGTTTCACAGATTATCAGGAACCTGCCAGGTGTGCATGGCGGTTTCACAGTTCATCAGCATCCTGCCAGGTGTGCATGGGGTTTTCACAGAGTATGAGGATCTGCCAGATGTGTATGGAGTTTCAAAGTAGATCAGGATCCTGCGAGGTGTGTATGGGGTTTTCACAGTGCACCAGGACCATGCCAGATGTGTCTGGGGTTTCACAGTGTATCAGGATCGTTCCAGGTGTGTATGGGGGTTTCACAGTGGATCAGGATCCTGCCAGGTGTGTATGGGGTTTCACAGTGTATCAGGATCCTGCCGGATGTGAATGGGGTTTTCACATTGTATCGGGATCCTGCCAGGTGTGTATGGGCTTTCACAGTGTATCGGGATCCTGCCAGGTGGGTATGGGGGTGTCACAGTGGATCAGGATCCTGCCAGGTGTGTATGTGGGTTTCACAGTTGATCAGGATCCTTCCAGGTGTATATTGGGTTTTCACAGTTTATAAGGATCCTTGCAGGTGTGTATTGGGTTCTCACAGTGTGTCAGGATCCTGCCAGGTGTGTCTGGGTTCTCACAGTGCATCAGGATCTTGCCAGGTGTGTATGGGGATTCACAGTGCATCAGGATCCTGCCAGGTGTGTATGGGGTTTCACAGTGTATCAGGACCTGCCAGGTGTGTATGGGGGTTTCACAGTGGATCAGGATTCTGCCAGGTATGTATGGGGTTTCACAGTGCATCAGGATCCTGCCAGGTGTGAATGGGGTTTTCACAGTGCATCAGGATCCTGCCAGGTGTGTCTGGGGTTTCACAGTGTTACGGGATCCTGCCAGGTGTGTATGGGGTTTTAAAAGAGGATCAGGATCCTGCCAGATGTGTATGGGGGTTTCACAGTGTATCAGGATCCTTCCAGATGTGTATGGGGTTTTCACAGTGTATCAGGATCCTGCCAGGTGTGTCTGGGGATATCACAGTGGATCAGGATCCTGCCATGTGTGTATGGGGTTTCACAGTGTATCAGGTTCCTTCCAGGTGTGTATGGGGTTTTCACTGTGCATCAGGATCCTGACAGGTGTGTATGGGGTTTCACAGTGCATCAGGATCCTGCCCGGTGTGCATGGGGTTTCACATTGTATCAGGATCCTGCCATGTGTGTATGGGGGTTTCACAGTGGATCAGGATCCTGCCAGGTGTGTATGGGGTTTTCACAGTGGATCCAGATTCTGCCAGGTGTGTATCGGGTTTTCACAGTGGATCAGGATCCTGCCAGGTGTGTATGGGGGTTTCACAGTGGATCAGGATCCTGCCAGGTGTGTATGGGTTTTCAAAGTGCATCAGGATCCTGCCTCGTGTATATGGGGGTTTCACAGTTGATCAGGATCCGGCCAGGTATGTCTGGGGTTTTCACAGTGGATCACGATCCTGCCAGGTGTGTATGGGGTTTTCACAGTGCATCGGGATCTGCCAGGTGTGTATGGAGTTTCACAGTGTATCAGGATCCTGCCAGTTGTGTATGGGGTTTTCACAGAGTATCAGGATCTGCCAGATGTGTATGGAGTTTCACAGTGGATCAGGATCCTGCCAGGTTTGTATGGCGTTTTCACAGAGCACCAGGATCCTGCCAGATGTGTCTGGGGTATCACATGTGTATCAGGATCGTTCCAGGTATGTATGGGCGTTTCACGTTGGATCAGTATCCTGCCAGGTGTGTATGGGGTTTCACAGTGTATCAGGATCCTGCCGGATGTGAATGGGGTTTTCACAGTTTACAGGATCCTGCCAGGTGTGTATGGGGTATCACAGTGTATCGGGATCCTGCCAGGTGTGTATGGGGGTTTCACAGTGGATCAGGTTCCTGCCAGGTGTGTATGGGGTATCACAGTTTATAAGGATCCTTCCAGGTGTGTATTGGGTTTTCACAGTGTGTCAGGATCCTGCCAGGTGTGTATGGGTTTTCACAGTGCATCTGGATCTTGCCAGGTGTGTATGGGGATTCACAGTGCATCAGGGTCCTGCCAGGTGTGTATGGGGTTTCACAGTGTATCAGGACCTGCCAGGTGTGTATGGGGGTTTCACAGTGGATCAGGATTCTGCCAGGTATGTATGGGGTTTCACAGTGCATCAGGATCCTGCCAGGTGTGAATGGGGTTTTCACAGTGCATCAGGATCCTGCCAGGTGTGTCTGGGGTTTCACAGTGTATCAGGATCCTTCCAGGTGTGTATGGGGGTTTCACAGTGGATCAGGATCCTGCCAGGTGTGGATGGGGTTTCACAGTGTATCAGGATCCTGCCAGGTGTTTATGGGGTTTCACAGTTCATCAGGATCCTGCCAGGTGTGTATGGGGATATCACAGTGTATCAGGATCCTGCCACGTGTGTATTGGGGTTTCACAGTGGATCAGGATCCTGCCAGGTGTGAATGGGGTTTCACTGTGCATCAGGAACCTGCCAGGTGTGTACGGGGTTTTCACAGTGTATCAGGCTCCTGCCAGTTGTGTACGGGGGTTTCACAGATTATCAGGAACCTGCCAGGTGTGCATGGCGGTTTCACAGTTCATCAGCATCCTGCCAGGTGTGCATGGGGTTTTCACAGAGTATGAGGATCTGCCAGATGTGTATGGAGTTTCAAAGTAGATCAGGATCCTGCGAGGTGTGTATGGGGTTTTCACAGTGCACCAGGACCATGCCAGATGTGTCTGGGGTTTCACAGTGTATCAGGATCGTTCCAGGTGTGTATGGGGGTTTCACAGTGGATCAGGATCCTGCCAGGTGTGTATGGGGTTTCACAGTGTATCAGGATCCTGCCGGATGTGAATGGGGTTTTCACATTGTATCGGGATCCTGCCAGGTGTGTATGGGCTTTCACAGTGTATCGGGATCCTGCCAGGTGGGTATGGGGGTGTCACAGTGGATCAGGATCCTGCCAGGTGTGTATGTGGGTTTCACAGTTGATCAGGATCCTTCCAGGTGTATATTGGGTTTTCACAGTTTATAAGGATCCTTGCAGGTGTGTATTGGGTTCTCACAGTGTGTCAGGATCCTGCCAGGTGTGTCTGGGTTCTCACAGTGCATCAGGATCTTGCCAGGTGTGTATGGGGATTCACAGTGCATCAGGATCCTGCCAGGTGTGTATGGGGTTTCACAGTGTATCAGGACCTGCCAGGTGTGTATGGGGGTTTCACAGTGGATCAGGATTCTGCCAGGTATGTATGGGGTTTCACAGTGCATCAGGATCCTGCCAGGTGTGAATGGGGTTTTCACAGTGCATCAGGATCCTGCCAGGTGTGTCTGGGGTTTCACAGTGTTACGGGATCCTGCCAGGTGTGTATGGGGTTTTAAAAGAGGATCAGGATCCTGCCAGATGTGTATGGGGGTTTCACAGTGTATCAGGATCCTTCCAGATGTGTATGGGGTTTTCACAGTGTATCAGGATCCTGCCAGGTGTGTCTGGGGATATCACAGTGGATCAGGATCCTGCCATGTGTGTATGGGGTTTCACAGTGTATCAGGTTCCTTCCAGGTGTGTATGGGGTTTTCACTGTGCATCAGGATCCTGACAGGTGTGTATGGGGTTTCACAGTGCATCAGGATCCTGCCCGGTGTGCATGGGGTTTCACATTGTATCAGGATCCTGCCATGTGTGTATGGGGGTTTCACAGTGGATCAGGATCCTGCCAGGTGTGTATGGGGTTTTCACAGTGGATCCAGATTCTGCCAGGTGTGTATCGGGTTTTCACAGTGGATCAGGATCCTGCCAGGTGTGTATGGGGGTTTCACAGTGGATCAGGATCCTGCCAGGTGTGTATGGGTTTTCAAAGTGCATCAGGATCCTGCCTCGTGTATATGGGGGTTTCACAGTTGATCAGGATCCGGCCAGGTATGTCTGGGGTTTTCACAGTGGATCACGATCCTGCCAGGTGTGTCTGGGGTTTTCACAGTGCATCGGGATCTGCCAGGTGTGTATGGAGTTTCACAGTGTATCAGGATCCTGCCAGTTGTGTATGGGGTTTTCACAGAGTATCAGGATCTGCCAGATGTGTATGGAGTTTCACAGTGGATCAGGATCCTGCCTGGTTTGTATGGCGTTTTCACAGAGCACCAGGATCCTGCCAGATGTGTCTGGGGTATCACATGTGTATCAGGATCGTTCCAGGTATGTATGGGCGTTTCACGTTGGATCAGTATCCTGCCAGGTGTGTATGGGGTTTCACAGTGTATCAGGATCCTGCCGGATGTGAATGGGGTTTTCACAGTTTACAGGATCCTGCCAGGTGTGTATGGGGTATCACAGTGTATCGGGATCCTGCCAGGTGTGTATGGGGGTTTCACAGTGGATCAGGTTCCTGCCAGGTGTGTATGGGGTATCACAGTTTATAAGGATCCTTCCAGGTGTGTATTGGGTTTTCACAGTGTGTCAGGATCCTGCCAGGTGTGTATGGGTTTTCACAGTGCATCTGGATCTTGCCAGGTGTGTATGGGGATTCACAGTGCATCAGGGTCCTGCCAGGTGTGTATGGGGTTTCACAGTGTATCAGGACCTGCCAGGTGTGTATGGGGGTTTCACAGTGGATCAGGATTCTGCCAGGTATGTATGGGGTTTCACAGTGCATCAGGATCCTGCCAGGTGTGAATGGGGTTTTCACAGTGCATCAGGATCCTGCCAGGTGTGTCTGGGGTTTCACAGTGTATCAGGATCCTTCCAGGTGTGTATGGGGGTTTCACAGTGGATCAGGATCCTGCCAGGTGTGGATGGGGTTTCACAGTGTATCAGGATCCTGCCAGGTGTTTATGGGGTTTCACAGTTCATCAGGATCCTGCCAGGTGTGTATGGGGATATCACAGTGTATCAGGATCCTGCCACGTGTGTATTGGGGTTTCACAGTGGATCAGGATCCTGCCAGGTGTGAATGGGGTTTCACTGTGCATCAGGAACCTGCCAGGTGTGTACGGGGTTTTCACAGTGTATCAGGCTCCTGCCAGTTGTGTACGGGGGTTTCACAGATTATCAGGAACCTGCCAGGTGTGCATGGCGGTTTCACAGTTCATCAGCATCCTGCCAGGTGTGCATGGGGTTTTCACAGAGTATGAGGATCTGCCAGATGTGTATGGAGTTTCAAAGTAGATCAGGATCCTGCGAGGTGTGTATGGGGTTTTCACAGTGCACCAGGACCATGCCAGATGTGTCTGGGGTTTCACAGTGTATCAGGATCGTTCCAGGTGTGTATGGGGGTTTCACAGTGGATCAGGATCCTGCCAGGTGTGTATGGGGTTTCACAGTGTATCAGGATCCTGCCGGATGTGAATGGGGTTTTCACATTGTATCGGGATCCTGCCAGGTGTGTATGGGCTTTCACAGTGTATCGGGATCCTGCCAGGTGGGTATGGGGGTGTCACAGTGGATCAGGATCCTGCCAGGTGTGTATGTGGGTTTCACAGTTGATCGGGATCCTTCCAGGTGTATATTGGGTTTTCACAGTTTATAAGGATCCTTGCAGGTGTGTATTGGGTTCTCACAGTGTGTCAGGATCCTGCCAGGTGTGTCTGGGTTCTCACAGTGCATCAGGATCTTGCCAGGTGTGTATGGGGATT
Organism: Heterodontus francisci; assembly: GCF_036365525.1. NCBI lineage: Eukaryota > Metazoa > Chordata > Chondrichthyes > Heterodontiformes > Heterodontidae > Heterodontus > Heterodontus francisci. Next base: position 1,599,557 of record NW_027141375.1, read on the forward strand.
CACAGTGCATCAGGATCCTGCCAGGTGTGTATGGGGTTTCACAGTGTATCAGGACCTGCCAGGTGTGTATGGGGGTTTCACAGTGGATCAGGATTCTGCCAGGTATGTATGGGGTTTCACAGTGCATCAGGATCCTGCCAGGTGTGAATGGGGTTTTCACAGTGCATCAGGATCCTGCCAGGTGTGTCTGGGGTTTCACAGTGTTACGGGATCCTGCCAGGTGTGTATGGGGTTTTAAAAGAGGATCAGGATCCTGCCAGATGTGTATGGGGGTTTCACAGTGTATCAGGATCCTTCCAGATGTGTATGGGGTTTTCACAGTGTATCAGGATCCTGCCAGGTGTGTCTGGGGATATCACAGTGGATCAGGATCCTGCCATGTGTGTATGGGGTTTCACAGTGTATCAGGTTCCTTCCAGGTGTGTATGGGGTTTTCACTGTGCATCAGGATCCTGACAGGTGTGTATGGGGTTTCACAGTGCATCAGGATCCTGCCCGGTGTGCATGGGGTTTCACATTGTATCAGGATCCTGCCATGTGTGTATGGGGGTTTCACAGTGGATCAGGATCCTGCCAGGTGTGTATGGGGTTTTCACAGTGGATCCAGATTCTGCCAGGTGTGTATCGGGTTTTCACAGTGGATCAGGATCCTGCCAGGTGTGTATGGGGGTTTCACAGTGGATCAGGATCCTGCCAGGTGTGTATGGGTTTTCAAAGTGCATCAGGATCCTGCCTCGTGTATATGGGGGTTTCACAGTTGATCAGGATCCGGCCAGGTATGTCTGGGGTTTTCACAGTGGATCACGATCCTGCCAGGTGTGTCTGGGGTTTTCACAGTGCATCGGGATCTGCCAGGTGTGTATGGAGTTTCACAGTGTATCAGGATCCTGCCAGTTGTGTATGGGGTTTTCACAGAGTATCAGGATCTGCCAGATGTGTATGGAGTTTCACAGTGGATCAGGATCCTGCCTGGTTTGTATGGCGTTTTCACAGAGCACCAGGATCCTGCCAGATGTGTCTGGGGTATCACATGTGTATCAGGATCGTTCCAGGTATGTATGGGCGTTTCACGTTGGATCAGTATCCTGCCAGGTGTGTATGGGGTTTCACAGTGTATCAGGATCCTGCCGGATGTGAATGGGGTTTTCACAGTTTACAGGATCCTGCCAGGTGTGTATGGGGTATCACAGTGTATCGGGATCCTGCCAGGTGTGTATGGGGGTTTCACAGTGGATCAGGTTCCTGCCAGGTGTGTATGGGGTATCACAGTTTATAAGGATCCTTCCAGGTGTGTATTGGGTTTTCACAGTGTGTCAGGATCCTGCCAGGTGTGTATGGGTTTTCACAGTGCATCTGGATCTTGCCAGGTGTGTATGGGGATTCACAGTGCATCAGGGTCCTGCCAGGTGTGTATGGGGTTTCACAGTGTATCAGGACCTGCCAGGTGTGTATGGGGGTTTCACAGTGGATCAGGATTCTGCCAGGTATGTATGGGGTTTCACAGTGCATCAGGATCCTGCCAGGTGTGAATGGGGTTTTCACAGTGCATCAGGATCCTGCCAGGTGTGTCTGGGGTTTCACAGTGTATCAGGATCCTTCCAGGTGTGTATGGGGGTTTCACAGTGGATCAGGATCCTGCCAGGTGTGGATGGGGTTTCACAGTGTATCAGGATCCTGCCAGGTGTTTATGGGGTTTCACAGTTCATCAGGATCCTGCCAGGTGTGTATGGGGTGTCACAGTGTATCAGGATCCTGCCACGTGTGTATTGGGGTTTCACAGTGGATCAGGATCCTGCCAGGTGTGAATGGGGTTTCACTGTGCATCAGGAACCTGCCAGGTGTGTACGGGGTTTTCACAGTGTATCAGGCTCCTGCCAGTTGTGTACGGGGGTTTCACAGATTATCAGTAACCTGCCAGGTGTGCATGGCGGTTTCACAGTTCATCAGCATCCTGCCAGGTGTGTACGGGGTTTCACAGAGGATCAGGATCCTGCCAGGTGTGCACGGGGTTTTCACAATATATCAGGATCCTGCCAGGTGTTTACGGGGTTTCACAGAGGATCAGGATCCTGCAAGGTGTGTACGGGGTTTTCACAATATATCAGGATACTGACAGGTGTGTATGGGGGTTTCACCGTTTATCAGGATACTGCCAGGTGTGTATGGGGGTTTCACAGTTTATCAGGATCCTGCCAGGTGTGTATGGGCTTTTCACAGTGGATCAGGATCCTGCCAGGTGTGTATGGGGGTTTCACAGTGGATCAGGATCCTGCCAGGTGTGTATGGGGTTTCACAGTGCATCAGGATCCTGCCAGGTGTGTATGGGGTTTTCACAGTTTATCAGGATCCTGCAAGGTATGTATGGGGTTTTCACAGTGGATCAGAATCCTGCCAGGTGTGTATGGGATTTTCACAGTATATCAGGATCTGCCAGGTGTGCATGGAGTTTTCACAGAGTATCAGGATCTGCCAGATGTGTATGGAGTTTCAAAGTAGATCAGGATCCTGCGAGGTGTGTATGGGGTTTTCACAGTGCACCAGGACCATGCCAGATGTGTCTGGGGTTTCACAGTGTATCAAGATCGTTCCAGGTGTGTATGGGGGTTTCACAGTGGATCAGGATCCTGCCAGGTGTGTATAGGGTTTCACAGTGTATCAGGATCCTGCCGGATGTGAATGGGGTTTTCACATTGTATCGGGATCCTGCCAGGTGGGTATGGGGGTGTCACAGTGGATCAGGATCCTGCCAGGTGTGTATGTGGGTTTCACAGTTGATCGGGATCCTTCCAGGTGTATATTGGGTTTTCACAGTTTATAAGGATCCTTCCAGGTGTGTATTGGGTTTTCACAGTGTGTCAGGATCCTGCCAGGTGTGTCTGGGTTCTCACAGTGCATCAGGATCTTGCCAGGTGTGTATGGGGATTCACAGTGCATCAGGATCCTGCCAGGTGTGTATGGGGTTTCACAGTGTATCAGGACCTGCCAGGTGTGTATGGGGGTTTCACAGTGGATCAGGATTCTGCCAGGTATGTATGGGATTTCACAGTGCATCAGGATCCTGCCAGGTGTGAATGGGGTTTTCACAGTGCATCAGGATCCTGCCAGGTGTGTCTGGGGTTTCACAGTGTTACGGGATCCTGCCAGGTGTGTATGGGGTTTTAAAAGAGGATCAGGATCCTGCCAGGTGTGTATAGGGGTTTCACAGTGTATCAGGATCCTTCCAGATGTGTATGGGGTTTTCACAGTGTATCAGGATCCTGCCAGGTGTGTCTGGGGATATCACAGTGGATCAGGATCCTGCCATGTGTGTATGGGGTTTCACAGTGTATCAGGTTCCTTCCAGGTGTGTATGGGGTTTTCACTGTGCATCAGGATCCTGACAGGTGTGTATGGGTTTCACAGTGCATCAGGATCCTGCCCGGTGTGCATGGGGTTTCACATTGTATCAGGATCCTGCCATGTGTGTATGGGGGTTTCACAGTGGATCAGGATCCTGCCAGGTGTGTATGGGGTTTTCACAGTGGATCCAGATTCTGCCAGGTGTGAATGGGGTTTTCACAGTGCATCAGGATCCTGCCAGGTGTGTATGGGGGTTTCACAGTGGATCAGGATCCTGCCAGGTGTGTATGGGTTTTCAAAGTGCATCAGGATCCTGCCTCGTGTATATGGGGGTTTCACAGTTGATCAGGATCCGGCCAGGTATGTCTGGGGTTTTCACAGTGGATCACGATCCTGCCAGGTGTGTATGGGGTTTTCACAGTGCATCGGGATCTGCCAGGTGTGTATGGAGTTTCACAGTGTATCAGGATCCTGCCAGTTGTGTATGGGGTTTCACAGTGTTTCGGGATCCTGCCAGGTGTGTCTGGGGTTGCACAGTGTTTCGGGATCCTGCCAGGTGTGTATGGGGTTTTAACAGAGGATCAGGATCCTGCCAGGTGTGTGTGGGGTTTCACAGTGCATCAGGATCCTGCCAGGTGTGTATGGGGTTTCACAGTGTATCAGGATCCTGCCAGGTGTGTATGGCGGTTTCACAGTGTCTCAGGATCCTGCCAGGTGTGCATGGGGTTTCACAGTGCATCAGGATACTGCCAGGTGTGTATGGGGTTTCACAGTGGATCAGGATCCTGCCATGTGTGTATGGGGGTTTCACAGTGCATCAGGATCCTGCCAGGTGTGTATGGGGTTTCACAGTGTATCAGGACCTGCCAGGTGTGTATGGGGGTTTCACAGTGGATCAGGATTCTGCCAGGTATGTATGGGGTTTCACAGTGCATCAGGATCCTGCCAGGTGTGAATGGGGTTTTCACAGTGCATCAGGATCCTGCCAGGTGTGTCTGGGGTTTCACAGTGTTACGGGATCCTGCCAGGTGTGTATGGGGTTTTAAAAGAGGATCAGGATCCTGCCAGGTGTGTATAGGGGTTTCACAGTGTATCAGGATCCTTCCAGATGTGTATGGGGTTTTCACAGTGTATCAGGATCCTGCCAGGTGTGTCTGGGGATATCACAGTGGATCAGGATCCTGCCATGTGTGTATGGGGTTTCACAGTGTATCAGGTTCCTTCCAGGTGTGTATGGGGTTTTCACTGTGCATCAGGATCCTGACAGGTGTGTATGGGTTTCACAGTGCATCAGGATCCTGCCCGGTGTGCATGGGGTTTCACATTGTATCAGGATCCTGCCATGTGTGTATGGGGGTTTCACAGTGGATCAGGATCCTGCCAGGTGTGTATGGGGTTTTCACAGTGGATCCAGATTCTGCCAGGTGTGAATGGGGTTTTCACAGTGCATCAGGATCCTGCCAGGTGTGTATGGGGGTTTCACAGTGGATCAGGATCCTGCCAGGTGTGTATGGGTTTTCAAAGTGCATCAGGATCCTGCCTCGTGTATATGGGGGTTTCACAGTTGATCAGGATCCGGCCAGGTATGTCTGGGGTTTTCACAGTGGATCACGATCCTGCCAGGTGTGTATGGGGTTTTCACAGTGCATCGGGATCTGCCAGGTGTGTATGGAGTTTCACAGTGTATCAGGATCCTGCCAGTTGTGTATGGGGTTTCACAGTGTTTCGGGATCCTGCCAGGTGTGTCTGGGGTTGCACAGTGTTTCGGGATCCTGCCAGGTGTGTATGGGGTTTTAACAGAGGATCAGGATCCTGCCAGGTGTGTGTGGGGTTTCACAGTGCATCAGGATCCTGCCAGGTGTGTATGGGGTTTCACAGTGTATCAGGATCCTGCCAGGTGTGTATGGCGGTTTCACAGTGTCTCAGGATCCTGCCAGGTGTGCATGGGGTTTCACAGTGCATCAGGATACTGCCAGGTGTGTATGGGGTTTCACAGTGGATCAGGATCCTGCCATGTGTGTATGGGGGTTTCACAGTGGATCAGGATCCTGCCAGGTGTGTATGGGGTTTCACAGTGTATCAGGATCCTGCCAGGTCTGTACGGGGTTTCACAGAGGATCAGGTTCCTTCCAGGTGTGTACGGGGTTTTCACAATGTATCAGGATCCTGCCAGATGTGTATGGGGTTTCACAGAGGATCAGGATCCTGCCAGGTGTGTACGGGGTTTTCACAATATATCAGGATCCTGCCAGATGTGTATGGGTGTTTCACCGTTTATCAGGATCGTGCCAGGTGTGTATGGGGGTTTCACAGTGGATCAGTATCCTGCCAGGTGTGTATGGGGTTTCACAGTGCATCAGGATCCTGCCAGGTGTTTATGGGGTTTCACAGTGTATCAGGATCCTGCCAGGTGTGTATGGGAGTTTCACAGTGGATCAGGATCCTGACAGGTGTGTATGGTGTTTCACAGTGTAACAGGATCCAGCCACGTGTGTATGGGAGTTTCACAGTGGATCATGATCCTGCCAGTTGTGTATGGCGTTTCACAGTGTTTCAGGATCCTGCCAGGTGTGTATGGGGTTTTCACAGAGTATCAGGATCTGCCAGATGTGTATGGAGTTTCACAGTGGATCAGGATCCTGCCAGGTTTGTATGGGGTTTTCACAGAGCACCAGGATCCTGCCAGATGTGTCTGGGGTATCACATGTGTATCAGGATCGTTCCAGGTGTGTATGGGCGTTTCACAGTGGATCAGGATCCTGCCAGGTGTGTATGGGGTATCACAGTGTATCAGGATCCTGCCGGATGTGAATGGGGTTTTCACAGTCTACAGGATCCTGCCAGCTGTGTATGGGGTATCACAGTGTATCGGGATCCTGCCAGGTGTATATGGGGGTTTCACAGTGGATCAGGATCCTGCCAGGTGTGTATGGGGTATCACAGTTTATAAGGATCCTTCCAGGTGTGTATTGGGTTTTCACAGTGTGTCAGGATCCTGCCAGGTGTGTATGGGTTTTCGCAGTGCATCAGGATCTTGCCAGGTGTGTATGGGGATTCAAAGTGCATCAGGATCCTGCCAGGTGTGTATGGGGTTTCACAGTGTATCAGGACCTGCCAGGTGTGTATGGGGGTTTCACAGTGGATCAGGATTCTGCCATGTATGTATGGGGTTTCACAGTGCATCAGGATCCTGCCAGGTGTGAATGGGGTTTTCACAGTGCATCAGGATCCTGCCAGGTGTGTCTGGGGTTTCACAGTGTTTCGGGATCCTCCCAGGTGTGTATGGGGTTTTAACAGAGGATCAGTATCCTGCCAGGTGTGTATGGGGTTTCACAGTGCATCAGGATCCTGCCAAGTGTGCATGGGGTTTCACAGTGTATCAGGATCCTGCCAGGTGTGTATGGGGGTTTCACAGTGTCTCAGGATCCTGCCAGGTGTGCATGGGGTTTCACAGTGCATCAGGATACTGCCAGGTGTGTATGGGGTTTCACAGTGGATCAGGATCCTGCCATGTGTGTATGGGGGTTTCACAGTGGATCAGGATCCTGCCAGGTGTGTATGGGGTTTCACAGTGTATCAGGATCCTGCCATGTGTGTATGGGGGTTTCGCAGTCTATCAGGATCCTGCCAGATGTGTTTGGGGGTTTCAAGGTTTATCAGGATCCTGCCAGGTGTGCATGCGGTTTCACAGTGTATCAGGATCCTGCCGGATGTGAATGGGGTTTTCACAGTGTGTCAGGATCCTGCCAGGTGTGTCTGGGGTTTTAACAGTGGATCCGGATCCTGCCAGGTGTGTATGGGGGTTTCACAATGTATCAGGATCCTTCCAGATGTGTATGGGGTTTTCACAGCGTATCAGGATCCTGCCAGGTGTGTCTGGGGATATCACAGTGGATCAGGATCCTGCCATGTGTGTATGGGGTTTCACAGTGTATCAGGATCCTGCCAGGTGTGTATGGGGTTTCACAGTGCATCAGGATCCTGACAGGTGTGTATGGGGTTTCACACTGCATCAGGATCCTGCCAGGTGTGTATGGGGTTTTCACAGTGTATCAGGATACTTCCAGGTGTGTATGGGGTTTTCACTGTGCATCAGGATCCTGACAGGTGTGTATGGGGTTTCACAGTGCATCAGGATCCTGCCCGGTGTGCATGGGGTTTCACATTGTATCAGGATCCTGCCATGTGTGTATGAGGGTTTCACAGTGGATCAGGATCCTGCCAGGTGTGTATGGGGTTTTCACAGTGGATCCAGATTCTGCCAGGTGTGTATCGGGTTTTCACAGTGGATCAGGATCCTGCCAGGTGTGTATGGGGGTTTCACAGTGGATCAGGATCCTGCCAGGTGTGTATGGGTTTTCAAAGTGCATCAGGATCCTGCCTCGTGTATATGGGGGTTTCACAGTTGATCAGGATCCGGCCAGGTATGTCTGGGGTTTTCACAGTGGATCACGATCCTGCCAGGTGTGTATGGGGTTTTCACAGTGCATCGGGATCTGCCAGGTGTGTATGGAGTTTCACAGTGTATCAGGATCCTGCCAGTTGTGCATGGGGTTTCACAGTGTTTCGGGATCCTGCCAGGTGTGACTGGGGTTTCACAGTGTTTCGGGATCCTGCCAGGTGTGTATGGGGTTTTAACAGAGGATCAGGATCCTGCCAGATGTGTATGGGGTTTCACAGTGCATCAGGATCCTGCCAGGTGTGTATGGGGTTTCACAGTGTATCAGGATCCTGCCAGGTGTGTATGGGTTTTCGCAGTGCATCAGGATCTTGCCAGGTGTGTATGGGGATTCAAAGTGCATCAGGATCCTGCCAGGTGTGTATGGGGTTTCACAGTGTATCAGGACCTGCCAGATGTGTATGGGGGTTTCACAGTGGATCAGGATTCTGCCATGTATGTATGGGGTTTCACAGTGCATCAGGATCCTGCCAGGTGTGAATGGGGTTTTCACAGTGCATCAGAATCCTGCCAGGTGTGTCTGGGGTTTCACAGTGTTTCGGGATCCTCCCAGGTGTGTATGGGGTTTTAACAGAGGAACAGTATCCTGCCAGGTGTGTATGGGGTTTCACAGTGCATCAGGATCCTGCCAAGTGTGCATGGGGTTTCACAGTGTATCAGGATCCTGCCAGGTGTGTATGGGGGTTTCACAGTGTCTCAGGATCCTGCCAGGTGTGCATGGGGTTTCACAGTGCATCAGGATACTGCCAGGTGTGTATGGGGTTTCACAGTGGATCAGGATCCTGCCATGTGTGTATGGGGGTTTCACAGTGGATCAGGATCCTGCCAGGTGTGTATGGGGTTTCACAGTGTATCAGGATCCTGCCATGTGTGTATGGGGGTTTCGCAGTCTATCAGGATCCTGCCAGATGTGTTTGGGGGTTTCAAGGTTTATCAGGATCCTGCCAGATGTGCATGCGGTTTCACAGTGTATCAGGATCCTGCCGGATGTGAATGGGGTTTTCACAGTGTGTCAGGATCCTGCCAGGTGTGTCTGGGGTTTTAACAGTGGATCCGGATCCTGCCAGGTGTGTATGGGGGTTTCACAGTGTATCAGGATCCTTCCAGATGTGTATGGGGTTTTCACAGCGTATCAGGATCCTGCCAGGTGTGTCTGGGGATATCACAGTGGATCAGGATCCTGCCATGTGTGTATGGGGTTTCACAGTGTATCAGGATCCTGCCAGGTGTGTATGGGGTTTCACAGTGCATCAGGATCCTGCCAGGTGTGAATGGGGTTTTCACAGTGCATCAGAATCCTGCCAGGTGTGTCTGGGGTTTCACAGTGTTTCGGGATCCTCCCAGGTGTGTATGGGGTTTTAACAGAGGATCAGTATCCTGCCAGGTGTGTATGGGGTTTCACAGTGCATCAGGATCCTGCCAAGTGTGCATGGGGTTTCACAGTGTATCAGGATCCTGCCAGGTGTGTATGGGGGTTTCACAGTGTCTCAGGATCCTGCCAGGTGTGCATGGGGTTTCACAGTGCATCAGGATACTGCCAGGTGTGTATGGGGTTTCACAGTGGATCAGGATCCTGCCATGTGTGTATGGGGGTTTCACAGTGGATCAGGATCCTGCCAGGTGTGTATGGGGTTTCACAGTGTATCAGGATCCTGCCATGTGTGTATGGGGGTTTCGCAGTCTATCAGGATCCTGCCAGATGTGTTTGGGGGTTTCAAGGTTTATCAGGATCCTGCCAGATGTGCATGCGGTTTCACAGTGTATCAGGATCCTGCCGGATGTGAATGGGGTTTTCACAGTGTGTCAGGATCCTGCCAGGTGTGTCTGGGGTTTTAACAGTGGATCCGGATCCTGCCAGGTGTGTATGGGGGTTTCACAGTGTATCAGGATCCTTCCAGATGTGTATGGGGTTTTCACAGCGTATCAGGATCCTGCCAGGTGTGTCTGGGGATATCACAGTGGATCAGGATCCTGCCATGTGTGTATGGGGTTTCACAGTGTATCAGGATCCTGCCAGGTGTGTATGGGGTTTCACAGTGCATCAGGATCCTGACAGGTGTGTATGGGGTTTCACACTGCATCAGGATCCTGCCAGGTGTGTATGGGGTTTTCACAGTGTATCAGGATACTTCCAGGTGTGTATGGGGTTTTCACTGTGCATCAGGATCCTGACAGGTGTGTATGGGGTTTCACAGTGCATCAGGATCCTGCCCGGTGTGCATGGGGTTTCACATTGTATCAGGATCCTGCCATGTGTGTATGAGGGTTTCACAGTGGATCAGGATCCTGCCAGGTGTGTATGGGGTTTTCACAGTGGATCCAGATTCTGCCAGGTGTGTATCGGGTTTTCACAGTGGATCAGGATCCTGCCAGGTGTGTATGGGGGTTTCACAGTGGATCAGGATCCTGCCAGGTGTGTATGGGTTATCAAAGTGCATCAGGATCCTGCCTCGTGTATATGGGGGTTTCACAGTTGATCAGGATCCGGCCAGGTATGTCTGGGGTTTTCACAGTGGATCACGATCCTGCCAGGTGTGTATGGGGTTTTCACAGTGCATCGGGATCTGCCAGGTGTGTATGGAGTTTCACAGTGTATCAGGATCCTGCCAGTTGTGTATGGGGTTTCACAGTGTTTCGGGATCCTGCCAGGTGTGTCTGGGGTTTCACAGTGTTTCGGGATCCTGCCAGGTGTGTATGGGGTTTTAACAGAGGATCAGGATCCTGCCAGATGTGTATGGGGTTTCACAGCGCATCAGGATCCTGCCAGGTGTGTATGAGGTTTCACAGTGTATCAGGATCCTGCCAGGTGTGTATGGGGGTTTCACAGTGTCTCAGGATCCTGCCAGGTGTGCATGGGGTTTCAGAGTGCATCAGGATACTGCCAGGTGTGTATGGGGTTTCACAGTGTATCAGGACCTGCCAGGTGTGTATGGGGGTTTCACAGTGGATCAGGATTCTGCCATGTATGTATGGGGTTTCAAAGTGCATCAGGATCCTGCCATGTGTGAATGGGGTTTTCACAGTGCATCAGGATCCTGCCAGGTGTGTCTGGGGTTTCACAGTGTTTCGGGATCCTCCCAGGTGTGTATGGGGTTTTAACAGAGGATCAGTATCCTGCCAGGTGTGTATGGGGTTTCACAGTGCATCAGGATCCTGCCAAGTGTGCATGGGGTTTCACAGTGTATCAGGATCCTGCCAGGTGTGTATGGGGGTTTCACAGTGTCTCAGGATCCTGCCAGGTGTGCATGGGGTTTCACAGTGCATCAGGATACTGCCAGGTGTGTATGGGGTTTCACAGTGGATCAGGATCCTGCCATGTCTGTATGGGGGTTTCACAGTGGATCAGGATCCTGCCAGGTGTGTATGGGGTTTCACAGTGTATCAGGATCCTGCCATGTGTGTATGGGGGTTTCGCAGTCTATCAGGATCCTGCCAGATGTGTTTGGGGGTTTCAAGGTTTATCAGGATCCTGCCAGGTGTGCATGCGGTTTCACAGTGTATCAGGATCCTGCCGGATGTGAATGGGGTTTTCACAGTGTGTCAGGATCCTGCCAGGTGTGTCTGGGGTTTTAACAGTGGATCCGGATCCTGCCAGGTGTGTATGGGGGTTTCACAGTGTATCAGGATCCTTCCAGATGTGTATGGGGTTTTCACAGCGTATCAGGATCCTGCCAGGTGTGTCTGGGGATATCACAGTGGATCAGGATCCTGCCATGTGTGTATGGGGTTTCACAGTGTATCAGGATCCTGCCAGGTGTGTATGGGGTTTCACAGTGCATCAGGATACTTCCAGGTGTGTATGGGGTTTTCACTGTGCATCAGGATCCTGACAGGTGTGTATGGGGTTTCACAGTGCATCAGGATCCTGCCCGGTGTGCATGGGGTTTCACATTGTATCAGGATCCTGCCATGTGTGTATGAGGGTTTCACAGTGGATCAGGATCCTGCCAGGTGTGTATGGGGTTTTCACAGTGGATCCAGATTCTGCCAGGTGTGTATCGGGTTTTCACAGTGGATCAGGATCCTGCCAGGTGTGTATGGGGGTTTCACAGTGGATCAGGATCCTGCCAGGTGTGTATGGGTTTTCAAAGTGCATCAGGATCCTGCCTCGTGTATATGGGGGTTTCACAGTTGATCAGGATCCGGCCAGGTATGTCTGGGGTTTTCACAGTGGATCACGATCCTGCCAGGTGTGTATGGGGTTTTCACAGTGCATCGGGATCTGCCAGGTGTGTATGGAGTTTCACAGTGTATCAGGATCCTGCCAGTTGTGTATGGGGTTTCACAGTGTTTCGGGATCCTGCCAGGTGTGTCTGGGGTTTCACAGTGTTTCGGGATCCTGCCAGGTGTGTATGGGGTTTTAACAGAGGATCAGGATCCTGCCAGATGTGTATGGGGTTTCACAGTGCATCAGGATCCTGCCAGGTGTGTATGGGGTTTCACAGTGTATCAGGATCCTGCCAGGTGTGTATGGGGGTTTCACAGTGTCTCAGGATCCTGCCAGGTGTGCATGGGGTTTCACAGTGCATCAGGATACTGCCAGGTGTGTATGGGGTTTCACAGTGGATCAGGATCCTGCCATGTGTGTATGGGGGTTTCACAGTGGATCAGGATCCTGCCAGGTGTGTATGGGGTTTCACAGTGTATCAGGATCCTGCCAGGTCTGTACGGGGTTTCACAGAGGATCAGGTTCCTTCCAGGTGTGTACGGGGTTTTCACAATGTATCAGGATCCTGCCAGATGTGTATGGGGTTTCACAGAGGATCAGGATCCTGCCAGGTGTGTACGGGGTTTTCACAATATATCAGGATCCTGCCAGATGTGTATGGGTGTTTCACCGTTTATCAGGATCGTGCCAGGTGTGTATGGGGGTTTCACAGTGGATCAGTATCCTGCCAGGTGTGTATGGGGTTTCACAGTGCATCAGGATCCTGCCAGGTGTTTATGGGGTTTCACAGTGTATCAGGATCCTGCCAGGTGTGTATGGGAGTTTCACAGTTGATCAGGATCCTGACAGGTGTGTATGGTGTTTCACAGTGTAACAGGATCCAGCCACGTGTGTATGGGATTTTCACAGTGGATCAGGATCCTGCCAGTTGTGTATGGCGTTTCACAGTGTTTCAGGATCCTGCCAGGTGTGTATGGGGTTTTCACAGAGTATCAGGATCTGCCAGATGTGTATGGAGTTTCACAGTGGATCAGGATCCTGCCAGGTTTGTATGGGGTTTTCACAGAGCACCAGGATCCTGCCAGATGTGTCTGGGGTATCACATGTGTATCAGGATCGTTCCAGGTGTGTATGGGCGTTTCACAGTGGATCAGGATCCTGCCAGGTGTGTATGGGGTTTCACAGTGTATCAGGATCCTGCCGGATGTGAATGGGGTTTTCACAGTCTACAGGATCCTGCCAGCTGTGTATGGGGTATCACAGTGTATCGGGATCCTGCCAGGTGTGTATGGGGTTTCACAGTGGATCAGGATCCTGCCATGTGTGTATGGGGGTTTCACAGTGTTTCGGGATCCTGCCAGGTGTGTCTGGGGTTTCACAGTGTTTCGGGATCCTGCCAGGTGTGTATGGGGTTTTAACAGAGGATCAGGATCCTGCCAGATGTGTATGGGGTTTCACAGTGCATCAGGATCCTGCCAGGTGTGTATGGGGTTTCACAGTGTATCAGGATCCTGCCAGGTGTGTATGGGGGTTTCACAGTGTCTCAGGATCCTGCCAGGTGTGCATGGGGTTTCACAGTGCATCAGGATACTGCCAGGTGTGTATGGGGTTTCACAGTGGATCAGGATCCTGCCATGTGTGTATGGGGGTTTCACAGTGGATCAGGATCCTGCCAGGTGTGTATGGGGTTTCACAGTGTATCAGGATCCTGCCAGGTCTGTACGGGGTTTCACAGAGGATCAGGTTCCTTCCAGGTGTGTACGGGGTTTTCACAATGTATCAGGATCCTGCCAGATGTGTATGGGGTTTCACAGAGGATCAGGATCCTGCCAGGTGTGTACGGGGTTTTCACAATATATCAGGATCCTGCCAGATGTGTATGGGTGTTTCACCGTTTATCAGGATCGTGCCAGGTGTGTATGGGGGTTTCACAGTGGATCAGTATCCTGCCATGTGTGTATGGGGTTTCACAGTGCATCAGGATCCTGCCAGGTGTTTATGGGGTTTCACAGTGTATCAGGATCCTGCCAGGTGTGTATGGGAGTTTCACAGTTGATCAGGATCCTGACAGGTGTGTATGGTGTTTCACAGTGCAACAGGATCCAGCCACGTGTGTATGGGAGTTTCACAGTGGATCAGGATCCTGCCAGTTGTGTATGGCGTTTCACAGTGTTTCAGGATCCTGCCAGGTGTGTATGGGGTTTTCACAGAGTATCAGGATCTGCCAGATGTGTATGGAGTTTCACAGTGGATCAGGATCCTGCCAGGTTTGTATGGGGTTTTCACAGAGCACCAGGATCCTGCCAGATGTGTCTGGGGTATCACATGTGTATCAGGATCGTTCCAGGTGTGTATGGGCGTTTCACAGTGGATCAGGATCCTGCCAGGTGTGTATGGGGTTTCACAGTGTATCAGGATCCTGCCGGATGTGAATGGGGTTTTCACAGTCTACAGGATCCTGCCAGCTGTGTATGGGGTATCACAGTGTATCGGGATCCTGCCAGGTGTGTATGGGGGTTTCACAGTGGATCAGGATCCTGCCAGGTGTGTATGGGGTATCACAGTTTATAAGGATCCTTCCAGGTGTGTATTGGGTTTTCACAGTGTGTCAGGATCCTGCCAGGTGTGTATGGGTTTTCGCAGTGCATCAGGATCTTGCCAGGTGTGTATGGGGATTCAAAGTGCATCAGGATCCTGCCAGGTGTGTATGGGGTTTCACAGTGTATCAGGACCTGCCAGGTGTGTATGGGGGTTTCACAGTGGATCAGGATTCTGCCAGGTATGTATGGGGTTTCACAGTGCATCAGGATCCTGCCAGGTGTGAATGGGGTTTTCACAGTGCATCAGGATCCTGCCAGGTGTGTCTGGGGTTTCACAGTGTTTCGGGATCCTCCCAGGTGTGTATGGGGTTTTAACAGAGGATCAGTATCCTGCCAGGTGTGTATGGGGTTTCACAGTGCATCAGGATCCTGCCAAGTGTGCATGGGGTTTCACAGTGTATCAGGATCCTGCCAGGTGTGTATGGGGGTTTCACAGTGTCTCAGGATCCTGCCAGGTGTGCATGGGGTTTCACAGTGCATCAGGATACTGCCAGGTGTGTATCGGGTTTCACAGTGGATCAGGATCCTGCCATGTGTGTATGGGGGTTTCACAGTGGATCAGGATCCTGCCAGGTGTGTATGGGGTTTCACAGTGTATCAGGATCCTGCCATGTGTGTATGGGGGTTTCGCAGTCTATCAGGATCCTGCCAGATGTGTTTGGGGGTTTCAAGGTTTATCAGGATCCTGCCAGGTGTGCATGCGGTTTCACAGTGTATCAGGATCCTGCCGGATGTGAATGGGGTTTTCACAGTGTGTCAGCATCCTGCCAGGTGTGTCTGGGGTTTTAACAGTGGATCCGGATCCTGCCAGGTGTGTATGGGGGTTTCACAGTGTATCAGGATCCTTCCAGATGTGTATGGGGTTTTCACAGCGTATCAGGATCCTGCCAGGTGTCTCTGGGGATATCACAGTGGATCAGGATCCTGCCATGTGTGTATGGGGTTTCACAGTGTATCAGGATCCTGCCAGGTGTGTATGGGGTTTCACAGTGCATCAGGATCCTGCCAGGTGTGTATGGGGTTTCACACTGCATCAGGATCCTGCCAGGTGTGTATGGGGTTTTCACAGTGTATCAGGATACTGACATATGTGAATGGGTCTTCACTGAGCATCAGGAAACTGCCAGGTGTGTACGGGGTTTTCACAGTGTATCAGGCTCCTGCCAGGTGTGTACGGGGGTTTCACAGATTATCAGGATCCTGCCAGGTGTGTATGGGTGTTTCGCAGTTCATCAGGATCCTGCCAGGTGTGTCTGGGGTTTTCGCAGAGGATCAGGTTCCTGCCAGGTGCATACGGGGTTTTCACAATATATCAGGATCCTGCCAGGTGTGTACGGGGTTTCACAGAGGATCAGGATGCTGCCATGTGTGTACGGTGTTTTCACATTCTATCAGGATACTGCCAGGTGTGTATGGGGGTTTCAACGCTAAAAGGATACTGCCAGGTGTGTATGGGGGTTTCACAGTCTATCAGGATCCTGCCAGGTGTTTTTGGGGTTATCAAAGTTTATCAGGATCCTGCCAGGTGTGTATGGGATTTTCACAGTGCATCAGGATCCTGCCAGGTGTGTACGGCGTTTTCACAGTGGATCAGGATCCTGCCAGGTGGTTATGGGAGTTTCACTTTTTATCAGGATCCTGCCAAGTGTGTGTGGGGGTTTCACTGTTTATCAGGATCCTGCCAGGTGTGTATGGGGGTTTCACAGTTTATCAGGATCCTGCCAGATGTGGATGTGGTTTTCACAGTGGGTCTGGATCCTGCCAGGTGTGTATGGGGTTTTCACAGTTTATCAGGATCCTGCCAGGTGTGTATGGCGTTTTCACAGTGGATCAGGATCCTGCCAGGTGTGTATGGGGTTTTCACAGTGTATCAGGATCTGCCAGGTGTGTATGGAGTTTCACAGTGCATCAGGATCCTGCCAAGTGTGTACGGGGTTTTCACAGTGGATCAGGATCCTGCCAGGTGTGCATGGGGATTTCACAGTGGATCAGGATCCTGCCAGGTGTGTATGGGGTTTTCACAGTGTATCAGGATCCTTCCAGGTGTGTATGGGTTTTTCACAGTGTCTCAGGATCCAGCCACGTGTGTATGGGAGTTTCACAGTGGATCAGGATACTGCCAGTTGTGTATGGAGTTTCACAGTGTATCAGGATCCTGCCAGGTGTTTATGGGGTTTCACAGTGTATCAGGATCCTGCCAGGTCAGTATCGGGTTTTCACAGTGTATCAGGATACTGCCATATGTGAATGGGGCTTCACTGAGCATCAGGAAACTGCCAGGTGTGAACGGGGTTTTCACAGTGTATCAGGCTCCTGCCAGGTGTGTACGGGGGTTTCACAGATTATCAGTATCCTGCCAGGTGTGTATGGGGTTTCACAGTGCATCAGGATCCTGCCAGGTGTTTATGGGGTTTCACAGTGTATCAGGATCCTGCCAGGTGTGTATGGGAGTTTCACAGTGGATCAGGATCCTGACAGGTGTGTATGGTGTTTCACAGTGTAACAGGATCCAGCCACGTGTGTATGGGAGTTTCACAGTGGATCAGGATCCTGCCAGTTGTGTATGGCGTTTCACAGTGTTTCAGGATCCTGCCAGGTGTGTATGGGGTTTTCACAGAGTATCAGGATCTGCCAGATGTGTATGGAGTTTCACAGTGGATCAGGATCCTGCCAGGTTTGTATGGGGTTTTCACAGAGCACCAGGATCCTGCCAGATGTGTCTGGGGTATCACATGTGTATCAGGATCGTTCCAGGTGTGTATGGGCGTTTCACGTTGGATCAGTATCCTGCCAGGTGTGTATGGGGTTTCACAGTGTATCAGGATCCTGCCGGATGTGAATGGGGTTTTCACAGTTTACAGGATCCTGCCAGGTGTGTATGGGGTATCACAGTGTATCGGGATCCTGCCAGGTGTGTTTGGGGGTTTCACAGTGGATCAGGTTCCTTCCAGGTGTGTATGGGGTATCACAGTTTATAAGGATCCTTCCAGGTGTGCATGGGGTTTCACAGTGCATCAGGATACTGCCAGGTGTGTATGGGGTTTCACAGTGGATCAGGATCCTGCCATGTGTGTATGGGGGTTTCACAGTGGATCAGGATCCTGCCAGGTGTGTATGGGGTTTCACAGTGTATCAGGATCCTGCCATGTGTGTATGGGGGTTTCGCAGTCTATCAGGATCCTGCCAGATGTGTTTGGGGGTTTCAAGGTTTATCAGGATCCTGCCAGGTGTGCATGCGGTTTCACAGTGTATCAGGATCCTGCCGGATGTGAATGGGGTTTTCACAGTGTGTCAGGATCCTGCCAGGTGTGTCTGGGGTTTTAACAGTGGATCCGGATCCTGCCAGGTGTGTATGGGGGTTTCACAGTGTATCAGGATCCTTCCAGATGTGTATGGGGTTTTCACAGCGTATCAGGATCCTGCCAGGTGTGTCTGGGGATATCACAGTGGATCAGGATCCTGCCATGTGTGTATGGGGTTTCACAGTGTATCAGGATCCTGCCAGGTGTGTATGGGGTTTCACAGTGCATCAGGATCCTGCCAGGTGTGTATGGGGTTTCACACTGCATCAGGATCCTGCCAGGTGTGTATGGGGTTTTCACAGTGTATCAGGATACTGACATATGTGAATGGGTCTTCACTGAGCATCAGGAAACTGCCAGGTGTGTACGGGGTTTTCACAGTGTATCAGGCTCCTGCCAGGTGTGTACGGGGGTTTCACAGATTATCAGGATCCTGCCAGGTGTGTATGGGTGTTTCGCAGTTCATCAGGATCCTGCCAGGTGTGTCTGGGGTTTTCGCAGAGGATCAGGTTCCTGCCAGGTGCATACGGGGTTTTCACAATATATCAGGATCCTGCCAGGTGTGTACGGGGTTTCACAGAGGATCAGGATGCTGCCATGTGTGTACGGTGTTTTCACATTCTATCAGGATACTGCCAGGTGTGTATGGGGGTTTCAACGCTAAAAGGATACTGCCAGGTGTGTATGGGGGTTTCACAGTCTATCAGGATCCTGCCAGGTGTTTTTGGGGTTATCAAAGTTTATCAGGATCCTGCCAGGTGTGTATGGGATTTTCACAGTGCATCAGGATCCTGCCAGGTGTGTACGGCGTTTTCACAGTGGATCAGGATCCTGCCAGGTGTGTATGGGAGTTTCACTTTTTATCAGGATCCTGCCAAGTGTGTGTGGGGGTTTCACTGTTTATCAGGATCCTGCCAGGTGTGTATGGGGGTTTCACAGTTTATCAGGATCCTGCCAGATGTGGATGTGGTTTTCACAGTGGGTCTGGATCCTGCCAGGTGTGTATGGGGTTTTCACAGTTTATCAGGATCCTGCCAGGTGTGTATGGCGTTTTCACAGTGGATCAGGATCCTGCCAGGTGTGTATGGGGTTTTCACAGTGTATCAGGATCTGCCAGGTGTGTATGGAGTTTCACAGTGCATCAGGATCCTGCCAAGTGTGTACGGGGTTTTCACAGTGGATCAGGATCCTGCCAGGTGTGCATGGGGATTTCACAGTGGATCAGGATCCTGCCAGGTGTGTATGGGGTTTTCACAGTGTATCAGGATCCTTCCAGGTGTGTATGGGTTTTTCACAGTGTCTCAGGATCCAGCCACGTGTGTATGGGAGTTTCACAGTGGATCAGGATACTGCCAGTTGTGTATGGAGTTTCACAGTGTATCAGGATCCTGCCAGGTGTTTATGGGGTTTCACAGTGTATCAGGATCCTGCCAGGTCAGTATGGGGTTTTCACAGTGTATCAGGATACTGCCATATGTGAATGGGGCTTCACTGAGCATCAGGAAACTGCCAGGTGTGAACGGGGTTTTCACAGTGTATCAGGCTCCTGCCAGGTGTGTATGGGGTTTCACAGTGTATCAGGATCCTGCCAGGTGTGTATGGGAGTTTCACAGTGGATCAGGATCCTGACAGGTGTGTATGGGGTATCACAGTGTAACAGGATCCAGCCACGTGTGTATGGGAGTTTCACAGTGGATCAGGATCCTGCCAGTTGTGTATGGCGTTTCACAGTGTTTCAGGATCCTGCCAGGTGTGTATGGGGTTTTCACAGAGTATCAGGATCTGCCAGATGTGTATGGAGTTTCACAGTGGATCAGGATCCTGCCAGGTTTGTATGGGGTTTTCACAGAGCACCAGGATCCTGCCAGATGTGTCTGGGGTATCACATGTGTATCAGGATCGTTCCAGGTGTGTATGGGCGTTTCACGTTGGATCAGTATCCTGCCAGGTGTGTATGGGGTTTCACAGTGTATCAGGATCCTGCCGGATGTGAATGGGGTTTTCACAGTTTACAGGATCCTGCCAGGTGTGTATGGGGTATCACAGTGTATCGGGATCCTGCCAGGTGTGTTTGGGGGTTTCACAGTGGATCAGGTTCCTGCCAGGTGTGTATGGGGTATCACAGTTTATCAGGATCCTTCCAGGTGTGCATGGGGTTTCACAGTGCATCAGGATACTGCCAGGTGTGTATGGGGTTTCACAGTGGATCAGGATCCTGCCATGTGTGTATGGGGGTTTCACAGTGGATCAGGATCCTGCCAGGTGTGTATGGGGTTTCACAGTGTATCAGGATCCTGCCATGTGTGTATGGGGGTTTCGCAGTCTATCAGGATCCTGCCAGATGTGTTTGGGGGTTTCAAGGTTTATCAGGATCCTGCCAGGTGTGCATGCGGTTTCACAGTGTATCAGGATCCTGCCGGATGTGAATGGGGTTTTCACAGTGTGTCAGGATCCTGCCAGGTGTGTCTGGGGTTTTAACAGTGGATCCGGATCCTGCCAGGTGTGTATGGGGGTTTCACAGTGTATCAGGATCCTTCCAGATGTGTATGGGGTTTTCACAGCGTATCAGGATCCTGCCAGGTGTGTCTGGGGATATCACAGTGGATCAGGATCCTGCCATGTGTGTATGGGGTTTCACAGTGTATCAGGATCCTGCCAGGTGTGTATGGGGTTTCACAGTGCATCAGGATCCTGACAGGTGTGTATGGGGTTTCACACTGCATCAGGATCCTGCCAGGTGTGTATGGGGTTTTCACAGTGTATCAGGATACTGACATATGTGAATGGGTCTTCACTGAGCATCAGGAAACTGCCAGGTGTGTACGGGGTTTTCACAGTGTATCAGGCTCCTGCCAGGTGTGTACGGGGGTTTCACAGATTATCAGGATCCTGCCAGGTGTGTATGGGTGTTTCGCAGTTCATCAGGATCCTGCCAGGTGTGTCTGGGGTTTTCGCAGAGGATCAGGATGCTGCCATGTGTGTACGGTGTTTTCACATTCTATCAGGATACTGCCAGGTGTGTATGGGGGTTTCAACGCTAAAAGGATACTGCCAGGTGTGTATGGGGGTTTCACAGTCTATCAGGATCCTGCCAGGTGTGTTTGGGGTTATCAAAGTTTATCAGGATCCTGCCAGGTGTGTACGGCGTTTTCACAGTGGATCAGGATCCTGCCAGGTGTGTATGGGAGTTTCACTTTTTATCAGGATCCTGCCAAGTGTGTGTGGGGGTTTCACTGTTTATCAGGATCCTGCCAGGTGTGTATGGGGGTTTCACAGTTTATCAGGATCCTGCCAGATGTGTATGTGGTTTTCACAGTGGGTCTGGATCCTGCCAGGTGTGTATGGGGTTTTCACAGTTTATCAGGATCCTGCCAGGTGTGTATGGCGTTTTCACAGTGGATCAGGATCCTGCCAGGTGTGTATGGGGTTTTCACAGTGTATCAGGATCTGCCAGGTGTGTATGGAGTTTCACAGTGCATCAGGATCCTGCCAAGTGTGTACGGGGTTTTCACAGTGGATCAGGATCCTGCCAGGTGTGCATGGGGATTTCACAGTGGATCAGGATCCTGCCAGGTGTGTATGGGGTTTTCACAGTGTTCAGGATCCTTCCAGGTGTGTATGGGTTTTTCACAGTGTCTCAGGATCCAGCCACGTGTGTATGGGAGTTTCACAGTGGATCAGGATACTGCCAGTTGTGTATGGAGTTTCAAAGTGTATCAGGATCCTGCCAGGTGTTTATGGGGTTTCACAGTGTATCAGGATCCTGCCAGGTCAGTATGGGGTTTTCACAGTGTATCAGGATACTGCCATATGTGAATGGGGCTTCACTGAGCATCAGGAAACTGCCAGGTGTGAACGGGGTTTTCACAGTGTATCAGGCTCCTGCCAGGTGTGTACGGGGGTTTCACAGATTATCAGTATCCTGCCAGGTGTGTATGGGGTTTCACAGTGCATCAGGATCCTGCCAGGTGTTTATGGGGTTTCACAGTGTATCAGGATCCTGCCAGGTGTGTATGGGAGTTTCACAGTGGATCAGGATCCTGACAGGTGTGTATGGTGTTTCACAGTGTAACAGGATCCAGCCACGTGTGTATGGGAGTTTCACAGTGGATCAGGATCCTGCCAGTTGTGTATGGCGTTTCACAGTGTTTCAGGATCCTGCCAGGTGTGTATGGGGTTTTCACAGAGTATCAGGATCTGCCAGATGTGTATGGAGTTTCACAGTGGATCAGGATCCTGCCAGGTTTGTATGGGGTTTTCACAGAGCACCAGGATCCTGCCAGATGTGTCTGGGGTATCACATGTGTATCAGGATCGTTCCAGGTGTGTATGGGCGTTTCACAGTGGATCAGGATCCTGCCAGGTGTGTATGGGGTTTCACAGTGTATCAGGATCCTGCCGGATGTGAATGGGGTTTTCACAGTCTACAGGATCCTGCCAGCTGTGTATGGGGTATCACAGTGTATCGGGATCCTGCCAGGTGTGTATGGGGGTTTCACAGTGGATCAGGATCCTGCCAGGTGTGTATGGGGTATCACAGTTTATAAGGATCCTTCCAGGTGTGTATTGGGTTTTCACAGTGTGTCAGGATCCTGCCAGGTGTGTATGGGTTTTCGCAGTGCATCAGGATCTTGCCAGGTGTGTATGGGGATTCAATTTGCATCAGGATCCTGCCAGGTGTGTATGGGGTTTCACAGTGTATCAGGACCTGCCAGGTGTGTATGGGGGTTTCACAGTGGATCAGGATTCTGCCAGGTATGTATGGGGTTTCACAGTGCATCAGGATCCTGCCAGGTGTGAATGGGGTTTTCACAGTGCATCAGGATCCTGCCAGGTGTGTCTGGGGTTTCACAGTGTTTCGGGATCCTCCCAGGTGTGTATGGGGTTTTAACAGAGGATCAGTATCCTGCCAGGTGTGTATGGGGTTTCACAGTGCATCAGGATCCTGCCAAGTGTGCATGGGGTTTCACAGTGTATCAGGATCCTGCCAGGTGTGTATGAGGGTTTCACAGTGTCTCAGGATCCTGCCAGGTGTGCATGGGGTTTCACAGTGCATCAGGATACTGCCAGGTGTGTATGGGGTTTCACAGTGGATCAGGATCCTGCCATGTGTGTATGGGGGTTTCACAGTGGATCAGGATCCTGCCAGGTGTGTATGGGGTTTCACAGTGTATCAGGATCCTGCCATGTGTGTATGGGGGTTTCGCAGTCTATCAGGATCCTGCCAGATGTGTTTGGGGGTTTCAAGGTTTATCAGGATCCTGCCAGGTGTGCATGCGGTTTCACAGTGTATCAGGATCCTGCCGGATGTGAATGGGGTTTTCACAGTGTGTCAGGATCCTGCCAGGTGTGTCTGGGGTTTTAACAGTGGATCCGGATCCTGCCAGGTGTGTATGGGGGTTTCACAGTGTATCAGGATCCTTCCAGATGTGTATGGGGTTTTCACAGCGTATCAGGATCCTGCCAGGTGTGTCTGGGGATATCACAGTGGATCAGGATCCTGCCATGTGTGTATGGGGTTTCACAGTGTATCAGGATCCTGCCAGGTGTGTATGGGGTTTCACAGTGCATCAGGATCCTGACAGGTGTGTATGGGGTTTCACACTGCATCAGGATCCTGCCAGGTGTGTATGGGGTTTTCACAGTGTATCAGGATACTGACATATGTGAATGGGTCTTCACTGAGCATCAGGAAACTGCCAGGTGTGTACGGGGATTTCACAGTGTATCAAGCTCCTGCCAGGTGTGTACGGGGGTTTCACAGATTATCAGGATCCTGCCAGGTGTGTATGGGTGTTTCGCAGTTCATCAGGATCCTGCCAGGTGTGTCTGGGGTTTTCGCAGAGGATCAGGTTCCTGCCAGGTGCATACGGGGTTTTCACAATATATCAGGATCCTGCCAGGTGTTTACGGGGTTTCACAGAGGATCAGGATGCTGCCATGTGTGTACGGTGTTTTCACATTCTATCAGGATACTGCCAGGTGTGTATGGGGGTTTCAACGCTAAAAGGATACTGCCAGGTGTGTATGGGGGTTTCACAGTCTATCAGGATCCTGCCTGGTGTGTTTGGGGTTATCAAAGTTTATCAGGATCCTGCCAGGTGTGTATGGGATTTTCACAGTGCATCAGGATCCTGCCAGGTGTGTACGGCGTTTTCACAGTGGATCAGGATCCTGCCAGGTGTGTCTGGGAGTTTCACTTTTTATCAGGATCCTGCCAAGTGTGTATGGGGGTTTCACTGTTTATCAGGATCCTGCCAGGTGTGTATGGGGGTTTCACAGTTTATCAGGATCCTGCCAGATGTGTATGTGGTTTTCACAGTGGGTCTGGATCCTGCCAGGTGTGTATGGGGTTTTCACAGTTTATCAGGATCCTGCCAGGTGTGTATGGCGTTTTCACAGTGGATCAGGATCCTGCCAGGTGTGTATGGGGTTTTCACAGTGTATCAGTATCTGCCAGGTGTGTATGGAGTTTCACAGTGCATCAGGATCCTGCCAAGTGTGTACGGGGTTTTCACAGTGGATCAGGATCCTGCCAGGTGTGCATGGGGATTTCACAGTGGATCAGGATCCTGCCAGGTGTGTATGGGGTTTTCACAGTGTATCAGGATCCTTCCAGGTGTGTATGGGTTTTTCACAGTGTCTCAGGATCCAGCCACGTGTGTATGGGAGTTTCACAGTGGATCAGGATACTGCCAGTTGTGTATGGAGTTTCACAGTGTATCAGGATCCTGCCAGGTGTTTATGGGGTTTCACAGTGTATCAGGGTCCTGCCAGGTGTGTATGTGGTTTTCACATTGTATCAGGATACTGCCATATGTGAATAGGGCTTCACTGAGCATCAGGAAACTGCCAGGTGTGAACGGGGTTTTCACAGTGTATCAGGCTCCTGCCAGGTGTGTACGGGGGTTTCACAGATTATCAGGATCCTGCCAGGTGTGTATGGGTGTTTCGCAGTTCATCAGGATCCTGCCAGGTGTGTCTGGGGTTTTCGCAGAGGATCAGGTTCCTGCCAGGTGCATACGGGGTTTTCACAATATATCAGGATCCTGCCAGGTGTGTGCGGGGTTTCACAGAGGATCAGGTTGCTGCCAAGTGTGTACGGGGTTTTCACATTCTATCAGGATACTGCCAGGTGTGTATGGGGGTTTCAACGCTAAAAGGATACTGCCAGGTGTGTATGGGGGTTTCACAGTCTATCAGGATCCTGTCAGGTGTGTTTGGGGGTATCGAAGATTATCAGGATCCTGACAGGTGTGTACGGGGTTTTCACAGTGCATCAGGATCCTGCCAGGTGTGTACGGCGTTTTCACAGTGGATCAGGATCCTGCCAGGTGTGCATGGGGATTTCACAGTGGATCAGGATCCTGCCAGGTGTGTATGGGGATTTCACAGTGGATCAGGATGCTGCCAGGTGTGTATGGGAGTTTCACTTTTTATCAGGATCCTGCCAAGTGTGTATGGGGGTTTCACAGTTTATGAGGATCCTGCCAGGTGCGTATGGGGGTTTCACAGTTTATCAGGATCCTGCCAGGTGTGTATGTGGTTTTCACAGTGGGTCAGGATCCTGCCAGGTGTCTATGGGGTTTCACAGTGTATCAGGATCCTGCCAGGTGTGTATGGGGTTTCACAGTGTATCAAGTTCCTGCCACGTGTGCAAGGGGGTTTCACAGTGGATCACGATCCTGCCAGGTGTGTATGGGGTTTCACAGCGTATCAGCATCCTGCCAGGTGTGTATGTGGTTTCACAGTGTATCAGCTCCCTGCCGGATGTGAAAGTGGATTTCACAGCGTATCAGGATCCTGCCAGGTGTGTATGGGGTTTCACAGTGTATCAGAATCCTGCCACGTGTGTTTGAGGTTTTCACAGTGGATCAGGATCCTGCCAGGTGTGTTTGGGGTTTCACTGTGTATCAGGGTCCTGCCAGGTTTGTATGGGGTTTCACAGTGTATCAGGGTCCTGCCAGATGTGTATGGGGTTTTCACAGTGCATCAGTATCCTGCCAGGTGTGTATGGGGTTTCACAGTGTATCAGGATCCTGCCAGGTGTGTTTGGGGTTTTCAGTGTATCAGAATCCTGCCAGGAGTGACTGGGGTTTCACAGTGGATCAGAATCCTGCCAGGTGTGAATGGGATTTTCACTGTGTATCAGGAACCTGCCAGGTGTGTATGGGGGTTTCACCGTTTATCAGGTCTTGCCAGGTGTGGATGTGGGTTTCACAGTGTATCAGGATCCTACCACGTGTGTATGGGGGTTTCACAGTGGTTCAGGATCCTGCCAGGTGTGTATGGGGTTTTCACTGTGTATCAGGATTCTGCCAGGCGTGAATGGGGCTTCACAGTGGATCAGGATCCTGCCAGGTGTGTATGGGGTTTTCACAGTGATCAGGATCCTGCCAGGTGTGTATGGGGTTTCACAGTGTATCAGGATCCTGCCAGATGTGAATGGGGTTTCACTGTGTATCAGGATTCCTGCCAGGTGTGAATGGGGCTTTGCTGTGTTTCATGATCCTGCCAGGTGTGTATGGGGGTTTCACAGTTTAGCAGGATCCTACCAGGTGTCTATGTGGTTTTCACAGTGGGTCAGGATCCTGCCAGGTGTGTATGGGGTTTTCACAGTTTATCAGGATCCTGCCAGGTGTGTATGGCGTTTTCACAGTGGATCAGCATCGTGCCAGGTGTGTATGGGGTTTTCACAGTGTATCAGGATCTGCCAGGTGTGTATGGAGTTTCACAGTGTATCAGGATCCTGCCATGGTATATGGGGTTTCACAGTGCATCAGGATCCTGCCAGGTGTGTGCGGGGTTTTCACAGTGGATCAGGATCCTGCCAGGTGTGCATGGGGATTTCACAGTGGATCAGGATCCTTCCAGGTGTGTATGGGTTTTTCACAGTGTCTCAGGATCCTGCCAGGTGTGTATGGGGTTTCACAGTGTATCAGGATCCTGCCAGGTGTGTATGGGGTTTCACAGTGTTTCGGGATCCTGCCAGGTGTGTATGGGGTATTCGCAGTGGATCAGGATCCTGCCAGGTGTGTATGAATTTCCCAGTGTATCAGGATCCTGCCAGGTGTGTATGGGGTTTTCACAGTGTATCAGGATCCTGCCAGGTGTGTATGGGGGTTTCTCAGTGGATCAGGATCCTGCCAGGTGTGTATGGGGTTTCACAGTGCATCAGGATCCTTCCAGGTGTGTATGGGGTTTTCGCAGTGTATCAGGATCCAGCCAGGTGAGTATGGGGTTTCACAGTGTATCAGGATCCTGCCAGGTGTGTATGGGGTTTCACAGTGTATCAGGATCCTGCTAGGTGTGTATGGGGGTTTCACAGTGGATCAGGATCTGCCAGGTGTGTATGGGGCTTCACAGTTTATCAGGTTCCTGCCACGTGTGCATGTGGGTTTCACAGTGGATCACGATCCTGCCAGGTGTGTATGGGGTTTGACAGCGTATCAGCATCCTGCCAGGTGTGTATGTGGTTTCACAGTGTATCAGGTTCCTGCCGGATGTGAATGGGGATTTCACAATGTATCAGGATCCTGCCAGGTGTGTATGGGGTTTTCACAGTGATCAGGATCCTGCCAGGTGTGTATGGGGTTTCACAGTGTATCAGGATCCTGCCAGATGTGAATGGGGTTTCACTGTGTATCAGGATTCCTGCCAGGTGTGAATGGGGCTTTGCTGTGTATCATGATCCTGCCAGGTGTGTATGGGGGTTTCACAGTTTATCAGGATCCTGCCAGGTGTCTATGTGGTTTTCACAGTGGGTCAGGATCCTGCCAGGTGTGTATGGGGTTTTCACAGTTTATCAGGATCCTGCCAGGTGTGTATGGGGGTTTCACAGTTTATCAGGATCCTGCCAGGTGTATGGCGTTTTCACAGTGGATCAGGATCCTGCCAGGTGTGTATGGGGTTTTCACAGTGTACCAGGATCTGCCAGGTGTGTATGGAGTATCACAGTGTATCAGGATCCTGCCAGGTGTGTATGGGATTTTCACATAGTATCAGGATCCTGCCAGGTTTCTATGGGGTTTCACAGTGATTCAGGATCCTGCCAGGTGTGTATGGGGGTTTCACATTGGATCAGGATCCTGCCAGGTGTGTATGGGGTTTCACAGTGTATCAGGATACTGCCAGGTGTTTACGGGGTTTTAACAGTGGAACAGGATCCTGCCAGGTGTGCATGGGGATTTCACAGTGGATCAGGATCCTTCCAGGTGTGCATGGGTTTTCACAGTGTCTCAGGATCCTGCCAGGTGTGTATGGGGGTTTCACAGTTGATCAGAATCCTGCCGGGTGTGTATGGGATTTCACATTGTATCAGGATCCTGCCAGGTGTGTATGGGGTTTCACAGTGTTTCGGGATCCTGCCAGGTGTGTATGGGGTATTCGCAGTGGATCAAGATCCTGCCAGGTGTGTATGTCGTTTCCCAGTGTATCAGGATCCTGCCAGGTGTGTATGGGGGTTTCTCAGTGGATCAGGATCCTGCCAGGTGTGTATGGGGTTTCACAGTGCATCAGGATCCTTCCAGGTGTGTATGGGGTTTTCGTAGTGTATCAGGATCCTGCCAGGTGAGTATGGGGTTTCACAGTGTATCAGGATCCTGCCAGGTGTGTATGGGGTTTCACAGTGTATCAGGATCCTGCTCGGTGTGTATGGGAGTTTCACAGTGGATCAGGATCTGCCAGGTGTGGATGGGGTTTCACAGTGTATCAGGTTCCTGCCACGTGTGCATGGGGTTTTCACAGTGATCAGGATCCTGCCAGGTGTGTATGGGGTTTCACAGTGTATCAGGATCCTGCCAGATGTGAATGGGGTTTCACTGTGTATCAGGATTCCTGCCAGGTGTGAATGGGGCTTTGCTGTGTATCATGATCCTGCCAGGTGTGTATGGGGGTTTCACAGTTTATCAGGATCCTGCCAGGTGTCTATGTGGTTTTCACAGTGGGTCAGGATCCTGCCAGGTGTGTATGGGGCTTTCACAGTTTATCAGGATCCTGCCAGGTGTGTATGGCGTTTTCACAGTTGATCAGGATCCTGCCAGTTGTGTATGGGGTTTTCACTGTGTATCATGATCCTGCCAGGTGTGCATGGGATTTTCACAGTGTATCAGGATCCTGCCAGGTGTGTATGGGGTTTTCACAGTGAATCAGGATCCTGCCAGGTGTGTGTGGGGTTTTCACAGTTTATCAGGCTCCTGCCAGGTGTTGATGGGGTTTTAACATTGTATCAGGATCCTACCAGGTGTGTATGGGGTTT
The DNA here is from genome assembly GCF_036365525.1 of Heterodontus francisci. Taxonomy (NCBI): domain Eukaryota; kingdom Metazoa; phylum Chordata; class Chondrichthyes; order Heterodontiformes; family Heterodontidae; genus Heterodontus; species Heterodontus francisci. The sequence goes on from NW_027141375.1 coordinate 1,628,682, forward strand.
TCACAATGTATCAGGATCCTGCCAGGTGTGTACGGGGTTTTCACTGTGGATCAGGATCCTGCCAGGTGTGCATGGGGATTTCACAGTGGATCAGGATCCTTCCAGGTGTGTATGGGTTTTTCACAGTGATCAGGATCCTGCCAGGTGTGTATGGGGTTTCACAGTGTATCAGGATCCTGCCAGATGTGAATGGGGTTTCACTGTGTGTCAGGATTCCTGCCAGGTGTGAATGGGGCTTTGCTGTGTTTCATGATCCTGCCAGGTGTGTATTGGGGTTTCACAGTTTAGCAGGATCCTACCAGGTGTCTATGTGGTTTTCACAGTGGGTCAGGATCCTGCCAGGTGTGTATGGGGTTTTCACAGTTTATCAGGATCCTGCCAGGTGTGTATGGCGTTTTCACAGTGGATCAGCATCGTGCCAGGTGTGTATGGGGTTTTCACAGTGTATCAGGATCTGCCAGGTGTGTATGGAGTTTCACAGTGAATCAGGATCCTGCCAGGTGTGTATGGGGTTTTCACATTGTATCAGGATCCTGCCAGGTTTCTATGGGGTTTCACAGTGTTTCAGGATCCTGCCAGGTGTGTATGGGGGTTTCACAGTGGATCAGGATCCTGCCATGGTGTATGGGGTTTCACAGTGCATCAGGATCCTGCCAGGTGTGTGCGGGGTTTTCACAGTGGATCAGGATCCTGCCAGGTGTGCATGGGGATTTCACAGTGGATCAGGATCCTTCCAGGTGTGTATGGGTTTTTCACAGTGTCTCAGGATCCTGCCAGGTGTGTATGGGGGTTTCACAGTTGATCAGAATCCTGCCGGGTGTGTATGGGGTTTCACAGTGTATCAGGATCCTTCCAGGTGTGTATGGGGTTTACACAGTGTATCAGGATCCTGCCAGGTGTGTATGGGGTTTCACAGTGTATCAGGATCCTGCCAGGTGTGTATGGGGTTTCACAGCGTTTCGGGATCCTGCCAGGTGTGCATGGGGATTTCACAGTGGATCAGGATCCTTCCAGGTGTGTATGGGTTTTTCACAGTGATCAGGATCCTGCCAGGTGTGTATGGGGTTTCACAGTGTATCAGGATCCTGCCAGATGTGAATGGGGTTTCACTGTGTGTCAGGATTCCTGCCAGGTGTGAATGGGGCTTTGCTGTGTTTCATGATCCTGCCAGGTGTGTATTGGGGTTTCACAGTTTAGCAGGATCCTACCAGGTGTCTATGTGGTTTTCACAGTGGGTCAGGATCCTGCCAGGTGTGTATGGGGTTTTCACAGTTTATCAGGATCCTGCCAGGTGTGTATGGCGTTTTCACAGTGGATCAGCATCGTGCCAGGTGTGTATGGGGTTTTCACAGTGTATCAGGATCTGCCAGGTGTGTATGGAGTTTCACAGTGAATCAGGATCCTGCCAGGTGTGTATGGGGTTTTCACATTGTATCAGGATCCTGCCAGGTTTCTATGGGGTTTCACAGTGTTTCAGGATCCTGCCAGGTGTGTATGGGGGTTTCACAGTGGATCAGGATCCTGCCATGGTGTATGGGGTTTCACAGTGCATCAGGATCCTGCCAGGTGTGTGCGGGGTTTTCACAGTGGATCAGGATCCTGCCAGGTGTGCATGGGGATTTCACAGTGGATCAGGATCCTTCCAGGTGTGTATGGGTTTTTCACAGTGTCTCAGGATCCTGCCAGGTGTGTATGGGGGTTTCACAGTTGATCAGAATCCTGCCGGGTGTGTATGGGGTTTCACAGTGTATCAGGATCCTTCCAGGTGTGTATGGGGTTTACACAGTGTATCAGGATCCTGCCAGGTGTGTATGGGGTTTCACAGTGTATCAGGATCCTGCCAGGTGTGTATGGGGTTTCACAGCGTTTCGGGATCCTGCCAGGTGTGTATGGGGTATTCGCAGTGGATCAGGATCCTGCCAGGTGTGTATGAATTTCCCAGTGTATCAGGATCCTGCCAGGTGTGTATGGGGTTTTCACAGTGCATCAGGATCCTGCCAGGTGTGTATGGGGGTTTCTCAGTGGATCAGGATCCTGCCAGGTGTGTATGGGGTTTCACAGTGCATCAGGATCCTTCCAGGTGTGTATGGGGTTTTCGCAGTGTATCAGGATCCTGCCAGGTGAGTATGGGGTTTCACAGTGTATCAGGATCCTGCCAGGTGTGTATGGGGTTTCACAGTGTATCAGGATCCTGCTAGGTGTGTATGGGGGTTTCACAGTGGATCAGGATCTGCCAGGTGTGTATGGGGCTTCACAGTGTATCAGGTTCCTGCCACGTGTGCATGTGGGTTTCACAGTGGATCACGATCCTGCCAGGTGTGTATGGGGTTTGACAGCGTATCAGCATCCTGCCAGGTGTGTATGTGGTTTCACAGTGTATCAGGTTCCTGCCGGATGTGAATGGGGATTTCACAATGTATCAGGATCCTGCCAGGTGTGTATGGGGTTTTCACAGTGATCAGGATCCTGCCAGGTGTGTATGGGGTTTCACAGTGTATCAGGATCCTGCCAGATGTGAATGGGGTTTCACTGTGTATCAGGATTCCTGCCAGGTGTGAATGGGGCTTTGCTGTGTATCATGATCCTGCCAGGTGTGTATGGGGGTTTCACAGTTTATCAGGATCCTGCCAGGTGTCTATGTGGTTTTCACAGTGGGTCAGGATCTTGCCAGGTGTGTATGGGGTTTTCACAGTTTATCAGGATCCTGCCAGGTGTGTATGGGGGTTTCACAGTTTATCAGGATCCTGCCAGGTGTATGGCGTTTTCACAGTGGATCAGGATCCTGTCAGGTGTGTATGGGGTTTTCACAGTGTACCAGGATCTGCCAGGTGTGTATGGAGTATCACAGTGTATCAGGATCCTGCCAGGTGTGTATGGGATTTTCACATAGTATCAGGATCCTGCCAGGTTTCTATGGGGTTTCACAGTGATTCAGGATCCTGCCAGGTGTGTATGGGGGTTTCACATTGGATCAGGATCCTGCCAGGTGTGTATGGGGTTTCACAGTGTATCAGGATCCTGCCAGGTGTGTACGGGGTTTTCACAGTGGAACAGGATCCTGCCAGGTGTGCATGGGGATTTCACAGTGGATCAGGATCCTTCCAGGTGTGCATGGGTTTTCACAGTGTCTCAGGATCCTGCCAGGTGTGTATGGGGGTTTCACAGTTGATCAGAATCCTGCCGGGTGTGTATGGGATTTCACATTGTATCAGGATCCTGCCAGGTGTGTATGGGGTTTCACAGTGTTTCGGGATCCTGCCAGGTGTGTATGGGGTATTCGCAGTGGATCAAGATCCTGCCAGGTGTGTATGGCGTTTCCCAGTGTATCAGGATCCTGCCAGGTGTGTATGGGGTTTTCACAGTGTATCAGTATCCTGCCAGGTGTGTATGGGGGTTTCTCAGTGGATCAGTATCCTGCCAGGTGTGTATGGGGTTTCACAGTGCATCAGGATCCTTCCAGGTGTGTATGGGGTTTTCGCAGTGTATCAGGATCCTGCCAGGTGAGTATGGGGTTTCACAGTGTATCAGGATCCTGCCAGGTGTGTATGGGGTTTCACAGTGTATCAGGATCCTGCTAGGTGTGTATGGGGTTTCACAGTGTATCAGACTCCTGCCACGTGAGTTTGAGGTTTTCACAGTGGATCAGGATCCTGCCAGGTGTGTATGGAGTTTCACTTTGGATCAGGATCCTGCCAGGTGTGTTTGGGGTTTCACTGTGTATCAGGGTCCTGCTAGGTTTGTATGGGGTTTCACAGTGTATCAGGGTCCTGCCAGATGTGTATGGGGTTTTCACAGTGCATCAGTATCCTGCCAGGTGTGTATGGGGTTTCACATTGTATCAGGATCCTGCCAGGTGTGTTTGGGGTTTTCAGTGTATCAGAATCCTGCCAGGAGTGACTGGGGTTTCACAGTGGATCAGAATCCTGCCAGGTGTGAATGGGATTTTCACAGTGTATCAGGAACCTGCCAGGTGTGTATGGGGGTTTCACCGTTTCTCACGTCTTGCCAGGTGTGGATGTGGGTTTCACAGTGTATCCGGATCCTACCACGTGTGTATGGGGGTTTCACAGTGGTTCAGGATCCTGCCAGGTGTGTATGGGGTTTTCACTGTGCATCAGGATTCTGCCAGGCGTGAATGGGGCTTCACAGTGGATCAGGATCCTGCCAGGTGTGTATGGGGTTTTCACAGTGATCAGGATCCTGCCAGGTGTGGATGGGGTTTCACAGTGTATCAGGATCCTGCCAGATGTGAATGGGGTTTCACTGTGTATCAGGATTCCTGCCAGGTGTGAATGGGGTTTCGCTGTGTATCATGATCCTGCCAGGTGTGTATGGGGGTTTCACAGTTTATCAGGATCCTGCCAGGTGTCTATGTGGTTTTCACAGTGGGTCAGGATCCTGCCAGGTGTGTATGGGGTTTTCACAGTTTATCAGGATCCTGCCAGGTGTGTATGGGGGTTTCACAGTTTATCAGGATCCTGCCAGGTGTATGGCGTTTTCACAGTGGATCAGGATCCTGCCAGGTGTGTATGGGGTTTTCACAGTGTACCAGGATCTGCCAGGTGTGTATGGAGTATCACAGCGTATCAGGATCCTGCCAGGTGTGTATGGGATTTTCACATAGTATCAGGATCCTGCCAGGTTTCTATGGGGTTTCACAGTGATTCAGGATCCTGCCAGGTGTGTATGGGGGTTTCACATTGGATCAGGATCCTGCCAGGTGTGTATGGGGTTTCACAGTGTATCAGGATCCTGCCAGGTGTGTACGGGGTTTTCACAGTGGAACAGGATCCTGCCAGGTGTGCATGGGGATTTCACAGTGGATCAGGATCCTTCCAGGTGTGCATGGGTTTTCACAGTGTCTCAGGATCCTGCCAGGTGTGTATGGGGGTTTCACAGTTGATCAGAATCCTGCCGGGTGTGTATGGGATTTCACATTGTATCAGGATCCTGCCAGGTGTGTATGGGGTTTCACAGTGTTTCGGGATCCTGCCAGGTGTGTATGGGGTATTCGCAGTGGATCAAGATCCTGCCAGGTGTGTATGGCGTTTCCCAGTGTATCAGGATCCTGCCAGGTGTGTATGGGGGTTTCTCAGTGGATCAGGATCCTGCCAGGTGTGTATGGGGTTTCACAGTGCATCAGGATCCTTCCAGGTGTGTATGGGGTTTTCGTAGTGTATCAGGATCCTGCCAGGTGAGTATGGGGTTTCACAGTGTATCAGGATCCTGCCAGGTGTGTATGGGGTTTCACAGTGTATCAGGATCCTGCTCGGTGTGTATGGGAGTTTCACAGTGGATCAGGATCTGCCAGGTGTGGATGGGGTTTCACAGTGTATCAGGTTCCTGCCACGTGTGCATGGGGTTTTCACAGTGATCAGGATCCTGCCAGGTGTGTATGGGGTTTCACAGTGTATCAGGATCCTGCCAGATGTGAATGGGGTTTCACTGTGTATCAGGATTCCTGCCAGGTGTGAATGGGGCTTTGCTGTGTATCATGATCCTGCCAGGTGTGTATGGGGGTTTCACAGTTTATCAGGATCCTGCCAGGTGTCTATGTGGTTTTCACAGTGGGTCAGGATCCTGCCAGGTGTGTATGGGGCTTTCACAGTTTATCAGGATCCTGCCAGGTGTGTATGGCGTTTTCACAGTTGATCAGGATCCTGCCAGGTGTGTATGGGGTTTTCACTGTGTATCATGATCCTGCCAGGTGTGCATGGGATTTTCACAGTGTATCAGGATCCTGCCAGGTGTGTATGGGGTTTTCACAGTGAATCAGGATCCTGCCAGGTGTGTGTGGGGTTTTCACAGTTTATCAGGCTCCTGCCAGGTGTTGATGGGGTTTTAACATTGTATCAGGATCCTACCAGGTGTGTATGGGGTTTTCACAATGTATCAGGATCCTGCCAGGTGTGTACGGGGTTTTCACTGTGGATCAGGATCCTGCCAGGTGTGCATGGGGATTTCACAGTGGATCAGGATCCTTCCAGGTGTGTATGGGTTTTTCACAGTGATCAGGATCCTGCCAGGTGTGTATGGGGTTTCACAGTGTATCAGGATCCTGCCAGATGTGAATGGGGTTTCACTGTGTATCAGGATTCCTGCCAGGTGTGAATGGGGCTTTGCTGTGTTTCATGATCCTGCCAGGTGTGTATGGGGGTTTCACAGTTTAGCAGGATCCTACCAGGTGTCTATGTGGTTTTCACAGTGGGTCAGGATCCTGCCAGGTGTGTATGGGGTTTTCACAGTTTATCAGGATCCTGCCAGGTGTGTATGGCGTTTTCACAGTGGATCAGCATCGTGCCAGGTGTGTATGGGGTTTTCACAGTGTATCAGGATCTGCCAGGTGTGTATGGAGTTTCACAGTGTATCAGGATCCTGCCAGGTGTGTATGGGGTTTTCACATTGTATCAGGATCCTGCCAGGTTTCTATGGGGTTTCACAGTGTTTCAGGATCCTGCCAGGTGTGTATGGGGGTTTCACAGTGGATCAGGATCCTGCCATGGTGTATGGGGTTTCACAGTGCATCAGGATCCTGCCAGGTGTGTGCGGGGTTTTCACAGTGGATCAGGATCCTGCCAGGTGTGCATGGGGATTTCACAGTGGATCAGGATCCTTCCAGGTGTGTATGGGTTTTTCACAGTGTCTCAGGATCCTGCCAGGTGTGTATGGGGGTTTCACAGTTGATCAGAATCCTGCCGGGTGTGTATGGGGTTTCACAGTGTATCAGGATCCTTCCAGGTGTGTATGGGGTTTACACAGTGTATCAGGATCCTGCCAGGTGTGTATGGGGTTTCACAGTGTATCAGGATCCTGCCAGGTGTGTATGGGGTTTCACAGCGTTTCGGGATCCTGCCAGCTGTGTATGGGGTATTCGCAGTGGATCAGGATCCTGCCAGGTGTGTATGAATTTCCCAGTGTATCAGGATCCTGCCAGGTATGTATGGGGTTTTCACAGTGTATCAGGATCCTGCCAGGTGAGTATGGGCGTTTCTCAGTGGATCAGGATCCTGCCAGGTGTGTATGGGGTTTCACAGTGCATCAGGATCCTTCCAGGTGTGTATGGGGTTTTCGCAGTGTATCAGGATCCTGCCAGGTGAGTATGGGGTTTCACAGTGTATCAGGATCCTGCCAGGTGTGTATGGGGTTTCACAGTGTATCAGGATCCTGCTAGGTGTGTATGGGGGTTTCACAGTGGATCAGGATCTGCCAGGTGTGTATGGGGCTTCACAGTGTATCAGGTTCCTGCCACGTGTGCATGTGGGTTTCACAGTGGATCACGATCCTGCCAGGTGTGTATGGGGTTTGACAGCGTATCAGCATCCTGCCAGGTGTGTATGTGGTTTCACAGTGTATCAGGTTCCTGCCGGATGTGAATGGGGATTTCACAATGTATCAGGATCCTGCCAGGTGTGTATGGGGTTTTCACAGTGATCAGGATCCTGCCAGGTGTGTATGGGGTTTCACAGTGTATCAGGATCCTGCCAGATGTGAATGGGGTTTCACTGCGTATCAGGATTCCTGCCAGGTGTGAATGGGGCTTTGCTGTGTATCATGATCCTGCCAGGTGTGTATGGGGGTTTCACAGTTTATCAGGATCCTGCCAGGTGTCTATGTGGTTTTCACAGTGGGTCAGGATCCTGCCAGGTGTGTATGGGGTTTTCACAGTTTATCAGGATCCTGCCAGGTGTGTATGGGGGTTTCACAGTTTATCAGGATCCTGCCAGGTGTATGGCGTTTTCACAGTGGATCAGGATCCTGCCAGGTGTGTATGGGGTTTTCACAGTGTACCAGGATCTGCCAGGTGTGTATGGAGTATCACAGTGTATCAGGATCCTGCCAGGTGTGTATGGGATTTTCACATAGTATCAGGATCCTGCCAGGTTTCTATGGGGTTTCACAGTGATTCAGGATCCTGCCAGGTGTGTATGGGGGTTTCACATTGGATCAGGATCCTGCCAGGTGTGTATGGGGTTTCACAGTGTATCAGGATCCTGCCAGGTGTGTACTGGGTTTTCACAGTGGAACAGGATCCTGCCAGGTGTGCATGGGGATTTCACAGTGGATCAGGATCCTTCCAGGTGTGCATGGGTTTTCACAGTGTCTCAGGATCCTGCCAGGTGTGTATGGGGGTTTCACAGTTGATCAGAATCCTGCCGGGTGTGTATGGGATTTCACATTGTATCAGGATCCTGCCAGGTGTGTATGGGGTTTCACAGTGTTTCGGGATCCTGCCAGGTGTGTATGGGGTATTCGCAGTGGATCAAGATCCTGCCAGGTGTGTATGGCGTTTCCCAGTGTATCAGGATCCTGCCAGGTGTGTATGGGGTTTTCACAGTGTATCAGGATCCTGCCAGGTGTGTATGGGGGTTTCTCAGTGGATCAGGATCCTGCCAGGTGTGTATGGGGTTTCACAGTGCATCAGGATCCTTCCAGGTGTGTATGGGGTTTTCGCAGTGTATCAGGATCCTGCCAGGTGAGTATGGGGTTTCACAGTGTATCAGGATCCTGCCAGGTGTGTATGGGGTTTCACAGTGTATCAGGATCCTGCTAGGTGTGTATGGGAGTTTCACAGTGGATCAGGATCTGCCAGGTGTGGATGGGGTTTCACAGTGTATCAGGTTCCTGCCACGTGTGCATGGGGTTTTCACAGTGATCAGGATCCTGCCAGGTGTGTATGGGGTTTCACAGTGTATCAGGATCCTGCCAGATGTGAATGGGGTTTCACTGTGTATCAGGATTCCTGCCAGGTGTGAATGGGGTTTCGCTGTGTATCATGATCCTGCCAGGTGTGTATGGGGGTTTCACAGTTTATCAGGATCCTGCCAGGTGTCTATGTGGTTTTCACAGTGGGTCAGGATCCTGCCAGGTGTGTATGGGGCTTTCACAGTTTATCAGGATCCTGCCAGGTGTGTATGGCGTTTTCACAGTTGATCAGGATCCTGCCAGGTGTGTATGGGGTTTTCACTGTGTATCATGATCCTGCCAGGTGTGCATGGGATTTTCACAGTGTATCAGGATCCTGCCAGGTGTGTATGGGGTTTTCACAGTGAATCAGGATCCTGCCAGGTGTGTGTGGGGTTTTCACAGTTTATCAGGCTCCTGCCAGGTGTTGATGGGGTTTTAACATTGTATCAGGATCCTACCAGGTGTGTATGGGGTTTTCACAATCTATCAGGATCCTGCCAGGTGTGTACGGGGTTTTCACTGTGGATCAGGATCCTGCCAGGTGTGCATGGGGATTTCACAGAGGATCAGGATCCTTCCAGGTGTGTATGGGTTTTTCACAGTGTCTCAGGATCCTGCCAGGTGTGTATGGGGGTTTCACAGTTGATCAGAATCCTGCCGGGTCTGTATGGGGTTTCACAGTGTATCAGGATCCTTCCAGCTGTGTATGGGGTTTACACAGTGTATCAGGTTCCTGCCAGGTGTGTATGGGGTTTCACAGTTTATCAGGATCCTGCCAGGTGTGTATGGGGTTTCACAGTGTTTCGGGATCCTGCCAGGTGTGTATGGGGTATTCGCAGTGGATCAGGATCCTGCCAGGTGTGTATGGGGTTTCCCAGTGTATCAGGATCCTGCCAGGTGTGTCTGGGGTTTTCACAGTGTATCAGGATCCTGCCAGGTGTGTATGGGGGTTTCTCAGTGGATCAGGATCCTGCCAGGTGTGTATGGGGTCTCACAGTGCATCAGGATCCTTCCAGGTGTGTATGGGGTTTTCGCAGTGTATCAGGATCCTGCCAGGTGAGTATGGGGTTTCACAGTGTATCAGGATCCTGCCAGGTGTGTATGGGGTTTCACAGTGTATCAGGATCCTGCTAGCTGTGTATGGGGGTTTCACAGTGGATCAGGATCTGCCAGGTGTGTATGGGGTTTCACAGTGTATCAGGTTCCTGCCACGTGTGCATGGGGGTTTCACAGTGGATCACGATCCTGCCAGGTGTGTATGGGGTTTCACAGCGTATCAGCATCCTGCCAGGTGTGTATGTGGTTTCACAGTATATCAGGTTCCTGCCGGATGTGAATGGGGATTTCACAATGTATCAGGATCCTGCCAGGTGTGTATGGGGTTTCACAGTGTATCAGACTCCTGCCACGTGTGTTTGAGGTTTTCACAGTGGATCAGGATCCTGCCAGGTGTGTATGGAGTTTCACTTTGGATCAGGATCCTGCCAGGTGTGTTTGGGGTTTCACTGTGTATCAGGGTCCTGCCAGGTTTGTATGGGGTTTCACAGTGTATCAGGGTCCTGCCAGATGTGTATGGGTTTTTCACAGTGCATCAGTATCCTGCCAGGTGTGTATGGGGTTTCACAGTGTATCAGGATCCTGCCAGGTGTGTTTGGGGTTTCACTGTGTATCAGGGTCCTGCCAGGTTTGTATGGGGTTTCACAGTGTATCAGGGTCCTGCCAGATGTGTATGGGATTTTCACAGTGGATCAGAATCCTGCCAGGTGTGAATGGGAATTTCACAGTGTATCAGGAACCTGCCAGGTGTGTATGGGGGTTTCACCGTTTATCAGTTCTTGCCAGGTGTGGATGTGGGTTTCACAGTGTATCAGGATCCGACCACGTGTGTATGGGGGTTTCACAGTGGTTCAGGATCCTGCCAGGTGTGTATGGGGTTTTCACTGTGTATCAGGATTCTGCCAGGCGTGAATGGGGCTTCACAGTGGATCAGGATCCTGCCAGGTGTGTATGGGGTTTTCACAGTGATCAGGATCCTGCCAGGTGTGGATGGGGTTTCACAGTGTATCAGGATCCTGCCAGATGTGAATGGGGTTTCACTGTGTATCAGGATTCCTGCCAGGTGTGAATGGGGTTTCGCTTTGTATCATGATCCTGCCAGGTGTGTCTGGGGGTTTCACAGTTTATCAGGATCCTGCCAGGTGTCTATGTGGTTTTCACAGTGGGTCAGGATCCTGCCAGGTGTGTATGGGGTTTTCACAGTTTATCAGGATCCTGCCAGGTGTGTATGGCGTTTTCACAGTGGATCAGGATCCTGCCAGGTGTGTATGGGGTTTTCACAGTGTATCAGGAACTGCCAGGAGTGTATGGAGTTTCACAGTGTATCAGGATCCTGCCAGGTGTGTATGGGGTTTTCACATTGTATCAGGATCCTGCCAGGTTTCTATGGGGTTTCACAGTGTTTCAGGATCCTGCCAGGTGTGTATGGGGGTTTCACAGTGGATCAGGATCCTGCCAGCTGTGTATGGGGTTTCACAGAGCATCAGGATCCTGCCAGGTGTGTACGGGGTTTTCACAGTGGATCAGGATCCTGCCAGGTGTGCATGGGGATTTCACAGTGGATCAGGTTCCTGCCAGGTGTGTATGGGGTTTCACAGTGTTTCGGGATCCTGCCAGGTGTGTTTGGTGTATTCGCAGTGTATCAGGATCCTGCCAGGTGTGTATGGGGTTTCACATTGCATCAGGATCCTGCCAGGTGTGCATGGGGTTTCACTGAGTATCAGGATCCTGCCAGGTGTGTATGGGGTTTTCACAGTGTATCAGGATCCTGCCAGATGTGTATGGGGTTTCACTGTGCATCAGGAACCTGCCAGGTGTGTATGGGTTTTCACAGCGGATCAGGATCCTGCCAGGTTTGTATGGGGTTTCCCAGTGTATCAGGATCCTGCCAGGTGTGTATGGGGTTTTCACAGTGTATCAGGATCCTGCCAGGTGTGTATGGGGATTTCACATTGGATCAGGATGCTGCCAGGTGTGTATGGGAGTTTCACTTTTTATCATGATCCTGCCAAGTGTGTATGGGAGTTTCACAGTTTATCAGGATCCTGCCAGGTGTGTATGGGGGTTTCACAGTTTATCAGGATCCTGCCAGGTGTGCATGGGGTTTTCACAGTTTATCAGGATCCTGCCAGGTGTGTATGGCGTTTTCACAGTGGATCAGGATCCTGCCAGGTGTGTATGGGGTTTTCACAGTGTATCAGGATCCTGCCAGGTGTGTCCGGGGTTTTCACAGTGGATCAGGATCCTGCCAGGTGTGCATGGGGATTTCTTAGTGGATCAGGATCCTGCCAGGTGTGTATGGGGTTTTCACAGTGTATCAGGATCCTTCCAGGTGTGTATGGGTTTTTCAGTGTCTCAGGATCCAGCCACGTGTGTATGGGAGTTTCACAGTGGATCAGGATTCTGCCAGTTGTGTATGTAGTTTCACAGTGTATCAGGATCCTGCCAGGTGTTTATGGGGTTTCAAAGTGTATCAGGATCCTGCCAGGTGTGTATGGGGTTTTCACAGTGTATCAGGATACTGCCATATGTGAATGGGGCTTCACTGAGCATCAGGAAACTGCCAGGTGTGAACGGGGTTTTCACAGTGTATCAGGCTCCTGCCAGGTGTGTACGGGGGTTTCACAGATTATCAGGATCCTGCCAGGTGTGTATGGTTGTTTCGCAGTTCATCAGGATCCTGCCAGGTGTGTCTGGGGTTTTCGCAGAGGATCAGGTTCCTGCCAGGTGCATACGGGGTTTTCACAATATATCAGGATCCTGCCAGGTGTGTAGGGGTTTCACAGAGGATCAGGTTGCTGCCAAGTGTGTACGGGGTTTTCACATTCTATCAGGATACTGCCAGGTGTGTATGGGGGTTTCAACGCTAAAAGGATACTGCCACGTGTGTTTGGGGGTTTCACAGTCTATCAGGATCCTGCCAGGTGTGTTTGGGGGTATCAAAGTTTATCAGGATCCTGCCAGGTGTGTGCGGGGTTTTCACAGTGCATCAGGATCCTGCCAGGTGTGTACGGCGTTTTCACAGTTGATCAGGATCCTGCCAGGTGTGCATGGGGATTTCACAGTGGATCAGCATCCTGCCAGGTGTCTATGGGGATTTCACAGTGGATCAGGATGCTGCCAGGTGTGTATGGGAGTTTCACTTTTTATCAGGATCCTGCCAAGTGTGTATGGGGGTTTCACAGTTTATGAGGATCCTGCCAGGCGTGTCTGGGGGTTTCACAGTTTATCAGGATCCTGCCAGGTGTCTATGTGGTTTTCACAGTGGGTCAGGATCCTGCCAGTTGTCTATGGGGTTTCACAGTGTATCAGGATCCTGCCAGGTGTGTATGTGGGTTTCACAGTGGATCAGGATCCTGCCAGGTGTGTATGGGGTTTCACAGTGTATCAGGTTCCTGCCACGTGTGCATGTGGTTTCACAGTGTATCAGCTCCCTGCCGGATGTGAATGGGGATTTCACAGTGTATCAGGATCCTGCCAGGTGTGTATGGGGTTTCACAGTGTATCAGAATCCTGCCAATTGTGTTTGAGGTTTTCACAGTGGATCAGGATCCTGCCAGGTGTGTTTGGGGTTTCACTGTGTATCAGGGTCCTGCCAGGTGTGTATGGGGTTTCACAGTGTATCAGGATCCTGCCAGGTGTGTTTGGGGTTTTCAGTGTATCAGAATCCTGCCAGGAGTGACTGGGGTTTCACAGTGGATCAGAATCCTGCCAGGTGTGAATGGGATTTTCACAGTGTATCAGGAACCTGCCAGGTGTGTATGGGGGTTTCACCGTTTATCAGGTCTTGCCAGGTGTGGATGTGGGTTTCACAGTGTATCAGGATCCTACCACGTGTGCATGGGGGTTTCACAGTGGTTCAGGCTCCTGCCAGGTGTGTATGGGGTTTTCACTGTGTATCAGGATTCTGCCAGGCGTGAATGGGGCTTCACAGTGATCAGGATCCTGCCAGGTGTGTATGGGGTTTTCACAGTGATCAGGATCCTGCCAGGTGTGTATGGGGTTTCACAGTGTATCAGGATCCTGCCAGATGTGAATGGGGTTTCACTGTGTATCAGGATTCCTGCCAGGTGTGAATGGGGCTTTGCTGTGTATCATGATCCTGCCTGGTGTGTATGGGGGTTTCACAGTTTATCAGGATCCTGCCAGGTGTCTATGTGGTTTTCACAGTGGGTCAGGATCCTGCCAGGTGTGTATGGGGTTTTCACAGTTTATCAGGATCCTGCCAGGTGTGTATGGCGTTTTCCCAGTGGATCAGGATCCTGCCAGGTGTGTATGGGGTTTTCACAGTGTATCAGGATCTGCCAGGTGTGTATGGAGTTTCACAGTGTATCAGGATCCTGCCAGGTGTGTTTGGGGTTTTCACATTGTATCAGGATCCTGCCAGGTTTCTATGGGGTTTCACAGTGTTTCAGGTTCCTGCCAGGTGTGTATGGGGGTTTCACAGTGGATCAGGATCCTGCCAGGTGTGTAAGGGGTTTCACAGTACATCAGGATCCTGCCAGGTGTGTACGGGGTTTTCACAGTGGATCAGGATCCTGCCAGGTGTGCGTGGGGATTTCACAGTGGATCAGGATCCTTCCAGGTGTGTATGGGTTTTTCACAGTGTCTCAGGATCCTGCCAGGTTTCTATGGGGTTTCACAGTGTATCAGGATCCTTCCAGGTGTGTATGGGGTTTACACAGTGTATCAGGATCCTGCCAGGTGTGTTTGGGGTTTCACAGTGTATCAGGATCCTGCCAGGTGTGTATGGGGTTTCACAGTGTTTCGGGATCCTGCCAGGTGTGTCTGGGGTATTCGCAGTGGATCAGGATCCTGCCAGGTGTGTTTGGGGTTTCACAGTGCATCATGATCCTGCCAGGTGTGCATGGGGTTTCACTGTGTATCAGGATCCTGCCAGGTGTGTATGGGGTTTTCACAATGTGTCAGGATCCTGCCAGATGTGTATGGGGTTTCACTGTGCATCAGGAACCTGCCAGGTGTGTATGGGTTTTCACAGCGGATCAGGATCCTGCCAGGTTTGTATGGGGTTTCCCAGTGTATCAGGATCCTGCCAGGTGTGTATGGGGTTTTCACAGTGTATCAGGATCCTGCCAGGTGTGTATGGGGGTTTCTCAGTGGATCAGGATTCTGCCAGGTGTGTATGGGGTTTCACAGCGCATCAGGATCCTTCCAGGTGTGTATGGGGTTTTCGCAGTGTATCAGGATCCTGCCAGGTGAGTATGGGGTTTCACAGTGTATCAGGATCCTGCCAGGTGTGTATGGGGTTTCACAGTGTATCAGGATCCTGCTAGGTGTGTATGGGGGTTTCACAGTGGATCAGGATCTGCCAGGTGTGTATGGGGTTTCACAGTGTATCAGGTTCCTGCCACGTGTGCATGGGGGTTTTACAGTGGATCACGATCCTGCCAGATGTGTATGGGGTTTCACAGCGTATCAGCATCCTGCCAGGTGTGTATGTGGTTTCAGAGTGTATCAGGTTCCTGCCTGATGTGAATGGGGATTTCACAATGTATCAGGATCCTGCCAGGTGTGTATGGGGTTTCACAGTGTATCAGACTCCTGCCACGTGTGTTTGAGGTTTTCACAGTGGATCAGGATACTGCCAGGTGTGTATGGAGTTTCACTTTGGATCAGGATCCTGCCAGGTGTATTTGGGGTTTCACTGTTTATCAGGGTCCTGCCAGGTTTGTATGGGGTTTCACAGTGTATCAGGGTCCTGCCAGATGTGTATGGGGTTTTCACAGTGCATCAGTATCCTGCCAGGTGTGTATGGGGTTTCACAGTATATCAGGATCCTGCCAGGTGTGTTTGGGGTTTTCAGTGTATCAGAATCCTGCCAGGAGTGACTGGGGTTTCACAGTGGATCAGAATCCTGCCAGGTGTGAATGGGATTTTCACAGTGTATCAGGAACCTGCCAGGTGTGTATGGGGGTTTCACCGTTTATCAGGTCTTGCCAGGTGTGGATGTGGGTTTCACAGTGTATCAGGATCCTACCACGTGTGTATGGGGGTTTCACAGTGGTTCAGGATCCTGCCAGGTGTGCATGGGGTTTTCACTGTGTATCAGGATTCTGCCAGGCGTGAATGGGGCTTCACAGTGGATCAGGATCCTGCCAGGTGTGTATGGGGTTTTCACAGTGATCAGGATCCTGCCAGGTGTGTATGGGGTTTCACAGTGTATCAGGATCCTGCCAGATGTGAATGGGGTTTCACTGTGTATCAGGATTCCTGCCAGGTGTGAATGGGGTTTCGCTGTGTATCATGATCCTGCCAGGTGTGCATGGGGGTTTCACAGTTTATCAGGATCCTGCCAGGTGTCTATGTGGTTTTCACAGTGGGTCAGGATCCTGCCAGGTGTGTATGGGGTTTTCACAGTTTATCAGGATCCTGCCAGGTGTGTATGCCGTTTTCACAGCGGATCAGGATCCTGCCAGGTGTGTATGGGGTTTTCACAGTGTATCAGGATCTGCCAGGTGTGTATGGAGTTTCACAGTGTATCAGGATCCTGCCAGGTGTGTATGGGATTTTCACATTGTATCAGGATCCTGCCAGGTTTCTATGGGGTTTCACAGTGTTTCAGGATCCTGCCAGGTGTGTATGGGGGTTTCACAGTGGATCAGGATCCTGCCAGGTGTGTAAGGGGTTTCACAGTGCATCAGGATCCTGCCAGGTGTGTACGGGGTTTTCGCAGTGGATCAAGATCCTGCCAGGTGTGCATGGGGATTTCACAGTGGATCAGGTCCTGCCAGGTGTGTATGGGGTTTCACAGTGTTTCGGGATGCTGACAGGTGTGTATGGGGTATTCGCAGTGGATCAGGATCCTGCCAGGTGTGTATGGGGTTTCACAGTGCATCAGGATCCTGCCAGGTGTGCATGGGGTTTCACTGTGTATCAGGATCCTGCCAGGTGTGTATGGGGTTTTCGCAGTGTATCAGGATCCTGGCAGATGTGTCTGGGGTTTCACTGTGCATCAGGAACCTGCCAGGTGTGTATGGGTTTTCACAGCGGATCAGGATCCTGCCAGGTTTGTATGGGGTTTCCCAGTGTATCAGGATCCTGCCAGGTGTGTATGGGGTTTTCACAGTGTATCAGGATCCTGCCAGGTGTGTATGGGGGTTTCTCAGTGATCAGGATCCTGCCAGGTGTGTATGCAATTTCACAGTGCATCAGGATCCTTCCAGGTGTGTACGGGGTTTTCACAGTGTATCAGGATCCTGCCAGGTGAGTATGGGGTTTCACAGTGTATCAGGATCCTGCCAGGTGTCTATGGGGTTTCACAGTGTATCAGGATCCTGCCAGGTGTGTATGGGGGTTTCACAGTGGATCAGGATCCTGCCAGGTGTGTATGGGGTTTCACAGTGTATCAGATTCCTGCCACGTGTGCATGCGGGTTTCACAGTGGTTCACGATCCTGCCAGGTGTGTATGGGGTTTCACAGCGTATCAGCATCCTGCCAGGTGTGTATGTGGTTTCACAGTGTATCAGGTTCCTGCCGGATGTGAATGGGGATTTCACAGTGTATCAGGATCCTGCCAATTGTGTATGGGGTTTCGCAGTGTATCAGAATCCTGCCACGTGTGTTTGAGGTTTTCACAGTGGATCAGGATCCTGCCAGGTGTGTATGGAGTTTCACTTTGGATCAAGATCCTGCCAGGTGTGTTCGGGGTTTCACTGTGTGTCAGGGTCCTGCCAGGTTTGCATGGGGTTTCACAGTGTATCAGGGTCCTGCCAGATGTGTATGGGGTTTCACAGTGTATCAGGATCCTGCCAGGTGTGTATGGGGTTTCACAGTGTATCAGGATCCTGCTAGGTGTGTATGGGGGTTTCACAGTGGATCAGGATCTGCCAGGTGTGTATGGGGTTTCACAGTGTATCAGGTTCCTGCCACGTGTGCATGGGGGTTTCACAGTGGATCACGATCCTGCCAGGTGTGTATGTGGTTTCACAGTGTATCAGGTTCCTGCCGGATGTGAATGGGGATTTCACAATGTATCAGGATCCTGCCAGGTGTGTATGGGGTTTCACAGTGTATCAGACTCCTGCCACGTGAGTTTGAGGTTTTCACAGTGGATCAGGATCCTGCCAGGTGTGTATGGAGTTTCACTTTGGATCAGGATCCTGCCAGGTGTGTTTGGGGTTTCACTGTGTATCAGGGTCCTGCTAGGTTTGTATGGGGTTTCACAGTGTATCAGGGTCCTGCCAGATGTGTGTGGGGTTTTCACAGTGCATCAGTATCCTGCCAGGTGTGTATGGGGTTTCACAGTGTATCAGGATCCTGCCAGGTGTGTTTGGGGTTTTCAGTGTATCAGAATCCTGCCAGGAGTGACTGGGGTTTCACAGTGGATCAGAATCCTGCCAGGTGTGAATGGGATTTTCACAGTGTATCAGGAACCTGCCAGGTGTGTATGGGGGTTTCACCGTTTCTCACGTCTTGCCAGGTGTGGATGTGGGTTTCACAGTGTATCAGGATCCTACCACGTGTGTATGGGGGTTTCACAGTGGTTCAGGATCCTGCCAGGTGTGTATGGGGTTTTCACTGTGTATCAGGATTCTGCCAGGCGTGAATGGGGCTTCACAGTGGATCAGGATCCTGCCAGGTGTGTATGGGGTTTTCACAGTGATCAGGATCCTGCCAGGTGTGGATGGGGTTTCACAGTGCATCAGGATCCTGCCAGATGTGAATGGGGTTTCACTGTGTATCAGGATTCCTGCCAGGTGTGAATGGGGTTTCGCTGTGTATCATGATCCTGCCAGGTGTGTATGGGGGTTTCACAGTTTATCAGGATCCTGCCAGGTGTCTATGTGGTTTTCACAGTGGGTCAGGATCCTGCCAGGTGTGTATGGGGTTTTCACAGTTTATCAGGATCCTGCCAGGTGTGTATGGCGTTTTCCCAGTGGATCAGGATCCTGCCAGGTGTGTATGGGGTTTTCACAGTGTATCAGGATCTGCCAGGTGTGTATGGAGTTTCACAGTGTATCAGGATCCTGCCAGGTGTGTATGGGGTTTTCACATTGTATCAGGATCCTGCCAGGTTTCTATGGGGTTTCACAGTGTTTCAGGATCCTGCCAGGTGTGTATGGGGTTTCCACAGTGGATCAGGATCCTGCCAGGTGTGTATGGGGTTTCACAGTGCATCAGGATCCTGCCAGGTGTGTACGGGGTATTCACAGTGGATCAGGATACTGCTAGGTGTGCATGGGGATTTCACAGTGGATCAGGTTCCTGCCAGGTGTGTATGGGGTTTCACAGTGTTTCGGGATGCTGCCAGGTGTGTATGGGGTATTCGCAGTGGATCAGGATCCTGCCAGGTGTGTATGGGGTTTCACAGTGCATCAGGATCCTGCCAGGTGTGCATGGGGTTTCACAGTGTATCAGGATCCTGCCAGGTGTGTATGGGGTTTTCACAGTGTATCAGGATCCTGCCAGATGTGTATGGGCTTTCACTGTGCATCAGGAACCTGCCAGGTGTGTATGGGTTTTCACAGCGGATCAGGATCCTGCCAGGTTTGTATGGGGTTTCCCAGTGTATCAGGATCCTGCCAGGTGTGTATGGGGTTTTCACAGTGTATCAGGATCCTGCCAGGTGTGTATGGGGGTTTCTCAGTGATCAGGATCCTGCCAGGTGTGTATGGGGTTTCACAGTGCATCAGGATCCTTCCAGGTGTGTATGGAGTTTTCACAGTGTATCAGGATCCTGCCAGGTGAGTATGGTGTTTCACAGTGTATCAGGATCCTGCCAGGTGTGTATGGGGGTTTCACAGTGGATCAGGATCCTGCCAGGTGTGTCTGGGGTTTCACAGTGCATTAGGTTCCTGCCACGTGTGCATGGGGGTTTCACAGTGGATCACGATCCTGCCAGGTGTGTATGGGGTTTCACAGCGTATCAGCATCCTGCCAGGTGTGTACGTGGTTTCACAGTGTATCAGGTTCCTGCCGGATGTGAATAGGGATTTCACAGTGTATCAGGATCCTGCCTGGTGTGTATGGGGTTTCACAGTGTATCAGAATCCTGCCACGTGTGTTTGTGGTTTTCACAGTGGATCAGGATCCTGCCAGGTGTGTATGGAGTTTCACTTTGGATCAGGATCCTGCCAGGTGTGTTTGGGGTTTCACTGTGTATCAGGGTCCTGCCAGGTTTGTATGGGGTTTCACAGTGTATCAGGGTCCTGCCAGATGTGTATGGGGTTTTCACAGTGCATCAGTATCCTGCCAGGTGTGTATGGGGTTTCACAGTGTATCAGGATCCTGCCAGGTGTGTTTGGGGTTTTCAGTGTATCAGAATCCTGCCAGGAGTGACTGGGGTTTCACAGTGGATCAGAAGCCTGCCAGGTGTGAATGAGATTTTCACAGTGTATCAGGAACCTGCCAGGTGTGTATGGGGGTTTCACAGTGGATCAGGATCCTGCCAGGTGTGTATGGGGTTTCACAGTGTATCAGGTTCCTGCCACGTGTGCATGTGGTTTCACAGTGTATCAGCTCCCTGCCGGATGTGAATGGGGATTTCACAGTGTATCAGGATCCTGCCAGGTGTGTATGGGGTTTCACAGTGTATCAGAATCCTGCCAATTGTGTTTGAGGTTTTCACAGTGGATCAGGATCCTGCCAGGTGTGTTTGGGGTTTCACTGTGTATCAGGGTCCTGCCAGGTGTGTATGGGGTTTCACAGTGTATCAGGATCCTGCCAGGTGTGTTTGGGGTTTTCAGTGTATCAGAATCCTGCCAGGAGTGACTGGGGTTTCACAGTGGATCAGAATCCTGCCAGGTGTGAATGGGATTTTCACAGTGTATCAGGAACCTGCCAGGTGTGTATGGGGGTTTCACCGTTTATCAGGTCTTGCCAGGTGTGGATGTGGGTTTCACAGTGTATCAGGATCCTACCACGTGTGTATGGGGGTTTCACAGTGGTTCAGGATCCTGCCAGGTGTGTATGGGGTTTTCACTGTGTATCAGGATTCTGCCAGGCGTGAATGGGGCTTCACAGTGGATCAGGATCCTGCCAGGTGTGTATGGGGTTTTCACAGTGATCAGGATCCTGCCAGGTGTGTATGGGGTTTCACAGTGTATCAGGATCCTGCCAGATGTGAATGGGGTTTCACTGAGTATCAGGATTCCTGCCAGGTGTGAATGGGGTTTCGCTGTGTATCATGATCCTGCCAGGTGTGTATGGGGGTTTCACAGTTTATCAGGATCCTGCCAGGTGTCTATGTGGTTTTCACAGTGGGTCAGGATCCTGCCAGGTGTGTATGGGGTTTTCACAGTTTATCAGGATCCTGCCAGGTGTGTATGGCGTTTTCCCAGTGGATCAGGATCCTGCCAGGTGTGTATGGGGTTTTCACAGTGTATCAGGATCTGCCAGGTGTGTATGGAGTTTCACAGTGTATCAGGATCCTGCCAGGTGTGTTTGGGGTTTACACATTGTATCAGGATCCTGCCAGGTTTCTATGGGGTTTCACAGTGTTTCAGGATCCTGCCAGGTGTGTATGGGGGTTTCACAGTGGTTCAGGATCCTGCCAGGTGTGTATGGGGTTTCACAGTGCATCAGGATCCTGCCAGGTGTTTACGGGGTATTCACAGTGGATCAGGATCCTGCTAGGTGTGCATGGGGATTTCACAGTGGATCAGGTTCCTGCCAGGTGTGTATGGGGTTTCACAGTGTTTCGGGATGCTGCCAGGTGTGTATGGGGTATTCACAGTGGATCAGGATCCTGCCAGGTGTGCATGGGGTTTCACTATGTATCAGGATCCTGCCAGGTGTGTATGGGGTTTTCACAGTGTATCAGGATCCTGCCAGATGTGTATGGGGTTTCACTGTGCATCAGGAACCTGCCACGTGTGTATGGGATTTCACAGCGGATCAGGATCCTGCCAGGTTTGTATGGGGTTTCCCAGTGTATCAGGATCCTGCCAGGTGTGTATCGGGTTTTCACAATGTATCAGGATCCTGCCAGGTGTGTATGGGGGTTTCTCAGTGATCAGGATCCTGCCAGGTGTGTATGGGGTTTCACAGTGCATCTAGATCCTTCCAGGTGTGTATGGGGTTTTCACAGTGTATCAGGATCCTGCCAGGTGAGTATGGGGTTTCACAGTGTATCAGGATCCTGCCAGGTGTGTATGGGGGTTTCACAGTGGATCAGGATCCTGCCAGGTGTGTATGGGGTTTCACAGTGTATCAGATTCCTGCCACGTGTGCATGGGGGTTTCACAGTGGATCACGATCCTGCCAGGTGTGTATGGGGTTTCACAGCGTATCAGCATCCTGCCAGGTGTGTACGTGGTTTCACAGTGTATCAGGTTCCTGCCGGATGTGAAAAGGGATTTCACAGTGTATCAGGTTCCTGCCTGGTGTGTATGGGGTTTCAAAGTGTATCAGAAACCTGCCACGTGTGTTTGAGGTTTTCACAGTGGATCAGGATCCTGCCAGGTGTGTATGGAGTTTCACTTTGGATCAGGATCCTGCCAGGTGTGTATGGCGTTTTCCCAGTGGATCAGGATCCTGCCAGATGTGTATGGGCTTTCACTGTGCATCAGGAACCTGCCAGGTGTGTATGGGTTTTCACAGCGGATCAGGATCCTGCCAGGTTTGTATGGGGTTTCCCATTGTATCAGGATCCTGCCAGGTGTGTATGGGGTTTTCACAGTGTATCAGGATCCTGCCAGGTGTGTATGGGGGTTTCTCAGTGATCAGGATCCTGCCAGGTGTGTATGGGGTTTCACAGTGCATCAGGATCCTTCCAGGTGTGTATGGAGTTTTCACAGTGTATCAGGATCCTGCCAGGTGAGTATGGTGTTTCACAGTGTATCAGGATCCTGCCAGGTGTGAATGGGGTTTCACTGTGTATCAGGATTCCTGCCAGGTGTGAATGGGGTTTCGCTGTGTATCATGATCCTGCCAGGTGTGTATGGGGGTTTCACAGTTTATCAGGATCCTGCCAGGTGTCTATGTGGTTTTCACAGTGGGTCAGGATCCTGCCAGGTGTGTATGGGGTTTTCACAGTTTATCAGGATCCTGCCAGGTGTGTATGGCGTTTTCCCAGTGGATCAGGATCCTGCCAGGTGTGTATGGGGTTTTCACAGTGTATCAGGATCTGCCAGGTGTGTATGGAGTTTCACAGTGTATCAGGATCCTGCCAGGTGTGTTTGGGGTTTTCACATTGTATCAGGATCCTGCCAGGTTTCTATGGGGTTTCACAGTGTTTCAGGATCCTGCCAGGTGTGTATGGGGGTTTCACAGTGGTTCAGGATCCTGCCAGGTGTGTATGGGGTTTCACAGTGCATCAGGATCCTGCCAGGTGTTTACGGGGTATTCACAGTGGATCAGGATCCTGCTAGGTGTGCATGGGGATTTCACAGTGGATCAGGTTCCTGCCAGGTGTGTATGGGGTTTCACAGTGTTTCGGGATGCTGCCAGGTGTGTATGGGGTATTCGCAGTGGATCAGGATCCTGCCAGGTGTGCATGGGGTTTCACTGTGTATCAGGATCCTGCCAGGTGTGTATGGGGTTTTCACAGTGTATCAGGATCCTGCCAGATGTGTATGGGGTTTCACTGTGCATCAGGAACCTGCCAGGTGTGTATGGGTTTTCACAGCGGATCAGGATCCTGCCAGGTTTGTATGGGGTTTCCCAGTGTATCAGGATCCTGCCAGGTGTGTATCGGGTTTTCACAATGTATCAGGATCCTGCCAGGTGTGTATGGGGGTTTCTCAGTGATCAGGATCCTGCCAGGTGTGTATGGGGTTTCACAGTGCATCTGGATCCTTCCAGGTGTGTATGGGGTTTTCACAGTGTATCAGGATCCTGCCAGGTGAGTATGGGGTTTCACAGTGTATCAGGATCCTGCCAGGTGTGTATGGGGGTTTCACAGTGGATCAGGATCCTGCCAGGTGTGGATGGGGTTTCACAGTGTATCAGATTCCTGCCACGTGTGCATGGGGGTTTCACAGTGGATCACGATCCTGCCAGGTGTGTATGGGGTTTCACAGCGTATCAGCATCCTGCCAGGTGTGTACGTGGTTTCACAGTGTATCAGGTTCCTGCCGGATGTGAATAGGGATTTCACAGTGTATCAGGTTCCTGCCTGGTGTGTATGGGGTTTCAAAGTGTATCAGAATCCTGCCACGTGTGTTTGAGGTTTTCACAGTGGATCAGGATCCTGCCAGGTGTGTATGGAGTTTCACTTTGGATCAGGATCCTGCCAGGTGTGTTTGGGGTTTCACTGTGTATCAGGGTCCTGCCAGGTTTGTATGGGGTTTCACAGTGTATCAGGGTCCTGCCAGATGTGTCTGGGGTTTTCACAGTGCATCAGTATCCTGCCAGGTGTGTATGGGGTTTCACAGTGTATCAGGATCCTGCCAGGTGTGTTTGGGGTTTTCAGTGTATCAGAATCCTGCCAGGAGTGACTGGGGTTTCACAGTGGATCAGAATCCTGCCAGGTGTGAATGGGATTTTCACAGTGTATCAGGAACCTGCCAGGTGTGTATGGGGGTTTCACCGTTTATCAGGTCTTGCCAGGTGTGTATGGGGTTTCACAGTGTATCAGGATCCTGACAGGTTTGTACGGGATTTTCACAATATATCAAGATCCTGCCAGGTGTGTACGGGGTTTCACAGAGGATCAGGTTCCTGCCAGGTGTGTACGTGGTTTTCACAATGCATCAGGATCCTGCCAGGTTTGTACGGGGTTTCACAGAGGAGCAGGATCGTGCCAGGTGTGTACGGGGTTTTCACAATATATCAGGATCCTGCCAGATGTGTCTGGGTGTTTCACCGTTTATCAGGATCGTGCCAGGTGTGTCTGGGGTTTCACAGTGGATCAGTATCCTGCCAGATGTGTTTGGGGTTTCACAGTGCATCAGCATCCTGCCAGGTGTTTATGGGGTTTCGCAGTGTATCAGGATCCTGCCAGGTGTGTATGGGAGTTTCACAGTGGATCAGGATCCTGCCAGGTGTGTATGGGGTTTCACAGTGTAACAGGATCCAGCCACGTGTGTATGGGAGTTTCACAGTGGATCAGGATCCTGCTAGTTGTGTATGGAGTTTCACAGTGTATCAGGATCCTGCCATGTGTTTATGGGGTTTCACAGTGTATCAGGATCCTGCCAGGTGTGTATGGGGTTTTCACAGTGTATCAGGATACTGCCATATGTGAATGGGGCTTCACTGAGCATCAGGAAACTGCCAGGTGTGTACGGGGTTTTCACAGTGTATCAGGCTCCTGCCAGGTGTGTACGTGGGTTTCACAGATTATCAGGATCCTGCCAGGTGTGTATGGGTGTTTCGCAGTTCATCAGGATCCTGCCAGGTGTGTCTGGGGTTTTCGCAGAGGATCAGGTTCCTGCCAGGTGCATACGGGGTTTTCACAATATATCGGGATCCTGCCAGGTGTGTACGGGGTTTCACAGAGGATCAGGATGCTGCCAAGTGTGTGCGGGGTTTTCACATTCTATCAGGATACTGCCAGGTGTGTATGGGGGTTTCAACGCTAAAAGGATACTGCCAGGTGTGTATGGGGGTTTCACAGTCTATCAGGATCCTACCACGTGTGTATGGGGGTTTCACAGTGGTTCAGGATCCTGCCAGGTGTGTATGGGGTTTTCACTGTGGATCAGGATTCTGCCAGGCGTGAATGGGGCTTCACAGTGGATCAGGATCATGCCAGGTGTGTATGGGGTTTTCACAGTGATCAGGATCCTGCCAGGTGTGGATGGGGTTTCACAGTGTATCAGGATCCTGCCAGATGTGAATGGGGTTTCACTGTGTATCAGGATTCCTGCCAGGTGTGAATGGGGTTTCGCTGTGTATCATGATCCTGCCAGGTGTGTATGGGGGTTTCACAGTTTATCAGGATCCTGCCAGGTGTCTATGTGGTTTTCACAGTGGGTCAGGATCCTGCCAGGTGTGTATGGGGTTTTCACAGTTTATCAGGATCCTGCCAGGTGTGTATGGCGTTTTCCCAGTGGATCAGGATCCTGCCAGGTGTGTATGGGGTTTTCACAGTGTATCAGGATCTGCCAGGTGTGTATGGAGTTTCACAGTGTATCAGGATCCTGCCAGGTGTGTATGGGATTTTCACATTGTATCAGGATCCTGCCAGGTTTCTATGGGGTTTCACAGTGTTTCAGGATCCTGCCAGGTGTGTATGGGGTTTCCACAGTGGATCAGGATCCTGCCAGGTGTGTATGGGGTTTCACAGTGCATCAGGATCCTGCCAGGTGTGTGCGGGGTATTCACAGTGGATCAGGATACTGCTAGGTGTGCATGGGGATTTCACAGTGGATCAGGTTCCTGCCAGGTGTGTATGGGGTTTCACAGTGTTTCGGGATGCTGCCAGGTGTGTATGGGGTATTCGCAGTGGATCAGGATCCTGCCAGGTGTGTATGGGGTTTCACAGTGCATCAGGATCCTGCCAGGTGTGCATGGGGTTTCACAGTGTATCAGGATCCTGCCAGGTGTGTATGGGGTTTTCACAGTGTATCAGGATCCTGCCAGATGTGTATGGGCTTTCACTGAGCATCAGGAACCTGCCAGGTGTGTATGGGTTTTCACAGCGGATCAGGATCCTGCCAGGTTTGTATGGGGTTTCCCTGTGTATCAGGATCCTGCCAGGTGTGTATGGGGTTTTCACAGTGTATCAGGATCCTGCCAGGTGTGTATGGGGGTTTCTCAGTGATCAGGATCCTGCCAGGTGTGTATGGGGTTTCACAGTGCATCAGGATCCTTCCAGGTGTGTATGGAGTTTTCACAGTGTATCAGGATCCTGCCAGGTGAGTATGGTGTTTCACAGTGTATCAGGATCCTGCCAGGTGTGTATGGGGGTTTCACAGTGGATCAGGATCCTGCCAGGTGTGTCTGGGGTTTCACAGTGTATCAGATTCCTGCCACGTGTGCATGGGGGTTTCACAGTGGATCACGATCCTGCCAGGTGTGTATGGGGTTTCACAGCGTATCAGCATCCTGCCAGGTGTGTACGTGGTTTCACAGTGTATCAGGTTCCTGCCGGATGTGAATAGGGATTTCACAGTGTATCAGGATCCTGCCTGGTGTGTATGGGGTTTCACAGTGTATCAGAATCCTGCCACGTGTGTTTGAGGTTTTCACAGTGGATCATGATCCTGCCACGTGTGTATGGAGTTTCACTTTGGATCAGGATCCTGCCAGGTGTGTTTGGGGTTTCACTGTGTATCAGGGTCCTGCCTGGTTTGTATGAGGTTTCACAGTGTATCAGGGTCCTGCCAGATGTGTATGGGGTTTTCACAGTGCATCAGTATCCTGCCAGGTGTGTATGGGGTTTCACAGTGTATCAGGATCCTGCCAGGTGTGTTTGGGGTTTTCAGTGTATCAGAATCCTGCCAGGAGTGACTGGGGTTTCACAGTGGATCAGAATCCTGCCAGGTGTGAATGGGATTTTCACAGTGTATCAGGAACCTGCCAGGTGTGTATGGGGGTTTCACCGTTTATCAGGTCTTGCCAGGTGTGGATGTGGGTTTCACAGTGTATCAGGATCCTACCACGTGTGTATGGGGGTTTCACAGTGGTTCAGGATCCTGCCAGGTGTGTATGGGGTTTTCACTGTGTATCAGGATTCTGCCAGGCGTGAATGGGGTTTCACTGTGTATCAGGATTCCTGCCAGGTGTGAATGGGGTTTCGCTGTGTATCATGATCCTGCCAGGTGTGTATGGGGGTTTCACAGTTTATCAGGATCCTGCCAGGTGTCTATGTGGTTTTCACAGTGGGTCAGGATCCTGCCAGGTGTGTATGGGGTTTTCACAGTTTTTCAGGATCCTGCCAGGTGTGTATGGCGTTTTCCCAGTGGATCAGGATCCTGCCAGGTGTGTATGGGTTTTTCACAGTGTATCAGGATCTGCCAGGTGTGTATGGAGTTTCACAGTGTATCAGGATCCTGCCAGGTGTGTTTGGGGTTTTCACATTGTATCAGGATCCTGCCAGGTTTCTATGGGGTTTCACAGTGCTTCAGGATCCTGCCAGGTGTGTATGGGGGTTTCACAGTGGTTCAGGATCCTGCCAGGTGTGTATGGGGTTTCACAGTGCATCAGGATCCTGCCAGGTGTTTACGGGGTATTCACAGTGGATCAGGATCCTGCTAGGTGTGCATGGGGATTTCACAGTGGATCAGGTTCCTGCCAGGTGTGTATGGGGTTTCACAGTGTTTCGGGATGCTGCCAGGTGTGTATGGGGTATTCGCAGTGGATCAGGATCCTGCCAGGTGTGCATGGGGTTTCACTGTGTATCAGGATCCTGCCAGGTGTGTATGGGGTTTTCACAGTGTATCAGGATCCTGCCAGATGTGTATGGGGTTTCACTGTGCATCAGGAACCTGCCAGGTGTGTATGGGTTTTCACAGCGGATCAGGATCCTGCCAGGTTTGTATGGGGTTTCCCAGTGTATCAGGATCCTGCCAGGTGTGTATCGGGTTTTCACAATGTATCAGGATCCTGCCAGGTGTGTATGGGGGTTTCTCAGTGATCAGGATCCTGCCAGGTGTGTATGGGGTTTCACAGTGCATCTGGATCCTTCCAGGTGTGTATGGGGTTTTCACAGTGTATCAGGATCCTGCCAGGTGAGTATGGGGTTTCACAGTGTATCAGGATCCTGCCAGGTGTGTATGGGGGTTTCACAGTGGATCAGGATCCTGCCAGGTGTGTATGGGGTTTCACAGTGTATCAGATTCCTGCCACGTGTGCATGGGGGTTTCACAGTGGATCACGATCCTGCCAGGTGTGTATGGGGTTTCACAGCGTATCAGCATCCTGCCAGGTGTGTACGTGGTTTCACAGTGCATCAGGTTCCTGCCGGATGTGAATAGGGATTTCACAGTGTATCAGGTTCCTGCCTGGTGTGTATGGGGTTT
Organism: Heterodontus francisci; assembly: GCF_036365525.1. Taxonomy (NCBI): domain Eukaryota; kingdom Metazoa; phylum Chordata; class Chondrichthyes; order Heterodontiformes; family Heterodontidae; genus Heterodontus; species Heterodontus francisci. Next base: position 1,657,293 of record NW_027141375.1, read on the forward strand.
CAAAGTGTATCAGAATCCTGCCACGTGTGTTTGAGGTTTTCACAGTGGATCAGGATCCTGCCAGGTGTGTATGGAGTTTCACTTTGGATCAGGATCCTGCCAGGTGTGTTTGGGGTTTCACTGTGTATCAGGGTCCTGCCAGGTTTGTATGGTGTTTCACAGTGTATCAGGGTCCTGCCAGATGTGTCTGGGGTTTTCACAGTGCATCAGTATCCTGCCAGGTGTGTATGGGGTTTCACAGTGTATCAGGATCCTGCCAGGTGTGTATGGGGTTTTCACAGTGTATCAGGATACTGCCATATGTGAATGGGGCTTCACTGAGCATCAGGAAACTGCCAGGTGTGTACGGGGTTTTCACAGTGTATCAGGCTCCTGCCAGGTGTGTACGTGGGTTTCACAGATTATCAGGATCCTGCCAGGTGTGTATGGGTGTTTCGCAGTTCATCAGGATCCTGCCAGGTGTGTCTGGGGTTTTCGCAGAGGATCAGGTTCCTGCCAGGTGCATACGGGGTTTTCACAATATATCGGGATCCTGCCAGGTGTGTACGGGGTTTCACAGAGGATCAGGATGCTGCCAAGTGTGTGCGGGGTTTTCACATTCTATCAGGATACTGCCAGGTGTGTATGGGGGTTTCAACGCTAAAAGGATACTGCCAGGTGTGTATGGGGGTTTCACAGTCTATCAGGATCCTACCACGTGTGTATGGGGGTTTCACAGTGGTTCAGGATCCTGCCAGGTGTGTATGGGGTTTTCACTGTGGATCAGGATTCTGCCAGGCGTGAATGGGGCTTCACAGTGGATCAGGATCATGCCAGGTGTGTATGGGGTTTTCACAGTGATCAGGATCCTGCCAGGTGTGGATGGGGTTTCACAGTGTATCAGGATCCTGCCAGATGTGAATGGGGTTTCACTGTGTATCAGGATTCCTGCCAGGTGTGAATGGGGTTTCGCTGTGTATCATGATCCTGCCAGGTGTGTATGGGGGTTTCACAGTTTATCAGGATCCTGCCAGGTGTCTATGTGGTTTTCACAGTGGGTCAGGATCCTGCCAGGTGTGTATGGGGTTTTCACAGTTTATCAGGATCCTGCCAGGTGTGTATGGCGTTTTCCCAGTGGATCAGGATCCTGCCAGGTGTGTATGGGGTTTTCACAGTGTATCAGGATCTGCCAGGTGTGTATGGAGTTTCACAGTGTATCAGGATCCTGCCAGGTGTGTATGGGATTTTCACATTGTATCAGGATCCTGCCAGGTTTCTATGGGGTTTCACAGTGTTTCAGGATCCTGCCAGGTGTGTATGGGGTTTCCACAGTGGATCAGGATCCTGCCAGGTGTGTATGGGGTTTCACAGTGCATCAGGATCCTGCCAGGTGTGTGCGGGGTATTCACAGTGGATCAGGATACTGCTAGGTGTGCATGGGGATTTCACAGTGGATCAGGTTCCTGCCAGGTGTGTATGGGGTTTCACAGTGTTTCGGGATGCTGCCAGGTGTGTATGGGGTATTCGCAGTGGATCAGGATCCTGCCAGGTGTGTATGGGGTTTCACAGTGCATCAGGATCCTGCCAGGTGTGCATGGGGTTTCACAGTGTATCAGGATCCTGCCAGGTGTGTATGGGGTTTTCACAGTGTATCAGGATCCTGCCAGATGTGTATGGGCTTTCACTGAGCATCAGGAACCTGCCAGGTGTGTATGGGTTTTCACAGCGGATCAGGATCCTGCCAGGTTTGTATGGGGTTTCCCTGTGTATCAGGATCCTGCCAGGTGTGTATGGGGTTTTCACAGTGTATCAGGATCCTGCCAGGTGTGTATGGGGGTTTCTCAGTGATCAGGATCCTGCCAGGTGTGTATGGGGTTTCACAGTGCATCAGGATCCTTCCAGGTGTGTATGGAGTTTTCACAGTGTATCAGGATCCTGCCAGGTGAGTATGGTGTTTCACAGTGTATCAGGATCCTGCCAGGTGTGTATGGGGGTTTCACAGTGGATCAGGATCCTGCCAGGTGTGTCTGGGGTTTCACAGTGTATCAGATTCCTGCCACGTGTGCATGGGGGTTTCACAGTGGATCACGATCCTGCCAGGTGTGTATGGGGTTTCACAGCGTATCAGCATCCTGCCAGGTGTGTACGTGGTTTCACAGTGTATCAGGTTCCTGCCGGATGTGAATAGGGATTTCACAGTGTATCAGGATCCTGCCTGGTGTGTATGGGGTTTCACAGTGTATCAGAATCCTGCCACGTGTGTTTGAGGTTTTCACAGTGGATCATGATCCTGCCACGTGTGTATGGAGTTTCACTTTGGATCAGGATCCTGCCAGGTGTGTTTGGGGTTTCACTGTGTATCAGGGTCCTGCCTGGTTTGTATGAGGTTTCACAGTGTATCAGGGTCCTGCCAGATGTGTATGGGGTTTTCACAGTGCATCAGTATCCTGCCAGGTGTGTATGGGGTTTCACAGTGTATCAGGATCCTGCCAGGTGTGTTTGGGGTTTTCAGTGTATCAGAATCCTGCCAGGAGTGACTGGGGTTTCACAGTGGATCAGAATCCTGCCAGGTGTGAATGGGATTTTCACAGTGTATCAGGAACCTGCCAGGTGTGTATGGGGGTTTCACCGTTTATCAGGTCTTGCCAGGTGTGGATGTGGGTTTCACAGTGTATCAGGATCCTACCACGTGTGTATGGGGGTTTCACAGTGGTTCAGGATCCTGCCAGGTGTGTATGGGGTTTTCACTGTGTATCAGGATTCTGCCAGGCGTGAATGGGGTTTCACTGTGTATCAGGATTCCTGCCAGGTGTGAATGGGGTTTCGCTGTGTATCATGATCCTGCCAGGTGTGTATGGGGGTTTCACAGTTTATCAGGATCCTGCCAGGTGTCTATGTGGTTTTCACAGTGGGTCAGGATCCTGCCAGGTGTGTATGGGGTTTTCACAGTTTTTCAGGATCCTGCCAGGTGTGTATGGCGTTTTCCCAGTGGATCAGGATCCTGCCAGGTGTGTATGGGTTTTTCACAGTGTATCAGGATCTGCCAGGTGTGTATGGAGTTTCACAGTGTATCAGGATCCTGCCAGGTGTGTTTGGGGTTTTCACATTGTATCAGGATCCTGCCAGGTTTCTATGGGGTTTCACAGTGCTTCAGGATCCTGCCAGGTGTGTATGGGGGTTTCACAGTGGTTCAGGATCCTGCCAGGTGTGTATGGGGTTTCACAGTGCATCAGGATCCTGCCAGGTGTTTACGGGGTATTCACAGTGGATCAGGATCCTGCTAGGTGTGCATGGGGATTTCACAGTGGATCAGGTTCCTGCCAGGTGTGTATGGGGTTTCACAGTGTTTCGGGATGCTGCCAGGTGTGTATGGGGTATTCGCAGTGGATCAGGATCCTGCCAGGTGTGCATGGGGTTTCACTGTGTATCAGGATCCTGCCAGGTGTGTATGGGGTTTTCACAGTGTATCAGGATCCTGCCAGATGTGTATGGGGTTTCACTGTGCATCAGGAACCTGCCAGGTGTGTATGGGTTTTCACAGCGGATCAGGATCCTGCCAGGTTTGTATGGGGTTTCCCAGTGTATCAGGATCCTGCCAGGTGTGTATCGGGTTTTCACAATGTATCAGGATCCTGCCAGGTGTGTATGGGGGTTTCTCAGTGATCAGGATCCTGCCAGGTGTGTATGGGGTTTCACAGTGCATCTGGATCCTTCCAGGTGTGTATGGGGTTTTCACAGTGTATCAGGATCCTGCCAGGTGAGTATGGGGTTTCACAGTGTATCAGGATCCTGCCAGGTGTGTATGGGGGTTTCACAGTGGATCAGGATCCTGCCAGGTGTGTATGGGGTTTCACAGTGTATCAGATTCCTGCCACGTGTGCATGGGGGTTTCACAGTGGATCACGATCCTGCCAGGTGTGTATGGGGTTTCACAGCGTATCAGCATCCTGCCAGGTGTGTACGTGGTTTCACAGTGCATCAGGTTCCTGCCGGATGTGAATAGGGATTTCACAGTGTATCAGGTTCCTGCCTGGTGTGTATGGGGTTTCAAAGTGTATCAGAATCCTGCCACGTGTGTTTGAGGTTTTCACAGTGGATCAGGATCCTGCCAGGTGTGTATGGAGTTTCACTTTGGATCAGGATCCTGCCAGGTGTGTTTGGGGTTTCACTGTGTATCAGGGTCCTGCCAGGTTTGTATGGTGTTTCACAGTGTATCAGGGTCCTGCCAGATGTGTCTGGGGTTTTCACAGTGCATCAGTATCCTGCCAGGTGTGTATGGGGTTTCACAGTGTATCAGGATCCTGCCAGGTGTGTTTGGGGTTTTCAGTGTATCAGAATCCTGCCAGGAGTGACTGGGGTTTCACAGTGGATCAGAATCCTGCCAGGTGTGAATGGGATTTTCACAGTGTATCAGGAACCTGCCAGGTGTGTATGGGGGTTTCACCGTTTATCAGGTCTTGCCAGGTGTGTATGGGGTTTCACAGTGTATCAGGATCCTGACAGGTTTGTACGGGATTTTCACAATATATCAAGATCCTGCCAGGTGTGTACGGGGTTTCACAGAGGATCAGGTTCCTGCCAGGTGTGTACGTGGTTTTCACAATGCATCAGGATCCTGCCAGGTTTGTACGGGGTTTCACAGAGGAGCAGGATCGTGCCAGGTGTGTACGGGGTTTTCACAATATATCAGGATCCTGCCAGATGTGTCTGGGTGTTTCACCGTCTATCAGGATCGTGCCAGGTGTGTCTGGGGGTTTCACAGTGGATCAGTATCCTGCCAGATGTGTATGGGGTTTCACAGTGCATCAGCATCCTGCCAGGTGTTTATGGGGTTTCGCAGTGTATCAGGATCCTGCCAGGTGTGTATGGGAGTTTCACAGTGGATCAGGATCCTGCCAGGTGTGTATGGGGTATCACAGTGTAACAGGATCCAGCCACGTGTGTATGGGAGTTTCACAGTGGATCAGGATCCTGCCAGTTGTGTATGGAGTTTCACAGTGTATCAGGATCCTGCCATGTGTTTATGGGGTTTCACAGTGTATCAGGATCCTGCCAGGTGTGTATGGGGTTTTCACAGTGTATCAGGATACTGCCATATGTGAATGGGGCTTCACTGAGCATCAGGAAACTGCCAGGTGTGTACGGGGTTTTCACAGTGTATCAGGCTCCTGCCAGGTGTGTACGGGGGTTTCACAGATTATCAGGATCCTGCCAGGTGTGTATGGGTGTTTCGCAGTTCATCAGGATCCTGCCAGGTGTGTCTGGGGTTTTCGCAGAGGATCAGGTTCCTGCCAGGTGCATACGGGGTTTTCACAATATATCGGGATCCTGCCAGGTGTGTACGGGGTTTCACAGAGGATCAGGATGCTGCCAAGTGTGTGCGGGGTTTTCATATTCTATCAGGATACTGCCAGGTGTGTATGGGGGTTTCAACGCTAAAAGGATACTGCCAGGAGTGTATGGGGGTTTCACAATCTATCAGGATCCTGCCAGGTGTGTTTGGGGGTATCAAAGTTTATCAGGATCCTGCCAGGTTTGTATGGGGTTTTCACAGTGCATCAGGATCCTGCCAGGTGTGTACGGCGTTTTCACAGTGGATCAGGATCCTGCCAGATGTGCATGGGGATTTCACAGTGGATCAGGATCCTGCCAGGTGTGTATGGGGATTTCACAGTGGATCAGGATGCTGCCAGGTGTGAATGGGAGTTTCACTTTTTATCAGGATCCTGCCAAGTGTGTATGGGGGTTTCACAGTTTATCAGGATCCTGCCAGGTGTGTATGGGGGTTTCACAGTTTATCATGATCCTGCCAGGTGTGTATGTGGTTTTCACAGTGGGTCAGGATCATGCCAGGTGTGTATGGGGTTTTCACAGTTTATCAGGATCCTGCCAGGTGTGTATGGCGTTTTCACAGTGGATCAGGATCCTGCCAGGTGTGTATGGGGTTTTCACAGTGTATCAGGATCTGCCAGGTGTGTATGGAGTTTCACAGTGTATCAGGATCCTGCCAGGTGTGTACGGGGTTTTCACAGTGGATCAGGATCCTGCCAGGTGTGCATGGGGATTTCACAGTGGATCAGGATCCTGCCAGGTGTGTATGGGGTTATCACATTGTATCAGGATCCTTCCAGGTGTTTATGGGGTTTCACAGTGTATCAGGATCCTGCCAGGTGTGTATGGGGTTTTCACAGTGTATCAGGATACTGCCATATGTGAATGGGGCTTCACTGAGCATCAGGAAACTGCCAGGTGTGTACGGGGTTTTCACAGTGTATCAGGCTCCTGCCAGGTGTGTACGGGGGTTACACAGATTATCAGGATCCTGCCAGGTGTGTATGGGTGTTTCGCAGTTCATCAGGATCCTGCCAGGTGTGTCTGGGGTTTTCGCAGAGGATCAGGTTCCTGCCAGGTGCTTACGGGTTTTTCACAATATGTCAGGATCCTGCCAGGTGTGTACGGGGTTTCACAGAGGATCAGGATGCTGCCAAGTGTGTACGGGTTTTCACATTCTATCAGGATACTGCCAGGTGTGTATGGGGGTCTCAACGCTAAAAGGATACTGCCAGGAGTGTATGGGGGTTTCACAGTCTATCAGGATCCTGCCAGGTGTGTTTGGGGGTATCAAAGTTTCTCAGGATCCTGCCAGGTGTGTATGGGGTTTTCCCAGTGCATCAGGATCCTGCCAGGTGTGTACGGCGTTTTCACAGTGGATCAGGATCCTGCCAGGTGTGCATGGGGATTTCAAAGTGGATCAGGATCCTGCCAGGTGTGTATGGGGATTTCACAGTGGATCAGGATGCTGCCAGGTGTGTATGGGAGTTTCACTTTTTATCAGGATCCTGCCAAGTGTGTATGGGGGTTTCACAGTTTATCAGGATCCTGCCAGGTGTGTATGAGGGTTTCACAGTTTATCAGGATCCTGCCAGGTGTGTATGTGGTTTTCACAGTGGGTCAGGATCCTGCTAGGTGTGTATGGGGTATTCGCAGTGGATCAGGATCCTGCCAGGTGTGTATGCGGTTTCACAGTGCATCAGGATCCTGCCAGGTGTGCATGGGGTTTCACTGTGTATCAGGATCCTGCCATGTGTGTTTGGGGTTTTCACAGTGTATCAGGATCCTGCCAGGTGAGTATGGGGTTTCACAGTGTATCAGGATCCTGCCAGGTGTGTATGGGGGTTTCACAGTGGATCAGGATCCTGCCAGGTGTGGATGGGGTTTCACAGTGTATCAGATTCCTGCCACGTGTGCATGGGGGTTTCACAGTGGATCACGATCCTGCCAGGTGTGTATGGGGTTTCACAGCGTATCAGCATCCTGCCAGGTGTGTACGTGGTTTCACAGTGTATCAGGTTCCTGCCGGATGTGAATAGGGATTTCACAGTGTATCAGGTTCCTGCCTGGTGTGTATGGGGTTTCAAAGTGTATCAGAATCCTGCCACGTGTGTTTGAGGTTTTCACAGTGGATCAGGATCCTGCCAGGTGTGTATGGAGTTTCACTTTGGATCAGGATCCTGCCAGGTGTGTTTGGGGTTTCACTGTGTATCAGGATCCTGCCAGGTGTGTATGCGGTTTCACAGTGCATCAGGATCCTGCCAGGTGTGCATGGGGTTTCACTGTGTATCAGGATCCTGCCATGTGTGTTTGGGGTTTTCACAGTGTATCAGGATCCTGCCAGATGTGTATGGGGTTTCACTGTGCATCAGGAACCTGCCAGGTGTGTATGGGTTTTCACAGCGGATCAGGATCCTGCCAGGTTTGTGCGGGGTTTCCCAGTGTATCAGGATCCTGCCAGGTGTGTATGGGGTTTTCACAGTGTATCAGGATCCTGCCAGGTGTGTATGGGGGTTTCTCAGTGATCAGGATCCTGCCTGGTGAGTATGGGGTTTCACAGTGTATCAGGATCCTGCCAGGTGTGTATGGGGGTTTCACAGTGGATCAGGATCCTGCCAGGTGTGTATGGGGTTTCACAGTGTATCAGATTCCTGCCACGTGTGCATGGGGGTTTCACAGTGGATCACGATCCTGCCAGGTGTGTATGGGGTTTCACAGCGTATCAGCATCCTGCCAGGTGTGTACGTGGTTTCACAGTGTATCAGGTTCCTGCCGGATGTGAATAGGGATTTCACAGTGTATCAGGATCCTGCCTGGTGTGTATAGGGTTTCAAAGTGTATCAGAATCCTGCCACGTGTGTTTGAGGTTTTCACAGTGGATCAGGATCCTGCCAGGTGTGTATGGAGTTTCACTTTGGATCAGGATCCTGCCAGGTGTGTTTGGGGTTTCACTGTGTATCAGGGTCCTGCCAGGTTTGTATGGGGTTTCACAGTGTATCAGGGTCCTGCCAGATGTGTATGGGGTTTTCACAGTGCATCAGTATCCTGCCAGGTGTGTATGGGGTTTCACAGTGTATCAGGATCCTGCCAGGTGTGTTTGGGGTTTTCAGTGTATCAGAATCCTGCCAGGAGTGACTGGGGTTTCACAGTGGATCAGAATCCTGCCAGGTGTGAATGGGATTTTCACAGTGTATCAGGAACCTGCCAGGTGTGTATGGGGGTTTCACCGTTTATCAGGTCTTGCCAGGTGTGTATGGGGTTTCACAGTGTATCAGGATCCTGACAGGTGTGTACGGGACTTTCACAATATATCAGGATCCTGCCAGGTGTGTACGGGGTTTCACAGAGGATCAGGTTCCTGCCAGGTGTGTACGTGGTTTTCACAATGTATCAGGATCCTGCCAGGTTTGTACGGGGTTTCACAGAGGAGCAGGATCGTGCCAGGTGTGTACGGGGTTTTCACAATATATCAGGATCCTGCCAGATGTGTCTGGGTGTTTCACCGTTTATCAGGATCGTGCCAGGTGTGTCTGGGGGTTTCACAGTGGATCAGAATCCTGCCAGATGTGTATGGGGTTTCACAGTGCATCAGCATCCTGCCAGGTGTTTATGGGGTTTCACAGTGTATCAGGATCCTGCCAGGTGTGTATGGGAGTTTCACAGTGGATCAGGATCCTGCCAGGTGTGTATGGGGTTTCACAGTGTAACAGGATCCAGCCACGTGTGTATGGGAGTTTCACAGTGGATCAGGATCCTGCCAGTTGTGTATGGAGTTTCACAGTGTATCAGGATCCTGCCATGTGTTTATGGGGTTTCACAGTGTATCAGGATCCTGCCAGGTGTGTATGGGGTTTTCACAGTGTATCAGGATACTGCCATATGTGAATGGGGCTTCTCTGAGCATCAGGAAACTGCCAGGTGTGTACGGGGTTTTCAGAGTGTATCAGGCTCCTGCCAGGTGTGTACGGGGGTTTCACAGATTATCAGGATCCTGCCAGGTGTGTATGGGTGTTTCGCAGTTCATCAGGATCCTGCCAGGTGTGTCTGGGGTTTTCGCAGAGGATCAGGTTCCTGCCAGGTGCATACGGGGTTTTCACAATATATCGGGATCCTGCCAGGTGTGTACGGGGTTTCACAGAGGATCAGGATGCTGCCAAGTGTGTACGGGGTTTTCACATTCTATCAGGATACTGCCAGGTGTGTATGGGGGTTTCAACGCTAAAAGGATACTGCCAGGTGTGTATGGGGGTTTCACAGTCTATCAGGATCCTGCCAGGTGTGTTTGGGGGTATCAAAGTTTATCAGGATCCTGCCAGGTGTGTATGGGGTTTTCACAGTGCATCAGGATCCTGCCAGGTGTGTACGGCGTTTTCACAGTGGATCAGGATGCTGCCAGGTGTGAATGGGAGTTTCACTTTTTATCAGGATCCTGACAAGTGTGTATGGGGGTTTCACAGTTTATCAGGATCCTGCCAGGTGTGTATGGGGGTTTCACAGTTTATCATGATCCTGCCAGGTGTGTATGTGGTTTTCACAGTGGGTCAGGATCCTGCCAGGTGTGTATGGGGTTTTCACAGTTTATCAGGATCCTGCCAGGTGTGTATGGCGTTTTCACAGTGGATCAGGATCCTGCCAGGTGTTTTTGGGGTTTTCACAGTGTATCAGGATCTGCCAGGTGTGTATGGAGTTTCACAGTGTATCAGGATCCTGCCAGGTGTGTACGGGGTTTTCACAGTGGATCAGGATCCTGCCAGGTGTGCATGGGGATTTCACAGTGGATCAGGATCCTGCCAGGTGTGTATGGGGTTTTCACAGTGTATCAGGATCCTTCCAGGTGTTTATGGGGTTTCACAGTGTATCAGGATCCTGCCAGGTGTGTATGGGGTTTTCACAGTGTATCAGGATACTGCCATATGTGAATGGGGCTTCACTGAGCATCAGGAAACTGCCAGGTGTGTACGGGGTTTTCACAGTGTATCAGGCTCCTGCCAGGTGTGTACGGGGGTTTCACAGATAATCAGGATCCTGCCAGGTGTGTATGGGTGTTTCGCAGTTCATCAGGATACTGCCAGGTGTGTCTGGGGTTTTCGCAGAGGATCAGGTTCCTGCCAGGTGCATACGGGGTTTTCACAATATATCAGGATCCTGCCAGGTGTGTACGTGGTTTCACAGAGGATCAGGATGCTGCCAAGTGTGTACGGGGTTTTCACATTCTATCAGGATACTGCCAGGTGTGTATGGGGGTTTCAACGCTAAAAGGATACTGCCAGGAGTGTATGGGGGTCTCACAGTCTATCAGGATCCTGCCAGGTGTGTTTTGGGGTATCAAAGTTTATCAGGATTCTGCCAGGTGTGTATGGGGTTTTCCCAGTGTATCAGGATCCTGCCAGATGTGTACGGCGTTTTCACAGTGGATCAGGATCCTGCCAGGTGTGCATGGGGATTTCAAAGTGGATCAGGATCCTGCCAGGTGTGTATGGGGTATTCACAGTGGATCAGGATGCTGCCAGGTGTGTATGGGGGTTTCACAGTTTATCATGATCCTGCCAGGTGTGTATGTGGTTTTCACAGTGGGTCAGGATCCTGCCAGGTGTGTATGGGGTTTTCACAGTTTATCAGGATCCTGCCAGGTGTGTATGGCGTTTTCACAGTGGATCACGATCCTGCCAGGTGTTTTTGGGGTTTTCACAGTGTATCAGGATCTGCCAGGTGTGTATGGAGTTTCACAGTGTATCAGGATCCTGCCAGGTGTGTACGGGGTTTTCACAGTGGATCAGGATCCTGCCAGGTGTGCATGGGGATTTCACAGTGGATCAGGATCCTGCCAGGTGTGTATGGGGTTTTCACAGTGTATCAAGATCCTTCCAGGTGTTTATGGGGTTTCACAGTATATCAGGATCCTGCCAGGTGTGTATGGGGTTTTCACAGTGTATCAGGATACTGCCATATGTGAATGGGGCTTCACTGAGCATCAGGAAACTGCCAGGTGTGTATGGGGGTTTCACAGTTTATCATGATCCTGCCAGGTGTGTATGTGGTTTTCACAGTGGGTCAGGATCCTGCCAGGTGTGTATGGGGTTTTCACAGTTTATCAGGATCCTGCCAGGTGTGTATGGCGTTTTCACAGTGGATCAGGATCCTGCCAGGTGTTTTTGGGGTTTTCACAGTGTATCAGGATCTGCCAGGTGTGTATGGAGTTTCACAGTGTATCAGGATCCTGCCAGGTGTGTACGGGGTTTTCACAGTGGATCAGGATCCTGCCAGGTGTGCATGGGGATTTCACAGTGGATCAGGATCCTGCCAGGTGTGTATGGGGTTTTCACAGTGTATCAGGATCCTTCCAGGTGTTTATGGGGTTTCACAGTATATCAGGATCCTGCCAGGTGTGTATGGGGTTTTCACAGTGTATCAGGATACTGCCATATGTGAATGGGGCTTCACTGAGCATCAGGAAACTGCCAGGTGTGTACGGGGTTTTCACAGTGTATCAGGCTCCTGCCAGGTGTGTACGGGGGTTTCACAGATAATCAGGATCCTGCCAGGTGTGTATGGGTGTTTCGCAGTTCATCAGGATACTGCCAGGTGTGTCTGGGGTTTTCGCAGAGGATCAGGTTCCTGCCAGGTGCATACGGGGTTTTCACAATATATCAGGATCCTGCCAGGTGTGTATGGGGTTTCACAGAGGATCAGGATGCTGCCAAGTGTGTACGGGGTTTTCACATTCTATCAGGATACTGCCAGGTGTGTATGGGGGTTTCAACGCTAAAAGGATACTGCCAGGAGTGTATGGGGGTTTCACAGTCTATCAGGATCCTGCCAGGTGTGTTTGGGGGTATCAAAGTTTATCAGGATTCTGCCAGGTGTGTATGGGGTTTTCCCAGTGCATCAGGATCCTGCCAGATGTGTACGGCGTTTTCACAGTGGATCAGGATCCTGCCAGGTGTGCATGGGGATTTCAAAGTGGATCAGGATCCTGCCAGGTGTGTATGGCGATTTCACAGTGGATCAGGATGCTGCCAGGTGTGTATGGGAGTTTCACTTTTTATCAGGATCCTGCCAAGTGTGTATGGGGGTTTCACAGTTTATCAGGATCCTGCCAGGTGTGTATGGGGGTTTCACAGTTTATCAGGATCCTGCCAGGTGTGTATGTGGTTTTCACAGTGGGTCAGGATCCTGCCAGGTGTGTATGGGGTTTTCACAGTTTATCAGGGTCCTGCCAGGTGTGTATGGCGTTTTCACAGTGGATCAGGATCCTGCCAGGTGTGTACGGGTTTTTCACAGTGGATCAGGATCCTGCCAGGTGTGCATGGGGATTTCACAGTGGATCAGGATCCTGCCAGGTGTGTATGGGGTTTTCACAGTGTATCAGGATCCTTCCAGGTGTGTATGGGTTTTTCACAGTGTCTCAGGATCCTGCCAGGTGGGTATGGGTGTTTCACAGTTGATGAGGATCCTGCCGGGTGTGTATGGGGTTTCACAGTGTATCAGGATCCTGCCAGGTGTGCATGGGGATTTCACAGTGGATCAGGATCCTGCCAGGTGTGTATGGGGTTTTCACAGTGCATCAGGATCCTTCCAGGTGTGTATGGGTTTTTCACAGTGTCTCAGGATCCTGCCAGGTGGGTATGCGTGTTTCACAGTTGATGAGGATCCTGCCGGGTGTGTATGGGGTTTACACAGTGTATCAGGATCCTGCCAGGTGTGTCTGGGGTTTCACAGTGTATCAGGATCCTGCCAGGTGTGTACGGGGTTTCACAGTGTTTCGGGATCCTGCCCGGTGTGTATGGGGTATTCGCAGTGGATCAGGATCCTGCCAGGTGTGTATGGGGTTTCACAGTGCATCAGGATCCTGCCAGGTCTGCATGGGGTTTCACTGTGTATCAGGATCCTGCCAGGAGTGTATGGGGTTTTCACTGTGCATCAGGAACCTGCCAGGTGTGTATGGGTTTTCACAGCGGATCAGGATCCTGCCAGGTTTGTATGGGGTTTCCCAGTGTATCAGGATCCTGCCAGGTGTGTATGGGGTTTTCACAGTGTATCAGGATCCTGCCAGGTGTGTATGGGGGTTTCTCAGTGATCAGGATCCTGCCAGGTGTGTATGGGGTTTCACAGTTCATCAGGATCCTTCCAGGTGTGTATGGGGTTTTCACAGTGTATCAGAATCCTGCCAGGTGAGTATGGGGTTTCACAGTGTATCAGGATCCTGCCAGGTGTCTATGGGGTTTCACAGTGTATGAGGATCCTGCCAGGTGTGTATGGGGGTTTCACAGTGGATCAGGATCCTGCCAGGTGTGTATGGGGTTTCACAGTGTATCAGATTCCTGCCACGTGTGCATGGGGGTTTCACAGTGGATCACGATCCTGCCAGGTGTGTATGGGGTTTCACAGCGTATCAGCATCCTGCCAGGTGTGTATGTGGTTTCACAGTGTATATCAGCTCCCTGCCAGATGTGAATGCGGATTTCACAGTGTATCAGGATCCTGCCAGGTGTGTATGGGGTTTCACAGTGTATCAGAATCCTGCCACGTGTGTTTGAGGTTTTCAAAGTGGATCCGGATCCTGCCAGGTGTGTATGGAGTTTCACTGTGTGTCAGGGTCCTGCCAGGTTTGTATGGGGTTTCACAGTGTATCAGGGTCCTGCCAGATGTGTATGGGGTTTTCACAGTGCATCAGTATCCTGCCAGGTGTGTATGGGGTTTCACAGTGTATCAGGATCCTGCCAGGTGTGTTTGGGGTTTTCAGTTTATCAGAATCCTGCCAGGAGTGACTGGGGTTTCACAGTGGATCAGAATCCTGCCAGGTGTGAATGGGATTTTCACAGTGTATCAGGAACCTGCCAGGTGTGTATGGGGTTTTCACCGTTTATCAGGTCTTGCCAGGTGTGGATTTGGGTTTCACAGTGTATCAGGATCCTACCACGTGTGTATGGGGGTTTCACAGTGGTTCAGGATCCTGCCAGGTGGGTATGGGGTTTTCACTGTGTATCAGGATTCTGCCAGGCGTGAATGGGGCTTCACAGTGGATCAGGATCCTGCCAGGTGTGTATGGGGTTTTCACAGTGATCAGGATCCTGCCAGGTTTGTATGGGGTTTCACAGTGTACCAGGATCCTGCCAGATGTGAATGGGTTTTCACTGTGTATCAGGATTCCTGCCAGGTGTGAATGGGGTTTTGCTGTGTATCATGATCCTGCCAGGTGTGTATGGGGGTTTCACAGTTTATCAGGATCCTGCCAGGTGTCTATGTGGTTTTCACAGTGGGTCAGGATTCTGCCAGGTGTGTATGGGGTTTTCACAGTTTATCAGGATCCTGCCAGGTGTGTATGGCGTTTTCACAGTGGATCAGGATGCTGCCAGGTGTGTATGGGGTTTTCACTGTGTATCAGGATCTGCCAGGTGTGTATGGAGTTTCACAGTGTATCAGGATCCTGCCAGGTGTGTATGGGGTTTTCACTTTGTATCAGGATCCTGCCAGGTTTCTATGGGGTTTCACAGTTTTTCAGGATCCTGCCAGGTGTGTATGGGGGTTTCACAGTGGATCAGGATCCTGCCAGGAGTGTATGGGGTTTCACAGTGCATCAGGATCCTGCCAGGTGTGTACGGGGTTTTCACAGTGGATCATGATCCTGCCAGGTGTGCATGGGGATTTCACAGTGGATCAGGATCCTTCCAGGTGTGTATGGGTTTTTCACAGTGTCTCAGGATCCTGCCAGGTGTGTCTGGGGGTTTCACAGTTGATCAGAATCCTGCCGGGTGTGTATGGGGTTTACACAGTGTATCAGGATCCTGCCAGGTGTGTATGGGGTTTCACAGTGTATCAGGATCCTGCCAGGTGTGTATGGGGTTTCACAGTGTTTCGGGATACTGCCAGGTGTGTATGGGGTATTCGCAGTGGATCAGGATCCTGCCAGGTGTGTATGGGGTTTCACAGTGCATCAGGATCCTGCCAGGTGTGCATGGGGTTTCACAGATAATCAGGATCCTGCCAGGTGTGTATGGGGGTTTCACAGTGGTTCAGGATCCTGCCAGGTGTGTATGGGGTTTTCACTGTGTATCAGGATTCTGCCAGGCGTGAATGGGGCTTCACAGTGGATCAGGATCCTGGCAGGTGTGTATGGGGTTTTCACAGTGATCAGGATCCTGCCAGGTTTGTATGGGGTTTCACAGTGTACCAGGATCCTGCCAGATGTGAATGGGGTTTCACTGTGTATCAGGATTCCTGCCAGGTGTGAATGGGGTTTTGCTGTGTATCATGATCCTGCCAGGTGTGTATGGGGGTTTCACAGTTTATCAGGATCCTGCCAGGTGTCTATGTGGTTTTCACAGTGGGTCAGGATTCTGCCAGGTGTGTATGGGGTTTTCACAGTTTATCAGGATCCTGCCAGGTGTGTATGGCGTTTTCACAGTGGATCAGGATGCTGCCAGGTGTGTATGGGGTTTTCACTGTGTATCAGGATCTGCCAGGTGTTTATGGAGTTTCACAGTGTATCAGGATCCTGCCAGGTGTGTATGGGGTTTTCACATTGTATCAGGATCCTGCCAGGTTTCTATGGGGTTTCACAGTTTTTCAGGATCCTGCCAGGTGTGTATGGGGGTTTCACAGTGGATCAGGATCCTGCCAGGAGTGTATGGGGTTTCACAGTGCATCAGGATCCTGCCAGGTGTGTACGGGGTTTTCACAGTGGATCATGATCCTGCCAGGTGTGCATGGGGATTTCACAGTGGATCAGGATCCTTCCAGGTGTGTATGGGTTTTTCACAGTGTCTCAGGATCCTGCCAGGTGTGTATGGGGGTTTCACAGTTGATCAGAATCCTGCCGGGTGTGTAGGGGGTTTACACAGTGTATCAGGATCCTGCCAGGTGTGTATGGGGTTTCACAGTGTATCAGGATCCTGCCAGGTGTGTATGGGGTTTCACAGTGTTTCGGGATACTGCCAGGTGTGTATGGGGTATTCGCAGTGGATCAGGATCCTGCCAGGTGTGTATGGGGTTTCACAGTGCATCAGGATCCTGCCAGGTGTGCATGGGGTTTCACAGATAATCAGGATCCTGCCAGGTGTGCATGGGGTTTTCACAGTGTATCAGGATCCTGCCAGATGTGTATGGGGTTTCACTGTGCATCAGGAACCTGCCAGGTGTGTAAGGGCTTTCACAGCGGATCAGGATTCTGCCAGGTTTGTATGGGGTTTCCCAGTGTGTCAGGATCCTGCCAGGTGTGTATGGGGTTTTCACAGTGTATCAGGATCCTGCCAGGTATGCATGGGGGTTTCTCAGTGGATCAGGATCCTGCCAGGTGTGTATGGGGTTTCACAGTGCATCAGGATCCTTCCAGGTGTGTATGGGGTTTTCACAGTGTATCAGGATCCTGCCAGGTGAGTATGGGGTTTCACAGTGTATCAGGATCCTGCCAGGTGTCTATGGGGTTTCACAGTGTATCAGGATCCTGCCAGGTGTGTATGGGGGTTTCACAGTGGATCAGGATCTGCCAGGTCTGCATAAGGTTTCACAGTGAATCAGGTTCCTGCCACGTGTGCATGGGGGTTTCACAGTGGATCACGATCCTGCCAGGTGTGTATGGGGTTTCACAGCGTATCAGCATCCTGCCTGGTGTGTATGTGTTTTCACAGTGTATCAGGTTCCTGCCGGATGTGAATGGGGATTTCACAGTGTATCAGGATCCTGCCAGGTGTGTATGGGGTTTCACAGTGTATCAGACTCCTGCCACGTGTGTTTGAGGTTTTCACAGTGGATCAGCATCCTGCCAGGTGTGTATGGAGTTTCACTTTGGATCAGGATCCTGCCAGGTGTGTTTGGGGTTTCACAGTGTATCAGGATCCTGCCAGCTTTCTATGGATTTTCACAGTGTTTCAGGATCCTGCCAGGTGTGTATGGGGGTTTCACAGTGGATCAGGATCCTGCCAGGTGTGTATGGGTTTTCACAGTGCATCAGGATCCTGCCAGGTGTGTCGGGGGTTTTCACAGTGGATCAGGATCCTGCCAGGTGTGCATGGGGATTTCACAGTGGATCAGGATCCTTCCAGGTGTGTATGGGTTTTTCACAGTGTCTCAGGATCCTGCCAGGAGTGTATGGGGGTTTCACAGTTGATCAGAATCCTGCCAGGTGTGTATGGGGTTTCACAGTGTATCAGGATCCTTCCAGGTGTGTATGGGGTTTCACAGTGTTTCGGGATACTGCCAGGTGTGTATGGGGTTTTGACAGTGGATCAGGATCCTGCCAGGTGTGTATGGGGTTTTCACAGTGTATCAGGTTCTGCCAGGTGTGTATGGAGTTTCACAGTGTGTCAGGATCCTGCCAGGTGTGTATGGGGATTTCACATTGTATCAGGATCCTGCCAGGTTTCTATGGGTTTGCACAGTGTTTCAGGATCCTGCCAGGTGTGTATGGGGGTTTCACAGTGGATCAGGATCCTGCCAGGTGTGTATGGGGTTTCCCAGTGCATCAGGATCCTGCCAGGTGTGTCCGGGGTTTTCACAGTGGATCAGGATCCTGCCAGGTGTGCATGGGGATTTCACAGTGGATCAGGATCCTTCCAGGTGTGTATGGGTTTTTCACAGTGTCTCAGGATACTGCCAGGTGTGTATGGGGTTTCACAGTTGATCAGAATCCTGCCGGGTGTGTATGGGGTTTCACAGTGTATCAGGATCCTTCCAGGTGTGTATGGGGTTTACACAGTGTATCAGGATCCTGCCAGGTGTGTATGGGGTTTCACAGTGTATCAGGATCCTGCCAGGTGTGTATGGGGTTTCACAGTGTTTCGGGATCCTGCCAGGTGTGTATGGGGTGTTCGCAGTGGATCAGGATCCTGCCAGGTGTGTATGGGGTTTCACAGTGCATCAGGACCCTGCCAGGTGTGCATGGGGTTTCACTGTGTATCAGGATCCTGCCAGGTGTGCATGGGGTTTTCACAGTGTATCAGGATCCTGCCAGATGTGTATGGGGTTTTACTGTGCATCAGGAACCTGCCAGGTGTGATGGGTTTTCACAGCGGATCAGGATCCTGCCAGGTTTGTATGGGGTTTCCCAGTGTATCAGGATCCTGCCAGGTGTGTATGGGGTGTTCACAGTGTATCAGGATCCTGCCAGGTGTGTATGGGGGTTTCTCAGTGGATCAGGATCCTCCCAGGTGTGTATGGGGTTTCACAGTGCATCAGGATCCTTCCAGGTGTGTATGGGGTTTTCACAGTGTATCAGGATCCTGCCAGGTGAGTATGGGGTTTCACAGTGTATCAGGATCCTGCCAGGTGTGTATAGGGTTTCACAGTGTATCAGGATCCTGCCAGGTGTGTTTGGGGGTTTCACAGTGGATCAGGATCTGCCAGGTGTGTATGGGGTTTCACAGTGTATTAGGTTCCTGCCACGTGTGCATGGGGGTTTCACAGTGGATCACGATCCTGCCAGGTGTGTATGGGGTTTCACAGCGTATCAGCATCCTGCCAGGTGTGTATGTGGTTTCACAGTGTATCAGGTTCCTGCCGGATGTGAATGGGGATTTCACAGTGTATCAGGATCCTGCCAGGTGTGTATGGGGTTTCACAGTGTATCAGACTCCTGCCACGTGTGTTTGAGGTTTTCACAGTGGATCAGGATCCTGCCAGGTGTGTATGGAGTTTCACTTTGGATCAGGATCCTGCCAGGTGTGTTTGGGGTTTCACTGTGTATCAGGGTCCTGCCAGGTTTGTATGGGGTTTTCACAGTGCATCAGTATCCTGCCAGGTGTGTATGGGGTTTCACAGTGTATCAGGATCCTGCCAGGTATGTTTGAAGTTTTCAGTGTATCAGAATCCTGCCAGGAGTGACTGGGGTTTCACAGTGGATCAGAATCCTGCCAGCTGTGAATGGGATTTTCACAGTGTATCAGGAACCTGCCAGGTGTGTATGGGGGTTTCACCGTTTATCAGGTCTTGCCAGGTGTGGATGTGGGTTTCACAGTGTATCAGGATCCCTCCACGTGTGTATGGGGGTTTCACTGTGGTTCAGGATCCTGCCAGGTGTGTATGGGGTTTTCACTGTGTATCAGGATTCTGCCAGGCGTGTATGGGGCTTCACAGTGGATCAGGATAATGCCAGGTGTGTATGGGGTTTTCACAGTGATCAGGATCCTGCCAGGTGTGTATGGGGTTTCACAGTGTATCAGGATCCTGCCAGATGTGAATGGGGTTTCACTGTGTATCAGGATTTCTGCCAGGTGTGAATGGGGTTTTGCTGTGTATCATGATCCTGCCAGGTGTGTATGGGGGTTTCACAGTTTATCAGGATCCTGCCAGGTGTCTATGTGGTTTTCACAGTGGGTCAGGATCCTGCCAGGGGTGTATGGGGATTTCACAGTGTATCAGGATCCTGCTAGATGTATATGGCGTTTTCACAGTGGATCAGGATCCTGCCAGGTGTGTATGGGGTTTTCACAGTGTATCAGGATCTGCCAGGTGCGTATGGAGTTTCACAGTGTATCAGGATCCTGCCAGGTGTGTATGGGGTTTTCACATTGTATCAGGATCCTGCCAGGTTTCTATGGGGTTTCACAGTGTTTCAGGATCCTGCCAGGTGTGTATGGGGGTTTCACAGTGGATCAGGATCCTGCCAGGTGTGTATGGGGTTTCACAGTGCATCAGGATCCTGCCAGGTGTGTACGGGGTTTTCACAGTGGATCAGGATCCTGCCAGGTGTGCATGGGGATTTCACAATGGATCAGGTTCCCGCCAGGTGTGTATGGGGTTTTCACAGTGTATCAGGATCCTTCCAGGTGTGTATGGGTTTTTCACAGTGTATCAGCAACCTGCCAGGTGTGTATGGGGGTTTCACAGTTGATCTGGATCCTGCCGGGTGTGTATAGGGTTTCACAATGTATCAGGATCCTTCCAGGTGTGTATGGGGTTTTCACAGTGTATCAGGATCCTGCCAGGTGTGTCTGGGGTTTCACAGTGTATCAGGATCCTGCCAGGTGTGTATGGGGTTTCACAGTGTTTCGGGATCCTGCCAGGTGTGTATGGGGTATTCGCAGTGGATCAGGATCCTGCCAGGTGTGCATGGGGTTTCACTGTGCATCAGGATCCTGTCAGGTGTGTATGGGGTTTTCACAGTGTATCAGGATCCTGCCAGATGTGTATGGGGTTTCACTGTGCATCAGGAACCTTCCAGGTGTGTATGGGTTTTCACAGCGGATCAGGATCCTGCCAGGTTTGTATGGAGTTTCCCAGTGCATCAGGATCCTGCCAGGTGTGTATGGGGTTTTCACATTGTATCAGGATCCTGCCAGGTGAGTATGGGGGTTTCACAGTGGATCAGGATCCTGCCAGGTGTGTATGGGGTTTCACAGTGCATCAGGATCCTTCCAGGAGTGTATGGGGTTTTCACAGTGTATCAGGATCCTGCCAGGTGAGTATGGGGTATCACAGTGTATCAGGATCCTGCCAGGTGTGTATGGGGTTTCACAGTGTATCAGGATCCTGCCAGGTGTGTATGGGGGTTTCACAGTGGATCAGGATCCTGCCAGGTGTGTATGGGGTTTCACAGTGTATCAGGTTCCTACCACGTGTGCATGGGGGTTTCACAGCAGATCAGGATCCTGCCAGGTGTGTATGGGGTTTCACAGCGTATCAGCATCCTTCCAGGTGTGTATGTGGTTTTACAGTGTATCAGGATCCTGCCAGGTGTGTATCGGGTTTCGCAGTGTATCAGAATCCTGCCACGTGTGTTTGAGGTTTTCACAGTGGATCAGGATCCTGCCAGGTGTGTATGGAGTTTCACTTTGGATCAGTGATCCTGCCAGGTGTGTTTGGGGTTTGACTGTGGATCAGGATCCTGCCAGGTTTGTATGGGGTTTCACAGTGTATCAGGGTCCTGCCAGGTGTGTATGGGGTTTTCACAGTGCATCAGGATCCTGCCAGGTGTGTATGGGGTTTCACAGTGTATCAGGATCCTGCCAGGTGTGTTTGGTGTTTTCAGTGTATCAGAATCCTGCCAGGAGTGACTGGGGTTTCACAGTGGATCAGGATCCTGTCAGGTGTGAATGGGATTTTCACAGTGTATCAGGATCCTGCCAGGTGTGTATTGGGGTTTCACCGTTAATCAGGATCTTGCCAGGTGTGTATGTGGGTTTCACAGTGTATCAGGATCCTACCACGTGTGTATGGGGGTTTCACAGTGGTTCAGGATTCTGCCAGGTGTGTATGGGGTTTTCACAGTGTATCAGGATCCTGCCAGGTGTTTATGGGGGTTTCTCAGTGGATCAGGATCCTGCCAGGTGTGTATGGGGTTTCACAGTGCATCAGGATCCTTCCAGGTGTGCATGGGGTTTTCACAGTGTATCAGGAACCTGCCAGGTGAGTATGGGGTTTCACAGTGTATCAGGATCCTTCCAGGTGTGTATGGGGTTTCACAGTTTTTCGGGATACTGCCAGGTGTGTATGGGGTTTTGACAGTGGATCAGGATCCTGCCAGGTGTGTATGGGGTTTTCACAGTGTATCAGGTTCTGCCAGGTGTGTATGGAGTTTCACAGTGTGTCAGGATCCTGCCAGGTGTGTATGGGGATTTCACATTGTATCAGGATCCTGCCAGGTTTCTATGGGTTTGCACAGTGTTTCAGGATCCTGCCAGGTGTGTATGGGGGTTTCACAGTGGATCAGGATCCTGCCAGGTGTGTATGGGGTTTCCCAGTGCATCAGGATCCTGCCAGGTGTGTCCGGGGTTTTCACAGTGGATCAGGATCCTGCCAGGTGTGCATGGGGATTTCACAGTGGATCAGGATCCTTCCAGGTGTGTATGGGTTTTTCACAGTGTCTCAGGATCCTGTCAGGTGTGTATGGGGTTTTCACAGTGTATCAGGATCCTGCCAGATGTGTATGGGGTTTCACTGTGCATCAGGAACCTTCCAGGTGTGTATGGGTTTTCACAGCGGATCAGGATCCTGCCAGGTTTGTATGGAGTTTCCCAGTGCATCAGGATCCTGCCAGGTGTGTATGGGGTTTTCACATTGTATCAGGATCCTGCCAGGTGAGTATGGGGGTTTCACAGTGGATCAGGATCCTGCCAGGTGTGTATGGGGTTTCACAGTGCATCAGGATCCTTCCAGGAGTGTATGGGGTTTTCACAGTGTATCAGGATCCTGCCAGGTGAGTATGGGGTATCACAGTGTATCAGGATCCTGCCAGGTGTGTATGGGGTTTCACAGTGTATCAGGATCCTGCCAGGTGTGTATGGGGGTTTCACAGTGGATCAGGATCCTGCCAGGTGTGTATGGGGTTTCACAGTGTATCAGGTTCCTACCACGTGTGCATGGGGGTTTCACAGCAGATCAGGATCCTGCCAGGTGTGTATGGGGTTTCACAGCGTATCAGCATCCTTCCAGGTGTGTATGTGGTTTTACAGTGTATCAGGATCCTGCCAGGTGTGTATCGGGTTTCGCAGTGTATCAGAATCCTGCCACGTGTGTTTGAGGTTTTCACAGTGGATCAGGATCCTGCCAGGTGTGTATGGAGTTTCACTTTGGATCAGTGATCCTGCCAGGTGTGTTTGGGGTTTGACTGTGGATCAGGATCCTGCCAGGTTTGTATGGGGTTTCACAGTGTATCAGGGTCCTGCCAGGTGTGTATGGGGTTTTCACAGTGCATCAGGATCCTGCCAGGTGTGTATGGGGTTTCACAGTGTATCAGGATCCTGCCAGGTGTGTTTGGTGTTTTCAGTGTATCAGAATCCTGCCAGGAGTGACTGGGGTTTCACAGTGGATCAGGATCCTGTCAGGTGTGAATGGGATTTTCACAGTGTATCAGGATCCTGCCAGGTGTGTATTGGGGTTTCACCGTTAATCAGGATCTTGCCAGGTGTGTATGTGGGTTTCACAGTGTATCAGGATCCTACCACGTGTGTATGGGGGTTTCACAGTGGTTCAGGATTCTGCCAGGTGTGTATGGGGTTTTCACAGTGTATCAGGATCCTGCCAGGTGTTTATGGGGGTTTCTCAGTGGATCAGGATCCTGCCAGGTGTGTATGGGGTTTCACAGTGCATCAGGATCCTTCCAGGTGTGCATGGGGTTTTCACAGTGTATCAGGAACCTGCCAGGTGAGTATGGGGTTTCACAGTGTATCAGGATCCTTCCAGGTGTGTATGGGGTTTCACAGTTTTTCGGGATACTGCCAGGTGTGTATGGGGTTTTGACAGTGGATCAGGATCCTGCCAGGTGTGTATGGGGTTTTCACAGTGTATCAGGTTCTGCCAGGTGTGTATGGAGTTTCACAGTGTGTCAGGATCCTGCCAGGTGTGTATGGGGATTTCACATTGTATCAGGATCCTGCCAGGTTTCTATGGGTTTGCACAGTGTTTCAGGATCCTGCCAGGTGTGTATGGGGGTTTCACAGTGGATCAGGATCCTGCCAGGTGTGTATGGGGTTTCCCAGTGCATCAGGATCCTGCCAGGTGTGTCCGGGGTTTTCACAGTGGATCAGGATCCTGCCAGGTGTGCATGGGGATTTCACAGTGGATCAGGATCCTTCCAGGTGTGTATGGGTTTTTCACAGTGTCTCAGGATACTGCCAGGTGTGTATGGGGTTTCACAGTTGATCAGAATCCTGCCGGGTGTGTATGGGGTTTCACAGTGTATCAGGATCCTTCCAGGTGTGTATGGGGTTTACACAGTGTATCAGGATCCTGCCAGGTGTGTATGGGGTTTCACAGTGTATCAGGATCCTGCCAGGTGTGTATGGGGTTTCACAGTGTTTCGGGATCCTGCCAGGTGTGTATGGGGTGTTCGCAGTGGATCAGGATCCTGCCAGGTGTGTATGGGGTTTCACAGTGCATCAGGATCCTGCCAGGTGTGCATGGGGTTTCACTGTGTATCAGGATCCTGCCAGGTGTGCATGGGGTTTTCACAGTGTATCAGGATCCTGCCAGATGTGTATGGGGTTTTACTGTGCATCAGGAACCTGCCAGGTGTGATGGGTTTTCACAGCGGATCAGGATCCTGCCAGGTTTGTATGGGGTTTCCCAGTGTATCAGGATCCTGCCAGGTGTGTATGGGGTGTTCACAGTGTATCAGGATCCTGCCAGGTGTGTATGGGGGTTTCTCAGTGGATCAGGATCCTCCCAGGTGTGTATGGGGTTTCACAGTGCATCAGGATCCTTCCAGGTGTGTATGGGGTTTTCACAGTGTATCAGGATCCTGCCAGGTGAGTATGGGGTTTCACAGTGTATCAGGATCCTGCCAGGTGTGTATAGGGTTTCACAGTGTATCAGGATCCTGCCAGGTGTGTTTGGGGGTTTCACAGTGGATCAGGATCTGCCAGGTGTGTATGGGGTTTCACAGTGTATTAGGTTCCTGCCACGTGTGCATGGGGGTTTCACAGTGGATCACGATCCTGCCAGGTGTGTATGGGGTTTCACAGCGTATCAGCATCCTGCCAGGTGTGTATGTGGTTTCACAGTGTATCAGGTTCCTGCCGGATGTGAATGGGGATTTCACAGTGTATCAGGATCCTGCCAGGTGTGTATGGGGTTTCACAGTGTATCAGACTCCTGCCACGTGTGTTTGAGGTTTTCACAGTGGATCAGGATCCTGCCAGGTGTGTATGGAGTTTCACTTTGGATCAGGATCCTGCCAGGTGTGTTTGGGGTTTCACTGTGTATCAGGGTCCTGCCAGGTTTGTATGGGGTTTTCACAGTGCATCAGTATCCTGCCAGGTGTGTATGGGGTTTCACAGTGTATCAGGATCCTGCCAGGTATGTTTGAAGTTTTCAGTGTATCAGAATCCTGCCAGGAGTGACTGGGGTTTAACAGTGGATCAGAATCCTGCCAGCTGTGAATGGGATTTTCACAGTGTATCAGGAACCTGCCAGGTGTGTATGGGGGTTTCACCGTTTATCAGGTCTTGCCAGGTGTGGATGTGGGTTTCACAGTGTATCAGGATCCCTCCACGTGTGTATGGGGGTTTCACTGTGGTTCAGGATCCTGCCAGGTGTGTATGGGGTTTTCACTGTGTATCAGGATTCTGCCAGGCGTGTATGGGGCTTCACAGTGGATCAGGATAATGCCAGGTGTGTATGGGGTTTTCACAGTGATCAGGATCCTGCCAGGTGTGTATGGGGTTTCACAGTGTATCAGGATCCTGCCAGATGTGAATGGGGTTTCACTGTGTATCAGGATTTCTGCCAGGTGTGAATGGGGTTTCGCTGTGTATCATGATCCTGCCAGGTGTGTATGGGGGTTTCACAGTTTATCAGGATCCTGCCAGGTGTCTATGTGGTTTTCACAGTGGGTCAGGATCCTGCCAGGGGTGTATGGGGATTTCACAGTGTATCAGGATCCTGCTAGATGTATATGGCGTTTTCACAGTGGATCAGGATCCTGCCAGGTGTGTATGGGGTTTTCACAGTGTATCAGGATCTGCCAGGTGCGTATGGAGTTTCACAGTGTATCAGGATCCTGCCAGGTGTGTATGGGGTTTTCACATTGTATCAGGATCCTGCCAGGTTTCTATGGGGTTTCACAGTGTTTCAGGATCCTGCCAGGTGTGTATGGGGGTTTCACAGTGGATCAGGATCCTGCCAGGTGTGTATGGGGTTTCACAGTGCATCAGGATCCTGCCAGGTGTGTACGGGGTTTTCACAGTGGATCAGGATCCTGCCAGGTGTGCATGGGGATTTCACAATGGATCAGGTTCCCGCCAGGTGTGTATGGGGTTTTCACAGTGTATCAGGATCCTTCCAGGTGTGTATGGGTTTTTCACAGTGTATCAGCAACCTGCCAGGTGTGTATGGGGGTTTCACAGTTGATCTGGATCCTGCCGGGTGTGTATAGGGTTTCACAATGTATCAGGATCCTTCCAGGTGTGTATGGGGTTTTCACAGTGTATCAGGATCCTGCCAGGTGTGTCTGGGGTTTCACAGTGTATCAGGATCCTGCCAGGTGTGTATGGGGTTTCACAGTGTTTCGGGATCCTGCCAGGTGTGTATGGGGTATTCGCAGTGGATCAGGATCCTGCCAGGTGTGCATGGGGTTTCACTGTGCATCAGGATCCTGTCAGGTGTGTATGGGGTTTTCACAGTGTATCAGGATCCTGCCAGATGTGTATGGGGTTTCACTGTGCATCAGGAACCTTCCAGGTGTGTATGGGTTTTCACAGCGGATCAGGATCCTGCCAGGTTTGTATGGAGTTTCCCAGTGCATCAGGATCCTGCCAGGTGTGTATGGGGTTTTCACATTGTATCAGGATCCTGCCAGGTGAGTATGGGGGTTTCACAGTGGATCAGGATCCTGCCAGGTGTGTATGGGGTTTCACAGTGCATCAGGATCCTTCCAGGAGTGTATGGGGTTTTCACAGTGTATCAGGATCCTGCCAGGTGAGTATGGGGTATCACAGTGTATCAGGATCCTGCCAGGTGTGTATGGGGTTTCACAGTGTATCAGGATCCTGCCAGGTGTGTATGGGGGTTTCACAGTGGATCAGGATCCTGCCAGGTGTGTATGGGGTTTCACAGTGTATCAGGTTCCTACCACGTGTGCATGGGGGTTTCACAGCAGATCAGGATCCTGCCAGGTGTGTATGGGGTTTCACAGCGTATCAGCATCCTTCCAGGTGTGTATGTGGTTTTACAGTGTATCAGGATCCTGCCAGGTGTGTATCGGGTTTCGCAGTGTATCAGAATCCTGCCACGTGTGTTTGAGGTTTTCACAGTGGATCAGGATCCTGCCAGGTGTGTATGGAGTTTCACTTTGGATCAGTGATCCTGCCAGGTGTGTTTGGGGTTTGACTGTGGATCAGGATCCTGCCAGGTTTGTATGGGGTTTCACAGTGTATCAGGGTCCTGCCAGGTGTGTATGGGGTTTTCACAGTGCATCAGGATCCTGCCAGGTGTGTATGGGGTTTCACAGTGTATCAGGATCCTGTCAGGTGTGAATGGGATTTTCACAGTGTATCAGGATCCTGCCAGGTGTGTATTGGGGTTTTACCGTTTATCAGGATCTTGCCAGGTGTGTATGTGGGTTTCACAGTGTATCAGGATCCTACCACGTGTGTATGGGGGTTTCACAGTGGTTCAGGATTCTGCCAGGTGTGTATGGGGTTTTCACAGTGTATCAGGATCCTGCCAGGTGTTTATGGGGGTTTCTCAGTGGATCAGAATCCTGCCAGATGTGTATGCGGTTTCACTGTGCATCAGGAACCTGCCAGGTGTGTATGGGTTTTCACAGCTGATCAGGATCCTGCCAGGTTTGTATGGGGTTTCCCAGTGTATCAGGATCCTGCCAGGTGTGTATGGGGTTTTCACAGTGTATCAGGATCCTGCCAGGTGTGTATGGGGGTTTCTCAGTGGATCAGGATCCTGCCACGTGTGTATGGGGTTTCACAGCGCATCAGGATCCTTCCAGGTGTGTATGGGGTTTTCACAGTGTATCAGGATCCTGCCAGGTGAGTATGGGGTTTCACAGTGTATCAGGATCCTGCCAGGTGTGTATTGGGTTTCACAGTGGATCAGGATCCTGCCAGGTGTGTATGGGGGTTTCACAGTGGATCAGGATCCTGCCAGGTGTGTATGGGGTTTCACAGTGTCTCAGGTTCCTGCCACGTGTGCTTGAGGGTTTCACAGTGGATCAGGATCCTGCCAGGTGTGTATGGGGTTTCACAGCGGGTCAGCATCCTTCCAGGTGTGTATGTCGTTTCACAGTGTATCAGGATCCTGCCGGATGTGAATGGGGATTTCACAGTGCATCAGAATCCTGCCACGTGTGTTTGAGGTTTTCACAGTGGGTCAGGATCCTGCCAGGTGTGTATGGGGTTTTCACAGTGTATCAGTATCTGCCAGGTGTGCATGGAGTTTCACAGTGGATCACGATCCTGCCAGGTGTGTATGGGGTTTCACAGCGTATCAGCATCCTGCCAGGTGTGTATGTGGTTTCACAGTGTATCAGATTCCTGCCGGATGTGAATGGGGATTTCACAGTGTATCAGGATCCTGCCAGGTGTGTATGGAGTTTCACAGTGTATCATAATCCTGCCACGTGTGTTTGAGGTTTTCACAGTGGATCAGGATCCTGCCAGGTGTGGATGGAGTTTCACTTTGGATCAGGATCATGCCAGGTGTGTTTGGGGTTTCACTGTGTATCATGGTCCTGCCTGGTTTGTATGGGGTTTCACAGTGTATCAGGGTCCTGCCAGGTGTGTATGGGGTTTTCACAGTGCATCAGTATCCTGCCAGGTGTGTATGGGGTTTCACAGTGTATCAGGATCCTGCCAGGTGTGATTGGGGTTTTCAGTGCATCAGAATCCTGCCAGGTGTGAATGGGATTTTCACAGTCTATCAGGATCCTGCCAGGTGTGTATTGGGGTTTCACCGTTTATCGGGATCTTGCCAGGTGTGGATGTGGGTTTCACAGTGTATCAGGATCCTACCACGTGTGTATGGGGGTTTCACAGTGGTTCAGGATCCTGCCAGGTGTGTATGGGGTTTTCACTGTGTATCAGGATTCTGCCAGGCGTGAATGGGGCTTCACAGTGTATCAGGATCCTGCCAGATGTGAATGGGGTTTCACTGTGCATCATGATCCTGCCAGGTGTGTATGGGGTTTTCACAGTTTATCAGGATCTTGCCAGGTGTGTATGTGGTTTTCACAGTGGGTCAGGATCCTGCCAGGTGTGTATGGGGTTTTCACAGTTTATCAGGATCCTGCTAGGTGTGTATGGCGTTTTCACAGTGGATCAGGATCCTGCCAGGTGTGTATGGGGTTTTCACAGTGTATCAGGATGTGCCAGGTGTGTATGGAGTTTCACAGTGTATCAGGATCCTGCCAGGTGTGCATGGGGTCTTCACATTGTATCAGGATCCTGCCAGGATTCTATGGGGTTTCACAGTGTTTCAGGATCCTGCCAGGTGTGTATGGGGGTTTCACAGTGTATCAGGATCCTTCCAGGTGTGTACGGGGTTTTCACAGTGTATCAGGTTCCTGCCAGGTGTTTATGGGGTTTCACAGTGTATCAGGATCCTGCCAGGTGTTTATGGGGTTTCACAGTGTTTCGGGATTCTGCCAGGTGTGTATGGAGTATTCGCAGTGGATCAGGATCCTGCCAGGTATGTTTGGGGTTTCACAGTGCATCAGGATCCTGCCAGGTGTGCATGGGGTTTCACTCTGCATCAGGATCCTGCCAGGTGTGTATGGGGTTTTCACAGTGTATCAGGATCCTGCCAGATGTGTATGCGGTTTCACTGTGCATCAGGAACCTGCCAGGTGTGTATGGGTTTTCACAGCTGATCAGGATCCTGCCAGGTTTGTATGGGGTTTCCCAGTGTATCAGGATCCTGCCAGGTGTGTATGGGGTTTTCACAGTGTATCAGGATCCTGCCAGGTGTGTATGGGGGTTTCTCAGTGGATCAGGATCCTGCCACGTGTGTATGGGGTTTCACAGCGCATCAGGATCCTTCCAGGTGTGTATGGGGTTTTCACAGTGTATCAGGATCCTGCCAGGTGAGTATGGGGTTTCACAGTGTATCAGGATCCTGCCAGGTGTGTATTGGGTTTCACAGTGGATCAGGATCCTGCCAGGTGTGTATGGGGGTTTCACAGTGGATCAGGATCCTGCCAGGTGTGTATGGGGTTTCACAGTGTCTCAGGTTCCTACCACGTGTGCTTGAGGGTTTCACAGTGGATCAGGATCCTGCCAGGTGTGTATGGGGTTTCACAGCGGGTCAGCATCCTTCCAGGTGTGTATGTCGTTTCACAGTGTATCAGGATCCTGCCGGATGTGAATGGGGATTTCACAGTGCATCAGAATCCTGCCACGTGTGTTTGAGGTTTTCACAGTGGATCAGGATCCTGCCAGGTGTGTATGGAGTTTCACTTTGGATCAGGATCCTGCCAGGTGTGTATGGGGGTTTCACAGTTTATCAGGATCCTGCCAGGTGTCTATGTGGTTTTCACAGTGGGTCAGGATCCTGCCAGGTGTGTATGGAGTTTTCACAGTTTATCAGGATCTTGCCAGGTGTGTATGTGGTTTTCACAGTGGGTCAGGATCCTGCCAGGTGTGTATGGGGTTTTCACAGTTTATCAGGATCCTGCTAGGTGTGTATGGCGTTTTCACAGTGGATCAGGATCCTGCCAGGTGTGTATGGGGTTTTCACAGTGTATCAGGATGTGCCAGGTGTGTATGGAGTTTCACAGTGTATCAGGATCCTGCCAGGTGTGCATGGGGTCTTCACATTGTATCAGGATCCTGCCAGGATTCTATGGGGTTTCACAGTGTTTCAGGATCCTGCCAGGTGTGTATGGGGGTTTCACAGTGTATCAGGATCCTTCCAGGTGTGTACGGGGTTTTCACAGTGTATCAGGTTCCTGCCAGGTGTTTATGGGGTTTCACAGTGTATCAGGATCCTGCCAGGTGTTTATGGGGTTTCACAGTGTTTCGGGATTCTGCCAGGTGTGTATGGAGTATTCGCAGTGGATCAGGATCCTGCCAGGTATGTTTGGGGTTTCACAGTGCATCAGGATCCTGCCAGGTGTGCATGGGGTTTCACTCTGCATCAGGATCCTGCCAGGTGTGTATGGGGTTTTCACAGTGTATCAGGATCCTGCCAGATGTGTATGCGGTTTCACTGTGCATCAGGAACCTGCCAGGTGTGTATGGGTTTTCACAGCTGATCAGGATCCTGCCAGGTTTGTATGGGGTTTCCCAGTGTATCAGGATCCTGCCAGGTGTGTATGGGGTTTTCACAGTGTATCAGGATCCTGCCAGGTGTGTATGGGGGTTTCTCAGTGGATCAGGATCCTGCCACGTGTGTATGGGGTTTCACAGCGCATCAGGATCCTTCCAGGTGTGTATGGGGTTTTCACAGTGTATCAGGATCCTGCCAGGTGAGTATGGGGTTTCACAGTGTATCAGGATCCTGCCAGGTGTGTATTGGGTTTCACAGTGGATCAGGATCCTGCCAGGTGTGTATGGGGGTTTCACAGTGGATCAGGATCCTGCCAGGTGTGTATGGGGTTTCACAGTGTCTCAGGTTCCTGCCACGTGTGCTTGAGGGTTTCACAGTGGATCAGGATCCTGCCAGGTGTGTATGGGGTTTCACAGCGGGTCAGCATCCTTCCAGGTGTGTATGTCGTTTCACAGTGTATCAGGATCCTGCCGGATGTGAATGGGGATTTCACAGTGCATCAGAATCCTGCCACGTGTGTTTGAGGTTTTCACAGTGGATCAGGATCCTGCCAGGTGTGTATGGAGTTTCACTTTGGATCAGGATCCTGCCAGGTGTGTATGGGGGTTTCACAGTTTATCAGGATCCTGCCAGGTGTCTATGTGGTTTTCACAGTGGGTCAGGATCCTGCCAGGTGTGTATGGGGTTTTCACAGTGTATCAGTATCTGCCAGGTGTGCATGGAGTTTCACAGTGCGTCAGGATCCTGCCAGCTGTGTATGGGGATTTCACATTGTATCAGGATCCTGCCAGCTTTCTATGGATTTTCACAGTGTTTCAGGATCCTGCCAGGTGTGTATGGGGGTTTCACAGTGGATCAGGATCCTGCCAGGTGTGTATGGGGTTTCACAGTGCATCAGGATCCTGCCAGGTGTGTCCGGGGTGTTCACAGTGGATCAGGATCCTGCCAGGTGTGCATGGGGATTTCACAGTGGATCAGGATCCTTCCAGGTGTGTATGGGTTTTTCACAGTGTCTCAGGATCCTGCCAGGAGTGTATGGGGGTTTCACAGTTTATCAGGATCCTGCTAGGTGTGTATGGCGTTTTCACAGTGGATCAGGATCCTGCCAGGTGTGTATGGGGTTTTCACAGTGTATCAGGATGTGCCAGGTGTGTATGGAGTTTCACAGTGTATCAGGATCCTGCCAGGTGTGCATGGGGTCTTCACATTGTATCAGGATCCTGCCAGGATTCTATGGGGTTTCACAGTGTTTCAGGATCCTGCCAGGTGTGTATGGGGGTTTCACAGTGTATCAGGATCCTTCCAGGTGTGTACGGGGTTTTCACAGTGTATCAGGTTCCTGCCAGGTGTTTATGGGGTTTCACAGTGTATCAGGATCCTGCCAGGTGTTTATGGGGTTTCACAGTGTTTCGGGATTCTGCCAGGTGTGTATGGAGTATTCGCAGTGGATCAGGATCCTGCCAGGTATGTTTGGGGTTTCACAGTGCATCAGGATCCTGCCAGGTGTGCATGGGGTTTCACTCTGCATCAGGATCCTGCCAGGTGTGTATGGGGTTTTCACAGTGTATCAGGATCCTGCCAGATGTGTATGCGGTTTCACTGTGCATCAGGAACCTGCCAGGTGTGTATGGGTTTTCACAGCTGATCAGGATCCTGCCAGGTTTGTATGGGGTTTCCCAGTGTATCAGGATCCTGCCAGGTGTGTATGGGGTTTTCACAGTGTATCAGGATCCTGCCAGGTGTGTATGGGGGTTTCTCAGTGGATCAGGATCCTGCCACGTGTGTATGGGGTTTCACAGCGCATCAGGATCCTTCCAGGTGTGTATGGGGTTTTCACAGTGTATCAGGATCCTGCCAGGTGAGTATGGGGTTTCACAGTGTATCAGGATCCTGCCAGGTGTGTATTGGGTTTCACAGTGGATCAGGATCCTGCCAGGTGTGTATGGGGGTTTCACAGTGGATCAGGATCCTGCCAGGTGTGTATGGGGTTTCACAGTGTCTCAGGTTCCTGCCACGTGTGCTTGAGGGTTTCACAGTGGATCAGGATCCTGCCAGGTGTGTATGGGGTTTCACAGCGGGTCAGCATCCTTCCAGGTGTGTATGTCGTTTCACAGTGTATCAGGATCCTGCCGGATGTGAATGGGGATTTCACAGTGCATCAGAATCCTGCCACGTGTGTTTGAGGTTTTCACAGTGGATCAGGATCCTGCCAGGTGTGTATGGAGTTTCACTTTGGATCAGGATCCTGCCAGGTGTGTATGGGGGTTTCACAGTTTATCAGGATCCTGCCAGGTGTCTATGTGGTTTTCACAGTGGGTCAGGATCCTGCCAGGTGTGTATGGGGTTTTCACAGTGTATCAGTATCTGCCAGGTGTGCATGGAGTTTCACAGTGCGTCAGGATCCTGCCAGCTGTGTATGGGGATTTCACATTGTATCAGGATCCTGCCAGCTTTCTATGGATTTTCACAGTGTTTCAGGATCCTGCCAGGTGTGTATGGGGGTTTCACAGTGGATCAGGATCCTGCCAGGTGTGTATGGGGTTTCACAGTGCATCAGGATCCTGCCAGGTGTGTCCGGGGTTTTCACAGTGGATCAGGATCCTGCCAGGTGTGCATGGGGATTTCACAGTGGATCAGGATCCTTCCAGGTGTGTATGGGTTTTTCACAGTGTCTCAGGATCCTGCCAGGAGTGTATGGGGGTTTCACAGTTGATCAGAATCCTGCCAGGTGTGTATGGGGTTTCACAGTGTATCAGGATCCTTCCAGGTGTGTATGGGGTTTCACAGTGTTTCGGGATACTGCCAGGTGTGTATGGGGTTTTGACAGTGGATCAGGATCCTGCCAGGTGTGTATGGGGTTTTCACAGTGTATCAGGTTCTGCCAGGTGTGTATGGAGTTTCACAGTGTGTCAGGATCCTGCCAGGTGTGTATGGGGATTTCACATTGTATCAGGATCCTGCCAGGTTTCTATGGGTTTGCACAGTGTTTCAGGATCCTGCCAGGTGTGTATGGGGGTTTCACAGTGGATCAGGATCCTGCCAGGTGTGTATGGGGTTTCCCAGTGCATCAGGATCCTGCCAGGTGTGTCCGGGGTTTTCACAGTGGATCAGGATCCTGCCAGGTGTGCATGGGGATTTCACAGTGGATCAGGATCCTTCCAGGTGTGTATGGGTTTTTCACAGTGTCTCAGGATACTGCCAGGTGTGTATGGGGTTTCACAGTTGATCAGAATCCTGCCGGGTGTGTATGGGGTTTCACAGTGTATCAGGATCCTTCCAGGTGTGTATGGGGTTTACACAGTGTATCAGGATCCTGCCAGGTGTGTATGGGGTTTCACAGTGTATCAGGATCCTGCCAGGTGTGTATGGGGTTTCACAGTGTTTCGGGATCCTGCCAGGTGTGTATGGGGTGTTCGCAGTGGATCAGGATCCTGCCAGGTGTGTATGGGGTTTCACAGTGCATCAGGATCCTGCCAGGTGTGCATGGGGTTTCACTGTGTATCAGGATCCTGCCAGGTGTGCATGGGGTTTTCACAGTGTATCAGGATCCTGCCAGATGTGTATGGGGTTTTACTGTGCATCAGGAACCTGCCAGGTGTGATGGGTTTTCACAGCGGATCAGGATCCTGCCAGGTTTGTATGGGGTTTCCCAGTGTATCAGGATCCTGCCAGGTGTGTATGGGGTGTTCACAGTGTATCAGGATCCTGCCAGGTGTGTATGGGGGTTTCTCAGTGGATCAGGATCCTCCCAGGTGTGTATGGGGTTTCACAGTGCATCAGGATCCTTCCAGGTGTGTATGGGGTTTTCACAGTGTATCAGGATCCTGCCAGGTGAGTATGGGGTTTCACAGTGTATCAGGATCCTGCCAGGTGTGTATAGGGTTTCACAGTGTATCAGGATCCTGCCAGGTGTGTTTGGGGGTTTCACAGTGGATCAGGATCTGCCAGGTGTGTATGGGGTTTCACAGTGTATTAGGTTCCTGCCACGTGTGCATGGGGGTTTCACAGTGGATCACGATCCAGCCAGGTGTGTATGGGGTTTCACAGCGTATCAGCATCCTGCCAGGTGTGTATGTGGTTTCACAGTGTATCAGGTTCCTGCCGGATGTGAATGGGGATTTCACAGTGTATCAGGATCCTGCCAGGTGTGTATGGGGTTTCACAGTGTATCAGACTCCTGCCACGTGTGTTTGAGGTTTTCACAGTGGATCAGGATCCTGCCAGGTGTGTATGGAGTTTCACTTTGGATCAGGATCCTGCCAGGTGTGTTTGGGGTTTCACTGTGTATCAGGGTCCTGCCAGGTTTGTATGGGGTTTTCACAGTGCATCAGTATCCTGCCAGGTGTGTATGGGGTTTCACAGTGTATCAGGATCCTGCCAGGTATGTTTGAAGTTTTCAGTGTATCAGAATCCTGCCAGGAGTGACTGGGGTTTCACAGTGGATCAGAATCCTGCCAGCTGTGAATGGGATTTTCACAGTGTATCAGGAACCTGCCAGGTGTGTATGGGGGTTTCACCGTTTATCAGGTCTTGCCAGGTGTGCATGTGGGTTTCACAGTGTATCAGGATCCCTCCACGTGTGTATGGGGGTTTCACTGTGGTTCAGGATCCTGCCAGGTGTGTATGGGGTTTTCACTGTGTATCAGGATTCTGCCAGGCGTGTATGGGGCTTCACAGTGGATCAGGATAATGCCAGGTGTGTATGGGGTTTTCACAGTGATCAGGATCCTGCCAGGTGTGTATGGGGTTTCACAGTGTATCAGGATCCTGCCAGATGTGAATGGGGTTTCACTGTGTATCAGGATTTCTGCCAGGTGTGAATGGGGTTTTGCTGTGTATCATGATCCTGCCAGGTGTGTATGGGGGTTTCACAGTTTATCAGGATCCTGCCAGGTGTCTATGTGGTTTTCACAGTGGGTCAGGATCCTGCCAGGGGTGTATGGGGATTTCACAGTGTATCAGGATCCTGCTAGATGTATATGGCGTTTTCACAGTGGATCAGGATCCTGCCAGGTGTGTATGGGGTTTTCACAGTGTATCAGGATCTGCCAGGTGCGTATGGAGTTTCACAGTGTATCAGGATCCTGCCAGGTGTGTATGGGGTTTTCACATTGTATCAGGATCCTGCCAGGTTTCTATGGGGTTTCACAGTGTTTCAGGATCCTGCCAGGTGTGTATGGGGGTTTCACAGTGGATCAGGATCCTGCCAGGTGTGTATGGGGTTTCACAGTGCATCAGGATCCTGCCAGGTGTGTACGGGGTTTTCACAGTGGATCAGGATCCTGCCAGGTGTGCATGGGGATTTCACAGTGGATCAGGTTCCCGCCAGGTGTGTATGGGGTTTTCACAGTGTATCAGGATCCTTCCAGGTGTGTATGGGTTTTTCACAGTGTATCAGCAACCTGCCAGGTGTGTATGGGGGTTTCACAGTTGATCTGGATCCTGCCGGGTGTGTATAGGGTTTCACAATGTATCAGGATCCTTCCAGGTGTGTATGGGGTTTTCACAGTGTATCAGGATCCTGCCAGGTGTGTCTGGGGTTTCACAGTGTATCAGGATCCTGCCAGGTGTGTATGGGGTTTCACAGTGTTTCGGGATCCTGCCAGGTGTGTATGGGGTATTCGCAGTGGATCAGGATCCTGCCAGGTGTGCATGGGGTTTCACTGTGCATCAGGATCCTGTCAGGTGTGTATGGGGTTTTCACAGTGTATCAGGATCCTGCCAGATGTGTATGGGGTTTCACTGTGCATCAGGAACCTTCCAGGTGTGTATGGGTTTTCACAGCGGATCAGGATCCTGCCAGGTTTGTATGGAGTTTCCCAGTGCATCAGGATCCTGCCAGGTGTGTATGGGGTTTTCACATTGTATCAGGATCCTGCCAGGTGAGTATGGGGGTTTCACAGTGGATCAGGATCCTGCCAGGTGTGTATGGGGTTTCACAGTGCATCAGGATCCTTCCAGGAGTGTATGGGGTTTTCACAGTGTATCAGGATCCTGCCAGGTGAGTATGGGGTATCACAGTGTATCAGGATCCTGCCAGGTGTGTATGGGGTTTCACAGTGTATCAGGATCCTGCCAGGTGTGTATGGGGGTTTCACAGTGGATCAGGATCCTGCCAGGTGTGTATGGGGTTTCACAGTGTATCAGGTTCCTGCCAAGTGTGCATGGGGGTTTCACAGCAGATCAGGATCCTGCCAGGTGTGTATGGGGTTTCACAGCGTATCAGCATCCTTCCAGGTGTGTGTGTGGTTTTACAGTGTATCAGGATCCTGCCAGGTGTGTATCGGGTTTCGCAGTGTATCAGAATCCTGCCACATGTGTTTGAGGTTTTCACAGTGGATCAGGATCCTGCCAGG
The DNA here is from genome assembly GCF_036365525.1 of Heterodontus francisci. Lineage (NCBI taxonomy): Eukaryota > Metazoa > Chordata > Chondrichthyes > Heterodontiformes > Heterodontidae > Heterodontus > Heterodontus francisci. Next base: position 1,694,612 of record NW_027141375.1, read on the forward strand.
TGTGTATGGAGTTTCACTTTGGATCAGTGATCCTGCCAGGTGTGTTTGGGGTTTCACTGTGGATCAGGATCCTGCCAGGTTTGTATGGGGTTTCACAGTGTATCAGGGTCCTGCCAGGTGTGTATGGGGTTTTCACAGTGCATCAGGATCCTGCCAGGTGTGTATGGGGTTTCACAGTGTATCAGGATCCTGCCAGGTGTGTTTGGTGTTTTCAGTGTATCAGAATCCTGCCAGGAGTGACTGGGGTTTCACAGTGGATCAGGATCCTGTCAGGTGTGAATGGGATTTTCACAGTGTATCAGGATCCTGCCAGGTGTGTATTGGGGTTTCACCGTTTATCAGGATCTTGCCAGGTGTGTATGTGGGTTTCACAGTGTATCAGGATCCTACCACGTGTGTATGGGGGTTTCACAGTGGTTCAGGATCCTGCCTGGTGTGTATGGGGGTTTCTCAGTGCATCAGGATCCTGCCAGGTGTGTATGGGGTTTCACAGTGCATCAGGATCCTTCCAGGTGTGCATGGGGTTTTCACAGTGTATCAGGAACCTGCCAGGTGAGTATGGGGTTTCACAGTGTATCAGGATCCTGCCAGGTGTGTATGGGGTTTCACAGTGTATCAGGATCCTGCCAGGTGTGTATGGGGGTTTCACAGTGGATCAGGTTCCTGCCAGGAGTGTATGGGGCTTCACAGTGTATCAGGTTCCTGCCACGTGTGCATGGGGGTTTCACAGTGGATCACGATCCTGCCAGGTGTGTATGGGGTTTCACAGCGTATCAGCATCCTGCCAGGTGTGTATGTGGTTTCACAGTGTATCAGATTCCTGCCGGATGTGAATGGGGATTTCACAGTGTATCAGGATCCTGCCAGGTGTGTATGGAGTTTCACAGTGTATCATAATCCTGCCACGTGTGTTTGAGGTTTTCACAGTGGATCAGGATCCTGCCAGGTGTGGATGGAGTTTCACTTTGGATCAGGATCATGCCAGGTGTGTTTGGGGTTTCACTGTGTATCATGGTCCTGCCTGGTTTGTATGGGGTTTCACAGTGTATCAGGGTCCTGCCAGGTGTGTATGGGGTTTTCACAGTGCATCAGTATCCTGCCAGGTGTGTATGGGGTTTCACAGTGTATCAGGATCCTGCCAGGTGTGATTGGGGTTTTCAGTGCATCAGAATCCTGCCAGGAGTGACTGGGGTTTCACAGTGGATCAGTATCCTGCCAGGTGTGAATGGGATTTTCACAGTCTATCAGGATCCTGCCAGGTGTGTATTGGGGTTTCACCGTTTATCGGGATCTTGCCAGGTGTGGATGTGGGTTTCACAGTGTATCAGGATCCTACCACGTGTGTATGGGGGTTTCACAGTGGTTCAGGATCCTGCCAGGTGTGTATGGGGTTTTCACTGTGTATCAGGATTCTGCCAGGCGTGAATGGGGCTTCACAGTGTATCAGGATCCTGCCAGATGTGAATGGGGTTTCACTGTGTATCATGATCCTGCCAGGTGTGTATGGGGTTTTCACAGTTTATCAGGATCTTGCCAGGTGTGTATGTGGTTTTCACAGTGGGTCAGGATCCTGCCAGGTGTGTATGGGGTTTTCACAGTTTATCAGGATCCTGCCAGGTGTGTATGGCGTTTTCACAGTGGATCAGGATCCTGCCAGGTGTGTATGGGGTTTTCGCAGTGTATCAGGATGTGCCAGGTTTGTATGGAGTTTCACAGTGTATCAGGATCCTGCCAGGTGTGCATGGGGTCTTCACATTGTATCAGGATCCTGCCAGGATTCTATGGGGTTTCACAGTGTTTCAGGATCCTGCCAGGTGTGTATGGGGGTTTCACAGTGTATCAGGATCCTTCCAGGTGTGTACGGGGTTTTCACAGTGTATCAGGTTCCTGCCAGGTGTTTATGGGGTTTCACAGTGTATCAGGATCCTGCCAGGTGTTTATGGGGTTTCACAGTGTTTCGGGATTCTGCCAGGTGTGTATGGGGTTTTCACAGTGTATCAGGATCCTGCCAGGTGAGTATGGGGTTTCACAGTGTATCAGGATCCTGCCAGGTGTGTATTGGGTTTCACAGTGGATCAGGATCCTGCCAGGTGTGTATGGGGGTTTCACAGTGGATCAGGATCCTGCCAGGTGTGTATGGGGTTTCACAGTGTCTCAGGTTCCTGCCACGTGTGCTTGAGGGTTTCACAGTGGATCAGGATCCTGCCAGGTGTGTATGGGGTTTCACAGCGGGTCAGCATCCTTCCAGGTGTGTATGTCGTTTCACAGTGTATCAGGATCCTGCCGGATGTGAATGGGGATTTCACAGTGCATCAGAATCCTGCCACGAGTGTTTGAGGTTTTCACAGTGGATCAGGATCCTGCCAGGTGTGTATGGAGTTTCACTTTGGATCAGGATCCTGCCAGGTGTGTTTGGGGTTTCACTGTGTAGCAGGGTCCTGCCAGGTTTGTATGGGGTTTCACAGTGCATCAGGGTCCTGTCAGGTGTGTATGTGGTTTTCACTGTGCATCAGTCTCCTGCCAGGTGTGTATGGGGTTTCACAGTGTATCAGGATCCTGCCAGGTGTGTTTGGGGTTTTCAGTGTAGCAGAATCCAGCCAGGAGTGACTGGGGTTTCACAGTGGATCAGGATCCTGCCAGGTGTGAATGGGATTTTCACAGTGTATCAGGATCCTGCCAGGTGTGTATTGGGGTTTCACCGTTTATCAGGATCTTGCCAGGTGTGTATGGGGCTTCACATTGGATCAGGATCCTGCCAGGTGTGTATGGGGTTTTCACAGTGGATCAGGATCCTGCCAGGTGTGTATGGGGTTTCACAGTGTATCAGGATCCTGCCAGATGTGAATGGGGTTTCACTGTGTATCAGGAATCCTGCCAGGTGTCAATGGGTTTTAACTGTGTATCAGGATCCTGCCAGGTGTGAAAGGGGTTTCACAGTGGATCAGTATCCTGCCAGGTGTGAATGGGATTTTCACAGTCTATCAGGATCCTGCCAGGTGTGTATTGGGGTTTCACCGTTTATCGGGATCTTGCCAGGTGTGGATGTGGGTTTCACAGTGTTTCAGGATCCTACCACGTGTGTATGGGGGTTTCACAGTGGTTCAGGATCCTGCCAGGTGTGTATGGGGTTTTCACTGTGTATCAGGATTCTGCCAGGCGTGAATGGGGCTTCACAGTGTATCAGGATCCTGCCAGATGTGAATGGGGTTTCACTGTGTATCAGGATTCCTGCCAGGTGTGAATGGGGTTTCACTGTGTATCATGATCCTGCCAGGTGTGTATGGGGTTTTCACAGTGTATCAGGATCTTGCCAGGTGTGTATGTGGTTTTCACAGTGGGTCAGGATCCTGCCAGGTGTGTATGGGGTTTTCACAGTTTATCAGGATCCTGCCAGGTGTGTATGGCGTTTTCACAGTGGATCAGGATCCTGCCAGGTGTGTATGGGGTTTTCACAGTGTATCAGGATGTGCCAGGTGTGTATGGAGTTTCACAGTGTATCAGGATCCTGCCAGGTGTGCATGGGGTCTTCACATTGTATCAGGATCCTGCCAGGATTCTATGGGGTTTCACAGTGTTTCAGGATCCTGCCAGGTGTGTATGGGGGTTTCACAGTGTATCAGGATCCTTCCAGGTGTGTATGGGGTTTTCACAGTGTATCAGGTTCCTGCCAGGTGTTTATGGGGTTTCACAGTGTATCAGGATCCTGCCAGGTGTTTATGGGGTTTCACAGTGTTTCGGGATTCTGCCAGGTGTGTATGGAGTATTCGCAGTGGATCAGGATCCTGCCAGGTATGTTTGGGGTTTCACAGTGCATCAGGATCCTGCCAGGTGTGCATGGGGTTTCACTCTGCATCAGGATCCTGCCAGGTGTGTATGGGGTTTTCACAGTGTATCAGGATCCTGCCAGATGTGTATGCGGTTTCACTGTGCATCAGGAACCTGCCAGGTGTGTATGGGTTTTCACAGCTGATCAGGATCCTGGCAGGTTTGTATGGGGTTTCCCAGTGTATCAGGATCCTGCCAGGTGTGTATGGGGTTTTCACAGTGCATCAGGATCCTGCCAGGTGTGTATGGGGGTTTCTCAGTGGATCAGGATCCTGCCAGGTGTGTATGGGGTTTCACAGCGCATCAGGATCCTTCCAGGTGTGTATGGGGTTTTCACAGTGCATCAGGAACCTGCCAGGTGAGTATGGGGTTTCACAGTGTATCAGGATCCTGCCAGGTGTGTATTGGGTTTCACAGTGGATCAGGATCCTGCCAGGTGTGTATGGGGTTTCACATTGGATCAGGATCCTGCCAGGTGTGTATGGGGTTTCACAGTGTCTCAGGTTCCTGCCACGTGTGCTTGAGGGTTTCACAGTGGATCAGGATCCTGCCAGGTGTGTATGGGGTTTCACAGCGGGTCAGCATCCTTCCAGGTGTGTATGTCGTTTCACAGTGTATCAGGATCCTGCCGGATGTGAATGGGGATTTCACAGTGCCTCAGAATCCTGCCACGTGTGTTTGAGGTTTTCACAGTGGATCAGGATCCTGCCAGGTGTGCATGGAGTTTCACTTTGGATCAGGATCCTGCCAGGTGTGTTTGGGGTTTTCAGTGTAGCAGAATCCAGCCAGGAGGGACTGGGGTTTCACAGTGGATCAGGATCCTGCCAGGTGTGAATGGGATTTTCACAGTGTATCAGGATCCTGCCAGGTGTGTATTGGGGTTTCACCGTTTATCAGGATCTTGCCAGGTGTGTATGGGGCTTCACATTGGATCAGGATCCTGCCAGGTGTGTATGGGGTTTTCACAGTGGATCAGGATCCTGCCAGGTGTGTATGGGGTTTCACAGTGTATCAGGATCCTGCCAGATGTGAATGGGGTTTCACTGTGTATCAGGAATCCTGCCAGGTGTCAATGGGTTTTAACTGTGTATCAGGATCCTGCCAGGTGTGAAAGGGGTTTCACAGTGTATCAGGATCCTACCAGATGTGAATGGGGTTTCACAGTGGATCAAGATCCTGCCAGTTGTGTATGGGTTTTTCACAGTGCATCATGACACTGCCAGATGTGAATGTGGTTTCACTGTGCATCAGGAATCTGCCAGGTGTGTACGGGGTTTTCACGGTGTATTAGGCTCCTGCCAGGTGTGTATGGGGTTTCACAGTGTGTCAGAATCCTGCCAGATGTGAATGGGGTTTCACTGTGTATCAGGATCCTGCCAGTTGTGTTTGGGGTTTTCACAATGTATCATGATACTGCCAGATGTGAATGGGGTTTCACTGTGCATCCGGAACCTGCCAGGTGTGTACGGGGTTGTCACAGTGTATTAGTCTCCTGCCAGGTGTGTATGGGGGTTTCACAGTTTATCAGGATACTGCCATGTGTGTCTGGGGGTTTCACAGTGTATCAGGATCCTGCCAGGTGTGTCCGGGGTTTCACAGAGGATCAGGATCCTGCCAGGTGTGTACGGGGTTTTCACAATATATCAGGATCCTGCCAGATGTGTCCGGGATTTCACAGAGAATCAGGATCCTGCCAGGTGTGAAAGGGGTTTCACAGTGTATCAGGATCCTGCCAGATGTGAATGGGGTTTCACAGTGGATCAAGATCTTGCCAGTTGTGTATGGGTTTTTCACAGTGCATCATGACACTGCCAGATGTGAATGTGGTTTCACTGTGCATCAGGAATCTGCCAGGTGTGTCCGGGGTTTTCACGGTGTATTAGGCTCCTGCCAGGTGTGTATGGGGTTTCACAGTGTGTCAGGATCCTGCCAGATGTGAATGGGGTTTCACTGCGTATCAGGATCCTGCCAGTTGTGTATGGGGTTTTCACAATGTATCATGATACTGCCAGATGTGAATGGGGTTTCACTGTGCATCCGGAACCTGCCAGGTGTGTACGGGGTTGTCACAGTGTATTAGTCTCCTGCCAGGTGTGTATGGGTGTTTCACAGTTTATCAGGATACTGCCATGTGTGTCTGGGGGTTTCACAGTGTATCAGGATCCTGCCAGGTGTGTCCGGGGTTTCACAGAGGATCAGGATCCTGCCAGGTGTGTGCGGGGTTTTCACAATATATCAGGATCCTGCCAGATGTGTACGGGATTTCACAGAGTATCAGGATCCTGCCAGGTGTGTATGGGTTTTCACACTATATCAGGATCCTGCCAGGTGTGCATGGGGTTTTCACATTTTATCAGGATTCTTCCAGGTGTGTATGGGGGTTTCACTATTTATCAGGATCCTGCCAGGTGTGTTTGGGGGTTTCACAGTTTATCAGGATCCTGCCAGCTGTGCATGGGGGTTTCACAGTTTATCAGGATCCTGCCAGGTGTGCATGGGGGTTTCACAGTTGATCAGGATCCTGCCAGGTGTGTATGGGGTTTTCACTGTGGATCAGGATCCTGCCAGATGTGTATGGGGTTTTCACAATTTATCAGGATCCTGCCAGGTGTGTATGGGGTTTCACAGTTTATCAGGATCCTGCCAGGTGTGTATGGAGTTTTCACTGTGTATCAGGATCCTGCCAGTTGTGTATGGGGGTTTCACAGTGGATCAGGATCCTGCCAGGTGTGTATGGGGTTTCACAGTGCATCAGGATCCTTCCAGGTGTGTATGGGGTTTTCACAGTGTATCAGGAATCTGCCAAGTGTGTATGGGGTTTCAGACTGTATCAGGATCCTGCCAGGTGTGTTGGGGTTTCACAGTGTATCAGGATCCTGCCAGGTGTGTATGGGGGTTTCACAGTGGATCAGGATCCTGCCAGGTGTTTATGGGGTTTCACAGTGTATCAGGATCCTGCCAGGTGTGTACGGGGTTTTCACAATATATCAGGATCCTGCCAGATGTGTACGGGATTTCACAGAGTATCAGGATCCTGCCAGATGTAAAAGGGGTTTCACAGTGTATCAGGATCCTGCCAGATGTGAATGGGGTTTCACAGTGGATCAAGATCTTGCCAGTTGTGTATGGGTTTTTCACAGTGCATCATGACACTGCCAGATGTGAATGTGGTTTCACTGTGCATCAGGAATCTGCCAGGTGTGTCCGGGGTTTTCACGGTGCATTAGGCTCCTGCCAGGTGTGTATGGGGTTTCACAATGTGTCAGGATCCTGCCAGATGTGAATGGGGTTTCACTGTGTATCAGGATCCTGCCAGTTGTGTTTGGGGTTTTCACAATGTATCATGATGCTGCCAGATGTGAATGGGGTTTCACTGTGCATCCGGAACCTGCCAGGTGTGTACGGGGTTGTCACAGTGTATTAGTCTCCTGCCAGGTGTGTATGGGTGTTTCACAGTTTATCAGGATACTGCCATGTGTGTCTGGGGGTTTCACAGTGTCTCAGGATCCTGCCAGGTGTGTACGGGGTTTCACAGAGGATCAGGATCCTGCCAGGTGTGTACGGGGTTTTCACAATATATCAGGATCCTGCCAGATGTGTACGGGATTTCACAGAGTATCAGGATCCTGCCAGGTGTGTATTGTTTTTCACACTATATCAGGATCCTGCCAGGTGTGCATGGGGTTTTCACATTTTATCAGGATTCTTCCAGGTGTATATGGGGGTTTCACTATTTATCAGGATCCTGCCAGGTGTGTTTGGGGGTTTCACAGTTTATCAGGATCCTGCCAGCTGTGCATGGGGGTTTCACACTTTATCAGGATCCTGCCAGGTGTGCATGGGGGTTTCACAGTTGATCAGGATCCTGCCAGGTGTGTATGGGGTTTTCACTGTGGATCAGGATCCTGCCAGATGTGTATGGGGTTTTCACAATTTATCAGGATCCTGCCAGGTGTGTATGGGGTTTCACAGTTTATCAGAATCCTGCCAGGTGTGTATGGAGTTTTCACTGTGTATCAGGATCCTGCCAGGTGTTTATGGGGGTTTCACAGTGGATCAGGATCCTGCCAGGTGTGTATGGGGTTTCACAGTGCATCAGGATCCTTCCAGGTGTGTATGGGGTTTTCACAGTGTATCAGGAATCTGCCAGGTGTGTATGGGGTTTCACACTGTATCAGGATCCTGCCAGGTGTGTATGGGGTTTCACAGTGTATCAGGATCCTGCCAGGTGTGTATGGGGGTTTCACAGTGGATCAGTATCCTGCCAGATGTTTATGGGGTTTCACAGTGTATCAGGATCCTGCCCGATGTGAATGGGGATTTCACAGTGTATCAGGATCCTGCCAGGTGTGCATGGGGTTTCACAGTGTATCAGAATCCTGCCACGTGTGTTTGTGGTTTTCAGAGTGTATCAGGATCCTGCCAGATGCGAATGGGGTTTCACAGTGTATCAGGAATCCTGCCAGGTGTCAATGGGTTTTAACTGTGTATCAGGATCCTGCCCGGTGTGAAAGGGGTTTCACAGTGTATCAGGATCCTGCCGGATGTGAATGGGGTTTCACAGTGGATCACGATCCTGCCAGTAGTGTATGGGTTTTTCACAGTGCATCATGACACTGCCAGATGTGAATGTGGTTTCACTGTGCATCAGGAATCTGCCAGGTGTGTACGGGGTTTTCACGGTGTATTAGGCTCCTGCCAGGTGTGTATGGGGTTTCACAGTGTGTCAGGATCCTGCCAGATGTGAATGGGGTTTCACTGTGTATCAGGATCCTGCCAGTTGTGTTTGGGGTTTTCACAATGAATCATGATACTGCCAGATGTGAATGGGGTTTCACTGTGCATCCGGAACCTGCCAGGTGTGTACGGGGTTGTCACAGTGTATTAGTCTCCTGCCAGGTGTGTATGGGGGTTTCACAGTTTATCAGGATACTGCCATGTGTGTCTGGGGGTTTCACAGTGTATCAGGATCCTGCCAGGTGTGTCCGGGGTTTCACAGAGGATCAGGATCCTGCCAGGTGTGTACGGGGTTTTCACAATATATCAGGATCCTGCCAGATGTGTCCGGGATTTCACAGAGTATCAGGATCCTGCCAGGTGTGAAAGGGGTTTCACAGTGTATCAGGATTCCTGCCAGGTGTGAATGGGGTTTCACTGTGTATCATGATCCTGCCAGATGTGAATGGGGTTTCACAGTGGATCAAGATCCTGCCAGTTGTGTATGGGTTTTTCACAGTGCATCATGATACTGCCAGATGTGAATGGGGTTTCACTGTGCATCAGGATCCTGCCAGATGTGAATGGGGTTTCACTGTGCATCAGGAATCTGCCAGGTGTGTACGGGGTTTTCACGGTGTATTCGGCTCCTGCCAGGTGTGCATGGGGTATCACAGTGTGTCAGGATCCTGCCAGATGTGAATGGGGTTTCACTGTGTATCAGGATCCTGCCAGTTGTGTTTGGGGTTTTCACAATGTATCATGATACTGCCAGATGTGAATGGGGTTTCACTGTGCATCCGGAACCTGCCAGGTGTGTACGGGGTTGTCACAGTGTATTAGTCTCCTGCCAGGTGTGTATGGGGGTTTCACAGTTTATCAGGATTCTGCCATGTGTGTCTGGGGGTTTCACAGTGTATCAGGATCCTGCCAGGTGTGTCCGGGGTTTCACAGAGAATCAGGATCCTGCCAGGTGTGAAAGGGGTTTCACAGTGTATCAGGATCCTGCCAGATGTGAATGGGGTTTCACAGTGGATCAAGATCTTGCCAGTTGTGTATGGGTTTTTCACAGTGCATCATGACACTGCCAGATGTGAATGTGGTTTCACTGTGCATCAGGAATCTGCCAGGTGTGTCCGGGGTTTTGACGGTGTATTAGGCTCCTGCCAGGTGTGTATGGGGTTTCACAGTGTGTCAGGATCCTGCCAGATGTGAATGGGGTTTCACTGCGTATCAGGATCCTGCCAGGTGTGTTTGGGGGTTTCACAATGTATCATGATGCTGCCAGATGTGAATGGGGTTTCACTGTGCATCCGGAACCTGCCAGGTGTGTACGGGGTTGTCACAGTGTATTAGTCTCCTGCCAGGTGTGTATGGGTGTTTCACAGTTTATCAGGATACTGCCATGTGTGTCTGGGGGTTTCACAGTGTCTCAGGATCCTGCCAGGTGTGTACGGGGTTTCACAGAGGATCAGGATCCTGCCAGGTGTGTACGGGGTTTTCACAATATATCAGGATCCTGCCAGATGTGTACGGAATTTCACAGAGTATCAGGATCCTGCCAGGTGTGTATTGTTTTTCACACTATATCAGGATCCTGCCAGGTGTGCATGGGGTTTTCACATTTTATCAGGATTCTTCCAGGTGTATATGGGGGTTTCACTATTTATCAGGATCCTGCCAGGTGTGTTTGGGGGTTTCACAGTTTATCAGGATCCTGCCAGCTGTGCATGGGGGTTTCACACTTTATCAGGATCCTGCCAGGTGTGCATGGGGGTTTCACAGTTGATCAGGATCCTGCCAGGTGTGTATGGGGTTTTCACTGTGGATCAGGATCCTGCCAGATGTGTATGGGGTTTTCACAATTTATCAGGATCCTGCCAGGTGTGTATGGAGTTTTCACTGTGTATCAGGATCCTGCCAGGTGTGCATGGGGGTTTCACAGTTGATCAGGATCCTGCCAGGTGTGTATGGGGTTTTCACTGTGGATCAGGATCCTGCCAGGTGTGTATGGGGTTTCACAGTTTATCAGGATCCTGCCAGGTGTGTATGGAGTTTTCACTGTGTATCAGGATCCTGCCAGGTGTTTATGGGGGTTTCACAGTGGATCAGGATCCTGCCAGGTGTGTATGGGGTTTCACAGTGCATCAGGATCCTTCCAGGTGTGTATGGGGTTTTCACAGTGTATCAGGAATCTGCCAGGTGTGTATGGGGTTTCACACTGTATCAGGATCCTGCCAGGTGTGTATGGGGTTTCACAGTGTATCAGGATCCTGCCAGGTGTGTATGGGGGTTTCACAGTGGATCAGGATCCTGCCAGATGTTTATGGGGTTTCACAGTGTATCAGGATCCTGCCCGATGTGAATGTGGATTTCACAGTGTATCAGGATCCTGCCAAGTGTGCATGGGGTTTCACAGTGTATCAGAATCCTGCCACGTGTGTTTGTGGTTTTCAGAGTGTATCAGGATCCTGCCAGATGCGAATGGGGTTTCACTGTGTATCAGGAATCCTGCCAGGTGTCAATGGGTTTTAACTGTGTATCAGGATCCTGCCCGGTGTGAAAGGGGTTTCACAGTGTATCAGGATCCTGCCGGATGTGAATGGGGTTTCACAGTGGATCACGATCCTGCCAGTAGTGTATGGGTTTTTCACAGTGCATCATGACACTGCCAGATGTGAATGTGGTTTCACTGTGCATCAGGAATCTGCCAGGTGTGTACGGGGTTTTCACGGTGTATTAGGCTCCTGCCAGGTGTGTATGGGGTTTCACAGTGTGTCAGGATCCTGCCAGATGTGAATGGGGTTTCACTGTGTATCAGGATCCTGCCAGTTGTGTTTGGGGTTTTCACAATGTATCATGATACTGCCAGATGTGAATGGGGTTTCACTGTGCATCCGGAACCTGCCAGGTGTGTACGGGGTTGTCACAGTGTATTAGTCTCCTGCCAGGTGTGTATGGGGGTTTCACAGTTTATCAGGATACTGCCATGTGTGTCTGGGGATTTCACAGTGTATCAGGATCCTGCCAGGTGTGTATGGGGGTTTCACAGAGGATCAGGATCCTGCCAGGTGTGTACGGGGTTTTCACAATATATCAGGATCCTGCCAGATGTGTCCGGGATTTCACAGAGTATCAGGATCCTGCCAGGTGTGAATGGGGTTTCACTGTGTATCATGATCCTGCCAGATGTGAATGGGGTTTCACAGTGGATCAAGATCCTGCCAGTTGTGTATGGGTTTTTCACAGTGCATCATGATACTGCCAGATGTGAATGGGGTTTCACTGTGCATCAGGATCCTGCCAGATGTGAATGGGGTTTCACTGTGTATCAGGATCCTGCCAGTTGTGTTTGGGGTTTTCACAATGTATCATGATACTGCCAGATGTGAATGGGGTTTCACTGTGCATCAGGAACCTGCCAGGTGTGTACGGGGTTGTCACAGTGTATTAGTCTCCTGCCAGGTGTGTATGGGGTTTTCACAGTTTATCAGGATACTGCCAGGTGTGTCTGGGGGTTTCACAGTGTATCAGGATCCTGCCAGGTGTGTACGGGGTTTCACAGAGGATCAGGATCCTGCCAGGTGTGTACGGGGTTTTCACAATATATCAGGATCCTGCCAGATGTGTACGGGATTTCACAGAGTATCAGGATCCTGCCCGGTGTGTATGGGGTTTTCACACTATATCAGGATCCTGCCAGGTGTGCATGGGGTTTTCACATTTTATCAGGATTCTTCCAGGTGTGTATGGGGGTTTCACTATTTATCAGGATCCTGCCAGGTGTGTTTGGGGGTTTCACAGTTTATCAGGATCCTGCCAGCTGTGCATGGGGGTTTCACAGTTTATCAGGATCCTGCCATGTGTGCATGGGGGTTTCACAGTTGATCAGGATCCTGCCAGGTGTGTATGGGGTTTTCACTGTGGATCAGGATCCTGCCAGATGTGTATGGGGTTTTCACAATTTATCAGGATCCTGCCAGGTGTGTATGGGGTTTCACAGTTTATCAGGATCCTGCCAGGTGTGTATGGAGTTTTCACTGTGTATCAGGATCCTGCCAGTTGTGTATGGGGGTTTCACAGTGGATCAGGATACTGCCAGGTGTGTATGGGGTTTCACAGTGCATCAGGATCCTTCCAGGTGTGTATGGGGTTTTCACAGTGTATCAGGAATCTGCCAGGTGTGTATGGGGTTTCACACTGTATCAGGATCCTGCCAGGTGTGTATGGGGTTTCACAGTGTATCAGGATCCTGCCAGGTGTGTATGGGGGTTTCACAGTGGATCAGGATCCGGCCATGTGTTTATGGGGTTTCACAGTGTATCAGGATCCTGCCGGATGTGAATGGGGATTTCACAGTGTATCAGGATCCTGCCAGGTGTGCATGGGGTTTCACAGTGTATCAGAATCCTGCCACGTGTGTTTGGGGTTTTCACAGTGTATCAGGATCCTGCCAGATGTGAATGGGGTTTCACTGTGTATCAGGAATCCTGCCAGGTGTCAATGGGTTTTAACTGTGTATCAGGATCCTGCCAGGTGTGAAAGGGGTTTCACAGTGTATCAGGATCCTGCCAGATGTGAATGGGGTTTCACAGTGGATCAAGATCCTGCCAGTTGTGTATGGGTTTTTCACAGTGCATCATGATACTGCCAGATGTGAATGGGGTTTCACTGTGCATCAGGAACCTGCCAGATGTGTACGGGGTTTTCACAGTGTATTAGGCTCCTGCCAGGTGTGTATGGGGTTTCACAGTGTGTCAGTATCTTGCCGGATGTGAATGGGGTTTCACTGTGGATCAGGATCCTGCCAGGTGTGTATGGGGATTCACAGTGCATCAGGATCCTTCCAGGTGTGTATGGGGTTTTCACAGTGTATCAGGAATCTTCCAGGTGTGTATGGGGTTTCACAGTGTATCGGGATCCTGACAGGTGTGTATGGGGTTTCACAGTGTATCAGGATCCTGCCAGGTGTGTATGGGGGTTTCACAGTGGATCAGGATCCTGCCGGATGTGAATGGGGATTTCACAGTGTATCAGGATCCTGCCAGGTGTGCATGGGGTTTCACAGTGTATCAGAATCCTGCCACGTGTGTTTGGGGTTTTCACAGTGTATCAGGATCCTGCCAGATGTGAATGGGGTTTCACTGTGTATCAGGAATCCTGCCAGGTGTCAATGGGTTTTAACTGTGTATCAGGATCCTGCCAGGTGTGAAAGGGGTTTCACAGTGTATCAGGATCCTGCCAGATGTGAATGGGGTTTCACAGTGGATCAAGATCCTGCCAGTTGTGTATGGGTTTTTCACAGTGCATCATGATACTGCCAGATGTGAATGGGGTTTCACTGTGCATCAGGAACCTGCCAGATGTGTACGGGGTTTTCACAGTGTATTAGGCTCCTGCCAGGTGTGTATGGGGTTTCACAGTGTGTCAGTATCTTGCCGGATGTGAATGGGGTTTCACTGTGGATCAGGATCCTGCCAGGTGTGTATGGGGATTCACAGTGCATCAGGATCCTTCCAGGTGTGTATGGGGTTTTCACAGTGTATCAGGAATCTTCCAGGTGTGTATGGGGTTTCACAGTGTATCGGGATACTGACAGGTGTGTATGGGATTTCACAGTGTATCAGGATCCTGCCAGGTGTGTATGGGGGTTTCACAGTTGATCAGGATCCTGCCAGGTGTTTATGGGGTTTCACAGTGTATCAGGATCCTGCCGGATGTGAATGGGGATTTCACAGTGTATCAGGATCCTGCCAGGTGTGTATGGGGTTTCACAGTGGATCAGGATCCTGCCAGGTGTGTTTGGGGTTTCACTGTGTATCAGGGTCCTGCCATGTTTGTATGGGGTTTCACTGTGTATCTGGGTCCTGCCAGGTGTGTTTGGGGTTTCACTGTTTATCAGGGTCCTGCCATGTTTGTATGGGGTTTCACTGTGTATCTGGGTCCTGCCAGGTGTGTTTTGGGTTTTCACAGTGCATCATTTTCCTGCCAGGTGTGTATGGGGTTTCACAGTGTATCAGGATCCAGCCAAGTGTGTTAGGGGTTTTCAGTGTATCAGAATCCTGCCAGGTGTGACTGTGGTTTCACAGTGTATCAGGATACTGCCAGATGTGAATGGGGCTTCACAGTGGATCAGGATCCTGCCAGGTGTGAATGGGATATTCACAGTGTGTCAGGATCCTGCCAGGTGTGTATGGGGGTTTCACCGTTTATCAGGATCCTGCCAGGTGTTTATGTGGGTTTCACAGTGTATCAGGATCCTGCCAGGTGTGTATGGGGGTTTCACAGTGGTTCCGGGTCCTGCCAGGTGTGTTTGGGGTTTTCACTGTGTATCAGGATCCTGCCAGGTGTGAAAGGGGTTTCACAGTGAATCAGGATCCTGCCAGATGTGAATGGGGTTTCACAGTGGATCAAGATCCTGCCAGTTGTGTATGGGTTTTTCACAGTGCATCATGATACTGCCAGATGTGAATGGGGTTTCACTGTGCATCAGGAACCTGCCAGGTGTGTACGGGGTTTTCACAGTGTATTAGGCTCCTGCCAGGTGTGTATGGGGTTTCACAGTGTGTCAGGATCCTGCCAGATGTGAATGGGGTTTCACTGTGTATCAGGATCCTGCCAGTTGTGTTTGGGGTTTTCACAATGTATCATGATACTGCCAGATGTGAATGGGGTTTCACTGTGCATCAGGAACCTGCCAGGTGTGTACGGGGTTGTCACAGTGTATTAGTCTCCTGCCAGGTGTGTATGGGGGTTTCACAGTTTATCAGGATACTGCCAGGTGTGTCTGGGGGTTTCACAGTGTATCAGGATCCTGCCAGGTGTGTACGGGGTTTCACAGAGGATCAGGATCCTGCCAGGTGTGAACGGGGTTTTCACAATATGTCAGGATCCTGCCAGATGTGTACGGGATTTCACAGAGTATCAGGATCCTGCCCGGTGTGTATGGGGTTTTCACACTATATCAGGATCCTGCCAGGTGTGCATGGGGTTTTCACATTTTATCAGGATTCTTCCAGGTGTGTATGGGGGTTTCACTATTTATCAGGATCCTGCCAGGTGTGTTTGGGGGTTTCACAGTTTATCAGGATCCTGCCAGATGTGAATGGGGTTTCACTGTGTATCAGGAATCCTGCCAGGTGTCAATGGGTTTTAACTGTGTATCAGGATCCTGCCAGGTGTGAAAGGGGTTTCACAGTGTATCAGGATCCTGCCAGATGTGAATGGGGTTTCACAGTGGATCAAGATCCTGCCAGTTGTGTATGGGTTTTTCACAGTGCATCATGATATTGCCAGATGTGAATGGGGTTTCACTGTGCATCAGGAACCTGCCAGATGTGTACGGGGTTTTCACAGTGTATTAGGCTCCTGCCAGGTATGTATGGGGTTTCACAGTGTGTCAGTATCGTGCCGGATGTGAATGGGGTTTCACTGTGGATCAGGATCCTGCCAGGTGTGTATGGGGATTCACAGTGCATCAGGATCCTTCCAGGTGTGTATGGGGTTTTCACAGTGTATCAGGAATCTGCCAGGTGTGTATGGGGTTTCACAGTGTATCGGGATCCTGACAGGTGTGTATGGGGTTTCACAGTGTATCAGGATCCTGCCAGGTGTGTATGGGGGTTTCACAGTGGATCAGGATCCTGCCAGGTGTTTATGGGGTTTCACAGTGTATCAGGATCCTGCCGGATGTGAATGGGGATTTCACAGTGTATCAGGATCCTGCCAGGTGTGTATGGGGTTTCACAGTGGATCAGGATCCTGCCAGGTGTGTTTGGGGTTTCACTGTGTATCAGGGTCCTGCCATGTTTGTATGGGGTTTCACTGTGTATCTGTGTCCTGCCAGGTGTGTTTGGGGTTTCACTGTGTATCAGGGTCCTGCCATGTTTGTATGGGGTTTCACTGTGTATCTGGGTCCTGCCAGGTGTGTTTTGGGTTTTCACAGTGCATCAGGTTCCTGCCAGGTGTGTATGGGGTTTCACAGTGTATCAGGATCCAGCCAAGTGTGTTAGGGGTTTTCAGTGTATCAGAATCCTGCCAGGTGTGACTGTGGTTTCACAGTGTATCAGGATGCTGCCAGATGTGAATGGGGCTTCACAGTGGATCAGGATCCTGCCAGGTGTGAATGGGATATTCACAGTGTGTCAGGATCCTGCCAGGTGTGTATGGGGGTTTCGCCGTTTATCAGGATCCTGCCAGGTGTTTATGTGGGTTTCACAGTGTATCAGGATCCTGCCAGGTGTGTATGGGGGTTTCACAGTGGTTCCGGGTCCTGCCAGGTGTGTTTGGGGTTTTCACAGTGCATCATGATACTGCCAGATGTGAATGGGGTTTCACTGTGCATCAGGATCCTGCCAGATGTGAATGGGGTTTCACAGTGGATCAAGATCCTGCCAGTTGTGTATGGGTTTTTCACAGTGCATCATGATACTGCCAGATGTGAATGGGGTTTCACTGTGCATCAGGAACCTGCCAGGTGTGTACGGGGTTTTCACAGTGTATTAGGCTCCTGCCAGGTGTGTATGGGGTTTCACAGTGTGTCAGGATCCTGCCAGATGTGAATGGGGTTTCACTGTGTATCAGGATCCTGCCAGTTGTGTTTGGGGTTTTCACAATGTATCATGATACTGCCAGATGTGAATGGGGTTTCACTGTGCATCAGAAACCTGCCAGGTGTGTACGGGGTTGTCACAGTGTATTAGTCTCCTGCCAGGTGTGTATGGGGGTTTCACAGTTTATCAGGATACTGCCAGGTGTGTCTGGGGGTTTCACAGTGTATCAGGATCCTGCCAGGTGTGTACGGGGTTTCACAGAGGATCAGGATCCTGCCAGGTGTGTACGGGGTTTTCACAATATATCAGGATCCTGCCAGATGTGTACGGGATTTCACAGAGTATCAGGATCCTGCCCGGTGTGTATGGGGTTTTCACACTATATCAGGATCCTGCCAGGTGTGCATGGGGTTTTCACATTTTATCAGGATTCTTCCAGGTGTGTATGGGGGTTTCACTATTTATCAGGATCCTGCCAGGTGTGTTTGGGGGTTTCACAGTTTATCAGGATCCTGCCAGCTGTGCATGGGGGTTTCACAGTTTATCAGGATCCTGCCAGGTGTGCATGGGGGTTTCACAGTTTATCAGGATCCTGCCAGGTGTCTATGGGGTTTTCACTGTGGATCAGGATCCTGCCAGATGTGTATGGGGTTTTCACAATTTATCAGGATCCTGCCAGGTGTGTATGGGGTTTCACAGTTTATCAGGATCCTGCAAGGTGTGTATGGGGATTTCACAGTGGATCAGGATCCTGCCAGGTGTGTATGGGGTTTTCACATTGTATCAGGATCTGCCAGGTGTGTATGGGGTTTTCACAGTGCATCAGGATCCTGCCAGATGTGTCTGGGGCATCACAGCGTTTCAGGATCCTTCCAGGTGTGTATGGGGGTTTCACAGAGGATCAGAATCCTGCCAGGTGTGCATGGGGTTTCACTGTGTATCAGTATCCTGCCGGATGTGAATGAGGTTTTCACAGTGTATCAGGATCCTGCCAGGTGTGTATGGGCTTTCACAGTGTAGCGGGATCTTGCCAGGTGTGGATGGGGATTTTCACAGCGTATCAGGATCCTCCCACCCGTGTATGGGGTTTCACAGTGCATCAGCATCCTGCCAGATGTGAATGGGGGTTCACTGTGTATCAGGATTCCTGCCAGGTGTGAATGGGGTTTCACAGTGTATCAGGATGCTGCCAGATGTGAATGTGGTTTCACAGTGGATCAGGATCCTGCCAGATGTGTATGTGGTTGTCACAGTGTATCATGATACTGCCTGATGTGAATGGGGTTTCACTGTGCATCAGGAACCTGCCAGGTGTGTATGGGGGTTTCACAGTTTATCAGGATCCTGCCAGGTGTGTATGGGTGTTTCACAGTTTATCAGGATCCTGCCAGGTGTGTATGGGGCTTTGACAGTGGATCAGGATCCTGCCAGGTGTGTACGGGGTTTCACAGAGGATCACGATCTGGCCAGGTGTGTACGGGGTTTTCACAATATATCAGAATCCTGCCAGATGTGTACGGGGTTTCACAGAGGATCAGGATCATGCCAGGTATGTACGGGGTTTTCACAATATATCAGGATCCTGCCAGGTGTGTCAGGGGGTTTCACAGAGTATCAGGATCCTTCCAGCTGTGTATGGGGTTTTCAAAGTGGATCAGGATCCTGCCAGATGTGTGCGGGGTTTCACAGAGGATCAGGATCCTGCCAGGTGTGTGCGGGGTTTTCACAATATATCAGGATCGTGCCAGATGTGTACGGGGTTTCACAGAGGATCAGGATCCTGCCAGGTGTGCATGGGGTTTTCTCAATATATCAGGATCCTGCCAGATGTGTACGGGGTTTCACAGAGGATCAGGATCCTGCCAGGTGTGTACGGGGTTTTCACAATATATCAGGATCCTGCCAGACGTGTACGGGGTTTCACAGAGTCAGGATCCTGCCAGGTATGTACGGTGCTTTCACAATATATCAGGATCCTGCCAGGTGTGTCAGGGGGTTTCACAGAGTATCAGGATCCTGCCAGGTGTGTATGGGGTTTTCACACTATATCAGGATCCTGCCAGGAGTGCCTGGGGTTTTCACAGTTTATCAGGATCCTGCCAGGTGTGTCTGGGGGTTTCACAGTTTATCAGGACCCTGCCCGGTGTGTATGGGGGCTTCACAGTTGATCAGGATCCTGCCAGGTGTGTATGGGGGTTTCACAGTTTGTCAGGATCCTTCCAGGTGTGTATGGGGTTTTCACATTTTATCAGGATCCTTCCTGGTGTGTATGGGGTTTTCACAGTGGATCAGGATCCTGCCACGTGTGTATGGGGTTTCACAGTTTATCAGGATCCTGTCAGGTGTGTATGGGGATTTCACAGTGCATCAGGATCCTTCCAGATGTGTCTGGGTTTTCGCAGTGCATCAGGATCCTGCCAGGAGTGTATGGGGGTTTCACAGTGTATCAGGATGCTGCCAGGTGTGAGTGGTGTTTCGCAGTGGATCAGGATCCTGCCAGGTGTGTATGGGGTTTTCACAGTTTATCAGGATCCTGCCAGGTGTGTATGGGGTTTTCACAGTGTATCTGGAACCTGCCAGGTGTGTCCGGCGTTTTCTCAGTGGATCAGGTTCCTGCCAGTTCTGTATGGGTTTTCACAGTGTATCAGGATCCTGCCGGGTGTGTAGGGGGTTTCACAGTGTATCAGGATCCTGCCAGGTGTGTCTGGGATTTCACAGTGTATCAGAATCCTGCCAGGTGTGAGTGGGGTTTCACAGTGTATCAGGATCCTGCCAGGTGTGTATGGGCGTTTCACAGTGTATCAGAATCCTGCCAGGTGTGAGTGGGGTTTCACAGTGTATCAGGATCCTGCCAGATGTCTATGGGGGTTTCACAGTGTATCAGAATCCTGCCAGGTGTGAATTGGGTTTTCACAGTGTATCAGGATCCTACCAGGTGTGTTTGGGGGTTTCTCAGTGTTTCAGGTTCCTGCCAGGTGTGAATTGGGTTTTCACAGTTTATCAGGGTCCTGCCAGGTGTGTATGGGGGTTTCACAGCGTATCAGGATCCTGCCAGGTGTGAGTGGGGTTTCACAGTGTATCAGGATCCTGCCAGGTGTGTATGGGGTGTTCACAGTGTATCAGGATCCTGCCAGGTGTATATGGGCGTTTCACAGTGTATCAGGTTCCTGCCAGGTGTGTATGGGGTATTCACATTGGATCAGGATCCTGCCAGGTTTGAGGGGGGTTTCACTGTGTATCAGTATCCTGCCAGGTATGAGGGGTGTTTCACTGTGTATCAGGATCCTGCCAGATGTGAGGGGGGTTTTCACTGTGTATCAGGATCCTGCCAGGTGTGAGGGGGGTTTCACTGTGTATCAGGATCCTGCCAGGTGTGTATGGGGGTTTCACAGTGTATCAGGATCCTGCCAGGTGTGAGGCGGGTTTCACTTTGTATCAGGATCCTGCCAGGTGTGTATGGGGGTTTCACAGTGTATCAGGATCCTGCCAGGTGTGAGGGGGGTTTCACTGTGTATCAGGATCCTGCCAGGTGTGTATGCGGGTTTCACAGTGTATGGAGGGTTGCCTTTGGTTTGGAGTGTTGCCTTTGGGTTTGGAGTGTTGCCTTTGGGTTTGGAGTGTTGTCTTTGGTTGTGTAGTGTTGCCTTTGTGTTTGGAGTGTTGCCTTTGGCTCTGGAGTGTTGCCTTTGGGTTTGTAGTGTTGCCTTTGGGTTTGGAGTGTTGCATTTGGGTTTGGAGTGTTGCCTTTGGGTTTGGAGTGTTGCCTTTGGCTCTGGAGTGTTGCCTTTGGGTTTGGAGTGTTGCCTTTGGGTTTGGAGTGTTGCATTTGGGTTTGGAGTGTTGCCTTAGGGTTTGGAGTGTTGCCTTTGGCTCTGGAGTGTTGCCTTTGGGTTTGGAGTGTTGCCTTTGTGTTTGGAGTGTTGTCTTTGGTTGTGTAGTGTTGCCTTTGTGTTTGGAGTGTTGCCTTTGGCTCTGGAGTGTTGCCTTTGGGTTTGGAGTGTTGCATTTGGGTTTGGAGTGTTGCCTTTGGGTTTGGAGTGTTGCCTTTGGCTCTGGACTGTTGCCTTTGGGTTTGGAGTGTTGCCTTTGTGTTTGGAGTGTTGCATTTGGGTTTGGAGTGTTGCCTTTGAGTTTGGAGTGTTGCCTTTGGCAACCTGACCTTGTAACTAAAATCCCTCATCACTGGAACCATTCTGGTAAATCTCCTCTGCACCTCCTTCCTAAAGTGTGGTGACCAGAACTGGACATAATCCTCCAGTTGGGGCCTCACTAGAGTTGTATAAAGGTTCAGCATAATTTCCCTGCTTTTGCACTCAATGCCTCTAATTATGAAACCCAAGATCCCAATCCCAACTGTTTTACTAACCACTCTCTCAATATGTCCTGCCTCCTTCAATAATCGATGCACATGTACCTCCAGGTCCCTGTGTTCCTGCGCACTCTTTAGTACAGAGCCATTAGATTGAAGCATAAAATTACGATGAGATATTTGTAGATGAAGTGAATGGAGAAAACTGTGACAAATGGGAGATATGCTCCTTTGCACATAAAAAGGATCGAACAGGGGAGTTCACAAACAGTGCAAAGAGATTTCTCTCTCTCTCTCTCTCTCTCTCTGTCTCTCCTCCTTCTCTCTAACGAAAACAACCTCAAGTCCCTCAGCCTTTCCTCGTTAGACTCTCCCTCCATACCAGGAAACATCCTGGTAAATCTCCTCTGCACACTTTCCAAAGCTTCCACATCCTTCCTATAATGCGGTGACCAGAACTGCACGCAATACTCCAGGTGCGGTCTCACCAGAGTTTTGTACAGCTGCAGCATGACCTCGTGGCTCCGAAACTCGATCCCCAAACCAATAAAATCTAACACACCGTATGCCTTCTTTACAGCCCTATTAACCTGGGTAGCAACCTTCAGGGATTTAAGCACCTGGACACCAAGATCTCTCTGTTCATCTACACTACCAAGAATCTTCCCATTAGCCCAGTACTCTGCATTCCTGTTACTCCTTCCAAAGTGAATCACCTCGCACTTTTCCACATTTAGCTCCATTTGCCATCTCTCAGCCCAGCTCTGCAGCCTATCTATGTCTCTCTGTACCCTACAACACCCTTCGGCACTATCCACAAGTCCACCGACTTTAGTGTCATCCGCAAATTTACTAACCCACCCTTCCACACCCTCTTCCAGGTCATTTCTAAAAATGACAAACAGCAGTGGCCCCAAAACAGATCCTTGTGGGACACCACTAGTAACTAAACTCCAGGATGAACATTTGCCATCAACCACCACCCTCTGTCTTCTTTCAGCTAGCCAATTTCTGATCCAAAGCTCTAAATCACCTTCAACCCCATACTTCCGTATTTTCTGCAAAAGCCTACCGTGGGGAACCTTATCAAATGCCTTACTGAAATCCATATACACCACATCCACTGCTTTACCCTCATCCACCTGTTTGGTCACCTTCTCGAAAAACTCAATAAGGTTTGTGAGGCACGACCTACCCGTCACAAAACCGTGCTGACTATCGCTAATGAACTTATTCTTTTCAAGATGATTATAAATCCTGTCTCTTATAACCTTTTCCAACAATTTACCCACAACCGAAGTAAGGCTCACAGGTCTATAATTACCAGGGCTGTCTCTGCTCCCCTTCTTGAACAAGGGGACAACATTTGCTATCCTCCAGTCTTCCGGCACGATTCCTGTCGACAATGACGACATAAAGATAGAGGACAAAGGCTCTGCAATCTCCTCCCTGGCTTCCCAGAGAATCCGAGGATAAGTCCCATCTGGCCCAGGGGACTTATCTATTTTCACACTTTCCAAAATTGATAACACCTCCTCCTTGTGAACCTCAATCCCATCTAACATAATAGCCTGAATCTCAGTATTCTCCTCGACAACATTTCCTTTCTCTACTGTAAATACTGACGCAAAATATTCATTTAACGCTTCCCCGACCTCCTCTGATTTCACACACAACTTCCCACTACTATGCTTGATTGGCCCTAATCTAACTCCAGTCATTCTTTTATTCCTGATGTACCTATAGAAAGCCTTAGGGTTTTCCCTGATGCTCTCCGCCAATGACTTTTCGTGTCCTCTCCTTGCTCTTCTTAGCTCTCCCTTTAGATCCTTCCTGGCTGGCTTGTCACTCTCAAGCGCCCTAACTGAGCCTTCACGTCTCATCCTAACATAAGCCTTCTTCTTCTTGACAAGCGCTTCAACTTCTTTAGTAAACCATGGCTCCCTCGCTCGACAACTTCCTCCCTGCCTCACATTTACATACTTATCAAGGACACGCAGTCGCTGCTCCTTGAATAAGCTCCACATTTCGATTGTTCCCATCCCCTGCAGTTTCCTTCCCCATCCTACGCATCCTAAATCTTGCCTGATCGCATCATAATTTCCTTTCCCCCAGTTATAATTCTTGCCCTGCGGTATATACCTGTCCCTGCCCATCGCTAAGGTAAACCTAACCGAATTGTAATCACGATCACCAAAGTGCTCACCAACATCTAAATCTAACACCTGGCCGGGTTCATTACCCAGTACCAAATCCAATGTGGCATCGCCCCTGGTCGGCCTGTCTACATACTGTGTCAGAAAACCCTCCTGCACACACTGGACAAAAACAGACCCATCTAAAGTACTCGAACTATAGTATTTCCAGTCAATATTTGGAAAGTTAAAGTTCCCCATAACAACTACCCTGTTACTCTCGCCCCTGTCGAGAATCATCTTCGTTATCCTTTCCTCTACATCTCTGGAACTATATGGAGGTCTATAAAAGACTCCCAACAGGGTGACCTCTCCTCTCCTGTTTCTAACCTCGGCCCATACTACCTCAGTAGACGAGTCCTCAAACGTCCTTTCTGTCGCTGTTCTACTCTCCTTGATTAACAATGCCACACCCCACCCCCCACCCCTCTTTTACCATCTTCTCTGTTCTTACTGAAACATCTAAATCCCGGAACCTGCAACATCCATTCCTTCCCCTGCTCGACCCATGTCTCCGAAATGGCCTCCACATCGAGATCCCAGGTACCAACCCATACTGCAAGCTCACCCACCTTATTCCGGATGCTCCCGGCATTGACATAGACACACTTTAAACCAGGTTCTTGCTTGCCAGTGCCCTCTTGCGTCCTTGTAACCTTATCCCTGACCTCACTACTCTCAACATCCTGTACACTGGCACTACATTTTCGGTTCCCATTCCCCTGCTGATTTAGTTTAAACCCCCCCGAAGAGCACTACCAAATCTCCCCCCCAGGATATTGGTACGCCTCTGGTTCAGGTGAAGACCATCCTGTTTGTAGAGGTCCCACCTACCTCAGAAAGAGCCCCAATTATCCAGGAAACCAAAACCCTCCCTCCTGCACCATCCCTGCAGGATTCAACTCCTCTCTCTCCCTGTTCCTTGCTTCGCTATCACGTGGCACGGGCAACAACCCAGAGATAACAACTCTGTTTGTTCTCACTCTTAGCTTCCACCCTAGCGCCCAGAATTTCTGTCTTAAATCCCCATCTCTCTTCCTACCTATGTCATTGGTGCCAATGTGGACCACGTCTTGGGGCTGCTCTTCCTGCCCCCTGAGGATCCCAAAAACACGATCCGAAACATCACGAACCCTGACACCTGGGAGGCAACATACCAACCGTGAGTCTCTCTCGTTCCCATAGAACCTCCTATCTGTTCCCCTAACTATGGAGTCCCCAATGACTAATGCTCTGCTCCTCTTCCCCCTTCCCTTCTGAGCAACAGGGACAGACTCTGTGAAAGAGACCTGTACCCCATTGCTTACTCCTGGTAAGTCGTCCCCCGCAACAGTATCCAAAACGGGATACCTGTGGTTGAAGGAAACGGCCACAGGGGATCCCTGCACTGCCTGCTGGTTCCCACTCCTTCGCCTGACGGTAAGCCATCTACCTACTTCTTTTACCTGAGGTGTGACTCCCTCCCCATAACTCCTCTCAATTACCCCCTCCGCCTCCCGAATGATCCGAAGTTCATCCAGCTCCAGCTCCAGTTCCCAAACGCGGTTCTCGAGGAGCTGGAGTTGGGTGCACTTCCCGCAGATGCAGTCAGCAGGGACACTCTTGGCGACCCTTAACTACCACATTCTGCAGAAGGAACATGCAACTGCCTTAACTTCCTGTCCCTCTATTCTACATTCCCAACAAATCTACTGAAAAAGCAAAAAAAAAATGTCAAAACTTGTTCGGATAGCAATCCAACGGACAGAACTTCTTAAAAAAAAAGCTAACCTTATCAAAACAAGAGTCCTTTTTTTTGGTTACAGGAGGAAGGAGGGTGGGAGACACCACATGTGTACTGTCTCGGGTACAGCCACCACCGAAATATATAGTTTTTACTTACCCAGCAGTCCCCTGGTCCTCCGAAAACAAAAGGGAATTAACTTTTAAACTTCCACTGAAATTGACTTCCCAGCTGTAAGCTCGCTCTTGCACCTTCGCTACTGTCAAAGCTGCAGTCACCAAAACTAAAAGAAAGAGATTTTAAACCACCCAAATATATAGTTTTTACCTACCCAGCAGTCCCCTGGTCCTCCAAAAACAAAAGAGAATTAACTTTTAAACTTCCACTGAAATTGACTTCCCAGCTGCAAGCTCGCTCTCGCACCTTCGCGACTGTCAAAGCTGCAGTCACCAAAACTAAAAGCCTTAAGGGTTGCCTCAGCTTGAGGGTTGCCTTAGTTTCAGGGTCTGCATTAGTTTGAGTGTCTGCATTAGTTTGAGCGTTGCCATATTTTAAGGGTTGTCTCAGATTGAGGTGTTGCATTATTTTGAGGGGTGCCTAAGTTTGATGGTTGCCTTAGTTTGAGGGGCTGCATTAGTTTGAGGGTCTGCATTAGTTTGAGCATTGCCATATTTTAAGGGTTGCCTTAGATTGAGGCGTTGCCTTAGATTGAGGCGCTGCCTCAGTTTGAGGCGTTGCCTCAGTTTGAGGCGTTGCCTACGTTTGAGGCGTTGCCTTAGTCTTTGGGCTGCCTTAGTTTGAGGTGTTGCCTTAGTCTGAGGTGTTGCCTTAGTTTGAGGGTTCCCTTAGTTTGAGGGTTGCCTTTGTTTGAGGGGTTGCCTTTGTTTGAGGGGTTGCATTTGTTTGAGGGGTTGCCTTTGTTGAGGGTTGCCTTAGTTTGAGCGTTGCCTTAGTTTGAGCGTTGCCTTAGTTTGAGGGTTGCCTTAGTTTGAGGGTTGCGTTAGTTTGAGGGTTGCATTAGTTTGAGGGTTGCCTTAGTTTGAGGGTTGCCTTGGTTTGAGGAATTGCCTTAGTTTGAGGAATTGCCTTCGTTTATGGGTTGCCTTAGTTTCAGGTGTTGCATTCGTTTGAGGGTTGTCTTAAATTGAGAGTTGCCTTGTATTGACTGCTGCCTCAGTCTGAGGTTTGCCTTAGATTGAGGATTGCCTCAGTTTGAGATATTGCTTAGTTTGATGGGAGCCTATTTTGAGGTGTTGCCTTAGTTTGAGGTGTTGCCTTAGTTTGAGGTGTTGCCTTAGTTTGAGGTGTTGCCTTAGTTTGAGGTACTGCATTAGTTTGAGGTATGGCATTAGTTGGAGGGTTGACTTAGTTTGCTGTGTTGCCTTAGTTTGACGCGTTGCCTTAGTTTGATGTGTTGTCTTCGTTTGATGTGTTGCCTTAGTTTGATGTGTTGCCTTAGTTTGAGGTGTTGCCTGAGTTTGAGGTGTTGCCTTCGTTTGAGGTGTTGCCTTCGTTTGAGGTGTTGATTTCGTTTGAGGTGTTGCCTTAGTTTGAGGTGTTGCCTTAGTTTGACTGTTGCCTCAGTTTGAGGTGTTGCCTAAGTTTGAGGTGTTGCCTAAGTTTGAGGTGTTGCCTTTGTTGAGGGTTGCCTTAGTTTGAGCGTTGCCTTAGTTTGAGCGTTGCCTTAGTTTGAGGTGTTGCCTTAGTTTGATGTGTTGCCTTAGTTTGAGGTGTTGCCTTCGTTTGAGGTGTTGCTTAGTTTGAGGTGTTGCCTTAGTTTGACTGTTGCCTCAGTTTGAGGTGTTGCCTTAGTTTGACAGTTGCCTTAGTTTGAGGTGTTGCCTTAGTTTGATGTGTTGCCTTAGTTTGAGGTGTTGTCTTCGTTTGAGGTGTTGCCTTAGTTTGAGGTGTTGCCTTAGTTTGACTGTTGCCTCAGTTTGAGGTGTTGCCTTAGTTTGACAGTTGCCTTAGTTTGAGGTGTTGCCTTAGTTTGAGGTGTTGCCTTAGTTTGACTGCTGCCTCAGTTTGAGGTGTTGCCTTCGTTTGAGGTGTTGCCTTCGTTTGAGGTGTTGCCTTTGTTGAGGGTTGCCTTAGTTTGAGCGTTGCCTTAGTTTGAGCGTTGCCTTAGTTTTAGGGTTGCCTTAGTTTGAGGGTTGCGTTAGTTTGAGGGTTGCGTTAGTTTGACTGTTGCCTCAGTTTGAGGTGTTGCCTTAGTTTGACAGTTGCCTTAGTTTGAGGTGTTGCCTTAGTTTGAGGTGTTGCCTTAGTTTGACTGCTGCCTCAGTTTGAGGTGTTGCCTTCGTTTGAGGTGTTGCCTTCGTTTGAGGTGTTGCCTTTGTTGAGGGTTGCCTTAGTTTGAGCGTTGCCTTAGTTTGAGCGTTGCCTTAGTTTTAGGGTTGCCTTAGTTTGAGGGTTGCGTTAGTTTGAGGGTTGCGTTAGTTTGAGGGTTGCGTTAGTTTGAGGGTTGCCTTAGTTTGAGGAATTGCTTTAGTTTGAGGAATTGCCTTCGTTTATGGGTTGCCTTAGTTTCAGGTGTTGCATTAGTTTGAGGGTTGTCTTAAATTGAGAGTTGCCTTGTATTGACTGCTGCCTCAGTCTGTGGTTTGGCTTCGATTGAGGATTGCCTTAGTTTGAGATATTGCTTAGTTAGATGGTAGCCTTTGTTTGAGGTGTTGCATTAGTTTTAGGTGTTGCCTTAGTTTGAGATATTGCTTAGTTTGATGGGAGCCTTTGTTTCAGGTGTTGGCCTATTTTGAGGTGTTGCCTTAGTTTGCGGTGTTGCCTTAGTTTGAGGTGTTGCCTTAGTTTGAGGTGTTGCATTACTTTGAGGTATTGCATTAGTTTGAGGTATGGCATTAGTTGGAAGGTTGCCTTCGTTTGATGTGTTGCCTTAGTTTGAGGTGTTGCCTTTGTTTGAGGTTTGCCTTTGATTGAGGGTTTCCTTTGATTGAGGGTTTCCTTTGATTGAGGGTTGCCTTAGTTTGAGGGTTGCCTTAGTTTGAGGGTTGCCTTAGTTTGAGGTTTTGCCTTAGTTTGAGGTGTTGCCTTAGTTTGAGGTTTTGCCTTAGTTTGAGGTTTTGCCTTGGCTTGAGGTGTTGCATTAGTTTGAGGTGTTGCATTAGTTTGAGGTGTTGCCTTAGTTTGAGCTGTTGCCTTAGTTTGAGGTGTTGCCTTAGTTTGAGGGTTCCCATAGTTTGAGGGTTCCCTTAGTTTGAGGGTTGCCTTTGTTTGAGGGGTTGCCTTTGTTTGAGGGGTTGCCTTTGTTGAGGGTTGCCTTAGTTTGAGCGTTGCCTTAGTTTGAGCGTTGCCTTAGATTGAGGGTTGCCTTCGTTTGAGAGTTGCGTTAGTTTTAGTGTTGCATTAGTTTGAGGGTTGCCCTAGTTTGAGGGTTGCCTTAGTTTGAGGAATTGCCTTCGTTTATGGGTTGCCTTAGTTTCAGGTGTTGCATTAGTTTGAGGGTTGTCTTAAATTGAGAGTTCCCTTGTATTGACTGCTGCCTCAGTCTGAGGTTTGCCTTAGATTGAGGATTGCCTTAGTTTGAGATATTGCTTAGTTTGATGGGAGCTTTTGTTTGAGGTGTTGGCCTATTTTGAGGTGTTGGCTTAGTTTGAGGTGTTGCCTTAGTTTGAGGTGTTGCATTAGTTTGAGGTACTGCATTAGTTTGAGGTATGACATTAGTTGGAGGGTTGCCTTAGTTTGATGTGTTGCCTTAGTTTGATGTGTTGCCTTAGTTTGATGTGTTGCCTTCGTTTGATGTGTTGCCTTAGTTTGAGGTGTTGCCTTAGTTTGAGGTGTTGCCTTTGTTTGAGGGTTGCCTTTGATTGAGGGCTTCCTTTGATTGAGGGTTTCCTTTGATTGAGGGTTGCCTTAGTTTGAGGGTAGCCTTAGTTTGAGGGTTGCCTTAGTTTGAGGTTTTGCCTTAGTTTGAGGTTTTGCCTTAGTTTGAGGTTTTGCCATAGTTTGAGGTGTTGCATTAGTTTGAGGTGTTACATTAGTTTGACGGTTCCCTTAGTTTGACTGTTGCCTTAGTGTGAGGTGTTGTCTTAGTTTGACTTTTGCCTAAGTTTGAAGTGTTTCCTTAGTTTGAGGTGTTGCCTTAGTTTGAGGTGTTGCCTTAGCTTGAGGTGTTGCCTTTGTTTGACGGTTGCCTTAGTTTGAGGTGTTGCCTTAGTTTGAGGTGTTGCCTTCGTTTGAGGTGTTGCCTTCGTTTGAGGTGTTGTCTTAGTTTGAGGTGTTGCCTTCATTTGAGGTGTTGCCTTCGTTTGAGGTGTTGCCTTTGTTGAGGCTTGCCTTAGTTTGAGCGTTGCCTTAGTTTGAGGTGTTGCCTTCGTTTGAGCATTGCCTTAGTTTGAGGGTTGCCTTAGTTTGAGGGTTGCCTTAGTTTGAGGGTTGCGTTAGTTTGAGGGTTGTGTTAGTTTGAGGGTTGCCTTAGTTTGAGGAATTGCCTTAGTTTGAGGTGTTGCCTTAGTTTGATGTGTTGCCTTAGTTTGAGGTGTTGCCTTCGTTTGAGGTGTTGCTTAGTTTGAGGTGTTGCCTTAGTTTGACTGTTGCCTCAGTTTGAGGTGTTGCCTTAGTTTGACAGTTGCCTTAGTTTGAGGTGTTGCCTTAGTTTGATGTGTTGCCTTAGTTTGAGGTGTTGCCTTCGTTTGAGGTGTTGCCTTAGTTTGAGGTGTTGCCTTAGTTTGACTGTTGCCTCAGTTTGAGGTGTTGCCTTAGTTTGACAGTTGCCTTAGTTTGAGGTGTTGCCTTAGTTTGAGGTGTTGCCTTAGTTTGACTGTTGCCTCAGTTTGAGGTGTTGCCTTCGTTTGAGGTGTTGCCTTCGTTTGAGGTGTTGCCTTTGTTGAGGGTTGCCTTAGTTTGAGCGTTGCCTTAGTTTGAGCGTTGCCTTAGTTTTAGGGTTGCCTTAGTTTGAGGGTTGCGTTAGTTTGAGGGTTGCGTTAGTTTGAGGGTTGCGTTAGTTTGAGGGTTGCCTTAGTTTGAGGAATTGCTTTAGTTTGAGGAATTGCCTTCGTTTATGGGTTGCCTTAGTTTCAGGTGTTGCATTAGTTTGAGGGTTGTCTTAAATTGAGAGTTGCCTTGTATTGACTGCTGCCTCAGTCTGTGGTTTGGCTTCGATTGAGGATTGCCTTAGTTTGAGATATTGCTTAGTTAGATGGTAGCCTTTGTTTGAGGTGTTGCATTAGTTTTAGGTGTTGCCTTAGTTTGAGATATTGCTTAGTTTGATGGGAGCCTTTGTTTCAGGTGTTGGCCTATTTTGAGGTGTTGCCTTAGTTTGCGGTGTTGCCTTAGTTTGAGGTGTTGCCTTAGTTTGAGGTGTTGCATTACTTTGAGGTATTGCATTAGTTTGAGGTATGGCATTAGTTGGAGGGTTGCCTTCGTTTGATGTGTTGCCTTAGTTTGAGGTGTTGCCTTTGTTTGAGGTTTGCCTTTGATTGAGGGTTTCCTTTGATTGAGGGTTTCCTTTGATTGAGGGTTGCCTTAGTTTGAGGGTTGCCTTAGTTTGAGGGTTGCCTTAGTTTGAGGTTTTGCCTTAGTTTGAGGTGTTGCCTTAGTTTGAGGTTTTGCCTTAGTTTGAGGTTTTGCCTTGGCTTGAGGTGTTGCATTAGTTTGAGGTGTTGCATTAGTTTGAGGTGTTGCCTTAGTTTGAGCTGTTGCCTTAGTTTGAGGTGTTGCCTTAGTTTGAGGGTTCCCATAGTTTGAGGGTTCCCTTAGTTTGAGGGTTGCCTTTGTTTGAGGGGTTGCCTTTGTTTGAGGGGTTGCCTTTGTTGAGGGTTGCCTTAGTTTGAGCGTTGCCTTAGTTTGAGCGTTGCCTTAGATTGAGGGTTGCCTTCGTTTGAGAGTTGCGTTAGTTTTAGTGTTGCATTAGTTTGAGGGTTGCCCTAGTTTGAGGGTTGCCTTAGTTTGAGGAATTGCCTTCGTTTATGGGTTGCCTTAGTTTCAGGTGTTGCATTAGTTTGAGGGTTGTCTTAAATTGAGAGTTCCCTTGTATTGACTGCTGCCTCAGTCTGAGGTTTGCCTTAGATTGAGGATTGCCTTAGTTTGAGATATTGCTTAGTTTGATGGGAGCTTTTGTTTGAGGTGTTGGCCTATTTTGAGGTGTTGGCTTAGTTTGAGGTGTTGCCTTAGTTTGAGGTGTTGCATTAGTTTGAGGTACTGCATTAGTTTGAGGTATGACATTAGTTGGAGGGTTGCCTTAGTTTGATGTGTTGCCTTAGTTTGATGTGTTGCCTTAGTTTGATGTGTTGCCTTCGTTTGATGTGTTGCCTTAGTTTGAGGTGTTGCCTTAGTTTGAGGTGTTGCCTTTGTTTGAGGGTTGCCTTTGATTGAGGGCTTCCTTTGATTGAGGGTTTCCTTTGATTGAGGGTTGCCTTAGTTTGAGGGTAGCCTTAGTTTGAGGGTTGCCTTAGTTTGAGGTTTTGCCTTAGTTTGAGGTTTTGCCTTAGTTTGAGGTTTTGCCATAGTTTGAGGTGTTGCATTAGTTTGAGGTGTTACATTAGTTTGACGGTTCCCTTAGTTTGACTGTTGCCTTAGTGTGAGGTGTTGTCTTAGTTTGACTTTTGCCTAAGTTTGAAGTGTTTCCTTAGTTTGAGGTGTTGCCTTAGTTTGAGGTGTTGCCTTAGCTTGAGGTGTTGCCTTTGTTTGACGGTTGCCTTAGTTTGAGGTGTTGCCTTAGTTTGAGGTGTTGCCTTCGTTTGAGGTGTTGCCTTCGTTTGAGGTGTTGTCTTAGTTTGAGGTGTTGCCTTCATTTGAGGTGTTGCCTTCGTTTGAGGTGTTGCCTTTGTTGAGGCTTGCCTTAGTTTGAGCGTTGCCTTAGTTTGAGGTGTTGCCTTCGTTTGAGCATTGCCTTAGTTTGAGGGTTGCCTTAGTTTGAGGGTTGCCTTAGTTTGAGGGTTGCGTTAGTTTGAGGGTTGTGTTAGTTTGAGGGTTGCCTTAGTTTGAGGAATTGCCTTAGTTTGAGGAATTGCCTTCGTTTATGGGTTGTCTTAGTTTCAGGTGTTGCATTAGTTTGAGGGTTGTCTTAAATTGAGAGTTGCCTTGTATTGACTGCTGCCTCAGTCTGAGGTTTACCTTAGATTGAGGATTGCCTTAGTTTGAGATATTGCTTAGTTTGATGGTAGCCTTTGTTTGAGGTGTTGCATTAGTTTTAGGCGTTGCCTTAGTTTGAGATATTGCTTAGTTTGATGGGAGCCTTTGTTTGAGGTGTTGGCCTATTTTGAGGTGTTGCCTTAGTTTGCGGTGTTGCCTTAGTTTGAGGTGTTGCCTTAGTTTGAGGTGTTGCCTTAGTTTGAGGTATTGCATTAGTTTGAGGTATGGCATTAGTTTGCGTTGTTGCCTTAGTTTGATGTGTTGCCTTAGTTTGATGTGTTGCCTTAGTTTGATGTGCTGCCTTAATTTGAGGTGTTGCCTTTATTTGACGGCTGCCTTAGTTTGAGGTGTTGCCTTTGTTTGAGGTGTTGCCTTAGTTTGAGGTGTTGCCTTTGTTTGAGGGTAGCCTTTGATTGAGGGTTTCCTTTGATTGAGGGTTTCCTTTGATTGACGGTTGCCTTAGTTTGAGGGTTGCCTTAGTTTGAGGGTTGCCTTAGTTTGAGGTTTTGCCTTAGTTTGAGGTTTTGCCTTAGTTTGAGGTTTTGCCTCAGTTTGAGGTTTTGACTTAGTTTGAGGTTTAGCCTTAGTTTGAGCTGTTGCATTAGTTTGAGGTGTTGCATTAGTTTGACGGTTCCCTTAGTTTGACTGTTGCCTTAGTTTGAGGTGGTGCCTTCGTTAGACTGTTGCCTCAGTTTGAGGTGTTGCCTTCGTTTGATGTGTTGCCTTCGTTTGAGGTGTTGCCTTCGTTTGAGGTGTTGCATTTGTTTGACGGTTGCCTTAGTTTGAGGTGTTGCCTTACTTTGAGTTGTTGCCTTAGTTTGAGGTGTTGCCTTCGTTTGAGGTGTTGCCTTCGTTTGAAGTGTTGCCTTCGTTTGAGGTGTTGCCTTAGTTTGAGGTGTTGCCTGAGTTTGACTGTTGCCTTAGTTTGAGGTGTTGCCTAAGTTTGAGGTGTTGCCTAAGTTTGAGGTGTTGCCTAAGTTTGAGGTTTTGCTTTAGTTTGAGGTGTTGCCTTAGTTTGAGGTGTTGTCTTAGTTTGAGGTGTTGCCTTCGTTTGAGGTGCTGCCTTCGTTTGAGGTGTTGCATTTGTTTGACGGTTGCCTTAGGTTGAGGTGTTGCCTTAATTTGAGGTGTTGCCTTTATTTGACGGCTGCCTTAGATTGAGGTGTTGCCTTAGTTTGAGGTGTTGCCTTAGTTTGAGATGTTGCCTTTGTTTGAGAGTTGCCTTTGATTGAGGGTTTATTTTGATTGAGGGTTTCCTTTGATTGAGGGTTGCCTTAGTTTGAGGGTTGCCTTAGTTTGAGGTTTTGCCTTAGTTTGAGGTTTTGCCTTAGTTTGAGGTTCTGCCTTCGTTTGAGGTTTAAGGTTTTGCCTTAGTTTGAGGTGTTGCATTAGTTTGAGGTGTTGCATTAGTTTGACGGTTCCCCTAGTTTGAGTGTTGCCTTAGGTTGAGGTGTTGCCTTAGTTTGACTGTTGCCTAAGTTTGAGGTGTTTCCTCAGTTTGAGATGTTGCCTCAGTTTGAGGTGTAGCCTTAGTTTGAGGTGTTGCCTTAGTTTGAGGTGTTGCCTTCGTTTGAGGTGTTGCCTTCGTTTGAGGTGTTGCCTTCGTTTGAGGTGTTGCATTTGTTTGAAGGTTGCCTTAGTTTGAGGTGTTGCCTTAGTTTGAGTTGTTGCCTCAGTTTGAGGTGTTGCCTCAGATTGAGGGTTCCCTTCGTTTGTGGTGCTGCCTTAGTTTTAGGTGTTGCCTTCGTTTGAGGTGCTGCATTAGTTTGATTTGCTGCCTTCGTTTGAGGTGCTGACTTAGTTTGAGTTGCTGCCTTAGTATGAGGTGCTGCCTTAGTTTGAAGTGCTGCCTTAATTTGAGGGGCTGCCTTAGTTTGAGGGGCTGCCTTAGTTTGAGGGGCTGCCTTAGTTTGAGGGATGCCTTAGTTTGACGCGTTGCCTTAGATTGAGTGCTCCCTTAGTTTGTGGTTTTGCCTCAGTTTGAGGTGTTGCATTTGTTTGAGGTGTTGCCTTAGTTTGAGGTGTTGCCTTAGTTTGAGTTGTTGCCTTAGTTTGAGGTGTTGCCTCAGTTTGAGTTGTAGCCTTAGTTTGAGTTGTTGCCTTAGTTTGTGTTGTTGCCTTCGTTTGAGTTGTTGCCTCAGTTTGAGTTGTTGCCTTAGTTTGAGGTGCTGCCTTCGTTTGAGTGGCTGCCTTAGTTTGAGGGTTGCCTTAGTTTGAGGGTTGCCTTAGTTTGAGGGTTGTCTTAGTTTGAGGTGTTGCCTTCGTTTGACGGGCTGCCTTAATTTGAAGGTTGACTTAGTTTGAGGTGTTGCTTTAGTTTGAGTTGCAGCCTTCGTTAGTGGGTTCCCTTAGTTTGAGGGTTCCCTTAGTTTGAGGTGTTGCCTTAGATTGAGGTGTTGCGTTAGTTTAAGGTGTTGCATTAGTTTGAGGGTTGCCTTAGATTGAGGATTGCCTTAGTTTGAGGTGTTGCGTTGGTTTAAGGGGCTGCATATGATTGAGGGGCTGCATATGTTTGAGGGGTTGCCTCAGTTTGAGGGGTTGTCTTCGTTTGAGGGGTTGCCTTAGTTTGAGGTGTTGCATTAGTTTGAGGTTTCCCTTACTTTGAGGTGTTGCTTTAGTTTGAGGTGTTGCCTTAGTTTGAGGTGTTGCCTTAGTTTGAGGTGTTGCCTTAGTTTGAGGTGTTGCATTAGTTTGAGGTGTTGCATTAGTTTGAGGTGTTGCCTTAGTTTGAGGTGTTGCCTTAGTGTGAGAGTTGCCTTAGTTTGAGAGTTGCCTTTGTTTGAGGTGTTGCCTTAGTTTGAGGTGTTGACTTAGTTTGAGGTGTTGCCTTAGTTTGAGGGTTCCATTAGTTTGACGGTTGCCTCAGTTTGAGGTGTTGCCTTACTTTGAGGTGTTGCCTTAGTTTGAGGTGTTGCATTATTTTGATGTGTTGCATTATTTTGATGTGTTGCCTTAGTTTGAGGGGCTGCCTTAGTTTGAGGGGCTGCCTTAGTTTGAGGGGCCGCCTTAGTTTGAGGGTCCGCCTTAGTTTGAGGGGCCGCCTTAGTTTGAGGTGTTGCCTGAGTATGAGGTGTTGCCTTTGATTGACGGTTTCCTTAGTTTGAGGTGTATCATTAGTTTAAAGTGTTGCATTAGTTTGAGGTTTTGCATTAGTTTGAGGTGTTGCATTAGTTTGAGGTGTTGCATGAGTTTGAGGAGTTGCATTAGTTTGAGGTGTTGCCTTAGTTTGAGCTGTTGCCTTAGTTTGAGGTGTTGCCTTAGTTTGAGGGTTCCCATAGTTTGAGGGTTCCCTTAGTTTGAGGGTTGCCTTTGTTTGAGGGGTTGCCTTTGTTTGAGGGGTTGCCTTTGTTGAGGGTTGCCTTAGTTTGAGCGTTGCCTTAGTTTGAGCGTTGCCTTAGATTGAGGGTTGCCTTCGTTTGAGAGTTGCGTTAGTTTTAGTGTTGCATTAGTTTGAGGGTTGCCCTAGTTTGAGGGTTGCCTTAGTTTGAGGAATTGCCTTCGTTTATGGGTTGCCTTAGTTTCAGGTGTTGCATTAGTTTGAGGGTTGTCTTAAATTGAGAGTTCCCTTGTATTGACTGCTGCCTCAGTCTGAGGTTTGCCTTAGATTGAGGATTGCCTTAGTTTGAGATATTGCTTAGTTTGATGGGAGCTTTTGTTTGAGGTGTTGGCCTATTTTGAGGTGTTGGCTTAGTTTGAGGTGTTGCCTTAGTTTGAGGTGTTGCATTAGTTTGAGGTACTGCATTAGTTTGAGGTATGACATTAGTTGGAGGGTTGCCTTAGTTTGATGTGTTGCCTTAGTTTGATGTGTTGCCTTAGTTTGATGTGTTGCCTTCGTTTGATGTGTTGCCTTAGTTTGAGGTGTTGCCTTAGTTTGAGGTGTTGCCTTTGTTTGAGGGTTGCCTTTGATTGAGGGCTTCCTTTGATTGAGGGTTTCCTTTGATTGAGGGTTGCCTTAGTTTGAGGGTAGCCTTAGTTTGAGGGTTGCCTTAGTTTGAGGTTTTGCCTTAGTTTGAGGTTTTGCCTTAGTTTGAGGTTTTGCCATAGTTTGAGGTGTTGCATTAGTTTGAGGTGTTACATTAGTTTGACGGTTCCCTTAGTTTGACTGTTGCCTTAGTGTGAGGTGTTGTCTTAGTTTGACTTTTGCCTAAGTTTGAAGTGTTTCCTTAGTTTGAGGTGTTGCCTTAGTTTGAGGTGTTGCCTTAGCTTGAGGTGTTGCCTTTGTTTGACGGTTGCCTTAGTTTGAGGTGTTGCCTTAGTTTGAGGTGTTGCCTTCGTTTGAGGTGTTGTCTTAGTTTGAGGTGTTGCCTTCATTTGAGGTGTTGCCTTCGTTTGAGGTGTTGCCTTTGTTGAGGCTTGCCTTAGTTTGAGCGTTGCCTTAGTTTGAGGTGTTGCCTTCGTTTGAGCATTGCCTTAGTTTGAGGGTTGCCTTAGTTTGAGGGTTGCCTTAGTTTGAGGGTTGCGTTAGTTTGAGGGTTGTGTTAGTTTGAGGGTTGCCTTAGTTTGAGGAATTGCCTTAGTTTGAGGAATTGCCTTCGTTTATGGGTTGCCTTAGTTTCAGGTGTTGCATTAGTTTGAGGGTTGTCTTAAATTGAGAGTTGCCTTGTATTGACTGCTGCCTCAGTCTGAGGTTTACCTTAGATTGAGGATTGCCTTAGTTTGAGATATTGCTTAGTTTGATGGTAGCCTTTGTTTGAGGTGTTGCATTAGTTTTAGGCGTTGCCTTAGTTTGAGATATTGCTTAGTTTGATGGGAGCCTTTGTTTGAGGTGTTGGCCTATTTTGAGGTGTTGCCTTAGTTTGCGGTGTTGCCTTAGTTTGAGGTGTTGCCTTAGTTTGAGGTGTTGCCTTAGTTTGAGGTATTGCATTAGTTTGAGGTATGGCATTAGTTTGCGTTGTTGCCTTAGTTTGATGTGTTGCCTTAGTTTGATGTGTTGCCTTAGTTTGATGTGCTGCCTTAATTTGAGGTGTTGCCTTTATTTGACGGCTGCCTTAGTTTGAGGTGTTGCCTTTGTTTGAGGTGTTGCCTTAGTTTGAGGTGTTGCCTTTGTTTGAGGGTAGCCTTTGATTGAGGGTTTCCTTTGATTGAGGGTTTCCTTTGATTGACGGTTGCCTTAGTTTGAGGGTTGCCTTAGTTTGAGGGTTGCCTTAGTTTGAGGTTTTGCCTTAGTTTGAGGTTTTGCCTTAGTTTGAGGTTTTGCCTCAGTTTGAGGTTTTGACTTAGTTTGAGGTTTAGCCTTAGTTTGAGCTGTTGCATTAGTTTGAGGTGTTGCATTAGTTTGACGGTTCCCTTAGTTTGACTGTTGCCTTAGTTTGAGGTGGTGCCTTCGTTAGACTGTTGCCTCAGTTTGAGGTGTTGCCTTCGTTTGATGTGTTGCCTTCGTTTGAGGTGTTGCCTTCGTTTGAGGTGTTGCATTTGTTTGACGGTTGCCTTAGTTTGAGGTGTTGCCTTACTTTGAGTTGTTGCCTTAGTTTGAGGTGTTGCCTTCGTTTGAGGTGTTGCCTTCGTTTGAAGTGTTGCCTTCGTTTGAGGTGTTGCCTTAGTTTGAGGTGTTGCCTGAGTTTGACTGTTGCCTTAGTTTGAGGTGTTGCCTAAGTTTGAGGTGTTGCCTAAGTTTGAGGTGTTGCCTAAGTTTGAGGTTTTGCTTTAGTTTGAGGTGTTGCCTTAGTTTGAGGTGTTGCCTTAGTTTGAGGGTTCCCATAGTTTGAGGGTTCCCTTAGTTTGAGGGTTGCCTTTGTTTGAGGGGTTGCCTTTGTTTGAGGGGTTGCCTTTGTTGAGGGTTGCCTTAGTTTGAGCGTTGCCTTAGTTTGAGCGTTGCCTTAGATTGAGGGTTGCCTTCGTTTGAGAGTTGCGTTAGTTTTAGTGTTGCATTAGTTTGAGGGTTGCCCTAGTTTGAGGGTTGCCTTAGTTTGAGGAATTGCCTTCGTTTATGGGTTGCCTTAGTTTCAGGTGTTGCATTAGTTTGAGGGTTGTCTTAAATTGAGAGTTCCCTTGTATTGACTGCTGCCTCAGTCTGAGGTTTGCCTTAGATTGAGGATTGCCTTAGTTTGAGATATTGCTTAGTTTGATGGGAGCTTTTGTTTGAGGTGTTGGCCTATTTTGAGGTGTTGGCTTAGTTTGAGGTGTTGCCTTAGTTTGAGGTGTTGCATTAGTTTGAGGTACTGCATTAGTTTGAGGTATGACATTAGTTGGAGGGTTGCCTTAGTTTGATGTGTTGCCTTAGTTTGATGTGTTGCCTTAGTTTGATGTGTTGCCTTCGTTTGATGTGTTGCCTTAGTTTGAGGTGTTGCCTTAGTTTGAGGTGTTGCCTTTGTTTGAGGGTTGCCTTTGATTGAGGGCTTCCTTTGATTGAGGGTTTCCTTTGATTGAGGGTTGCCTTAGTTTGAGGGTAGCCTTAGTTTGAGGGTTGCCTTAGTTTGAGGTTTTGCCTTAGTTTGAGGTTTTGCCTTAGTTTGAGGTTTTGCCATAGTTTGAGGTGTTGCATTAGTTTGAGGTGTTACATTAGTTTGACGGTTCCCTTAGTTTGACTGTTGCCTTAGTGTGAGGTGTTGTCTTAGTTTGACTTTTGCCTAAGTTTGAAGTGTTTCCTTAGTTTGAGGTGTTGCCTTAGTTTGAGGTGTTGCCTTAGCTTGAGGTGTTGCCTTTGTTTGACGGTTGCCTTAGTTTGAGGTGTTGCCTTAGTTTGAGGTGTTGCCTTCGTTTGAGGTGTTGTCTTAGTTTGAGGTGTTGCCTTCATTTGAGGTGTTGCCTTCGTTTGAGGTGTTGCCTTTGTTGAGGCTTGCCTTAGTTTGAGCGTTGCCTTAGTTTGAGGTGTTGCCTTCGTTTGAGCATTGCCTTAGTTTGAGGGTTGCCTTAGTTTGAGGGTTGCCTTAGTTTGAGGGTTGCGTTAGTTTGAGGGTTGTGTTAGTTTGAGGGTTGCCTTAGTTTGAGGAATTGCCTTAGTTTGAGGAATTGCCTTCGTTTATGGGTTGCCTTAGTTTCAGGTGTTGCATTAGTTTGAGGGTTGTCTTAAATTGAGAGTTGCCTTGTATTGACTGCTGCCTCAGTCTGAGGTTTACCTTAGATTGAGGATTGCCTTAGTTTGAGATATTGCTTAGTTTGATGGTAGCCTTTGTTTGAGGTGTTGCATTAGTTTTAGGCGTTGCCTTAGTTTGAGATATTGCTTAGTTTGATGGGAGCCTTTGTTTGAGGTGTTGGCCTATTTTGAGGTGTTGCCTTAGTTTGCGGTGTTGCCTTAGTTTGAGGTGTTGCCTTAGTTTGAGGTGTTGCCTTAGTTTGAGGTATTGCATTAGTTTGAGGTATGGCATTAGTTTGCGTTGTTGCCTTAGTTTGATGTGTTGCCTTAGTTTGATGTGTTGCCTTAGTTTGATGTGCTGCCTTAATTTGAGGTGTTGCCTTTATTTGACGGCTGCCTTAGTTTGAGGTGTTGCCTTTGTTTGAGGTGTTGCCTTAGTTTGAGGTGTTGCCTTTGTTTGAGGGTAGCCTTTGATTGAGGGTTTCCTTTGATTGAGGGTTTCCTTTGATTGACGGTTGCCTTAGTTTGAGGGTTGCCTTAGTTTGAGGGTTGCCTTAGTTTGAGGTTTTGCCTTAGTTTGAGGTTTTGCCTTAGTTTGAGGTTTTGCCTCAGTTTGAGGTTTTGACTTAGTTTGAGGTTTAGCCTTAGTTTGAGCTGTTGCATTAGTTTGAGGTGTTGCATTAGTTTGACGGTTCCCTTAGTTTGACTGTTGCCTTAGTTTGAGGTGGTGCCTTCGTTAGACTGTTGCCTCAGTTTGAGGTGTTGCCTTCGTTTGATGTGTTGCCTTCGTTTGAGGTGTTGCCTTCGTTTGAGGTGTTGCATTTGTTTGACGGTTGCCTTAGTTTGAGGTGTTGCCTTACTTTGAGTTGTTGCCTTAGTTTGAGGTGTTGCCTTCGTTTGAGGTGTTGCCTTCGTTTGAAGTGTTGCCTTCGTTTGAGGTGTTGCCTTAGTTTGAGGTGTTGCCTGAGTTTGACTGTTGCCTTAGTTTGAGGTGTTGCCTAAGTTTGAGGTGTTGCCTAAGTTTGAGGTGTTGCCTAAGTTTGAGGTTTTGCTTTAGTTTGAGGTGTTGCCTTAGTTTGAGGTGTTGTCTTAGTTTGAGGTGTTGCCTTCGTTTGAGGTGCTGCCTTCGTTTGAGGTGTTGCATTTGTTTGACGGTTGCCTTAGGTTGAGGTGTTGCCTTAATTTGAGGTGTTGCCTTTATTTGACGGCTGCCTTAGATTGAGGTGTTGCCTTAGTTTGAGGTGTTGCCTTAGTTTGAGATGTTGCCTTTGTTTGAGAGTTGCCTTTGATTGAGGGTTTATTTTGATTGAGGGTTTCCTTTGATTGAGGGTTGCCTTAGTTTGAGGGTTGCCTTAGTTTGAGGTTTTGCCTTAGTTTGAGGTTTTGCCTTAGTTTGAGGTTCTGCCTTCGTTTGAGGTTTAAGGTTTTGCCTTAGTTTGAGGTGTTGCATTAGTTTGAGGTGTTGCATTAGTTTGACGGTTCCCCTAGTTTGAGTGTTGCCTTAGGTTGAGGTGTTGCCTTAGTTTGACTGTTGCCTAAGTTTGAGGTGTTTCCTCAGTTTGAGATGTTGCCTCAGTTTGAGGTGTAGCCTTAGTTTGAGGTGTTGCCTTCGTTTGAGGTGTTGCCTTCGTTTGAGGTGTTGCCTTCGTTTGAGGTGTTGCATTTGTTTGAAGGTTGCCTTAGTTTGAGGTGTTGCCTTAGTTTGAGTTGTTGCCTCAGTTTGAGGTGTTGCCTCAGATTGAGGGTTCCCTTCGTTTGTGGTGCTGCCTTAGTTTTAGGTGTTGCCTTCGTTTGAGGTGCTGCATTAGTTTGATTTGCTGCCTTCGTTTGAGGTGCTGACTTAGTTTGAGTTGCTGCCTTAGTATGAGGTGCTGCCTTAGTTTGAAGTGCTGCCTTAATTTGAGGGGCTGCCTTAGTTTGAGGGGCTGCCTTAGTTTGAGGGGCTGCCTTAGTTTGAGGGATGCCTTAGTTTGACGCGTTGCCTTAGATTGAGTGCTCCCTTAGTTTGTGGTTTTGCCTCAGTTTGAGGTGTTGCATTTGTTTGAGGTGTTGCCTTAGTTTGAGGTGTTGCCTTAGTTTGAGTTGTTGCCTTAGTTTGAGGTGTTGCCTCAGTTTGAGTTGTAGCCTTAGTTTGAGTTGTTGCCTTAGTTTGTGTTGTTGCCTTCGTTTGAGTTGTTGCCTCAGTTTGAGTTGTTGCCTTAGTTTGAGGTGCTGCCTTCGTTTGAGTGGCTGCCTTAGTTTGAGGGTTGCCTTAGTTTGAGGGTTGCCTTAGTTTGAGGGTTGTCTTAGTTTGAGGTGTTGCCTTCGTTTGACGGGCTGCCTTAATTTGAAGGTTGACTTAGTTTGAGGTGTTGCTTTAGTTTGAGTTGCAGCCTTCGTTAGTGGGTTCCCTTAGTTTGAGGGTTCCCTTAGTTTGAGGTGTTGCCTTAGATTGAGGTGTTGCGTTAGTTTAAGGTGTTGCATTAGTTTGAGGGTTGCCTTAGATTGAGGATTGCCTTAGTTTGAGGTGTTGCGTTGGTTTAAGGGGCTGCATATGATTGAGGGGCTGCATATGTTTGAGGGGTTGCCTCAGTTTGAGGGGTTGTCTTCGTTTGAGGGGTTGCCTTAGTT
This sequence comes from Heterodontus francisci, assembly GCF_036365525.1. Taxonomy (NCBI): domain Eukaryota; kingdom Metazoa; phylum Chordata; class Chondrichthyes; order Heterodontiformes; family Heterodontidae; genus Heterodontus; species Heterodontus francisci. Next base: position 1,736,640 of record NW_027141375.1, read on the forward strand.
TGAGGTGTTGCATTAGTTTGAGGTTTCCCTTACTTTGAGGTGTTGCTTTAGTTTGAGGTGTTGCCTTAGTTTGAGGTGTTGCCTTAGTTTGAGGTGTTGCCTTAGTTTGAGGTGTTGCATTAGTTTGAGGTGTTGCATTAGTTTGAGGTGTTGCCTTAGTTTGAGGTGTTGCCTTAGTGTGAGAGTTGCCTTAGTTTGAGAGTTGCCTTTGTTTGAGGTGTTGCCTTAGTTTGAGGTGTTGACTTAGTTTGAGGTGTTGCCTTAGTTTGAGGGTTCCATTAGTTTGACGGTTGCCTCAGTTTGAGGTGTTGCCTTACTTTGAGGTGTTGCCTTAGTTTGAGGTGTTGCATTATTTTGATGTGTTGCATTATTTTGATGTGTTGCCTTAGTTTGAGGGGCTGCCTTAGTTTGAGGGGCTGCCTTAGTTTGAGGGGCCGCCTTAGTTTGAGGGTCCGCCTTAGTTTGAGGGGCCGCCTTAGTTTGAGGTGTTGCCTGAGTATGAGGTGTTGCCTTTGATTGACGGTTTCCTTAGTTTGAGGTGTATCATTAGTTTAAAGTGTTGCATTAGTTTGAGGTTTTGCATTAGTTTGAGGTGTTGCATTAGTTTGAGGTGTTGCATGAGTTTGAGGAGTTGCATTAGTTTGAGGTGTTGCCTTAGTTTGAGCTGTTGCCTTAGTTTGAGGTGTTGCCTTAGTTTGAGGGTTCCCATAGTTTGAGGGTTCCCTTAGTTTGAGGGTTGCCTTTGTTTGAGGGGTTGCCTTTGTTTGAGGGGTTGCCTTTGTTGAGGGTTGCCTTAGTTTGAGCGTTGCCTTAGTTTGAGCGTTGCCTTAGATTGAGGGTTGCCTTCGTTTGAGAGTTGCGTTAGTTTTAGTGTTGCATTAGTTTGAGGGTTGCCCTAGTTTGAGGGTTGCCTTAGTTTGAGGAATTGCCTTCGTTTATGGGTTGCCTTAGTTTCAGGTGTTGCATTAGTTTGAGGGTTGTCTTAAATTGAGAGTTCCCTTGTATTGACTGCTGCCTCAGTCTGAGGTTTGCCTTAGATTGAGGATTGCCTTAGTTTGAGATATTGCTTAGTTTGATGGGAGCTTTTGTTTGAGGTGTTGGCCTATTTTGAGGTGTTGGCTTAGTTTGAGGTGTTGCCTTAGTTTGAGGTGTTGCATTAGTTTGAGGTACTGCATTAGTTTGAGGTATGACATTAGTTGGAGGGTTGCCTTAGTTTGATGTGTTGCCTTAGTTTGATGTGTTGCCTTAGTTTGATGTGTTGCCTTCGTTTGATGTGTTGCCTTAGTTTGAGGTGTTGCCTTAGTTTGAGGTGTTGCCTTTGTTTGAGGGTTGCCTTTGATTGAGGGCTTCCTTTGATTGAGGGCTTCCTTTGATTGAGGGTTGCCTTAGATTGAGGATTGCCTTAGTTTGAGGTGTTGCGTTGGTTTAAGGGGCTGCATATGATTGAGGGGCTGCATATGTTTGAGGGGTTGCCTCAGTTTGAGGGGTTGTCTTCGTTTGAGGGGTTGCCTTAGTTTGAGGTGTTGCATTAGTTTGAGGTTTCCCTTACTTTGAGGTGTTGCTTTAGTTTGAGGTGTTGCCTTAGTTTGAGGTGTTGCCTTAGTTTGAGGTGTTGCCTTAGTTTGAGGTGTTGCATTAGTTTGAGGTGTTGCATTAGTTTGAGGTGTTGCCTTAGTTTGAGGTGTTGCCTTAGTGTGAGAGTTGCCTTAGTTTGAGAGTTGCCTTTGTTTGAGGTGTTGCCTTAGTTTGAGGTGTTGACTTAGTTTGAGGTGTTGCCTTAGTTTGAGGGTTCCATTAGTTTGACGGTTGCCTCAGTTTGAGGTGTTGCCTTACTTTGAGGTGTTGCCTTAGTTTGAGGTGTTGCATTATTTTGATGTGTTGCATTATTTTGATGTGTTGCCTTAGTTTGAGGGTTGCCTTAGTTTGAGGTTTTGCCTTAGTTTGAGGTTTTGCCTTAGTTTGAGGTTTTGCCTCAGTTTGAGGTTTTGACTTAGTTTGAGGTTTAGCCTTAGTTTGAGCTGTTGCATTAGTTTGAGGTGTTGCATTAGTTTGACGGTTCCCTTAGTTTGACTGTTGCCTTAGTTTGAGGTGGTGCCTTCGTTAGACTGTTGCCTCAGTTTGAGGTGTTGCCTTCGTTTGATGTGTTGCCTTCGTTTGAGGTGTTGCCTTCGTTTGAGGTGTTGCATTTGTTTGACGGTTGCCTTAGTTTGAGGTGTTGCCTTACTTTGAGTTGTTGCCTTAGTTTGAGGTGTTGCCTTCGTTTGAGGTGTTGCCTTCGTTTGAAGTGTTGCCTTCGTTTGAGGTGTTGCCTTAGTTTGAGGTGTTGCCTGAGTTTGACTGTTGCCTTAGTTTGAGGTGTTGCCTAAGTTTGAGGTGTTGCCTAAGTTTGAGGTGTTGCCTAAGTTTGAGGTTTTGCTTTAGTTTGAGGTGTTGCCTTAGTTTGAGGTGTTGTCTTAGTTTGAGGTGTTGCCTTCGTTTGAGGTGCTGCCTTCGTTTGAGGTGTTGCATTTGTTTGACGGTTGCCTTAGGTTGAGGTGTTGCCTTAATTTGAGGTGTTGCCTTTATTTGACGGCTGCCTTAGATTGAGGTGTTGCCTTAGTTTGAGGTGTTGCCTTAGTTTGAGATGTTGCCTTTGTTTGAGAGTTGCCTTTGATTGAGGGTTTATTTTGATTGAGGGTTTCCTTTGATTGAGGGTTGCCTTAGTTTGAGGGTTGCCTTAGTTTGAGGTTTTGCCTTAGTTTGAGGTTTTGCCTTAGTTTGAGGTTCTGCCTTCGTTTGAGGTTTAAGGTTTTGCCTTAGTTTGAGGTGTTGCATTAGTTTGAGGTGTTGCATTAGTTTGACGGTTCCCCTAGTTTGAGTGTTGCCTTAGGTTGAGGTGTTGCCTTAGTTTGACTGTTGCCTAAGTTTGAGGTGTTTCCTCAGTTTGAGATGTTGCCTCAGTTTGAGGTGTAGCCTTAGTTTGAGGTGTTGCCTTCGTTTGAGGTGTTGCCTTCGTTTGAGGTGTTGCCTTCGTTTGAGGTGTTGCCTTCGTTTGAGGTGTTGCATTTGTTTGAAGGTTGCCTTAGTTTGAGGTGTTGCCTTAGTTTGAGTTGTTGCCTCAGTTTGAGGTGTTGCCTCAGATTGAGGGTTCCCTTCGTTTGTGGTGCTGCCTTAGTTTTAGGTGTTGCCTGCGTTTGAGGTGCTGCATTAGTTTGATTTGCTGCCTTCGTTTGAGGTGCTGACTTAGTTTGAGTTGCTGCCTTAGTATGAGGTGCTGCCTTAGTTTGAAGTGCTGCCTTAATTTGAGGGGCTGCCTTAGTTTGAGGGGCTGCCTTAGTTTGAGGGGCTGCCTTAGTTTGAGGGATGCCTTAGTTTGACGCGTTGCCTTAGATTGAGTGCTCCCTTAGTTTGTGGTTTTGCCTCAGTTTGAGGTGTTGCATTTGTTTGAGGTGTTGCCTTAGTTTGAGGTGTTGCCTTAGTTTGAGTTGTTGCCTTAGTTTGAGGTGTTGCCTCAGTTTGAGTTGTAGCCTTAGTTTGAGTTGTTGCCTTAGTTTGTGTTGTTGCCTTCGTTTGAGTTGTTGCCTCAGTTTGAGTTGTTGCCTTAGTTTGAGGTGCTGCCTTCGTTTGAGTGGCTGCCTTAGTTTGAGGGTTGCCTTAGTTTGAGGGTTGCCTTAGTTTGAGGGTTGTCTTAGTTTGAGGTGTTGCCTTCGTTTGACGGGCTGCCTTAATTTGAAGGTTGACTTAGTTTGAGGTGTTGCTTTAGTTTGAGTTGCAGCCTTCGTTAGTGGGTTCCCTTAGTTTGAGGGTTCCCTTAGTTTGAGGTGTTGCCTTAGATTGAGGTGTTGCGTTAGTTTAAGGTGTTGCATTAGTTTGAGGGTTGCCTTAGATTGAGGATTGCCTTAGTTTGAGGTGTTGCGTTGGTTTAAGGGGCTGCATATGATTGAGGGGCTGCATATGTTTGAGGGGTTGCCTCAGTTTGAGGGGTTGCCTTCGTTTGAGGGGTTGCCTTAGTTTGAGGTGTTGCATTAGTTTGAGGTTTCCCTTACTTTGAGGTGTTGCTTTAGTTTGAGGTGTTGCCTTAGTTTGAGGTGTTGCCTTAGTTTGAGGTGTTGCCTTAGTTTGAGGTGTTGCATTAGTTTGAGGTGTTGCATTAGTTTGAGGTGTTGCCTTAGTTTGAGGTGTTGCCTTAGTGTGAGAGTTGCCTTAGTTTGAGAGTTGCCTTTGTTTGAGGTGTTGCCTTAGTTTGAGGTGTTGACTTAGTTTGAGGTGTTGCCTTAGTTTGAGGGTTCCATTAGTTTGACGGTTGCCTCAGTTTGAGGTGTTGCCTTACTTTGAGGTGTTGCCTTAGTTTGAGGTGTTGCATTATTTTGATGTGTTGCATTATTTTGATGTGTTGCCTTAGTTTGAGGGGCTGCCTTAGTTTGAGGGGCTGCCTTAGTTTGAGGGGCCGCCTTAGTTTGAGGGTCCGCCTTAGTTTGAGGGGCCGCCTTAGTTTGAGGTGTTGCCTGAGTATGAGGTGTTGCCTTTGATTGACGGTTTCCTTAGTTTGAGGTGTATCATTAGTTTAAAGTGTTGCATTAGTTTGAGGTTTTGCATTAGTTTGAGGTGTTGCATTAGTTTGAGGTGTTGCATGAGTTTGAGGAGTTGCATTAGTTTGAGGTGTTGCATTAGTTTGAGGTGTTGCATTAGTTTGAGGTGTTGCATTGGTTTGAGGTGTTGCATTGGTTTGAGGTGTTGCATGAGTTTGAGGTGTTGCATTAGTTTGAGGGGCTGCCTTAGTTTGAGGGTCCGCCTTAGTTTGAGGGGCCGCCTTAGTTTGAGGTGTTGCCTGAGTATGAGGTGTTGCCTTTGATTGACGGTTTCCTTAGTTTGAGGTGTATCATTAGTTTAAAGTGTTGCATTAGTTTGTGGTTTTGCATTAGTTTGAGGTTTTGCATTAGTTTGAGGAGTTGCATTAGTTTGAGGTGATGCCTTAGTTTGAGGTGTTGCCTTAGTTTGAGGTGTTGCCTTAGTTTGAGGTGTTCCCTGAGTTTGAGGTGATGCCTTAGTTTGAGGTGTTGCCTTAGTTTGAGGTGTTGCCTTAGTTTGAGGTGTTGCATTATTTTGATGTGTTGCATTATTTTGATGTGTTGCCTTAGTTTGAGGGGCTGCCTTAGTTTGAGGGGCTGCCTTAGTTTGAGGGGCCGCCTTAGTTTGAGGGGCCGCCTTAGTTTGAGGGGCCGCCTTAGTTTGAGGTGTTGCCTGAGTATGAGGTGCTGCCTTTGATTGACGGTTTCCTTAGTTTGAGGTGTTTCATTAGTTTGAGGTGTTGCATTAGTTTGAGGTGTTGCATTAGTTTGAGGTTTTGCATTAGTTTGAGGTGTTGCATTAGTTTGAGGTGTTGCATGAGTTTGAGGTGTTGCATGAGTTTGAGGTGTTGCATGAGTTTGAGGTGTTGCATGAGTTTGAGGTGTTGCATGAGTTTGAGGTGTTGCATGAGTTTGAGGTGTTGCATTAGTTTGAGGTGTTGCATTAGTTTGAGGGGTTGCATTAGTTTGAGGGGTTGCCTTAGTTTGAGGGGCTGCATCTGTTTGAGGTGTTGCATTGGTTTGAGGTGTTGCATGAGTTTGAGGTGTTGCATTAGTTTGAGGGGCTGCCTTAGTTTGAGGGGCCGCCTTAGTTTGAGGGTCCGCCTTAGTTTGAGGGGCTGCCTTAGTTTGAGGGTCCGCCTTAGTTTGAGGGTCCGCCTTAGTTTGAGGGGCCGCCTTAGTTTGAGTTGCTGCCTTTGATTGACGGTTTCCTTAGTTTGAGGTGTATCATTAGTTTAAAGTGTTGCATTAGTTTGAGGTTTTGCATTAGTTTGAGGTGTTGCATTAGTTTGAGGTGTTGCATGAGTTTGAGGAGTTGCATTAGTTTGAGGAGTTGCATTAGTTTGAGGTGTTGCATTAGTTTGAGGTGTTGCATTGGTTTGAGGTGTTGCATGAGTTTGAGGTGTTGCATTAGTTTGAGGGGCTGCCTTAGTTTGAGGGGCTGCCTAAGATTGAGGGGCTGCCTTAGTTTGAGGAGTTGGCTTAGTTTGAGGGGCTGCCTTTGATTGAGTGGCTGCATTAGTTTGAGAGACCGCCTTTGATTGAGTGGCTGCAATGGTTTGAGGGGCAGCATTAGATTGAGGGTCTGCATTAGTTGATGGGCTGCATTATTTTGAGGGGCTGCCTTAGTTTGAGGGGCTGCCTTTGTTTGAGGGGTTGGCTTAGTTTGAGGGGCTGCCTTAGATTGAGGGGCTGCATTAGTTTGAGGGGATGCCTTAGTTTGAGAGGCTGCCTTAGTTTGAGGGGCTGCCTTAGTTTGAGCGGCTGCCTTAATTTGAGAGGCTGCCTTCGTTTGAGCGGCTGCCTTAGTTTGTGCGGCTGCCTTAGTTTGAGAGTCTGCCTTAGTTTGAGCGGCTGCCTGTACTTTGAGGGGCTGCCTTAGTTTGAGAGTCTGCCTTAGTTTGAGCGGCTGCCTTAGTTTGAGAGGCTGCCTTAGTTTGAGGAGATGGCTTAGTTTGAGGGGCTGCCTTTGATTGAGTGGCTGCATTAGTTTGACAGACCGCCTTTGATTGAGTGGCTGCAATAGTTTGAGGGGCTGCATTAGATTGAGGGTCTGCATTAGTTGATGGGCTGCATTATTTTGAGGGGCTGCCTTAGTTTGAGGGGCTGCCTTTGTTTGAGGGGTTGGCTTAGTTTGAGGGGCTGCCTTAGATTGAGGGGCTGCATTAGTTTGAGGGGATGCCTTAGTTTGAGAGGCTGCCTTAGTTTGAGGGGCTGCCTTAGTTTGAGCGGCTGCGTTAATTTGAGAGGCTGCCTTAGTTTGAGCGGCTGCCTTAGTTTGTGCGGCTGCATTAGTTTGAGAGTCTGCCTTAGTTTGAGCGGCTGCCTGTACTTTGAGGGGCTGCCTTAGTTTGAGAGTCTGCCTTAGTTTGAGCGGCTGCCTTAGTTTGAGCGGGTGCCTTAGTTTGAGAGTCTGCCTTGGTTTGAGCGGCTGCCTTAATTTGAGGGGCTGCTTTAGTTTGAGAGTCTGCCTTAGTTTGAGGGGTTGGCTTAGTTTGAGGGGCTGCCTATGATTGAGTGGCTGCACTAGTTTGAGAGTCTGCCTTTGATTGAGTGGCTGCATTATTTTGAGGGACTGCATTATTTTGAGGGGCTGCCTTAGATTGAGGGGCTGCATTAGTTTGAGGGGCTGCATTAGTTTGAGGGGGTGCATTAGTTTAAGGGGCTGCCTTAGATTGAGGGGCTGCATTAGTTTGAGGGGCTGCATTAGTTTGAGGGGCTGCATTACTTTGTGGGAATGCATTAGTTTGAGGGGCTGCCTTCGATAGAGTTCTGCATTAGTTTGAGGGGCTGCCATAGTTTGAGAGGCTGCCTAAGTTTGACAGGCTGCCTTAGTTTGAGCGGCTGCCTTAGTTTGAGAGGCTGCCTGTGTTTGAAGGGCTGCCTTAGTTTGAGTGGCTGCAATAGTTTGAACGGCTGCCTTTGGTTGAGGGTCTCCCTTAGTTTGAGGGACTGCCTTACTTTAAGGGGCTGCATTAGTCTGAGAGTCTGCCTTTGTTTGAAGGGCAGCCTTAGTTTGAGGGGTTGGCTTAGTTTGAGGGGCTGCCTTTGATTGGGTGGCTGCATTAGTTTGAGAGTCTGCCTTTGATTGAGTACTGCATTAGTTTGAGGGGCTGACTTAGTTTGAGGTGCTGACTTAGTTTGAGGGGCTGCATTTGTTTGAGGGGCTGCCTTAGATTGAGGGGCTGCATTAGTTTGAGGGGCTGCCTTAGTTTGAGGGGCTGCCTAAGATTGAGGGGCTCCATTAGTTTGAGAGGCTGCCTTAGTTTGAGGGGCTGCCTTAGTTTGAGGAGTTGGCTTAGTTTGAGGGGCTGCCTTTGATTGAGTGGCTGCATTAGTTTGAGAGACTGCCTTTGATTGAGCGGCTGCAATAGTTTGAGGGGCTGCATTAGATTGAGGGTCTGCATTAGTTGATGGGCTGCATTATTTTGAGGGGCTGCCTTGGTTTGAGGGGCTGCCTTTGTTTGAGGGGTTGGCTTAGTTTGAGGGGCTGCCTTAGATTGAGGGGCTGCCTTAGTTTGAGAGTCTGCCTTAGTTTGAGGGGTTGGCATAGTTTGAGGGGCTGCCTTTGATTGAGTGGCTGCATTAGTTTGAGAGTCTGCCTTTGATTGAGTGGCTGCATTATTTTGAGGGGCTGCATTATTTTGAGGGGCTGCCTTAGATTGAGGGGCTGCATTAGTTTGAGGGGCTGCATTAGTTTGAGGGGATGCCTTAGTTTGAGAGGCTGCCTTAGTTTGAGCGACTGCCTTAATTTGAGAGGCTGCCTTAGTTTGAGCGGCTGCCTTAGTTTGTGCGGCTGCCTTAGTTTGAGAGTCTGCCTTAGTTTGAGGGGCTGCCTTCGATAGAGTTCTGCATTAGTTTGAGGGGCTGCCATAGTTTGAGAGGCTGCCAAAGTTTGACAGGCCGCCTTAGTTTCAGCGGCTGCCTTAGTTTGAGAGGCTGCCTGTGTTTGAAGGGCTGCCTTAGTTTGAGTGGCTGCATTAGTTTGAACGGCTGCCTTTGGTTGAGGGTCTCCCTTAGTTTGAGGGACTGCCTTACTTTAAGGGGCTGCATTAGTTTGAGAGTCTGCCTTAGTTTGAAGGGCAGCCTTAGTTTGAGGGGTTGGCTTAGTTTGAGGGGCTGCCTTTGATTGAGTGGCTGCATTATTTTGAGGGACTGCATTATTTTGAGGGGCTGCCTGAGATTGAGGGGCTGCATTAGTTTAAGGGGCTGCATTAGTTTGAAGGGGGTGCATTAGTTTAAGGGGCTGCCTTAGATTGAGGGGCTGCATTAGTTTGAGGGGCTGCATTAGTTTGAGAGGCTGCATTACTTTGTGGGAATGCCTTAGTTTGAGGGGCTGCCTTCGATAGAGTTCTGCATTAGTTTGAGGGGCTGCCATAGTTTGAGAGGCTGCCTAAGTTTGACAGGCTGCCTTAGTTTGAGCGGCTGCCTTAGTATGAGAGGCTGCCTGTGTTGAAGGGCTGCCTTAGTTTGAGTGGCTGCATTAGTTTGAACGGCTGCCTTTGGTTGAGGGTCTCCCTTAGTTTGAGGGACTGCCTTACTTTCAGGGGCTGCATCAGTTTGAGAGTCTGCCTTAGTTTGAAGGGCAGCCTTAGTTTGAGGGGTTGGCTTAGTTTGAGGGGCTGCCTTTGATTGGGTGGCTGCATTAGTTTGAGAGTCTGCCTTTGATTGAGTACTGCATTAGTTTGAGGGGCTGACTTAGTTTGAGGGGCTGTCTTAGTTTGAGGGGCTGCATTTGTTTGAGGGGCTGCCTTAGATTGAGGGGCTGCATTAGTTTGAGGGGCTGCCTTAGTTTGAGGGGCTGCCTAAGATTGAGGGGCTCCATTAGTTTGAGAGGCTGCCTTAGTTTGAGGAGTTGGCTTAGTTTGAGGGGCTGCCTTTGATTGAGTGGCTGCATTAGTTTGAGAGACTGCCTTTGATTGAGTGGCTGCAATAGTTTGAGGGGCTGCATTAGATTGAGGGTCTGCATTAGTTGATGGGCTGCATTATTTTGAGGGGCTGCCTTAGTTTGAGGGGCTGCCTTTGTTTGAGGGGTTGGCTTAGTTTGAGGGGCTGCCTTAGATTGAGGGGCTGCCTTAGATTGAGAGTCTGCCTTAGTTTGAGGGGTTGGCTTAGTTTGAGGGGCTGCCTTTGATTGAGTGGCTGCATTATTTTGAGAGTCTGCCTTTGATTGAGTTGCTGCATTATTTTGAGGGGCTGCATTATTTTGAGGGGCTGCCTTAGATTGAGGGGCTGCATTAGTTTGAGGGGCTGCATTAGTTTGAGGGGATGCCTTAGTTTGAGAGGCTGCCTTAGTTTGAGGGGCTGCCTTAATTTGAGAGGCTGCCTTAGTTTGAGCGGCTGCCTTAGTTTGTGCGGCTGCCTTAGTTTGAGAGTCTGCCTTAGTTTGAGCGGCTGCCTGTACTTTGAGGGGCTGCCTTAGTTTGAGAGTCTGCCTTAGTTTGAGCGGCTGCCTTAGTTTGAGCGGGTGCCTTAGTTTGAGAGTCTGCCTTAATTTGAGCGGATGCCTTAATTTGAGGGGCTGCCTTAGTTTGAGAGTCTGCCTTAGTTTGAGGGGTTGGCTTAGTTTGAGGGGCTGCCTATGATTGAGTGGCTGCATTAGTTTGAGAGTCTGCCTTTGATTGAGTGGCTGCATTATTTTGAGGGACTGCATTATTTTGAGGGGCTGCCTTAGATTGAGGGGCTGCATTAGTTTGAGGGGCTGCATTAGTTTGAGGGGGTGCATTAGTTTAAGGGGCTGCCTTCGATTGAGGGGCTGCATTAGTTTGAGGGGCTGCATTAGTTTGAGGGGCTGCATTAGTTTGAGGGGCTGCATTACTTTGTGGGATTGCCTTAGTTTGAGGGGCTGCCTTCGATAGAGTTCTGCATTAGTTTGAGGGGCTGCCATAGTTTGAGAGTCTGCCAAAGTTTGACAGGCCGCCTTAGTTTCAGCGGCTGCCTTAGTTTGAGAGGCTGCCTGTGTTTGAAGGGCTGCCTTAGTTTGAGTGGCTGCATTAGTTTGAACGGCTGCCTTTGGTTGAGGGTCTCCCTTAGTTTGAGGGACTGCCTTACTTTAAGGGGCTGCATTAGTTTGAGAGTCTGCCTTAGTTTGAAGGGCAGCCTTAGTTTGAGGGGTTGGCTTAGTTTGAGGGGCTGCCTTTGATTGAGTGGCTGCATTAGTTTGAGAGTCTGCCTTTGATTGAGTACTGCATTAGTTTGAGAGTCTGCCATAGTTTGAGGGGCATCCTTAATTTGAGGTGCTGCCTGAGATTGAGGCGCTGCCTTAGTTTGAGGGGCTGCCTTAGTTTGAGGGGCAGCCTTAGATTGAGGGGCTGCATTAGTTTGATGGTCTGCTTTAGTTTGAGCGGCTGCCTTAGTTGAGTGGCTGCCTTAGATTGAGGGGCTGCAACAGTTTGAGCGGCTGCCTTAGTTTCAGGGGCTGCCTTAGTTTGAGGGGCTGCCTTAGACTGAGCGGCTGACTGAGTTTGAGAGGCTGCCTTAGTTTGAGGGGCTGCCTTAGTTTGAGAGTGTGCCTTAGTTTGAGCGGCTGCCTTAGTTTGAGCGTCTGCCTTACTTTGAGAGGCTGCCTCAGTTTGAGGGGCTGCCTTAGATTGAGGGGCTGCATTAGTTTGAGGGGCTGCCTTAGTTTGAGGGGCTGCCTAATATTGAGGGGCTGCATTAGTTTGAGAGGCTGCCTTAGTTTGAGGGGCTGCCATAGTTTGTGGAGTTGGCTTAGTTTGAGGGGCTGCCTTTGATTGAGTGGCTGCAATAGTTTGAGGGGCTGCATTAGATTGAGGGTCTGCATTAGTTGATGGGCTGCATTATTTTGAGGGGCTGCCTTAGTTTGAGGGCTGCCTTTGTTTGAGGGGTTTGCTCAGTTTGAGGGGCTGCCTTAGATTGAGGGGGTGCCTTAGTTTGAGAGGCTGCCTTAGTTTGAGGGGCTGCCTTAGTTTGAGGGGCTGCCTTAGGTTGAGCGGCTGCCTTAATTTGAGCGGCTGCCTTAGTTTGAGCGGCTGCCTTAATTTGTGCGGCTGCCTTAGTTTGAGAGTCTGCCTTAGTTTGAGCGGCTGCCTTACTTTGAGGGGCTGCCTTAGTTTGAGAGTCTGCCTTAGTTTGAGCGGCTGCCTTAGTTTGAGCGGGTGCCTTAGTTTGAGAGTCTGCCTTAGTTTGAGCGGCTGCCTTACTTTGAGGCGCTGCCTTACTTTGAGGGGCTGCCTTAGTTTGAGGGGTTGGCTTAGTTTGAGGGGCTGCCTATGATTGAGTGGCTGCATTAGTTTGAGAGTCTGCCTTTAATTGAGTGGCTGCATTATTTTGAGGGACTGCATTATTTTGAGGAGCTGCCTTAGATTGAGGGGCTGCATTAGTTTGAGGGGCTGCATTAGTTTGAGGGGGTGCATTAGTTTGTGGGGATGCCTTAGTTTGAGGAGTTGGCTTAGTTTGAGGGGCTGCCTTTCATTGAGTGGCTGCATTAGTTTGAGGGGCAGCATTAGATTGAGTGGCTGCAATAGTTTGAGGGGCAGCATTAGATTGAGGGTCTGCATTAGTTGATGGGCTGCATCATTTTGAGGGGCTGCCTTAGTTTGAGGGGCTGCCTTTGTTTGAGGGGTTGGCTTAGTTTGAGGGGCTGCCTTAGATTGAGGGGCTGCATTAGTTTGAGGGGGTGCCTTAGTTTGAGAGGCTGCCTTAGTTTGAGGGGCTGCCTTAGTTTGATCGGCTGCCTTAATTTGAGAGGCTGCCTTAGTTTGAGCGGCTGCCTTAGTTTGTGCGGCTGCCTTAGTTTGAGAGTCTGCCGAAGTTTGAGCGGCTGCCTTACTTTGAGGGGCTGCCTTAGTTTGAGAGTCTGCCTTAGTTTGAGCGGCTGCCTTAGTTTGAGCGGGTGCCTCAGTTTGAGAGTCTGCCTTAGTTTGAGCGGCTGCCTTACTTTGACGGGCTGCCTTAGTTTGAGGGGTTGGCTTAGTTTGAGGGGCTGCCTATGATTGAGGGGCTGCCTATGATTGAGGGGCTGCATTAGTTTTAGAGTCTGCCTTTGATTGAGTGGCTGCATTATTTTGAGGGACTGCATTATTTTGAGGGGCTGCCTTAGATTGAGGGGCTGCATTAGTTTGAGGGGCTGCATTAGTTTGAGGGGGTGCATTAGTTTAAGGGGCTGCCTTAGATTGAGGGGCTGCATTAGTTTGAGGAGCTGCATTAGTTTGAGGGGCTGCCTTCGATAGAGTTCTGCATTAGTTTGAGGGGCTGCATTAGTTTGAGGGGCTGCCATAGTTTGAGAGGCTGCCTAAGTTTGAGGGGCTGCTCTAGTTATGGGGTTTTGCCATAGTTTGAGGGGCTGCCTTAATTTGAGGTGCTGCCTGAGATTGAGGCGCTGCCTTAGTTTGAGGGGCTGCCTTAGTTTGAGGGGCTGCCTTAGATTGAGGGGCTGCATTAGTTTGATGCGCTGCTTTAGTTTGAGCGGCTGCCTGAGTTGAGGGGCTGCCTTAGATTGAGGGGCTGCATCAGTTTGAGCGGCTGACTTAGTTTGAGGGGCTGCCTTAGTTTGAGGGGCTGCCTTAGATTGAGCGGCTGACTGAGTTTGAGAGGCTGCCTTAGTTTGAGGGGCTGCCTTAGTTTGTGAGTCTGCCTCAGTTTGAGCTGCTGCTTTAGTTTGAGCGTCTGCCTTACTTTGAGAGGCTGCCTTAGTTTGACAGGCTGCCTTAGTTTGAGCGGCTGCCTTCGTTTGAGAGGCTGCCTGTGTTTGAAGGGCTGCCTTAGTTTGAGTGGCTGCATTAGTTTGAATGGCTGCCTTTGGTTGAGGGTCTCCCTTAGTTTGAGGGGCTGCCTTACTTTAAGGGGCTGCATTAGTTTGAGAGTCTGCCTTAGTTTGAAGGGCAGCCTTAGTTTGAGGGGTTGGCTTAGTTTGAGGGGCTGCCTTTGATCGAGTGGCTGCATTAGTTTGAGATTCTGCCTTTGATTGAGTACTGCATTAGTTTGAGGGGCTGACTTAGTTTGAGGGGCTGACTTAGTTTGAGGGGCTGCCTAAGATTGAGGGGCTGCATTAGTTTGAGAGGCTGCCTTAGTTTGAGGGGCTGCCTTAGTTTGAGGAGTTGGCTTAGTTTGAGGGGCTGCCTTTGATTGAGTGGCTGCATTAGTTTGAGAGGCTGCCTTAGTTTGAGGGGCTGCCTTAGTTTGAGGAGTTGGCTTAGTTTGAGGGGCTGCCTTTGATTGAGTGGCTGCATTAGTTTGAGAGGCTGCCTTAGTTTGAGGGGCTGCCTTAGTTGAGAGTCTGCCTTAGTTTGAGTGGCTGCCTTAGTTTGAGCGTCTGCCTTACTTTGAGAGGCTGCCTTAGTTTGAGGGGCTGCCTTAGATTGAGGGGCTGCATTAGTTTGAGGAGCTGCCTTAGTTTGAGGGGCTGCCTAAGATTGAGGGGCTGCATTAGTTTGAGAGGCCTCCTTAGTTTGAGGGGCTGCCTTAGTTTGAGGAGTTGGCTTAGTTTGAGGGGCTGCCTTTGATTGAGTGGCTGCATTAGTTTGAGGGGCTGCATTAGATTGAGGGTCTGCATTAGTTGATGGGCTGCATTATTTTGAGGGGCTGCCTTAGTTTGAGGGGCTGCCTTTGTTTGAGGGGTTGGCTAAGTTTGAGGGGCTGCCTTAGATTGAGGGGCTGCATTAGTTTGAGGGGCTGCATTAGTTTGAGGGGCTACATTACTTTGTGGGGATGCCTTAGTTTGAGGGGCTGCCTTCGATAGAGTTCTGCATTAGTTTGAGGGGCTGCATTAGTTTGAGGGGCTGCCATAGTTTGAGAGGCTGCCTAAGTTTGAGGGGCTGCTCTAGTTTGAGAGTCTGCCATAGTTTGAGGGGCTGCCTTAATTTGAGGTGCTGCCTGAGATTGAGGCGCTGCCTTAGTTTGAGGGGCTGCCTTAGTTTGAGGGGCTGCCTTAGATTGAGGCGCTGCATTAGTTTGATGGGCTGCTTTAGTATGAGCGGCTGCCTGAGTTGAGGGGCTGCCTTAGATTGAGGGATTGCATCAGTTTGAGCGGCTGCCTTTGTTTGAGGGGCTGCCTTAGTTTGAGGGGCTGCCTTAGATTGAGCGGCTGACTGAGTTTGAGAGGCTGCCTTAGTTTGAGGGGCTGCCTTAGTTTGAGAGTCTGCCTCAGTTTGAGCGGCTGCCTTAGTTTGAGCGTCTGCCTTACTTTGAGAGGCTGCCTTAGTTTGACAGGCGGCCTTAGTTTGAGAGGCTGCCTGTGTTTGAAGGGCTGCCTTAGTTTGAGTGGCTGCATTAGTTTGAACGGCTGCCTTTGGTTGAGGGTCTCCCTTAGTTTGAGGGGCTGCCTTACTTTAAGGGGCTGCATTAGTTTGAGAGTCTGCCTTAGTTTGAAGGGCAGCCTTAGTTTGAGGGGTTGGCTTAGTTTGAGGGGCTGCCTTTGATTGAGTGGCTGCATTAGTTTGAGATTCTGCCTTTGATTGAGTACTGCATTAGTTTGAGGGGCTGACTTAGTTTGAGGGGCTGACTTAGTTTGAGGGGCTGCATTAGTTTGAGAGGCTGCCTTAGTTTGAGGGGCTGCCTTAGTTTGAGGGGCTGCCTTAGTTTGAGGGGCTGCCTTTGATTGAGTGGCTGCATTAGTTTGAGAGACTGCCTTTGATTGAGTGGCTGCAATAGTTTGAGGGGCTGCATTAGATTGAGGGTCTGCATTAGTTGATGGGCTGCATTATTTTGAGGGGCTGCCTTAGTTTGAGGGGCTGCCTTTGTTTGAGGGGTTGGCTTAGTTTGAGGGGCTGCCTTAGATTGAGGGGCTGCATTAGTTTGAGGGGCTGCATTAGTTTGAGGGGCTGCATTACTTTGTGGGGATGCCTTAGTTTGAGGGGCTGCCTTCGATAGAGTTCTGCATTAGTTTGAGGGGCTGCATTACTTTGAGGGGCTGCCTTAGTTTGAGTGTCTGCCTTACTTTGAGAGGCTGCCTTAGTTTGAGGGGCTGCCTTACATTGAGGGGCTGCATTAGTTTGAGGGGCTGCCGTAGTTTGAGGGGCTGCCGTAGTTTGAGGGGCTGCCTAAGATTGAGGGGCTGCATTAGTTTGAGAGGCTGCCTTAGTTTGAGGGGCTGCCTTAGTTTGAGGAGTTGGCTTAGTTTGAGGGGCAGCCTTTGATTGAGTGGCTGCATTAGTTTGAGAGACCACCTTTGATTGAGTGGCTGCAATAGTTTGAGGGGCTGCATTCGATTGAGGGTCTGCATTAGTTGATGGGCTGCATTATTTTGAGGGGCTGCCTTAGTTTGAGGGGCTGCCTTTGTTCGAGGGGTTGGCTTAGTTTGAGGGGCTGCCTTAGATTCAGGGGCTGCATTAGTTTGAGGGGGTGCCTTAGTTTGAGAGGCTGCCTTAGTTTGAGGGGCTGCCTTAGTTTGAGCGGCTGCCTTAATTTGAGAGGCTGCCTTAGTTTGAGCGGCTGCCTCAGTTTGTGCGGCTGCCTTAGTTTGAGAGTCTGCCTTAGTTTGAGCGGCTGCCTGTACTTTGAGGGGCAGCCTTAGTTTGAGAGTCTGCCTTAGTTTGAGCGGCTGCCTTAGTTTGAGCGGGTGCCTTAGTTTGAGAGTCTGCCTTCGTTTGAGCGGCTGCCTTAATTTGAGGGGCTGCCTTAGTTTGAGAGTCTGCCTTAGTTTGAGGGGTTGGTTTAGTTTGAGGGGCTGCCTATGATTGAGTGGCTGCATTAGTTTGAGAGTCTGCCTTTGATTGAGTGGCTGCATTATTTTGAGGGACTGCATTATTTTGAGGGGCTGCCTTAGATTGAGGGGCTGCATTAGTTTGAGGGGCTGCATTAGTTTGAGGGGGTGCATTAGTTTAAGGGGCTGCCTTAGATTGAGGGGTGCATTAGTTTGAGGGGCTGCATTAGTTTGAGGGGCTGCATTACTTTGTGGGAAAGCCTTAGTTTGAGGGGCTGCCTTCGATAGAGTTCTGCATTAGTTTGAGGGGCTGCATTAGTTTGAGGGGCTGCCATAGTTTGAGAGGCTGCCTAATTTTGACAGGCTGCCTTAGTTTGTGCGGCTGCCTTAGTTTGAGGGGCTGCCTGTGTTTGTAGGGCTGCCTTAGTTTGAGTGGCTGCATTAGTTTGAACGGCTGCCTTTGGTTGAGGGTCTGCCTAAGATTGAGGGGCTGCATTAGTTTGAGAGGCCTCCTTAGTTTGAGGGACTGCCTTACTTTAAGGGGCTGCATTAGTTTGAGAGTCTGCCTTAGTTTGAAGGGCAGCCTTAGTTTGAGGGGTTGGCTTAGTTTGTGGGGCTGCCTTTGATTGAGTGGCTGCATTAGTTTGAGGGGCTGTCTTAGTTTGAAGGGCTGTCTTAGTTTGAGGGGCTGCATTTGTTTGAGGGGCTGCCTTAGATTGAGGGGCTGCATTAGTTTGAGGGGCTGCCTCAGTTTGAGGGGCTGCCTAAGATTGAGGGGCTGCCTTAGTTTGAGGGGCTGCCTTAGTTTGAGGTGTTGGCTTAGTTTGAGGGGCTGCCTTTGATTGAGTGGCTGCATTAGTTTGAGAGACTGCCTTTGATTGAGTGGCTGCAATAGTTTGAGGGGCTGCATTAGATTGAGGGTCTGCATTAGTTGATGGGCTGCATTATTTTGAGGGGCTGCCTTAGTTTGAGGGGCTGCCTTTGTTTGAGGGGTTGGCTTAGTTTGAGGGGCTGCCTTAGATTGAGGGGCTGCCTTAGTTTGAGAGTCTGCCTTAGTTTGAGGGGTTGGCTTAGTTTGAGGGGCTGCCTTTGATTGAGTGGCTGCATTAGTTTGAGAGTCTGCCTTTGATTGAGTGGCTGCATTATTTTGAGGGGCTGCATTATTTTGAGGGGCTGCCTTAGATTGAGGGGCTGCATTAGTTTGAGGGGCTGCATTAGTTTTAGGGGGTGCATTAGTTTGAGGGGCTGCCTTAGATTGAGGGGCTGCATTAGTTTGAGAGGCTGCCTTAGTTTGAGGGCCTGCCTTAGTTTGAGGAGTTGGCTTAGTTTGAGGGGCAGCCTTTGATTGAGTGGCTGCATTAGTTTGAGAGACCACCTTTGATTGAGTGGCTGCAATAGTTTGAGGGGCTGCATTCGATTGAGGGTCTGCATTAGTTGATGGGCTGCATTATTTTGAGGGGCTGCCTTAGTTTGAGGGGCTGCCTTTGTTTGAGGGGTTGGCTTAGTTTGAGGGGCTGCCTTAGATTCAGGGGCTGCATTAGTTTGAGGGGGTGCCTTAGTTTGAGAGGCTGCCTTAGTTTGAGGGGCTGCCTTAGTTTGAGGGGCTGCCTTTGTTTGAGGGGTTGGCTTAGTTTGAGGGGCTGCCTTAGATTCAGGGGCTGCATTAGTTTGAGGGGGTGCCTTAGTTTGAGAGGCTGCCTTAGTTTGAGCGACTGCCTCAGTTTGTGCGGCTGCCTTAGTTTGAGAGTCTGCCTTAGTTTGAGCGGCTGCCTGTACTTTGAGGGGCAGCCTTAGTTTGAGAGTCTGCCTTAGTTTGAGCGGCTGCCTTAGTTTGAGCGGGTGCCTTAGTTTGAGAGTCTGCCTTAGTTTGAGTGGCTGCCTTAGTTTGAGCGTCTGCCTTACTTTGAGAGGCTGCCTTAGTTTGAGGGGCTGCCTTAGATTGAGGGGCTGCATTAGTTTGAGGAGCTGCCTTAGTTTGAGGGGCTGCCTTTGTTTGAGGGGTTGGCTTAGTTTGAGGGGCTGCCTTAGATTGAGGGGCTGCATTAGTTTGAGGGGGTGCCTTAGTTTGAGAGGCTGCCTTAGTTTGAGGGGCTGCCTTAGTTTGATCGGCTGCCTTAATTTGAGAGGCTGCCTTAGTTTGAGCGGCTGCCTTAGTTTGTGCGGCTGCCTTAGTTTGAGAGTCTGCCTTAGTTTGAGCGGCTGCCTTACTTTGAGGGGCTGCCTTAGTTTGAGAGTCTGCCTTAGTTTGAGCGGCTGCCTTAGTTTGAGCGGGTGCCTCAGTTTGAGAGTCTGCCTTAGTTTGAGCGGCTGCCTTACTTTGAGGGGCTGCCTTAGTTTGAGGGGTTGGCTTAGTTTGAGGGGCTGCCTATGATTGAGGGGCTGCCTATGATTGAGGGGCTGCATTAGTTTTAGAGTCTGCCTTTGTTTGAGTGGCTGCATTATTTTGAGGGACTGCATTATTTTGAGGGGCTGCCTTCGATTAAGGGGCTGCATTAGTTTGAGGGGCTGCATTAGTTTGAGGGGGTGCATTAGTTTAAGGGGCTGCCTTAGATTGAGGGCCTGCATTAGTTTGAGGAGCTGCATTAGTTTGAGGGGCTGCCTTCGATAGAGTTCTGCATTAGTTTGAGGGGCTGCATTAGTTTGAGGGGCTGCCATAGTTTGAGAGGCTGCCTAAGTTTGAGGGGCTGCTCTAGTTATGGGGTTTTGCCATAGTTTGAGGGGCTGCCTTAATTTGAGGTGCTGCCTGAGATTGAGGCGCTGCCTTAGTTTGAGGGGCTGCCTTAGTTTGAGGGGCTGCCTTAGATTGAGGGGCTGCATTAGTTTGATGGGCTGCTTTAGTTTGAGCGGCTGCCTGAGTTGAGGGGCTGCCTTAGATTGAGGGGCTGCATCAGTTTGAACGGCTGACTTAGTTTGAGGGGCTGCCTTAGTTTGAGGGGCTGCCTTAGATTGAGCGGCTGACTGAGTTTGAGAGGCTGCCTTAGTTTGAGGGGCTGCCTTAGTTTGTGAGTCTGCCTCAGTTTGAGCTGCTGCTTTAGTTTGAGCGTCTGCCTTACTTTGAGAAGCTGCCTTAGTTTGACAGGCTGCCTTAGTTTGAGCGGCTGCCTTCGTTTGAGAGGCTGCCTGTGTTTGAAGGGCTGCCTTAGTTTGAGTGGCTGCATTAGTTTGAATGGCTGCCTTTGGTTGAGGGTCTCCCTTAGTTTGAGGGGCTGCCTTACTTTAAGGGGCTGCATTAGTTTGAGAGTCTGCCTTAGTTTGAAGGGCAGCCTTAGTTTGAGGGGTTGGCTTAGTTTGAGGGGCTGCCTTTGATCGAGTGGCTGCATTAGTTTGAGATTCTGCCTTTGATTGAGTACTGCATTAGTTTGAGGGGCTGACTGAGTTTGAGGGGCTGACTTAGTTTGAGGGGCTGCCTAAGATTGAGGGGCTGCATTAGTTTGAGAGGCTGCCTTAGTTTGAGGGGCTGCCTTAGTTTGAGGAGTTGGCTTAGTTTGAGGGGCTGCCTTTGATTGAGTGGCTGCATTAGTTTGAGAGGCTGCCTTAGTTTGAGGGGCTGCCTTAGTTGAGAGTCTGCCTTAGTTTGAGTGGCTGCCTTAGTTTGAGCGTCTGCCTTACTTTGAGAGGCTGCCTTAGTTTGAGGGGCTGCCTTAGATTGAGGGGCTGCATTAGTTTGAGGAGCTGCCTTAGTTTGAGGGGCTGCCTAAGATTGAGGGGCTGCATTAGTTTGAGAGGCCTCCTTAGTTTGAGGGGCTGCCTTAGTTTGAGAAGTTGGCTTAGTTTGAGGGGCTGCCTTTGATTGAGTGGCTGCATTAGTTTGAGGGGCTGCATTAGATTGAGGGTCTGCATTAGTTGATGGGCTGCATTATTTTGAGGGGCTGCCTTAGTTTGAGGGGCTGCCTTTGTTTGAGGGGTTGGCTAAGTTTGAGGGGCTGCCTTAGATTGAGGGGCTGCATTAGTTTGAGGGGCTGCATTAGTTTGAGGGGCTACATTACTTTGTGGGGATGCCTTAGTTTGAGGGGCTGCCTTCGATAGAGTTCTGCATTAGTTTGAGGGGCTGCATTAGTTTGAGGGGCTGCCATAGTTTGAGAGGCTGCCTAAGTTTGAGGGGCTGCTCTAGTTTGAGAGTCTGCCATAGTTTGAGGGGCTGCCTTAATTTGAGGTGCTGCCTGAGATTGAGGCGCTGCCTTAGTTTGAGGGGCTGCCTTAGTTTGAGGGGCTGCCTTAGATTGAGGCGCTGCATTAGTTTGATGGGCTGCTTTAGTATGAGCGGCTGCCTGAGTTGAGGGGCTGCCTTAGATTGAGGGATTGCATCAGTTTGAGCGGCTGCCTTTGTTTGAGGGGCTGCCTTAGTTTGAGGGTCTGCCTTAGATTGAGCGGCTGACTGAGTTTGAGAGGCTGCCTTAGTTTGAGGGGCTGCCTTAGTTTGAGAGTCTGCCTCAGTTTGAGCGGCTGCCTTAGTTTGAGCGTCTGCCTTACTTTGAGAGGCTGCCTTAGTTTGACAGGCTGCCTTAGTTTGAGAGGCTGCCTGTGTTTGAAGGGCTGCCTTAGTTTGAGTGGCTGCATTAGTTTGAACGGCTGCCTTTGGTTGAGGGTCTCCCTTAGTTTGAGGGGCTGCCTTACTTTAAGGGGCTGCATTAGTTTGAGAGTCTGCCTTAGTTTGAAGGGCAGCCTTAGTTTGAGGGGTTGGCTTAGTTTGAGGGGCTGCCTTTGATTGAGTGGCTGCATTAGTTTGAGAGTCTGCCTTTGATTGAGTACTGCATTAGTTTGAGGGGCTGACTTAGTTTGAGGGGCTGACTTAGTTTGAGGGGCTGCATTAGTTTGAGAGGCTGCCTTAGTTTGAGAGGCTGCCTTAGTTTGAGGGGCTGCCTTAGTTTGAGGGGCTGCCTTTGATTGAGTGGCTGCATTAGTTTGAGAGACTGCCTTTGATTGAGTGGCTGCAATAGTTTGAGGGGCTGCATTAGATTGAGGGTCTGCATTAGTTGATGGGCTGCATTATTTTGAGGGGCTGCCTTAGTTTGAGGGGCTGCCTTTGTTTGAGGGGTTGGCTTAGTTTGAGGGGCTGCCTTAGATTGAGGGGCTGCATTAGTTTGAGGGGCTGCATTAGTTTGAGGGGCTGCATTACTTTGTGGGGATGCCTTAGTTTGAGGGGCTGCCTTCGATAGAGTTCTGCATTAGTTTGAGGGGCTGCATTACTTTGAGGGGCTGCCTTAGTTTGAGTGTCTGCCTTACTTTGAGAGGCTGCCTTAGTTTGAGGGGCTGCCTTACATTGAGGGGCTGCATTAGTTTGAGGGGCTGCCGTAGTTTGAGGGGCTGCCGTAGTTTGAGGGGCTGCCTAAGATTGAGGGGCTGCATTAGTTTGAGAGGCTGCCTTAGTTTGAGGGGCTGCCTTAGTTTGAGGAGTTGGCTGAGTTTGAGGGGCAGCCTTTGATTGAGTGGCTGCATTAGTTTGAGAGACCACCTTTGATTGAGTGGCTGCAATAGTTTGAGGGGCTGCATTCGATTGAGGGTCTGCATTAGTTGATGGGCTGCATTATTTTGAGGGGCTGCCTTAGTTTGAGGGGCTGCCTTTGTTTGAGGGGTTGGCTTAGTTTGAGGGGCTGCCTTAGATTCAGGGGCTGCATTAGTTTGAGGGGGTGCCTTAGTTTGAGAGGCTGCCTTAGTTTGAGGGGCTGCCTTAGTTTGAGCGGCTGCCTTAATTTGAGAGGCTGCCTTAGTTTGAGCGGCTGCCTCAGTTTGTGCGGCTGCCTTAGTTTGAGAGTCTGCCTTAGTTTGAGCGGCTGCCTGTACTTTGAGGGGCAGCCTTAGTTTGAGAGTCTGCCTTTGATTGAGTACTGCATTAGTTGGAGGGGCTGACTTAGTTTGAGGGGCTGACTTAGTTTGAGGGGCTGCATTTGTTTGAGGGGCTGCCTTAGATTGAGGGGCTGCATTAGTTTGAGGGGCTGCCTTAGTTTGAGGGGCTGCCTTAGTTTGAGGGGCTGCCTAAGATTGAGGGGCTGCATTAGTTTGAGAGGCTGCATTAGTTTGAGGGGCTGCCTTAGTTTGAGGAGTTGGATTAGTTTGAGGGGCTGCCTTTGATTGAGTGGCTGCATTAGTTTGAGAGGCTGCCTTTGATTGAGTGGCTGCAATAGTTTGAGGGGCTGCATTAGATTGAGGGTCTGCATTAGTTGATGGGCTGCATTATTTTGAGGGGCTGCCTTAGTTTGAGGGGCTGCCTTTGTTTGAGGGGTTGGCTTAGTTTGAGGGGCTGCCTTAGACTGAGGGGCTGCCTTAGTTTGAGAGTCTGCCTTAGTTTGAGGGGTTGGCTTAGTTTGAGGGGCTGCCTTTGATTGAGTGGCTGCATTAGTTTGAGAGTCTGCCTTTGATTGAGTGGCTGCATTATTTTGAGGGGCTGCATTAGTTTGAGAGTCTGCCTTTGATTGAGTGGCTGCATTATTTTGAGGGGCTGCATTATTTTGAGGTGCTGCCTTAGATTGAGGTGCTGCGTTAGTTTGAGGGGGTGCATTAGTTTGAGGGGCTGCCTCAGATTGAGGCTCTGCATTAGTTTGAGGGGCTGCATTAGTTTGAGGGGCTGCATTAGTTTGAGGGGCTGCCATAGTTTGAGAGGCTGCCTAAGTTTGAGGGGCTGCTTTAGTTTGAGAGTCTGCCATAGTTTGAGGGGCTGCCTTAATTTGAGGTGCTGCCTGAGATTGAGGCGCTGCCTTAGTTTGAGGGGCTGCCTTAGTTTGAGGGGCTGCCTTAGTTTGAGGGGCTGCCTTAGTTTGAGGGGCTGCCTTAGATTGAGTGGCTGCATTAGTTTGATGGGCTGCTTTAGTTTGAGCGGCTGCCTTAGTTGAGTGGCTGCCTTAGATTGAGGGGCTGCATCAGTTTGAGCGGCTGCCTGAGTTTGAGGGGCTGCCTGAGTTTGAGGGGCGGCCTTAGATTGAGCGGCTGACTGTTTGAGAGGCTGCCTTAGTTTGAGGGGCTGCCTTAGTTTGAGAGTCTGCCTTAGTTTGAGCGGCTGCCTTAGTTTGAGCGTCTCCCTTACTTTTTGAGGCTGCCTTAGTTTGAGGGGCTGCCTTAGTTTGAGGGGCTGCCTAAGATTGAGGGTCTGCATTAGTTTGAGAGGCTGCCTTAGTTTGAGGGGCTGCCTTAGTTTGAGAGACTGCCTTTGATTGAGTGGCTGCAATAGTTTGAGGGGCTGCATTAGATTGAGGGTCTGCATTAGTTGATGGGCTGCATTATTTTGAGGGGCTGCCTTAGTTTGAGGGGCTGCCTTTGATTGAGTGGCTGCATTAGTTTGAGAGACTGCCTTTGATTGAGTGGCTGCAATAGTTTGAGGGGCTGCATTAGATTGAGGGTCTGCATTTGTTGATGGGCTGCATTATTTTGAGGGGCTGCCTTAGTTTGAGGGGCAGCCTTTGTTTGAGGGGTTGGCTTAGTTTGAGGGGCTGCCTCAGATTGAGGGGCTGCATTAGTTTGAGGGGGTGCCTTAGTTTGAGAGGCTGCCTTAGTTTGAGGGTCTGCCTTAGTTTGAGCGGCTGCCTTAATTTGAGAGGCTGCCTTAGTTTGAGCGGCTGCCTTATTTTGTGCGGCTGCCTTAGTTTGAGAGTCTGCCTTAGTTTGAGCGGCTGCCTTACTTTGAGGGGCTGCCTTAGTTTGAGAGTCTGCCTTAGTTTGAGCGGCTGCCTTAGTTTGAGGTTCTGCCTTACTTTTGGAGGCTGCCTTAGTTTGACAGGAAGCCTTAGTTTGAGAGGCTGCATTAGTTTGAGGGGCCGCCTTAATTTGAGCGGCTGCATTAGTTTGAGGGGCTGCCTTTGGTTGAGGCGCTCCATTAGTTTGAGTGTCTGCCTTACTTTGAGAAGCTGCCTTATTTTGACAGGCTTCCTTAGTTTGAGCGGCTGCCTTAGTTTGAGGCTGCCTGAGTTTGAGGGGCTGCATTAGTTTGTGCGGCTGCATTAGTTTGAGGGGTAGGCTTCGTTTGAGGGGCTGCATTAGTTTGATGGGCTGCTTTAGTTTGAGCGGCTGCCTTAGTTGAGGGGCTGCCTTAGCTTCAGAGGCTGCCTGAGTTTGAGGGGCTGCCTTAGTTTGAGCGGCTGCATTAGTTTGAGGGGCTGCCTTAATTTGAACGGCTGCATTAGTTTGAGGGGCTGCCTTTGGTTGAGGGGCTCCCTTAGATTGAGGGTCTGCCTTACTTTGAGAGGCTGCCTTAGTTTGACAGGCTGCCTTAGTTTGAGGGGATGCCTTAGTTTGAGAGGCTGCCTGAGTTTGAGCGGCTGCATTAGTTTCAGGGGTAGGCTTAGTTTGAGGGGCTGCCTTTGATTGAGTGGCTGCATTAGTTTGAGAGTCTGCCTTTGATTGAGTGGCTGCATTAGTTTGAGGGGCTGCCTTCGATTGAGGGACTGCCTTAGATTGAGGGGCTGCATTAGTTTGATGGGCTGCTTTAGTTTGAGCGGCTGCCTTAGTTTGAGGGGCTGCCTTAGTTTGAGGGGCTGCCTTAGATTGAGCGGCTGACTTAGTTTGAGAGGTTGGCTTAGTTTGAGAGTCCGCCTTAGTTTGAGCGGCTGCCTTAGTTTGAGGGCCTGCATTAGTTTGAGAGTCTGCCTTAGTTTGAGAGTCTGCCTTAGTTTGAGCAGCTGCCTTAGTTTGAGGGTCTGCCTTACTTTGAGAGGCTGCCTGAGTTTGAGGGGCTGCCTTAGTTTGAGCGGCTGCATTAGTTTGAGGAGTAGGCTTAGTTTGAGGGGCTGCCTTTGATTGAGTGGGTGCATTAGTTTGAGAGTCTGCCTTTGATTGAGTGGCTGCATTAGTTTGAGGGGCTGCCTTAGATTGAGGGGCTGCCTTAGATTGAGGGGCTGCATTAGTTTGATGGGCTGCTTTAGTTTGAGCGGCTGCCTTAGTTGAGGGGCTGCCTTAGATTGAGGGACTGCATTAGTTTGACTGTCTGCCTTTGGTTGAGGGGCTCCCTTAGTTTGTGGGGCTGCTTTACTTTAAGGGGCTGCAATAGTTTGAGAGTCTGCCTTACTTTGAGAAGCTGCCTGAGTTTGAGGGGCTGCCTTAGTTTGAGCGGCTGCATTAGTTTGAGGGGCTGCCTTTGGTTGAGGCGCTCCCTTAGTTTGTGGGGCTGCCTTAGTTTGAGTGGTTGGCTTAGTTAGAGGGGCTGCCTTTGATTGAGTGGCTGCATTAGTTTGAGAGTCTGCCTTTGATTGAGTGGCTGCATTATTTTGAGGGGCTGCCTTAAATTGAGGGGCTGCATTAGTTTGAGGGGCTGCATTAGTTTGAGGGGGTGCAATAGTTTGAGGGGCTGCCTTAGTTTGAGGGGCTGCCTTAGTTTGAGTGGTTGGCTTAGTTTGAGGGGCTGCCTTTGATTGAGTTGCTGCATTAGTTTGAGAGTCTGCCTTTGATTGAGTGGCTGCATTATTTTGAGGGGCTGCCTTAGATTGAGTGGCTGCATTAGTTTGAGGGCTGCATTAGTTTGAGGGGTTGCAATAGTTTGAGGGGCTGCATTAGTTTGAGGGGCTGCATTACTTTGAGGGAATGCCTTAGTTTGAGGGGCTGCCTTGGATAGAGTTCTGCATTAGTTTGAGGGGCTGCTTTAGTTTGAGCGGCTGTCTTAGTTTGAGGGGCTGCCACAGTTTGAGCGGCTGCCTTAGTTTGAGAGGCTGCCTGAGTTTGAGCGGCTGCCTTAGATTCAGGGGCTGCATTAGTTTGAGCGGCTGTCTCAGTTTTAGGGGCTGCCTTAGTTTGAGCGGCTGCCTTAGTTTGAGGGCTGCCTTAGTTTGAGCGGAAGACTTAGTTTCAGCGGCTGCCATAGTTTGAGGGGTTGCCTTAGTTTGAGCGGCTGCCTTTGTTTGAGGGGCTGCATTAGTTTGAGGGGCTGCCATAGTTTATCGGGCTGCCTTAGATTGAGGGGCTGCATTTGTTTGAGGGGCTGCATTAATTTGAGGGGCTGCCTTAGTTTGAGGTGCTGCCTCAGTTTGAGTGGTTGGCTTAGTTTGAGTGGCTGCTTTTGATTGAGTGGCTGCATTGGTTTGAGAGTCTGCCTTAGTTTGAGGGGATGCCTCAGTTTGAGGTGTTGGCTAGTTAGAGGGGCTGCCTTTGATTGAGTGGCTGCATTAGTTTGAGGGGCTGGCTTAGTTTAAGGGGCTGCCTTCGCTTGAGGGGCTGCATTAGTTTGAGCGGCTGTCTCAGTTTGAGGGGCTGCCTTAATTTGAGCGGCTGCCTTAGTTTGATGGGCTGCCTTAGTTTGAGGGGCTGCCTTCGTTTGAGGGGCTGCCTTGGTTTGAGTGGCTGCATTAGTTTGAGGGGCTGCCTTAGTTTGAGTGGATGGCTTAGTTTGAGGGGCTGCCTTTGATTGAGTGGCTGCATTGGTTTGAGTGTCTGCCTTCGTTTGAGGGGATGCCTTAGTTTGAGGTATTGGTTTAGTTAGAGTGGCTGCATTTGATTGAGTGGCTACATTAGTTTGAGGGGCTGGCTTAGTTTAAGCGGCTGCCTTCGTTTGAGGGGATGCATTAGTTTGAGGGGCTGCCTTAGAATGATGGGCTGCCATTGATTGAGGGGCTGCATTAGTTTGAGGGGCTGCATTCGTTTGAGCGGCTGCCTTAGTTTGAGCGGCTGCCTTAGTTTGAGCGGCTGCCTTAGTTTGAGGGGCTTCCTTAGTTTGAGCGGCTGCCTTAGTTTGAGGGGCTGCCTTAGTTTGAGAGGCTGCCTTAGTTTGAGATGCTGCCTTAGTTTGAGAGGCTGCCTTAGTTTGAGTTGCTGCCTCAGTTTGAGGGGCTGCCTTAGATTTAGGGGCTGCCTTAGTTTGAGAGTCTGCCTTAGTTTGAGTGGCTGACATAGTTTGAGAGGCTGCCTTAGATTGAGAGTCTGCCTTACTTTGAGCGGCTGCATTCGTTTGAGGGGCTGCCTTAGTTTGAGAGTCTGCCTTAGTTCGAGCGGCTGCCTTAGTTTGAGAGGCCGCCTTAGTTTGACAGGCTGCCTTAGTTTGAGCAGCTGCCTTAGTTTGAGAGGTTGCCTGAGTTGACAGGCTGCCTTAGTTTGAGGGGCTGCCTTACTTTGAGAGGCTGCCTTAGTTTGACATGCTGCCTTAGTTTGAGTGGCTGCCTTAGTTTGAGAGGCTGCCTGAGTTTGAGGGGCTGCCTTAGTTTGAGCGGCTGCATTAGTTTTAGGGGCTGCATTTGGTTGAGGCGCTACCTTAGTTTGAGGGGCTGCCTTACTATAAGGGGCTGCATGAGTTTGAGAGGCTGCCTTAGTTTGAGGGGCTGCCTTAGTTTGAGCGGCTGCCTTAGTTTGAGGGGCTGCATTAGTTTGAGCGGCTGCCTCAGTTTGAGCGGCTGCCTCAGATTGAGGGGCTGCATTAGTTGAGCGGCTGCCTTTGTTTGAAATGCTGCCTTAGTTTGAGGGGCAGCCTTAGTTTGAGCGGCTGCATTAGTTTGAGGGGCTGCCTTTGGTTGAGGCGCACCCTTAGTTTGTGGGGCTGCTTTACTTTCAGGGGCTGCATTAGTTTGAGAGTCTGCCTTAGTTTGAGGGGCTGCCTTAGTTTGAGGGGCTGCCTTAGTTTGAGGGGTTGGCTTAGTTTGAGGGGCTGCCTTTCATTGAGTGGCTGCATTAGTTTGAGAGTCTGCCTTTGATTGAGCGGCTGCATTATTTTGAGGGGCTGCCTTAGATTGAGGGGCTGCATTAGTTTGAGGGGCTGCATTAGTTTGAGGGGGTGCATTAGTTTGAGGGGGTGCATTAGTTTGAGGGGCTGCCTTATATTGAGGGGCTGCATTAGTTTGAGGGGCTGCATTCGATTGAGGGGCTGCATTACTTTGAGGGGATGCCTTAGTTTGAGGGGCTGCCTTAGATAGAGTTCTGCATTAGTTTGAGGTGCTGCATTAGTTTGAGGGGCTGCCATAGTTTGAGGGGCTGCCTTAATTTGAGCGGCTGCCTTAGTTTGAGGGGCTGCATTAGTTTGAGCGGCTGTCTTAGTTTGAGGGGCTGCCTTAGTTTGAGCGGCTGCCTTAGTTTGAGAGGCTGCCTGAGTTTGAGGGGCAGCCTTAGACTGAGGGGCAGCATTAGTTTGAGCGGCTGTCTCAGTTTGAGGGGCTGCCTTAGTTTGAGCGGCTGCCTTAGTTTGAGGGGCTGCCTTAGTATGAGCGGCTGCCTCAGTTTGAGCGGCTGCCATAGTTTGAGGGGCTGCCTTAGTTTGAGGGGCTGCCTTAGTTTGAGAGGCTGCCTGAGTTTGAGGGCCTGCCTTAGACTGAGGGGCTGCATTAGTTTGAGCGGCTGTCACAGTTTGAGGGGCTGCCTTAGTTTGAGCGCCTGCCTTAGTTTGAGGGGCTGCCTTAGTTTGAGCGGATGACTTAGTTTGAGGAGCTGCATTAGTTTGAGCGGCTGCATTGGTTTGAGGGGCTGCATTAGTTTGAGGGGTTGCCTTAGTTTAAGGGGCTGCCTTAGATTGAGGGGCTGCATATGTTTGAGAGGCTGCATTACTTTGAGGTGCTGCCTTAGTTTGAGGTGCTGCCTTAGTTTGAGTGGTTGGCTTAGTTAGAGGGGCTGCCGTTGATTGAGTGGCTGCATTAGTTTGAGGGGCTGCCTTAGTTTGAGGGGCTGCATTAGTTTGAGGGGGTGCCTTAGTTTGAGAGGCTGCCTTAGTTTGAGGGGATGCCTTAGTTTGAGCGGCTGCCTTAGTCTGAGGGGCTGCATTAGTTTGAGGGGGTACCTTAATTTGAGGGGCTGCCATGGTTTGAGGGGATGCCTTAGTTTGAGCGGCTGCCTTAGTTTGAGGGGCTGCCTTAGTTTGAGAGGCTGCCTTCGTTTGAGATGCTGCCTTAGTTTGAGAGGATGCCTTAGTTTGAGCTGCTGCCTTCGTTTGAGGGGCTGCCTTAGTTTGAGGGGCTGCCTTAGTTTGAGAGGCTGCCTTAGTTTGAGCGGCTGACATAGTTTGAGAGGCTGCCTTAGTTTGAGATGCTGCCTTAGTTTGAGCGGCTGCCTTAGTTTGAGGGGCTGCCTTTGTTTGAGAGGCTGTCTTAGTTTGAGCGGCTGTGTTAGTTTGAGAGGCTGCCTTAGCTTGACAGGCTGCCTTAGTTTGAGCGGCTGACTTAGTTTGAGAGGCTGCCTGAGTTTGAAAGGCTGCCTTAGTTTGAGGGGCTGCCTTACTTTGAGAGGCTGCCTTAGTTTGACAGGCTGCCTTAGTTTGAGCGGCTGCCTCAGTTTGAGAGGCTGCCTGAGTTTGAGGGGCTGCCTTAGTTAGAGCGGCTGCATTAGTTTTAGGGGCTGCCTTTGGTTGAGGCGCTCCCTTAGTTTGAGGGGCTGCCTTACTTTAAGGGGCTGCATTAGTTTGAGAGGCTGCATTAGTTTTAGGGGCTGCCTTAGTTTGAGCGGCTGCCTTAGTTTGAGGGGCTGCATTAGTTTGAGCGGCTGCCTTAGTTTGAGCGGCTGCCTCATATTGAGGGGCTGCATTAGTTTGAGCGGCTGCCTTAGTTTGAGCGGCTGCCTTAATTTGAGAGGCTGCCTGAGTTTGAGCGGCTGCCTTAGTTTGAGCGGCTGCCTTAGTTTGAGGGTCTGCCTTACTTTGAGAGGTTGCCTTAGTTTGACAGGCTGCCTTAGTTTGAGCGGCTGCCTTAGCTGGAGAGGCTGCCTGAGTTTGAGGGGCCGCCTTAGTTTGAGCGGCTGCATTAGTTTGAGAGTCTGCCTTTGATTGAGTGGCTGCATTAGTTTGAGGGGCTGCATTAGATTGAGGGTCTGCATTAGTTTGAGTGGCTGCATTATTTTGAGGGGCTGCCATAGTTTCAGGGGCTGCATTAGTTTGAGGGGTTGGCTTAGTTAGAGGGGCTGCATTAGTTTGAGGGGTTGCATTAGAATGAGGAGCTGCCTTAGATTGATGGGCTGCATTAGTTTGAGGGAGTGCCTTAGTTTGAGAGGCTGCCTTAGTTTGAGGGGCTGCCTTAGTTTGAGAGTCTGCCTCAGTTTGAGCGGCTGCCTTAGTTTGAGGGTCTGCCTTACTTTTAGAGGCTGCCTTAGTTTGAGGGGCTGCCTTAATTTGAGCGGCTGCATTAGTTTGAGGGGCTGCTTTTAGTTGAGGCGCTCCCTTAGTTTGAGGGTCTGCCTTAGTTTGAGAGTCTGCAATAGTTTGAGCGGCTGCCTTAGTTTGAGGGGCTGCCTTACTTTTGGAGGCTGCCTTAGTTTGAGGGGATGCCTTAATTTGAGCGGCTGCATTAGTTTGAGGGGCTGCCTTTGGTTGAGGCGCTCCCTCAGCTTGAGGGTCTGCCTTACTTTGACAGGCTGCCTTAGTTTGAGCGGCTGCATTTGTTTGATGGGCTGCCTTAGATTGAGGGCTGCATTAGTTTGAGGGGCTGCCTTAGTTTGAGGGTCTTCCTTAGTTTGAGGGGCTGCATTAGTTTGATGGGATGCTTTATTTTGAGCGGCTGCCTTAGTTTGAGGGGCTGCCTTAGTTTGAGGGGCTGCCTTAGATTGAGCGGCTGTCTTAGTTTGAGAGGCTGCCTGAGTTTGAGAGTCTGCCTTAGTTTGAGCGGCTGCCTTCGTTTGAGGGGTTGCCTTAGTTTGAGAGTCTGCCTTAGTGTGAGCGGCTGCCTTAGTTTGACATGCTGCCTCAGTTTCAGTGGCTGCCTTAGTTTGAGAGGCTGCCTGAGTTTGAGGGGCTGCCTTAGTTTGAGCGGCTGCATTAGTTTGAGGGGCTGCCTTTGGTTGAGGCGCTCCCTTAGTTTGTAGGGCTGCCTTACTTGAAGGGGCAGCGTCAGTTTGAGAGTCTGCCTTAGTTTGAAGGGCTGCCTTAGTTTGTGGGGTTGGCTTAGTTTGAGGGGCTGCCTTTGATTGAGTGGCTGCATTAGTTTGAGAGTCTGCCTTAGATTGAGTGGCTGCATTAGTTTGAGGGGCTGCCTTTGATTGAGGGGCTGCATTAGTTTGAGGGGCTGCATTGGTTTGAGTGGGTACATTAGTTTGAGGGGCTGCCTTAGATTGAGGGGCTACATTAGTTTGAGGGGCTGCATTAGTTTGAGGGGCTGCCTTAGTTTGAGGGGCTGCCTTAGGTAGAGTTCTGCATTAGTTTGAGGGGCTGCATTAATTTAAGGGGCAGCCTTAGTTTGAGAGGCTGCCTAAGTTTGAGGGGCTGCCTTCGTTTGAGAGTCTGCCATAGTTTGAGAGGCTGCCTTAGTTTGAGTTGCTGCCTCAGTTTGAGGGGCTGCCTTAGATTTAGGGGCTGCCTTAGTTTGAGAGTCTGCCTTAGTTTGAGTGGCTGACATAGTTTGAGAGGCTGCCTTAGTTTGAGAGTCTGCCTTACTTTGAGCGGCTGCCTTAGTTTGAGGGGCTGCCTTAGTTTGAGAGTCTGCCTTAGTTCGAGCGGCTGCCTTAGTTTGAGAGTCCGCCTTAGTTTGACAGGCTGCCTTAGTTTGAGCAGCTGCCTTAGTTTGAGAGGCTGCCTGAGTTGACAGGCTGCCTTAGTTTGAGGGGCTGCGTTACCTTGAGAGGCTGCCTTAGTTTGACATGCTGCCTTAGTTTGAGCGGGTGCCTTAGTTTGAGAGGCTGCCTGAGTTTGAGGGGCTGCCTCAGTTTGAGCGGCTGCATTAGTTTTAGGGGCTGCATTTGGTTGAGGCGCTCCCTTAGTTTGAGGGGCTGCCTTACTTTAAGGGGCTGCATTAGTTTGAGAGGCTGCCTTAGCTTGAGCGGCTGCCTCAGTTTGAGCGGCTGCCTCAGATTGAGGGGCTGCATTAGTTGAGCGGCTGCCTTTGCTTGAGCGGCTGCCTTAGTTTGAGGGGCAGCCTTAGTTTGAGGGGCTGCCTTAGTTTGAGGGGCTTCCTTAGTTTGAGCGGCTGCCTTACTTTGAGAGGCTGCCTGAGTTTGAGGGGCTGCCAGAGTTTGAGCGGCTGCTTAAGTTTGAGGGGCTGCCTTTGGTTGAGGCGCTCCCTTAGTTTGTGGGGCTGCTTTACTTTCAGGGGCTGCATTAGTTTGAGAGTCTGCCTTAGTTTGAGGGGCTGCCTTAGTTTGAGGGGCTGCCTTAGTTTGAGGGGTTGGCTTAGTTTGAGGGGCTGCCTTTCATTGAGTGGCTGCATTAGTTTGAGAGTCTGCCTTTGATTGAGCGGCTGCATTATTTTGAGGGGCTGCCTTAGATTGAGGGGCTGCATTAGTTTGAGGGGCTGCATTAGTTTGAGGGGGTGCATTAGTTTGAGGGGCTGCCTTAGATTGAGGGGCTGCATTAGTTTGAGGGGCTGCATTAGATTGAGGGGCTGCATTACTTTGAGGGGATGCCTTAGTTTGAGGGGCTGCCTTAGATAGAGTTCTGCATTAGTTTGAGGCGCTGCATTAGTTTGAGGGGCTGCCATAGTTTGAAGGGCTGCCTTAATTTGAGCGGCTGCCTTAATTTGAGGGGCTGCATTAGTTTGAGCGGCTGTCTTAGTTTGAGGGGCTGCCTTAGTTTGAGCGGCTGCCTTAGTTTGAGGGGCTGCCTTAGTTTGAGGGGCTGCCTTAGATTGAGCGGCTGACTTAGTTTGAGAGGTTGGCTTAGTTTGAGAGTCCGCCTTAGTTTGAGCGGCTGCCTTAGTTTGAGGGCCTGCATTAGTTTGAGAGTCTGCCTTAGTTTGAGAGTCTGCCTTAGTTTGAGCAGCTGCCTTAGTTTGAGGGTCTGCCTTACTTTGAGAGGCTGCCTGAGTTTGAGGGGCTGCCTTAGTTTGAGCGGCTGCATTAGTTTGAGGAGTAGGCTTAGTTTGAGGGGCTGCCTTTGATTGAGTGGGTGCATTAGTTTGAGAGTCTGCCTTTGATTGAGTGGCTGCATTAGTTTGAGGGGCTGCCTTAGATTGAGGGGCTGCCTTAGATTGAGGGGCTGCATTAGTTTGATGGGCTGCTTTAGTTTGAGCGGCTGCCTTAGTTGAGGGGCTGCCTTAGATTGAGGGACTGCATTAGTTTGACTGTCTGCCTTTGGTTGAGGGGCTCCCTTAGTTTGTGGGGCTGCTTTACTTTAAGGGGCTGCAATAGTTTGAGAGTCTGCCTTACTTTGAGAAGCTGCCTGAGTTTGAGGGGCTGCCTTAGTTTGAGCGGCTGCATTAGTTTGAGGGGCTGCCTTTGGTTGAGGCGCTCCCTTAGTTTGTGGGGCTGCCTTAGTTTGAGTGGTTGGCTTAGTTAGAGGGGCTGCCTTTGATTGAGTGGCTGCATTAGTTTGAGAGTCTGCCTTTGATTGAGTGGCTGCATTATTTTGAGGGGCTGCCTTAAATTGAGGGGCTGCATTAGTTTGAGGGGCTGCATTAGTTTGAGGGGGTGCAATAGTTTGAGGGGCTGCCTTAGTTTGAGGGGCTGCCTTAGTTTGAGTGGTTGGCTTAGTTTGAGGGGCTGCCTTTGATTGAGTTGCTGCATTAGTTTGAGAGTCTGCCTTTGATTGAGTGGCTGCATTATTTTGAGGGGCTGCCTTAGATTGAGTGGCTGCATTAGTTTGAGGGCTGCATTAGTTTGAGGGGTTGCAATAGTTTGAGGGGCTGCATTAGTTTGAGGGGCTGCATTACTTTGAGGGAATGCCTTAGTTTGAGGGGCTGCCTTGGATAGAGTTCTGCATTAGTTTGAGGGGCTGCTTTAGTTTGAGCGGCTGTCTTAGTTTGAGGGGCTGCCACAGTTTGAGCGGCTGCCTTAGTTTGAGAGGCTGCCTGAGTTTGAGCGGCTGCCTTAGATTCAGGGGCTGCATTAGTTTGAGCGGCTGTCTCAGTTTTAGGGGCTGCCTTAGTTTGAGCGGCTGCCTTAGTTTGAGGGCTGCCTTAGTTTGAGCGGAAGACTTAGTTTCAGCGGCTGCCATAGTTTGAGGGGTTGCCTTAGTTTGAGCGGCTGCCTTTGTTTGAGGGGCTGCATTAGTTTGAGGGGCTGCCATAGTTTATCGGGCTGCCTTAGATTGAGGGGCTGCATTTGTTTGAGGGGCTGCATTAATTTGAGGGGCTGCCTTAGTTTGAGGTGCTGCCTCAGTTTGAGTGGTTGGCTTAGTTTGAGTGGCTGCTTTTGATTGAGTGGCTGCATTGGTTTGAGAGTCTGCCTTAGTTTGAGGGGATGCCTCAGTTTGAGGTGTTGGCTAGTTAGAGGGGCTGCCTTTGATTGAGTGGCTGCATTAGTTTGAGGGGCTGGCTTAGTTTAAGGGGCTGCCTTCGCTTGAGGGGCTGCATTAGTTTGAGCGGCTGTCTCAGTTTGAGGGGCTGCCTTAATTTGAGCGGCTGCCTTAGTTTGATGGGCTGCCTTAGTTTGAGGGGCTGCCTTCGTTTGAGGGGCTGCCTTGGTTTGAGTGGCTGCATTAGTTTGAGGGGCTGCCTTAGTTTGAGTGGATGGCTTAGTTTGAGGGGCTGCCTTTGATTGAGTGGCTGCATTGGTTTGAGTGTCTGCCTTCGTTTGAGGGGATGCCTTAGTTTGAGGTATTGGTTTAGTTAGAGTGGCTGCATTTGATTGAGTGGCTACATTAGTTTGAGGGGCTGGCTTAGTTTAAGCGGCTGCCTTCGTTTGAGGGGATGCATTAGTTTGAGGGGCTGCCTTAGAATGATGGGCTGCCATTGATTGAGGGGCTGCATTAGTTTGAGGGGCTGCATTCGTTTGAGCGGCTGCCTTAGTTTGAGCGGCTGCCTTAGTTTGAGCGGCTGCCTTAGTTTGAGGGGCTTCCTTAGTTTGAGCGGCTGCCTTAGTTTGAGGGGCTGCCTTAGTTTGAGAGGCTGCCTTAGTTTGAGATGCTGCCTTAGTTTGAGAGGCTGCCTTAGTTTGAGTTGCTGCCTCAGTTTGAGGGGCTGCCTTAGATTTAGGGGCTGCCTTAGTTTGAGAGTCTGCCTTAGTTTGAGTGGCTGACATAGTTTGAGAGGCTGCCTTAGATTGAGAGTCTGCCTTACTTTGAGCGGCTGCATTCGTTTGAGGGGCTGCCTTAGTTTGAGAGTCTGCCTTAGTTCGAGCGGCTGCCTTAGTTTGAGAGGCCGCCTTAGTTTGACAGGCTGCCTTAGTTTGAGCAGCTGCCTTAGTTTGAGAGGTTGCCTGAGTTGACAGGCTGCCTTAGTTTGAGGGGCTGCCTTACTTTGAGAGGCTGCCTTAGTTTGACATGCTGCCTTAGTTTGAGTGGCTGCCTTAGTTTGAGAGGCTGCCTGAGTTTGAGGGGCTGCCTTAGTTTGAGCGGCTGCATTAGTTTTAGGGGCTGCATTTGGTTGAGGCGCTACCTTAGTTTGAGGGGCTGCCTTACTATAAGGGGCTGCATGAGTTTGAGAGGCTGCCTTAGTTTGAGGGGCTGCCTTAGTTTGAGCGGCTGCCTTAGTTTGAGGGGCTGCATTAGTTTGAGCGGCTGCCTCAGTTTGAGCGGCTGCCTCAGATTGAGGGGCTGCATTAGTTGAGCGGCTGCCTTTGTTTGAAATGCTGCCTTAGTTTGAGGGGCAGCCTTAGTTTGAGCGGCTGCATTAGTTTGAGGGGCTGCCTTTGGTTGAGGCGCTCCCTTAGTTTGTGGGGCTGCTTTACTTTCAGGGGCTGCATTAGTTTGAGAGTCTGCCTTAGTTTGAGGGGCTGCCTTAGTTTGAGGGGCTGCCTTAGTTTGAGGGGCTGCCTTTCATTGAGTGGCTGCATTAGTTTGAGAGTCTGCCTTTGATTGAGCGGCTGCATTATTTTGAGGGGCTGCCTTAGATTGAGGGGCTGCATTAGTTTGAGGGGCTGCATTAGTTTGAGGGGGTGCATTAGTTTGAGGGGGTGCATTAGTTTGAGGGGCTGCCTTATATTGAGGGGCTGCATTAGTTTGAGGGGCTGCATTCGATTGAGGGGCTGCATTACTTTGAGGGGATGCCTTAGTTTGAGGGGCTGCCTTAGATAGAGTTCTGCATTAGTTTGAGGTGCTGCATTAGTTTGAGGGGCTGCCATAGTTTGAGGGGCTGCCTTAATTTGAGCGGCTGCCTTAGTTTGAGGGGCTGCATTAGTTTGAGCGGCTGTCTTAGTTTGAGGGGCTGCCTTAGTTTGAGCGGCTGCCTTAGTTTGAGAGGCTGCCTGAGTTTGAGGGGCAGCCTTAGACTGAGGGGCAGCATTAGTTTGAGCGGCTGTCTCAGTTTGAGGGGCTGCCTTAGTTTGAGCGGCTGCCTTAGTTTGAGGGGCTGCCTTAGTATGAGCGGCTGCCTCAGTTTGAGCGGCTGCCATAGTTTGAGGGGCTGCCTTAGTTTGAGGGGCTGCCTTAGTTTGAGAGGCTGCCTGAGTTTGAGGGGCTGCCTTAGACTGAGGGGCTGCATTAGTTTGAGGGCCTGCCTTAGTTTGAGGGGCTGCCTTAGTTTGAGCGGATGACTTAGTTTGAGGAGCTGCATTAGTTTGAGCGGCTGCATTGGTTTGAGGGGCTGCATTAGTTTGAGGGGTTGCCTTAGTTTAAGGGGCTGCCTTAGATTGAGGGGCTGCATATGTTTGAGAGGCTGCATTACTTTGAGGTGCTGCCTTAGTTTGAGGTGCTGCCTTAGTTTGAGTGGTTGGCTTAGTTAGAGGGGCTGCCGTTGATTGAGTGGCTGCATTAGTTTGAGGGGCTGCCTTAGTTTGAGGGGCTGCATTAGTTTGAGGGGGTGCCTTAGTTTGAGAGGCTGCCTTAGTTTGAGGGGATGCCTTAGTTTGAGCGGCTGCCTTAGTCTGAGGGGCTGCATTAGTTTGAGGGGGTACCTTAATTTGAGGGGCTGCCATGGTTTGAGGGGATGCCTTAGTTTGAGCGGCTGCCTTAGTTTGAGGGGCTGCCTTAGTTTGAGAGGCTGCCTTCGTTTGAGATGCTGCCTTAGTTTGAGAGGATGCCTTAGTTTGAGCTGCTGCCTTCGTTTGAGGGGCTGCCTTAGTTTGAGGGGCTGCCTTAGTTTGAGAGGCTGCCTTAGTTTGAGCGGCTGACATAGTTTGAGAGGCTGCCTTAGTTTGAGATGCTGCCTTAGTTTGAGCGGCTGCCTTAGTTTGAGGGGCTGCCTTTGTTTGAGAGGCTGTCTTAGTTTGAGCGGCTGTGTTAGTTTGAGAGGCTGCCTTAGCTTGACAGGCTGCCTTAGTTTGAGCGGCTGACTTAGTTTGAGAGGCTGCCTGAGTTTGAAAGGCTGCCTTAGTTTGAGGGGCTGCCTTACTTTGAGAGGCTGCCTTAGTTTGACAGGCTGCCTTAGTTTGAGCGGCTGCCTCAGTTTGAGAGGCTGCCTGAGTTTGAGGGGCTGCCTTAGTTAGAGCGGCTGCATTAGTTTTAGGGGCTGCCTTTGGTTGAGGCGCTCCCTTAGTTTGAGGGGCTGCCTTACTTTAAGGGGCTGCATTAG
Source organism: Heterodontus francisci (assembly GCF_036365525.1). Lineage (NCBI taxonomy): Eukaryota > Metazoa > Chordata > Chondrichthyes > Heterodontiformes > Heterodontidae > Heterodontus > Heterodontus francisci. The sequence continues at coordinate 1,773,983 of NW_027141375.1, forward strand.
TTTGAGAGGCTGCATTAGTTTTAGGGGCTGCCTTAGTTTGAGCGGCTGCCTTAGTATGAGGGGCTGCATTAGTTTGAGCGGCTGCCTTAGTTTGAGCGGCTGCCTCATATTGAGGGGCTGCATTAGTTTGAGCGGCTGCCTTAGTTTGAGCGGCTGCCTTAGTTTGAGGGGCTTCCTTAGTTTGAGCGGCTGCCTTAGTTTGAGAGGCTGCCTTAGTTAGAGATGCTGCTGCATTTGGTTGAGGCGCTCCCTTAGTTAGATGGGCTGCATTAGTTTGAGCGGCTGCCCAGAGTTTGAGGGGCTGCCTTAGATTGACTGGCTGACTTAGTTTGAGAGGCTGCCTTAGTTTGAGAGTCTGCCTTAGTTTGAGCGGCTGCCTTAGTTTGAGGGGCTGCCTTAGTTTGAGAGTCTGCCTTAGTTTGAGCGGCTGCCTTAGTTTGAGGGTCTGCCTTACTTTGAGAGGTTGCCTTAGTTTGACAGGCTGCCTTAGTTTGAGCGGCTGCCTTAGCTGGAGAGGCTGCCTGAGTTTGAGGGGCCGCCTTAGTTTGAGCGGCTGCATTAGTTTGAGAGTCTGCCTTTGATTGAGTGGCTGCATTAGTTTGAGGGGCTGCATTAGATTGAGGGTCTGCATTAGTTTGAGTGGCTGCATTATTTTGAGGGGCTGCCATAGTTTGAGGGGCTGCATTAGTTTGAGGGGTTGGCTTAGTTAGAGGGGCTGCATTAGTTTGAGGGGTTGCATTAGAATGAGGGGCTGCCTTAGATTGATGGGCTGCATTAGTTTGAGGGAGTGCCTTAGTTTGAGAGGCTGCCTTAGTTTGAGGGGCTGCCTTAGTTTGAGAGTCTGCCTCAGTTTGAGCGGCTGCCTTAGTTTGAGGGTCTGCCTTACTTTTAGAGGCTGCCTTAGTTTGAGGGGCTGCCTTAATTTGAGCGGCTGCATTAGTTTGAGGGGCTGCTTTTAGTTGAGGCGCTCCCTTAGTTTGAGGGTCTGCCTTAGTTTGAGAGTCTGCAATAGTTTGAGCGGCTGCCTTAGTTTGAGGGGCTGCCTTACTTTTGGAGGCTGCCTTAGTTTGAGGGGATGCCTTAATTTGAGCGGCTGCATTAGTTTGAGGGGCTGCCTTTGGTTGAGGCGCTCCCTTAGCTTGAGGGTCTGCCTTACTTTGACAGGCTGCCTTAGTTTGAGCGGCTGCATTTGTTTGATGGGCTGCCTTAGATTGAGGGCTGCATTAGTTTAAGGGGCTGCCTTAGTTTGAGGGTCTTCCTTAGTTTGAGGGGCTGCATTAGTTTGATGGGATGCTTTATTTTGAGCGGCTGCCTTAGTTTGAGGGGCTGCCTTAGTTTGAGGGGCTGCCTTAGATTGAGCGGCTGTCTTAGTTTGAGAGGCTGCCTGAGTTTGAGAGTCTGCCTTAGTTTGAGCGGCTGCCTTCGTTTGAGGGGTTGCCTTAGTTTGAGAGTCTGCCTTAGTGTGAGCGGCTGCCTTAGTTTGACATGCTGCCTCAGTTTCAGTGGCTGCCTTAGTTTGAGAGGCTGCCTGAGTTTGAGGGGCTGCCTTTGGTTGAGGCGCTCCCTTAGTTTGTAGGGCTGCCTTACTTGAAGGGGCAGCGTCAGTTTGAGAGTCTGCCTTAGTTTGAAGGGCTGCCTTAGTTTGTGGGGTTGGCTTAGTTTGAGGGGCTGCCTTTGATTGAGTGGCTGCATTAGTTTGAGAGTCTGCCTTAGATTGAGTGGCTGCATTAGTTTGAGGGGCTGCCTTTGATTGAGGGGCTGCATTAGTTTGAGGGGCTGCATTGGTTTGAGTGGGTACATTAGTTTGAGGGGCTGCCTTAGATTGAGGGGCTACATTAGTTTGAGGGGCTGCATTAGTTTGAGGGGCTGCCTTAGTTTGAGGGGCTGCCTTAGGTAGAGTTCTGCATTAGTTTGAGGGGCTGCATTAATTTAAGGGGCAGCCTTAGTTTGAGAGGCTGCCTAAGTTTGAGGGGCTGCCTTCGTTTGAGAGTCTGCCATAGTTTGAGAGGCTGCCTTAGTTTGAGTTGCTGCCTCAGTTTGAGGGGCTGCCTTAGATTTAGGGGCTGCCTTAGTTTGAGAGTCTGCCTTAGTTTGAGTGGCTGACATAGTTTGAGAGGCTGCCTTAGTTTGAGAGTCTGCCTTACTTTGAGCGGCTGCCTTAGTTTGAGGGGCTGCCTTAGTTTGAGAGTCTGCCTTAGTTCGAGCGGCTGCCTTAGTTTGAGAGTCCGCCTTAGTTTGACAGGCTGCCTTAGTTTGAGCAGCTGCCTTAGTTTGAGAGGCTGCCTGAGTTGACAGGCTGCCTTAGTTTGAGGGGCTGCGTTACCTTGAGAGGCTGCCTTAGTTTGACATGCTGCCTTAGTTTGAGCGGGTGCCTTAGTTTGAGAGGCTGCCTGAGTTTGAGGGGCTGCCTCAGTTTGAGCGGCTGCATTAGTTTTAGGGGCTGCATTTGGTTGAGGCGCTCCCTTAGTTTGAGGGGCTGCCTTACTTTAAGGGGCTGCATTAGTTTGAGAGGCTGCCTTAGCTTGAGCGGCTGCCTCAGTTTGAGCGGCTGCCTCAGATTGAGGGGCTGCATTAGTTGAGCGGCTGCCTTTGCTTGAGCGGCTGCCTTAGTTTGAGGGGCAGCCTTAGTTTGAGGGGCTGCCTTAGTTTGAGGGGCTTCCTTAGTTTGAGCGGCTGCCTTACTTTGAGAGGCTGCCTGAGTTTGAGGGGCTGCCAGAGTTTGAGCGGCTGCTTAAGTTTGAGGGGCTGCCTTTGGTTGAGGCGCTCCCTTAGTTTGTGGGGCTGCTTTACTTTCAGGGGCTGCATTAGTTTGAGAGTCTGCCTTAGTTTGAGGGGCTGCCTTAGTTTGAGGGGCTGCCTTAGTTTGAGGGGTTGGCTTAGTTTGAGGGGCTGCCTTTCATTGAGTGGCTGCATTAGTTTGAGAGTCTGCCTTTGATTGAGCGGCTGCATTATTTTGAGGGGCTGCCTTAGATTGAGGGGCTGCATTAGTTTGAGGGGCTGCATTCGTTTGAGGGGGTGCATTAGTTTGAGGGGCTGCCTTAGATTGAGGGGCTGCATTAGTTTGAGGGGCTGCATTAGATTGAGGGTCTGCATTACTTTGAGGGGATGCCTTAGTTTGAGGGGCTGCCTTAGATAGAGTTCTGCATTAGTTTGAGGCGCTGCATTAGTTTGAGGGGCTGCCATAGTTTGAAGGGCTGCCTTAATTTGAGCGGCTGCCTTAATTTGAGGGGCTGCATTAGTTTGAGCGGCTGTCTTAGTTTGAGGGGCTGCCTTAGTTTGAGCGGCTGCCTTAGTTTGAGAGGCTGCCTGAGTTTGAGGGGCAGCCTTAGTCTGAGGGGCAGCATTAGTTTGAGCGGCTGTCTCAGTTTGAGGGGCTGCCTTAGTTTGAGCGGCTGCCTTAGTTTGAGGGGCTGCCTTAGTTTGAGCGGCTGCCTCAGTTTGAGCGGCTGCCATAGTTTGAGGGGCTGCCTTAGTTTGAGGGGCTGCCTTAGTTTGAGAGGCTGCCTGAGTTTGAGGGGCTGCCTGAGTTTGAGGGGCTGCCTTAGACTGAGGGGCTGCATTAGTTTGAGCGGCTGTCACAGTTTGAGGGGCTGCCTTAGTTTGAGCGCCGGCCTTAGTTTGAGGGGCTGCCTTAGTTTGAGCGGATGACTTAGTTTGAGGGGCTGCATTTGTTTGTGCGGCTGCCTTGGTTTGAGGGGCTGCATTAGTTTGAGGGGTTGCCTTAGTTTAAGGGGCTGCCTTAGATTGAGGGGCTGCATATGTTTGAGGGGCTGCATTACTTTTAGGTGCTGCCTTAGTTTGAGGTGCTGCCTTAGTTTGAGTGGTTGGCTTAGTTAGAGGGGCTGCCGTTGATTGAGTGGCTGCATTTGTTTGAGGGGCTGCCTTAGTTTGAGGGGCTGCATTAGTTTGAGGGGGTGCCTTAGTTTGAGAGGCTGCCTTAGTTTGAGGGGATGCCTTAGTTTGAGCGGCTGCCTTAGTCTGAGGGGCTGCATTAGTTTGAGGGGGTACCTTAATTTGAGGGGTTGCAATGGTTTGAGGGGATGCCTTAGTTTGAGCGGCTGCCTTAGTTTGAGGGGCTTACTTAGTATGAGCGGCTGCCTTAGTTTGAGGGGCTGCCTTAGTTTGAGAGGCTGCCTTCGTTTGAGATGCTGCCTTAGTTTGAGAGGATGCCTTAGTTTGAGCTGCTGCCTTCGTTTGAGGGGCTGCCTTAGTTTGAGGGGCTGCCTTAGTTTGAGAGGCTGCCTTAGTTTGAGCGGCTGCCTTTGTTTGAGAGGCTGCCTGAGTTTGAAAGGCTGCCTTAGTTTGAGGGGCTGCCTTACTTTGAGAGGCTGCCTTAGTTTGACAGGCTGCCTTAGTTTGAGCGGCTGCCTCAGTTTGAGAGGCTGCCTGAGTTTGAGGGGCTGCCTTAGTGAGAGCGGCTGCATTAGTTTTAGGGGCTGCCTTTGGTTGAGCCGCTCCCTTAGTTTGAGGGGCTGCCTTACTTTAAGGGGCTGCATTAGTTTGAGAGGCTGCCTTAGTTTTAGGGGCTGCCTTAGTTTGAGCGGCTGCCTTAGTTTGAGGGGCTGCATTAGTTTGAGCGGCTGCCTTAGTTTGAGCGGCTGCCTCATATTGAGGGGCTGCATTAGTTTGAGCGGCTGCCTTAGTTTGAGCGGCTGCCTTAGTTTGAGGGGCTTCCTTAGTTTGAGCGGCTGCCGTAGTTTGAGAGGCTGCCTTAGTTAGAGATGCTGCTGCATTTGGTTGAGGCGCTCCCTTAGTTAGATGGGCTGCATTAGTTTGAGCGGCTGCCCAGAGTTTGAGGGGCTGCCTTAGATTGACTGGCTGACTTAGTTTGAGAGGCTGCCTTAGTTTGAGAGTCTGCCTTAGTTTGAGCGGCTGCCTTAGTTTGAGGGGCTGCCTTAGTTTGAGAGTCTGCCTTAGTTTGAGCGGCTGCCTTAGTTTGAGGGTCTGCCTTACTTTGAAAGGCTGCCTTAGTTTGACAGGCTGCCTTAGTTTGAGCGGCTGCCTTAACTGGAGAGGCTGCCTGAGTTTGAGGGGCCGCCTTAGTTTGAGCGGCTGCATTAGTTTGAGGGGCTGCATTGGTTTGAGTGGGTACATTAGTTTGAGGGGTTGCCTTACTTTAAGGGGCTGCATTAGTTTGAGAGTCTGCCTTAGTTTGAGGGGCTGCCTTAGTTTGAGGGGTTGGCTGAGTTTGAGGGGCTGCCTTTGATTGAGTGGCTGCATTAGTTTGAGAGTCTGCCTTTGATTGAGTGGCTGCATTAGTTTGAGGGGCTGCATTAGATTGAAGGTCTGCATTAGTTTGAGGGGCTACATTATTTTGAGGGGCTGCCATAGTTTGAGGGGCTGCCTTAGTTTGAGGAGTTGGCTTAGTTAGAGGGGCTGCATTAGTTTGAGGGGTTGCATTAGAATGAGGGGCTGCCTTAGATTGATGGGCTGCATTAGTTTGAGGGAGTGCCTTAGTTTGAAAGGCTGCCTTAGTTTGAGGGGCTGCCTTAGTTTGAGCGGCTGCCTTAATTTGTGAGGCTGTCTTAGTTTGAGCGGCTGCCTTAGTTTGAGAGTCTGCCTCAGTTTGAGCGGCTGCCTGAGATTGAGGGTCTGCCTTACTTTTAGAGGCTGCCTTAGTTTGAGGGGCTGTCTTAATTTGAGCGGCTGCATTAGTTTGAGGGGCTGCTTTTAGTTGAGGCGCTCCCTTAGTTTGAGGGTCTGCCTTAGTTTGAGAGTCTGCAATAGTTTGAGCGGCTGCCTTAGTTTGAGGGGCTGCCTTACTTTTGGAGGCTGCCTTAGTTTGAGGGGATGCCTTAATTTGAGCGGCTGCATTAGTTTGAGGGGCTGCCTTTGGTTGAGGCGCTCCCTTAGTTTGAGGGTCTGCCTTACTTTGACAGGCTGCCTTAGTTTGAGCGGCTGCATTTGTTTGATGGGCTGCCTTAGATTGAGGGCTGCATTAGTTTGAGGGGCTGCCTTAGTTTAAGGGTCTTCCTTAGTTTGAGGGGCTGCATTAGTTTGATGGGGTGCTTTATTTTGAGCGGCTGCCTTAGTTGAGGGGCTGCCTTAGATTGAGGGGCTGCATTAGTTTGAGCGGCTGCCTTAGTTTGAGGGGCTGCCTTAGATTGAGGGGCTGCCTTAGATTGAGCGGCTGCCTTAGTTTGACAGGCTGCCTCATTTTAAGCGGCTGCCTTAGTTTGAGAGGCTGCCTGAGTTTGAGGGGCTGCCTTAGTTTGAGCGGCTGCATTAGTTTGAGGGGCTGCCTTTGGTTGAGGCGCTCCCTTAGTTTGTAGGGCTGCCTTACTTGAAGGGGCAGCGTCAGTTTGAGAGTCTGCCTTAGTTTGAAGGGCTGCCTTAGTTTGTGGGGTTGGCTTAGTTTGAGGGGCTGCCTTTGATTGAGTGGCTGCATTAGTTTGAGAGTCTGCCTTAGATTGAGTGGCTGCATTAGTTTGAGGGGCTGCCTTTGATTGAGGGGCTGCATTAGTTTGAGGGGCTGCATTGGTTTGAGTGGGTACATTAGTTTCAGGGGCTGCCTTAGATTGAGGGGCTACATTAGTTTAGAACATAGAACATAGAACATAGAAAAATACAGCACAGAACAGGCCCTTCGGCCCACGATGTTGTGCCGATCCTTTGTCCTCTGTCAAGGACAATTTAATCTATACCCCATCATTCTCCTTTATCCATATACCTATCTAAAAGCCGTTTGAAAGTCCCTAAAGTTTCTGACTCAACAACTTCCCCAGGCAAGGCATTCCATGCCCCGACCACTCTCTGGGTAAAGAACCTTCCCCTGACATCCCCCTTATATCTCCCACCCTTCACTTTAAATTTATGACCCCTTGTAACGCTTTGCTCCACCCGGGGAAAAAGTTTCTGACTGTCTACCCTATCTATTCCCCTGATCATCTTATAAACCTCTATCATGTCACCCCTCATCCTTCTCCGTTCTAATGAGAAGAGGCCTAGAATGTTCAGCCTTTCCTCGTAAGACTTATTCTCCATTCCAGGCAACATCCTGGTAAATCTCCTCTGCACCCTCTCCAAGGCTTCCACATCCTTCCTAAAATGAGGCGACCAGAACTGCACACAGTACTCCAAATGAGGCCTTACCAAGGTCCTGTACAGCTGCATCATCACCTCACGGCTCTTAAATTCAACCCCTCTGCTAATGAACGCTAACACCCCATATGCCTTCTTCACAGCCCTATCCACTTGAGTTGCAACTTTCAACGATCTATGCACATAGACCCCAAGGTCTCTCTGCTCCTCCACATGCCCAAGAACCCTACCGTTAACCCAGTATTTTGCATTCGTGTTTGTCCTTCCAAAATGGACGACCTCACACTTTTCAGGGTTAAACTCCATCTGCCACTTTTCAGCCCAGCACTGCAACCTATCCAAGTCCCTTTGCAGACGACAATAGCCCTCCTCGGTATCCACAACTCCACCAACCTTTGTATCATCTGCAAATTTACTGACCCACCCTTCGACTTCCTCATCCAAGTCGTTAATAAAAATCACAAACAGGAGAGGACCCAGAACTGATCCCTGTGGCACGCCACTGGTAACTGGGCTCCAGGCTGAGTATTTACCATCTAAGACCACTCTCTGCCTTCTATCAGTTAGCCAATTCTTAATCCAACTGGCCACATTCCCCACTATCCCATGCCTCCTGACTTTCTCCATAAGTCTACCATGGGGGACCTTATCAAATGCCTTACTAAAATCCATGTACACCACATCCACTGGTTTACCCTCATCCACTTGCTTGGTCACCTGCTCAAAGAATTCAATCAGGCTTGTGAGGCAAGACCTACCCCTCACAAAACCGTGCTGACTGTCCCGAATCAAGCAGTGTCTTTCCAGATGCTCAGAAATCCTATCCCTCAGCACCTTTTCCATCAACTTGCCTACCACCGAAGTAAGACTAACTGGCCTGTAATTCCCAGGGTTGTTCCTATTCCCTTTCTTGAACAGGGGCACCACATTTGCCACCCTCCAATCACCTGGTACCACCCCCGTCAACAGAGAAGATGAAAAGATCATTGCCAGCGGCTCTGCAATTTCATCCCTTGCTTCCCATAACATCCTTGGATATACCCCGTCAGGCCCGGGAGACTTGTCTATCTTCAAGTTATTCAAAAACCCCAACACATCTTCCCTCCTAACGAGCACTTCCTCGAGCTTACCAGTCTGTTTCACACCGTCCTCGTCAGTAATACACCCCTTCTCATTCGTAAATACCGAAGAGAAGTACTCATTCAAAACCTCACTTATCTCTTCCGGCTCAACACACAGTCTCCCGCTATTGTCCTTGACCGGACCTACGGTCCCCCTAGTCATCCTCATATTTCTGACATACGCGTAAAAGGCCTTGGGGTTTCCTTTTATCCTACCCGCCAAGCATTTTTCATGCCCTCTCTTAGCTCTCCTAATCCCTTTCTTCAGATCCTTCCTGGCCATCTTGTATCCCTCCAGAGCTATGCCTGTGCCCTTTTTCCTCAACCTTATATACGCATCCTTCTTCTTCCTAACAAGACTCTCAACCTCTCTTGTCAACCACGGTTCCCTCACATGACCATCCCTTCCCTGTCTGACAGGGACATGCTTATCAATGGCCCCTACTATCTGCTCCTTGAAAAAGTTCCACATTTCGACCGTGCCCTTCCCTGCCAGCATTGCTCCCAACTTATGCTCCTCAGTTCCTGCCTGACAGCATCATATCTACCCTTCCCCCAATTGTAAACCTTGCCCTGTTGCACATACCTATCCCTCTCCATTACCACAGTGAATGCTACAGAATTGTGATCACTATCTCCAAAGTGCTCGCCCACCAACAGCTCTATCACTTGCCCTGGTTCATTACCTAGTACCAAATCCAATATTGCCTCCCCTCTGGTCGGGCAGTCTACATACTGAGTCAGAAAAGCTTCCTGGACATACTGCACAAACACTACCCCATCCAAACTATTCGATCTAAAGAGTTGCCAATCAATATTTGGGAAGTTGAAATCCCCCATAATTACTACCCTGTGACTTCTGCTCCTTTCCAAAATCTGTTTCCCAATCTGCTCTTCCACCTCCCTGCTGCTATTGGGGGGCCGATAGAAAACTCCCATCAAGGTGACTGCTCCTTTCCTGTTCCTGACCTCAACCCACAGTGCCTCAGTCGGCAGATCCTCCTCGAAAATTCTTTCAGCAGTTGTTACACTATTTCTAACTAACAATGCCACCCCCCCACCTCTTTTACCACCATTCCTAATCTTATGAAAACATCTATAACCAGGTACCTCCAAGAACCATTCCTCCCCCTCACCTATCCACGTTTCAGTGATGGCCACAACATCGTAGTCCCAAGTGCCCATCCACGCCTTCAATTCACTCACCTTATTCCTGATGCTTCTTGCGTTGAAGTATACGCACTTTAACCCTTCTCCGTGCCCATCTGTCCTCTGCGACAGTGCTACCTTCCCCAATACCTCACTACACTCTTTGTCTTTCTGAGTGGACCCACTGGTCCCTGGACTACAAGTCCGGTTCCCATCCCCCACCCAAACTAGTTTAAACCCTCCCGAACAGTACTAGCAAACCTCCCTCCCAGGATATTGGTGCCCCTCTGGTTCAGATGCAGCCCGTCCTGTTTGAACAGGTCCCATCTTCCCCAGAATGCAGTCCAATTATCCAAGAACTGGAAGCCCTCTCTTCTACACCATTCCTGCAGCCACGTGTTCAGCTGTGCTCTCTCCCTATTCCTAGCCTCACTATCACGTGGCGCCGGCAACAAACCAGAGATAACAACTCTGTCCGTCCGAGCTTTCAGCTTCCAGCCTAACTCCCTAAACTCACTTCTAACATCTGTGCCACCCTTCCTTCCTACGTCGTTGGTGCCAATGTGCACCACGACCTCTGGCTGCTCCCCCTCCCCTTTAAGGATCCTGAAGACGCGATCACAAACATCACGGACCCTGGCACCAGGTAGGCAACAAACCATCCGTGCGTCTCGCTTGCGCCCACAGAACCGCCTGTCGGTACTCCTCACCATCGAGTCCCCGATGACTAGTGCTCTCCCATTCTCCCTCCTTCCCTTCTGAGCCACAGTGCAGGACCCCGTGCCAGAGGCCCGTTCACTGCAGCCTGCCCCCGATAGGCCGTCCCCCCCAACAGTATCTAAAACTGTATACTTGTTGCTGAGGGGAACGACCACAGGAGATCCCTGCACTGACCTCTTCCCACCTCTAACTGTTACCCAGCTGCCTTTGTTTTGTGGAGTAACGACATCCCTGTAGCTTCTATCTATCACCCCCTCAGCTTCCCGAATGATCCTCAGTTCATCCAGCTCCAGCTCCAGTTCCCTAACACGGTCTGATAGGAGCTGGAGACGGATGCACTTCCAGCAGGTGAAGTCGGCAGGGTCACCGGAGGTTCCCCTCACCTCGAACATACTGCAGGAGGAGCACTGCACTCCCCTGGCTGCCATTTCTTTTACTCAATTACCCCTTAATTAAGTACAAATATAGATATTAACAAAAACAGTGAAATAGCTTACCTGTTCAGTCCTTTTTGGCTAGAGGAGGAGGGTAAAAAGGGTCTTATTATTAGGTTAGAGGAGGAGGATGGGTGGGAGACACTACATGTGTAGTTTCTCGGGTTAACTCTGCTCCGCACCTTTAAAGAAAATACCTACCCAGGAGTCCTTGCTGCTGTCCAGCTTCCGGTTCCTCCCGCGCCAAAAGTAACTTGAACACAAGGAAAACAGTAAGTACAACTTTTAAAACAATTTTTAAAACACAGCTCCTGTTGCCTTCACTTACCCACCGAAGAGTCGCTACCTTCTCCTGCTTCTCCGCCGGGGGGGCTCCGTTTGAGGGGCTGCATTAGTTTGAGGGGGTGCCTTAGTTTGAGGGGCTGCCTTAGGTAGAGTTCTGCATTAGTTTGAGGGGCTGCATTAGTTTAAGGGGCTGCATTGGTTTGAGTGGGTACATTAGTTTGAGGGGCTGCCTTAGATTGAGGGGCTACATTAGTTTGAGGGGCTGCCTTCGTTTGAGAGTCTGCCATAGTTTGAGGGGCTGCCTTAATTTGAGCGGCTGCCTTAGTTTGAGGGGCTGCATTAGTTTGTGCGACAGTCTTAGTTTGAGGGGCTGCCTCAGTTTGAGCGGCTGCCTTAGATTGAGAGGCTGCATTAGTTTGAGGGGCTGCATTGGTTTGAGTGGGTACATTAGTTTGAGGGGCTGCCTTAGATTGAGGGGCTACATTAGTTTGAGGGGCTGCATTAGTTTGAGGGGCTGCCTTAGATTGAGTGGCTGCATTAGTTTGAGGGGCTGCCTTTGATTGAGGGGCTGCATTAGTTTGAGGGGCTGCATTGGTTTGAGTGGGTACATTAGTTTGAGGGGCTGCCTTGGATTGAGGGGCTACATTAGTTCGAGGGGCTGCCTTCGTTTGAGAGTCTGCCATAGTTTGAGGGGCTGCCTTAATTTGAGCGGCTGCCTTAGTTTGAGGGGCTGCATTAGTTTGTGCGACAGTCTTAGTTTGAGGGGCTGCCTTAGTTTGAGCGGCTGCCTTAGATTGAGAGGCTGCCTGAGTTTGAGGGGTTGCATTAGAATGAGGGGCTGCCTTAGATTGAGGGGCTGCATTAGTTTGAGGGAGTGCCTTAGTTTGAGAGGCTGCCTTAGTTTGAGGGGCTGCCTTAGTTTGAGCGGCTGCCTTAATTTGTGAGGCTGTCTTAGTTTGAGCGGCTGCCTTAGTTTGAGCGGCTGCCTTAGTTTAAGAGTCTGCATTAGTTTGAGCGGCTGCTTTAGTTTGAGTGGCTGCCTTAGTTTGAGAGTCTGCCTTAGTTTGAGCGGCTGCCTTAGTTTGAGGGTCTGCCTTACTTTTATAGGCTGCCTTAGTTTGAGGGGCTGCCTTAATTTGAGCGGCTGCATTAGTTTGAGGGCTGCTTTTAGTTGAGGCGTACACTTAGTTTGAGGGTCTGCCTTAGTTTGAGAGTCTGCCTTGGTTTGAGCGGCTGCCTTAGTTTGAGGGTCTGCCTTACTTTTAGAGGCTGCCTTAGTTTGAGGGGCTGCCTTAATTTGAGCGGCTGCATTAGTTTGAGGGGCTGCCTTTGGTTGAGGCGCTCCCTTAGTTTGAGGGTCTGCCTTACTTTGACAGGCTGCCTTAGTTTGAGCGGCTGCGTTAGTTTGAGAGGCTGCCTGGGTTTGAGGGGCTGCCTTCGTTTGAGCGGCTGCATAGTTTGAGAGTCTGCCTTTGATTGAGTGGCTGCATTAGTTTGAGGTGCTGACTTAGTTTGAGGGGCTGACGTAGTTTGAGGGGCTGCATTTGTTTGATGGGCTGCCTTAGATTGAGGGCTGCATTAGTTTGAGGGGATGCCTTAGTTTGAGGGTCTGCCTTACTTTGAGGGGCTGCATTGGTTTGATGGGATGCTTTATTTTGAGCGGCTGCCTTAGTTTGAGGGGCTGCCTCAGTTTGAGGGGCTGCCTTAGATTGAGCGGCTAACTTAGTTTGAGGGTCTGCCTCAGTTTGAGAGTCTGCCTTCGTTTGACAGGCTGCCTTAGTTTCAGCGGCTGCCTTAGTTTGAGAGGCTGCTTGAGTTTGAGGGGCTGCCTTAGTTTGAGCGGCTGCATTAGTTTGAAGGGATGCCTTTGGTTGAGGCGCTCCCTTAGTTTGTCGGGCAGCCTTACTTGAAGGGGCAGCGTCAGTTTGAGAGGCTGCCTTAGTTTGAAGGGCTGCCTTAGTTTGTGGGGTTGGCTTCGTTTGAGGGGCTGCCTTTGATTGAGTGGCTGCATTTGTTTGAGAGTCTGCCTTTGATTGAGTGGTTGCATTGGTTTGAGGGGCTGCCTTTGATTGAGGGGCTGCATTAGTTTGAGGGGCTGCATTGGTTTGAGTGGGTACATTAGTTTGAGGGGCTGCCTTAGATTGAGGGGCTGCATTAGTTTGAGGGGCTGCATTAGTTTGAGGGGCTGCCTTAGGTAGAGTTCTGCATTAGTTTGAGGGGCTGCATTAGTTTAAGGGGCAGCCTTAGTTTGAGAGGCTGCCTAAGTTTGAGGGGCTGCCTTCGTTTGAGAGTCTGCCATAGTTTGAGGGGCTGCCTTAATTTGAGCGGCTGCCTTAGTTTGAGGGGCTGCATTAGTTTCAGCGACTGTCTTAGTTTGAGGGGCTGCCTGAGTTTGAGCGGCTGCCTTCGATTGAGAGTCTGCCTGAGTTTGAGGGGCTGCTTTAGACTGAGGGGCTGCATTAGTTTGAGCGGCTGTCTCAGTTTGAGGGGCTGCCTTAGTTTGAGCGGCTGCCTGAGTTTGAGGGGCTGCCTTAGTTTGAGCGGCTGCCTTAGTTTGAGCGGCTGCCTTAGTTTGAGGGGCTGCCTTAGTTTGAGCGGCTGCCTTGGTTTGAGGGGCTGCATTAGTTTGAGGGGCTGTCTTAGATTAAGGGGCTGCCTTAGATTGAGGGGCTGCATTAGTTTGAGAGTCGGCCTTAGTTTGAGGGGATGCCTTAGTTTGAGGGGTTGGCTTTGTTTGAGGGGCTGCCTGAGATTGAGTGGCTGCATTAGTTTGAGAGTCTGCCTTAATATGAGGGGTGCCTTAGTTTGATGGGTTGGCTTAGATAGAGGGGCTGCCTTAGTTTGAAGGGCTGCCTTTGGTTGAGGCGCTCCCTTAGTTTGAGGGGCTGCCTTACTTTAAGCGGATGCATTAGATTGAGAGTCTGCCTTTGATTGAGTGGCTGCATTAGTTTGAGGGGCTGCATTAGATTGAGGGTCTGCATTTGTTTGAGGGGCTGCATTATTTTGAGGGGCTGCCTTAGTTTGAGGGGCTGTCTTAGTTTGAGGGGTTAGCTTAGTTTGAAGGGCTGCCTTAGATTGAGTGGCTGCATTAGTTTGAGAGTCTGCCTTAGTTTGAGGGGATTCCTTAGTTTGAGAGGTTGGCTTAGTTAGAGGGGCTGCCTTAGTTTGAGGGGCTGCATTAGTTTGAGGGGTTGCATTAGAATGAGGGGCTGCCTTAGATTGAGGGGCTGCATTAGTTTGAGAGTCTGCCTTAGTTTGAGGGGCTGCCTTAGTTTGAGGGGTTGGCTGAGTTTGAGGGGCTGCCTTTGATTGAGTGGCTGCATTAGTTTGAGAGTCTGCCTTTGATTGAGTGGCTGCATTAGTTTGAGGGGCTGCATTCGATTGAGAGTCTGCATTAGTTTGAGGGGCTGCATTATTTTGAGGGGCTGCCTTAGTTTGAGGGGCTGCCTTAGTTTGAGGGGCTGCCTTAGATTGAGTGGCTGCATTAGTTTGAGAGTCTGCCTTAGTTTGAGGGGATGCCTTCGTTTGAGGGGTTGGCTTAGTTAGAGGGGCTGCCTTAGTGTGAGGGGCTGCATTAGTTTGAGGGGTTGCATTAGAATGAGGGGCTGCCTTTGATTGAGGGGCTGCATTACTTTGAGGGAGTGCCTTAGTTTGAGAGGCTGCCTTACTTTGAGTGGCTGCCTTACTTTGAGGGGCTGCCCTAGTTTGAGCGGCTGCCTTAGTATGAGCGGCTGCCTTAGTTTGAGAGTCTGCATCAGCTTGAGCGGCTGCCTTAGTTTGAGGGGCTGCCTTAGTTTGAGCGGCTGCCTTAGTTTGAGAGTCTGCATTAGTTTGAGCGGCTGCCTTAGTATGAGAGTCTGCATTAGTTTGAGAGTCTGCCTTAGTTTGAGCAGCTGCCTTAGTTTGAGGGGCTGCCTTAGTTTGGTAGTCTGCCTTAGTTTGAGCGGCTGCCTTAGTTTGAGGGGCTGCCTTAGTTTGGTAGTCTGCCTTAGTTTGAGCGGCTGCCTTAGTTTGAGGGTCTGCCTTACTTTTAGAGGCTGCATTAGTTTGAGGGGCTGCCTTAATTTGAGCGGCTGCATTAGTTTGAGGGGCTGCTTTTAGTTGAGGCGCTCCCTTAGTTTGAGGGTCTGCCTTAGTTTGAGAGTCTGCCTTAGTTTGAGCGGCTGCCTTAGTTTGAGCGGCTGCCTTAGTTTGAGGGTCTGCCTTACTTTTAGAGGTTGCCTTCGTTTGAGGGGCTGCCTTAATTTGAGCAGCTGCATTGGTTTGAGGGGCTGCCTTTGGTTGAGGCGCTCCCTTAGTTTGAGGGTCTGCCTTACTTTGACAGGCTGCCTTATTTTGAGCGGCTGCGTTAGTTTGAGAGGCTGCCTGGGTTTGAGGGGCTGCCTTAGCTTGAGCGGCTGCATTAGTTTGAGAGTCTGCCTTTGATTGAGTGGCTGCATTAGTTTGAGGGGCTGACTTAGTTTGAGGGGCTGACGAAGTTTCAGGGGCTGCATTTGTTTGATGGGCTGCCTTAGATTGAGGGCTGCCTAAGTTTGAGGGGCTGCCTTAGTTTGAGGGGCTGCCTTAGTTTGAGGGACTTTATTAGTTTGATGGGATGCTTTATTTTGAGCGGCTGCCTTAGTTGAGGGGCTGCCTCAGATTGAGGGGCTGCCTTAGTTTGAGGGTCTGCCTTAGTTTGAGGGTCTGCCTTAGTTTGAGGGGCTGCCTTAGATTGAGGGGCTGACAGTTTGAGGGGCTGCTTTAGTTTGAGTGGGTACATTAGTTTGAGGGGCTGCCTTAGATTGAGGGGCTGCATTAGTTTGAGGGGCTGCATTAGTTTGAGGGGCTGCCTTAGATAGAGTTCTGCATTAGTTTGAGGGGCTGCATTGGTTTAAGTGGCAGCCTTAGTTTGAGAGGCTGCCTAAGTTTGAGGGGCTGCCTTCGTTTGAGAGTCTGCCATAGTTTGAGGGGCTGCCTTAATTTGAGCGGCTGCCTTAGTTTGAGGGGCTGCATTAGTTTGAGCGACTGTCTTAGTTTGAGGGGCTGCCTTAGTTTGAGCGGCTGCCTTAGATTGAGAGGCTGCCTGAGTTTGAGGGGCTGCTTTAGACTGAGGGGCTGCATTAGTTTGAGCGGCTGTCTCAGTTTGAGGGGCTGCATTACTTTGAGGGTCTGCCTTAGATTAAGGGGCTGCCTTAGATTGAGTGGCTGCATTAGTTTGAGAGTCTGCCTTAGTATGAGGGGATGCCTTAGTTTGATGGGTTGGCTTAGTTAGAGGGGCTGCCTTAGTTTGAGGGGCTGCCTTTGGTTGAGGCGCTCTCTTAGTTTGAGGGGCTGCCTTACTTTAAGGGGCTGCATTAGTTTGAGAGTCTGCCTTAGTTTGAGGGGCTGCCTTAGTTTGAGTGGTTGGCTGAGTTTGAGGGGCTGCCTTTGATTGAGTGGTTGCATTAGTTTGAGAGCTTGCCTTTGATTGAGTGGCTGCATTAGTTTGAGGGGCTGCATTAGATTGAGGGTCTGCATTTGTTTGAGGGGCTGCATTACTTTGAGGGGCTGCCTTAGTTTGAGGGGCTGTCTTAGTTTGAGGGGTTGGCTTAGTTTGAGGGGCTGCCTTAGATTGAGTGGCTGCATTAGTTTGAGAGTCTGCCTTAGTTTGAGGGGATTCCTTAGTTTGAGGGGTTGGCTTAGTTAGAGGGGCTGCCTTAGTTTGAGGGGCTGCATTAGTTTGAGAGTCTGCCTTAGGTTGAGGGGTTGGCTGAGTTTGAGGGGCTGCCTTTGATTGAGTGGCTGCATTAGTTTGAGAGTCTGCCTTTGATTGAGTGGCTGCATTAGTTTGAGGGGCTGCATTAGTTTGAGGGGCTGCATTAGATTGAGGGTCTGCATTAGTTTGAGGGGCTGCATTATTTTGAGGGGCTGCCTTAGTTTGAGGGGCTGCCTTAGTTTGAGGGGTTGGCTTAGTTTGAGGGGCTGCCTTAGATTGAGTGGCTGCATTAGTTTGAGAGTCTGCCTTACTTTGAGGGGTTGCCTTCGCTTGAGGGGTTGGCTTAGTTAGAGGGGCTGCCTTAGTTTGAGCGGCTGCCTTAGTTTGAGGGTCTGCCTTACTTTTAGAGGCTCCCTTAATTTGAGGGGCTGCATTAGTTTGAGGGGTTGCATTAGAATGAGAGGCTGCCTTAGATTGAGGGGCTGCATTACATTTGAGGGAGTGCCTTAGTTTGAGAGGCTGCCTTACTTTGAGGGGCTGACTTAGTTTGAGCGGCTGCCTTAATTTGAGAGGCTGTCTTAGTTTGAGCGGCTGCCTTAGTTTGAGCGGCTGCCTTAGTTTGAGAGTCTGCATTAGTTTGAGCGGCTGCCTTAGTTTGAGGTGCTGCATTAGTTTGAGAGTCTGCCTTACTTTTAGAGGCTGCCTTAGTTTGAGGGGCTGCCTTAATTTGAGAGGCTGCCTTAGTTTGAGGGTCTGCCTTACTTTTAGAGGCTGCCTTAGTTTGAGGGGCTGCCTTAATTTGAGCGGCTGCATTAGTTTTAGGGGCTGCTTTTAATGAGGCGCTCCCTTAGTTTGAGGGTCTGCCTTAGTTTGAGAGTCTGCCTTAGTTTGAGCGGCTGCCTTAGTTTGAGGGTCTGCCTTACTTTTAGAGGCTCCTTTAGTTTGAGGGTCTACCTTACTTTGACACGCTGCCTTAGTTTGAGCGGCTGCGTTAGTTTGAGAGGCTGCCTGGGTTTGAGGGGCTGCCTTCGTTTGAGCGGCTGCATTGGTTTGAGAGTCTGCCTTTGATTGAGTGGCTGCATTAGTTTGAGGGGCTGAATTAGTTTGAGGGGCTGACGTAGTTTGAGGGGCTGCATTAGTTTGATGGGATGCTTTATTTTGAGCGGCTGCCTTAGTTGAGGGGCTGCCTTAGATTGAGGGGCTGCATTAGTTTGAGCGGCTGCCTTAGTTTGAGGGGCTGCCTTAGTTTGAGGGGCTGCCTTAGATTGAGCGTCTGACTTAGTTTGAGAGGCTGCCTTAGTTTGTGAGTCTGCCTTAGTTTGAGCGGCTGCCTTAGTTTGAGGGGTTGCTTTAGTTTGAGAGTCTGCCTTAGTTTGAGCGGCTGCCTTAGTTTGACAGGCTGCCTTAGTTTCAGCGGCTGCCTTAGTTTGAGAGGCTGCCTGAGTTTGAGGGGCTGCCTTAGTTTGAGCGGCTGCATTAGTTTGAGGGGCTGCCTTTGGTTGAGGCGCTCCCTTAGTTTGTAGGGCTGCCTTACTTTCAGGGGCAGCGTCAGTTTGAGAGTCTGCCTTAGTTTGAGGGGCTGCCTTAGTTTGTGGGGTTGGCTTAGTTTGAGGGGCTGCCTTTGATTGAGTGGCTGCATTAGTTTGAGAGTCTGCCTTTGATTGAGTGGCTGCATTAGTTTGAGGGGCTGCCTTTGATTGAGGGGTTGCATTAGTTTGAGGGGCTGCATTGGTTTGAGTGGATACATTAGTTTGAGGGGCTGCCTTAGATTGAGGGGCTGCATTAGTTTGAGGGGCTGCATTAGTTTGAGGGGCTGCATTAGTTTAAGGGGCAGCCTTAGTTTGAGAGGCTGCCTTCGTTTGAGGGGCTGCCTTCGTTTGAGAGTCTGCCATAGTTTGAGGGGCTGCCTTAATTTGAGCGGCTGCCTTAGTTTGAGGGGCTGCATTAGTTTGAGCGACTGTCTTAGTTTGAGGGGCTGCATTAGTTTGAGCGGCTGCCTTAGATTGAGAGGCTGCCTGAGTTTGAGGGGCTGCTTTAGACTGAGGGGCTGCATTAGTTTGAGCGGCTGTCTCAGTTTGAGGGGCTGCCTTAGTTTGAGCGGCTGCCTGAGTTTGAGGGGCTGCCTTAGTTTGAGCGGCTGCCTTAGTTTGAGTGGCTGCCTTAATTTGAGCAGCTGCCTTGGTTTGAGGGTCTGCATTAGTTTGAGGGGCTGTCTTAGATTGAGGGTCTGCATTAGTTTAGGAGTCTACCTTAGTTTGAGGGGTTGGCTTTGTTTGAGGGGCTGCCTGAGATTGAGTGGCTGCATTAGTTTGAGAGTCTGCCTTAATATGAGGGGATGCCTTAGTTTGATGGGGTGGCTTAGTTAGAGGGGCTGCCTTAGTTTGAGGGGCTGCCTTTGGTTGAGGCGCTCCCTTAGTTTGAGAGGCTGCCTTACTTTAAGGGGCTGCATTAGTTTGAGAATCTGCCTTAGTTTGAGGGGCTGCCTTAGTTTGAGTGGTTGGCTGAGTTTGAGGGGCTGCCTTTGATTGAGTGGCTGCATTAGTTTGAGAGCTTGCCTTTGATTGAGTGGCTGCATTAGTTTGAGGGGCTGCATTAGATTGAGGGTCTGCATTTGTTTGAGGGGCTGCATTATTTTGAGTGGCTGCCTTAGTTTGAGGGGTTGGCTTAGTTTGAGGGGCTGCCTTAGATTGAGTGGCTGCATTAGTTTGAGAGTCTGCCTTAGTTTGAGGGGATTCCTTAGTTTGAGGGGTTGGCTTAGTTTGAGGGGCTGCCTTAGTTTGAGGGGCTGCATTAGTTTGAGGGGTTGCATTAGAATGAGGGGCTGCCTTCGATTAAGGGGCTGCATTAGTTTGAGACTGCCTTAGTTTGAGGGGCTGCCTTAGTTTGAGGGGTTGGCTGAGTTTGAGGGGCTGCCTTTGATTGAGGGGCTGCATTAGTTTGAGAGTCTGCCTTTGATTGAGGGTCTGCATTAGTTTGAGGGGCTGAATTATTTTGAGGGGCTGCCTCAGTTTGAGGGGTTGGCTTAGTTTGTGGGGCTGCCTTAGATTGAGTGGCTGCATTAGTTTGAGAGTCTGCTTTAGTTTGAGGGGATGCCTTCGTTTGAGGGGTTGGCTTAGTTAGTGGGGCTGCCTTAGTTTGAGGGGCTGCATTAGTTTGAGGGGATGCATTAGAATGAGGGGCTGCCTTCGATTGAGGGGCTGCATTACTTTGAGGGAGTGCCTTAGTTTGAGGGGCTGGCTTAGTTTGAGGGGCTGCCTTTGATTCAGTGGCTGCATTAGTTTGAGAGTCTGCCTTAGTTTGAGGGGATTCCTTAGTTTGAGGGGTTGGCTTAGTTTGAGGGGCTGCATTAGTTTGAGGGGTTGCATTAGAATGAGGGGCTGCCTTCGATTGAGGGGCTGCATTAGTTTGAGAGTCTGCCTTAGTTTGAGGGGCTGCCTTAGTTTGAGGGGTTGGCTGAGTTTGAGGGGCTGCCTTTGATTGAGGGGTTGGCTTAGTTTGAGGGGCTGCATTAGTTTGAGGGGTTGCATTAGAATGAGGGGCTGCCTTCGATTGAGGGGCTGCATTAGTTTGAGAGTCTGCCTTAGTTTGAGGGGCTGCCTTAGTTTGAGGGGTTGGCTGAGTTTGAGGTGCTGCCTTTGGTTGAGGCGCTGCATTAGTTTGAGAGTCGGCCTTTGATTGAGTGGCTGCATTAGTTTGAGGGGCTGCATTAGATTGAGGGTCTGCATTAGTTTGAAGGGCTGCATTATTTTGAGGGGCTGCCTTAGTTTGAGGGGTTGGCTTAGTTTGTGGGGCTGCCTTAGATTGAGTGGCTGCATTAGTTTGAGAGTCTGCTTTAGTTTGAGGGGCTGCCTTACTTTGAGGGGTTGGCTGAGTTTGAGTGGCTGCCTTAGTTTGAGGGGCTGCCTTTGGTTGAGGCGCTCCCTTAGTTTGAGGGGCTGCCTTACTTTAAGGGGCTGCAATAGTTTGAGAGTCTGCCTTACTTTGAGGGGCTGCCTTAGTTTGAGTGGTTGGCTGAGTTTGAGGGGCTGCCTTTGATTGAGTGGCTGCATTAGTTTGAGAGCTTGCCTTTGATTGAGTGGCTGCATTAGTTTGAGGGGCTGCATTAGATTGAGGGTCTGCATTTGTTTGAGGAGCTGCATTATTTTGAGGGGCTGCCTTAGTTTGAGGGGTTGGCTTAGTTTGTGGGGCTGCCTTAGATTGAGTGGCTGCATTAGTTTGAGAGTCTGCTTTAGTTTGAGGGGATGCCTTCGTTTGAGGGGTTGGCTTAGTTAGTGGGGCTGCCTTAGTTTGAGGGGCTGCATTAGTTTGAGGGGATGCATTAGAATGAGGGGCTGCCTTCGATTGAGGGGCTGCATTACTTTGAGGGAGTGCCTTAGTTTGAGGGGCTGGCTTAGTTTGAGGGGCTGCCTTTGATTGAGTGGCTGCATTAGTTTGAGAGTCTGCCTTAGTTTGAGGGGATTCCTTAGTTTGAGGGGTTGGCTTAGTTTGAGGGGCTGCATTAGTTTGAGGGGTTGCATTAGAATGAGGGGCTGCCTTCGATTGAGGGGCTGCATTAGTTTGAGAGTCTGCCTTAGTTTGAGGGGCTGCCTTAGTTTGAGGGGTTGGCTGAGTTTGAGGAGCTGCCTTTGGTTGAGGCGCTGCATTAGTTTGAGAGTCGGCCTTTGATTGAGTGGCTGCATTAGTTTGAGGGGCTGCATTAGATTGAGGGTCTGCATTAGTTTGAAGGGCTGCATTATTTTGAGGGGCTGCCTTAGTTTGAGGGGTTGGCTTAGTTTGTGGGGCTGCCTTAGATTGAGTGGCTGCACTAGTTTGAGAGTCTGCTTTAGTTTGAGGGGCTGCCTTACTTTGAGGGGTTGGCTGAGTTTGAGTGGCTGCCTTAGTTTGAGGGGCTGCCTTTGGTTGAGGCGCTCCCTTAGTTTGAGGGGCTGCCTTACTTTAAGGGGCTGCAATAGTTTGAGAGTCTGCCTTACTTTGAGGGGCTGCCTTAGTTTGAGTGGTTGGCTGAGTTTGAGGGGCTGCCTTTGATTGAGTGGCTGCATTAGTTTGAGAGCTTGCCTTTGATTGAGTGGCTGCATTAGTTTGAGGGGCTGCATTAGATTGAGGGTCTGCATTTGTTTGAGGAGCTGCATTATTTTGAGGGGCTGCCTTAGTTTGAGGGGCTGTCTTAGTTTGAGGGGTTGGCTTAGTTTGAGGGGCTGCCTTAGATTGAGTGGCTGCATTAGTTTGAGAGTCTGCCTTAGTTTGAGGGGATTCCTTAGTTTGAGGGGTTAGCTTAGTTAGAGGGGCTGCCTTAATTTGAGGGGCTGCATTAGTTTGAGGGGTTGCATTAGAATGAGGGGCTGCCTTCGACTGAGGGGCTGCATTAGTTTGAGAGTCTGCCTTAGTTTGAGGGGCTGCCTTACTTTGAGGGGTTGGCTGAGTTTGAGGGACTGCCTTTGATTTTGGGGCTGCATTAGTTTGAGAGTCTGCCTTTGATTGAGTGGCTGAATTAGTTTGAGGGGCTGCATTAGATTGAGGGTCTGCATTAGTTTGAGGGGCAGCATTAATTTGAGGGGCTGCCTTAGTTTGAGGGGTTGGCTTAGTTTGTGGGGCTGCCTTAGATTGAGTGGCTGCATTAGTTTGAGAGTCTGCTTTAGTTTGAGGGGATGCCTTCGTTAGAGGGGTTGGCTTAGTTAGAGGGGCTGCCTTAGTTTGAGGGGCTGCATTAGTTTGAGGGGTTGCATTAGAATGAGGGGCTGCCTTAGATTGAGGGGCTGCATTACTTTGAGGGGGTGCCTTAGTTTGAGAGGCTGCCTTACTTTGAGGGGCTGCCTTAGTTTGAGCGGCTCCCTTAAATTGAGAGGCTGCCTTTGTTTGAGCGGCTGCCTTAGTTTGACGGCTGCCTTAGTTTGAGAGTCTGCATTAGTTTGAGCGGCTGCCTTAGTTTGAGGGGCTGCCTTAGTTTGAGAGTCTGCCTTAGTTTGAGCGGCTGCCTTAATTTGAGGGTCTGCCTTACTTTTAGAGGCTGCATTAGTTTGAGGGGCTGCCTTAATTTGAGCGGCTGCATTAGTTTGAGGGGCTGCTTTTAGTTGAGGCGCTCCCTTAGTTTGAGGGTCTGCCTTAGTTTGAGAGTCTGCCTTAGTTTGAGCGGCTGCCTTAGTTTGAGGGTCTGCCTTACTTTTAGAGGCTGCCTTAGTTTGAGCGGCTGCGTTAGTTTGAGAGGCTGCCTGGGTTTGAGGGGCTACCTTCGTTTGTGCGGCTGCATTAGTTAGAGAGTCTGCCTTTGATTGAGTGGCTGCATTAGTTTGAGGGGCTGACTTAGTTTGAGGGGCTGACGTAGTTTGAGGGGCTGCATTTGTTTGATGGGCTGCCTTAGATTGAGGGCTGCATTAGTTTGAGGGGCTGCCTTAGTTTGAGGGGCTGCCTTAGTTTGAGGGGCTGCATTAGTTTGATGGGATGCTTTATTTTGAGCGGCTGCCTTAGTTGAGGGGCTGCCTTAGATTGAGGGGCTGCATTAGTTTGAGCGACTGACTTAGTTTGAGAGGCTGCCTTAGTTTGAGAGTCTGCCTTAGTTTGAGCGGCTGCCTTAGTTTGAGAGGCTGTCTTAGTTTGAGTGGCTGCCTTAATTTCAGCGGCTGCCTTAGTTTGAGAGTCTGCTTTAGTTTGAGGGGCTGCCTTAGTTTGTGGGGTTGGCTTAGTTTGAGGGGCTGCCTTTGATTGAGTGGCTGCATTAGTTTGAGAGACTGCCTTTGATTGAGTGGCTGCATTAGTTTGAGGGGCTGCATTGGTTGGAGTGGGGACATTAGTTTGAGGGGCTGCCTTAGATTGAGGGGCTGCATTAGTTTGAGGGGCTGCATTAGTTTGAGGGGCTGCCTTAGTTTGAGGGGCTGCCTTAGGTAGAGGTCTGCATTAATTTGAGGGGCTGCATTATTTTGAGGGGCAGCCTTCGTTTGAGAGGCTGCCTAAGTTTGAGGGGCTGCCTTCGTTTGAGAGACTGCCATAGTTTGAGGGGCTGCCTTAGTTTGAGCGGCTGCCTGTGTTTGAGGGGCTGCATTAGTTTGAGGGGCTGCTTTAGACTGAGGGGCTGCATTAGTTTGAGCGGCTGTCTCAGTTTGAGGGGCTGCCTTAGTTTGAGCGGCTGCCTGAGTTTGAGGGGCTGCCTTAGTTTGAGCGGCTGCCTTAGTTTGAGCGGCTGCCTTGGTTTGAGGGGCTGCATTACTTTGAGGGGCTGTCTTAGATTAAGGGGCTGCCTGAGATTGAGGGGCTGCATTAGTTTGAGATTCTGCCTTAGTTTGAGGGGAAGCCTTAGTTTGAGGGGTTGGCTTTGTTTGAGGGGCTGCCTTAGATTGAGTGGCTGCATTAGTTTGAGAGTCTGCCTTAGTATGAGGGGATGCCTTAGTTTGATGGGTTGGCTTAGTTAGAGGGGCTGCCTTAGTTTGAGGGGCTGCCTTTGGTTGAGGCGCTCCCTTAGTTTGAGGGGCTGCCTTACTTTAAGGGGCTGCATTAGTTTGAGAGTCTGCCTTATTTTGAGGGGCTGCCTTAGTTTGAGTGGTTGGCTGAGTTTGAGGGGCTGCCTTTGATTGAGTGGCTGCATTAGTTTGAGAGCTTGCCTTTGATTGAGGGGCTGCATTAGTTTGAGGGGCTGCATTAGATTGAGGGGCTGCATTTGTTTGAGGGGCTGCATTACTTTGAGGGGCTGCCTTAGTTTGAGGGGCTGTCTTAGTTTGAGGGGTTGGCTTAGTTTGAGGGGCTGCCTTAGATTGAGTGGCTGCATTAGTTTGAGAGTCTGCCTTAGTTTGAGGGGATTCCTTAGTTTGAGGGGTTGGCTTAGTTAGAGGGGCTGCCTTAGTTTGAGGGGCTGCATTAGTTTGAGGGGTTGCATTAGAATGAGGGGCTGCCTCAGATTGAGGGGCTGCATTAGTTTGAGAGTCTGCCTTAGTTTGAGGGGCTGCCTTAGTTTGAGGGGTTGGCTGAGTTTGAGGGGCTGCCTTTGATTGAGTGGCTGCATTAGTTTGAGAGTCTGCCTTTGATTGAGTGGCTGCATTAGTTTGAGGGGCTGCATTAGATTGAGGGTCTGCATTAGTTTGTGGGGCTGCATTATTTTGAGGGGCTGCCTTAGTTTGAGGGGCTGCCTTAGTTTGAGGGGTTGGCTTAGTTTGAGGGGCTGCCTTAGATTGAGTGGCTGCATTAGTTTGAGAGTCTGCCTTACTTTGAGGGAATGCCTTCGTTTGAGGGGTTGGCTTAGTTAGAGGGGCTGCCTTAGTTTGAGCGGCTGCCTTAGTTTGAGGTTCTGCCTTACTTTTAGAGGCTCCCTTAATTTGAGGGGCTGCATTAGTTTGAGGGGTTGCATTAGAATGAGGGGCTGCCTTAGATTGAGGGGCTGCATTACATTTGAGGGAGTGCCTTAGTTTGAGAGGCTGCCTTACTTTGAGGGGCTGACTTAGTTTGAGTGGCTGCGTTAATTTGAGAGGCTGTCTTAGTTTGAGCGGCTGCCTTAGTTTGAGCGGCTGCCTTAGTTTGAGCGGCTGCCTTAGTTTGAGAGTCTGCATTAGTTTGAGCGGCTGCCTTAGTTTGAGGTGCTGCCTTAGTTTGAGGGTCTGCCTTACTTTTAGAGGCTGCCTTAGTTTGAGGGTCTGCCTTACTTTTAGAGGCTGCCTTAGTTTGAGGGGCTGCCTTAATTTGAGCGGCTGCATTAGTTTGAGGGGCTGCTTTTAATGAGGCGCTCCCTTAGTTTCAGAGTCTGCCTTAGTTTGAGTGGCTGCCTTAGTTTGAGGGTCTGCCTTACTTTTCGAGGCTCCCTTAGTTTGAGGGTCTGCCTTACTTTGACACGCTGCCTTAGTTTGAGCGGCTGCATTAGTTTGAGAGGCTGCCTGGGTTTGAGGGGCTGCCTTCGTTTGAGCGGCTGCATTAGTTTGAGAGTCTGCCTTTGATTGAGTGGCTGCATTAGTTTGAGGGGCTGACTTAGTTTGAGGGGCTGACGTAGTTTGAGGGGCTGCATTTGTTTGATGGGCTGCCTTAGATTGAGGGCTGCATTAGTTTGAGGGGCTGCCTTAGTTTGAGGGGCTGCATTAGTTTGATGGGATGCTTTATTTTGAGCGGCTGCCTTAGTTGAGGGGCTCCATTAGTTTGAACGGCTGCCTTAGTTTGATGGGGCTGCCTTAGTTTGAGGGGCTGCCTTAGATTGAGCGTCTGACTTAGTTTGAGAGGCTGCCTTAGTTTGTGAGTCTGCCTTAGTTTGAGCGGCTGCCTTAGTTTGACAGGCTGCCTTTGTTTCAGCGGCTGCCTTAGTTTGAGAGGCTGCCTGAGTTTGAGGGGCTGCCTTAGTTTGAGGCGCTCCCTTAGTTTGTAGGGCTGCCTTACTTTCAGGGGCAGCGTCAGTTTGAGAGTCTGCCTTAGTTTGAGGGGCTGCCTTAGTTTGTGGGGTTGGCTTAGTTTGAGGGGCTGCCTTTGATTAAGTGGCTGCATTAGTTTGAGAGTCTGCCTTTGATTGAGTGGCTGCATTAGTTTGAGGGGCTGCCTTTGATTGAGGGGCTGCATTAGTTTGAGGGGCTGCATTGATTTGAGTGGGTACATTAGTTTGAGGGGCTGCCTTAGATTGAGGGGCTGCATTAGTTTGAGGGGCTGCATTTGTTTGAGGGGCTGCATTAGTTTGAGGGGCTGCCTTAGTTTGAGGGGCTGCCTTAGGTAGAGTTCTGCATTAGTTTGAGGGGCTGCATTAGTTTAAGGGGCAGCCTTAGTTTGAGAGGCTGCCTCAGTTTGAGGGGCTGCCTTCGTTTGAGAGTCTGCCATAGTTTGAGGGGCTGCCTTAATTTGAGCGGCTGCCTTAGTTAAAGGGGATGCATTAGTTTGAGCGACTTTCTTAGTTTGAGGGGCTGCCTTAGATTGAGAGGCTGCCTGAGTTTGAGGGGCTGCTTTAGACTGAGGGGCTGCCTTAGTTTGAGCGGCTGCCTTAGTTTGAGGGGCTGCCTTAATTTGATCGGCTGCCTTAGTTTGAGGGCCTGCATTAGTTTGAGGGGCTGTCTTAGATTGAGGGGCTGCATTAGTTTGAGAGGCTACCTTAGTTTGAGGGGATGCCTTAGTTTGAGGGGTTGGCTTTGTATGAGGGGCTGCCTGAGATTGAGTGGCTGCATTAGTTTGAGAGTCTGCCTTAATATGAGGGGATGCCTTAGTTTGATGGGTTGGCTTAGTTAGAGGGGCTGCCTTAGTTTGAGGGGCTGCCTTTGGTTGAGGCGCTCCCTTAGTTTGAGAGCCTGCCTTACTTTAAGGGGCTGCATTAGTTTGAGAGTCTGCCTTAGTGTGAGGGGCTGCCTTAGTTTGAGTGGTTGGCTGAGTTTGAGGGGCTGCCTTTCATTGAGTGGCTGCATTAGTTTGAGAGCTTGCCTTTGATTGAGTGGCTGCATTAGTTTGAGGGGCTGCATTAGATTGAGGGTCTGCATTTGTTTGAGGGGCTGCATTATTTTGAGGGGCTGCCTTAGTTTGAGGGGCTGTCTTAGTTTGAGGGGTTAGCTTAGTTTGAGGGGCTGCCTTAGATTGAGTGGCTGCATTAGTTTGAGAGTCTGCCTTAGTTTGAGAGTCTTCCTTAGTTTGAGGGGTTGGCTTAGTTTGAGGGGCTGCCTTAGTTTGAGGGGCTGCATTAGTTTGAGGGGTTGCATTAGAATGAGGGGCTGCCTTCGATTGAGGGGCTGCATTAGTTGGAGAGTCTGCCTTAGTTTGAGGGGCTGCCTTAGTTTGAGGGGTTGGCTGAGTTTGAGGGGCTGCCTTTGATTGAGGGGCAGCATTAGTTTGAGAGTCTGCCTTTGATTGAGTGGCTGCATTAGTTTGAGGGGCTGCATTAGATTGAGGGTCTGCATTAGTTTGAGGGGCTGAATTATTTTGAGGGGCTGCCTTACTTTGAGGGGTTGGCTTAGGTTGTGGGGCTGCCTCAGATTGAGTGGCTGCATTAGTTTGAGAGTCTGCTTTAGTTTGAGGGGATGCCTTAGTTTGAGGGGTTGGCTTAGTTAGTGGGGCTGCCTTAGATTGAGGGGCTGCATTACTTTGAGGGAGTGCCTTAGTTTGAGAGGCTGCCTTACTTTGAGTGGCTGCATTAGTTTGAGAGTCTGCCTTAATATGAGGGGATGCCTTAGATTGATGGGTTGTCTTAGTTAGAGGGGCTGCCTTAGTTTGAGGGGCTGCCTTTGGTTGAGGCGCTCCCTTAGTTTGAGGGGCTGCCTTACTTTAAGGGGCTGCATTAGTTTGAGAGTCTGCCTTAGTTTGAGGGGCTGCCTTAGTTTGAATGGTTGGCTGAGTTTGAGGGGCTGCCTTTGATTGAGTGGCTGCATTAGTTTGAGAGCTTGCCTTTGATTGAGTGGCTGCATTAGTTTCAGGGGCTGCATTAGATTGAGGGTCTGCATTTGTTTGAGGGGCTGCATTATTTTGAGGGGCTGCCTTAGTTTGAGGGGCTGTCTTAGTTTGAGGGGTTGGCTTAGTTTGAGGGGCTGCCTTAGATTGAGTGGCTGCATTAGTTTGAGAGTCTGCCTTAGTTTGAGGGGATTCCTTAGTTTGAGGGGTTGGCTTAGTTAGAGGGGCTTCCTTAGTTTGAGGGGCTGCATTAGTTTGAGGGGTTGCATTAGAATGAGGGGCTGCCATCGATTGAGGGGCTGCATTACTTTGAGAGTCTGCCTTAGTTTGAGGGGCTGCCTTACTTTGAGGGGTTGGCTGAGTTTGAGGGGCTGCCTGTGATTGAGGGGCTGCATTAGTTTGAGAGTCTGCCTTTGATTGAGTGGCTGCATTAGTTTGAGGGGCTGCATTAGATTGAGGGTCTGCATTAGTTTGAGGGGCTGCATTATTTTGAGGGGCTGCCTTAGTTTGAGGGGTTGGCTTAGTTAGTGGGGCTGCCTTAGATTGAGTGGCTGCATTAGTTTGAGAGTCTGCTTTAGTTTGAGGGGATGCCTTCGTTTGAGGGGTTGGCTTAGTTAGAGGGGCTGCCTTTGTTTGAGGGGCTGCATTACTTTGAGGGAGTGCCTTAGTTTGAGAGGCTGCCTTACTTTGAGGGGCTGCCTTAGTTTGTGCGGCTCCCTTAATTTGAGAGGCTGCCTTAGTTTGAGCGGCTGCCTTAGTTTGACGGCTGCCTTAGTTTGAGAGACTGCATTACTTTGAGCGGCTGCCTTAGTTTGAGGGGCTGCCTTAGTTTGAGAGTCTGCCTTAGTTTGAGCGGCTGCCTTAATTTGAGGGTCTGCCTTACTTTTAGAGGCTGCATTAGTTTGAGGGGCTGCCTTAATTTGAGCGGCTGCCTTAGTTTGAGGGTCTGCCTTAGTTTGAGAGTCTGCCTTAGTTTGAGCGGCTGCCTTTGTTTGAGGGTCTGCCTTACTTTTAGAGGCTGCCTTAGTTTGAGCGGCTGCGTTAGTTTGAGAGGCTGCCTGGGTTTGAGGGTCTGCCTTCGTTTGTGCGGCTGCATTAGTTAGAGAGTCTGCCTTTGATTGAGTGGCTGCATTAGTTTGAGGGGCTGACTTAGTTTGAGGGGCTGACGTAGTTTGAGGGGCTGCATTTGTTTGATGGGCTGCCTTAGATTGAGGGCTGCATTAGTTTGAGGGGCTGCATTAGTTTGAGGGGCTGCCTTAGTTTGAGGGGCTGCATTAGTTTGATGGGATGCTTTATTTTGAGCGGCTGCCTTAGTTGAGGGGCTGCCTTAGATTGAGGGGCTGCATTAGTTTGAGCGACTGACTTAGTTTGAGAGGCTGCCTTAGTTTGAGAGTCTGCCTTAGTTTGAGGGGCTGCCTTAGATTGAGGGGCTGCATTAGTTTGAGCGACTGACTTAGTTTGAGAGGCTGCCTTAGTTTGAGAGTCTTCCTTAGTTTGAGGGGTTGGCTTAGTTTGAGGGGCTGCCTTAGTTTGAGGGGCTGCATTAGTTTGAGGGGTTGCATTAGAATGAGGGGCTGCCTTCGATTGAGGGGCTGCATTAGTTGGAGAGTCTGCCTTAGTTTGAGGGGCTGCCTTAGTTTGAGGGGTTGGCTGAGTTTGAGGGGCTGCCTTTGATTGAGGGGCTGCATTAGTTTGAGAGTCTGCCTTTGATTGAGTGGCTGCATTAGTTTGAGGGGCTGCATTAGATTGAGGGTCTGCATTAGTTTGAGGGGCTGAATTATTTTGAGGGGCTGCCTTACTTTGAGGGGTTGGCTTAGGTTGTGGGGCTGCCTCAGATTGAGTGGCTGCATTAGTTTGAGAGTCTGCTTTAGTTTGAGGGGATGCCTTAGTTTGAGGGGTTGGCTTAGTTAGTGGGGCTGCCTTAGATTGAGGGGCTGCATTACTTTGAGGGAGTGCCTTAGTTTGAGAGGCTGCCTTACTTTGAGTGGCTGCATTAGTTTGAGAGTCTGCCTTAATATGAGGGGATGCCTTAGATTGATGGGTTGTCTTAGTTAGAGGGGCTGCCTTAGTTTGAGGGGCTGCCTTTGGTTGAGGCGCTCCCTTAGTTTGAGGGGCTGCCTTACTTTAAGGGGCTGCATTAGTTTGAGAGTCTGCCTTAGTTTGAGGGGCTGCCTTAGTTTGAATGGTTGGCTGAGTTTGAGGGGCTGCCTTTGATTGAGTGGCTGCATTAGTTTGAGAGCTTGCCTTTGATTGAGTGGCTGCATTAGTTTCAGGGGCTGCATTAGATTGAGGGTCTGCATTTGTTTGAGGGGCTGCATTATTTTGAGGGGCTGCCTTAGTTTGAGGGGCTGTCTTAGTTTGAGGGGTTGGCTTAGTTTGAGGGGCTGCCTTAGATTGAGTGGCTGCATTAGTTTGAGAGTCTGCCTTAGTTTGAGGGGATTCCTTAGTTTGAGGGGTTGGCTTAGTTAGAGGGGCTTCCTTAGTTTGAGGGGCTGCATTAGTTTGAGGGGTTGCATTAGAATGAGGGGCTGCCATCGATTGAGGGGCTGCATTACTTTGAGAGTCTGCCTTAGTTTGAGGGGCTGCCTTACTTTGAGGGGTTGGCTGAGTTTGAGGGGCTGCCTGTGATTGAGGGGCTGCATTAGTTTGAGAATCTGCCTTTGATTGAGTGGCTGCATTAGTTTGAGGGGCTGCATTAGATTGAGGGTCTGCATTAGTTTGAGGGGCTGCATTATTTTGAGGGGCTGCCTTAGTTTGAGGGGTTGGCTTAGTTAGTGGGGCTGCCTTAGATTGAGTGGCTGCATTAGTTTGAGAGTCTGCTTTAGTTTGAGGGGATGCCTTCGTTTGAGGGGTTGGCTTAGTTAGAGGGGCTGCCTTTGTTTGAGGGGCTGCATTACTTTGAGGGAGTGCCTTAGTTTGAGAGGCTGCCTTACTTTGAGGGGCTGCCTTAGTTTGTGCGGCTCCCTTAATTTGAGAGGCTGCCTTAGTTTGAGCGGCTGCCTTAGTTTGACGGCTGCATTAGTTTGAGAGACTGCATTACTTTGAGCGGCTGCCTTAGTTTGAGGGGCTGCCTTAGTTTGAGAGTCTGCCTTAGTTTGAGCGGCTGCCTTAATTTGAGGGTCTGCCTTACTTTTAGAGGCTGCATTAGTTTGAGGGGCTGCCTTAATTTGAGCGGCTGCCTTAGTTTGAGGGTCTGCCTTAGTTTGAGAGTCTGCCTTAGTTTGAGCGGCTGCCTTTGTTTGAGGGTCTGCCTTACTTTTAGAGGCTGCCTTAGTTTGAGCGGCTGCGTTAGTTTGAGAGGCTGCCTGGGTTTGAGGGTCTGCCTTCGTTTGTGCGGCTGCATTAGTTAGAGAGTCTGCCTTTGATTGAGTGGCTGCATTAGTTTGAGGGGCTGACTTAGTTTGAGGGGCTGACGTAGTTTGAGGGGCTGCATTTGTTTGATGGGCTGCCTTAGATTGAGGGCTGCATTAGTTTGAGGGGCTGCATTAGTTTGAGGGGCTGCCTTAGTTTGAGGGGCTGCATTAGTTTGATGGGATGCTTTATTTTGAGCGGCTGCCTTAGTTGAGGGGCTGCCTTAGATTGAGGGGCTGCATTAGTTTGAGCGACTGACTTAGTTTGAGAGGCTGCCTTAGTTTGAGAGTCTGCCTTAGTTTGAGCGGCTGCCTTAGTTTGAGGGGTTGCCTCAGTTTGAGAGTCTGCCTTAGTTTGAGCGGCTGCCTTAGTTTGAGAGTCTGCCTTAGTTTCAGCGGCTGCCTTAGTTTCAGCGGCTGCTTTAGTTTGAGAGGCTTCCTGAGTTTGAGGGGCTGCCTTAGTTTGAGCGGCTGCATTAGTTTGAGGGGCTGCCTTTGGTTGAGGCGCTCCCTTAATTTGCAGGGCTGTCTTACTTTCAGGGGCAGCGTCAGTTTGAGAGTCTGCCTTAGTTTGAGGGGCTGCCTTAGTTTGTGGGGTTGGCTTAGTTTGAGGGGCTGCCTTTGATTGAGTGGCTGCATTAGTTTGAGAGACTGCCTTTGATTGAGTGGCTGCATTAGTTTGAGGGGCTGCCTTTGATTGAGGGGCTGCATTAGTTTGAGGGGCTGCATTGGTTGGAGTGGGTACATTAGTTTGAGGGGCTGCCTTAGATTGAGGGCTGCATTAGTTTGAGGGGCTGCATTAGTTTGAGGGGCTGCCTTAGTTTGAGGGGCTGCCTTAGGTAGAGTTCTGCATTAGTTTGAGGGGCTGCATTATTTTGAGGGGCAGCCTTAGTTTGAGAGGATGCCTAAGTTTGAGGGGCTGTCTTCGTTTGAGAGACTGCCATAGTTTGAGGGGCTGCCTTAGTTTGAGAGGCTGCCTAAGTTTGAGGGGCTGCCTTCGTTTGAGAGACTGCCATAGTTTGAAGGGCTGCCTTAATTTGAGCGGCTGCCTTAGTTTGAGGGGCTGCATTAGTTTGAGCGACTGTCTTAGTTTGAGGGGCTGCCTTAGTTTGAGCGGCTGCCTTAGATTGAGAGGCTGCCTGAGTTTGAGGGGCTGCTTTAGACTGAGGGGCTGCCTTTGATTGAGTGGCTGCATTAGTTTGAGAGCTTGCCTTTGATTGAGTGGCTGCATTAGTTTGAGGGGCTGCATTAGATTGAGGGTCTGCATTTGTTTGAGGGGCTGCATTATTTTGAGGGGCTGCCTTAGTTTGAGGGGCTGCCTTAGATTGAGTGGCTGCATTAGTTTGAGGGTCTGCCTTAGTTTGAGTGGATTCCTTAGTTTGAGGGGCTGCCTTAGATTGAGTGGCTGCATTAGTTTAAGGGGTTGCATTAGAATGAGGGGCTGCCTTCGATTGAGGGGCTGCATTAGTTTGAGAGTCTGCCGTAGTTTGAGGGGCTGCCTTAGTTTGAGGGGTTGGCTGACTTTGAGGGGCTGCCTTTGATTGAGTGGCTGCATTAGTTTGAGGGTCTGCCTTAGTTTGAGGGGATTCCTTAGTTTGAGGGGTTGGCTTAGTGAGAGGGGCTGCCTTTGTATGAGGGGCTGCATTAGTTTGAGGGGTTGCATTAGAATGAGGGGCTGCCTTCGATTGAGGGGCTGCATTAGTTTGAGAGTCTGCCTTTGATTGAGTGGCTGCATTAGTTTGAGGGGCTGCATTAGATTGAGGGTCTGCATTAGTTTGAGGGGCTGCATTATTTTGAGGGGCTGCCTTAGTTTGAGGGGTTGGCTTAGTTAGTGGGGCTGCCTTAGATTGAGTGGCTGCATTAGTTTGAGAGTCTGCTTTAGTTTGAGGGGATGCCTTCGTTTGAGGGGTTGGCTTAGTTAGAGGGGCTGCCTTTGTTTGAGGGGCTGCATTACTTTGAGGGAGTGCCTTAGTTTGAGAGGCTGCCTTACTTTGAGGGGCTGCCTTAGTTTGTGCGGCTCCCTTAATTTGAGAGGCTGCCTTAGTTTGAGCGGCTGCCTTAGTTTGACGGCTGCCTTAGTTTGAGAGACTGCATTACTTTGAGCGGCTGCCTTAGTTTGAGGGGCTGCCTTAGTTTGAGAGTCTGCCTTAGTTTGAGCGGCTGCCTTAATTTGAGGGTCTGCCTTACTTTTAGAGGCTGCATTAGTTTGAGGGGCTGCCTTAATTTGAGCGGCTGCCTTAGTTTGAGGGTCTGCCTTAGTTTGAGAGTCTGCCTTAGTTTGAGCGGCTGCCTTTGTTTGAGGGTCTGCCTTACTTTTAGAGGCTGCCTTAGTTTGAGCGGCTGCGTTAGTTTGAGAGGCTGCCTGGGTTTGAGGGTCTGCCTTCGTTTGTGCGGCTGCATTAGTTAGAGAGTCTGCCTTTGATTGAGTGGCTGCATTAGTTTGAGGGGCTGACTTAGTTTGAGGGGCTGACGTAGTTTGAGGGGCTGCATTTGTTTGATGGGCTGCCTTAGATTGAGGGCTGCATTAGTTTGAGGGGCTGCATTAGTTTGAGGGGCTGCCTTAGTTTGAGGGGCTGCATTAGTTTGATGGGATGCTTTATTTTGAGCGGCTGCCTTAGTTGAGGGGCTGCCTTAGATTGAGGGGCTGCATTAGTTTGAGAGTCTGCTTTAGTTTGAGGGGCTGCCTTACTTTGAGGGGTTGGCTGAGTTTGAGTGGCTGCCTTAGTTTGAGGGGCTGCCTTTGGTTGAGGCGCTCCCTTAGTTTGAGGGGCTGCCTTACTTTAAGGGGCTGCAATAGTTTGAGAGTCTGCCTTACTTTGAGGGGCTGCCTTAGTTTGAGTGGTTGGCTGAGTTTGAGGGGCTGCCTTTGATTGAGTGGCTGCATTAGTTTGAGAGCTTGCCTTTGATTGAGTGGCTGCATTAGTTTGAGGGGCTGCATTAGATTGAGGGTCTGCATTTGTTTGAGGAGCTGCATTATTTTGAGGGGCTGCCTTAGTTTGAGGGGTTGGCTTAGTTTGTGGGGCTGCCTTAGATTGAGTGGCTGCATTAGTTTGAGAGTCTGCTTTAGTTTGAGGGGATGCCTTCGTTTGAGGGGTTGGCTTAGTTAGTGGGGCTGCCTTAGTTTGAGGGGCTGCATTAGTTTGAGGGGATGCATTAGAATGAGGGGCTGCCTTCGATTGAGGGGCTGCATTACTTTGAGGGAGTGCCTTAGTTTGAGGGGCTGGCTTAGTTTGAGGGGCTGCCTTTGATTGAGTGGCTGCATTAGTTTGAGAGTCTGCCTTAGTTTGAGGGGATTCCTTAGTTTGAGGGGTTGGCTTAGTTTGAGGGGCTGCATTAGTTTGAGGGGTTGCATTAGAATGAGGGGCTGCCTTCGATTGAGGGGCTGCATTAGTTTGAGAGTCTGCCTTAGTTTGAGGGGCTGCCTTAGTTTGAGGGGTTGGCTGAGTTTGAGGTGCTGCCTTTGGTTGAGGCGCTGCATTAGTTTGAGAGTCGGCCTTTGATTGAGTGGCTGCATTAGTTTGAGGGGCTGCATTAGATTGAGGGTCTGCATTAGTTTGAAGGGCTGCATTATTTTGAGGGGCTGCCTTAGTTTGAGGGGTTGGCTTAGTTTGTGGGGCTGCCTTAGATTGAGTGGCTGCACTAGTTTGAGAGTCTGCTTTAGTTTGAGGGGCTGCCTTACTTTGAGGGGTTGGCTGAGTTTGAGTGGCTGCCTTAGTTTGAGGGGCTGCCTTTGGTTGAGGCGCTCCCTTAGTTTGAGGGGCTGCCTTACTTTAAGGGGCTGCAATAGTTTGAGAGTCTGCCTTACTTTGAGGGGCTGCCTTAGTTTGAGTGGTTGGCTGAGTTTGAGGGGCTGCCTTTGATTGAGTGGCTGCATTAGTTTGAGAGCTTGCCTTTGATTGAGTGGCTGCATTAGTTTGAGGGGCTGCATTAGATTGAGGGTCTGCATTTGTTTGAGGAGCTGCATTATTTTGAGGGGCTGCCTTAGTTTGAGGGGCTGTCTTAGTTTGAGGGGTTGGCTTAGTTTGAGGGGCTGCCTTAGATTGAGTGGCTGCATTAGTTTGAGAGTCTGCCTTAGTTTGAGGGGATTCCTTAGTTTGAGGGGATTCCTTAGTTTGAGGGGTTAGCTTAGTTAGAGGGGCTGCCTTAATTTGAGGGGCTGCATTAGTTTGAGGGGTTGCATTAGAATGAGGGGCTGCCTTCGACTGAGGGGCTGCATTAGTTTGAGAGTCTGCCTTAGTTTGAGGGGCTGCCTTACTTTGAGGGGTTGGCTGAGTTTGAGGGACTGCCTTTGATTTTGGGGCTGCATTAGTTTGAGAGTCTGCCTTTGATTGAGTGGCTGAATTAGTTTGAGGGGCTGCATTAGATTGAGGGTCTGCATTAGTTTGAGGGGCAGCATTAATTTGAGGGGCTGCCTTAGTTTGAGGGGTTGGCTTAGTTTGTGGGGCTGCCTTAGATTGAGTGGCTGCATTAGTTTGAGAGTCTGCTTTAGTTTGAGGGGATGCCTTCGTTAGAGGGGTTGGCTTAGTTAGAGGGGCTGCCTTAGTTTGAGGGGCTGCATTAGTTTGAGGGGTTGCATTAGAATGAGGGGCTGCCTTAGATTGAGGGGCTGCATTACTTTGAGGGGGTGCCTTAGTTTGAGAGGCTGCCTTACTTTGAGGGGCTGCCTTAGTTTGAGCGGCTCCCTTAAATTGAGAGGCTGCCTTTGTTTGAGCGGCTGCCTTAGTTTGACGGCTGCCTTAGTTTGAGAGTCTGCATTAGTTTGAGCGGCTGCCTTAGTTTGAGGGGCTGCCTTAGTTTGAGAGTCTGCCTTAGTTTGAGCGGCTGCCTTAATTTGAGGGTCTGCCTTACTTTTAGAGGCTGCATTAGTTTGAGGGGCTGCCTTAATTTGAGCGGCTGCATTAGTTTGAGGGGCTGCTTTTAGTTGAGGCGCTCCCTTAGTTTGAGGGTCTGCCTTAGTTTGAGAGTCTGCCTTAGTTTGAGCGGCTGCCTTAGTTTGAGGGTCTGCCTTACTTTTAGAGGCTGCCTTAGTTTGAGCGGCTGCGTTAGTTTGAGAGGCTGCCTGGGTTTGAGGGGCTGCCTTCGTTTGTGCGGCTGCATTAGTTAGAGAGTCTGCCTTTGATTGAGTGGCTGCATTAGTTTGAGGGGCTGACTTAGTTTGAGGGGCTGACGTAGTTTGAGGGGCTGCATTTGTTTGATGGGCTGCCTTAGATTGAGGGCTGCATTAGTTTGAGGGGCTGCCTTAGTTTGAGGGGCTGCCTTAGTTTGAGGGGCTGCATTAGTTTGATGGGATGCTTTATTTTGAGCGGCTGCCTTAGTTGAGGGGCTGCCTTAGATTGAGGGGCTGCATTAGTTTGAGCGACTGACTTAGTTTGAGAGGCTGCCTTAGTTTGAGAGTCTGCCTTAGTTTGAGCGGCTGCCTTAGTTTGAGAGGCTGTCTTAGTTTGAGTGGCTGCCTTAATTTCAGCGGCTGCCTTAGTTTGAGAGTCTGCTTTAGTTTGAGGGGCTGCCTTAGTTTGTGGGGTTGGCTTAGTTTGAGGGGCTGCCTTTGATTGAGTGGCTGCATTAGTTTGAGAGACTGCCTTTGATTGAGTGGCTGCATTAGTTTGAGGGGCTGCATTGGTTGGAGTGGGGACATTAGTTTGAGGGGCTGCCTTAGATTGAGGGGCTGCATTAGTTTGAGGGGCTGCATTAGTTTGAGGGGCTGCCTTAGTTTGAGGGGCTGCCTTAGGTAGAGGTCTGCATTAATTTGAGGGGCTGCATTATTTTGAGGGGCAGCCTTCGTTTGAGAGGCTGCCTAAGTTTGAGGGGCTGCCTTCGTTTGAGAGACTGCCATAGTTTGAGGGGCTGCCTTAGTTTGAGCGGCTGCCTGTGTTTGAGGGGCTGCATTAGTTTGAGGGGCTGCTTTAGACTGAGGGGCTGCATTAGTTTGAGCGGCTGTCTCAGTTTGAGGGGCTGCCTTAGTTTGAGCGGCTGCCTGAGTTTGAGGGGCTGCCTTAGTTTGAGCGGCTGCCTTAGTTTGAGCGGCTGCCTTGGTTTGAGGGGCTGCATTACTTTGAGGGGCTGTCTTAGATTAAGGGGCTGCCTGAGATTGAGGGGCTGCATTAGTTTGAGATTCTGCCTTAGTTTGAGGGGAAGCCTTAGTTTGAGGGGTTGGCTTTGTTTGAGGGGCTGCCTTAGATTGAGTGGCTGCATTAGTTTGAGAGTCTGCCTTAGTATGAGGGGATGCCTTAGTTTGATGGGTTGGCTTAGTTAGAGGGGCTGCCTTAGTTTGAGGGGCTGCCTTTGGTTGAGGCGCTCCCTTAGTTTGAGGGGCTGCCTTACTTTAAGGGGCTGCATTAGTTTGAGAGTCTGCCTTATTTTGAGGGGCTGCCTTAGTTTGAGTGGTTGGCTGAGTTTGAGGGGCTGCCTTTGATTGAGTGGCTGCATTAGTTTGAGAGCTTGCCTTTGATTGAGGGGCTGCATTAGTTTGAGGGGCTGCATTAGATTGAGGGGCTGCATTTGTTTGAGGGGCTGCATTACTTTGAGGGGCTGCCTTAGTTTGAGGGGCTGTCTTAGTTTGAGGGGTTGGCTTAGTTTGAGGGGCTGCCTTAGATTGAGTGGCTGCATTAGTTTGAGAGTCTGCCTTAGTTTGAGGGGATTCCTTAGTTTGAGGGGTTGGCTTAGTTAGAGGGGCTGCCTTAGTTTGAGGGGCTGCATTAGTTTGAGGGGTTGCATTAGAATGAGGGGCTGCCTCAGATTGAGGGGCTGCATTAGTTTGAGAGTCTGCCTTAGTTTGAGGGGCTGCCTTAGTTTGAGGGGTTGGCTGAGTTTGAGGGGCTGCCTTTGATTGAGTGGCTGCATTAGTTTGAGAGTCTGCCTTTGATTGAGTGGCTGCATTAGTTTGAGGGGCTGCATTAGATTGAGGGTCTGCATTAGTTTGTGGGGCTGCATTATTTTGAGGGGCTGCCTTAGTTTGAGGGGCTGCCTTAGTTTGAGGGGTTGGCTTAGTTTGAGGGGCTGCCTTAGATTGAGTGGCTGCATTAGTTTGAGAGTCTGCCTTACTTTGAGGGAATGCCTTCGTTTGAGGGGTTGGCTTAGTTAGAGGGGCTGCCTTAGTTTGAGCGGCTGCCTTAGTTTGAGGTTCTGCCTTACTTTTAGAGGCTCCCTTAATTTGAGGGGCTGCATTAGTTTGAGGGGTTGCATTAGAATGAGGGGCTGCCTTAGATTGAGGGGCTGCATTACATTTGAGGGAGTGCCTTAGTTTGAGAGGCTGCCTTACTTTGAGGGGCTGACTTAGTTTGAGTGGCTGCGTTAATTTGAGAGGCTGTCTTAGTTTGAGCGGCTGCCTTAGTTTGAGCGGCTGCCTTAGTTTGAGCGGCTGCCTTAGTTTGAGAGTCTGCATTAGTTTGAGCGGCTGCCTTAGTTTGAGGTGCTGCCTTAGTTTGAGGGTCTGCCTTACTTTTAGAGGCTGCCTTAGTTTGAGGGTCTGCCTTACTTTTAGAGGCTGCCTTAGTTTGAGGGGCTGCCTTAATTTGAGCGGCTGCATTAGTTTGAGGGGCTGCTTTTAATGAGGCGCTCCCTTAGTTTCAGAGTCTGCCTTAGTTTGAGTGGCTGCCTTAGTTTGAGGGTCTGCCTTACTTTTCGAGGCTCCCTTAGTTTGAGGGTCTGCCTTACTTTGACACGCTGCCTTAGTTTGAGCGGCTGCATTAGTTTGAGAGGCTGCCTGGGTTTGAGGGGCTGCCTTCGTTTGAGCGGCTGCATTAGTTTGAGAGTCTGCCTTTGATTGAGTGGCTGCATTAGTTTGAGGGGCTGACTTAGTTTGAGGGGCTGACGTAGTTTGAGGGGCTGCATTTGTTTGATGGGCTGCCTTAGATTGAGGGCTGCATTAGTTTGAGGGGCTGCCTTAGTTTGAGGGGCTGCATTAGTTTGATGGGATGCTTTATTTTGAGCGGCTGCCTTAGTTGAGGGGCTCCATTAGTTTGAACGGCTGCCTTAGTTTGATGGGGCTGCCTTAGTTTGAGGGGCTGCCTTAGATTGAGCGTCTGACTTAGTTTGAGAGGCTGCCTTAGTTTGTGAGTCTGCCTTAGTTTGAGCGGCTGCCTTAGTTTGACAGGCTGCCTTTGTTTCAGCGGCTGCCTTAGTTTGAGAGGCTGCCTGAGTTTGAGGGGCTGCCTTAGTTTGAGGCGCTCCCTTAGTTTGTAGGGCTGCCTTACTTTCAGGGGCAGCGTCAGTTTGAGAGTCTGCCTTAGTTTGAGGGGCTGCCTTAGTTTGTGGGGTTGGCTTAGTTTGAGGGGCTGCCTTTG
Organism: Heterodontus francisci; assembly: GCF_036365525.1. Classification (NCBI taxonomy): domain Eukaryota; kingdom Metazoa; phylum Chordata; class Chondrichthyes; order Heterodontiformes; family Heterodontidae; genus Heterodontus; species Heterodontus francisci. The sequence continues at coordinate 1,813,355 of NW_027141375.1, forward strand.
ATTGAGTGGCTGCATTAGTTTGAGAGTCTGCCTTTGATTGAGTGGCTGCATTAGTTTGAGGGGCTGACTTTGATTGAGGGGCTGCATTAGTTTGAGGGGCTGCATTGATTTGAGTGGGTACATTAGTTTGAGGGGCTGCCTTAGATTGAGGGGCTGCATTAGTTAAGGGGCTGCATTTGTTTGAGGGGCTGCATTAGTTTGAGGGGCTGCCTTAGTTTGAGGGGCTGCCTTAGGTAGAGTTCTGCATTAGTTTGAGGGGCTGCATTAGTTTAAGGGGCAGCCTTAGTTTGAGAGGCTGCCTCAGTTTGAGGGGCTGCCTTCGTTTGAGAGTCTGCCATAGTTTGAGGGGCTGCCTTAATTTGAGCGGCTGCCTTAGTTAAAGGGGATGCATTAGTTTGAGCGACTTTCTTAGTTTGAGGGGCTGCCTTAGATTGAGAGGCTGCCTGAGTTTGAGGGGCTGCTTTAGACTGAGGGGCTGCCTTAGTTTGAGCGGCTGCCTTAGTTTGAGGGGCTGCCTTAATTTGATCGGCTGCCTTAGTTTGAGGGCCTGCATTAGTTTGAGGGGCTGTCTTAGATTGAGGGGCTGCATTAGTTTGAGAGGCTACCTTAGTTTGAGGGGATGCCTTAGTTTGAGGGGTTGGCTTTGTATGAGGGGCTGCCTGAGATTGAGTGGCTGCATTAGTTTGAGAGTCTGCCTTAATATGAGGGGATGCCTTAGTTTGATGGGTTGGCTTAGTTAGAGGGGCTGCCTTAGTTTGAGGGGCTGCCTTTGGTTGAGGCGCTCCCTTAGTTTGAGAGCCTGCCTTACTTTAAGGGGCTGCATTAGTTTGAGAGTCTGCCTTAGTGTGAGGGGCTGCCTTAGTTTGAGTGGTTGGCTGAGTTTGAGGGGCTGCCTTTCATTGAGTGGCTGCATTAGTTTGAGAGCTTGCCTTTGATTGAGTGGCTGCATTAGTTTGAGGGGCTGCATTAGATTGAGGGTCTGCATTTGTTTGAGGGGCTGCATTATTTTGAGGGGCTGCCTTAGTTTGAGGGGCTGTCTTAGTTTGAGGGGTTGGCTTAGTTTGAGGGGCTGCCTTAGATTGAGTGGCTGCATTAGTTTGAGAGTCTGCCTTAGTTTGAGAGTCTTCCTTAGTTTGAGGGGTTGGCTTAGTTTGAGGGGCTGCCTTAGTTTGAGGGGCTGCATTAGTTTGAGGGGTTGCATTAGAATGAGGGGCTGCCTTCGATTGAGGGGCTGCATTAGTTGGAGAGTCTGCCTTAGTTTGAGGGGCTGCCTTAGTTTGAGGGGTTGGCTGAGTTTGAGGGGCTGCCTTTGATTGAGGGGCTGCATTAGTTTGAGAGTCTGCCTTTGATTGAGTGGCTGCATTAGTTTGAGGGGCTGCATTAGATTGAGGGTCTGCATTAGTTTGAGGGGCTGAATTATTTTGAGGGGCTGCCTTACTTTGAGGGGTTGGCTTAGGTTGTGGGGCTGCCTCAGATTGAGTGGCTGCATTAGTTTGAGAGTCTGCTTTAGTTTGAGGGGATGCCTTAGTTTGAGGGGTTGGCTTAGTTAGTGGGGCTGCCTTAGATTGAGGGGCTGCATTACTTTGAGGGAGTGCCTTAGTTTGAGAGGCTGCCTTACTTTGAGTGGCTGCATTAGTTTGAGAGTCTGCCTTAATATGAGGGGATGCCTTAGATTGATGGGTTGTCTTAGTTAGAGGGGCTGCCTTAGTTTGAGGGGCTGCCTTTGGTTGAGGCGCTCCCTTAGTTTGAGGGGCTGCCTTACTTTAAGGGGCTGCATTAGTTTGAGAGTCTGCCTTAGTTTGAGGGGCTGCCTTAGTTTGAATGGTTGGCTGAGTTTGAGGGGCTGCCTTTGATTGAGTGGCTGCATTAGTTTGAGAGCTTGCCTTTGATTGAGTGGCTGCATTAGTTTCAGGGGCTGCATTAGATTGAGGGTCTGCATTTGTTTGAGGGGCTGCATTATTTTGAGGGGCTGCCTTAGTTTGAGGGGCTGTCTTAGTTTGAGGGGTTGGCTTAGTTTGAGGGGCTGCCTTAGATTGAGTGGCTGCATTAGTTTGAGAGTCTGCCTTAGTTTGAGGGGATTCCTTAGTTTGAGGGGTTGGCTTAGTTAGAGGGGCTTCCTTAGTTTGAGGGGCTGCATTAGTTTGAGGGGTTGCATTAGAATGAGGGGCTGCCATCGATTGAGGGGCTGCATTACTTTGAGAGTCTGCCTTAGTTTGAGGGGCTGCCTTACTTTGAGGGGTTGGCTGAGTTTGAGGGGCTGCCTGTGATTGAGGGGCTGCATTAGTTTGAGAGTCTGCCTTTGATTGAGTGGCTGCATTAGTTTGAGGGGCTGCATTAGATTGAGGGTCTGCATTAGTTTGAGGGGCTGCATTATTTTGAGGGGCTGCCTTAGTTTGAGGGGTTGGCTTAGTTAGTGGGGCTGCCTTAGATTGAGTGGCTGCATTAGTTTGAGAGTCTGCTTTAGTTTGAGGGGATGCCTTCGTTTGAGGGGTTGGCTTAGTTAGAGGGGCTGCCTTTGTTTGAGGGGCTGCATTACTTTGAGGGAGTGCCTTAGTTTGAGAGGCTGCCTTACTTTGAGGGGCTGCCTTAGTTTGTGCGGCTCCCTTAATTTGAGAGGCTGCCTTAGTTTGAGCGGCTGCCTTAGTTTGACGGCTGCCTTAGTTTGAGAGACTGCATTACTTTGAGCGGCTGCCTTAGTTTGAGGGGCTGCCTTAGTTTGAGAGTCTGCCTTAGTTTGAGCGGCTGCCTTAATTTGAGGGTCTGCCTTACTTTTAGAGGCTGCATTAGTTTGAGGGGCTGCCTTAATTTGAGCGGCTGCCTTAGTTTGAGGGTCTGCCTTAGTTTGAGAGTCTGCCTTAGTTTGAGCGGCTGCCTTTGTTTGAGGGTCTGCCTTACTTTTAGAGGCTGCCTTAGTTTGAGCGGCTGCGTTAGTTTGAGAGGCTGCCTGGGTTTGAGGGTCTGCCTTCGTTTGTGCGGCTGCATTAGTTAGAGAGTCTGCCTTTGATTGAGTGGCTGCATTAGTTTGAGGGGCTGACTTAGTTTGAGGGGCTGACGTAGTTTGAGGGGCTGCATTTGTTTGATGGGCTGCCTTAGATTGAGGGCTGCATTAGTTTGAGGGGCTGCATTAGTTTGAGGGGCTGCCTTAGTTTGAGGGGCTGCATTAGTTTGATGGGATGCTTTATTTTGAGCGGCTGCCTTAGTTGAGGGGCTGCCTTAGATTGAGGGGCTGCATTAGTTTGAGCGACTGACTTAGTTTGAGAGGCTGCCTTAGTTTGAGAGTCTGCCTTAGTTTGAGGGGCTGCCTTAGATTGAGGGGCTGCATTAGTTTGAGCGACTGACTTAGTTTGAGAGGCTGCCTTAGTTTGAGAGTCTTCCTTAGTTTGAGGGGTTGGCTTAGTTTGAGGGGCTGCCTTAGTTTGAGGGGCTGCATTAGTTTGAGGGGTTGCATTAGAATGAGGGGCTGCCTTCGATTGAGGGGCTGCATTAGTTGGAGAGTCTGCCTTAGTTTGAGGGGCTGCCTTAGTTTGAGGGGTTGGCTGAGTTTGAGGGGCTGCCTTTGATTGAGGGGCTGCATTAGTTTGAGAGTCTGCCTTTGATTGAGTGGCTGCATTAGTTTGAGGGGCTGCATTAGATTGAGGGTCTGCATTAGTTTGAGGGGCTGAATTATTTTGAGGGGCTGCCTTACTTTGAGGGGTTGGCTTAGGTTGTGGGGCTGCCTCAGATTGAGTGGCTGCATTAGTTTGAGAGTCTGCTTTAGTTTGAGGGGATGCCTTAGTTTGAGGGGTTGGCTTAGTTAGTGGGGCTGCCTTAGATTGAGGGGCTGCATTACTTTGAGGGAGTGCCTTAGTTTGAGAGGCTGCCTTACTTTGAGTGGCTGCATTAGTTTGAGAGTCTGCCTTAATATGAGGGGATGCCTTAGATTGATGGGTTGTCTTAGTTAGAGGGGCTGCCTTAGTTTGAGGGGCTGCCTTTGGTTGAGGCGCTCCCTTAGTTTGAGGGGCTGCCTTACTTTAAGGGGCTGCATTAGTTTGAGAGTCTGCCTTAGTTTGAGGGGCTGCCTTAGTTTGAATGGTTGGCTGAGTTTGAGGGGCTGCCTTTGATTGAGTGGCTGCATTAGTTTGAGAGCTTGCCTTTGATTGAGTGGCTGCATTAGTTTCAGGGGCTGCATTAGATTGAGGGTCTGCATTTGTTTGAGGGGCTGCATTATTTTGAGGGGCTGCCTTAGTTTGAGGGGCTGTCTTAGTTTGAGGGGTTGGCTTAGTTTGAGGGGCTGCCTTAGATTGAGTGGCTGCATTAGTTTGAGAGTCTGCCTTAGTTTGAGGGGATTCCTTAGTTTGAGGGGTTGGCTTAGTTAGAGGGGCTTCCTTAGTTTGAGGGGCTGCATTAGTTTGAGGGGTTGCATTAGAATGAGGGGCTGCCATCGATTGAGGGGCTGCATTACTTTGAGAGTCTGCCTTAGTTTGAGGGGCTGCCTTACTTTGAGGGGTTGGCTGAGTTTGAGGGGCTGCCTGTGATTGAGGGGCTGCATTAGTTTGAGAATCTGCCTTTGATTGAGTGGCTGCATTAGTTTGAGGGGCTGCATTAGATTGAGGGTCTGCATTAGTTTGAGGGGCTGCATTATTTTGAGGGGCTGCCTTAGTTTGAGGGGTTGGCTTAGTTCGTGGGGCTGCCTTAGATTGAGTGGCTGCATTAGTTTGAGAGTCTGCTTTAGTTTGAGGGGATGCCTTCGTTTGAGGGGTTGGCTTAGTTAGAGGGGCTGCCTTTGTTTGAGGGGCTGCATTACTTTGAGGGAGTGCCTTAGTTTGAGAGGCTGCCTTACTTTGAGGGGCTGCCTTAGTTTGTGCGGCTCCCTTAATTTGAGAGGCTGCCTTAGTTTGAGCGGCTGCCTTAGTTTGACGGCTGCATTAGTTTGAGAGACTGCATTACTTTGAGCGGCTGCCTTAGTTTGAGGGGCTGCCTTAGTTTGAGAGTCTGCCTTAGTTTGAGCGGCTGCCTTAATTTGAGGGTCTGCCTTACTTTTAGAGGCTGCATTAGTTTGAGGGGCTGCCTTAATTTGAGCGGCTGCCTTAGTTTGAGGGTCTGCCTTAGTTTGAGAGTCTGCCTTAGTTTGAGCGGCTGCCTTTGTTTGAGGGTCTGCCTTACTTTTAGAGGCTGCCTTAGTTTGAGCGGCTGCGTTAGTTTGAGAGGCTGCCTGGGTTTGAGGGTCTGCCTTCGTTTGTGCGGCTGCATTAGTTAGAGAGTCTGCCTTTGATTGAGTGGCTGCATTAGTTTGAGGGGCTGACTTAGTTTGAGGGGCTGACGTAGTTTGAGGGGCTGCATTTGTTTGATGGGCTGCCTTAGATTGAGGGCTGCATTAGTTTGAGGGGCTGCATTAGTTTGAGGGGCTGCCTTAGTTTGAGGGGCTGCATTAGTTTGATGGGATGCTTTATTTTGAGCGGCTGCCTTAGTTGAGGGGCTGCCTTAGATTGAGGGGCTGCATTAGTTTGAGCGACTGACTTAGTTTGAGAGGCTGCCTTAGTTTGAGAGTCTGCCTTAGTTTGAGCGGCTGCCTTAGTTTGAGGGGTTGCCTCAGTTTGAGAGTCTGCCTTAGTTTGAGCGGCTGCCTTAGTTTGAGAGTCTGCCTTAGTTTCAGCGGCTGCCTTAGTTTCAGCGGCTGCTTTAGTTTGAGAGGCTTCCTGAGTTTGAGGGGCTGCCTTAGTTTGAGCGGCTGCATTAGTTTGAGGGGCTGCCTTTGGTTGAGGCGCTCCCTTAATTTGCAGGGCTGTCTTACTTTCAGGGGCAGCGTCAGTTTGAGAGTCTGCCTTAGTTTGAGGGGCTGCCTTAGTTTGTGGGGTTGGCTTAGTTTGAGGGGCTGCCTTTGATTGAGTGGCTGCATTAGTTTGAGAGACTGCCTTTGATTGAGTGGCTGCATTAGTTTGAGGGGCTGCCTTTGATTGAGGGGCTGCATTAGTTTGAGGGGCTGCATTGGTTGGAGTGGGTACATTAGTTTGAGGGGCTGCCTTAGATTGAGGGCTGCATTAGTTTGAGGGGCTGCATTAGTTTGAGGGGCTGCCTTAGTTTGAGGGGCTGCCTTAGGTAGAGTTCTGCATTAGTTTGAGGGGCTGCATTATTTTGAGGGGCAGCCTTAGTTTGAGAGGATGCCTAAGTTTGAGGGGCTGTCTTCGTTTGAGAGACTGCCATAGTTTGAGGGGCTGCCTTAGTTTGAGAGGCTGCCTAAGTTTGAGGGGCTGCCTTCGTTTGAGAGACTGCCATAGTTTGAAGGGCTGCCTTAATTTGAGCGGCTGCCTTAGTTTGAGGGGCTGCATTAGTTTGAGCGACTGTCTTAGTTTGAGGGGCTGCCTTAGTTTGAGCGGCTGCCTTAGATTGAGAGGCTGCCTGAGTTTGAGGGGCTGCTTTAGACTGAGGGGCTGCCTTTGATTGAGTGGCTGCATTAGTTTGAGAGCTTGCCTTTGATTGAGTGGCTGCATTAGTTTGAGGGGCTGCATTAGATTGAGGGTCTGCATTTGTTTGAGGGGCTGCATTATTTTGAGGGGCTGCCTTAGTTTGAGGGGCTGCCTTAGATTGAGTGGCTGCATTAGTTTGAGGGTCTGCCTTAGTTTGAGTGGATTCCTTAGTTTGAGGGGCTGCCTTAGATTGAGTGGCTGCATTAGTTTAAGGGGTTGCATTAGAATGAGGGGCTGCCTTCGATTGAGGGGCTGCATTAGTTTGAGAGTCTGCCGTAGTTTGAGGGGCTGCCTTAGTTTGAGGGGTTGGCTGACTTTGAGGGGCTGCCTTTGATTGAGTGGCTGCATTAGTTTGAGGGTCTGCCTTAGTTTGAGGGGATTCCTTAGTTTGAGGGGTTGGCTTAGTGAGAGGGGCTGCCTTTGTATGAGGGGCTGCATTAGTTTGAGGGGTTGCATTAGAATGAGGGGCTGCCTTCGATTGAGGGGCTGCATTAGTTTGAGAGTCTGCCTTTGATTGAGTGGCTGCATTAGTTTGAGGGGCTGCATTAGATTGAGGGTCTGCATTAGTTTGAGGGGCTGCATTATTTTGAGGGGCTGCCTTAGTTTGAGGGGTTGGCTTAGTTAGTGGGGCTGCCTTAGATTGAGTGGCTGCATTAGTTTGAGAGTCTGCTTTAGTTTGAGGGGATGCCTTCGTTTGAGGGGTTGGCTTAGTTAGAGGGGCTGCCTTTGTTTGAGGGGCTGCATTACTTTGAGGGAGTGCCTTAGTTTGAGAGGCTGCCTTACTTTGAGGGGCTGCCTTAGTTTGTGCGGCTCCCTTAATTTGAGAGGCTGCCTTAGTTTGAGCGGCTGCCTTAGTTTGACGGCTGCCTTAGTTTGAGAGACTGCATTACTTTGAGCGGCTGCCTTAGTTTGAGGGGCTGCCTTAGTTTGAGAGTCTGCCTTAGTTTGAGCGGCTGCCTTAATTTGAGGGTCTGCCTTACTTTTAGAGGCTGCATTAGTTTGAGGGGCTGCCTTAATTTGAGCGGCTGCCTTAGTTTGAGGGTCTGCCTTAGTTTGAGAGTCTGCCTTAGTTTGAGCGGCTGCCTTTGTTTGAGGGTCTGCCTTACTTTTAGAGGCTGCCTTAGTTTGAGCGGCTGCGTTAGTTTGAGAGGCTGCCTGGGTTTGAGGGTCTGCCTTCGTTTGTGCGGCTGCATTAGTTAGAGAGTCTGCCTTTGATTGAGTGGCTGCATTAGTTTGAGGGGCTGACTTAGTTTGAGGGGCTGACGTAGTTTGAGGGGCTGCATTTGTTTGATGGGCTGCCTTAGATTGAGGGCTGCATTAGTTTGAGGGGCTGCATTAGTTTGAGGGGCTGCCTTAGTTTGAGGGGCTGCATTAGTTTGATGGGATGCTTTATTTTGAGCGGCTGCCTTAGTGGAGGGGCTGCCTTAGATTGAGGGGCTGCATTAGTTTGAGCGACTGACTTAGTTTGAGAGGCTGCCTTAGTTTGAGAGTCTGCCTTAGTTTGAGCGGCTGCCTTAGTTTGAGGGGTTGCCTCAGTTTGAGAGTCTGCCTTAGTTTGAGCGGCTGCCTTAGTTTGAGAGTCTGCCTTAGTTTCAGCGGCTGCCTTAGTTTCAGCGGCTGCTTTAGTTTGAGAGGCTTCCTGAGTTTGAGGGGCTGCCTTAGTTTGAGCGGCTGCATTAGTTTGAGGGGCTGCCTTTGGTTGAGGCGCTCCCTTAATTTGCAGGGCTGTCTTACTTTCAGGGGCAGCGTCAGTTTGAGAGTCTGCCTTAGTTTGAGGGGCTGCCTTAGTTTGTGGGGTTGGCTTTGTTTGAGGGGCTGCCTTTGATTGAGTGGCTGCATTAGTTTGAGAGACTGCCTTTGATTGAGTGGCTGCATTAGTTTGAGGGGCTGCCTTTGATTGAGGGGCTGCATTAGTTTGAGGGGCTGCATTGGTTGGAGTGGGTACATTAGTTTGAGGGGCTGCCTTAGATTGAGGGCTGCATTAGTTTGAGGGGCTGCATTAGTTTGAGGGGCTGCCTTAGTTTGAGGGGCTGCCTTAGGTAGAGTTCTGCATTAGTTTGAGGGGCTGCATTATTTTGAGGGGCAGCCTTAGTTTGAGAGGATGCCTAAGTTTGAGGGGCTGTCTTCGTTTGAGAGACTGCCATAGTTTGAGGGGCTGCCTTAGTTTGAGAGGCTGCCTAAGTTTGAGGGGCTGCCTTCGTTTGAGAGACTGCCATAGTTTGAAGGGCTGCCTTAATTTGAGCGGCTGCCTTAGTTTGAGGGGCTGCATTAGTTTGAGCGACTGTCTTAGTTTGAGGGGCTGCCTTAGTTTGAGCGGCTGCCTTAGATTGAGAGGCTGCCTGAGTTTGAGGGGCTGCTTTAGACTGAGGGGCTGCCTTTGATTGAGTGGCTGCATTAGTTTGAGAGCTTGCCTTTGATTGAGTGGCTGCATTAGTTTGAGGGGCTGCATTAGATTGAGGGTCTGCATTTGTTTGAGGGGCTGCATTATTTTGAGGGGCTGCCTTAGTTTGAGGGGCTGCCTTAGATTGAGTGGCTGCATTAGTTTGAGGGTCTGCCTTAGTTTGAGTGGATTCCTTAGTTTGAGGGGCTGCCTTAGATTGAGTGGCTGCATTAGTTTAAGGGGTTGCATTAGAATGAGGGGCTGCCTTCGATTGAGGGGCTGCATTAGTTTGAGAGTCTGCCGTAGTTTGAGGGGCTGCCTTAGTTTGAGGGGTTGGCTGACTTTGAGGGGCTGCCTTTGATTGAGTGGCTGCATTAGTTTGAGGGTCTGCCTTAGTTTGAGGGGATTCCTTAGTTTGAGGGGTTGGCTTAGTGAGAGGGGCTGCCTTTGTATGAGGGGCTGCATTAGTTTGAGGGGTTGCATTAGAATGAGGGGCTGCCTTCGATTGAGGGGCTGCATTAGTTTGAGAGTCTGCCTTAGTTTGAGGGGTGCCTTAGTTTGAGGGGTTGGCTGAGTTTGAGGGGCTGCCTTTGATTGAGTGGCTGCATTAGTTTGAGAGTCTGCCTTTGATTGAGTGGCTGCATTAGTTTGAGGGGCTGCATTAGATTGAGGGTCTGCATTAGTTTGAGGGGCTGCATTATTTTGAGGGGCTGCCTTAGTTTGAGGGGTTGGCTTAATTTGAGGGGCTGCCTTAGATTGAGTGGCTGCATTAGTTTGAGAGTCTGCCTTAGTTTGAGGGGATGCCTTCGTTTGAGGGGTTGGCTCAGTTAGAGGGGTGCCTTAGTTTGAGGGGCTGCCTCAGTTTGAGAGTCTGCCTTAGTTTGAGCGGCTGCCTTTGTTTGAGGGTCTGCCTTACTTTTAGAGGCTGCCTTAGTTTGAGCGGCTGCGTTAGTTTGAGAGGCTGCCTGGGTTTGAGGGTCTGCCTTCGTTTGTGCGGCTGCATTAGTTAGAGAGTCTGCCTTTGATTGAGTGGCTGCATTAGTTTGAGGGGCTGACTTAGTTTGAGGGGCTGACGTAGTTTGAGGGGCTGCATTTGTTTGATGGGCTGCCTTAGATTGAGGGCTGCATTAGTTTGAGGGGCTGCATTAGTTTGAGGGGCTGCCTTAGTTTGAGGGGCTGCATTAGTTTGATGGGATGCTTTATTTTGAGCGGCTGCCTTAGTTGAGGGGCTGCCTTAGATTGAGGGGCTGCATTAGTTTGAGCGACTGACTTAGTTTGAGAGGCTGCCTTAGTTTGAGAGTCTGCCTTAGTTTGAGCGGCTGCCTTAGTTTGAGGGGTTGCCTCAGTTTGAGAGTCTGCCTTAGTTTGAGCGGCTGCCTTAGTTTGAGAGTCTGCCTTAGTTTCAGCGGCTGCCTTAGTTTCAGCGGCTGCTTTAGTTTGAGAGGCTTCCTGAGTTTGAGGGGCTGCCTTAGTTTGAGCGGCTGCATTAGTTTGAGGGGCTGCCTTTGGTTGAGGCGCTCCCTTAATTTGCAGGGCTGTCTTACTTTCAGGGGCAGCGTCAGTTTGAGAGTCTGCCTTAGTTTGAGGGGCTGCCTTAGTTTGTGGGGTTGGCTTAGTTTGAGGGGCTGCCTTTGATTGAGTGGCTGCATTAGTTTGAGAGACTGCCTTTGATTGAGTGGCTGCATTAGTTTGAGGGGCTGCCTTTGATTGAGGGGCTGCATTAGTTTGAGGGGCTGCATTGGTTGGAGTGGGTACATTAGTTTGAGGGGCTGCCTTAGATTGAGGGGCTGCATTAGTCTGAGGGGCTGCATTAGTTTGAGGGGCTGCCTTAGTTTGAGGGGTTGCCTTAGGTAGAGTTCTGCATTAGTTTGAGGGGCTGCATTATTTTGAGGGGCAGCCTTAGTTTGAGAGGATGCCTAAGTTTGAGGGGCTGTCTTCGTTTGAGAGACTGCCATAGTTTGAGGGGCTGCCTTAGTTTGAGAGGCTGCCTAAGTTTGAGGGGCTGCCTTCGTTTGAGAGACTGCCATAGTTTGAAGGGCTGCCTTAATTTGAGCGGCTGCCTTAGTTTGAGGGGCTGCATTAGTTTGAGCGACTGTCTTAGTTTGAGGGGCTGCCTTAGTTTGAGCGGCTGCCTTAGATTGAGAGGCTGCCTGAGTTTGAGGGGCTGCTTTAGACTGAGGGGCTGCCTTTGATTGAGTGGCTGCATTAGTTTGAGAGCTTGCCTTTGATTGAGTGGCTGCATTAGTTTGAGGGGCTGCATTAGATTGAGGGTCTGCATTTGTTTGAGGGGCTGCATTATTTTGAGGGGCTGCCTTAGTTTGAGGGGCTGCCTTAGATTGAGTGGCTGCATTAGTTTGAGGGTCTGCCTTAGTTTGAGTGGATTCCTTAGTTTGAGGGGCTGCCTTAGATTGAGTGGCTGCATTAGTTTAAGGGGTTGCATTAGAATGAGGGGCTGCCTTCGATTGAGGGGCTGCATTAGTTTGAGAGTCTGCCGTAGTTTGAGGGGCTGCCTTAGTTTGAGGGGTTGGCTGACTTTGAGGGGCTGCCTTTGATTGAGTGGCTGCATTAGTTTGAGGGTCTGCCTTAGTTTGAGGGGATTCCTTAGTTTGAGGGGTTGGCTTAGTGAGAGGGGCTGCCTTTGTATGAGGGGCTGCATTAGTTTGAGGGGTTGCATTAGAATGAGGGGCTGCCTTCGATTGAGGGGCTGCATTAGTTTGAGAGTCTGCCTTAGTTTGAGGGGTGCCTTAGTTTGAGGGGTTGGCTGAGTTTGAGGGGCTGCCTTTGATTGAGTGGCTGCATTAGTTTGAGAGTCTGCCTTTGATTGAGTGGCTGCATTAGTTTGAGGGGCTGCATTAGATTGAGGGTCTGCATTAGTTTGAGGGGCTGCATTATTTTGAGGGGCTGCCTTAGTTTGAGGGGTTGGCTTAATTTGAGGGGCTGCCTTAGATTGAGTGGCTGCATTAGTTTGAGAGTCTGCCTTAGTTTGAGGGGATGCCTTCGTTTGAGGGGTTGGCTCAGTTAGAGGGGTGCCTTAGTTTGAGGGGCTGCCTCAGTTTGAGGGGCTGCATTAGTTTGAGGGGTTGCATTAGAATGAGGGGCTGCCTTAGATTGAGGGGCTGCATTACTTTGAGGGAGTGCCTTAGTTTGAGAGGCTGCCTTAATTTGAGGGTCTGCCTTAGTTTGAGAATCTGCATTAGTTTGAGCGGCTGCCTTAGTTTGAGGGGCTGCCTCAGTTTGAGAGTCTGCCTTAGTTTGAGCGGCTGCCTTAGTTTGAGGGTCTGCCTTACTTTTAGAGGCTGCATTAGTTTGAGGGGCTGCCTTAATTTGAGCGGCTGCATTATTTTGAGGGGCTGCTTTTAGTTGAGGCGCTCCCTTAGTTTGAGGGTCTGCCTTAGTTTGAGAGTCTGCCTTATTTTGAGCGGTTGCCTTAGTTTGAGGGTCTGCCTTACTTTTAGAGGCTGCCTTAGCTTGAGGGGCTGCCTTAATTTGACCGGCTGCATTAGTTTGAGGGGCTGCCTTTGGTTGAGGCGCTCCCTTAGTTTGAGGGTCTGCCTTACTTTGACAGGCTGCCTTATTTTGAGCGGCTGCGTTAGTTTGAGAGGCTGCCTGGGTTTGAGGGGCTGCCTTACTTTGAGCGGCTGCATTAGTTTGAGAGTCTGCCTTTGATTGAGTGGCTGCATTAGTTTGAGGGGCTGCATTAGTTTGAGGGGCTGCATTAGTTTGAGGGGGTGCATTAGTTTGAGGGGCTGCCTTTGATTGAGGGGCTGCATTAGTTTGAGGGGCTGCATTAGTTTGAGTGGCTACATTAGTTTGAGGGGCTGCCTTAGATTGTGGGGCTGCATTAGTTTGAGGGGCTGCATTAGTTTGAGGGGCTGCATTAGTTTGAGGGGCTGCCTTAGATAGAGTTCTGCATTAGTTTGAGGTGCTGCATTAGTTTAAGGGGCAGCCTTAGTTTGATAGGCTGCCTAAGTTTGAGGGGCTGCCTTCGTTTGAGAGTCTGCCATAGTTTGAGGGGCTGCATTAATTTGAGCGGCTGCCTTAGTTTGAGGGGCTGCATTAGTTTGAGCGACTGTCTTAGTTTGAGGGGCTGCCTTAGTTTGAGCGGCTGCCTGAGATTGAGAGGCTGCCTGAGTTTGAGGGGCTGCTTTAGACTGAGGGGCTGCATTAGTTTGAGCGGCTGTCTCAGTTTGAGGGGCTGCCTTAGTTTGAGGGGCTGCCTTAGTTTGAGCGGCTGCCTTGGTTTGAAGGGCTGCATTAGTTTGAGGGGCTGTCTTAGATTCAGGGGCTGCCTTAGATTGAGGGGCTGCATTAGTTTGAGAGTCTGCCTTAGTTTGAGGGGGTGCCTTAGTTTGATGGGTTGGCTTAGTTAGAGGGGCTGCCTTAGTTTGAGGGGCTGCCTTTGGTTGAGGCGCTCCCTTAGTTTGAGGGGCTGCCTTACTTTAAGGGGATGCATCAGTTTGAGAGTCTCTCTTAGTTTGAGGGGCTGCCTTAGTTTGAGTGGTTGGCTGAGTTTGAGGGGCTGCCTTTGATTGAGTGGCTGCATTAGTTTGAGAGCTTGCCTTTGATTGAGTGGCTGCATTAGTTTGAGGGGCTGCATTAGATTGAGGGGCTGCATTTGTTTGAGGTGCTGCATTACTTTGAGGGGCTGCCTTAGTTTGAGGGGTTGGCTTAGTTTGAGGGGCTGCCTTAGATTGAGTGGCTGCATTAGTTTGAGAGTCTGCCTTAGTTTGAGGGGATTCCTTAGTTTGAGGGGTTGGCTTAGTTATAGGGGCTGCCTTAGTTTGAGGGGCTGCATTAGTTTGAGGGGTTGCATTAGAATGAGGAGCTGCCCTAGATTGAGGGATTGCATTAGTTTGAGAGTCTGCCTTTGAGTGAGTGGCTGCATTAGTTTGAGGTGCTTCATTAGATTGAGGGTCTGCATTAGTTTGAGGGGCCGCATTATTTTGAGGGGCTGCCTTAGTTTGAGGGGCTGCCTTAGTTTGAGGGGTTGGCTTAGTTTGTGGGGCTGCCTTAGATTGAGTGGCTGCATTAGTTTGAGAGTCTGCCTTTGAGTGAGTGGCTGCATTAGTTTGAGGGGCTGCATTAGATTGAGGGTCTGCATTAGTTTGAGGCGCCGCATTATTTTGAGGGGCTGCCTGAGTTTGAGGGGCTGCCTTAGTTTGAGGGGTTGGCTTAGTTTGAGGGGCTGCCTTAGATTGAGTGGCTGCATTAGTTTGAGAGTCTGCCTTAGTTTGAGGGGTTGCATTAGAATGAGGGTCTGCTTTAGATTGAGGGGCTGCATTAGTTTGAGGGAGTGCCTTAGTTTGAGAGGCTGCCTTACTTTGAGGTGCTGCCTTAGTTTGAGCGGCTGCCTTAATTTCTGAGGCTGCCTTAGTTTGAGCGGCTGCCTTAGTTTGAGCGGCTGCCTTAGTTTGAGAGTCTGCATTCGTTTGAGCGGCTGCCTTAGTTTGAGGGGCTGCCTTACTTTTAGAGGCTGCCTTAGTTTGAGGGGCTGCCTTAATTTGAGCGTCTGCATTAGTTTGAGGGCCTGCTTTTAGTTGAGGCGCTCCCTTAGTTTGAGGGTCTGCCTCAGTTCGAGAGTCTGCCTTAGTTTGAGCGTCTGCCTTAGTTTGAGGGTCTGCCTTTCTTTTAGAGGCTGCCTTAGTTTGAGGGGCTGCCTTAATTTGAGCGGCTGCATTAGTTTGAGGGGCTGCCTTTGGTTGAGGCGCTCCCTTAGTTTGAGGGTCTGCCTTACTTTGACAGGCTGCCTTAGTTTGAGCGGATGCGTTAGTTTGAGAGGCTGCCTGCGTTTGAGGGGCTGCCTTAGTTTGAGGGGCTGACGTAGTTTGAGGGGCTGCATTAGTTTGATGGGATGCTTTATTTTGAGCGGCTGCCTCAGTTGAGGGGCTGCCTTAGATTGAGGGGCTGCATTAGTTTGAGCGGCTGACTTAGTTTGAGGGGCTGCCTTAGTTTGAGGGGCTGCATTAGTTTGTGCGGCTGCCTTAGTTTGAGGGGCTGCCTTAGTTTGAGGGGCTGCCTTAGTTTGAGAGACTGCCTTAGTTTGAGCGGCTGCCTTAGTTTGAGGGGTTGCCTTAGTTTGAGAGTCTGCCTTAGTTTGAGCGGCTGCCTTCTTTTGACAGGCTGCCTTAGTTTCAGCGGCTGCCTCAGTTTGAGAGGCTGTGTGAGTTTGAGGGGCTTCCTTAGTTTGAGCGGCTGCATTAGTTTGAGGGGCTGCCTTTGTTTGAGGCGCTCCCTTAGTTTGTAGGGCTGCCTTACTTTAAGGGGCAGCGTCAGTTTGAGAGTCTGCCTTTGATTGAGTGGCTGCATTGGTTTGAGAGTCTGCCTTTCATTGAGTGGCTGCATTAGTTTGAGGGTCTGCCTTAGATTGAGGGGCTGCACTAGTTTCAGGGGCTGCATTAGATTGAGGGGCTGCATTAGTTTGAGGGGCTGCATTATTTTGAGGGGCTGCATTAGATTGAGGGGCTGCCTTAGTTTGAGGGGCTGCCTTAGATAGAGTTCTGCATTAGTTTGAGGGGCTGCATTAGTTTAAGGGGCAGCCTTAGTTTGAGAGGCTGCCTAAGTTTGAGTGGCTGCCTTCGTTTGAGAGTCTGCCATAGTTTGAGAGGCTGCCTTAATTTGAGCGGCAGCCTGAGTTTGAGGGGCTGCATTAGTTTGAGCGACTGTCTTAGTTTGAGGGGTTGCCTTAGTTTGAGCGGCTGCCTTAGATTGAGAGGCTGCCTGAGTTTGAGGGGCTGCTTTAGACTGAGGGGCTGCATTAGTTTGAGCGGCTGTCTCAGTTTGAGGGGCAGCCTTAGTTTGAGCGGCTGCCTGAGTTTGAGGGGCTGCCTTAGTTTGAGCGGCTGCCTTAGTTTGAGGTGCTGCCTTAGTTTGAGCGGCTGCCTTGGTTTTCGGGCTGCATTAGTTTGAGGGGCTGTCTTAGATTAAGGGGCTGCCTTAGATTGAGGGGCTGCATTAGTTTGAGAGTCTGCCTTAGTTTGAGGGGATGCCTTAGTTTGATCGGTTGGCTTCGTTAGAGGGGCTGCCTTAGTTTGAGGGGCTGCCTTTGGTTGAGGCGCTCCCTTAGTTTGAGGGGCTGCCTTACTTTAAGGGGCTGTATTAGTTTGAGAGTCTGCCTTAGTTTGAGGGGCTGCCTTAGTTTGAGTGGTTGGCTGAGTTTGTGGGTCTGGCTTTGATTGAGTGGCTGCATTAGTTTGAGAGCTTGCCTTTGATTGAGTGGCTGCATTAGTTTGAGGGGTTGCATTAGATTGAGGGACTGCATTAGTTTGAGGGGCTGCATTATTATGAGGAGCTGCCTTAGATTGAGGGGCTGCATTAGTTTGAGAGTCTGCCTTAGTTTGAGGGGATTCCTTAGTTCGAGGGGTTGGCTTAGTTAGAAGGGCTGCCTTAGTTTGAGGGGCTGCATTAGTTTGTGGGGGTTGCATTAGAATGAGGGGCTGCCTTAGATTGAGGGGCTGCATTAGTTTGAGGGAGTGCCTTAGTTTGTGGGGCAGCCTTACTTTGAGGGGCTGCAATAGTTTGAGCGGCGGCCTTAATTTGAGAGGCTGCCTGAGTTTGAGCGGCTGCCTTAGTTTGAGCGGCTGCCTTAGGTTGAGAGTCTGCATTAGTTTGAGCGGCTGCCTTAGTTTGAGGGTCTGCCTTACTTTTAGAGGCTGCCTTAGTTTGAGGGGCTGCCTTAATTTGAGCGGCTGCATTAGTTTGAGGGGCTGCCTTTGGTTGAGGCGCTGCATTAGTTTGACAGTCTGCCTTTGATTGAGTGGCTGTATTAGTTTGAGGGGCTGCATTAGATTGAGGGTCTGCATCAGTTTGAGGGGCTGCATTATTTTGAGGGGCTGCCTCAGTTTGAGGGGCTGCCTTAGTTTGAGGGGTTAGCTTAGTTTGAGGGGCTGCCTTAGATTGAGTGGCTGCATTAGTTTGAGAGTCTGCCTTAGTTTCAGGGGATGCCTTAGTTTGAGGGGCTGCCTTAGTTTGAGGGGCTGCCTTAGTTTGAGGGGCTGCCTTAGTTTGAGGGGCTGCATTAGTATGAGGGTTTGCATTAGAATGAGGGGCTGCCTTAGAATGAGGGGCTGCCTTAGATTGAGGGGCTGCCTTAGTTTGAGGGAGTGCCTTAGTTTGAGAGGCTGCCTTACTTTGAGCGGCTGCCTTACTTTGAGGGGCTGCCTTAGTTTGAGCGGCTGCCTTAATTTGAGAGGCTGCCTTAGTTTGAGCGTCTGGCTTAGTTTGAGCGGCTCCCTCAGTTTGAGAGTGTGCATTAGTTTGAGCGGCTGCCTTAGTTTGAGGGGCTGCCTTAGTTTGAGAGTCTTCCTTAGTTTGAGCGGCTGCCTTAGTTTGAGGGTCTGCCTTACTTTTAGAGGCTTCCTTAGTTTGAGGGGCTGCCTTAATTTGAGCGGCTGCATTAGTTTGAGGGGCTGCCTTTGGTTGAGGCGCTCCCTTAGTTTGAGAGTCTGCCTTAGTTTGAGAGTCTGCCTTAGTTTGAGCGGCTGCCTTAGCTTGAGGGTCTGCCTTAGTTTGAGGGTCTGCCTTACTTTTTGAGGCTGCCTTAGTTTGAGGGACTGCCTTAATTTGAGCGGCTGCATTAGTTTGTGGGGCTGCCTTTGGTTGAGGCGCTCCCTTAGTTTGAGGGTCTCCCTTACTTTGACAGGCTGCCTTATTTTGAGCGGCTGCGTTAGTTTGAGCGGCTGCGTTAGTTTGAGCGGCTGCATTCATTTGAGAGTCTGCCTTTGATTGAGTGGCTGCATTAGTTTGAGGGGCTGACTTAGTTTGAGGGGCTGACGTAGTTTGAGGGGCTGCATTTGTTTGATGGGCTGCCTTAGATTGAGGGGCTGCATTAGTTTGAGGGGCTGCCTCAGATTGAGGGGCTGCATTAGTTTGAGCGGCTGCCTTAGTTTGAGCGGCTGCCTTAATTTGAGAGTCTGCCTTAGTTTGAGCGGCTGCCTTAGTTTGAGGGTCTGCCTTACTTTTAGAGGCTGCCTTCGTTTGAGGGGCTGCCTTAGTTTGAGGGTCTGCCTTACTTTTAGAGGCTGCATTAGTTTGAGGGGCTGCCTTTGGTTGAGGCGCTGCATTAGTTTGAGAGTCTGCCTTTGATTGAGTGGCTGCATTAGTTTGAGGGGCTGCCTTAGATTGAGTGGCTGCATTAGTTTGAGAGTCTGCCTTAGTTTGAGGGGATGCCTTAGTTTGATGGGTTGGCTTAGTTAGAGGGGCTGCCTTAGTTTGAGGGGCTGCATTAGTTTGAGGGGTTGCATTAGAATGAGGGGCTGCCTTAGATTGAGGGGCTGCATTAGTTTGAGGGAGAGCCTTAGTTTGAGAGGCTGCCTTACTTTGAGGGGCTGCCTTAGTTTGAGCGGCTGCCTTAATTTGAGAGGCTGCCTTAGTTTGAGCGTCTGGCTTAGTTTGAGCGGCTGCCTCAGTTTGAGAATGAGCATTAGTTTGAGCGGCTGCCTGAGTTTGAGGGGCTGCCTTAGTTTGAGAGTCTTCCTTAGTTTGAGAGGCTGCCTTAGTTTGAGGGTCTGCCTTACTTTTAGAGGCTTCCTTAGTTTGAGGGGCTGCCTTAATTTGAGCGGCTGCATTAGTTTGAGGGGCTGCCTTTGGTTGAGGCGCTCCCTTAGTTTGAGAGTCTGCCTTAGTTTGAGAGTCTGCCTTAGTTTGAGTGGCTGCCTTAGTTTGAGGGTCTGCCTTACTTTTTGAGGCTGCCTTAGCTTGAGGGGCTGCCTTAATTTGAGCGGCTGCATTAGTTTGAGGGGCTGCCTTTGGTTGAGGCGCTCCCTTAGTTTGAGGGTCTGTCTTACTTTGACAGGCTGCCTTTGTTTCAGCAGCTGCGTTAGTTTGAGAGGCTGTCTGAGTTTGAGGGGCAGCCTTAGTTTGAGCGGCTGCATTAGTTTGAGAGTCTGCCTTTGATTGAGTGGCTGCATTAGTTTGAGGGGCTGACTTAGTTTGAGGGGCTGACGTAGTTTGAGGGGCTGCATTTGTTTGATGGGCTGCCTTAGCTTGAGGGGCTGCATTAGTTTGAGGGGCTGCCTTAGTTTGAGTGGCTGCCTTAGTTTGAGGGGCTGCCTTAGTTTGAGGGGCTGCCTTAGATTGAGGGGCTGCATTAGTTTGAGCGGCTGCCTTAGTTTGAGGGGCTGCCTTAGTTTGAGGGGCTGCCTCAGATTGAGCGGCTGACTTAGTTTGAGAGGCTGCCTTAGTTTGAGAGGCTGCCTTAGTTTGAGTGGCTGCCTTAGTTTGAGGGGTTGCCTTAGTTTGAGAGTCTGCCTTAGTTTGAGCGGCTGCCTTAGTTTGACAGGCTGCCTTAGTTTGACAGGCTGCCTTAGTTTGAGAGGCTGCCTGAGTTTGAGGGGCTGCCTTAGTTTGAGCGGCTGCATTAGTTTGAGGGGCTGCCTTTGGTTGAGGCGCTCCCTTCGTTTGTAGGGCTGCCTTACTTTAAGGGGCAGCGTCAGTTTGAGAGTCTGCCTTAGTTTGAGGGGCTGCCTTAGTTTGAGGGGTTGGCTTAGTTTGAGGGGCTGCTTTTGATTGAGTGGCTGCATTAGTTTGAGAGTCTGCCTTTGATTGAGTGGCTGCATTAGTTTGAGGGGCTGCCTTAGATTGAGGGGCTGAATTAGTTTGAGGGGCTGCATTAGTTTGAGTGGGTGCATTAGTTTGAGGGGCTGCCTTAGATTGAGGGTCTGCATTAGGTTGAGGGGCTGCCTTAGTTTGAGCGGCTGCCTTAGTTTGAGCGTCTGCATTAGTTTGAGCGGCTGCCTTAGTTTGAGGGGCTGCCTTAGTTTGAGAGTCTGCCTTAGTTTGAGAGTCTGCCTTAGTTTGAGCGGCTGCCTTAGTTTGAGGGTCTGCCTTACTTTTTGAGGCTGCCTTAGTTTGAGGGGCTGCCTTAATTTGAGCGGCTGCATTAGTTTGAGGGGCTGCCTTTGGTTGAGGCGCTGCATTAATTTGAGAGTCTGCCTTTGATTGAGAGGCTGCATTAGTTGAGGGGCTGCATTCGATTGAGGGTCTGCATTAGTTTGAGGGGCTGCATTATTTTGAGGGGCTGCCTCAGTTTTAGGGGCTGCCTTAGTTTGAGGGGTTAGCTTAGTTTGAGGGGCTGCCTTAGATTGTTTGGCTGCATTAGTTTGAGAGTCTGCCTTAGTTTGAGGGGATGCCTTAGTTTGAGGGGTTGGCTAAGTTAGAGGGGCTGCCTTAGTTTGAGGGGCTGCATTAGTTTGAGGGGTTGCATTAGAATGAGGGGCTGCCTTAGATTGAGGGGCTGCATTAGTTTGAGGGAGTGCCTTAGTTTGAGAGGCTGCCTTACTTTGAGGGGCTGCCTGAGTTTGAGCGCCTGCCTTAATTTGAGAGGCTGCCTTAGTTTGAGCGTCTGGCTTCGGTTGAGCGGCTGCCTCAGTTTGAGAGTGTGCATTAGTTTGAGCGGCTGCCTTAGTTTGAGGGGCTGCCTTAGTTTGAGAGTCTTCCTTAGTTTGAGGGGCTGCCTTAGTTTGAGGGTCTGCCTTACTTTTACAGGCTTCCTTAGTTTGAGGGGCTGCCTTAATTTGAGCGGCTGCATTAGTTTGAGGGGCTGCCTTTGGTTGAGGCGCTCCCTTAGTTTGAGGGTCTGCCTTACTTTGACAGGCTGCCTTAGTTTGAGCGGCTGCGTTAGTTTGAGAGGCTGCCTGAGTTTGAGGTGCTGCCTTAGTTTGAGCGGCTGCATTAGTTTGAGAGTCTGCCTTTGATTGAGTGGCTGCATTAGTTTGAGGGGCTGACTTAGTTTGAGGGGCTGACGTAGTTTGAGGGGCTGCATTTGTTTGATGGGCTGCGTTAGTTTGAGAGGCTGTCTGAGTTTGAGGGGCTGCCTTAGTTTGAGGGGCTGCCTCAGATTCAGGGGCTGCCTCAGATTCAGGGGCTGCATTAGTTTGAGCGGCTGCCTTAGTTTGAGCGGCTGCTTTAATTTGAGAGGCTGCCTGAGTTTGAGCGGCTGCCTTAGTTTGAGCGGCTGCCTAAGTTTGAGAGTCTGCATTAGTTTGAGCGGCTGCCTTAGTTTGAGGGGCTGCCTTAGTTTGAGAGTCTGCCTTAGTTTGAGCGGCTGCCTTAGTTTGAGGGTCTGCCTTACTTTTAGAGTCTGCCTTAGTTTGAGGGGCTGCCTTAATTTGAGCGGCTGCATTAGTTTGAGGGGCTGCCTTCGGTTGAGGCGCTGCATTAGTTTGAGGGGCTGCATTAGATTGAGGGTCTGCATTAGTTTGAGGGGCTGCATTATTTTGAGGGGCTGCCTCAGTTTGAGGGGCTGCCTTAGTTTGAGGGGTTAGCTTAGTTTGAGGGGCTGCCTTCGATTGAGTGGCTGCATTAGTTTGAGAGTCTGGCTTAGTTTGAGGGGATGCCTTAGTTTATGGGGCTGCCTCAGTTTGAGCGGCTGCCTTAGTTTGAGGGTCTGCCTTACTTTTAGAGGCTTCCTTAGTTTGAGGGGCTGCCTTAATTTGAGCGGCTGCATTAGTTTGAGGGGCTGCCTTTGGTTGAGGCGCTCCCTTAGTTTGAGAGTCTGCCTTAGTTTGAGAGTCTGCCTTAGTTTGAGTGGCTGCCTTAGTTTGAGGGTCTGCCTTACTTTTTGAGGCTGCCTTAGCTTGAGGGGCTGCCTTAATTTGAGCGGCTGCATTAGTTTGAGGGGCTGCCTTTGGTTGAGGCGCTCCCTTAGTTTGAGGGTCTGTCTTACTTTGACAGGCTGCCTTTGTTTCAGCAGCTGCGTTAGTTTGAGAGGCTGTCTGAGTTTGAGGGGCAGCCTTAGTTTGAGCGGCTGCATTAGTTTGAGAGTCTGCCTTTGATTGAGTGGCTGCATTAGTTTGAGGGGCTGACTTAGTTTGAGGGGCTGAAGTAGTTTGAGGGGCTGCATTTGTTTGATGGGCTGCCTTAGCTTGAGGGGCTGCATTAGTTTGAGGGGCTGCCTTAGTTTGAGTGGCTGCCTTAGTTTGAGGGGATGCCTTAGTTTGAGGGGCTGCCTTAGTTTGAGGGGCTGCCTTAGATT
The DNA here is from genome assembly GCF_036365525.1 of Heterodontus francisci. Taxonomy (NCBI): domain Eukaryota; kingdom Metazoa; phylum Chordata; class Chondrichthyes; order Heterodontiformes; family Heterodontidae; genus Heterodontus; species Heterodontus francisci. The sequence continues at coordinate 1,835,148 of NW_027141375.1, forward strand.
GAGGGGCTGCATTAGTTTGAGCGGCTGCCTTAGTTTGAGGGGCTGCCTTAGTTTGAGGGGCTGCCTCAGATTGAGCGGCTGACTTAGTTTGAGAGGCTGCCTTAGTTTGAGAGGCTGCCTTAGTTTGAGTGGCTGCCTTAGTTTGAGGGGTTGCCTTAGTTTGAGAGTCTGCCTTAGTTTGAGCGGCTGCCTTAGTTTGACAGGCTGACTTAGTTTGACAGGCTGCCTTAGTTTGAGAGGCTGCCTGAGTTTGAGGGGCTGCCTTAGTTTGAGCGGCTGAATTAGTTTGAGGGGCTGCCTTTGGTTGAGGCGCTCCCTTAGTTTGTAGGGCTGCCTTACTTTAAGGGGCAGCGTCAGTTTGAGAGTCTGCCTTAGTTTGAGGGGCTGCCTTAGTTTGAGGGGTTGGCTTAGTTTGAGGGGCTGCATTAGTTTGAGTGGGTGCATTAGTTTGAGTGGGTGCATTAGTTTGAGGGGCTGCCTTAGATTGAGGGGCTGCATTAGTTTGAGGGGCTGCATTAGTTTGAGTGGGTGCATTAGTTTGAGGGGCTGCCTTAGATTGAGGGTCTGCATTAGGTTGAGGGGCTGCCTTAGTTTGAGCGGCTGTCTTAGTTTGAGAGTCTGCATTAGTTTGAGCGGCTGCCTTAGTTTGAGGGGCTGCCTTAGTTTGAGAGTCTGCCTTAGTTTGAGCGGCTGCCTTAGTTTGAGGGTCTGCCTTACTTTTTGAGGCTGCCTTAGTTTGAGGGGCTGCCTTAATTTGAGCGGCTGCATTAGTTTGAGGGGCTGCCTTTGGTTGAGGCGCTGCATTAATTTGAGAGTCTGCCTTTGATTGAGAGGCTGCATTAGTTGAGGGGCTGCATTCGATTGAGGGTCTGCATTAGTTTGAGGGGCTGCATTATTTTGAGGGGCTGCCTCAGTTTGAGGGGCTGCCTTAGTTTGAGGGGTTAGCTTAGTTTGAGGGGCTGCCTTAGATTGTTTGGCTGCATTAGTTTGAGAGTCTGCCTTAGTTTGAGGGGATGCCTTAGTTTGAGGGGTTGGCTAAGTTAGAGGGGCTGCCTTAGTTTGAGGGGCTGCATTAGTTTGAGGGATTGCATTAGAATGAGGGGCTGCCTTAGATTGAGGGGCTGCATTAGTTTGAGGGAGTGCCTTAGTTTGAGAGGCTGCCTTACTTTGAGGGGCTGCCTGAGTTTGAGCGGCTGCCTTAATTTGAGAGGCTGCCTTAGTTTGAGCGGCTGGCTTAGGTTGAGCGGCTGCCTCAGTTTGAGAGTGTGCATTAGTTTGAGCGGCTGCCTTAGTTTGAGGGGCTGCCTTAGTTTGAGAGTCTTCCTTAGTTTGAGGGGCTGCCTTAGTTTGAGGGTCTGCCTTACTTTTACAGGCTTCCTTAGTTTGAGGGGCTGCCTTAATTTGAGCGGCTGCATTAGTTTGAGGGGCTGCCTTTGGTTGAGGCGCTCCCTTAGTTTGAGGGTCTGCCTTACTTTGACAGGCTGCCTTAGTTTGAGCGGCTGCGTTAGTTTGAGAGGCTGCCTGAGTTTGAGGTGCTGCCTTAGTTTGAGCGGCTGCATTAGTTTGAGAGTCTGCCTTTGATTGAGTGGCTGCATTAGTTTGAGGGGCTGACTTAGTTTGAGGGGTTAGCTTAGTTTGAGGGGCTGCCTTCGATTGAGTGGCTGCATTAGTTTGAGAGGCTGTCTGAGTTTGAGGGGCTGCCTTAGTTTGAGGGGCTGCCTCAGATTCAGGGGCTGCCTCAGATTCAGGGGCTGCATTAGTTTGAGCGGCTGCCTTAGTTTGAGCGGCTGCTTTAATTTGAGAGGCTGCCTGAGTTTGAGCGGCTGCCTTAGTTTGAGCGGCTGCCTAAGTTTGAGAGTCTGCATTAGTTTGAGCGGCTGCCTTAGTTTGAGGGGCTGCCTTAGTTTGAGAGTCTGCCTTAGTTTGAGCGGCTGCCTTAGTTTGAGGGTCTGCCTTACTTTTAGAGTCTGCCTTAGTTTGAGGGGCTGCCTTAATTTGAGCGGCTGCATTAGTTTGAGGGGCTGCCTTTGGTTGAGGCGCTGCATTAGTTTGAGAGTCTGCCTTTGATTGAGTGGCTGCATTAGTTTGAGGGGCTGCATTAGATTGAGGGTCTGCATTAGTTTGAGGGGCTGCATTATTTTGAGGGGCTGCCTCAGTTTGAGGGGCTGCCTTCGTTTGAGGGGTTAGCTTAGTTTGAGGGGCTGCCTTCGAATGAGTGGCTGCATTAGTTTGAGAGTCTGGCTTAGTTTGAGGGGATGCCTTAGTTTGAGGGGCTGCCTCAGATTGAGCGGCTGACTTAGTTTGAGAGGCTGCCTTAGTTTGAGAGGCTGACTTAGTTTGAGGGGCTGAAGTAGTTTGAGGGGCTGCATTTGTTTGATGGGCTGCCTTAGCTTGAGGGGCTGCATTAGTTTGAGGGGCTGCCTTAGTTTGAGTGGCTGCCTTAGTTTGAGGGGATGCCTTAGTTTGAGGGGCTGCCTTAGTTTGAGGGGCTGCCTTAGATTGAGGGGCTGCATTAGTTTGAGCGGCTGCCTTAGTTTGAGGGGCTGCCTTAGTTTGAGGGGCTGCCTCAGATTGAGCGGCTGACTTAGTTTGAGAGGCTGCCTTAGTTTGAGAGGCTGCCTTAGTTTGAGTGGCTGCCTTAGTTTGAGGGGTTGCCTTAGTTTGAGAGTCTGCCTTAGTTTGAGCGGCTGCCTTAGTTTGACAGGCTGACTTAGTTTGACAGGCTGCCTTAGTTTGAGAGGCTGCCTGAGTTTGAGGGGCTGCCTTAGTTTGAGCGGCTGAATTAGTTTGAGGGGCTGCCTTTGGTTGAGGCGCTCCCTTAGTTTGTAGGGCTGCCTTACTTTAAGGGGCAGCGTCAGTTTGAGAGTCTGCCTTAGTTTGAGGGGCTGCCTTAGTTTGAGGGGTTGGCTTAGTTTGAGGGGCTGCATTAGTTTGAGTGGGTGCATTAGTTTGAGTGGGTGCATTAGTTTGAGGGGCTGCCTTAGATTGAGGGGCTGCATTAGTTTGAGGGGCTGCATTAGTTTGAGTGGGTGCATTAGTTTGAGGGGCTGCCTTAGATTGAGGGTCTGCATTAGGTTGAGGGGCTGCCTTAGTTTGAGCGGCTGTCTTAGTTTGAGAGTCTGCATTAGTTTGAGCGGCTGCCTTAGTTTGAGGGGCTGCCTTAGTTTGAGAGTCTGCCTTAGTTTGAGCGGCTGCCTTAGTTTGAGGGTCTGCCTTACTTTTTGAGGCTGCCTTAGTTTGAGGGGCTGCCTTAATTTGAGCGGCTGCATTAGTTTGAGGGGCTGCCTTTGGTTGAGGCGCTGCATTAATTTGAGAGTCTGCCTTTGATTGAGAGGCTGCATTAGTTGAGGGGCTGCATTCGATTGAGGGTCTGCATTAGTTTGAGGGGCTGCCTTAGTTTGAGGGGTTAGCTTAGTTTGAGGGGCTGCCTTAGATTGTTTGGCTGCATTAGTTTGAGAGTCTGCCTTAGTTTGAGGGGATGCCTTAGTTTGAGGGGTTGGCTAAGTTAGAGGGGCTGCCTTAGTTTGAGGGGCTGCATTAGTTTGAGGGATTGCATTAGAATGAGGGGCTGCCTTAGATTGAGGGGCTGCATTAGTTTGAGGGAGTGCCTTAGTTTGAGAGGCTGCCTTACTTTGAGGGGCTGCCTGAGTTTGAGCGGCTGCCTTAATTTGAGAGGCTGCCTTAGTTTGAGCGGCTGGCTTAGGTTGAGCGGCTGCCTCAGTTTGAGAGTGTGCATTAGTTTGAGCGGCTGCCTTAGTTTGAGGGGCTGCCTTAGTTTGAGAGTCTTCCTTAGTTTGAGGGGCTGCCTTAGTTTGAGGGTCTGCCTTACTTTTACAGGCTTCCTTAGTTTGAGGGGCTGCCTTAATTTGAGCGGCTGCATTAGTTTGAGGGGCTGCCTTTGGTTGAGGCGCTCCCTTAGTTTGAGGGTCTGCCTTACTTTGACAGGCTGCCTTAGTTTGAGCGGCTGCGTTAGTTTGAGAGGCTGCCTGAGTTTGAGGTGCTGCCTTAGTTTGAGCGGCTGCATTAGTTTGAGAGTCTGCCTTTGATTGAGTGGCTGCATTAGTTTGAGGGGCTGACTTAGTTTGAGGGGTTAGCTTAGTTTGAGGGGCTGCCTTCGATTGAGTGGCTGCATTAGTTTGAGAGGCTGTCTGAGTTTGAGGGGCTGCCTTAGTTTGAGGGGCTGCCTCAGATTCAGGGGCTGCCTCAGATTCAGGGGCTGCATTAGTTTGAGCGGCTGCCTTAGTTTGAGCGGCTGCTTTAATTTGAGAGGCTGCCTGAGTTTGAGCGGCTGCCTTAGTTTGAGCGGCTGCCTAAGTTTGAGAGTCTGCATTAGTTTGAGCGGCTGCCTTAGTTTGAGGGGCTGCCTTAGTTTGAGAGTCTGCCTTAGTTTGAGCGGCTGCCTTAGTTTGAGGGTCTGCCTTACTTTTAGAGTCTGCCTTAGTTTGAGGGGCTGCCTTAATTTGAGCGGCTGCATTAGTTTGAGGGGCTGCCTTTGGTTGAGGCGCTGCATTAGTTTGAGAGTCTGCCTTTGATTGAGTGGCTGCATTAGTTTGAGGGGCTGCATTAGATTGAGGGTCTGCATTAGTTTGAGGGGCTGCATTATTTTGAGGGGCTGCCTCAGTTTGAGGGGCTGCCTTCGTTTGAGGGGTTAGCTTAGTTTGAGGGGCTGCCTTCGAATGAGTGGCTGCATTAGTTTGAGAGTCTGGCTTAGTTTGAGGGGATGCCTTAGTTTGAGGGGCTGCCTCAGATTGAGCGGCTGACTTAGTTTGAGAGGCTGCCTTAGTTTGAGAGGCTGCCTTAGTTTGAGTGGCTGCCTTAGTTTGAGTGGCTGCCTTAGTTTGAGGGGTTGCCTTAGTTTGAGAGTCTGCCTTAGTTTGAGCGGCTGCCTTAGTTTGACAGGCTGCCTTAGTTTGACAGGCTGCCTTAGTTTGAGAGGCTGCCTGAGTTTGAGGGGCTGCCTTAGTTTGAGCGGCTGCATTAGTTTGAGGGGCTGCCTTTGGTTGAGGCGCTCCCTTAGTTTGTAGGGCTGCCTTACTTTAAGGGGCAGCGTCAGTTTGAGAGTCTGCCTTAGTTTGAGGGGCTGCATTAGTTTGAGAGGATGCCTGAGTTTGAGGTGCTGCCTTACTTTTAGAGGCTGCCTTAGATTGAGGGGCTGCCTTAATTTGAGCGGCTGCCTCAGTTTGAGGGGCTGCCTTAGTTTGAGGGGTTAGCTTAGTTTGAGGGGCTGCCTTCGATTGAGTGGCTGCATTAGTTTGAGAGTCTGCCTTAGTTTGAGGGGATGCCTTCGTTTGAGGGGTTGGCTTGGTTAGAGGTGCTGCCTTAGTTTGAGGGGCTGCATTAGTTTGAGGGGTTGCATTAGAATGAGGGGCTGCCTTAGATTGAGGGGCTGCATTAGTTTGAGGAGTGCCTTAGTTTGAGAGGCTGCCTTACTTTGAGGGGCTGCCTTAGTTTGAGCGGCTGCCTTAATTTGAGAGGCTGCCTTAGTTTGAGCGTCTGGCTTAGTTTGAGCGGCTGCCTCAGTTTGAGAGTGTGCATTAGTTTGAGCGGCTGCCTTAGTTTGAGCGGCTGCCTTAGTTTGAGGGTCTGCCTTACTTTTAGAGGCTTCCTTCGTTTGAGGGGCTGCCTTAATTTGAGCGGCTGCATTAGTTTGAGGGGCTGCCTTTGGTTGAGGCGCTCCCTTAGTTTGAGAGTCTGCCTTAGTTTGAGAGTCTGCCTTAGTTTGAGAGTCTGCCTTAGTTTGAGAGTCTGCCTTAGTTTGAGCGGCTGCCTTAGTTTGAGGGTCTGCCTTACTTTTTGAGGCTGCCTTAGCTTGAGGGGCTGCCTTAATTTGAGCGGCTGCATTAGTTTGAGGGGCTGCCTTTGGTTGAGGCGCTCCCTTAGTTTGAGGGTCTGCCTTACTTTGACAGGCTGCCTTAGTTTCAGCGGCTGCGTTAGTTTGAGAGGCTGCCTGAGTTTGAGGGGCTGCCTTAGTTTGAGCGGCTGCATTAGATGAGAGTCTGCCTTTGATTGAGTGGCTGCATTAGTTTGAGGGGCTGACTTAGTTTGAGGGGCTGACGTAGTTTGAGGGGCTGCATTTGTTTGATGGGCTGCCTTAGATTGAGGGGCTGCATTAGTTTGAGGGGCTGCCTTAGTTTGAGGGGCTGCCTCAGATTGAGCGGCTGACTTAGTTTGAGGGGCTGACGTAGTTTGAGGGGCTGCATTTGTTTGATGGGCTGCCTTAGATTGAGTGGCTGCATTAGTTTGAGGGGCTGCCTTAATTTGAGGGGCTGCCTGAGATTGAGGGGCTGCCTTAGTTTGAGGGGCTGCCTCAGATTGAGCGGCTGACTTAGTTTGAGAGGCTGCCTTAGTTTGAGAGTCTGCCTTAGTTTGAGTGGCTGCCTTAGTTTGAGGGGTTGGCTTAGTTTGAGAGGCTGCCTTAGTTTGAGCGGCTGCCTTAGTTTGACAGGCTGCCTTAGTTTGACAGGCTGCCTTAGTTTGAGAGGCTGCCTGAGTTTGAGGGGCTGCCTTAGTTTGAGCGGCTGCATTAGTTTGAGGGGCTGCCTTTAGTTGAGGCGCTCCCTTAGTTTGTAGGGCTGCCTTACTTTAAGGGGCAGCGTCAGTTTGAGAGTCTGCCTTAGTTTGAGGCGCTGCCTTAGTTTGAGGGGTTGGCTTAGTTTGAGGGGCTGCTTTTGATTGAGTGGCTGCATTAGTTTGAGGGGCTGCCTTAGTTTGAGGGGCTGCATTAGGTTGAGGGGCTGCCTTAGTTTGAGCGGCTGCCTTATTTTGAGAGTCTGCATTAGTTTGAGCGGCTGCCTTAGTTTGAGGGGCTGACTTAGTTTGAGAGTCTGCCTTAGTTTGAGCGACTGCCTTAGTTTGAGGGTCTGCCTTACTTTTAGAGGCTGCCTTAGTTTGAGGTGCTGCCTTAATTTGAGCGGCTGCATTAGTTTGAGGGGCTGCCTTTGGTTGAGGCGCTGCATTAGTTTGAGAGTCTGCCTTTGATTGAGAGGCTGCATTAGTTTGAGGGGCTGCATTAGATTGAGGGTCTGCATTAGTTTGAGGGGCTGCATTATTTTGAGGGGCTGCCTCAGTTTGAGGGGCTGCCTTAGTTTGAGGGGTTAGCTTAGTTTGAGGGGCTGCCTTAGATTGAGTGGCTGCATTAGTTTGAGAGTCTGCCTTAGTTTGAGGGGATGCCTTAGTTTGAGGGGTTGGCTAAGTTAGAGGGGCTGCCTTAGTTTGAGGGGCTGCATTAGTTTGAGGGGTTGCATTAGAATGAGGGGCTGCCTTAGATTGAGGGTCTGCATTAGGTTGAGGGGCTGCCTTAGTTTGAGCGGCTGTCTTAGTTTGAGAGTCTGCATTAGTTTGAGCGGCTGCCTTAGTTTGAGGGGCTGCCTTAGTTTGAGAGTCTGCCTTAGTTTGAGCGGCTGCCTTAGTTTGAGGGTCTGCCTTACTTTTTGAGGCTGCCTTAGTTTGAGGGGCTGCCTTAATTTGAGCGGCTGCATTAGTTTGAGGGGCTGCCTTTGGTTGAGGCGCTGCATTAATTTGAGAGTCTGCCTTTGATTGAGAGGCTGCATTAGTTGAGGGGCTGCATTCGATTGAGGGTCTGCATTAGTTTGAGGGGCTGCATTATTTTGAGGGGCTGCCTCAGTTTGAGGGGCTGCCTTAGTTTGAGGGGTTAGCTTAGTTTGAGGGGCTGCCTTAGATTGTTTGGCTGCATTAGTTTGAGAGTCTGCCTTAGTTTGAGGGGATGCCTTAGTTTGAGGGGTTGGCTAAGTTAGAGGGGCTGCCTTAGTTTGAGGGGCTGCATTAGTTTGAGGGATTGCATTAGAATGAGGGGCTGCCTTAGATTGAGGGGCTGCATTAGTTTGAGGGAGTGCCTTAGTTTGAGAGGCTGCCTTACTTTGAGGGGCTGCCTGAGTTTGAGCGGCTGCCTTAATTTGAGAGGCTGCCTTAGTTTGAGCGGCTGGCTTAGGTTGAGCGGCTGCCTCAGTTTGAGAGTGTGCATTAGTTTGAGCGGCTGCCTTAGTTTGAGGGGCTGCCTTAGTTTGAGAGTCTTCCTTAGTTTGAGGGGCTGCCTTAGTTTGAGGGTCTGCCTTACTTTTACAGGCTTCCTTAGTTTGAGGGGCTGCCTTAATTTGAGCGGCTGCATTAGTTTGAGGGGCTGCCTTTGGTTGAGGCGCTCCCTTAGTTTGAGGGTCTGCCTTACTTTGACAGGCTGCCTTAGTTTGAGCGGCTGCGTTAGTTTGAGAGGCTGCCTGAGTTTGAGGTGCTGCCTTAGTTTGAGCGGCTGCATTAGTTTGAGAGTCTGCCTTTGATTGAGTGGCTGCATTAGTTTGAGGGGCTGACTTAGTTTGAGGGGTTAGCTTAGTTTGAGGGGCTGCCTTCGATTGAGTGGCTGCATTAGTTTGAGAGGCTGTCTGAGTTTGAGGGGCTGCCTTAGTTTGAGGGGCTGCCTCAGATTCAGGGGCTGCCTCAGATTCAGGGGCTGCATTAGTTTGAGCGGCTGCCTTAGTTTGAGCGGCTGCTTTAATTTGAGAGGCTGCCTGAGTTTGAGCGGCTGCCTTAGTTTGAGCGGCTGCCTAAGTTTGAGAGTCTGCATTAGTTTGAGCGGCTGCCTTAGTTTGAGGGGCTGCCTTAGTTTGAGAGTCTGCCTTAGTTTGAGCGGCTGCCTTAGTTTGAGGGTCTGCCTTACTTTTAGAGTCTGCCTTAGTTTGAGGGGCTGCCTTAATTTGAGCGGCTGCATTAGTTTGAGGGGCTGCCTTTGGTTGAGGCGCTGCATTAGTTTGAGAGTCTGCCTTTGATTGAGTGGCTGCATTAGTTTGAGGGGCTGCATTAGATTGAGGGTCTGCATTAGTTTGAGGGGCTGCATTATTTTGAGGGGCTGCCTCAGTTTGAGGGGCTGCCTTCGTTTGAGGGGTTAGCTTAGTTTGAGGGGCTGCCTTCGAATGAGTGGCTGCATTAGTTTGAGAGTCTGGCTTAGTTTGAGGGGATGCCTTAGTTTGAGGGGCTGCCTCAGATTGAGCGGCTGACTTAGTTTGAGAGGCTGCCTTAGTTTGAGAGGCTGACTTAGTTTGAGGGGCTGAAGTAGTTTGAGGGGCTGCATTTGTTTGATGGGCTGCCTTAGCTTGAGGGGCTGCATTAGTTTGAGGGGCTGCCTTAGTTTGAGTGGCTGCCTTAGTTTGAGGGGATGCCTTAGTTTGAGGGGCTGCCTTAGTTTGAGGGGCTGCCTTAGATTGAGGGGCTGCATTAGTTTGAGCGGCTGCCTTAGTTTGAGGGGCTGCCTTAGTTTGAGGGGCTGCCTCAGATTGAGCGGCTGACTTAGTTTGAGAGGCTGCCTTAGTTTGAGAGGCTGCCTTAGTTTGAGTGGCTGCCTTAGTTTGAGGGGTTGCCTTAGTTTGAGAGTCTGCCTTAGTTTGAGCGGCTGCCTTAGTTTGACAGGCTGACTTAGTTTGACAGGCTGCCTTAGTTTGAGAGGCTGCCTGAGTTTGAGGGGCTGCCTTAGTTTGAGCGGCTGAATTAGTTTGAGGGGCTGCCTTTGGTTGAGGCGCTCCCTTAGTTTGTAGGGCTGCCTTACTTTAAGGGGCAGCGTCAGTTTGAGAGTCTGCCTTAGTTTGAGGGGCTGCCTTAGTTTGAGGGGTTGGCTTAGTTTGAGGGGCTGCATTAGTTTGAGTGGGTGCATTAGTTTGAGTGGGTGCATTAGTTTGAGGGGCTGCCTTAGATTGAGGGGCTGCATTAGTTTGAGGGGCTGCATTAGTTTGAGTGGGTGCATTAGTTTGAGGGGCTGCCTTAGATTGAGGGTCTGCATTAGGTTGAGGGGCTGCCTTAGTTTGAGCGGCTGTCTTAGTTTGAGAGTCTGCATTAGTTTGAGCGGCTGCCTTAGTTTGAGGGGCTGCCTTAGTTTGAGAGTCTGCCTTAGTTTGAGCGGCTGCCTTAGTTTGAGGGTCTGCCTTACTTTTTGAGGCTGCCTTAGTTTGAGGGGCTGCCTTAATTTGAGCGGCTGCATTAGTTTGAGGGGCTGCCTTTGGTTGAGGCGCTGCATTAATTTGAGAGTCTGCCTTTGATTGAGAGGCTGCATTAGTTGAGGGGCTGCATTCGATTGAGGGTCTGCATTAGTTTGAGGGGCTGCCTTAGTTTGAGGGGTTAGCTTAGTTTGAGGGGCTGCCTTAGATTGTTTGGCTGCATTAGTTTGAGAGTCTGCCTTAGTTTGAGGGGATGCCTTAGTTTGAGGGGTTGGCTAAGTTAGAGGGGCTGCCTTAGTTTGAGGGGCTGCATTAGTTTGAGGGATTGCATTAGAATGAGGGGCTGCCTTAGATTGAGGGGCTGCATTAGTTTGAGGGAGTGCCTTAGTTTGAGAGGCTGCCTTACTTTGAGGGGCTGCCTGAGTTTGAGCGGCTGCCTTAATTTGAGAGGCTGCCTTAGTTTGAGCGGCTGGCTTAGGTTGAGCGGCTGCCTCAGTTTGAGAGTGTGCATTAGTTTGAGCGGCTGCCTTAGTTTGAGGGGCTGCCTTAGTTTGAGAGTCTTCCTTAGTTTGAGGGGCTGCCTTAGTTTGAGGGTCTGCCTTACTTTTACAGGCTTCCTTAGTTTGAGGGGCTGCCTTAATTTGAGCGGCTGCATTAGTTTGAGGGGCTGCCTTTGGTTGAGGCGCTCCCTTAGTTTGAGGGTCTGCCTTACTTTGACAGGCTGCCTTAGTTTGAGCGGCTGCGTTAGTTTGAGAGGCTGCCTGAGTTTGAGGTGCTGCCTTAGTTTGAGCGGCTGCATTAGTTTGAGAGTCTGCCTTTGATTGAGTGGCTGCATTAGTTTGAGGGGCTGACTTAGTTTGAGGGGTTAGCTTAGTTTGAGGGGCTGCCTTCGATTGAGTGGCTGCATTAGTTTGAGAGGCTGTCTGAGTTTGAGGGGCTGCCTTAGTTTGAGGGGCTGCCTCAGATTCAGGGGCTGCCTCAGATTCAGGGGCTGCATTAGTTTGAGCGGCTGCCTTAGTTTGAGCGGCTGCTTTAATTTGAGAGGCTGCCTGAGTTTGAGCGGCTGCCTTAGTTTGAGCGGCTGCCTAAGTTTGAGAGTCTGCATTAGTTTGAGCGGCTGCCTTAGTTTGAGGGGCTGCCTTAGTTTGAGAGTCTGCCTTAGTTTGAGCGGCTGCCTTAGTTTGAGGGTCTGCCTTACTTTTAGAGTCTGCCTTAGTTTGAGGGGCTGCCTTAATTTGAGCGGCTGCATTAGTTTGAGGGGCTGCCTTTGGTTGAGGCGCTGCATTAGTTTGAGAGTCTGCCTTTGATTGAGTGGCTGCATTAGTTTGAGGGGCTGCATTAGATTGAGGGTCTGCATTAGTTTGAGGGGCTGCATTATTTTGAGGGGCTGCCTCAGTTTGAGGGGCTGCCTTCGTTTGAGGGGTTAGCTTAGTTTGAGGGGCTGCCTTCGAATGAGTGGCTGCATTAGTTTGAGAGTCTGGCTTAGTTTGAGGGGATGCCTTAGTTTGAGGGGCTGCCTCAGATTGAGCGGCTGACTTAGTTTGAGAGGCTGCCTTAGTTTGAGAGGCTGCCTTAGTTTGAGTGGCTGCCTTAGTTTGAGTGGCTGCCTTAGTTTGAGGGGTTGCCTTAGTTTGAGAGTCTGCCTTAGTTTGAGCGGCTGCCTTAGTTTGACAGGCTGCCTTAGTTTGACAGGCTGCCTTAGTTTGAGAGGCTGCCTGAGTTTGAGGGGCTGCCTTAGTTTGAGCGGCTGCATTAGTTTGAGGGGCTGCCTTTGGTTGAGGCGCTCCCTTAGTTTGTAGGGCTGCCTTACTTTAAGGGGCAGCGTCAGTTTGAGAGTCTGCCTTAGTTTGAGGGGCTGCATTAGTTTGAGAGGATGCCTGAGTTTGAGGTGCTGCCTTACTTTTAGAGGCTGCCTTAGATTGAGGGGCTGCCTTAATTTGAGCGGCTGCCTCAGTTTGAGGGGCTGCCTTAGTTTGAGGGGTTAGCTTAGTTTGAGGGGCTGCCTTCGATTGAGTGGCTGCATTAGTTTGAGAGTCTGCCTTAGTTTGAGGGGATGCCTTAGTTTGAGGGGTTGGCTTGGTTAGAGGTGCTGCCTTAGTTTGAGGGGCTGCATTAGTTTGAGGGGTTGCATTAGAATGAGGGGCTGCCTTAGATTGAGGGGCTGCATTAGTTTGAGGAGTGCCTTAGTTTGAGAGGCTGCCTTACTTTGAGGGGCTGCCTTAGTTTGAGCGGCTGCCTTAATTTGAGAGGCTGCCTTAGTTTGAGCGTCTGGCTTAGTTTGAGCGGCTGCCTCAGTTTGAGAGTGTGCATTAGTTTGAGCGGCTGCCTTAGTTTGAGCGGCTGCCTTAGTTTGAGGGTCTGCCTTACTTTTAGAGGCTTCCTTCGTTTGAGGGGCTGCCTTAATTTGAGCGGCTGCATTAGTTTGAGGGGCTGCCTTTGGTTGAGGCGCTCCCTTAGTTTGAGAGTCTGCCTTAGTTTGAGAGTCTGCCTTAGTTTGAGAGTCTGCCTTAGTTTGAGAGTCTGCCTTAGTTTGAGCGGCTGCCTTAGTTTGAGGGTCTGCCTTACTTTTTGAGGCTGCCTTAGCTTGAGGGGCTGCCTTAATTTGAGCGGCTGCATTAGTTTGAGGGGCTGCCTTTGGTTGAGGCGCTCCCTTAGTTTGAGGGTCTGCCTTACTTTGACAGGCTGCCTTAGTTTCAGCGGCTGCGTTAGTTTGAGAGGCTGCCTGAGTTTGAGGGGCTGCCTTAGTTTGAGCGGCTGCATTAGATGAGAGTCTGCCTTTGATTGAGTGGCTGCATTAGTTTGAGGGGCTGACTTAGTTTGAGGGGCTGACGTAGTTTGAGGGGCTGCATTTGTTTGATGGGCTGCCTTAGATTGAGGGGCTGCATTAGTTTGAGGGGCTGCCTTAGTTTGAGGGGCTGCCTCAGATTGAGCGGCTGACTTAGTTTGAGGGGCTGACGTAGTTTGAGGGGCTGCATTTGTTTGATGGGCTGCCTTAGATTGAGTGGCTGCATTAGTTTGAGGGGCTGCCTTAATTTGAGGGGCTGCCTGAGATTGAGGGGCTGCCTTAGTTTGAGGGGCTGCCTCAGATTGAGCGGCTGACTTAGTTTGAGAGGCTGCCTTAGTTTGAGAGTCTGCCTTAGTTTGAGTGGCTGCCTTAGTTTGAGGGGTTGGCTTAGTTTGAGAGGCTGCCTTAGTTTGAGCGGCTGCCTTAGTTTGACAGGCTGCCTTAGTTTGACAGGCTGCCTTAGTTTGAGAGGCTGCCTGAGTTTGAGGGGCTGCCTTAGTTTGAGCGGCTGCATTAGTTTGAGGGGCTGCCTTTAGTTGAGGCGCTCCCTTAGTTTGTAGGGCTGCCTTACTTTAAGGGGCAGCGTCAGTTTGAGAGTCTGCCTTAGTTTGAGGCGCTGCCTTAGTTTGAGGGGTTGGCTTAGTTTGAGGGGCTGCTTTTGATTGAGTGGCTGCATTAGTTTGAGGGGCTGCCTTAGTTTGAGGGGCTGCATTAGGTTGAGGGGCTGCCTTAGTTTGAGCGGCTGCCTTATTTTGAGAGTCTGCATTAGTTTGAGCGGCTGCCTTAGTTTGAGGGGCTGACTTAGTTTGAGAGTCTGCCTTAGTTTGAGCGACTGCCTTAGTTTGAGGGTCTGCCTTACTTTTAGAGGCTGCCTTAGTTTGAGGTGCTGCCTTAATTTGAGCGGCTGCATTAGTTTGAGGGGCTGCCTTTGGTTGAGGCGCTGCATTAGTTTGAGAGTCTGCCTTTGATTGAGAGGCTGCATTAGTTTGAGGGGCTGCATTAGATTGAGGGTCTGCATTAGTTTGAGGGGCTGCATTATTTTGAGGGGCTGCCTCAGTTTGAGGGGCTGCCTTAGTTTGAGGGGTTAGCTTAGTTTGAGGGGCTGCCTTAGATTGAGTGGCTGCATTAGTTTGAGAGTCTGCCTTAGTTTGAGGGGATGCCTTAGTTTGAGGGGTTGGCTAAGTTAGAGGGGCTGCCTTAGTTTGAGGGGCTGCATTAGTTTGAGGGGTTGCATTAGAATGAGGGGCTGCCTTAGATTGAGGGGCTGCATTAGTTTGAGGGAGTGCCTTAGTTTGAGAGGCTGCCTTTCTTTGAGGGGCTGCCTTAGTTTGAGCGGCTGCCTTAATTTGAGAGGCTGCCTTAGTTTGAGCGGCTGGCTCAGTTTGAGCGGCTGCCTCAGTTTGAGAGTGTGCATTAGTTTGAGCGGCTGCTTTAGTTTGAGGGGCTGCCTTAGTTTGAGAGTCTTCCTTCGTTTGAGCGGCTGCCTTAGTTTGAGGGGTTGCCTTAGTTTGAGAGTCTGCCTTAGTTTGAGCGGCTGCCTTAGTTTGACAGGCTGCCTTAGTTTGACAGGCTGCCTTAGTTTGAGAGGCTGCCTGAGTTTGAGGGGCTGCCTCAGTTTGAGCGGCTGCATTAGTTTGAGGGGCTGCCTTTGGTTGAGGCGCTCCCTTATTTTGTAGGGCTGCCTTACTTTAAGGGCAGCGTCAGTTTGAGAGTCTGCCTTAGTTTGAGGGGCTGCCTTAGTTTGAGGGGTTGGCTTAGTTTGAGGGGCTGCTTTTGATTGAGTGGCTGCATTAGTTTGAGAGTCTGCCTTTGATTGAGTGGCTGCATTAGTTTGAGGGGCTGACTTAGTTTGAGTGGGTGCATTAGTTTGAGGGGCTGCCTTAGATTGAGGGGCTGCATTAGGTTGAGGGGCTGCCTTAGTTTGAGCGGCTGCCTTAGTTTGAGAGTCTGCATTAGTTTGAGCGGCTGCCTTAGTTTGAGGGGCTGCCTTAGTTTGAGAGTCTGCCTTAGTTTGAGGGGCTGCCTTAGTTTGAGGGTCTGCCTTACTTTTAGAGGCTGCCTTAGTTTGAGGGGCTGCCTTAATTTGAGCGGCTGCATTAGTTTGAGGGGCTGCCTATGGTTGAGGCGCTGCATTAGTTTGAGAGTCTGCCTTTGATTGAGAGGCTGCATTAGTTTGAGGGGCTGCTTAGATTGAGGGTCTGCATTATTTTGAGGGGCTGCCTCAGTTTGAGGGGCTGCCTTAGTTTGAGGGGTTAGCTTAGTTTGAGGGGCTGCCTTAGATTGTTTGGCTGCATTAGTTGGAGAGTCTGCCTTAGTTTGAGGGGATGCCTTAGTTTGAGGGGTTGGCTAAGTTAGAGGGGCTGCCTTAGTTTGATGGGCTGCATTAGTTTGAGGGGTTGCATTAGAATGAGGGGCTGCCTTGGATTATGGGGCTGCATTAGTTTGAGAGGCTGCCTGAGTTTGAGGGGCTGCCTTAGTTTGAGCGGCTGCATTAGTTTGAGGGGCTGCCTTTGGTTGAGGCGCTCCCTTAGTTTGTAGGGCTGCCTTACTTTAAGGGGCAGCGTCAGTTTGAGAGTCTGCCTTAGTTTGAGAGTCTGCCTTAGTTTGAGGGGTTGGCTTAGTTTGAGGGGCTGCTTTTGATTGAGTGGCTGCATTAGTTTGAGGGGTTGCATTAGAATGAGGGGCTGCCTTAGATTGAGGGGCTGCATTAGTTTGAGGGAGTGCCTTAGTTTGAGAGGCTGCCTTACTTTGAGGGGCTGCCTGAGTTTGAGCGGCTGCCTTAATTTGAGAGGCTGCCTTAGTTTGAGCGGCTGGCTTAGTTTGAGCGGCTGCCTCAGTTTGAGAGTGTGCATTAGTTTGAGCGGCTGCCTTAGTTTGAGGGGCTGCCTTAGTTTGAGAGTCTTCCTTAGTTTGAGCGGCTGCCTTAGTTTGAGGGTCTGCCTTACTTTTAGAGGCTTCCTTAGTTTGAGGGGCTGCCTTAATTTGAGCGGCTGCATTAGTTTGAGGGGCTGCCTTTGGTTGAGGCGCTCCCTTAGTTTGAGAGTCTGCCTTAGTTTGAGAGTCTGCCTTAGTTTGAGCGGCTGCCTTAGTTTGAGGGTCTGCCTTACTTTTTGAGGCTGCCTTAGCTTGAGGGGCTGCCTTAATTTGAACGGCTGCATTAGTTTGAGGGGCTGCCTTTGGTTGAGGCGCTCCCTTAGTTTGATGGTCTGCCTTACTTTGACTGGCTGCCTAAGTTTCATCGGCTGCGTTAGTTTGAGAGGCTGCCTGAGTTTGAGGGGCTGCCTTAGTTTGAGCGGCTGCATTAGTTTGAGATTCTGCCTTTGATTGAGTGGCTGCATTAGTTTGAGGGGCTGACTTAGTTTGAGGGGCTGACGTAGTTTGAGGGGCTGCATTTGTTTGATGGGCTGCCTTAGATTGAGGGGCTGCATTAGTTTGAGGGGCTGCCTTAGTTTGAGGGGCTGCCTTAGATTGAGGGGCTGCCTTAGGTTGAGGGGCTGCCTCAGATTGAGCTGCTGACTTAGTTTGAGGGGCTGACGTACTTTGAGGGGCTGCATTTGTTTGATGGGCTGCCTTAGATTGAGGGGCTGCATTAGTTTGAGGGGCTGCCTTAGTTTGAGGGGCTGCCTTAGATTGAGGGGCTGCCTTAGTTTGAGGGGCTGCCTCAGATTGAGCGGCTGACTTAGTTTGAGAGGCTGCCTTAGTTTGAGAGTCTGCCTTAGTTTGAGTGGCTGCCTTAGTTTGAGGGGTTGCCTTAGTTTGAGAGTCTGCCTTAGTTTGAGCGGCTGCCTGAGTTTGACAGGCTGCCTTAGTTTGAGAGGCTGCCTGAGTTTGAGGGGCTGCCTTAGTTTGAGCGGCTGCATCAGTTTGAGGGGCTGCCTTTGGTTGTGGCGCTCCCTTAGTTTGTAGGGCTGCCTTACTTTAAGGGGCAGCGTCAGTTTGAGAGTCTGCCTTAGTTTGAGGGGCTGCCTTAGTTTGAGGGGTTGGCTTAGTTTGAGGGGCTGCTTTTGATTGAGTGGCTGCATTAGTTTGAGAGTCTGCCTTTGATTGAGTGGCTGCATTAGTTTGAGGGGCTGCCTTAGATTGAGGGGCTGCATTAGTTTGAGGGGCTTTATTAGTTTGAGTGGGTGCATTAGTTTGAGGGGCTGCCTTAGATTGAGGGGCTGCATTAGGTTGAGGGGCTGCCTTAGTTTGAGCGGCTGCCTTAGTTTGAGAGTCTGCATTAGTTTGAGCGGCTGCCTTAGTTTGAGGGGCTGCCTTAGTTTGAGAGTCTGCCTTAGTTTGAGCGGCTGCCTTAGTTTGAGTGTCTGCCTTACTTTTAGAGGCTGCCTTAGTTTGAGGGGCTGCCTTAATTTGAGCGGCTGCATTAGTTTGAGCGGCTGCCTTTGATTGAGAGGCTGCATTAGTTTGAGGGGCTGCATTAGATTGAGGGTCTGCATTAGTTTGAGGGGCTGCATTATTTTGAGGGGCTGCCTCAGTTTGAGGGGCTGCCTTAGTTTGAGGGGTTAGCTTAGTTTGAGGGGCTGCCTTAGATTGAGTGGCTGCATTAGTTTGAGATTCTGCCTTAGTTTGAGGGGATGCCTTAGTTTGAGGGGTTGGCTAAGTTAGAGGGGCTGCATTAGTTTGAGGGAGTGCCTTAGTTTGAGAGGCTGCCTTACTTTGAGGGGCTGCCTGAGTTTGAGCGGCTGCCTTAATTTGAGAGGCTGCCTTAGTTTGAGCGGCTGGCTTAGGTTGAGCGGCTGCCTCAGTTTGAGAGTGTGCATTAGTTTGAGCGGCTGCCTTAGTTTGAGGGGCTGCCTTAGTTTGAGAGTCTTCCTTAGTTTGAGGGGCTGCCTTAGTTTGAGGGTCTGCCTTACTTTTACAGGCTTCCTTAGTTTGAGGGGCTGCCTTAATTTGAGCGGCTGCATTAGTTTGAGGGGCTGCCTTTGGTTGAGGCGCTCCCTTAGTTTGAGGGTCTGCCTTACTTTGACAGGCTGCCTTAGTTTGAGCGGCTGCGTTAGTTTGAGAGGCTGCCTGAGTTTGAGGTGCTGCCTTAGTTTGAGCGGCTGCATTAGTTTGAGAGTCTGCCTTTGATTGAGTGGCTGCATTAGTTTGAGGGGCTGACTTAGTTTGAGGGGTTAGCTTAGTTTGAGGGGCTGCCTTCGATTGAGTGGCTGCATTAGTTTGAGAGGCTGTCTGAGTTTGAGGGGCTGCCTTAGTTTGAGGGGCTGCCTCAGATTCAGGGGCTGCCTCAGATTCAGGGGCTGCATTAGTTTGAGCGGCTGCCTTAGTTTGAGCGGCTGCTTTAATTTGAGAGGCTGCCTGAGTTTGAGCGGCTGCCTTAGTTTGAGCGGCTGCCTAAGTTTGAGAGTCTGCATTAGTTTGAGCGGCTGCCTTAGTTTGAGGGGCTGCCTTAGTTTGAGAGTCTGCCTTAGTTTGAGCGGCTGCCTTAGTTTGAGGGTCTGCCTTACTTTTAGAGTCTGCCTTAGTTTGAGGGGCTGCCTTAATTTGAGCGGCTGCATTAGTTTGAGGGGCTGCCTTTGGTTGAGGCGCTGCATTAGTTTGAGAGTCTGCCTTTGATTGAGTGGCTGCATTAGTTTGAGGGGCTGCATTAGATTGAGGGTCTGCATTAGTTTGAGGGGCTGCATTATTTTGAGGGGCTGCCTCAGTTTGAGGGGCTGCCTTCGTTTGAGGGGTTAGCTTAGTTTGAGGGGCTGCCTTCGAATGAGTGGCTGCATTAGTTTGAGAGTCTGGCTTAGTTTGAGGGGATGCCTTAGTTTGAGGGGCTGCCTCAGATTGAGCGGCTGACTTAGTTTGAGAGGCTGCCTTAGTTTGAGAGGCTGCCTTAGTTTGAGTGGCTGCCTTAGTTTGAGTGGCTGCCTTAGTTTGAGGGGTTGCCTTAGTTTGAGAGTCTGCCTTAGTTTGAGCGGCTGCCTTAGTTTGACAGGCTGCCTTAGTTTGACAGGCTGCCTTAGTTTGAGAGGCTGCCTGAGTTTGAGGGGCTGCCTTAGTTTGAGCGGCTGCATTAGTTTGAGGGGCTGCCTTTGGTTGAGGCGCTCCCTTAGTTTGTAGGGCTGCCTTACTTTAAGGGGCAGCGTCAGTTTGAGAGTCTGCCTTAGTTTGAGGGGCTGCATTAGTTTGAGAGGATGCCTGAGTTTGAGGTGCTGCCTTACTTTTAGAGGCTGCCTTAGATTGAGGGGCTGCCTTAATTTGAGCGGCTGCCTCAGTTTGAGGGGCTGCCTTAGTTTGAGGGGTTAGCTTAGTTTGAGGGGCTGCCTTCGATTGAGTGGCTGCATTAGTTTGAGAGTCTGCCTTAGTTTGAGGGGATGCCTTAGTTTGAGGGGTTGGCTTGGTTAGAGGTGCTGCCTTAGTTTGAGGGGCTGCATTAGTTTGAGGGGTTGCATTAGAATGAGGGGCTGCCTTAGATTGAGGGGCTGCATTAGTTTGAGGAGTGCCTTAGTTTGAGAGGCTGCCTTACTTTGAGGGGCTGCCTTAGTTTGAGCGGCTGCCTTAATTTGAGAGGCTGCCTTAGTTTGAGCGTCTGGCTTAGTTTGAGCGGCTGCCTCAGTTTGAGAGTGTGCATTAGTTTGAGCGGCTGCCTTAGTTTGAGCGGCTGCCTTAGTTTGAGGGTCTGCCTTACTTTTAGAGGCTTCCTTCGTTTGAGGGGCTGCCTTAATTTGAGCGGCTGCATTAGTTTGAGGGGCTGCCTTTGGTTGAGGCGCTCCCTTAGTTTGAGAGTCTGCCTTAGTTTGAGAGTCTGCCTTAGTTTGAGAGTCTGCCTTAGTTTGAGAGTCTGCCTTAGTTTGAGCGGCTGCCTTAGTTTGAGGGTCTGCCTTACTTTTTGAGGCTGCCTTAGCTTGAGGGGCTGCCTTAATTTGAGCGGCTGCATTAGTTTGAGGGGCTGCCTTTGGTTGAGGCGCTCCCTTAGTTTGAGGGTCTGCCTTACTTTGACAGGCTGCCTTAGTTTCAGCGGCTGCGTTAGTTTGAGAGGCTGCCTGAGTTTGAGGGGCTGCCTTAGTTTGAGCGGCTGCATTAGATGAGAGTCTGCCTTTGATTGAGTGGCTGCATTAGTTTGAGGGGCTGACTTAGTTTGAGGGGCTGACGTAGTTTGAGGGGCTGCATTTGTTTGATGGGCTGCCTTAGATTGAGGGGCTGCATTAGTTTGAGGGGCTGCCTTAGTTTGAGGGGCTGCCTCAGATTGAGCGGCTGACTTAGTTTGAGGGGCTGACGTAGTTTGAGGGGCTGCATTTGTTTGATGGGCTGCCTTAGATTGAGTGGCTGCATTAGTTTGAGGGGCTGCCTTAATTTGAGGGGCTGCCTGAGATTGAGGGGCTGCCTTAGTTTGAGGGGCTGCCTCAGATTGAGCGGCTGACTTAGTTTGAGAGGCTGCCTTAGTTTGAGAGTCTGCCTTAGTTTGAGTGGCTGCCTTAGTTTGAGGGGTTGGCTTAGTTTGAGAGGCTGCCTTAGTTTGAGCGGCTGCCTTAGTTTGACAGGCTGCCTTAGTTTGACAGGCTGCCTTAGTTTGAGAGGCTGCCTGAGTTTGAGGGGCTGCCTTAGTTTGAGCGGCTGCATTAGTTTGAGGGGCTGCCTTTAGTTGAGGCGCTCCCTTAGTTTGTAGGGCTGCCTTACTTTAAGGGGCAGCGTCAGTTTGAGAGTCTGCCTTAGTTTGAGGCGCTGCCTTAGTTTGAGGGGTTGGCTTAGTTTGAGGGGCTGCTTTTGATTGAGTGGCTGCATTAGTTTGAGGGGCTGCCTTAGTTTGAGGGTCTGCCTTACTTTTAGAGGCTGCCTTAGTTTGAGGTGCTGCCTTAATTTGAGCGGCTGCATTAGTTTGAGGGGCTGCCTTTGGTTGAGGCGCTGCATTAGTTTGAGAGACTGCCTTTGATTGAGAGGCTGCATTAGTTTGAGGGGCTGCATTAGATTGAGGGTCTGCATTAGTTTGAGGGGCTGCATTATTTTGAGGGGCTGCCTCAGTTTGAGGGGCTGCCTTAGTTTGAGGGGTTAGCTTAGTTTGAGGGGCTGCCTTAGATTGAGTGGCTGCATTAGTTTGAGAGTCTGCCTTAGTTTGAGGGGATGCCTTAGTTTGAGGGGTTGGCTAAGTTAGAGGGGCTGCCTTAGTTTGAGGGGCTGCATTAGTTTGAGGGGTTGCATTAGAATGAGGGGCTGCCTTAGATTGAGGGGCTGCATTAGTTTGAGGGAGTGCCTTAGTTTGAGAGGCTGCCTTTCTTTGAGGGGCTGCCTTAGTTTGAGCGGCTGCCTTAATTTGAGAGGCTGCCTTAGTTTGAGCGGCTGGCTCAGTTTGAGCGGCTGCCTCAGTTTGAGAGTGTGCATTAGTTTGAGCGGCTGCTTTAGTTTGAGGGGCTGCCTTAGTTTGAGAGTCTTCCTTAGTTTGAGCGGCTGCCTTAGTTTGAGGGGTTGCCTTAGTTTGAGAGTCTGCCTTAGTTTGAGCGGCTGCCTTAGTTTGACAGGCTGCCTTAGTTTGACAGGCTGCCTTAGTTTGAGAGGCTGCCTGAGTTTGAGGGGCTGCCTCAGTTTGAGCGGCTGCATTAGTTTGAGGGGCTGCCTTTGGTTGAGGCGCTCCCTTATTTTGTAGGGCTGCCTTACTTTAAGGGCAGCGTCAGTTTGAGAGTCTGCCTTAGTTTGAGGGGCTGCCTTAGTTTGAGGGGTTGGCTTAGTTTGAGGGGCTGCTTTTGATTGAGTGGCTGCATTAGTTTGAGAGTCTGCCTTTGATTGAGTGGCTGCATTAGTTTGAGGGGCTGACTTAGTTTGAGTGGGTGCATTAGTTTGAGGGGCTGCCTTAGATTGAGGGGCTGCATTAGGTTGAGGGGCTGCCTTAGTTTGAGCGGCTGCCTTAGTTTGAGAGTCTGCATTAGTTTGAGCGGCTGCCTTAGTTTGAGGGGCTGCCTTAGTTTGAGAGTCTGCCTTAGTTTGAGGGGCTGCCTTAGTTTGAGGGTCTGCCTTACTTTTAGAGGCTGCCTTAGTTTGAGGGGCTGCCTTAATTTGAGCGGCTGCATTAGTTTGAGGGGCTGCCTATGGTTGAGGCGCTGCATTAGTTTGAGAGTCTGCCTTTGATTGAGAGGCTGCATTAGTTTGAGGGGCTGCTTAGATTGAGGGTCTGCATTATTTTGAGGGGCTGCCTCAGTTTGAGGGGCTGCCTTAGTTTGAGGGGTTAGCTTAGTTTGAGGGGCTGCCTTAGATTGTTTGGCTGCATTAGTTGGAGAGTCTGCCTTAGTTTGAGGGGATGCCTTAGTTTGAGGGGTTGGCTAAGTTAGAGGGGCTGCCTTAGTTTGATGGGCTGCATTAGTTTGAGGGGTTGCATTAGAATGAGGGGCTGCCTTGGATTATGGGGCTGCATTAGTTTGAGAGGCTGCCTGAGTTTGAGGGGCTGCCTTAGTTTGAGCGGCTGCATTAGTTTGAGGGGCTGCCTTTGGTTGAGGCGCTCCCTTAGTTTGTAGGGCTGCCTTACTTTAAGGGGCAGCGTCAGTTTGAGAGTCTGCCTTAGTTTGAGAGTCTGCCTTAGTTTGAGGGGTTGGCTTAGTTTGAGGGGCTGCTTTTGATTGAGTGGCTGCATTAGTTTGAGGGGTTGCATTAGAATGAGGGGCTGCCTTAGATTGAGGGGCTGCATTAGTTTGAGGGAGTGCCTTAGTTTGAGAGGCTGCCTTACTTTGAGGGGCTGCCTGAGTTTGAGCGGCTGCCTTAATTTGAGAGGCTGCCTTAGTTTGAGCGGCTGGCTTAGTTTGAGCGGCTGCCTCAGTTTGAGAGTGTGCATTAGTTTGAGCGGCTGCCTTAGTTTGAGGGGCTGCCTTAGTTTGAGAGTCTTCCTTAGTTTGAGCGGCTGCCTTAGTTTGAGGGTCTGCCTTACTTTTAGAGGCTTCCTTAGTTTGAGGGGCTGCCTTAATTTGAGCGGCTGCATTAGTTTGAGGGGCTGCCTTTGGTTGAGGCGCTCCCTTAGTTTGAGAGTCTGCCTTAGTTTGAGAGTCTGCCTTAGTTTGAGCGGCTGCCTTAGTTTGAGGGTCTGCCTTACTTTTTGAGGCTGCCTTAGCTTGAGGGGCTGCCTTAATTTGAACGGCTGCATTAGTTTGAGGGGCTGCCTTTGGTTGAGGCGCTCCCTTAGTTTGATGGTCTGCCTTACTTTGACTGGCTGCCTAAGTTTCATCGGCTGCGTTAGTTTGAGAGGCTGCCTGAGTTTGAGGGGCTGCCTTAGTTTGAGCGGCTGCATTAGTTTGAGATTCTGCCTTTGATTGAGTGGCTGCATTAGTTTGAGGGGCTGACTTAGTTTGAGGGGCTGACGTAGTTTGAGGGGCTGCATTTGTTTGATGGGCTGCCTTAGATTGAGGGGCTGCATTAGTTTGAGGGGCTGCCTTAGTTTGAGGGGCTGCCTTAGATTGAGGGGCTGCCTTAGGTTGAGGGGCTGCCTCAGATTGAGCTGCTGACTTAGTTTGAGGGGCTGACGTACTTTGAGGGGCTGCATTTGTTTGATGGGCTGCCTTAGATTGAGGGGCTGCATTAGTTTGAGGGGCTGCCTTAGTTTGAGGGGCTGCCTTAGATTGAGGGGCTGCCTTAGTTTGAGGGGCTGCCTCAGATTGAGCGGCTGACTTAGTTTGAGAGGCTGCCTTAGTTTGAGAGTCTGCCTTAGTTTGAGTGGCTGCCTTAGTTTGAGGGGTTGCCTTAGTTTGAGAGTCTGCCTTAGTTTGAGCGGCTGCCTGAGTTTGACAGGCTGCCTTAGTTTGACAGGCTGCCTTAGTTTGAGAGGCTGCCTGAGTTTGAGGGGCTGCCTTAGTTTGAGCGGCTGCATCAGTTTGAGGGGCTGCCTTTGGTTGAGGCGCTCCCTTAGTTTGTAGGGCTGCCTTACTTTAAGGGGCAGCGTCAGTTTGAGAGTCTGCCTTAGTTTGAGGGGCTGCCTTAGTTTGAGGGGTTGGCTTAGTTTGAGGGGCTGCTTTTGATTGAGTGGCTGCATTAGTTTGAGAGTCTGCCTTTGATTGAGTGGCTGCATTAGTTTGAGGGGCTGCCTTAGATTGAGGGGCTGCATTAGTTTGAGGGGCTGCATTAGTTTGAGTGGGTGCATTAGTTTGAGGGGCTGCCTTAGATTGAGGGGCTGCATTAGGTTGAGGGGCTGCCTTAGTTTGAGCGGCTGCCTTAGTTTGAGAGTCTGCATTAGTTTGAGCGGCTGCCTTAGTTTGAGGGGCTGCCTTAGTTTGAGAGTCTGCCTTAGTTTGAGCGGCTGCCTTAGTTTGAGTGTCTGCCTTACTTTTAGAGGCTGCCTTAGTTTGAGGGGCTGCCTTAATTTGAGCGGCTGCATTAGTTTGAGCGGCTGCCTTTGATTGAGAGGCTGCATTAGTTTGAGGGGCTGCATTAGATTGAGGGTCTGCATTAGTTTGAGGGGCTGCATTATTTTGAGGGGCTGCCTCAGTTTGAGGGGCTGCCTTAGTTTGAGGGGTTAGCTTAGTTTGAGGGGCTGCCTTAGATTGAGTGGCTGCATTAGTTTGAAATTCTGCCTTAGTTTGAGGGGATGCCTTAGTTTGAGGGGTTGGCTAAGTTAGAGGGGCTGCCTTAGTTTGAGGGGCTGCATTAGTTTGAGGGGTTGCATTAGAATGAGGGGCTGCCTTAGATTGAGGGGCTGCATTAGTTTGAGGGAGTGCCTTAGTTTGAGAGGCTACCTTACTTTGAGGGGCTGCCTTAGTTTGAGCGGCTGCCTTAATTTGAGAGGCTGCCTTAGTTTGAGCGGCTGGCTTAGTTTGAGCGGCTGCCTCAGTTTGAGAGTGTGCATTAGTTTGAGCGGCTGCCTTAGTTTGAGGGTCTTCCTTAGTCTGAGCGGCTGCCTTAGTTTGAGGGGCTGCCTTAACTTGAGCGGCTGCATTAGTTTGAGGGGCTGCCTTTGGTTGAGGCGCTCCCTTAGTTTGAGAGTCTGCCCTAGTTTGAGAGTCTGCCTTAGTTTGAGCGGCTGCCTTAGTTTGAGGGTCTGCCTTACTTTTTGAGGCTGCCTTAGTTTGAGGGACTGCCTTAATTTGAGCGGCTGCATTAGTTTGAGGGGCTGCCTTTGATTGAGGCGCTCCCTTAGTTGGAGGGTCTGCCTTACTTTGACAGACTGCCTTAGTTTGAGCGGCTGCGTTAGTTTGAGAGGCTGCCTGAGTTTGAGGGGCTGCCTTAGATTGAGTGGCTGCATTAGTTTGAGGGGCTGACTTAGTTTGAGGGGCTGACGTAGTTTGAGGGGCTGCATTTGTTTGATGGGCTGCCTTAGATTGAGGGGCTGCATTAGTTTGAGGGGCTGCCTTAGTTTGAGGGGCTGCCTCAGATTGAGGGGCTGCATTAGTTTGAGCGGCTGCCTTAGTTTGAGCGGCTGCCTTAATTTGAGAGGCTGCCTGAGTTTGAGCGGCTGCCTTAGTTTGAGCGGCTGCCTTAGTTTGAGAGTCTGCATTAGTTTGAGCGGCTGCCTTAGTTTGAGGGGCTGCCTTAGTTTGAGAGTCTGCCTTAGTTTGAGCGGCTGCCTTAGTGTGAGGGTCTGCCTTACTTTTAGAGGCTGCCTTAGTTTGAGGGGCTGCCTTAATTTGAGCGGCTGCATTAGTTTGAGGGGCTGCCTTTGGTTGAGGCGCTGCATTAGTTTGAGAGTCTGCCTTTGATTGAGTGGCTGCGTTAGTTTGAGGGGCTGTTTTAGATTGAGGGTCTGCATTAGTTTGAGGGGCTGCATTATTTTGAGGGGCTGCCTCAGTTTGAGGGGCTGCCTTAGTTTGAGGGGTTTGCTTAGTTTGAGGGGCTGCCTTAGATTGAGTGGCTGCATTAGTTTGAGAGTCTGCCTTAGTTTGAGGGGATGCCTAAGTTTTAGGGGTTGGCTTAGTTTGAGGGGCTGCCTTAGTTTGAGGGGCTGCATTAGTTTGAGGGGTTGCATTAGAATGAGGGGCTGCCTTAGATTGAGGGGCTGCATTAGTTTGAGGGAGTGCCTTAGTTTGAGAGGCTGCCTTACTTTGAGGGGCTGCCTTAGTTTGAGCGACTGCCTTAATTTGAGTGGCTGCCTTAGTTTGAGCGTCTGGCTTAGTTTGAGCGGCTGCCTCAGTTTGAGAGTGTGCATTAGTTTGAGCGGCTGCCTTAGTTTGAGGGGCTGTCTTAGTTTGAGAGTCTTCCTTAGTTTGAGCGGCTGCCTTAGTTTGAGGGTCTGCCTTACTTTTAGAGGCATCCTTAGTTTGAGGGGCTGCCTTAATTTGAGCGGCTGCATTAGTTTGAGGGGCTGCCTTTGGTTGAGGCACTCCCTTAGTTTGAGAGTCTGCCTTAGTTTGAGAGTCTGCCTTAGTTTGAGCGGCTGCCTTAGTTTGAGGGGCTGTCTTAGTTTGAGAGTCTTCCTTAGTTTGAGCGGCTGCCTTAGTTTGAGGGTCTGCCTTACTTTTACAGGCTTCCTTAGTTTGAGGGGCTGCCTTAATTTGAGCGGCTGCATTAGTTTGAGGGGCTGCCTTTGGTTGAGGTGCTCCCTTAGATTGAGGGTCTGCCTTACTTTGACAGGCTGCATAAGTTTCAGCGGCTGCGTTAGTTTGAGAGGCTGCCTGAGTTTGAGGGGCTGCCTTAGTTTGAGCGGCTGCATTAGTTTGAGAGTCTGCCTTTGATTGAGTGGCTGCATTAGTTTGAGGGGCTGACTTAGTTTGAGGGGCTGACGTCGTTTGAGGGGCTGCATTTGTTTGATGGGCTGCCTTAGATTGAGGGGCTGCATTAGTTTGAGGGGCTGCCTTAGTTTGAGGGGCTGCCTTAGATTGAGGGGCTGCATTAGTTTGAGCGGCTGCCTTAGTTTGAGGGGCTGCCTGAGTTTGAGGGGCTGCCTCAGATTGAGCGGCTGACTTAGTTTGAGAGGCTGCCTTAGTTTGAGAGTCTGCCTTAGTTTGAGTGGCTGCCTTAGTTTGAGTGGCTGCCTAAGTTTGAGGGGTTGCCTTAGTTTGAGAGTCTGCCTTAGTTTGAGCGGCTGCCTTAGTTTGACAGGCTGCCTTAGTTTCAGCGGCTGCCTTAGTTTGAGAGGCTGCCTGAGTTTGAGGGGCTGCCTTAGTTTGAGCGGCTGCATTAGTTTGAGGGGCTGCATTTGGTTGAGGCGCTCCCTTAGTTTGTAGGGCTGCCTTACTTTAAGGGGCAGCGTCAGCTTGAGAGTCTGCCTTAGTTTGAGGGGCTGCCTTAGTTTGAGGGGTTGGCTCAGTTTGAGGGGCTGCTTTTGAGTGAGTGGCTGCATTAGTTTGAGAGTCTGCCTTTGATTGAGTGACTGCATTAGTTTGAGGGGCTGCCTTAGATTGAGGGGCTGCATTAGTTTGAGGGACTGCATTAGTTTGAGTGGGTGCATTAGTTTGAGGGGCTGCCTTAGATTGAGGGGCTGCATTAGGTTGAGGGGCTGCCTTAGTTTGAGGGGCTGCATTAGTTTGAGGGGCTGCCTTATTTTGAGGGGCTGCCGTAGATAGAGTTCTGCATTAGTTTGAGGGGCTGCATTAGTTTAAGGGGCTGCCTTAGTTTGAGAGGCTGCCTAAGTTTGAGGGGCTGCCTTCGTTTGACAGTCTGCCATAGTTTGAGGGGCTGCCTTAATTTGAGGGGCTGCATTAGTTTGAGCGACTGTCTTAGTTTGAGGGGCTGCCTTAGTTTGAGCGGCTGCCTTAGATTGAGAGGCAGCCTGAGTTTGAGGTGCTGCTTTAGACTGAGGGGCTGCATTAGTTTGAGCGGCTGTCTCAGTTTGAGGGGCTGCCTTAGTTTGAGCGGCTGCCTGAGTTTGAGGGGCTGCCTTAGTTTGAGCGGCTGCCTTAGTTTGAGGGGCTGCATTAGTTTGAGCGACTGTCTTAGTTTGAGGGGCTGCCTTAGTTTGAGCGGCTGCCTTAGATTGAGAGGCAGCCTGAGTTTGAGGGGCTGCTTTAGACTGAGGGGCTGCATTAGTTTGAGCGGCTGTCTCAGTTTGAGGGGCTGCCTTAGTTTGAGCGGCTGCCTGAGTTTGAGGGGCTGCCTTAGTTTGAGCGGCTGCCTTAGTTTGAGGGGCTGCCTTAGTTTGAGCGGCTGCCTTGGTTTGAGGGGCTGCCTTAGTTTGAGCGGCTGGCTTAGTTTGAGCGGCTGCCTCAGTTTGAGAGTGTGCATTAGTTTGAGCGGCTGCCTTAGTTTGAGGGGCTGCCTTAGTTTGAGAGTCTTCCTTAGTTTGAGCGGCTGCCTTAGTTTGAGGGTCTGCCTTACTTTTTGAGGCTTCCTTAGTTTGAGGGGCTGCCTAAATTTGAGCGGCTGCATTAGTTTGAGGGGCTGCCTTTGGTTGAGGCGCTCCTTTAGTTTGAGAGTCTGCCTTAGTTTGAGAGTCTGCCTTAGTTTGAGCGGCTGCCTTAGTTTGAGGGTCTGCCTTACTTTTTGAGGCTGCCTTAGTTAGAGGGACTGCCTTAATTTGAGCGGCTGCATTAGTTTGAGGGGCTGCCTTTGGTTGAGGCGCTCCCTTAGTTTGAGGGTCTGCCTTACTTTGACAGGCTGCCTTAGTTTGAGCGGCTGCGTTAGTTTGAGAGGCTGCTGAGTTTGAGGGGCTGCCTTAGTTTGAGCAGCTGCATTAGTTTGAGAGTCTGCCTTTGATTGAGTGGCTGCATTAGTTTGAGGGGCTGACTTAGTTTGAGGGGCTGACGTAGTTTGAGGGGCTGCATTTGTTTGATGGGCTGCCTTAGTTTGAGCGGCTGCCTTAGTTTGAGAGTCTGCATTAGTTTGAGCGGCTGCCTTAGTTTGAGGGGCTGCCTTAGTTTGAGAGTCTGCCTTAGTTTGAGCGGCTGCCTTAGTTTGAGGGTCTGCCTTACTTTTAGAGGCTGCCTTAGTTTGAGGGGCTGCCTTAATTTGAGAGGCTGCATTAGTTTGAGGTGCTGCCTTTGGTTGAGGCGCTGCATTAGTTTGAGAGTCTGCCTTTGATTGAGTGGCTGCATTAGTTTGTGGGGCTGCATTAGATTGAGGGTCTGCATTAGTTTGAGGGGCTGCATTATTTTGAGGGGCTGCCTCAGTTTGAGGGGCTGCCTTAGTTTGAGGGGTTAGCTTCGTTTGAGGGGCTGCCTTAGATTGAGTGGCTGCATTAGTTTGAGAGTCTGCCTTAGTTTGAGGGGATGCCTTAGTTTGAGGGGTTGGCTTAGTTAGAGGGGCTGCCTTAGTTTGAGGGGCTGCCTTAGTTTGAGGGGCTGCCTTACTTTGAGGGGCTGCCTTAGTTTGAGTTGCTGCCTTAATTTGAGAGGCTGCCTTAGTTTGAGAGGCTGGCTTAGTTTGAGCGGCTGCCTCAGTTTGAGAGTGTGCATTAGTTTGAGCGGCTGCCTTAGTTTGAGGGGCTGCCTTAGTTTGAGAGTCTTCCTTAGTTTGAGCGGCTGCCTTAGTTTGAGGGTCTGCCTTACTTTTAGAGGCTTCCTTAGTTTGAGGGGCTGCCTTAATTTGAGCGGCTGCATTAGTTTGAGGGGCTGCCTTTGGTTGAGGCGCTCCCTTAGTTTGAGGGTCTGCCTTACTTTGACAGGCTGCCTTAGTTTCAGCGGCTGCGTTAGTTTGAGAGGCTGCCTGCGTTTGAGGGGCTGCCTTAGTTTGAGCGGCTGCATTAGTTTGAGAGTCTGCCTTTGATTGAGTGGCTGCATTAGTTTGAGGGGCTGACTTAGTTTGAGGGGCTGACGTAGTTTGAGGGGCTGCATTTGTTTGATGGGCTGCCTTAGATTGAGGGGCTGCATTAGTTTGAGGCGCTGCCTTAGTTTGAGGGGCTGCCTTAGTTTGAGGGGCTGCCTTAGTTTGAGAGTCTGCCTTAGTTTGAGCGGCTGCCTTAGTTTGAGGGTCTGCCTTACTTTTAGAGGCTGCCTTAGTTTGAGGGGCTGCCTTAATTTGAGCGGCTGCATTAGTTTGAGGGGCTGCCTTTGGTTGAGGCGCTGCATTAGTTTGAGAGTCTGCCTTTGATTGAGTGGCTGCATTAGTTTGATGGGCTGCATTAGATTGAGGGTCTGCATTAGTTTGAGGGGCTGCATTATTTTGAGGGGCTGCCTCAGTTTGAGGGGCTGCCTTAGTTTGAGGGGTTAGCTTAGTTTGAGGGGCTGCCTTAGATTGAGTGGCTGCATTAGTTTGAGAGTCTGCCTTAGTTTGAGGGGATGCCTAAGTTTTAGGGGTTGGCTTAGTTTGAGGGGCTGCCTTAGTTTGAGGGGCTGCATTAGTTTGAGGGGTTGCATTAGAATGAGGGGCTGCCTTAGATTGAGGGGCTGCATTAGTTTGAGGGAGTGCCTTAGTTTGAGAGGCTGCCTTACTTTGAGGGGCTGCCTTAGTTTGAGCGACTGCCTTAATTGGAGTGGCTGCCTTAGTTTGAGCGTCTGGCTTAGTTTGAGCGGCTGCCTCAGTTTGAGAGTGTGCATTAGTTTGAGCGGCTGCCTTAGTTTGAGGGGCTGTCTTAGTTTGAGAGTCTTCCTTAGTTTGAGCGGCTGCCTTAGTTTGAGGGTCTGCCTTACTTTTAGAGGCATCCTTAGTTTGAGGGGCTGCCTTAATTTGAGCGGCTGCATTAGTTTGAGGGGCTGCCTTTGGTTGCGGCGCTCCTTTAGTTTGAGAGTCTGCCTTAGTTTGAGAGTCTGCCTTAGTTTGAGCGGCTGCCTTAGTTTGAGGGTCTGCCTTACTTTTTGAGGCTGCCTTAGTTTGAGGGACTGCCTTAATTTGAACGGCTGCATTAGTTTGAGGGGCTGCCTTTGGTTGAGGCGCTCCCTTAGTTTGAGGGTCTGCCTTACTTTGACAGGCTGCCTTAGTTTGAGCGGCTGCGTTAGTTTGAGAGGCTGCTGAGTTTGAGGGGCTGCCTTAGTTTGAGCAGCTGCATTAGTTTGAGAGTCTGCCTTTGATTGAGTGGCTGCATTAGTTTGAGGGGCTGACTTAGTTTGAGGGGCTGACGTAGTTTGAGGGGCTGCATTTGTTTGATGGGCTGCCTTAGTTTGAGCGGCTGCCTTAGTTTGAGAGTCTGCATTAGTTTGAGCGGCTGCCTTAGTTTGAGGGGCTGCCTTAGTTTGAGAGTCTGCCTTAGTTTGAGAGTCTGCCTTAGTTTGAGCGGCTGCCTTAGTTTGAGGGTCTGCCTTACTTTTAGAGGCTGCCTTAGTTTGAGGGGCTGCCTTAATTTGAGAGGCTGCATTAGTTTGTGGGGCTGCCTTTGGTTGAGGCGCTGCATTAGTTTGAGAGTCTGCCTTTGATTGAGTGGCTGCATTAGTTTGTGGGGCTGCATTAGATTGAGGGTCTGCATTAGTTTGAGGGGCTGCATTATTTTGAGGGGCTGCCTCAGTTTGAGGGGCTGCCTTAGTTTGAGGGGTTAGCTTAGTTTGAGGGGCTGCCTTAGATTGAGTGGCTGCATTAGTTTGAGAGTCTGCCTTAGTTTGAGGGGATGCCTTAGTTTGAGGGGTTGGCTTAGTTAGAGTGGCTGCCTTAGTTTGAGGGGCTGCCTTACTTTGAGGGGCTGCCTTAGTTTGAGCGGCTGCCTTAATTTGAGAGGCTGCCTTAGTTTGAGAGGCTGGCTTAGTTTGAGCGGCTGCCTCAGTTTGAGAGTGTGCATTAGTTTGAGCGGCTGCCTTAGTTTGAGGGGCTGCCTTAGTTTGAGAGTCTTCCTTAGTTTGAGCGGCTGCCTTAGTTTGAGGGTCTGCCTTACTTTTAGAGGCTTCCTTAGTTTGAGGGGCTGCCTTAATTTGAGCGGCTGCATTAGTTTGAGGGGCTGCCTTTGGTTGAGGCGCTCCTTTAGTTTGAGAGTCTGCCTTAATTTGAGAGTCTACCTTAGTTTGAGCGGCTGCCTTAGTTTGAGGGTCTGCCTTACTTTTTGAGGCTGCCTTAACTTGAGGGGCTGCCTTAATTTGAGCGGCTGCATTAGTTTGAGGGGCTGCCTTTGGTTGAGGCGCTCCCTTAGTTTGAGGGTATGCCTTACTTTGACAGGCTGCCTTAGTTTCAGCGGCTGCGTTAGTTTGAGAGGCTGCCTGCGTTTGAGGGGCTGCCTTAGTTTGAGCGGCTGCATTAGTTTGAGAGTCTGCCTTTGATTGAGTGGCTGCATTAGTTTGAGGGGCTGACTTAGTTTGAGGGGCTGACGTAGTTTGAGGGGCTGCATTTGTTTGATGGGCTGCCTTAGATTGAGGGGCTGCATTAGTTTGAGGCGCTGCCTTAGTTTGAGGGGCTGCCTTAGTTTGAGGGGCTGCCTTAGATTGAGGGGCTGCCTTAGTTTGAGCGGCTGCCTTGGTTTGAGGGGCTGCCTTAGTTTGAGCGGCTGCCTTAGTTTGAGCGGCTGCCTTAGTTTGAGAGTCTTCCTTAGTTTGAGCGGCTGCCTTAGTTTGAGGGTCTGCCTTACTTTTTGAGGCTTCCTTAGTTTGAGGGGCTGCCTTAATTTGAGCGGCTGCATTAGTTTGAGGGGCTGCCTTTGGTTGAGGCGCTCCTTTAGTTTGAGAGTCTGCCTTAGTTTGAGAGTCTGCCTCAGTTTGAGCGGCTGCCTTAGTTTGAGGGTCTGCCTTACTTTTTGAGGCTGCCTTAGTTTGAGGGACTGCCTTAATTTGAGCGGCTGCATTAGTTTGAGGGGCTGCCTTTGGTTGAGGCGCTCCCTTAGTTTGAGGGTCTGCCTTACTTTGACAGGCTGCCGTAGTTTGAGCGGCTTCGTTAGTTTGAGAGGCTGCCTGAGTTTCAGGGGCTGCCTTAGTTTGAGCGGCTGCATTAGTTTGAGAGTCTGCCTTTGATTGAGTGGCTGCATTAGTTTGAGGGGCTGACTTAGTTTAAGGGGCTGACGTAGTTTGAGGGGCTGCATTTGTTTGATGGGCTGCCTTAGTTTGAGCGGTTGCCTTAGTTTGAGAGTCTGCATTAGTTTGAGCGGCTGCCTTTGTTTGAGGGGCTGCCTTAGTTTGAGAGTCTGCCTTAGTTTGAGCGGCTGCCTTAGTTTGAGGGTCTGCCTTACTTTTAGAGCCTTCCTTAATTTGAGGGGCTGCCTTAATTTGAGAGGCTGCATTAGTTTGAGGGGCTGCCTTTGGTTGAGGCGCTGCATTAGTTTGAGAGTCTGCCTTTGATTGAGTGGCTGCCTTAGTTTGAGAGGCTGGCTTAGTTTGAGAGGCTGCCTTAGTTTGAGAGGCTGGCTTAGTTTGAGCGGCTGCCTCAGTTTGAGAGTGTGCATTAGTTTGAGCGGCTGCCTTAGTTTGAGGGGCTGCCTTAGTTTGAGAGTCTTCCTTAGTTTGAGCGGCTGCCTTAGTTTGAGGGTCTGCCTTACTTTTAGAGGCTTCCTTAGTTTGAGGGGCTGCCTTAATTTGAGCGGCTGCATTAGTTTGAGGGGCTGCCTTTGGTTGAAGCGCTCCCTTAGTTTGAGGGTCTGCCTTACTTTGACAGGCTGCCTTAGTTTCAGCGGCTGCGTTAGTTTGAGAGGCTGCCTGCGTTTGAGGGGCTGCCTTAGTTTGAGCGGCTGCATTAGTTTGAGAGTCTGCCTTTGATTGAGTGGCTGCATTAGTTTGAGGGGCTGACTTAGTTTGAGGGGCTGACGTAGTTTGAGGGGCTGCATTTGTTTGATGGGCTGCCTTAGATTGAGGGGCTGCATTAGTTTGAGGCGCTGCCTTAGTTTGAGGGGCTGCCTTAGTTTGAGGGGCTGCCTTAGTTTGAGAGTCTGCCTTAGTTTGAGCGGCTGCCTTAGTTTGAGGGTCTGCCTTACTTTTAGAGGCTGCCTTAGTTTGAGGGGCTGCCTTAATTTGAGCGGCTGCATTAGTTTGAGGGGCTGCCTTTGGTTGAGGCGCTGCATTAGTTTGAGAGTCTGCCTTTGATTGAGTGGCTGCATTAGTTTGAGGGGCTGCATTAGATTGAGGGTCTGCATTAGTTTGAGGGGCTGCATTATTTTGAGGGGCTGCCTCAGTTTGAGGGGCTGCCTTAGTTTGAGGGGTTAGCTTAGTTTGAGGGGCTGCCTTAGATTGAGTGGCTCTATTAGTTTGAGAGTCTGCCTTAGTTTGAGGGGATGCCTAAGTTTTAGGGGTTGGCTTAGTTTGAGGGGCTGCCTTAGTTTGAGGGGCTGCATTAGTTTGAGGGGTTGCATTAGAATGAGGGGCTGCCTTAGATTGAGGGGCTGCATTAGTTTGAGGGAGTGCCTTAGTTTGAGAGGCTGCCTTACTTTGAGGGGCTGCCTTAGTTTGAGCGACTGCCTTAATTGGAGTGGCTGCCTTAGTTTGAGCGTCTGGCTTAGTTTGAGCGGCTGCCTCAGTTTGAGAGTGTGCATTAGTTTGAGCGGCTGCCTTAGTTTGAGGGGCTGTCTTAGTTTGAGAGTCTTCCTTAGTTTGAGCGGCTGCCTTAGTTTGAGGGTCTGCCTTACTTTTAGAGGCATCCTTAGTTTGAGGGGCTGCCTTAATTTGAGCGGCTGCATTAGTTTGAGGGGCTGCCTTTGGTTGCGGCGCTCCTTTAGTTTGAGAGTCTGCCTTAGTTTGAGAGTCTGCCTTAGTTTGAGCGGCTGCCTTAGTTTGAGGGTCTGCCTTACTTTTTGAGGCTGCCTTAGTTTGAGGGACTGCCTTAATTTGAACGGCTGCATTAGTTTGAGGGGCTGCCTTTGGTTGAGGCGCTCCCTTAGTTTGAGGGTCTGCCTTACTTTGACAGGCTGCCTTAGTTTGAGCGGCTGCGTTAGTTTGAGAGGCTGCTGAGTTTGAGGGGCTGCCTTAGTTTGAGCAGCTGCATTAGTTTGAGAGTCTGCCTTTGATTGAGTGGCTGCATTAGTTTGAGGGGCTGACTTAGTTTGAGGGGCTGACGTAGTTTGAGGGGCTGCATTTGTTTGATGGGCTGCCTTAGTTTGAGCGGCTGCCTTAGTTTGAGAGTCTGCATTAGTTTGAGCGGCTGCCTTAGTTTGAGGGGCTGCCTTAGTTTGAGAGTCTGCCTTAGTTTGAGCGGCTGCCTTAGTTTGAGGGTCTGCCTTACTTTTAGAGGCTGCCTTAGTTTGAGGGGCTGCCTTAATTTGAGAGGCTGCATTAGTTTGTGGGGCTGCCTTTGGTTGAGGCGCTGCATTAGTTTGAGAGTCTGCCTTTGATTGAGTGGCTGCATTAGTTTGTGGGGCTGCATTAGATTGAGGGTCTGCATTAGTTTGAGGGGCTGCATTATTTTGAGGGGCTGCCTCAGTTTGAGGGGCTGCCTTAGTTTGAGGGGTTAGCTTAGTTTGAGGGGCTGCCTTAGATTGAGTGGCTGCATTAGTTTGAGAGTCTGCCTTAGTTTGAGGGGATGCCTTAGTTTGAGGGGTTGGCTTAGTTAGAGGGGCTGCCTTAGTTTGAGGGGCTGCCTTACTTTGAGGGGCTGCCTTAGTTTGAGCGGCTGCCTTAATTTGAGAGGCTGCCTTAGTTTGAGAGGCTGGCTTAGTTTGAGCGGCTGCCTCAGTTTGAGAGTGTGCATTAGTTTGAGCGGCTGCCTTAGTTTGAGGGGCTGCCTTAGTTTGAGAGTCTTCCTTAGTTTGAGCGGCTGCCTTAGTTTGAGGGTCTGCCTTACTTTTAGAGGCTTCCTTAGTTTGAGGGGCTGCCTTAATTTGAGCGGCTGCATTAGTTTGAGGGGCTGCCTTTGGTTGAGGCGCTCCTTTAGTTTGAGAGTCTGCCTTAGTTTGAGCGGCTGCCTTTGTTTGAGGGTCTGCCTTACTTTTAGAGGCTGCCTTAGTTTGAGCGGCTGCGTTAGTTTGAGAGGCTGCCTTAGTTTGAGAGTCTGCATTAGTTTGAGCGGCTGCCTTAGTTTGAGGGGCTGCCTTAGTTTGAGAGTCTGCCTTAGTTTGAGCGGCTGCCTTAGTTTGAGGGTCTGCCTTACTTTTAGAGGCTGCCTTAGTTTGAGGGGCTGCCTTAATTTGAGAGGCTGCATTAGTTTGAGGTGCTGCCTTTGGTTGAGGCGCTGCATTAGTTTGAGAGTCTGCCTTTGATTGAGTGGCTGCATTAGTTTGTGGGGCTGCATTAGATTGAGGGTCTGCATTAGTTTGAGGGGCTGCATTATTTTGAGGGGCTGCCTCAGTTTGAGGGGCTGCCTTAGTTTGAGGGGTTAGCTTCGTTTGAGGGGCTGCCTTAGATTGAGTGGCTGCATTAGTTTGAGAGTCTGCCTTAGTTTGAGGGGATGCCTTAGTTTGAGGGGTTGGCTTAGTTAGAGGGGCTGCCTTAGTTTGAGGGGCTGCCTTAGTTTGAGGGGCTGCCTTACTTTGAGGGGCTGCCTTAGTTTGAGTTGCTGCCTTAATTTGAGAGGCTGCCTTAGTTTGAGAGGCTGGCTTAGTTTGAGCGGCTGCCTCAGTTTGAGAGTGTGCATTAGTTTGAGCGGCTGCCTTAGTTTGAGGGGCTGCCTTAGTTTGAGAGTCTTCCTTAGTTTGAGCGGCTGCCTTAGTTTGAGGGTCTGCCTTACTTTTAGAGGCTTCCTTAGTTTGAGGGGCTGCCTTAATTTGAGCGGCTGCATTAGTTTGAGGGGCTGCCTTTGGTTGAGGCGCTCCCTTAGTTTGAGGGTCTGCCTTACTTTGACAGGCTGCCTTAGTTTCAGCGGCTGCGTTAGTTTGAGAGGCTGCCTGCGTTTGAGGGGCTGCCTTAGTTTGAGCGGCTGCATTAGTTTGAGAGTCTGCCTTTGATTGAGTGGCTGCATTAGTTTGAGGGGCTGACTTAGTTTGAGGGGCTGACGTAGTTTGAGGGGCTGCATTTGTTTGATGGGCTGCCTTAGATTGAGGGGCTGCATTAGTTTGAGGCGCTGCCTTAGTTTGAGGGGCTGCCTTAGTTTGAGGGGCTGCCTTAGTTTGAGAGTCTGCCTTAGTTTGAGCGGCTGCCTTAGTTTGAGGGTCTGCCTTACTTTTAGAGGCTGCCTTAGTTTGAGGGGCTGCCTTAATTTGAGCGGCTGCATTAGTTTGAGGGGCTGCCTTTGGTTGAGGCGCTGCATTAGTTTGAGAGTCTGCCTTTGATTGAGTGGCTGCATTAGTTTGATGGGCTGCATTAGATTGAGGGTCTGCATTAGTTTGAGGGGCTGCATTATTTTGAGGGGCTGCCTCAGTTTGAGGGGCTGCCTTAGTTTGAGGGGTTAGCTTAGTTTGAGGGGCTGCCTTAGATTGAGTGGCTGCATTAGTTTGAGAGTCTGCCTTAGTTTGAGGGGATGCCTAAGTTTTAGGGGTTGGCTTAGTTTGAGGGGCTGCCTTAGTTTGAGGGGCTGCATTAGTTTGAGGGGTTGCATTAGAATGAGGGGCTGCCTTAGATTGAGGGGCTGCATTAGTTTGAGGGAGTGCCTTAGTTTGAGAGGCTGCCTTACTTTGAGGGGCTGCCTTAGTTTGAGCGACTGCCTTAATTGGAGTGGCTGCCTTAGTTTGAGCGTCTGGCTTAGTTTGAGCGGCTGCCTCAGTTTGAGAGTGTGCATTAGTTTGAGCGGCTGCCTTAGTTTGAGGGGCTGTCTTAGTTTGAGAGTCTTCCTTAGTTTGAGCGGCTGCCTTAGTTTGAGGGTCTGCCTTACTTTTAGAGGCATCCTTAGTTTGAGGGGCTGCCTTAATTTGAGCGGCTGCATTAGTTTGAGGGGCTGCCTTTGGTTGCGGCGCTCCTTTAGTTTGAGAGTCTGCCTTAGTTTGAGAGTCTGCCTTAGTTTGAGCGGCTGCCTTAGTTTGAGGGTCTGCCTTACTTTTTGAGGCTGCCTTAGTTTGAGGGACTGCCTTAATTTGAACGGCTGCATTAGTTTGAGGGGCTGCCTTTGGTTGAGGCGCTCCCTTAGTTTGAGGGTCTGCCTTACTTTGACAGGCTGCCTTAGTTTGAGCGGCTGCGTTAGTTTGAGAGGCTGCTGAGTTTGAGGGGCTGCCTTAGTTTGAGCAGCTGCATTAGTTTGAGAGTCTGCCTTTGATTGAGTGGCTGCATTAGTTTGAGGGGCTGACTTAGTTTGAGGGGCTGACGTAGTTTGAGGGGCTGCATTTGTTTGATGGGCTGCCTTAGTTTGAGCGGCTGCCTTAGTTTGAGAGTCTGCATTAGTTTGAGCGGCTGCCTTAGTTTGAGGGGCTGCCTTAGTTTGAGAGTCTGCCTTAGTTTGAGAGTCTGCCTTAGTTTGAGCGGCTGCCTTAGTTTGAGGGTCTGCCTTACTTTTAGAGGCTGCCTTAGTTTGAGGGGCTGCCTTAATTTGAGAGGCTGCATTAGTTTGTGGGGCTGCCTTTGGTTGAGGCGCTGCATTAGTTTGAGAGTCTGCCTTTGATTGAGTGGCTGCATTAGTTTGTGGGGCTGCATTAGATTGAGGGTCTGCATTAGTTTGAGGGGCTGCATTATTTTGAGGGGCTGCCTCAGTTTGAGGGGCTGCCTTAGTTTGAGGGGTTAGCTTAGTTTGAGGGGCTGCCTTAGATTGAGTGGCTGCATTAGTTTGAGAGTCTGCCTTAGTTTGAGGGGATGCCTTAGTTTGAGGGGTTGGCTTAGTTAGAGTGGCTGCCTTAGTTTGAGGGGCTGCCTTACTTTGAGGGGCTGCCTTAGTTTGAGCGGCTGCCTTAATTTGAGAGGCTGCCTTAGTTTGAGAGGCTGGCTTAGTTTGAGCGGCTGCCTCAGTTTGAGAGTGTGCATTAGTTTGAGCGGCTGCCTTAGTTTGAGGGGCTGCCTTAGTTTGAGAGTCTTCCTTAGTTTGAGCGGCTGCCTTAGTTTGAGGGTCTGCCTTACTTTTAGAGGCTTCCTTAGTTTGAGGGGCTGCCTTAATTTGAGCGGCTGCATTAGTTTGAGGGGCTGCCTTTGGTTGAGGCGCTCCTTTAGTTTGAGAGTCTGCCTTAATTTGAGAGTCTACCTTAGTTTGAGCGGCTGCCTTAGTTTGAGGGTCTGCCTTACTTTTTGAGGCTGCCTTAACTTGAGGGGCTGCCTTAATTTGAGCGGCTGCATTAGTTTGAGGGGCTGCCTTTGGTTGAGGCGCTCCCTTAGTTTGAGGGTATGCCTTACTTTGACAGGCTGCCTTAGTTTCAGCGGCTGCGTTAGTTTGAGAGGCTGCCTGCGTTTGAGGGGCTGCCTTAGTTTGAGCGGCTGCATTAGTTTGAGAGTCTGCCTTTGATTGAGTGGCTGCATTAGTTTGAGGGGCTGACTTAGTTTGAGGGGCTGACGTAGTTTGAGGGGCTGCATTTGTTTGATGGGCTGCCTTAGATTGAGGGGCTGCATTAGTTTGAGGCGCTGCCTTAGTTTGAGGGGCTGCCTTAGTTTGAGGGGCTGCCTTAGATTGAGGGGCTGCCTTAGTTTGAGCGGCTGCCTTGGTTTGAGGGGCTGCCTTAGTTTGAGCGGCTGCCTTAGTTTGAGCGGCTGCCTTAGTTTGAGAGTCTTCCTTAGTTTGAGCGGCTGCCTTAGTTTGAGGGTCTGCCTTACTTTTTGAGGCTTCCTTA
Source organism: Heterodontus francisci (assembly GCF_036365525.1). NCBI lineage: Eukaryota > Metazoa > Chordata > Chondrichthyes > Heterodontiformes > Heterodontidae > Heterodontus > Heterodontus francisci. The sequence goes on from NW_027141375.1 coordinate 1,874,077, forward strand.
GTTTGAGGGGCTGCCTTAATTTGAGCGGCTGCATTAGTTTGAGGGGCTGCCTTTGGTTGAGGCGCTCCTTTAGTTTGAGAGTCTGCCTTAGTTTGAGAGTCTGCCTCAGTTTGAGCGGCTGCCTTAGTTTGAGGGTCTGCCTTACTTTTTGAGGCTGCCTTAGTTTGAGGGACTGCCTTAATTTGAGCGGCTGCATTAGTTTGAGGGGCTGCCTTTGGTTGAGGCGCTCCCTTAGTTTGAGGGTCTGCCTTACTTTGACAGGCTGCCGTAGTTTGAGCGGCTTCGTTAGTTTGAGAGGCTGCCTGAGTTTCAGGGGCTGCCTTAGTTTGAGCGGCTGCATTAGTTTGAGAGTCTGCCTTTGATTGAGTGGCTGCATTAGTTTGAGGGGCTGACTTAGTTTAAGGGGCTGACGTAGTTTGAGGGGCTGCATTTGTTTGATGGGCTGCCTTAGTTTGAGCGGTTGCCTTAGTTTGAGAGTCTGCATTAGTTTGAGCGGCTGCCTTTGTTTGAGGGGCTGCCTTAGTTTGAGAGTCTGCCTTAGTTTGAGCGGCTGCCTTAGTTTGAGGGTCTGCCTTACTTTTAGAGCCTTCCTTAATTTGAGGGGCTGCCTTAATTTGAGAGGCTGCATTAGTTTGAGGGGCTGCCTTTGGTTGAGGCGCTGCATTAGTTTGAGAGTCTGCCTTTGATTGAGTGGCTGCCTTAGTTTGAGAGGCTGGCTTAGTTTGAGAGGCTGCCTTAGTTTGAGAGGCTGGCTTAGTTTGAGCGGCTGCCTCAGTTTGAGAGTGTGCATTAGTTTGAGCGGCTGCCTTAGTTTGAGGGGCTGCCTTAGTTTGAGAGTCTTCCTTAGTTTGAGCGGCTGCCTTAGTTTGAGGGTCTGCCTTACTTTTAGAGGCTTCCTTAGTTTGAGGGGCTGCCTTAATTTGAGCGGCTGCATTAGTTTGAGGGGCTGCCTTTGGTTGAAGCGCTCCCTTAGTTTGAGGGTCTGCCTTACTTTGACAGGCTGCCTTAGTTTCAGCGGCTGCGTTAGTTTGAGAGGCTGCCTGCGTTTGAGGGGCTGCCTTAGTTTGAGCGGCTGCATTAGTTTGAGAGTCTGCCTTTGATTGAGTGGCTGCATTAGTTTGAGGGGCTGACTTAGTTTGAGGGGCTGACGTAGTTTGAGGGGCTGCATTTGTTTGATGGGCTGCCTTAGATTGAGGGGCTGCATTAGTTTGAGGCGCTGCCTTAGTTTGAGGGGCTGCCTTAGTTTGAGGGGCTGCCTTAGTTTGAGAGTCTGCCTTAGTTTGAGCGGCTGCCTTAGTTTGAGGGTCTGCCTTACTTTTAGAGGCTGCCTTAGTTTGAGGGGCTGCCTTAATTTGAGCGGCTGCATTAGTTTGAGGGGCTGCCTTTGGTTGAGGCGCTGCATTAGTTTGAGAGTCTGCCTTTGATTGAGTGGCTGCATTAGTTTGAGGGGCTGCATTAGATTGAGGGTCTGCATTAGTTTGAGGGGCTGCATTATTTTGAGGGGCTGCCTCAGTTTGAGGGGCTGCCTTAGTTTGAGGGGTTAGCTTAGTTTGAGGGGCTGCCTTAGATTGAGTGGCTCTATTAGTTTGAGAGTCTGCCTTAGTTTGAGGGGATGCCTAAGTTTTAGGGGTTGGCTTAGTTTGAGGGGCTGCCTTAGTTTGAGGGGCTGCATTAGTTTGAGGGGTTGCATTAGAATGAGGGGCTGCCTTAGATTGAGGGGCTGCATTAGTTTGAGGGAGTGCCTTAGTTTGAGAGGCTGCCTTACTTTGAGGGGCTGCCTTAGTTTGAGCGACTGCCTTAATTGGAGTGGCTGCCTTAGTTTGAGCGTCTGGCTTAGTTTGAGCGGCTGCCTCAGTTTGAGAGTGTGCATTAGTTTGAGCGGCTGCCTTAGTTTGAGGGGCTGTCTTAGTTTGAGAGTCTTCCTTAGTTTGAGCGGCTGCCTTAGTTTGAGGGTCTGCCTTACTTTTAGAGGCATCCTTAGTTTGAGGGGCTGCCTTAATTTGAGCGGCTGCATTAGTTTGAGGGGCTGCCTTTGGTTGCGGCGCTCCTTTAGTTTGAGAGTCTGCCTTAGTTTGAGAGTCTGCCTTAGTTTGAGCGGCTGCCTTAGTTTGAGGGTCTGCCTTACTTTTTGAGGCTGCCTTAGTTTGAGGGACTGCCTTAATTTGAACGGCTGCATTAGTTTGAGGGGCTGCCTTTGGTTGAGGCGCTCCCTTAGTTTGAGGGTCTGCCTTACTTTGACAGGCTGCCTTAGTTTGAGCGGCTGCGTTAGTTTGAGAGGCTGCTGAGTTTGAGGGGCTGCCTTAGTTTGAGCAGCTGCATTAGTTTGAGAGTCTGCCTTTGATTGAGTGGCTGCATTAGTTTGAGGGGCTGACTTAGTTTGAGGGGCTGACGTAGTTTGAGGGGCTGCATTTGTTTGATGGGCTGCCTTAGTTTGAGCGGCTGCCTTAGTTTGAGAGTCTGCATTAGTTTGAGCGGCTGCCTTAGTTTGAGGGGCTGCCTTAGTTTGAGAGTCTGCCTTAGTTTGAGCGGCTGCCTTAGTTTGAGGGTCTGCCTTACTTTTAGAGGCTGCCTTAGTTTGAGGGGCTGCCTTAATTTGAGAGGCTGCATTAGTTTGTGGGGCTGCCTTTGGTTGAGGCGCTGCATTAGTTTGAGAGTCTGCCTTTGATTGAGTGGCTGCATTAGTTTGTGGGGCTGCATTAGATTGAGGGTCTGCATTAGTTTGAGGGGCTGCATTATTTTGAGGGGCTGCCTCAGTTTGAGGGGCTGCCTTAGTTTGAGGGGTTAGCTTAGTTTGAGGGGCTGCCTTAGATTGAGTGGCTGCATTAGTTTGAGAGTCTGCCTTAGTTTGAGGGGATGCCTTAGTTTGAGGGGTTGGCTTAGTTAGAGGGGCTGCCTTAGTTTGAGGGGCTGCCTTACTTTGAGGGGCTGCCTTAGTTTGAGCGGCTGCCTTAATTTGAGAGGCTGCCTTAGTTTGAGAGGCTGGCTTAGTTTGAGCGGCTGCCTCAGTTTGAGAGTGTGCATTAGTTTGAGCGGCTGCCTTAGTTTGAGGGGCTGCCTTAGTTTGAGAGTCTTCCTTAGTTTGAGCGGCTGCCTTAGTTTGAGGGTCTGCCTTACTTTTAGAGGCTTCCTTAGTTTGAGGGGCTGCCTTAATTTGAGCGGCTGCATTAGTTTGAGGGGCTGCCTTTGGTTGAGGCGCTCCTTTAGTTTGAGAGTCTGCCTTAATTTGAGAGTCTACCTTAGTTTGAGCGGCTGCCTTAGTTTGAGGGTCTGCCTTACTTTTTGAGGCTGCCTTAACTTGAGGGGCTGCCTTAATTTGAGCGGCTGCTTTAGTTTGAGGGGCTGCCTTTGTTTGAGGCGCTCCCTTAGTTTGAGGGTATGCCTTACTTTGACAGGCTGCCTTAGTTTCAGCGGCTGCGTTAGTTTGAGAGGCTGCCTGCGTTTGAGGGGCTGCCTTAGTTTGAGCGGCTGCATTAGTTTGAGAGTCTGCCTTTGATTGAGTGGCTGCATTAGTTTGAGGGGCTGACTTAGTTTGAGGGGATGACGTAGTTTGAGGGGCTGCATTTGTTTGATGGGCTGCCTTAGATTGAGGGGCTGCATTAGTTTGAGGCGCTGCCTTAGTTTGAGGGGCTGCCTTAGTTTGAGGGGCTGCCTTAGACTGAGGGGCTGCCTTAGTTTGAGCGGCTGCCTTGGTTTGAGGGGCTGCCTTAGTTTGAGCGGCTGCCTTAGTTTGAGCGGCTGCCTTAGTTTGAGAGTCTTCCTTAGTTTGAGCGGCTGCCTTAGTTTGAGGGTCTGCCTTACTTTTTGAGGCTTCCTTAGTTTGAGGGGCTGCCTTAATTTGAGCGGCTGCATTAGTTTGAGGGGCTGCCTTTGGTTGAGGCGCTCCTTTAGTTTGAGAGTCTGCCTTAGTTTGAGAGTCTGCCTCAGTTTGAGCGGCTGCCTTAGTTTGAGGGTCTGCCTTACTTTTTGAGGCTGCCTTAGTTTGAGGGACTGCCTTAATTTGAGCGGCTGCATTAGTTTGAGGGGCTGCCTTTGGTTGAGGCGCTCCCTTAGTTTGAGGGTCTGCCTTACTTTGACAGGCTGCCGTAGTTTGAGCGGCTTCGTTAGTTTGAGAGGCTGCCTGAGTTTCAGGGGCTGCCTTAGTTTGAGCGGCTGCATTAGTTTGAGAGTCTGCCTTTGATTGAGTGGCTGCATTAGTTTGAGGGGCTGACTTAGTTTAAGGGGCTGACGTAGTTTGAGGGGCTGCATTTGTTTGATGGGCTGCCTTAGTTTGAGCGGTTGCCTTAGTTTGAGAGTCTGCATTAGTTTGAGCGGCTGCCTTTGTTTGAGGGGCTGCCTTAGTTTGAGAGTCTGCCTTAGTTTGAGCGGCTGCCTTAGTTTGAGGGTCTGCCTTACTTTTAGAGCCTTCCTTAATTTGAGGGGCTGCCTTAATTTGAGAGGCTGCATTAGTTTGAGGGGCTGCCTTTGGTTGAGGCGCTGCATTAGTTTGAGAGTCTGCCTTTGATTGAGTGGCTGCCTTAGTTTGAGCGGCTGCCTTAGTTTTTGAGGCTGCCTTAGCTTGAGGGGCTGCCTTAATTTGAGCGGCTGCATTAGTGTGAGGGGCTGCCTTTGGTTGAGGCGCTCCCTTAGTTTGAGGGTCTGCCTTACTTTGACAGGCTGCCTTAGTTTCAGCGGCTGCGTTAGTTTGAGAGGCTGCCTGCGTTTGAGGGGCTGCCTTAGTTTGAGCGGCTGCATTAGTTTGAGAGTGTGCCTTTGATTGAGTGGCTGCATTAGTTTGAGGGGCTGACTTAGTTTGAGGGGCTGACGTAGTTTGAGGGGCTGCATTTGTTTCATGGGCTGCCTTAGATTGAGGGGCTGCATTAGTTTGAGGGGCTGCCTTAGTTTGAGGGGCTGCCTTAGATTGAGGGGCTGCATTAGTTTGAGCGGCTGCCTTAGTTTGAGGGGCTGCCTTAGTTTGAGGGGCTGCCTCAGATTGAGCGGCTGACTTAGTTTGAGAGGCTGCCTTAGTTTGAGAGTCTGCCTTAGTTTGAGCGGCTGCCTTAGTTTGACAGGCTGCCTTAGTTTGACAGGCTGCCTTAGTTTGAGAGGCTGCATTAGTTTGAGGGGCTGCCTTTGGTTGAGGCGCTCCCTTAGTTTGTAGGGCTGCCTTACTTTAAGGGGCAGCGTCAGTTTGAGAGTCTGCCTTAGTTTGAGGGGCTGCCTTAGTTTGAGGGGTTGGCTTAGTTTGAGGGGCTGCTTTTGATTGAGTGGCTGCATTAGTTTGAGAGTGTGCCTTTGATTGAGTGGCTGCATTAGTTTGAGGGGCTGCATTAGTTTGAGTGGGTGCATTAGTTTGAGGGGCTGCCTTAGATTGAGTGGCTGCATTAGTTTGAGGGGCTGCATTAGATTGAGGGTCTGCATTAGTTTGAGTGGCTGCATTAGTTTGAGGGGCTGCCTTAGATTGAGTGGCTGCATTAGTTTGAGGGGCTGCATTAGTTTGAGTGGGTGCATTAGTTTGAGGGGCTGCCTTAGATTGAGGGTCTGCATTAGGTTGAGGGGCTGCCTTAGTTTGAGCGGCTGCCTTAGTTTGAGAGTCTGCATTAGTTTGAGCGGCTGCCTTAGTTTGAGGGGCTGCCTTAGTTTGAGAGTCTGCCTTAGTTTGAGCGGCTGCCTTAGTTTGAGGGTCTGCCTCACTTTTTGAGGCTGCCTTAGTTTGAGGGGCTGCCTTAATTTGAGAGGCTGCATTAGTTTGAGGGGCTGCCTTTGGTTGAGGCGCTGCATTAGTTTGAGGGGCTGCCTTAGTTTGACAGGCTGCCTTCGTTTCAGCGGCTGCCTTAGTTTGAGAGGCTGCCTGAGTTTGAGCGGCTGCCTTAGTTTGAGCGGCTGCATTAGTTTGAGGGGCTGCATTAGTTTGAGGGTCTGCATTAGTTTGAGGGGCTGCATTATTTTGAGGGGCTGCCTCAGTTTGAGGGGCTGCCTTAGTTTGAGGGGTTAGCTTAGTTTGAGGGGCTGCCTTAGATTGTTTGGCTGCATTAGTTTGAGAGTCTGCCTTAGTTTGAGGGGATGCCTTAGTTTGAGGGTTTGGCTAAGTTAATGGGGCTGCCTTAGTTTGAGGGGCTGCATTATTTTGAGGGGTTGCATTAGAATGAGGGGCTGCCTTAGATTGAGGGGCTGCATTAGTTTGAGGGAGTGCCTTAGTTTGAGAGGCTGCCTTACTTTGAGGGGCTGCCTGAGTTTGAGCGGCTGCCTCAATTTGAGAGGCTGCCTTAGTTTGAGCGGCTGGCTTAGTTTGAGCGGCTGCCTCAGTTTGAGAGTGTGCATTAGTTTGAGCGGCTGCCTTAGTTTGAGGGGCTGCCTTAGTTTGAGAGTCTTCCTTAGTTTGAGCGGCTGCCTTAGTTTGAGGGTCTGCCTTACTTTTAGAGGCTTCCTTAGTTTGAGGGGCTGCCTTAATGTGAGCGGCTGCATTAGTTTGAGGGGCTGCCTTTGGTTGAGGCGCTCCCTTAGTTTGAGAGTCTGCCTTAGTTTGAGAGTCTGCCTTAGTTTGAGCGGCTGCCTTAGTTTGAGGGTCTGCCTTACTTTTTGAGGCTGCCTTAGCTTGAGGGGCTGCCTTAATTTGAGCGGCTGCATTAGTTTGAGGGGCTGCCTTTGGTTGAGGCGCTCCCTTAGTTTGAGGGTCTGCCTTACTTTGACAGGCTGCCTTAGTTTCAGCGGCTGCGTTAGTTTGAGAGGCTGCCTGAGTTTGAGGGGCTGCCTTAGTTTGAGCGGCTGCATTAGTTTGAGAGTCTGCCTTTGATTGAGTGGCTGCATTAGTTTGAGGGGCTGTCTTAGTTTGAGGGGCTGACGTAGTTTGAGGGGCTGCATTTGTTTGATGGGCTGCCTTAGATTGAGGGGCTGCATTAGTTTGAGGGGCTGCCTTAGTTTGAGGGGCTGCCTTAGATTGAGGGGCGGCCTTAGGTTGAGGGGCTGCCTCAGATTGAGCGGCTGACTTAGTTTGAGGGGCTGACGTAGTTTGAGGGGCTGCATTTGTTTGATGGGCTGCCTTAGATTGAGGGGCTGCATTAGTTTGAGGGGCTGCCTTAGTTTGAGGGGCTGCCTTAGATTGAGGGGCTGCCTTAGTTTGAGTGGCTGCCTCAGATTGAGCGGGTGACTTAGTTTGAGAGGCTGCCTTAGTTTGAGAGTCTGCCTTAGTTTGAGTGGCTGCCTTAGTTTGAGGGGTTGCCTTAGTTTGAGAGTCTGCCTTAGTTTGAGCGGCTGCCTTAGTTTGACAGGCTGCCTTAGTTTGACAGGCTGCCTTAGTTTGAGAGGCTGCCTGAGTTTGAGGGGCTGCCTTAGTTTGAGCGGCTGCATTAGTTTGAGGGGCTGCCTTTGGTTGAGGCGCTCCCTTAGTTTGTAGGGCTGCCTTACTTTATGGGGCAGCGTCAGTTTGAGAGTCTGCCTTAGTTTGAGGGGCTGCCTTAGTTTGAGGGGTTGGCTTAGTTTGAGGGGCTGCTTTTGATTGAGTGGCTGCATTAGTTTGAGAGTCTACCTTTGATTGAGTGGCTGCATTAGTTTGAGGGGCTGCCTTAGATTGAGGGGCTGCATTAGTTTGAGGGGCTGCATTAGTTTGAGTGGGTGCATTAGTTTGAGGGGCTGCCTTAGATTGAGGGGCTGCATTAGGTTGAGGGGCTGCCTTAGTTTGAGCGGCTGCCTTAGTTTGAGAGTCTGCATTAGTTTGAGCGGCTGCCTTAGTTTGAGGGGCTGCCTTAGTTTGAGAGTCTTCCTTAGTTTGAGCGGCTGCCTTAGTTTGAGGGTCTGCCTTACTTTTAGAGGCTGCCTTAGTTTGAGGGGCTGCCTTAATTTGAGCGGCTGCATTAGTTTGAGGGGCTGCCTTTGATTGAGAGGCTGCATTAGGTTGAGGGGCAGCATTATATTGAGTGTCTGCATTAGTTTGAGGGGCTGCATTATTTTGAGGGGCTGCCTCAGTTTGAGGGGCTGCCTTAGTTTGAGGGGTTAGCTTAGTTTGAGGGGCTGCCTTAGATTGAGTGGCTGCATTAGTTTGAGAGTCTGCCTCAGTTTGAGGGGATGCCTTAGTTTGAGGGGTTGGTTAAGTTAGAGGGGCTGCCTTAGTTTGAGGGGCTGCATCAGTTTGAGGGGTTGCATTAGAATGAGGGGCTGCCTTAGATTGAGGGGCTGCATTAGTTTGAGGGAGTGCCTTAGTTTGAGAGGCTACCTGACTTTGAGGGGCTGCCTTAGTTTGAGCGGCTGCCTTAATTTGAGAGGCTGCCTTAGTTTGAGCGGCTGGCTTAGTTTGAGCGGCTGCCTCAGTTTGAGAGTCTGCATTAGTTTGAGCGGCTGCCTTAGTTTGAGGGGCTGCCTTAGTTTGAGAGTCTGCCTTAGTTTGAGCGGCTGCCTTAGTTTGAGGGTCTGCCTTACTTTTAGAGGCTGTCTTAGTTTGAGGGGCTGCCTTAATTTGAGCGGCTGCATTAGTTTGAGGGGCTGCCTTTGGTTGAGGCGCTGCATTAGTTTGAGAGTCTGCCTTTGATTGAGTGGCTGCATTAGTTTGAGGGGCTGCATTAGATTGAGGGTCTGCATTAGTTTGAGGGGCTGCATTATTTTGAGGGGCTGCCTCAGTTTGAGGGGCTGCCTTAGTTTGAGGGGTTAGCTTAGTTTGAGGGGCTGCCTTAGATTGAGTGGCTGCATTAGTTTGAGAGTCTGCCTTAGTTTGAGGGGATGCCTAAGTTTGAGGGGTTGGCTTAGTTTGAGGGGCTGCCTTAGTTTGAGGGGCTGCATTAGTTTGAGGGGTTGCTTTAGAATGAGGGGCTGCCTTAGATTGAGGGGCTGCATTAGTTTGAGGGAGTGCCTTAGTTTGAGAGGCTGCCTTACTTTGAGGGGCTGCCTTAGTTTGAGCGACCGCCTTAATTTGAGCGGCTGCCTTAGTTTGAGCGTCTGGCTTAGTTTGAGCGGCTGCCTCAGTTTGAGCGGCTGCCGTAGTTTGAGCGGCTGCCTTAGTTTGAGGGGCTGCCTTAGTTTGAGAGTCTTCCTTAGTTTGAGCGGCTGCCTTAGTTTGAGGGTCTGCCTTACTTTTAGAGGCTTCCTTAGTTTGAGGGGCTGCCTTAATTTGAGCGGCTGCATTAGTTTGAGGGGCTGCCTTTGGTTGAGGTGCTCCCTTAGTTTGAGAGTCTGCCTTAGTTTGAGAGTCTGCCTTAGTTTGAGCGGCTGCCTTAGTTTGAGGGTGTGCCTTACTTTTTGAGGCAGCCTTAGCTTGAGGGGCTGCCTTAATTTGAGCGGCTGCATTAGTTTGAGGGGCTGCCTTTGGTTGAGGCGCTCCCTTAGTTTGAGGGTCTGCCGTACTTTGACAGGCTGCCTTAGTTTCAGCGGCTGCGTTAGTTTGAGAGGCTGCCTGAGTTTGAGGGGCTGCCTTAGTTTGAGCGGCTGCATTAGTTTGAGGGGCTGACGTAGTTTGAGGGGCTGCATTTGTTTGATGGGCTGCCTTAGATTGAGGGGCTGCATTATTTTGAGAGTCTGCCTTAGTTTGAGAGTCTGCCTTTGATTGAGTGGCTGCATTAGTTTGAGGGGCTGACTTAGTTTGAGGGGCTGACGTAGTTTGAGGGGCTGCATTTGTTTGATGGGCTGCCTTAGATTGAGGGGATGCCTTAGTTTGAGGGTTTGGCTAAGTTAATGGGGCTGCCTTAGTTTGAGGGGCTGCATTATTTTGAGGGGTTGCATTAGAATGAGGGGCTGCCTTAGATTGAGGGGCTGCATTAGTTTGAGGGAGTGCCTTAGTTTGAGAGGCTGCCTTACTTTGAGGGGCTGCCTGAGTTTGAGCGGCTGCCTCAATTTGAGAGGCTGCCTTAGTTTGAGCGGCTGGCTTAGTTTGAGCGGCTGCCTCAGTTTGAGAGTGTGCATTAGTTTGAGCGGCTGCCTTAGTTTGAGGGGCTGCCTTAGTTTGAGAGTCTTCCTTAGTTTGAGCGGCTGCCTTAGTTTGAGGGTCTGCCTTACTTTTACAGGCTTCCTTAGTTTGAGGGGCTGCCTTAATGTGAGCGGCTGCATTAGTTTGAGGGGCTGCCTTTGGTTGAGGCGCTCCCTTAGTTTGAGAGTCTGCCTTAGTTTGAGAGTCTGCCTTAGTTTGAGCGGCTGCCTTAGTTTGAGGGTCTGCCTTACTTTTTGAGGCTGCCTTAGCTTGAGGGGCTGCCTTAATTTGAGCGGCTGCATTAGTTTGAGGGGCTGCCTTTGGTTGAGGCGCTCCCTTAGTTTGAGGGTCTGCCTTACTTTGACAGGCTGCCTTAGTTTCAGCGGCTGCGTTAGTTTGAGAGGCTGCCTGAGTTTGAGGGGCTGCCTTAGTTTGAGCGGCTGCATTAGTTTGAGAGTCTGCCTTTGATTGAGTGGCTGCATTAGTTTGAGGGGCTGTCTTAGTTTGAGGGGCTGACGTAGTTTGAGGGGCTGCATTTGTTTGATGGGCTGCCTTAGATTGAGGGGCTGCATTAGTTTGAGGGGCTGCCTTAGTTTGAGGGGCTGCCTTAGATTGAGGGGCGGCCTTAGGTTGAGGGGCTGCCTCAGATTGAGCGGCTGACTTAGTTTGAGGGGCTGACGTAGTTTGAGGGGCTGCATTTGTTTGATGGGCTGCCTTAGATTGAGGGGCTGCATTAGTTTGAGGGGCTGCCTTAGTTTGAGGGGCTGCCTTAGATTGAGGGGCTGCCTTAGTTTGAGTGGCTGCCTCAGATTGAGCGGGTGACTTAGTTTGAGAGGCTGCCTTAGTTTGAGAGTCTGCCTTAGTTTGAGTGGCTGCCTTAGTTTGAGGGGTTGCCTTAGTTTGAGAGTCTGCCTTAGTTTGAGCGGCTGCCTTAGTTTGACAGGCTGCCTTAGTTTGACAGGCTGCCTTAGTTTGAGAGGCTGCCTGAGTTTGAGGGGCTGCCTTAGTTTGAGCGGCTGCATTAGTTTGAGGGGCTGCCTTTGGTTGAGGCGCTCCCTTAGTTTGTAGGGCTGCCTTACTTTATGGGGCAGCGTCAGTTTGAGAGTCTGCCTTAGTTTGAGGGGCTGCCTTAGTTTGAGGGGTTGGCTTAGTTTGAGGGGCTGCTTTTGATTGAGTGGCTGCATTAGTTTGAGAGTCTACCTTTGATTGAGTGGCTGCATTAGTTTGAGGGGCTGCCTTAGATTGAGGGGCTGCATTAGTTTGAGGGGCTGCATTAGTTTGAGTGGGTGCATTAGTTTGAGGGGCTGCCTTAGATTGAGGGGCTGCATTAGGTTGAGGGGCTGCCTTAGTTTGAGCGGCTGCCTTAGTTTGAGAGTCTGCATTAGTTTGAGCGGCTGCCTTAGTTTGAGGGGCTGCCTTAGTTTGAGAGTCTTCCTTAGTTTGAGCGGCTGCCTTAGTTTGAGGGTCTGCCTTACTTTTAGAGGCTGCCTTAGTTTGAGGGGCTGCCTTAATTTGAGCGGCTGCATTAGTTTGAGGGGCTGCCTTTGATTGAGAGGCTGCATTAGGTTGAGGGGCAGCATTAGATTGAGGGTCTGCATTAGTTTGAGGGGCTGCATTATTTTGAGGGGCTGCCTCAGTTTGAGGGGCTGCCTTAGTTTGAGGGGTTAGCTTAGTTTGAGGGGCTGCCTTAGATTGAGTGGCTGCATTAGTTTGAGAGTCTGCCTCAGTTTGAGGGGATGCCTTAGTTTGAGGGGTTGGTTAAGTTAGAGGGGCTGCCTTAGTTTGAGGGGCTGCATCAGTTTGAGGGGTTGCATTAGAATGAGGGGCTGCCTTAGATTGAGGGGCTGCATTAGTTTGAGGGAGTGCCTTAGTTTGAGAGGCTACCTTACTTTGAGGGGCTGCCTTAGTTTGAGCGGCTGCCTTAATTTGAGAGGCTGCCTTAGTTTGAGCGGCTGGCTTAGTTTGAGCGGCTGCCTCAGTTTGAGAGTCTGCATTAGTTTGAGCGGCTGCCTTAGTTTGAGGGGCTGCCTTAGTTTGAGAGTCTGCCTTAGTTTGAGCGGCTGCCTTAGTTTGAGGGTCTGCCTTACTTTTAGAGGCTGTCATAGTTTGAGGGGCTGCCTTAATTTGAGCGGCTGCATTAGTTTGAGGGGCTGCCTTTGGTTGAGGCGCTGCATTAGTTTGAGAGTCTGCCTTTGATTGAGTGGCTGCATTAGTTTGAGGGGCTGCATTAGATTGAGGGTCTGCATTAGTTTGAGGGGCTGCATTATTTTGAGGGGCTGCCTCAGTTTGAGGGGCTGCCTTAGTTTGAGGGGTTAGCTTAGTTTGAGCGGCTGCCTTAGATTGAGTGGCTGCATTAGTTTGAGAGTCTGCCTTAGTTTGAGGGGATGCCTAAGTTTGAGGGGTTGGCTTAGTTTGAGGGGCTGCCTTAGTTTGAGGGGCTGCATTAGTTTGAGGGGTTGCTTTAGAATGAGGGGCTGCCTTAGATTGAGGGGCTGCATTAGTTTGAGGGAGTGCCTTAGTTTGAGAGGCTGCCTTACTTTGAGGGGCTGCCTTAGTTTGAGCGACCGCCTTAATTTGAGCGGCTGCCTTAGTTTGAGCGTCTGGCTTAGTTTGAGCGGCTGCCTCAGTTTGAGCGGCTGCCGTAGTTTGAGCGGCTGCCTTAGTTTGAGGGGCTGCCTTAGTTTGAGAGTCTTCCTTAGTTTGAGCGGCTGCCTTAGTTTGAGGGTCTGCCTTACTTTTAGAGGCTTCCTTAGTTTGAGGGGCTGCCTTAATTTGAGCGGCTGCATTAGTTTGAGGGGCTGCCTTTGGTTGAGGTGCTCCCTTAGTTTGAGAGTCTGCCTTAGTTTGAGAGTCTGCCTTAGTTTGAGCGGCTGCCTTAGTTTGAGGGTGTGCCTTACTTTTTGAGGCAGCCTTAGCTTGAGGGGCTGCCTTAATTTGAGCGGCTGCATTAGTTTGAGGGGCTGCCTTTGGTTGAGGCGCTCCCTTAGTTTGAGGGTCTGCCGTACTTTGACAGGCTGCCTTAGTTTCAGCGGCTGCGTTAGTTTGAGAGGCTGCCTGAGTTTGAGGGGCTGCCTTAGTTTGAGCGGCTGCATTAGTTTGAGGGGCTGACGTAGTTTGAGGGGCTGCATTTGTTTGATGGGCTGCCTTAGATTGAGGGGCTGCATTAGTTTGAGAGTCTGCCTTAGTTTGAGAGTCTGCCTTTGATTGAGTGGCTGCATTAGTTTGAGGGGCTGACTTAGTTTGAGGGGCTGACGTAGTTTGAGGGGCTGCATTTGTTTGATGGGCTGCCTTAGATTGAGGGGCTGCATTAGTTTGAGAGTCTGCCTTAGTTTGAGTGGCTGCCTTAGTTTGAGGGGTTGCCTTAGTTTGAGAGTCTGCCTTAGTTTCAGCGGCTGCCTTAGTTTGAGAGGCTGCCTGAGTTTGAGGGGCTGCCTTAGTTTGAGCGGCTGCATTAGTTTGAGGGGCTGCATTTGGTTGAGGCGCTCCCTTAGTTTGTAGGGCTGCCTTACTTTAAGGGGCAGCGTCAGTTTGAGAGTCTGCCTTAGTTTGAGGGGCTGCATTAGTTTGAGAGTCTGCCTTTGATTGATTGGCTGCATTAGTTTGAGGGGCTGCCTTAGTTTGAGGGGCTGCATTAGTTTGAGGGGCTGCATTAGTTTGAGTGGGTGCATTAGTTTGAGGGGCTGCATTAGTTTGAGGGGCTGCCATATTTTGAGGGGCTGCCTTAGATAGAGTTCTGCATTAGTTTGAGTGGCTGCATTAGTTTAAGGGGCAGCCTTAGTTTGAGAGGCTGCCTAAGTTTGAGGGGCTGCCTTCGTTTGACAGTCTGCCATAGTTTGAGGGGCTGCCTTAATTTGAGGGTCTGCATTAGTTTGAGCGACTGTCTTAGTTTGAGGGGCTGCCTTAGTTTGAGCGGCTGCCTTAGATTGAGAGGCAGCCTGAGTTTGAGTGGCTGCTTTAGACTGAGGGGCTGCATTAGTTTGATCGGCTGTCTCAGTTTGAGGGGCTGCCTTAGTTTGAGCGGCTGGCTTAGTTTGAGCGGCTGCCTCAGTTTGAGAGTGTGCATTAGTTTGAGCGGCTGCCTTAGTTTGAGCGGCTGCCTGAGTTTGAGGGGCTGCCTTAGTTTGAGCGGCTGCCTTAGTTTGAGGGGCTGCATTAGTTTGAGCGACTGTCTTAGTTCGAGGGGCTGCCTTAGTTTGAGCGGCTGCCTTAGATTGAGAGGCAGCCTGAGTTTGAGGGGCTGCTTTAGACTGAGGGGCTGCATTAGTTTGAGCGGCTGTCTCAGTTTGAGGGGCTGCCTTAGTTTGAGCGGCTGCCTGAGTTTGAGGGGCTGCCTTAGTTTGAGCGGCTGCCTTAGTTTGAGGGTCTCCCTTAGTTTGAGCGGCTGCCTTGGTTTGAGGGGCTGCCTTAGTTTGAGCGGCTGGCTTAGTTTGAGCGGCTGCCTCAGTATGAGAGTGTGCATTAGTTTGAGCGGCTGCCTTAGTTTGAGGGTCTGCCTTAGTTTGAGAGTCTTCCTTAGTTTGAGCGGCTGCCTTAGTTTGATGGTCTGCCTTACTTTTTGAGGCTGCCTTAGTTTGAGGGACTGCCTTAATTTGAGCGGCTGCATTAGTTTCAGGGGCTGCCTTTGGTTGAGGCGCTCCCTTAGTTTGAGGGTCTGCGTTACTTTGACAGGCTGCCTTAGTTTGAGCGGCTGCGTTAGTTTGAGAGGCTGCCTGAGTTTGAGGGGCTGCCTTAGTTTGAGCGGCTGCATTAGTTTGAGAGTCTGCCTTTGATTGAGTGGCTGCATTAGTTTGAGGGGCTGACTTAGTTTGAGGGGCAGACGTAGTTTGAGGGGCTGCATTTGTTTGATGGGCTGCCTTAGTTTGAGCGGCTGCCTTAGTTTGAGAGTCTGCATTAGTTTGAGCGGCTGCCTTAGTTTGAGGGGCTGCCTTAGTTTGAGAGTCTGCCTTAGTTTGAGCGGCTGCCTTAGTTTGATGGTCTGCCTTACTTTTAGAGGCTGCCTTAGTTTGAGGGGCTGCCTTAATTTGAGAGGCTGCATTAGTTTGAGGGGCTGCCTTTGGTTGAGGCGCTGCATTAGTTTGTGGGGCTGCATTAGTTTGAGGGTCTGCCTTACTTTTTGAGGCTGCCTTCGCTTGAGGGGCTGCCTTAATTTGAGCGGCTGCATTAGTTTGAGGGGCTGCCTTTGGTTGAGGCGCTCCCTTAGTTTGAGGGTCTGCCTTACTTTGACAGGCTGCCTTAGTTTCAGCGGCTGCGTTAGTTTGAGAGGCTGCCTGCGTTTGAGGGGCTGCCTTAGTTTCAGCGGCTGCATTAGTTTGAGAGTCTGCCTTTGATTGAGTGGCTGCATTAGTTTGAGGGGCTGACTTAGTTTGAGGGGCTGACGTAGTTTGAGGGGCTGCATTTCTTTGATGGGCTGCCTTAGATTGAGGGGCTGCATTAGTTTGAGGCGCTGCCTTAGTTTGAGGGGCTGCCTTAGTTTGAGGGGCTGCCTTAGATTGAGGGGCTGCCTTAGTTTGAGCGGCTGCCTTGGTTTGAGGAGCTGCCTTAGTTTGAGCGGCTGGCTTAGTTTGAGCGGCTGCCTCAGTTTGAGAGTGTGCATTAGTTTGAGCGGCTGCCTTAGTTTGAGGGGCTGCCTTAATTTGAGCGGCTGCATTAGTTTGAGGGGCTGCCTTTGGTTGAGGTGCTCCCTTAGTTTGAGAGTCTGCCTTAGTTTGAGAGTCTGCCTTAGTTTGAGCGGCTGCCTTAGTTTGAGGGTGTGCCTTACTTTTTGAGGCAGCCTTAGCTTGAGGGGCTGCCTTAATTTGAGCGGCTGCATTAGTTTGAGGGGCTGCCTTTGGTTGAGGCGCTCCCTTAGTTTGAGGGTCTGCCGTACTTTGACAGGCTGCCTTAGTTTCAGCGGCTGCGTTAGTTTGAGAGGCTGCCTGAGTTTGAGGGGCTGCCTTAGTTTGAGCGGCTGCATTAGTTTGAGGGGCTGACGTAGTTTGAGGGGCTGCATTTGTTTGATGGGCTGCCTTAGATTGAGGGGCTGCATTAGTTTGAGAGTCTGCCTTAGTTTGAGAGTCTGCCTTTGATTGAGTGGCTGCATTAGTTTGAGGGGCTGACTTAGTTTGAGGGGCTGACGTAGTTTGAGGGGCTGCATTTGTTTGATGGGCTGCCTTAGATTGAGGGGCTGCATTAGTTTGAGAGTCTGCCTTAGTTTGAGTGGCTGCCTTAGTTTGAGGGGTTGCCTTAGTTTGAGAGTCTGCCTTAGTTTCAGCGGCTGCCTTAGTTTGAGAGGCTGCCTGAGTTTGAGGGGCTGCCTTAGTTTGAGCGGCTGCATTAGTTTGAGGGGCTGCATTTGGTTGAGGCGCTCCCTTAGTTTGTAGGGCTGCCTTACTTTAAGGGGCAGCGTCAGTTTGAGAGTCTGCCTTAGTTTGAGGGGCTGCATTAGTTTGAGAGTCTGCCTTTGATTGATTGGCTGCATTAGTTTGAGGGGCTGCCTTAGTTTGAGGGGCTGCATTAGTTTGAGGGGCTGCATTAGTTTGAGTGGGTGCATTAGTTTGAGGGGCTGCATTAGTTTGAGGGGCTGCCATATTTTGAGGGGCTGCCTTAGATAGAGTTCTGCATTAGTTTGAGTGGCTGCATTAGTTTAAGGGGCAGCCTTAGTTTGAGAGGCTGCCTAAGTTTGAGGGGCTGCCTTCGTTTGACAGTCTGCCATAGTTTGAGGGGCTGCCTTAATTTGAGGGGCTGCATTAGTTTGAGCGACTGTCTTAGTTTGAGGGGCTGCCTTAGTTTGAGCGGCTGCCTTAGATTGAGAGGCAGCCTGAGTTTGAGTGGCTGCTTTAGACTGAGGGGCTGCATTAGTTTGAGCGGCTGTCTCAGTTTGAGGGGCTGCCTTAGTTTGAGCGGCTGGCTTAGTTTGAGCGGCTGCCTCAGTTTGAGACTGTGCATTAGTTTGAGCGGCTGCCTTAGTTTGAGCGGCTGCCTGAGTTTGAGGGGCTGCCTTAGTTTGAGCGGCTGCCTTAGTTTGAGGGGCTGCATTAGTTTGAGCGACTGTCTTAGTTCGAGGGGCTGCCTTAGTTTGAGCGGCTGCCTTAGATTGAGAGGCAGCCTGAGTTTGAGGGGCTGCTTTAGACTGAGGGGCTGCATTAGTTTGAGCGGCTGTCTCAGTTTGAGGGGCTGCCTTAGTTTGAGCGGCTGCCTGAGTTTGAGGGGCTGCCTTAGTTTGAGCGGCTGCCTTAGTTTGAGGGTCTCCCTTAGTTTGAGCGGCTGCCTTGGTTTGAGGGGCTGCCTTAGTTTGAGCGGCTGGCTTAGTTTGAGCGGCTGCCTCAGTATGAGAGTGTGCATTAGTTTGAGCGGCTGCCTTAGTTTGAAGGTCTGCCTTAGTTTGAGAGTCTTCCTTAGTTTGAGCGGCTGCCTTAGTTTGAGGGTCTGCCTTACTTTTTGAGGCTGCCTTAGTTTGAGGGACTGCCTTAATTTGAGCGGCTGCATTAGTTTCAGGGGCTGCCTTTGGTTGAGGCGCTCCCTTAGTTTGAGGGTCTGCGTTACTTTGACAGGCTGCCTTAGTTTGAGCGGCTGCGTTAGTTTGAGAGGCTGCCTGAGTTTGAGGGGCTGCCTTAGTTTGAGCGGCTGCATTAGTTTGAGAGTCTGCCTTTGATTGAGTGGCTGCATTAGTTTGAGGGGCTGACTTAGTTTGAGGGGCAGACGTAGTTTGAGGGGCTGCATTTGTTTGATGGGCTGCCTTAGTTTGAGCGGCTGCCTTAGTTTGAGAGTCTGCATTAGTTTGAGCGGCTGCCTTAGTTTGAGGGGCTGCCTTAGTTTGAGAGTCTGCCTTAGTTTGAGCGGCTGCCTTAGTTTGATGGTCTGCCTTACTTTTAGAGGCTGCCTTAGTTTGAGGGGCTGCCTTAATTTGAGAGGCTGCATTAGTTTGAGGGGCTGCCTTTGGTTGAGGCGCTGCATTAGTTTGTGGGGCTGCATTAGTTTGAGGGTCTGCCTTACTTTTTGAGGCTGCCTTCGCTTGAGGGGCTGCCTTAATTTGAGCGGCTGCATTAGTTTGAGGGGCTGCCTTTGGTTGAGGCGCTCCCTTAGTTTGAGGGTCTGCCTTACTTTGACAGGCTGCCTTAGTTTCAGCGGCTGCGTTAGTTTGAGAGGCTGCCTGCGTTTGAGGGGCTGCCTTAGTTTCAGCGGCTGCATTAGTTTGAGAGTCTGCCTTTGATTGAGTGGCTGCATTAGTTTGAGGGGCTGACTTAGTTTGAGGGGCTGACGTAGTTTGAGGGGCTGCATTTCTTTGATGGGCTGCCTTAGATTGAGGGGCTGCATTAGTTTGAGGCGCTGCCTTAGTTTGAGGGGCTGCCTTAGTTTGAGGGGCTGCCTTAGATTGAGGGGCTGCCTTAGTTTGAGCGGCTGCCTTGGTTTGAGGAGCTGCCTTAGTTTGAGCGGCTGGCTTAGTTTGAGCGGCTGCCTCAGTTTGAGAGTGTGCATTAGTTTGAGCGGCTGCCTTAGTTTGAGGGGCAGCCTTAGTTTGAGAGTCTTCCTTAGTTTGAGCGGCTGCCTTAGTTTGAGGGTCTGCCTTACTTTTTGAGGCTTCCTTAGTTTGAGGGGCTGCCTTAATTTGAGCGGCTGCATTAGTTTGAGGGGCTGCCTTTGGTTGAGGCGCTCCTTTAGTTTGAGAGTCTGCCTTAGTTTGAGAGTCTGCCTTAGTTTGAGCAGCTGCCTTAGTTTGAGGGTCTGCCTGACTTTTTGAGGCTGCCTTAGTTTGAGGGACTGCCTTAATTTGAGCGGCTGCATTAGTTTGAGGGGCTGCCTTTGTTTGAGGCGCTCCCTTAGTTTGAGGGTCTGCCTTACTTTGACAGGCTGCCTTAGTTTGAGCGGCTGCGTTAGTTTGAGAGGCTGCCTGAGTTTGAGGGGCTGCCTTAGTTTGAGCGGCTGCATTAGTTTGAGAGTCTGCCTTTGATTGAGTGGCTGCATTAGTTTGAGGGGCTGACTTAGTTTGAGGGGCTGACTTAGTTTGAGGGGCTGACGTAGTTTGAGGGGCTGCATTTGTTTGATGGGCTGCCTTAGTTTGAGCGGCTGCCTTAGTTTGAGAGTCTGCATTAGTTTGAGCGGCTGCCTTAGTTTGAGGGGCTGCCTTAGTTTGAGAGTCTGCCTGAGTTTGAGCGGCTGCCTTAGTTTGAGGGTCTGCCTTACTTTTAGAGGCTGCCTCAGTTTGAGGGGCTGCCTTAATTTGAGAGGCTGCATTAGTTTGAGGGGCTGCCTCAGTTTGAGGGGCTGCCTTAGTTTGAGGGGTTAGCTTAGTTTGAGGGGCTGCCTTAGATTGAGTGGCTGCATTAGTTTGAGAGTCTGCCTTAGTTTGAGGGGATGCCTTAGTTTGAGGGGTTGGCTTAGTTAGAGGGGCTGACTTAGTTTGAGGGGCTGCATTAGTTTGAGGGGTTGCATTAGAATGAGGGGCTGCCTTAGATTGAGGGGCTGCATTAGTTTGAGGGAGTGCCCTAGTTTGAGAGGCTGCCTTACTTTGAGGGGCTGCCTTAGTTTGAGCGGCTGCCTTAATTTGAGAGGCTGCCTTAGTTTGAGCGTCTGGCTTAGTTTGAGCGGCTGCCTCAGTTTGAGAGTGTGCATTAGTTTGAGCGGCTGCCTTAGTTTGAGGGGCTGCCTTAGTTTGAGAGTCTTCCTTAGTTTGAGCGGCTGCCTTAGTTTGAGGGTCTGCCTTACTTTTTGAGGCTGCCTTAGCTTGAGGGCCTGCCTTAATTTGAGCGGCTGCATTAGTTTGAGGGGCTGCCTTTGGTTGAGGCGCTCCCTTAGTTTGAGGGACTGCCTTACTTTGACAGGCTGCCTTAGTTTCAGCGGCTGCGTTAGTTTGAGAGGCTGCCTGCGTTTGAGGGGCTGCCTCAGTTTGAGCGGCTGCATTAGTTTGAGAGTGTGCCTTTGATTGAGTGGCTGCATTAGTTTGAGGGGATGACTTAGTTTGAGGGGCAGACGTAGTTTGAGGGGCTGCATTTGTTTGATGGGCTGCCTTAGATTGAGGGGCTGCATTAGTTTGAGGGGCTGCCTCAGTTTGAGGGGCTGCCTCCGAATGAGCGGCTGACTTAGTTTGAGAGTCTGCCTTAGTTTGAGCGGCTGCCTTAGTTTGACAGGCTGCCTTAGTTTGACAGGCTGCCTTAGTTTGAGAGGCTGCCTGAGTTTGAGGGGCTGCATTAGTTTGAGCGGCTGCATTAGTTTGAGGGGCTGCCTTTGGTTGAGGCACTCCCTTAATTTGAGGGTCTGCCTTACTTTGAGAGGCTGCCTTAGTTTGACAGGCTGCCTTAGTTTGAGAGGCTTTCTTAGTTTGAGAGGCTGCCTGAGTTTGAGGGGCTGCCTTAGTTTGAGCGGCTGCCTTAGTTTGAGGGTATGCCTTAGTTTGAGAGTCTTCCTTAGTTTGAGCGGCTGCCTTAGTTTGAGGTTCTGCCTTACTTTTAGAGGCTTCCTTAGTTTGAGGGGCTGCCTCATTTTCAGCGGCTGCATTAGTTTGAGGGGCTGCCTTTGGTTGAGGCGCTCCCTTAGTTTGAGAGTCTGCCTTAGTTTGAGAGTCTGCCTTAGTTTGAGCGGCTGCCTTAGTTTGAGATCTGCCTTACTTTTTGAGGCTGCCTTCGCTTGAGGGGCTGCCTTAATTTGAGCGGCTGCATTAGTTTGAGGGGCTGCCTTTGGTTGAGGCGCTCCCTTTGTTTGAGGGTCTGCCTTACTTTGACAGGCTGCCTTAGTTTCAGCGGCTGCGTTAGTTTGAGAGGCTGCCTGAGTTTGAGGGGCTGCCTTAGTTTGAGCGGCAGCCTTAGTTTGAGCGGCTGCCTTAGTTTGACAGGCTGCCTTAGTTTCAGCGGCTGCCTTAGTTTGAGAGGCTGCCTGAGTTTGAGGGGCTGCCTGAGTTTGAGCGGCTGCATTAGTTTGAGGGGCTGCCTTTGGTTGAGGCGCTCCCTTAGTTTGGAGGGCTGCCTTACTTTTAGGGGCAGCATCAGTTTGAGAGTCTGCCTTAGTTTGAGGGGCTGCCTTAGTTTGAGAGGCTGCATTAGTTTGAGGGGCTGCCTTTGGTTGAGGCGCTGCATTAGTTTGTGGGGCTGCATTAGTTTGAGGGTCTGCCTTAGTTTGAGCGGCTGCCTTGGTTTGAGGAGCTGCCTTAGTTTGAGCGGCTGGCTTAGTTTGAGCGGCTGCCTCAGTTTGAGAGTGTGCATTAGTTTGAGTGGCTGCCTTAGTTTGAGGGGCTGCCTTAGTTTGAGAGTCTTCCTTAGTTTGAGCGGCTGCCTTAGTTTGAGGGTCTGCCAGACTTTTTGAGGCTTCCTTAGTTTGAGGGGCTGCCTTAATTTGAGCGGCTGCATTAGTTTGAGGGGCTGCCTTTGGTTGAGGCGCTCCTTTAGTTTGAGAGTCTGCCTTAGTTTGAGAGTCTGCCTTAGTTTGAGCAGCTGCCTTAGTTTGAGGGTCTGCCTTACTTTTTGAGGCTGCCTTAGTTTGAGGGACTGCCTTAATTTGAGCGGCTGCATTAGTTTGAGGGGCTGCCTTTGGTTGAGGCGCTCCCTTAGTTTGAGGGTCTGCCTTACTTTGACAGGCTGCCTTAGTTTGAGCGGCTGCGTTAGTTTGAGAGGCTGCCTGAGTTTGAGGGGCTGCCTTAGTTTGAGCGGCTGCATTAGTTTGAGAGTCTGCCTTTGATTGAGTGGCTGCATTAGTTTGAGGGGCTGACTTAGTTTGAGGGGCTGACGTAGTTTGAGGGGCTGCATTTGTTTGATGGGCTGCCTTAGTTTGAGCGGCTGCCTTAGTTTGAGAGTCTGCATTAGTTTGAGCGGCTGCCTTAGTTTGAGGGGCTGCCTTAGTTTGAGAGTCTGCCTTAGTTTGAGCGGCTGCCTTAGTTTGAGGGTCTGCCTTACTTTTAGAGGCTGCCTTAGTTTGAGGGGCTGCCTTAATTTGAGAGGCTGCATTAGTTTGAGGGGCTGCCTTTGGTTGAGGCGCTGCATTAGTTTGACAGTCTGCCTTTGATTGTGTGGCTGCATTAGTTTGTGGGGCTGCATTAGATTGAGGGTCTGCATTAGTTTGAGGGGCTGCATTATTTTGAGGGGCTGCCTCAGTTTGAGGGGCTGCCTTAGTTTGAGGGGTTAGCTTAGTTTGAGGGGCTGCCTTAGATTGAGTGGCTGCATTAGTTTGAGAGTCTGCCTTAGTTTGAGGGGATGCCTTAGTTTGAGGGGTTGGCTTAGTTAGAGGGGCTGCCTTAGTTTGAGGGGCTGCATTAGTTTGAGGGGTTGCATTAGAATGAGGGGCTGCCTTAGATTGAGGGGCTGCATTAGTTTGAGGGTGTGCCTTAGTTTGAGAGGCTGCCTTACTTTGAGGGGCTGCCTTAGTTTGAGCGGCTGCCTTAATTTGAGAGGCTGCCTTAGTTTGAGCGTCTGGCTTAGTTTGAGCAGCTGCCTCAGTTTGAGAGTGTGCATTAGTTTGAGAGGCTGCCTTACTTTGAGGGGCTGCCTTAGTTTGAGGGGCTGCCTTAATTTGAGCGGCTGCCTTAGTTTGAGAGTCTGCCTTAGTTTGAGCGGCTGCCTTAGTTTGAGGGTCTGCGTTACTTTTAGAGGCTGCCTTAGTTTGAGGGGCTGCCTTAATTTGAGAGGCTGCATTAGTTTGAGGGGCTGCCTTTGGTTGAGGCGCTGCATTAGTTTGAGAGTCTGCCTTTGATTGTGTGGCTGCATTAGTTTGTGGGGCTGCATTAGATTGAGGGTCTGCATTAGTTTGAGGGGCTGCATTATTTTGAGGGGCTGCCTCAGTTTGAGGGGCTGCCTTAGTTTGAGGGGTTAGCTTAGTTTGAGGGGCTGCCTTAGATTGAGTGGCTGCATTAGTTTGAGAGTCTGCCTTAGTTTGAGGGGATGCCTTAGTTTGAGGGGTTGGCTTAGTTAGAGGGGCTGCCTTAGTTTGAGGGGCTGCATTAGTTTGAGGGGTTGCATTAGAATGAGGGGCTGCCTTAGATTGAGGGGCTGCATTAGTTTGAGGGTGTGCCTTAGTTTGAGAGGCTGCCTTACTTTGAGGGGCTGCCTTAGTTTGAGCGGCTGCCTTAATTTGAGAGGCTGCCTTAATTTGAGCGTCTGGCTTAGTTTGAGCGGCTGCCTCAGTTTGAGAGTGTGCATTAGTTTGAGCGGCTGCCTTAGTTTGAGGGGCTGCCTTAGTTTGAGGGGCTGCCTTAGTTTGAGAGTCTTCCTTAGTTTGAGCGGCTGCCTTAGTTTGAGGGTCTGCCTTACTTTTTGAGGCTGCCTTAGCTTGAGGGGCTGCCTTAATTTGAGCGGCTGCATTAGTTTGAGGGGCTGCCTTTGGTTGAGGCGCTCCCTTAGTTTGAGGGTCTGCCTTACTTTGACAGGCTGCCTTAGTTTCAGCGGCTGCGTTAGTTTGAGAGGCTGCCTGCGTTTGAGGGGCTGCCTTAGTTTGAGCGGCTGCATTAGTTTGACAGTCTGCCTTTGATTGAGTGGCTGCATTAGTTTGAGGGGCTGACTTAGTTTGAGGGGCTGACGTAGTTTGAGGGGTTAGCTTAGTTTGAGGGGCTGCCTTAGATTGAGTGGCTGCATTAGTTTGAGAGTCTGCCTTAGTTTGAGGGGATGCCTTAGTTTGAGGGGTTGGCTTAGTTAGAGGGGCTGCCTTAGTTTGAGGGGCTGCATTAGTTTGAGGGGTTGCATTAGAATGAGGGGCTGCCTTAGATTGAGGGGCTGCATTAGTTTGAGGGTGTGCCTTAGTTTGAGAGGCTGCCTTACTTTGAGGGGCTGCCTTAGTTTGAGCGGCTGCCTTAATTTGAGAGGCTGCCTTAATTTGAGCGTCTGGCTTAGTTTGAGCGGCTGCCTCAGTTTGAGAGTGTGCATTAGTTTGAGCGGCTGCCTTAGTTTGAGGGGCTGCCTTAGTTTGAGGGGCTGCCTTAGTTTGAGAGTCTTCCTTAGTTTGAGCGGCTGCCTTAGTTTGAGGGTCTGCCTTACTTTTTGAGGCTGCCTTAGCTTGAGGGGCTGCCTTAATTTGAGCGGCTGCATTAGTTTGAGGGGCTGCCTTTGGTTGAGGCGCTCCCTTAGTTTGAGGGTCTGCCTTACTTTGACAGGCTGCCTTAGTTTCAGCGGCTGCGTTAGTTTGAGAGGCTGCCTGCGTTTGAGGGGCTGCCTTAGTTTGAGCGGCTGCATTAGTTTGACAGTCTGCCTTTGATTGAGTGGCTGCATTAGTTTGAGGGGCTGACTTAGTTTGAGGGGCTGACGTAGTTTGAGGGGTTAGCTTAGTTTGAGGGGCTGCCTTAGATTGAGTGGCTGCATTAGTTTGAGAGTCTGCCTTAGTTTGAGGGGATGCCTTAGTTTGAGGGGTTGGCTTAGTTAGAGGGGCTGCCTTAGTTTGAGGGGCTGCATTAGTTTGAGGGGTTGCATTAGAATGAGGGGCTGCCTTAGATTGAGGGGCTGCATTAGTTTGAGGGTGTGCCTTAGTTTGAGAGGCTGCCTTACTTTGAGGGGCTGCCTTAGTTTGAGCGGCTGCCTTAATTTGAGAGGCTGCCTTAATTTGAGCGTCTGGCTTAGTTTGAGCGGCTGCCTCAGTTTGAGAGTGTGCATTAGTTTGAGCGGCTGCCTTAGTTTGAGGGGCTGCCTTAGTTTGAGGGGCTGCCTTAGTTTGAGAGTCTTCCTTAGTTTGAGCGGCTGCCTTAGTTTGAGGGTCTGCCTTACTTTTTGAGGCTGCCTTAGCTTGAGGGGCTGCCTTAATTTGAGCGGCTGCATTAGTTTGAGGGGCTGCCTTTGGTTGAGGCGCTCCCTTAGTTTGAGGGTCTGCCTTACTTTGACAGGCTGCCTTAGTTTCAGCGGCTGCGTTAGTTTGAGAGGCTGCCTGCGTTTGAGGGGCTGCCTTAGTTTGAGCGGCTGCATTAGTTTGACAGTCTGCCTTTGATTGAGTGGCTGCATTAGTTTGAGGGGCTGACTTAGTTTGAGGGGCTGACGTAGTTTGAGGGGTTAGCTTAGTTTGAGGGGCTGCCTTAGATTGAGTGGCTGCATTAGTTTGAGAGTCTGCCTTAGTTTGAGGGGATGCCTTAGTTTGAGGGGTTGGCTTAGTTAGAGGGGCTGCCTTAGTTTGAGGGGCTGCATTAGTTTGAGGGGTTGCATTAGAATGAGGGGCTGCCTTAGATTGAGAGGCTGCATTAGTTTGAGGGTGTGCCTTAGTTTGAGAGGCTGCCTTACTTTGAGGGGCTGCCTTAGTTTGAGCGGCTGCCTTAATTTGAGAGGCTGCCTTAATTTGAGCGTCTGGCTTAGTTTGAGCGGCTGCCTCAGTTTGAGAGTGTGCATTAGTTTGAGCGGCTGCCTTAGTTTGAGGGGCTGCCTTAGTTTGAGGGGCTGCCTTAGTTTGAGAGTCTTCCTTAGTTTGAGCGGCTGCCTTAGTTTGAGGGTCTGCCTTACTTTTTGAGGCTGCCTTAGCTTGAGGGGCTGCCTTAATTTGAGCGGCTGCATTAGTTTGAGGGGCTGCCTTTGGTTGAGGCGCTCCCTTAGTTTGAGGGTCTGCCTTACTTTGACAGGCAACCTTAGTTTCAGCGGCTGCGTTAGTTTGAGAGGCTGCCTGCGTTTGAGGGGCGGCCTTAGTTTGAGCGGCTGCATTAGTTTGACAGTCTGCCTTTGATTGAGTGGCTGCATTAGTTTGAGGGGCTGACTTAGTTTGAGGGGCTGACGTAGTTTGAGGGGCTGCATTTGTTTGATGGGCTGCCTTAGATTGAGGGGCTGCATTAGTTTGAGGGGCTGCCTTAGTTTGAGGGGCTGCCTCCGATTGAGTGGCTGACTTAGTTTGAGAGGCTGCCTTAGTTTGAGAGTCTGCCTTAGTTTGAGCGGCTGCCTTAGTTTGACAGGCTGCCTTAGATTGACAGGCTGCCTTAGTTTGAGAGGCTGCCTGACTTTGAGGGGCTGCCTTAGTTTGAGCGGCTGCATTAGTTTGAGGGGCTGCCTTTGGTTGAGGCGCTCCCTTAGTTTGTAGGGCTGCCTTACTTTAAGGGGCAGCGTCAGTTTGAGAGTCTGCCTTAGTTTGAGGGGCTGCCTTAGTTTGAGGGGTTGGCTTAGTTTGAGGGGCTGCTTTTGATTGAGTGGCTGCATTAGTTTGAGAGTCTGCCTTTGATTGAGTGGCTGCATTAGTTTGAGGGCCTGCCTTAGATTGAGGGGCTGCATTAGTTTGAGGGGCTGCATTAGATTGAGGGTCTGCATTAGTTTGAGGGGCTGCATTATTTTGAGGGGCTGCCTCAGTTTGAGGGGCTGCCTTAGTTTGAGGGGTTAGCTTAGTTTGAGGGGCTGCCTTAGATTGAGTGGCTGCATTAGTTTGAGAGTCTGCCTTAGTTTGAGGGGATGCCTTAGTTTGAGGGGTTGGCTTAGTTAGAGGGGCTGCCTTGGTGTCAGGGGCTGCATTAGTTTGAGGGGTTGCATTAGAATGAGGGGCTGCCTTAGATTGAGGGGCTGCATTAGTTTGAGGGAGTGCCTTAGTTTGAGAGGCTGCCTTACTTTGAGGGGCTGCCTTAATTTGAGCGGCTGCCTTAATTTGAGAGGCTGCCTTAGTTTGAGCGTCTGGCTTAGTTTGAGCGGCTGCCTCAGTTTGAGAGTGTGCATTAGTTTGAGCGGCTGCCTTAGTTTGAGGGTATGCCTTAGTTTGAGAGTCTTCCTTAGTTTGAGCGGCTGCCTTAGTTTGAGGGTCTGCCTTACATTTAGAGGCTTCCTTAGTTTGAGGGGTTGCCTCAATTTGAGCGGCTGCATTAGTTTGAGGGGCTGCCTTTGGTTGAGGCGCTCCCTTAGTTTGAGAGTCTGCCTTAGTTTGAGAGTCTGCCTTAGTTTGAGCGGCTGCCTTAGTTTGAGATCTGCCTTACTTTTTGAGGCTGCCTTCGCTTGAGGGGCTGCCTTAATTTGAGCGGCTGCATTAGTTTGAGGGGCTGCCTTTGGTTGAGGCGCTCCCTTTGTTTGAGGGTCTGCCTTACTTTGACAGGCTGCCTTAGTTTCAGCGGCTGCGTTAGTTTGAGAGGCTGCCTGAGTTTGAGGGGCTGCCTTAGTTTGAGCGGCTGCCTTAGTTTGAGCGGCTGCCTTAGTTTGACAGGCTGCCTTAGTTTCAGCGGCTGCCTTAGTTTGAGAGGCTGCCTGAGTTTGAGGGGCTGCCTTAGTTTGAGCGGCTGCATTAGTTTGAGGGGCTGCCTTTGGTTGAGGCGCTCCCTTAGTTTGTAGGGCTGCCTTACTTTTAGGGGCAGCGTCAGTTTGAGAGTCTGCCTTAGTTTGAGGGGCTGCCTTAGTTTGAGGGGTTGGCTTAGTTTGAGGGGCTGCTTTTGATTGAGTGGCTGCATTAGTTTGAGAGTCTGCCTTTGATTGAGTGGCTGCATTAGTTTGAGGGGCTGCCTTAGATTGAGGGGCTGCATTAGTTTGAGGGGCTGCATTAGTTTGAGTGGGTGCATTAGTTTGAGGGGCTGCCTTAGATTGAGGGGCTGCATTAGGTTGAGGGGCTGCATTAGGTTGAGGGGCTGCATTAGTTTGAGGGGCTGCATTAGTTTGAGGGGCTGTCTTAGATAGAGTTCTGCATTAGTTTGAGGGGCTGCATTAGTTTAAGGGGCAGCCTTAGTTTGAGAGGCTGCCTAAGTTTGAGGGGCTGTCTTCGTTTGACAGTCTGCCATAGTTTGAGGGGCTGCCTTAATTTGAGCGGCTGCCTTAGTTTGAGGGGCTGCATTAGTTTGAGCGACTGTCTTAGTCTGAGGGGCTGCCTTAGTTTGAGCGGCTGCCTTATTTTGATGGGCTGCCTTAGATAGAGTTCTGCATTAGTTTGAGGGGCTGCATTAGTTTAAGGGGCAGCCTTAGTTTGAGAGGCTGCCTAAGTTTGAGGGGCTGCCTTCGTTTGACAGTCTGCCATAGTTTGAGGGGCTGCCTTAATTTGAGCGGCTGCCTTAGTTTGAGGGGCTGCATTAGTTTGAGCGACTGTCTTAGTTTGAGGGGCTGCTTTAGTTTGAGCGGCTGCCTTAGATTGAGAGGCAGCCTGAGTTTGAGGGGCTGCTTTAGACTGAGGGGCTGCATTAGTTTGAGCGGCTGTCTCAGTTTGAGGGGCTGCCTTAGTTTGAGCGGTTGCCTGAGTTTGAGGGGCTGCCTTAGTTTGAGCGGCTGCCTTAGTTTGAGGGGCTGCCTTAGTTTGAGCGGCTGCCTTGGTTTGAGGGGCTGCATTAGTTTGAGGGGCTGTCTTAGTTTAAGGGGCTGCCTTAGATTGAGGGGCTGCATTAGTTTGAGAGTCTGCCTTAGTTTGAGGGGATGCCTTAGTTGGAGGGGTTGGCTTTGTTTGAGGGGCTGCCTTAGATTGAGTGGCTGCATTAGTTTGAGAGTCTGCCTTAGTTTGATGGGATGCCTTAGTTTGATGGGTTGGCTTAGTTTGAGGGGCTGCCTTAGTTTGAGGGGCTGACTTAGTTTGAGGGGCTGCATTAGTTTGAGGGGCTGCCTTAGATTGAGGGGCACAATTAGTTTGAGGGGGTGCCTTAGATTGAAGGGCTGCATTAGTTTGAGGGGGTGCCTTAGTTTGAGAGGCTGCCTTAGTTTGAGGGGCTGCCTTAGTTTGGGCGGCTGCCTTAATTTGAGAGGCTGTCTTAGTTTGAGCGGCTGCCTTAGTTTGAGCGGCTGCCTTAGTTTGAGAGTCTGCCTTAGTTTGAGCGGCTGCCTTAGTTTGAGGGGATGCCTTAGTTTGACAGTCTGCCTTATTTTTAGCGGCTGCCTTAGTTTGAGGGTCTGCCTTCCTTTTTGAGGCTGCCTTAGTTTGACAGGCTGCCTTAGTTTGACAGGCTGCCTTAGCTTGACAGGCTGCCTTAGTTTGAGGGGATGCCTTAATTTGAGCGGCTGCATTAGTTTGAGGGGCTGACTTTGGTTGAGGCGCTCCCTTAGTTTGAGCGGCTGCATTAGTTTGAGGGGTAGGCTTAGTTTGAGGGGCTGCCTTTGATTGAGTGGCTGCATTAGTTTGAGAGTCGCCTTTGATTGAGCGGCTGCCTTAATTTGAGAGGCTGCCTTAGTTTGAGCGTCTGGCTTAGTTTGAGCGGCTGCCTCAGTTTGAGAGTGTGCATTAGTTTGAGCGGCTGCCTTAGTTTGAGGGTATGCCTTAGTTTGAGAGTCTTCCTTAGTTTGAGCGGCTGCCTTAGTTTGAGGGTCTGCCTTACATTTAGAGGCTTCCTTAGTTTGAGGGGTTGCCTCAATTTGAGCGGCTGCATTAGTTTGAGGGGCTGCCTTTGGTTGAGGCGCTCCCTTAGTTTGAGAGTCTGCCTTAGTTTGAGAGTCTGCCTTAGTTTGAGCGGCTGCCTTAGTTTGAGATCTGCCTTACTTTTTGAGGCTGCCTTCGCTTGAGGGGCTGCCTTAATTTGAGCGGCTGCATTAGTTTGAGGGGCTGCCTTTGGTTGAGGCGCTCCCTTTGTTTGAGGGTCTGCCTTACTTTGACAGGCTGCCTTAGTTTCAGCGGCTGCGTTAGTTTGAGAGGCTGCCTGAGTTTGAGGGGCTGCCTTAGTTTGAGCGGCTGCCTTAGTTTGAGCGGCTGCCTTAGTTTGACAGGCTGCCTTAGTTTCAGCGGCTGCCTTAGTTTGAGAGGCTGCCTGAGTTTGAGGGGCTGCCTTAGTTTGAGCGGCTGCATTAGTTTGAGGGGCTGCCTTTGGTTGAGGCGCTCCCTTAGTTTGTAGGGCTGCCTTACTTTTAGGGGCAGCGTCAGTTTGAGAGTCTGCCTTAGTTTGAGGGGCTGCCTTAGTTTGAGGGGTTGGCTTAGTTTGAGGGGCTGCTTTTGATTGAGTGGCTGCATTAGTTTGAGAGTCTGCCTTTGATTGAGTGGCTGCATTAGTTTGAGGGGCTGCCTTAGATTGAGGGGCTGCATTAGTTTGAGGGGCTGCATTAGTTTGAGTGGGTGCATTAGTTTGAGGGGCTGCCTTAGATTGAGGGGCTGCATTAGGTTGAATGGCTGCATTAGGTTGAGGGGCTGCATTAGTTTGAGGGGCTGCATTAGTTTGAGGGGCTGTCTTAGATAGAGTTCTGCATTAGTTTGAGGGGCTGCATTAGTTTAAGGGGCAGCCTTAGTTTGAGAGGCTGCCTAAGTTTGAGGGGCTGTCTTCGTTTGACAGTCTGCCATAGTTTGAGGGGCTGCCTTAATTTGAGCGGCTGCCTTAGTTTGAGGGGCTGCATTAGTTTGAGCGACTGTCTTAGTCTGAGGGGCTGCCTTAGTTTGAGCGGCTGCCTTATTTTGATGGGCTGCCTTAGATAGAGTTCTGCATTAGTTTGAGGGGCTGCATTAGTTTAAGGGGCAGCCTTAGTTTGAGAGGCTGCCTAAGTTTGAGGGGCTGCCTTCGTTTGACAGTCTGCCATAGTTTGAGGGGCTGCCTTAATTTGAGCGGCTGCCTTAGTTTGAGGGGCTGCATTAGTTTGAGCGACTGTCTTAGTTTGAGGGGCTGCTTTAGTTTGAGCGGCTGCCTTAGATTGAGAGGCAGCCTGAGTTTGAGGGGCTGCTTTAGACTGAGGGGCTGCATTAGTTTGAGCGGCTGTCTCAGTTTGAGGGGCTGCCTTAGTTTGAGCGGTTGCCTGAGTTTGAGGGGCTGCCTTAGTTTGAGCGGCTGCCTTAGTTTGAGGGGCTGCCTTAGTTTGAGCGGCTGCCTTGGTTTGAGGGGCTGCATTAGTTTGAGGGGCTGTCTTAGTTTAAGGGGCTGCCTTAGATTGAGGGGCTGCATTAGTTTGAGAGTCTGCCTTAGTTTGAGGGGATGCCTTAGTTGGAGGGGTTGGCTTTGTTTGAGGGGCTGCCTTAGATTGAGTGGCTGCATTAGTTTGAGAGTCTGCCTTAGTTTGATGGGATGCCTTAGTTTGATGGGTTGGCTTAGTTTGAGGGGCTGCCTTAGTTTGAGGGGCTGACTTAGTTTGAGGGGCTGCATTAGTTTGAGGGGCTGCCTTAGATTGAGGGGCACAATTAGTTTGAGGGGGTGCCTTAGATTGAAGGGCTGCATTAGTTTGAGGGGGTGCCTTAGTTTGAGAGGCTGCCTTAGTTTGAGGGGCTGCCTTAGTTTGAGCGGCTGCCTTAATTTGAGAGGCTGTCTTAGTTTGAGCGGCTGCCTTAGTTTGAGCGGCTGCCTTAGTTTGAGAGTCTGCCTTAGTTTGAGCGGCTGCCTTAGTTTGAGGGGATGCCTTAGTTTGACAGTCTGCCTTATTTTTAGCGGCTGCCTTAGTTTGAGGGTCTGCCTTCCTTTTTGAGGCTGCCTTAGTTTGACAGGCTGCCTTAGTTTGACAGGCTGCCTTAGCTTGACAGGCTGCCTTAGTTTGAGGGGATGCCTTAATTTGAGCGGCTGCATTAGTTTGAGGGGCTGACTTTGGTTGAGGCGCTCCCTTAGTTTGAGCGGCTGCATTAGTTTGAGGGGTAGGCTTAGTTTGAGGGGCTGCCTTTGATTGAGTGGCTGCATTAGTTTGAGAGTCGCCTTTGATTGAGTGGCTGCATTAGTTTGAGGGGCGGACTTAGTTTGAGGGGCTGACTTAGTTTGAGGGGCTGCATTTATTTGAGGGGCTGCCTTAGATTGAGGGGCTGCATTAGTTTGAGGGGCTGCCTTAGTTTGAGAGGCTTCCTTAGATTGAGGGGCTGCATTAGTTTGAGAGGCTGCCTTAGTTTGAGAGTCTGCCTTAGTTTGAGCGGCTGCCTTAGTTTGAGGTTCTGCCTTTGTTTGAGAGTCTGCCTTAGTTTGAGCGGCTGCCTTCATTTGAGGGTCTGCCTTACTTTGAGAGGCTGCCTTAGTTTGACAGGCTGCTTTAGTTTGAGCGGCTGCCTTAGTTTGAGAGGCTGCCTGTGTTTGAGGGGCTGCCTTAGTTGGAGCAGCTGCATTAGTTTGAGTGGCTGCCTTTGGTTGAGGCGCTCCCTTAGTTTGAGGGTCTGCTTTACTTTGAGAGGCTGCCGTGGTTTGACAGTCCGCCTTAGTTTTAGGGGCTGCCTTAGTTTGAGAGTATGCCTGAGTTTGAGGGGCTGCCTTAGTTTGAGCGGCTGCATTAGTTTGAGGGGTAGGCTTAGTTTGAGGGGCTGCCATTGATTGAGTGGCTGCATTAGTTTGAGAGTCTGCCTTTGATTGAGTGGTTGCATCAGTTTGAGGGGCTGACTTAGTTTGAGGGGCTGACTTAGTTTGATGGGCTTCTTTAGTTTGAGCGGCTGCCTTAGTTGAGGGGCTACCTTAGTTTGAGGGGCAGCCTTAGATTGAGCGGCTGACTTAGTTTGAGAGGTTGGCTTAGTTTGAGAGTCTGCCTTAGTTTGAAGGGCTGCCTTAATTTGAGCGGCTGCCTTAGTTTGAGAGTCTGCCTTAGTTTGAGCGGCTGCCTTAGTTTGAGAGTCTGCCTTACTTTGAGAGGCTGCCTGAGTTTGAGGGACAGCCTTAGTTTGAGCGGCTGCATTAATTTGAGGGGTTGCCTTTGGTTGAGGCGCTCCCTTAGTTTGTGGGGCTGCTTTACTTTAAAGGGCAGCATTAGTTTGAGAGTGTGCATTAGTTTGATGGGCTGCCTTAGTTTGAGGGGTTCGCTTAGTTTGAGGGGCTGCATTTGATTGAGTGGCTGCATTAGTTTGAGAGTCTGCCTTTGATTGAGTGGCTGCATTATTTTGAGGGGCTGCCTTAGATTGAGGGGCTGCATTAGTTTGAGGGACTGCATGAGTTTGAGGGGCTGCATTAGTTTGAGGTGCTGCCATAGTATGAGGGGCTGCCTAAGTTTGAGGGGCTGCTTTAGTTTGAGAGGCTGCATTAGTTTGAGCGGCTGTCTTAGTTTGAGGGGCTGCCTTAGTTTGAGCGGCTGCCTTAATTTGAGAGGCTGCCTGAGTTTGTGGGGCTGCCTTAGACTGAGGGGCTGCATTAGTTTGAGCGGCTGCCTTAGTTTGAGGGTCTGCCTTCCTTTTTGAGGCTGCCTTAGTTTGACAGGCTGCCTTAGTTTGACAGGCTGCCTTAGCTTGACAGGCTGCCTTAGTTTGAGGGGATGCCTTAATTTGAGCGGCTGCATTAGTTTGAGGGGCTGACTTTGGTTGAGGCGCTCCCTTAGTTTGAGCGGCTGCATTAGTTTGAGGGGTAGGCTTAGTTTGAGGGGCTGCCTTTGATTGAGTGGCTGCATTAGTTTGAGAGTCGCCTTTGATTGAGTGGCTGCATTAGTTTGAGGGGCGGACTTAGTTTGAGGGGCTGACTTAGTTTGAGGGGCTGCATTTATTTGAGGGGCTGCCTTAGATTGAGGGGCTGCATTAGTTTGAGGGGCTGCCTTAGTTTGAGAGGCTTCCTTAGATTGAGGGGCTGCATTAGTTTGAGAGGCTGCCTTAGTTTGAGAGTCTGCCTTAGTTTGAGCGGCTGCCTTAGTTTGAGGTTCTGCCTTTGTTTGAGAGTCTGCCTTAGTTTGAGCGGCTGCCTTCATTTGAGGGTCTGCCTTACTTTGAGAGGCTGCCTTAGTTTGACAGGCTGCTTTAGTTTGAGCGGCTGCCTTAGTTTGAGAGGCTGCCTGTGTTTGAGGGGCTGCCTTAGTTGGAGCAGCTGCATTAGTTTGAGTGGCTGCCTTTGGTTGAGGCGCTCCCTTAGTTTGAGGGTCTGCTTTACTTTGAGAGGCTGCCGTGGTTTGACAGTCCGCCTTAGTTTTAGGGGCTGCCTTAGTTTGAGAGTATGCCTGAGTTTGAGGGGCTGCCTTAGTTTGAGCGGCTGCATTAGTTTGAGGGGTAGGCTTAGTTTGAGGGGCTGCCATTGATTGAGTGGCTGCATTAGTTTGAGAGTCTGCCTTTGATTGAGTGGTTGCATCAGTTTGAGGGGCTGACTTAGTTTGAGGGGCTGACTTAGTTTGATGGGCTTCTTTAGTTTGAGCGGCTGCCTTAGTTGAGGGGCTACCTTAGTTTGAGGGGCAGCCTTAGATTGAGCGGCTGACTTAGTTTGAGAGGTTGGCTTAGTTTGAGAGTCTGCCTTAGTTTGAAGGGCTGCCTTAATTTGAGCGGCTGCCTTAGTTTGAGAGTCTGCCTTAGTTTGAGCGGCTGCCTTAGTTTGAGAGTCTGCCTTACTTTGAGAGGCTGCCTGAGTTTGAGGGACAGCCTTAGTTTGAGCGGCTGCATTAATTTGAGGGGTTGCCTTTGGTTGAGGCGCTCCCTTAGTTTGTGGGGCTGCTTTACTTTAAAGGGCAGCATTAGTTTGAGAGTGTGCATTAGTTTGATGGGCTGCCTTAGTTTGAGGGGTTCGCTTAGTTTGAGGGGCTGCATTTGATTGAGTGGCTGCATTAGTTTGAGAGTCTGCCTTTGATTGAGTGGCTGCATTATTTTGAGGGGCTGCCTTAGATTGAGGGGCTGCATTAGTTTGAGGGACTGCATGAGTTTGAGGGGCTGCATTAGTTTGAGGTGCTGCCATAGTATGAGGGGCTGCCTAAGTTTGAGGGGCTGCTTTAGTTTGAGAGGCTGCATTAGTTTGAGCGGCTGTCTTAGTTTGAGGGGCTGCCTTAGTTTGAGCGGCTGCCTTAATTTGAGAGGCTGCCTGAGTTTGTGGGGCTGCCTTAGACTGAGGGGCTGCATTAGTTTGAGCGGCTGTCTCAGTTTGAGGGTCTGCCTGAGTTTGAGCAGCTGCCTAAGTTTGAGGGGCTGCCTTCGTTTGAGCGGATGCCTTAGTTTGAGCGGCTGCCTTAGTTTGAGGGGCTGCCTTAGATTGAGCGGCTGCCTTGGTTTGAGGGGCTGCATTAGTTTGAGGGGCTGCCTTAGTTTAAGGGGCTGCCTTAGATTGAGGGGCTGCATTTGTTTGAGGGGCTGCAGTACTTTGACCGGCTGCCTTAGTTTGAGGTGCTACCTTAGTTTGAGTGGTTGGCTTAGTTTGAGGGGCTGCCTTTGATTGAGTGGCTGCATTAGTTTGAGAGTCTGCCTTCGTTTGCGGGGATGCCTTAGTTTGAGGTGTTGGCTTAGTTGGAGGGGCTGCCTTTGATTGAGTGGCTGCATTAGTTTAAGGGGCTGCCTTCGTTTGAGGGGCTGCATTAGTTTGAGGGGCTGCCTTGGAATGAGGGGCTGCCATAGATTGAGGGGCTGCATTCGTTTGAGGGGGTGCTTTAGATTGAGGGTCTGCATTAGTTTGAGGGGGTGCCTTAGTTTGAGAGGCTGCCTTAGTTTGAGGGGCTGCATTAGTTTGAGCGGCTGCCTTTGTTTGAGAGGCTGCCTGAGTTTGAGGGGCTGCCTTAGACTGGGCTGCATTAGTTTGATCGGCTCTCTCAGTTTGAGGGGCAGTTTAGTTTGAGCGGCTGCCTTTGTTTGAGGGGCAGCCTTATTTTGAGCGGCTGCCTTAGTTTGAGGGGCTGCCTTTGTTTGAGAGGCTGCCTTAGTTTGAGGGGCTGCCTTGGACTGGGCTGCATTAGTTTGATCGGCTCTCTCAGTTTGAGGGGCAGTTTAGTTTGAGCGGCTGCATTAGTTTGAGGGGCTGCCTTTGGTTGAGGCGCTCACTTAGTTTGTAGGGCTGCCTTACTTTAAGGGGCAGCGTCAGTTTGAGAGTCTGCCTTAGTTTGAGGGGCTGCCTTAGTTTGAGGGGTTGGCTTAGTTTGAGGGGCTGCTTTTGATTGAGCGGCTGCATTAGTTTGAGGGGCTGCCTTTGGTTGAGGCGCTCACTTAGTTTGTAGGGCTGCCTTACATTAAGGGGCAGCGTCAGTTTGAGAGTCTGCCTTAGTTTGAGGGGCTGCCTCAGTTTGAGAGGCTGCCTTAGTTTGAGCGGCTGCATTAGTTTGAGGTGCTGCCTTTGGTTGAGGCCCTTCCTTAGTTTGAGGGGTGCCTTAGTTTGAGGGGTTGGCTTAGTTTGAGGGGCTGTCTTTGATTGAGTGGCTACATTAGTTTGAGAGTCTGCCTTAGTTTGAGGGGCTGCCTTAGTTTGAGGGGCTGCCTTAGATTGATGGGCTGCATCAGTTTGAGGGGCTGCATTAGTTTGAGGGGCTGCATTAGTTTGAGGGGATGCCTTAGTTTGAGGGGCTGCATTAGATTGAGTTCTGCATTAGTTTGAGGGGCTGCCTTAGTTTGAGAGTCTGCCTTAGTTTGAGCGGCTGCCTTAGTTTGAGGTTCTGCCTTTGTTTGAGAGTCTGCCTTAGTTTGAGCGGCTGCCTTCATTTGAGGGTCTGCCTTACTTTGAGAGGCTGCCTTAGTTTGACAGGCTGCTTTAGTTTGAGCGGCTGCCTTAGTTTGAGAGGCTGCCTGTGTTTGAGGGGCTGCCTTAGTTGGAGCAGCTGCATTAGTTTGAGTGGCTGCCTTTGGTTGAGGCGCTCCCTTAGTTTGAGGGTCTGCTTTACTTTGAGAGGCTGCCGTGGTTTGACAGTCCGCCTTAGTTTTAGGGGCTGCCTTAGTTTGAGAGTATGCCTGAGTTTGAGGGGCTGCCTTAGTTTGAGCGGCTGCATTAGTTTGAGGGGTAGGCTTAGTTTGAGGGGCTGCCATTGATTGAGTGGCTGCATTAGTTTGAGAGTCTGCCTTTGATTGAGTGGTTGCATCAGTTTGAGGGGCTGACTTAGTTTGAGGGGCTGACTTAGTTTGATGGGCTTCTTTAGTTTGAGCGGCTGCCTTAGTTGAGGGGCTACCTTAGTTTGAGGGGCAGCCTTAGATTGAGCGGCTGACTTAGTTTGAGAGGTTGGCTTAGTTTGAGAGTCTGCCTTAGTTTGAAGGGCTGCCTTAATTTGAGCGGCTGCCTTAGTTTGAGAGTCTGCCTTAGTTTGAGCGGCTGCCTTAGTTTGAGAGTCTGCCTTACTTTGAGAGGCTGCCTGAGTTTGAGGGACAGCCTTAGTTTGAGCGGCTGCATTAATTTGAGGGGTTGCCTTTGGTTGAGGCGCTCCCTTAGTTTGTGGGGCTGCTTTACTTTAAAGGGCAGCATTAGTTTGAGAGTGTGCATTAGTTTGATGGGCTGCCTTAGTTTGAGGGGTTCGCTTAGTTTGAGGGGCTGCATTTGATTGAGTGGCTGCATTAGTTTGAGAGTCTGCCTTTGATTGAGTGGCTGCATTATTTTGAGGGGCTGCCTTAGATTGAGGGGCTGCATTAGTTTGAGGGACTGCATGAGTTTGAGGGGCTGCATTAGTTTGAGGTGCTGCCATAGTATGAGGGGCTGCCTAAGTTTGAGGGGCTGCTTTAGTTTGAGAGGCTGCATTAGTTTGAGCGGCTGTCTTAGTTTGAGGGGCTGCCTTAGTTTGAGCGGCTGCCTTAATTTGAGAGGCTGCCTGAGTTTGTGGGGCTGCCTTAGACTGAGGGGCTGCATTAGTTTGAGCGGCTGTCTCAGTTTGAGGGTCTGCCTGAGTTTGAGCAGCTGCCTAAGTTTGAGGGGCTGCCTTCGTTTGAGCGGATGCCTTAGTTTGAGCGGCTGCCTTAGTTTGAGGGGCTGCCTTAGATTGAGCGGCTGCCTTGGTTTGAGGGGCTGCATTAGTTTGAGGGGCTGCCTTAGTTTAAGGGGCTGCCTTAGATTGAGGGGCTGCATTTGTTTGAGGGGCTGCAGTACTTTGACCGGCTGCCTTAGTTTGAGGTGCTACCTTAGTTTGAGTGGTTGGCTTAGTTTGAGGGGCTGCCTTTGATTGAGTGGCTGCATTAGTTTGAGAGTCTGCCTTCGTTTGCGGGGATGCCTTAGTTTGAGGTGTTGGCTTAGTTGGAGGGGCTGCCTTTGATTGAGTGGCTGCATTAGTTTAAGGGGCTGCCTTCGTTTGAGGGGCTGCATTAGTTTGAGGGGCTGCCTTGGAATGAGGGGCTGCCATAGATTGAGGGGCTGCATTCGTTTGAGGGGGTGCCTTAGATTGAGGGTCTGCATTAGTTTGAGGGGGTGCCTTAGTTTGAGAGGCTGCCTTAGTTTGAGGGGCTGCATTAGTTTGAGCGGCTGCCTTTGTTTGAGAGGCTGCCTGAGTTTGAGGGGCTGCCTTAGACTGGGCTGCATTAGTTTGATCGGCTCTCTCAGTTTGAGGGGCAGTTTAGTTTGAGCGGCTGCCTTTGTTTGAGGGGCAGCCTTATTTTGAGCGGCTGCCTTAGTTTGAGGGGCTGCCTTTGTTTGAGAGGCTGCCTTAGTTTGAGGGGCTGCCTTGGACTGGGCTGCATTAGTTTGATCGGCTCTCTCAGTTTGAGGGGCAGTTTAGTTTGAGCGGCTGCATTAGTTTGAGGGGCTGCCTTTGGTTGAGGCGCTCACTTAGTTTGTAGGGCTGCCTTACTTTAAGGGGCAGCGTCAGTTTGAGAGTCTGCCTTAGTTTGAGGGGCTGCCTTAGTTTGAGGGGTTGGCTTAGTTTGAGGGGCTGCTTTTGATTGAGCGGCTGCATTAGTTTGAGGGGCTGCCTTTGGTTGAGGCGCTCACTTAGTTTGTAGGGCTGCCTTACATTAAGGGGCAGCGTCAGTTTGAGAGTCTGCCTTAGTTTGAGGGGCTGCCTCAGTTTGAGAGGCTGCCTTAGTTTGAGCGGCTGCATTAGTTTGAGGTGCTGCCTTTGGTTGAGGCCCTTCCTTAGTTTGAGGGGTGCCTTAGTTTGAGGGGTTGGCTTAGTTTGAGGGGCTGTCTTTGATTGAGTGGCTACATTAGTTTGAGAGTCTGCCTTAGTTTGAGGGGCTGCCTTAGTTTGAGGGGCTGCCTTAGATTGATGGGCTGCATCAGTTTGAGGGGCTGCATTAGTTTGAGGGGCTGCATTAGTTTGAGGGGATGCCTTAGTTTGAGGGGCTGCATTAGATTGAGTTCTGCATTAGTTTGAGGGGCTGCATTAGTTTGAGGGGCTGCCTTAGTTTGAGCGGCTGCATTAGTTTGAGAGTCTGCCTTTGATTGAGTGGCTGCATTAGTTTGAGGGGCTGACTTAGTTTGAGGGGCTGACGTAGTTTGAGGGGCTGCATTTGTTTGATGGGCTGCCTTAGATTGAGGGGCTGCATTAGTTTGAGGGGCTGCCTTAGTGTGAGGGGCTGCCTCCGATTGAGCGGCTGACTTAGTTTGAGAGGCTGCCTTAGTTTGAGAGTCTGCCTTAGTTTGAGCGGCTGCCTTAGTTTGACAGTCTGCCTTAGTTTGACAGGCTGCCTTAGTTGGAGAGGCTGCCTGAGTTTGAGGGGCTGCCTTAGTTTGAGCGGCTGCATTAGTTTGAGGGGCTGCCTTTGGTTGAGGCACTCCCTTAGTTTAAGGGGCTGCCTTACTTTAAGGGGCAGCGTCAGTTTGAGAGTCTGCCTTAGTTTGAGGGGCTGCATTAGTTTGAGGGGCTGCATTAGATTGAGGGTCTGCATTAGTTTGAGGGGCTGCCTTAGATTGAGGGGCTGCATTAGTTTGAGGGGCTGCATTAGATTGAGGGTCTGCATTAGTTTGAGGGGCTGCATTATTTTGAGGGGCTGCCTCAGTTTGAGGGGCTGCCTTAGTTTGAGGGGTTAGCTTAGTTTGAGGGGCTGCCTTAGATTGAGTGGCTGCATTAGTTTGAGAGTCTGCCTTAGTTTGAGGGGATGCCTTAGTTTGAGGGGTTGGCTTAGTGAGAGGGGCTGCCTTGGTGTCAGGGGCTGCATTAGTTTGAGGGGTTGCATTAGAATGAGGGGCTGCCTTAGATTGAGGGGCTGCATTAGTTTGAGGGAGTGCCTTAGTTTGAGAGGCTGCCTTACTTTGAGGGGCTGCCTTAATTTGAGCGGCTGCCTTAATTTGAGAGGCTGCCTTAGTTTGAGCGTCTGGCTTAGTTTGAGCGGCTGCCTCAGTTTGAGAGTGTGCATTAGTTTGAGCGGCTGCCTTAGTTTGAGGGGCTGCCTTAGTTTGAGAGTCTTCCTTAGTTTGAGCGGCTGCCTTAGTTTGAGGGTCTGCCTTACTTTTAGAGGCTTCCTTAGTTTGAGGGGTTGCCTCAATTTGAGCGGCTGCATTAGTTTGAGGGGCTGCCTTTGGTTGAGGCGCTCCCTTAGTTTGAGAGTCTGCCTTAGTTTGAGAGTCTGCCTTAGTTTGAGCAGCTGCCTTAGTTTGAGATCTGCCTTACTTTTTGAGGCTGCCTTCGCTTGAGGGGCTGCCTTAATTTGAGCGGCAGCATTAGTTTGAGGGGCTGCCTTTGGTTGAGGCGCTCCCTTTGTTTGAGGGTCTGCCTTACTTTGACAGGCTGCCGTAGTTTCAGCGGCTGCGTTAGTTTGAGAGGCTGCCTGAGGTTGAGGGGCTGCCTTAGTTTGAGCGGCTGCCTTAGTTTGAGCGGCTGCCTTAGTTTGACAGGCTGCCTTAGTTTCAGCGGCTGCCTTACTTTTAGGGGCAGCGTCAGTTTGAGAGTCTGCCTTAGTTTGAGGGGCTGCCTTAGTTTGAGGGGTTGGCTTAGTTTGAGGGGCTGCTTTAGTTTGAGCGACTGTCTTAGTTTGAGGGGCTGCCTTAGTTTGAGCGGCTGCCTTAGATTGAGAGGCAGCCTGAGTTTGAGGGGCTGCTTTAGACTGAGGGGCTGCAATAGTTTGAGCGGCTGTCTCAGTTTGAGGGGCTGCCTTAGTTTGAGCGGTTGCCTGAGTTTGAGGGGCTGCCTTAGTTTGAGCGGCTGCCTTAGTTTGAGGGGCTGCCTTAGTTTGAGCGGCTGCCTTGGTTTGAGGGGCTGCATTAGTTTGAGGGGCTGTCTTAGTTTAAGGGGCTGCCTTAGATTGAGGGGCTGCATTAGTTTGAGAGTCTGCCTTAGTTTGAGGGGATGCCTTAGTTTGAGGGGTTGGCTTTGTTTGAGGGGCTGCCTTAGATTGAGTGGCTGCATTAGTTTGAGAGTCTGCCTTAGTTTGATGGGATGCCTTAGTTTGATGGGTTGGCTTAGTTTGAGGGGCTGCCTTAGTTTGAGGGGCTGACTTAGTTTGAGGGGCTGCATTAGTTTGAGGGGCTGCCTTAGATTGAGGGGCACAATTAGTTTGAGGGGGTGCCTTAGATTGAAGGGCTGCATTCGTTTGAGGGGGTGCCTTAGTTTGAGAGGCTGCCTTAGTTTGAGGGGCTGCCTTAGTTTGAGCGGCTGCCTTAATTTGAGAGGCTGTCTTAGTTTGAGCGGCTGCCTTAGTTTGAGCGGCTGCCTTAGTTTGAGAGTCTGCCTTAGTTTGAGCGGCTGCCTTAGTTTGAGGGGATGCCTTAGTTTGACAGTCTGCCTTATTTTTAGCGGCTGCCTTAGTTTGAGGGTCTGCCTTCCTTTTTGAGGCTGCCTTAGTTTGACAGGCTGCCTTAGCTTGACAGGCTGCCTTAGTTTGAGGGGATGCCTTAATTTGAGCGGCTGCATTAGTTTGAGGGGCTGACTTTGGTTGAGGCGCTCCCTTAGTTTGAGCGGCTGCATTAGTTTGAGGGGTAGGCTTAGTTTGAGCGGCTGCCTTTGATTGAGTGGCTGCATTAGTTTGAGGGGCGGACTTAGTTTGAGGGGCTGACTTAGTTTGAGGGGCTGCATTTATTTGAGGGGCTGCCTTAGATTGAGGGGCTGCATTAGTTTGAGGGGCTGCCTTAGTTTGAGAGGCTTCCTTAGATTGAGGGGCTGCATTAGTTTGAGAGGCTGCCTTAGTTTGAGAGTCTGCCTTAGTTTGAGCGGCTGCCTTAGTTTGAGGTTCTGCCTTTGTTTGAGAGTCTGCCTTAGTTTGAGCGGCTGCCTTCATTTGAGGGTCTGCCTTACTTTGAGAGGCTGCCTTAGTT
Source organism: Heterodontus francisci (assembly GCF_036365525.1). Taxonomy (NCBI): domain Eukaryota; kingdom Metazoa; phylum Chordata; class Chondrichthyes; order Heterodontiformes; family Heterodontidae; genus Heterodontus; species Heterodontus francisci. The sequence goes on from NW_027141375.1 coordinate 1,915,425, forward strand.
TGACAGGCTGCTTTAGTTTGAGCGGCTGCCTTAGTTTGAGAGGCTGCCTGTGTTTGAGGGGCTGCCTTAGTTGGAGCAGCTGCATTAGTTTGAGTGGCTGCCTTCATTTGAGGGTCTGCTTTACTTTGAGAGGCTGCCGTGGTTTGACAGTCCGCCTTAGTTTTAGGGGCTGCCTTAGTTTGAGAGTATGCCTGAGTTTGAGGGGCTGCCTTAGTTTGAGCGGCTGCAATAGTTTGAGGGGTAGGCTTAGTTTGAGGGGCTGCCTTTGATTGAGTGGCTGCATAAGTTTGAGAGTCTGCCTTTGATTGAGTGGTTGCATCAGTTTGAGGGGCTGACTTAGTTTGAGGGGCTGCATTAGTTTGATGGGCTTCTTTAGTTTGAGCGGCTGCCTTAGTTGAGGGGCTACCTTAGTTTGAGGGGCAGCCTTAGATTGAGCGGCTGACTTAGTTTGAGAGGTCGGCTTAGTTTGAGAGTCTGCCTTAGTTTGAGGGGCTGCCTTAATTTGAGCGGCTGCCTTAGTTTGAGAGTCTGCCTTAGTTTGAGCGGCTGCCTTAGTTTGAGAGTCTGCCTTACTTTGAGAGGCTGCCTGAGTTTGAGGGACAGCCTTAGTTTGAGCGGCTGCATTAATTTGAGGGGTTGCCTTTGGTTGAGGCGCTCCCTTAGTTTGTGGGGCTGCTTTACTTTAAAGGGCAGCATTAGTTTGAGAGTCTGCCTTAGTTTGATGGGCTGCCTTAGTTTGAGGGTTTCGCTTAGTTTGAGGGGCTGCATTTGATTGAGTGGCTGCATTAGTTTGAGAGTCTGCCTTTGATTGAGTGGCTGCATTATTTTGAGGGGCTGCCTTAGATTGAGGGGCTGCATTAGTTTGAGGGACTGCATGAGTTTGAGGGGCTGCATTAGTTTGAGGTGCTGCCATAGTATGAGGGGCTGCCGAAGTCTGAGGGGCTGCTTTAGTTTGAGAGGCTGCATTAGTTTGAGCGGCTGTCTTAGTTTGAGGGGCTGCCTTAGTTTGAGCGGCTGCCTTAATTTGAGAGGCTGCCTGAGTTTGTGGGGCTGCCTTAGACTGAGGGGCTGCATTAGTTTGAGCGGCTGTCTCAGTTTGAGGGTCAGCCTGAGTTTGAGCGGCTGCCTAAGTTTGAGGGGCTGCCATAGTTTGAGGGGCTGCCTTAGATTGAGCGGCTGCCTTGGTTTGAGGGGCTGCATTAGTTTGAGGGGCTGCCTTAGTTTAAGGGGCTGCCTTAGATTGAGGGGCTGCCTTAGTTTGAGAGTCTGCCTTAGTTTGAGCGGCTGCCTTAGTTTGAGGTTCTGCCTTTGTTTGAGAGTCTGCCTTAGTTTGAGCGGCTGCCTTCATTTGAGGGTCTGCCTTACTTTGAGAGGCTGCCTTAGTTTGACAGGCTGCTTTAGTTTGAGCGGCTGCCTTAGTTTGAGAGGCTGCCTGTGTTTGAGGGGCTGCCTTAGTTGGAGCAGCTGCATTAGTTTGAGTGGCTGCCTTCATTTGAGGGTCTGCTTTACTTTGAGAGGCTGCCGTGGTTTGACAGTCCGCCTTAGTTTTAGGGGCTGCCTTAGTTTGAGAGTATGCCTGAGTTTGAGGGGCTGCCTTAGTTTGAGCGGCTGCAATAGTTTGAGGGGTAGGCTTAGTTTGAGGGGCTGCCTTTGATTGAGTGGCTGCATTAGTTTGAGAGTCTGCCTTTGATTGAGTGGTTGCATCAGTTTGAGGGGCTGACTTAGTTTGAGGGGCTGCATTAGTTTGATGGGCTTCTTTAGTTTGAGCGGCTGCCTTAGTTGAGGGGCTACCTTAGTTTGAGGGGCAGCCTTAGATTGAGCGGCTGCCTTAGTTTGAGAGTCTGCCTTAGTTTGAGGGGCTGCCTTAATTTGAGCGGCTGCCTTAGTTTGAGAGTCTGCCTTAGTTTGAGCGGCTGCCTTAGTTTGAGAGTCTGCCTTACTTTGAGAGGCTGCCTGAGTTTGAGGGACAGCCTTAGTTTGAGCGGCTGCATTAATTTGAGGGGTTGCCTTTGGTTGAGGCGCTCCCTTAGTTTGTGGGGCTGCTTTACTTTAAAGGACAGCATTAGTTTGAGAGTCTGCCTTAGTTTGATGGGCTGCCTTAGTTTGAGGGGTTCGCTTAGTTTGAGGGGCTGCATTTGATTGAGTGGCTGCATTAGTTTGAGAGTCTGCCTTTGATTGAGTGGCTGCATTATTTTGAGGGGCTGCCTTAGATTGAGGGGCTGCATTAGTTTGAGGGACTGCATGAGTTTGAGGGGCTGCATTAGTTTGAGGTGCTGCCATAGTATGAGGGGCTGCCGAAGTCTGAGGGGCTGCTTTAGTTTGAGAGGCTGCATTAGTTTGAGCGGCTGTCTTAGTTTGAGGGTCTGCCTTAGTTTGAGCGGCTGCCTTAATTTGAGAGGCTGCCTGAGTTTGTGGGGCTGCCTTAGACTGAGGGGCTGCATTAGTTTGAGCGGCTGTCTCAGTTTGAGGGTCAGCCTGAGTTTGAGCGGCTGCCTAAGTTTGAGGGGCTGCCATAGTTTGAGGGGCTGCCTTAGATTGAGCGGCTGCCTTGGTTTGAGGGGCTGCATTAGTTTGAGGGGCTGCCTTAGTTTAAGGGGCTGCCTTAGTTTAAGGGGCTGCCTTAGATTGAGGGGCTGCATTTGTTTGAGGGGCTGCAGTACTTTGAGCGGCTGCCTTAGTTTGAGGTGCTACCTTAGTTTGAGTGGTTGGCTTAGTTTAAGGGGCTGCCTTCGTTTGAGGGGCTGCATTAGTTTGAGGGGCTGCCTTGGAATGAGGGGCTGCCATAGATTGAGGGGCTGCATTCGTTTGAGGGTGTGCCTTAGATTCAGGGTCTGCATTAGTTTGAGGGGGTGCCTTAGTTTGAGAGTCTGCCTTAGTTTGAGGGGCTGCCTTAGTTTGAGCGGCTGCCTTAGTTTGAGTGTCTGCATTAGTTTGAGTGGCTGCCTTAGTTTGATGGGCTGCCTTTGGTTGAGAGGCTGCCTGAGTTTGAGGGGCTGCTTTAATTTGAGCGGCTGCATTAGTTTGAGGGGTAGGCTTAGTTTTAGGGGCTGCCTTACTTTAAGGGGCTGCATGAGTTTGAGAGTCTGCCTTAGTTTGAGGGGCTGCCATAGTTTGAGGGGTTGGCTTAGTTTGTGGCGCTGCCTTTGATTGAGTGGCTGCATTAGTTTGAGAGTCTGCCTTTGATTGAGTGGCTGCATTAGTTTGAGGGGCTGCATTAGATTGAGGGGCTGCATTAGTTTGAGGTGCTGCATTGGTTTGAGGGGCTGCATTAGTTTGAGGGGCTGCCCTAGTTTGAGGGTCTGCCTTGGATTGAGTTCTGCATTAGTTTGAGAGTCTGCCTTAGTTTGAGGGGCTGCATTAGTTTGAGCGGCTGCCTTTGTTTGAGAGGCTGCCTGAGTTTGAGGGGCTGCCTTAGACTGGGCTGCATTAGTTTGATCGGCTCTCTCAGTTTGAGGGGCAGTTTAGTTTGAGCGGCTGCCTTTGTTTGAGGGGCTGCCTTATTTTGAGCGGCTGCCTTAGTTTGAGGGGCTGCCTTTGTTTGAGAGGCTGCCTTAGTTTGAGGGGCTGCCTTAGACTGGGCTGCATTAGTTTGATCGGCTCTCTCAGTTTGAGGGGCAGTTTAGTTTGAGCGGCTGCATTAGTTTGAGGGGCTGCCTTTGGTTGAGGCGCTCACTTAGTTTGTAGGGCTGCCTTACTTTAAGGGGCAGCGTCAGTTTGAGAGTCTGCCTTAGTTTGAGGGGCTGCCTTAGTTTGAGGGGTTGGCTTCGTTTGAGGGGCTGCTTTTGATTGAGCGGCTGCATTAGTTTGAGGGGCTGCCTTTGGTTGAGGCGCTCACTTAGTTTGTAGGGCTGCCTTACATTAAGGGGCAGCGTCAGTTTGAGAGTCTGCCTTAGTTTGAGGGGCTGCCTCAGTTTGAGAGGCTGCCTTAGTTTGAGCGGCTGCATTAGTTTGAGGTGCTGCCTTTGGTTGAGGCCCTTCCTTAGTTTGAGGGGTGCCTTAGTTTGAGGGGTTGGCTTAGTTTGAGGGGCTGCCTTTGATTGAGTGGCTACATTAGTTTGAGAGTCTGCCTTAGTTTGAGGGGCTGCCTTAGTTTGAGGGGCTGCCTTAGATTGATGGGCTGCATCAGTTTGAGGGGCTGCATTAGTTTGAGGGGCTGCATTAGTTTGAGGGGATGCCTTAGTTTGAGGGGCTGCATTAGATTGAGTTCTGCATTAGTTTGAGGGGCTGCATTAGTTTGAGGGGCTGCCTTAGTTTGAGAGGCTGCCTATGTTTGAGGGGCTGCCTTAGTTTGAGAGTCTGCCATAGTTTGAGGGGCTGCCTTAATTTGAGCGGCTGCCTTAGTTTGAGGGGCTGCATTAGTTTGAGCGGCAGTCTTATTTGGAGGGGCTACCTTCGTTTGAGGGGCTGCCTTAATTTGAGAGGCTGCCTTAGTTTGAGCGGCTGCCTTAGTTTGAGCGGCTGCCTTAGTTTGAGCGTCTCCCTTAGTTTGAGAGTCTGCCTCAGTTTGAGCGGCTTCCTTAGTTTGAGGTGCTACCTTAGTTTGAGGGTCTGCCTTAATTTGAGAGACTGCCTTAGTTTGAGCGGCTGCCTTAGTTTGAGCGGCTGCCTTAGTTTGAGCGGCTGCTTTAGTTTGAGCGGCTGCCTTAGTTTGAGAATCTGATTTAGTTTGAGCGGCTGCCTTAGTTTGAGCGGCTGCCTTAGTTTGAGGGTCTGCCTTACTTTTAGAGGCTGCCTCAGTTTGACAGGCTGCCTTAGTTTGAGAGGCTGCCTTAGTTTGAGAGGCTGCCTGAGTTTGAGGGGCTGCCTTAATTTGAGCGGCTGCATTAGTTTGAGGGGCTGCCTTTGGTTGAGGCGCTCCCTTAATTTGAGGGTCTGCCTTACTTTGAGAGGCTGCCTTAGTTTGACAGGCTGCCTTAGTTTGAGAGGCTTTCTTAGTTTGAGAGGCTGCCTGAGTTTGAGGGGCTGCCTTAGTTTGAGCGGCTGCATTAGTTTGAGGGATAGGCTTAGTTTGAGGTTCAGCCTTTGATTGAGTGGCTGCATTAGTTTGAGAGTCTGCCTTTGATTGAGTGGCTGCATTAGTTTGAGGGGCTGACTTAGTTTGAGGGGCTGCCTTAGTTTGAGGGGCTGCCTTAGTTTGAGGGGCTGCCTGAGATTGAGGGGCTGCATTAGTTTGATGGGCTGCTTTAGTTTGAGCGGCTGCCTTAGTTGAGGGGCTGCCTTAGATTGAGGGGCTGCATTAGTTTGAGCGGCTGCCTTAGTTTGAGGGGCTGCATTAGTTTGAGCGGCTGCCTTAGTTTGAGGGGCTGCCTTTTTTTGAGGGGCTGCCTTATTTTGAGGTGCTGCCTTAGTTTGAGAGACTGCCTTAGTTTGAGAGGCTGCCTTAGTTTGAGGGTCTGCCTTACTTTGAGAGGCTGCCTTAGTTTGACAGGCTGCCTTCGTTTGAGAGGCTGCCTGAGTTTGAGCGGCTGCATTAGTTTGAGGGGCAGCATTAGTTTGACAGGCTGCCTTAGTTTGAGGGGCTGCCTTAGTTTGTGGAGTGGCCTTGGATTGAGGGGGTGCCTTAGTTTGAGAGGCTGCCTTAGTTGAGGGGCTGCCTTAGTTTGAGAGGCTGCCTTAGTTTGGGGGCTGTCTTCGTTTGAGTGGCTGCCTTAGTTTGAGGGGCTGCCTTAGTTTGAGGGTCTGCCTTAATTTGAGAGGCTGCCTTAGTTTGAACGGCTGCCTTAGTTTGAGCGGCTGCCTCAGTTTGAGGGTCTACCTTACTTTGAGAGGCTGCCTCAGTTTGACAGGCTGCCTCAGTTTGACAGGCTGCCTTAGTTTGAGAGTCTGCCTTAGTTTGAGAGCCTGCCTGGGTTTGAGGGGCTGCCTCAAGTTGAGCGGCTGCATTAGTTTGAGGGGCTGCCTTTGGTTGAGGCACTCCCTTAATTTGAGGGTCTGACTTACTTTGAGAGGCTGCCTTAATGTGAGAGGCTGCCTTAGTTTGAGAGGCTGCTTGAGTTTGCGGGGCTGCCTCAGTTTGAGCGGCTGCATTAATTTGAGGGGTGGGCTTAGTTTGAGGGGCTGCCTTTGATTGAGTGGCTGCAGTAGTTTGAGAGTCTGCCTTTGATTGAGTGGCTGCATTAGTTTGAGGGGCTAACTTAGTTTGAGGGGCTGCCTTAGTTTGAGGGGCTGCCTTAGTTTGAGGGGCTGCCTTAGTTTGAGAGACTGCCTTAGTTTGAGAGGCTGCCTTAGTTTGAGGGTCTGCCTTACTTTGAGAGGCTGCCTTAGTTTGACAGGCTGCCTTAGTTTGAGAGGCTGCCTGAGTTTGAGCGGCTGCATTAGTTTGAGGGGCTGCCTTTGGTTGAGGCCCTTCCTTAGTTTGAGAGGCTGCCTTACTTTAAGGGCCTGCCTTAGTTTGAGCGGCTGCCTTAGTTTGAGGGGCTGCCTTAGTTTAAGGAGTGGCCTTGGATTGAGGGGCTGCATTAGTTAGAGGGGCTGTCTTAGTTTGAGGGGCTGCCTTAGATTGAGCGGCTGCATTAGTTTGAGGGGCTGCCTTAATTTGAGCGGCTGCATTAGTTTGAGGGGCTGCCTTTGGTTGAGGCGCTCCCTTAATTTGAGGGTCTGCCTTACTTTGAGAGGCTGCCTTAGTTTGACAGGCTGCCTTAGTTTGAGAGGCTGTCTTAGTTTGAGAGGCTGCCTGAATTTGAGGGGCTGCCTTAGTTTGAGGGGCTGCATTTATTTGAGGGGCTGCCTTAGATTGAGGGGCTGCATTAGTTTGAGGGGCTGCCTTAGTTTGAGAGGCTTCCTTAGATTGAGGGGCTGCATTAGTTTGAGAGGCTGCCTTAGTTTGAGAGTCTGCCTTAGTTTGAGCGGCTGCCTTAGTTTGAGGTTCTGCCTTTGTTTGAGAGTCTGCCTTAGTTTGAGCGGCTGCCTTCATTTGAGGGTCTGCCTTACTTTGAGAGGCTGCCTTAGTTTGACAGGCTGCTTTAGTTTGAGCGGCTGCCTTAGTTTGAGAGGCTGCCTGTGTTTGAGGGGCTGCCTTAGTTGGAGCAGCTGCATTAGTTTGAGTGGCTGCCTTCATTTGAGGGTCTGCTTTACTTTGAGAGGCTGCCGTGGTTTGACAGTCCGCCTTAGTTTTAGGGGCTGCCTTAGTTTGAGAGTATGCCTGAGTTTGAGGGGCTGCCTTAGTTTGAGCGGCTGCATTAGTTTGAGGGGTAGGCTTAGTTTGAGGGGCTGCCTTTGATTGAGTGGCTGCATTAGTTTGAGAGTCTGCCTTTGATTGAGTGGTTGCATCAGTTTGAGGGGCTGACTTAGTTTGAGGGGCTGCATTAGTTTGATGGGCTTCTTTAGTTTGAGCGGCTGCCTTAGTTGAGGGGCTACCTTAGTTTGAGGGGCAGCCTTAGATTGAGCGGCTGACTTAGTTTGAGAGGTCGGCTTAGTTTGAGAGTCTGCCTTAGTTTGAGGGGCTGCCTTAATTTGAGCGGCTGCCTTAGTTTGAGAGTCTGCCTTAGTTTGAGCGGCTGAAATAGTTTGAGAGTCTGCCTTACTTTGAGAGGCTGCCTGAGTTTGAGGGACAGCCTTAGTTTGAGCGGCTGCATTAATTTGAGGGGTTGCCTTTGGTTGAGGCGCTCCCTTAGTTTGTGGGGCTGCTTTACTTTAAAGGGCAGCATTAGTTTGAGAGTCTGCCTTAGTTTGATGGGCTGCCTTAGTTTGAGGGGTTCGCTTAGTTTGAGGGGCTGCATTTGATTGAGTGGCTGCATTAGTTTGAGAGTCTGCCTTTGATTGAGTGGCTGCATTATTTTGAGGGGCTGCCTTAGATTGAGGGGCTGCATTAGTTTGAGGGACTGCATGAGTTTGAGGGGCTGCATTAGTTTGAGGTGCTGCCATAGTATGAGGGGCTGCCGAAGTCTGAGGGGCTGCTTTAGTTTGAGAGGCTGCATTAGTTTGAGCGGCTGTCTTAGTTTGAGAGGCTGCCTTAGTTTGAGCGGCTGCCTTAATTTGAGAGGCTGCCTGAGTTTGTGGGGCTGCCTTAGACTGAGGGGCTGCATTAGTTTGAGCGGCTGTCTCAGTTTGAGGGTCTGCCTGAGTTTGAGCGGCTGCCTGAGTTTGAGCGGCTGCCTAAGTTTGAGGGGCTGCCATAGTTTGAGGGGCTGCCTTAGATTGAGCGGCTGCCTTGGTTTGAGGGGCTGCATTAGTTTGAGGGGCTGCCTTAGTTTGAGGGGCTGCCCTAGTTTGAGGGTCTGCCTTGGATTGAGTTCTGCATTAGTTTGAGAGTCTGCCTTAGTTTGAGGGGCTGCATTAGTTTGAGCGGCTGCCTTTGTTTGAGAGGCTGCCTGAGTTTGAGGGGCTGCCTTAGACTGGGCTGCATTAGTTTGATCGGCTCTCTCAGTTTGAGGGGCAGTTTAGTTTGAGCGGCTGCCTTTGTTTGAGGTGCTGCCTTATTTTGAGCGGCTGCCTTAGTTTGAGGGGCTGCCTTTGTTTGAGAGGCTGCCTTAGTTTGAGGGGCTGCCTTAGACTGGGCTGCATTAGTTTGATCGGCTCTCTCAGTTTGAGGGGCAGTTTAGTTTGAGCGGCTGCATTAGTTTGAGGGGCTGCCTTTGGTTGAGGCGCTCACTTAGTTTGTAGGGCTGCCTTACTTTAAGGGGCAGCGTCAGTTTGAGAGTCTGCCTTAGTTTGAGGGGCTGCCTTAGTTTGAGGGGTTGGCTTCGTTTGAGGGGCTGCTTTTGATTGAGCGGCTGCATTAGTTTGAGGGGCTGCCTTTGGTTGAGGCGCTCACTTAGTTTGTAGGGCTGCCTTACATTAAGGGGCAGCGTCAGTTTGAGAGTCTGCCTTAGTTTGAGGGGCTGCCTCAGTTTGAGAGGCTGCCTTAGTTTGAGCGGCTGCATTAGTTTGAGGTGCTGCCTTTGGTTGAGGCCCTTCCTTAGTTTGAGGGGTGCCTTAGTTTGAGGGGTTGGCTTAGTTTGAGGGGCTGCCTTTGATTGAGTGGCTACATTAGTTTGAGAGTCTGCCTTAGTTTGAGGGGCTGCCTTAGTTCGAGGGGCTGCCTTAGATTGATGGGCTGCATCAGTTTGAGGGGCTGCATTAGTTTGAGCGGCTGCATTAGTTTGAGGTGCTGCCTTTGGTTGAGGCCCTTCCTTAGTTTGAGGGGTGCCTTAGTTTGAGGGGTTGGCTTAGTTTGAGGGGCTGTCTTTGATTGAGTGGCTACATTAGTTTGAGAGTCTGCCTTAGTTTGAGGGGCTGCCTTAGTTTGAGGGGCTGCCTTAGATTGATGGGCTGCATCAGTTTGAGGGGCTGCATTAGTTTGAGGGGCTGCATTAGTTTGAGGGGATGCCTTAGTTTGAGGGGCTGCATTAGATTGAGTTCTGCATTAGTTTGAGGGGCTGCATTAGTTTGAGGGGCTGCCTTAGTTTGAGCGGCTGCATTAGTTTGAGAGTCTGCCTTTGATTGAGTGGCTGCATTAGTTTGAGGGGCTGACTTAGTTTGAGGGGCTGACGTAGTTTGAGGGGCTGCATTTGTTTGATGGGCTGCCTTAGATTGAGGGGCTGCATTAGTTTGAGGGGCTGCCTTAGTGTGAGGGGCTGCCTCCGATTGAGCGGCTGACTTAGTTTGAGAGGCTGCCTTAGTTTGAGAGTCTGCCTTAGTTTGAGCGGCTGCCTTAGTTTGACAGTCTGCCTTAGTTTGACAGGCTGCCTTAGTTGGAGAGGCTGCCTGAGTTTGAGGGGCTGCCTTAGTTTGAGCGGCTGCATTAGTTTGAGGGGCTGCCTTTGGTTGAGGCACTCCCTTAGTTTAAGGGGCTGCCTTACTTTAAGGGGCAGCGTCAGTTTGAGAGTCTGCCTTAGTTTGAGGGGCTGCATTAGTTTGAGGGGCTGCATTAGATTGAGGGTCTGCATTAGTTTGAGGGGCTGCCTTAGATTGAGGGGCTGCATTAGTTTGAGGGGCTGCATTAGATTGAGGGTCTGCATTAGTTTGAGGGGCTGCATTATTTTGAGGGGCTGCCTCAGTTTGAGGGGCTGCCTTAGTTTGAGGGGTTAGCTTAGTTTGAGGGGCTGCCTTAGATTGAGTGGCTGCATTAGTTTGAGAGTCTGCCTTAGTTTGAGGGGATGCCTTAGTTTGAGGGGTTGGCTTAGTGAGAGGGGCTGCCTTGGTGTCAGGGGCTGCATTAGTTTGAGGGGTTGCATTAGAATGAGGGGCTGCCTTAGATTGAGGGGCTGCATTAGTTTGAGGGAGTGCCTTAGTTTGAGAGGCTGCCTTACTTTGAGGGGCTGCCTTAATTTGAGCGGCTGCCTTAATTTGAGAGGCTGCCTTAGTTTGAGCGTCTGGCTTAGTTTGAGCGGCTGCCTCAGTTTGAGAGTGTGCATTAGTTTGAGCGGCTGCCTTAGTTTGAGGGGCTGCCTTAGTTTGAGAGTCTTCCTTAGTTTGAGCGGCTGCCTTAGTTTGAGGGTCTGCCTTACTTTTAGAGGCTTCCTTAGTTTGAGGGGTTGCCTCAATTTGAGCGGCTGCATTAGTTTGAGGGGCTGCCTTTGGTTGAGGCGCTCCCTTAGTTTGAGAGTCTGCCTTAGTTTGAGAGTCTGCCTTAGTTTGAGCAGCTGCCTTAGTTTGAGATCTGCCTTACTTTTTGAGGCTGCCTTCGCTTGAGGGGCTGCCTTAATTTGAGCGGCAGCATTAGTTTGAGGGGCTGCCTTTGGTTGAGGCGCTCCCTTTGTTTGAGGGTCTGCCTTACTTTGACAGGCTGCCTTAGTTTCAGCGGCTGCGTTAGTTTGAGAGGCTGCCTGAGGTTGAGGGGCTGCCTTAGTTTGAGCGGCTGCCTTAGTTTGAGCGGCTGCCTTAGTTTGACAGGCTGCCTTAGTTTCAGCGGCTGCCTTACTTTTAGGGGCAGCGTCAGTTTGAGAGTCTGCCTTAGTTTGAGGGGCTGCCTTAGTTTGAGGGGTTGGCTTAGTTTGAGGGGCTGCTTTAGTTTGAGCGACTGTCTTAGTTTGAGGGGCTGCCTTAGTTTGAGCGGCTGCCTTAGATTGAGAGGCAGCCTGAGTTTGAGGGGCTGCTTTAGACTGAGGGGCTGCAATAGTTTGAGCGGCTGTCTCAGTTTGAGGGGCTGCCTTAGTTTGAGCGGTTGCCTGAGTTTGAGGGGCTGCCTTAGTTTGAGCGGCTGCCTTAGTTTGAGGGGCTGCCTTAGTTTGAGCGGCTGCCTTGGTTTGAGGGGCTGCATTAGTTTGAGGGGCTGTCTTAGTTTAAGGGGCTGCCTTAGATTGAGGGGCTGCATTAGTTTGAGAGTCTGCCTTAGTTTGAGGGGATGCCTTAGTTTGAGGGGTTGGCTTTGTTTGAGGGGCTGCCTTAGATTGAGTGGCTGCATTAGTTTGAGAGTCTGCCTTAGTTTGATGGGATGCCTTAGTTTGATGGGTTGGCTTAGTTTGAGGGGCTGCCTTAGTTTGAGGGGCTGACTTAGTTTGAGGGGCTGCATTAGTTTGAGGGGCTGCCTTAGATTGAGGGGCACAATTAGTTTGAGGGGGTGCCTTAGATTGAAGGGCTGCATTCGTTTGAGGGGGTGCCTTAGTTTGAGAGGTTGCCTTAGTTTGAGGGGCTGCCTTAGTTTGAGCGGCTGCCTTAATTTGAGAGGCTGTCTTAGTTTGAGCGGCTGCCTTAGTTTGAGCGGCTGCCTTAGTTTGAGAGTCTGCCTTAGTTTGAGCGGCTGCCTTAGTTTGAGGGGATGCCTTAGTTTGACAGTCTGCCTTATTTTTAGCGGCTGCCTTAGTTTGAGGGTCTGCCTTCCTTTTTGAGGCTGCCTTAGTTTGACAGGCTGCCTTAGCTTGACAGGCTGCCTTAGTTTGAGGGGATGCCTTAATTTGAGCGGCTGCATTAGTTTGAGGGGCTGACTTTGGTTGAGGCGCTCCCTTAGTTTGAGCGGCTGCATTAGTTTGAGGGGTAGGCTTAGTTTGAGGGGCTGCCTTTGATTGAGTGGCTGCATTAGTTTGAGAGTCTGCCTTTGATTGAGTGGCTGCATTAGTTTGAGGGGCGGACTTAGTTTGAGGGGCTGACTTAGTTTGAGGGGCTGCATTTATTTGAGGGGCTGCCTTAGATTGAGGGGCTGCATTAGTTTGAGGGGCTGCCTTAGTTTGAGAGGCTTCCTTAGATTGAGGGGCTGCATTAGTTTGAGAGGCTGCCTTAGTTTGAGAGTCTGCCTTAGTTTGAGCGGCTGCCTTAGTTTGAGGTTCTGCCTTTGTTTGAGAGTCTGCCTTAGTTTGAGCGGCTGCCTTCATTTGAGGGTCTGCCTTACTTTGAGAGGCTGCCTTAGTTTGACAGGCTGCTTTAGTTTGAGCGGCTGCCTTAGTTTGAGAGGCTGCCTGTGTTTGAGGGGCTGCCTTAGTTGGAGCAGCTGCATTAGTTTGAGTGGCTGCCTTCATTTGAGGGTCTGCTTTACTTTGAGAGGCTGCCGTGGTTTGACAGTCCGCCTTAGTTTTAGGGGCTGCCTTAGTTTGAGAGTATGCCTGAGTTTGAGGGGCTGCCTTAGTTTGAGCGGCTGCAATAGTTTGAGGGGTAGGCTTAGTTTGAGGGGCTGCCTTTGATTGAGTGGCTGCATTAGTTTGAGAGTCTGCCTTTGATTGAGTGGTTGCATCAGTTTGAGGGGCTGACTTAGTTTGAGGGGCTGCATTAGTTTGATGGGCTTCTTTAGTTTGAGCGGCTGCCTTAGTTGAGGGGCTACCTTAGTTTGAGGGGCAGCCTTAGATTGAGCGGCTGACTTAGTTTGAGAGGTCGGCTTAGTTTGAGAGTCTGCCTTAGTTTGAGGGGCTGCCTTAATTTGAGCGGCTGCCTTAGTTTGAGAGTCTGCCTTAGTTTGAGCGGCTGCCTTAGTTTGAGAGTCTGCCTTACTTTGAGAGGCTGCCTGAGTTTGAGGGACAGCCTTAGTTTGAGCGGCTGCATTAATTTGAGGGGTTGCCTTTGGTTGAGGCGCTCCCTTAGTTTGTGGGGCTGCTTTACTTTAAAGGGCAGCATTAGTTTGAGAGTCTGCCTTAGTTTGATGGGCTGCCTTAGTTTGAGGGGTTCGCTTAGTTTGAGGGGCTGCATTTGATTGAGTGGCTGCATTAGTTTGAGAGTCTGCCTTTGATTGAGTGGCTGCATTATTTTGAGGGGCTGCCTTAGATTGAGGGGCTGCATTAGTTTGAGGGACTGCATGAGTTTGAGGGGCTGCATTAGTTTGAGGTGCTGCCATAGTATGAGGGGCTGCCGAAGTCTGAGGGGCTGCTTTAGTTTGAGAGGCTGCATTAGTTTGAGCGGCTGTCTTAGTTTGAGGGGCTGCCTTAGTTTGAGCGGCTGCCTTAATTTGAGAGGCTGCCTGAGTTTGTGGGGCTGCCTTAGACTGAGGGGCTGCATTAGTTTGAGCGGCTGTCTCAGTTTGAGGGTCAGCCTGAGTTTGAGCGGCTGCCTAAGTTTGAGGGGCTGCCATAGTTTGAGGGGCTGCCTTAGATTGAGCGGCTGCCTTGGTTTGAGGGGCTGCATTAGTTTGAGGGGCTGCCTTAGTTTAAGGGGCTGCCTTAGATTGAGGGGCTGCCTTAGTTTGAGAGTCTGCCTTAGTTTGAGCGGCTGCCTTAGTTTGAGGTTCTGCCTTTGTTTGAGAGTCTGCCTTAGTTTGAGCGGCTGCCTTCATTTGAGGGTCTGCCTTACTTTGAGAGGCTGCCTTAGTTTGACAGGCTGCTTTAGTTTGAGCGGCTGCCTTAGTTTGAGAGGCTGCCTGTGTTTGAGGGGCTGCCTTAGTTGGAGCAGCTGCATTAGTTTGAGTGGCTGCCTTCATTTGAGGGTCTGCTTTACTTTGAGAGGCTGCCGTGGTTTGACAGTCCGCCTTAGTTTTAGGGGCTGCCTTAGTTTGAGAGTATGCCTGAGTTTGAGGGGCTGCCTTAGTTTGAGCGGCTGCAATAGTTTGAGGGGTAGGCTTAGTTTGAGGGGCTGCCTTTGATTGAGTGGCTGCATTAGTTTGAGAGTCTGCCTTTGATTGAGTGGTTGCATCAGTTTGAGGGGCTGACTTAGTTTGAGGGGCTGCATTAGTTTGATGGGCTTCTTTAGTTTGAGCGGCTGCCTTAGTTGAGGGGCTACCTTAGTTTGAGGGGCAGCCTTAGATTGAGCGGCTGCCTTAGTTTGAGAGTCTGCCTTAGTTTGAGGGGCTGCCTTAATTTGAGCGGCTGCCTTAGTTTGAGAGTCTGCCTTAGTTTGAGCGGCTGCCTTAGTTTGAGAGTCTGCCTTACTTTGAGAGGCTGCCTGAGTTTGAGGGACAGCCTTAGTTTGAGCGGCTGCATTAATTTGAGGGGTTGCCTTTGGTTGAGTCGCTCCCTTAGTTTGTGGGGCTGCTTTACTTTAAAGGACAGCATTAGTTTGAGAGTCTGCCTTAGTTTGATGGGCTGCCTTAGTTTGAGGGGTTCGCTTAGTTTGAGGGGCTGCATTTGATTGAGTGGCTGCATTAGTTTGAGAGTCTGCCTTTGATTGAGTGGCTGCATTATTTTGAGGGGCTGCCTTAGATTGAGGGGCTGCATTAGTTTGAGGGACTGCATGAGTTTGAGGGGCTGCATTAGTTTGAGGTGCTGCCATAGTATGAGGGGCTGCCGAAGTCTGAGGGGCTGCTTTAGTTTGAGAGGCTGCATTAGTTTGAGCGGCTGTCTTAGTTTGAGGGTCTGCCTTAGTTTGAGCGGCTGCCTTAATTTGAGAGGCTGCCTGAGTTTGTGGGGCTGCCTTAGACTGAGGGGCTGCATTAGTTTGAGCGGCTGTCTCAGTTTGAGGGTCAGCCTGAGTTTGAGCGGCTGCCTAAGTTTGAGGGGCTGCCATAGTTTGAGGGGCTGCCTTAGATTGAGCGGCTGCCTTGGTTTGAGGGGCTGCATTAGTTTGAGGGGCTGCCTTAGTTTAAGGGGCTGCCTTAGTTTAAGGGGCTGCCTTAGATTGAGGGGCTGCATTTGTTTGAGGGGCTGCAGTACTTTGAGCGGCTGCCTTAGTTTGAGGTGCTACCTTAGTTTGAGTGGTTGGCTTAGTTTAAGGGGCTGCCTTCGTTTGAGGGGCTGCATTAGTTTGAGGGGCTGCCTTGGAATGAGGGGCTGCCATAGATTGAGGGGCTGCATTCGTTTCAGGGTGTGCCTTAGATTCAGGGTCTGCATTAGTTTGAGGGGGTGCCTTAGTTTGAGAGTCTGCCTTAGTTTGAGGGGCTGCCTTAGTTTGAGCGGCTGCCTTAGTTTGAGTGTCTGCATTAGTTTGAGTGGCTGCCTTAGTTTGATGGGCTGCCTTTGGTTGAGAGGCTGCCTGAGTTTGAGGGGCTGCTTTAATTTGAGCGGCTGCATTAGTTTGAGGGGTAGGCTTAGTTTTAGGGGCTGCCTTACTTTAAGGGGCTGCATGAGTTTGAGAGTCTGCCTTAGTTTGAGGGGCTGCCATAGTTTGAGGGGTTGGCTTAGTTTGTGGCGCTGCCTTTGATTGAGTGGCTGCATTAGTTTGAGAGTCTGCCTTTGATTGAGTGGCTGCATTAGTTTGAGGGGCTGCATTAGATTGAGGGGCTGCATTAGTTTGAGGTGCTGCATTGGTTTGAGGGGCTGCATTAGTTTGAGGGGCTGCCCTAGTTTGAGGGTCTGCCTTGGATTGAGTTCTGCATTAGTTTGAGAGTCTGCCTTAGTTTGAGGGGCTGCATTAGTTTGAGCGGCTGCCTTTGTTTGAGAGGCTGCCTGAGTTTGAGGGGCTGCCTTAGACTGGGCTGCATTAGTTTGATCGGCTCTCTCAGTTTGAGGGGCAGTTTAGTTTGAGCGGCTGCCTTTGTTTGAGGGGCTGCCTTATTTTGAGCGGCTGCCTTAGTTTGAGGGGCTGCCTTTGTTTGAGAGGCTGCCTTAGTTTGAGGGGCTGCCTTAGACTGGGCTGCATTAGTTTGATCGGCTCTCTCAGTTTGAGGGGCAGTTTAGTTTGAGCGGCTGCATTAGTTTGAGGGGCTGCCTTTGGTTGAGGCGCTCACTTAGTTTGTAGGGCTGCCTTACTTTAAGGGGCAGCGTCAGTTTGAGAGTCTGCCTTAGTTTGAGGGGCTGCCTTAGTTTGAGGGGTTGGCTTCGTTTGAGGGGCTGCTTTTGATTGAGCGGCTGCATTAGTTTGAGGGGCTGCCTTTGGTTGAGGCGCTCACTTAGTTTGTAGGGCTGCCTTACATTAAGGGGCAGCGTCAGTTTGAGAGTCTGCCTTAGTTTGAGGGGCTGCCTCAGTTTGAGAGGCTGCCTTAGTTTGAGCGGCTGCATTAGTTTGAGGTGCTGCCTTTGGTTGAGGCCCTTCCTTAGTTTGAGGGGTGCCTTAGTTTGAGGGGTTGGCTTAGTTTGAGGGGCTGCCTTTGATTGAGTGGCTACATTAGTTTGAGAGTCTGCCTTAGTTTGAGGGGCTGCCTTAGTTTGAGGGGCTGCCTTAGATTGATGGGCTGCATCAGTTTGAGGGGCTGCATTAGTTTGAGGGGCTGCATTAGTTTGAGGGGATGCCTTAGTTTGAGGGGCTGCATTAGATTGAGTTCTGCATTAGTTTGAGGGGCTGCATTAGTTTGAGGGGCTGCCTTAGTTTGAGAGGCTGCCTATGTTTGAGGGGCTGCCTTAGTTTGAGAGTCTGCCATAGTTTGAGGGGCTGCCTTAATTTGAGCGGCTGCCTTAGTTTGAGGGGCTGCATTAGTTTGAGCGGCAGTCTTATTTGGAGGGGCTACCTTCGTTTGAGGGGCTGCCTTAATTTGAGAGGCTGCCTTAGTTTGAGCGGCTGCCTTAGTTTGAGCGGCTGCCTTAGTTTGAGCGTCTCCCTTAGTTTGAGAGTCTGCCTCAGTTTGAGCGGCTTCCTTAGTTTGAGGTGCTACCTTAGTTTGAGGGTCTGCCTTAATTTGAGAGACTGCCTTAGTTTGAGCGGCTGCCTTAGTTTGAGCGGCTGCCTTAGTTTGAGCGGCTGCTTTAGTTTGAGCGGCTGCCTTAGTTTGAGAATCTGATTTAGTTTGAGCGGCTGCCTTAGTTTGAGCGGCTGCCTTAGTTTGAGGGTCTGCCTTACTTTTAGAGGCTGCCTCAGTTTGACAGGCTGCCTTAGTTTGAGAGGCTGCCTGAGTTTGAGGGGCTGCCTTAATTTGAGCGGCTGCATTAGTTTGAGGGGCTGCCTTTGGTTGAGGCGCTCCCTTAATTTGAGGGTCTGCCTTACTTTGAGAGGCTGCCTTAGTTTGACAGGCTGCCTTAGTTTGAGAGGCTTTCTTAGTTTGAGAGGCTGCCTGAGTTTGAGGGGCTGCCTTAGTTTGAGCGGCTGCATTAGTTTGAGGGATAGGCTTAGTTTGAGGTTCAGCCTTTGATTGAGTGGCTGCATTAGTTTGAGAGTCTGCCTTTGATTGAGTGGCTGCATTAGTTTGAGGGGCTGACTTAGTTTGAGGGGCTGCCTTAGTTTGAGGGGCTGCCTTAGTTTGAGGGGCTGCCTGAGATTGAGGGGCTGCATTAGTTTGATGGGCTGCTTTAGTTTGAGCGGCTGCCTTAGTTAAGGGGCTGCCTTAGATTGAGGGGCTGCATTAGTTTGAGCGGCTGCCTTAGTTTGAGGGGCTGCATTAGTTTGAGCGGCTGCCTTAGTTTGAGGGGCTGCCTTTTTTTGAGGGGCTGCCTTATTTTGAGGTGCTGCCTTAGTTTGAGAGACTGCCTTAGTTTGAGAGGCTGCCTTAGTTTGAGGGTCTGCCTTACTTTGAGAGGCTGCCTTAGTTTGACAGGCTGCCTTCGTTTGAGAGGCTGCCTGAGTTTGAGCGGCTGCATTAGTTTGAGGGGCAGCATTAGTTTGACAGGCTGCCTTAGTTTGAGGGGCTGCCTTAGTTTGTGGAGTGGCCTTGGATTGAGGGGGTGCCTTAGTTTGAGAGGCTGCCTTAGTTGAGGGGCTGCCTTAGTTTGAGAGGCTGCCTTAGTTTGGGGGCTGTCTTCGTTTGAGTGGCTGCCTTAGTTTGAGGGGCTGCCTTAGTTTGAGGGTCTGCCTTAATTTGAGAGGCTGCCTTAGTTTGAACGGCTGCCTTAGTTTGAGCGGCTGCCTCAGTTTGAGGGTCTACCTTACTTTGAGAGGCTGCCTCAGTTTGACAGGCTGCCTCAGTTTGACAGGCTGCCTTAGTTTGAGAGTCTGCCTTAGTTTGAGAGCCTGCCTGGGTTTGAGGGGCTGCCTCAAGTTGAGCGGCTGCATTAGTTTGAGGGGCTGCCTTTGGTTGAGGCACTCCCTTAATTTGAGGGTCTGACTTACTTTGAGAGGCTGCCTTAATGTGAGAGGCTGCCTTAGTTTGAGAGGCTGCTTGAGTTTGCGGGGCTGCCTCAGTTTGAGCGGCTGCATTAATTTGAGGGGTGGGCTTAGTTTGAGGGGCTGCCTTTGATTGAGTGGCTGCAGTAGTTTGAGAGTCTGCCTTTGATTGAGTGGCTGCATTAGTTTGAGGGGCTAACTTAGTTTGAGGGGCTGCCTTAGTTTGAGGGGCTGCCTTAGTTTGAGGGGCTGCCTTAGTTTGAGAGACTGCCTTAGTTTGAGAGGCTGCCTTAGTTTGAGGGTCTGCCTTACTTTGAGAGGCTGCCTTAGTTTGACAGGCTGCCTTAGTTTGAGAGGCTGCCTGAGTTTGAGCGGCTGCATTAGTTTGAGGGGCTGCCTTTGGTTGAGGCCCTTCCTTAGTTTGAGAGGCTGCCTTACTTTAAGGGCCTGCCTTAGTTTGAGCGGCTGCCTTAGTTTGAGGGGCTGCCTTAGTTTAAGGAGTGGCCTTGGATTGAGGGGCTGCATTAGTTAGAGGGGCTGTCTTAGTTTGAGGGGCTGCCTTAGATTGAGCGGCTGCATTAGTTTGAGGGGCTGCCTTAATTTGAGCGGCTGCATTAGTTTGAGGGGCTGCCTTTGGTTGAGGCGCTCCCTTAATTTGAGGGTCTGCCTTACTTTGAGAGGCTGCCTTAGTTTGACAGGCTGCCTTAGTTTGAGAGGCTGTCTTAGTTTGAGAGGCTGCCTGAATTTGAGGGGCTGCCTTAGTTTGAGGGGTTGCATTTATTTGAGGGGCTGCCTTAGATTGAGGGGCTGCATTAGTTTGAGGGGCTGCCTTAGTTTGAGAGGCTTCCTTAGATTGAGGGGCTGCATTAGTTTGAGAGGCTGCCTTAGTTTGAGAGTCTGCCTTAGTTTGAGCGGCTGCCTTAGTTTGAGGTTCTGCCTTTGTTTGAGAGTCTGCCTTAGTTTGAGCGGCTGCCTTCATTTGAGGGTCTGCCTTACTTTGAGAGGCTGCCTTAGTTTGACAGGCTGCTTTAGTTTGAGCGGCTGCCTTAGTTTGAGAGGCTGCCTGTGTTTGAGGGGCTGCCTTAGTTGGAGCAGCTGCATTAGTTTGAGTGGCTGCCTTCATTTGAGGGTCTGCTTTACTTTGAGAGGCTGCCGTGGTTTGACAGTCCGCCTTAGTTTTAGGGGCTGCCTTAGTTTGAGAGTATGCCTGAGTTTGAGGGGCTGCCTTAGTTTGAGCGGCTGCATTAGTTTGAGGGGTAGGCTTAGTTTGAGGGGCTGCCTTTGATTGAGTGGCTGCATTAGTTTGAGAGTCTGCCTTTGATTGAGTGGTTGCATCAGTTTGAGGGGCTGACTTAGTTTGAGGGGCTGCATTAGTTTGATGGGCTTCTTTAGTTTGAGCGGCTGCCTTAGTTGAGGGGCTACCTTAGTTTGAGGGGCAGCCTTAGATTGAGCGGCTGACTTAGTTTGAGAGGTCGGCTTAGTTTGAGAGTCTGCCTTAGTTTGAGGGGCTGCCTTAATTTGAGCGGCTGCCTTAGTTTGAGAGTCTGCCTTAGTTTGAGCGGCTGAAATAGTTT
The DNA here is from genome assembly GCF_036365525.1 of Heterodontus francisci. Classification (NCBI taxonomy): domain Eukaryota; kingdom Metazoa; phylum Chordata; class Chondrichthyes; order Heterodontiformes; family Heterodontidae; genus Heterodontus; species Heterodontus francisci. The sequence continues at coordinate 1,935,179 of NW_027141375.1, forward strand.
GAGAGTCTGCCTTACTTTGAGAGGCTGCCTGAGTTTGAGGGACAGCCTTAGTTTGAGCGGCTGCATTAATTTGAGGGGTTGCCTTTGGTTGAGGCGCTCCCTTAGTTTGTGGGGCTGCTTTACTTTAAAGGGCAGCATTAGTTTGAGAGTCTGCCTTAGTTTGATGGGCTGCCTTAGTTTGAGGGGTTCGCTTAGTTTGAGGGGCTGCATTTGATTGAGTGGCTGCATTAGTTTGAGAGTCTGCCTTTGATTGAGTGGCTGCATTATTTTGAGGGGCTGCCTTAGATTGAGGGGCTGCATTAGTTTGAGGGACTGCATGAGTTTGAGGGGCTGCATTAGTTTGAGGTGCTGCCATTGTATGAGGGGCTGCCGAAGTCTGAGGGGCTGCTTTAGTTTGAGAGGCTGCATTAGTTTGAGCGGCTGTCTTAGTTTGAGGGGCTGCCTTAGTTTGAGCGGCTGCCTTAATTTGAGAGGCTGCCTGAGTTTGTGGGGCTGCCTTAGACTGAGGGGCTGCATTAGTTTGAGCGGCTGTCTCAGTTTGAGGGTCTGCCTGAGTTTGAGCGGCTGCCTGAGTTTGAGCGGCTGCCTAAGTTTGAGGGGCTGCCATAGTTTGAGGGGCTGCCTTAGATTGAGCGGCTGCCTTGGTTTGAGGGGCTGCATTAGTTTGAGGGGCTGCCTTAGTTTGAGGGGCTGCCCTAGTTTGAGGGTCTGCCTTGGATTGAGTTCTGCATTAGTTTGAGAGTCTGCCTTAGTTTGAGGGGCTGCATTAGTTTGAGCGGCTGCCTTTGTTTGAGAGGCTGCCTGAGTTTGAGGGGCTGCCTTAGACTGGGCTGCATTAGTTTGATCGGCTCTCTCAGTTTGAGGGGCAGTTTAGTTTGAGCGGCTGCCTTTGTTTGAGGGGCTGCCTTATTTTGAGCGGCTGCCTTAGTTTGAGGGGCTGCCTTTGTTTGAGAGGCTGCCTTAGTTTGAGGGGCTGCCTTAGACTGGGCTGCATTAGTTTGATCGGCTCTCTCAGTTTGAGGGGCAGTTTAGTTTGAGCGGCTGCATTAGTTTGAGGGGCTGCCTTTGGTTGAGGCGCTCACTTAGTTTGTAGGGCTGCCTTACTTTAAGGGGCAGCGTCAGTTTGAGAGTCTGCCTTAGTTTGAGGGGCTGCCTTAGTTTGAGGGGTTGGCTTCGTTTGAGGGGCTGCTTTTGATTGAGCGGCTGCATTAGTTTGAGGGGCTGCCTTTGGTTGAGGCGCTCACTTAGTTTGTAGGGCTGCCTTACATTAAGGGGCAGCGTCAGTTTGAGAGTCTGCCTTAGTTTGAGGGGCTGCCTCAGTTTGAGAGGCTGCCTTAGTTTGAGCGGCTGCATTAGTTTGAGGTGCTGCCTTTGGTTGAGGCCCTTCCTTAGTTTGAGGGGTGCCTTAGTTTGAGGGGTTGGCTTAGTTTGAGGGGCTGCCTTTGATTGAGTGGCTACATTAGTTTGAGAGTCTGCCTTAGTTTGAGGGGCTGCCTTAGTTCGAGGGGCTGCCTTAGATTGATGGGCTGCATCAGTTTGAGGGGCTGCATTAGTTTGAGGGGCTGCATTAGTTTGAGGGGATGCCTTAGTTTGAGGGGCTGCCTTAGTTTGAGAGGCTGCCTATGTTTGAGGGGCTGCCTTAGTTTGAGAGTCTGCCATAGTTTGAGGGGCTGCCTTAATTTGAGCGGCTGCCTTAGTTTGAGGGGCTGCATTAGTTTGAGCGGCAGTCTTATTTGGAGGGGCTACCTTCGTTTGAGGGGCTGCCTTAATTTGAGAGGCTGCCTTAGTTTGAGCGGCTGCCTTAGTTTGAGCGGCTGCCTTAGTTTGAGCGTCTCCCTTAGTTTGAGAGTCTGCCTTAGTTTGAGCGGCTTCCTTAGTTTGAGGTGCTACCTTAGTTTGAGGGTCTGCCTTAATTTGAGAGACTGCCTTAGTTTGAGCGGCTGCCTTAGTTTGAGCGGCTGCTTTAGTTTGAGCGGCTGCCTTAGTTTGAGAATCTGCCTTAGTTTGAGCGGCTGCCTTAGTTTGAGCGGCTGCCTTAGTTTGAGGGTCTGCCTTACTTTTAGAGGCTGCCTCAGTTTGACAGGCTGCCTTAGTTTGAGAGGCTGCCTTAGTTTGAGAGGCTGCCTGAGTTTGAGGGGCTGCCTTAATTTGAGCGGCTGCATTAGTTTGAGGGGCTGCCTTTGGTTGAGGCGCTCCCTTAATTTGAGGGTCTGCCTTACTTTGAGAGGCTGCCTTAGTTTGACAGGCTGCCTTAGTTTGAGAGGCTTTCTTAGTTTGAGAGGCTGCCTGAGTTTGAGGGGCTGCCTTAGTTTGAGCGGCTGCATTAGTTTGAGGGATAGGCTTAGTTTGAGGTTCAGCCTTTGATTGAGTGGCTGCATTAGTTTGAGCGTCTCCCTTAGTTTGAGAGTCTGCCTTAGTTTGAGCGGCTTCCTTAGTTTGAGGTGCTACCTTAGTTTGAGGGTCTGCCTTAATTTGAGAGACTGCCTTAGTTTGAGCGGCTGCCTTAGTTTGAGCGGCTGCTTTAGTTTGAGCGGCTGCCTTAGTTTGAGAATCTGCCTTAGTTTGAGCGGCTGCCTTAGTTTGAGCGGCTGCCTTAGTTTGAGGGTCTGCCTTACTTTTAGAGGCTGCCTCAGTTTGACAGGCTGCCTTAGTTTGAGAGGCTGCCTTAGTTTGAGAGGCTGCCTGAGTTTGAGGGGCTGCCTTAATTTGAGCGGCTGCATTAGTTTGAGGGGCTGCCTTTGGTTGAGGCGCTCCCTTAATTTGAGGGTCTGCCTTACTTTGAGAGGCTGCCTTAGTTTGACAGGCTGCCTTAGTTTGAGAGGCTTTCTTAGTTTGAGAGGCTGCCTGAGTTTGAGGGGCTGCCTTAGTTTGAGCGGCTGCATTAGTTTGAGGGATAGGCTTAGTTTGAGGTTCAGCCTTTGATTGAGTGGCTGCATTAGTTTGAGAGTCTGCCTTTGATTGAGTGGCTGCATTAGTTTGAGGGGCTGACTTAGTTTGAGGGGCTGCCTTAGTTTGAGGGGCTGCCTTAGTTTGAGGGGCTGCCTGAGATTGAGGGGCTGCATTAGTTTGATGGGCTGCTTTAGTTTGAGCGGCTGCCTTAGTTGAGGGGCTGCCTTAGATTGAGGGGCTGCATTAGTTTGAGCGGCTGCCTTAGTTTGAGGGGCTGCATTAGTTTGAGCGGCTGCCTTAGTTTGAGGGGCTGCCTTTTTTTGAGGGGCTGCCTTATTTTGAGGTGCTGCCTTAGTTTGAGAGACTGCCTTAGTTTGAGAGGCTGCCTTAGTTTGAGGGTCTGCCTTACTTTGAGAGGCTGCCTTAGTTTGACAGGCTGCCTTCGTTTGAGAGGCTGCCTTAGTTGAGGGGCTGCCTTAGTTTGAGAGGCTGCCTTAGTTTGGGGGCTGTCTTCGTTTGAGTGGCTGCCTTAATTTGAGAGGCTGCCTTAGTTTGAGCGGCTGCCTTAGTTTGAGCGGCTGCCTCAGTTTGAGGGTCTACCTTACTTTTAGAGGCTGCCTCAGTTTGACAGGCTGCCTCAGTTTGACAGGCTGCCTTAGTTTGAGAGTCTGCCTTAGTTTGAGAGCCTGCCTGGGTTTGAGGGGCTGCCTCAAGTTGAGCGGCTGCATTAGTTTGAGGGGCTGCCTTTGGTTGAGGCACTCCCTTAATTTGAGGGTCTGACTTACCTTGAGAGGCTGCCTTAATGTGAGAGGCTGCCTTAGTTTGAGAGGCTGCTTGAGTTTGCGGGGCTGCCTCAGTTTGAGTGGCTGCATTAATTTGAGGGGTGGGCTTAGTTTGAGGGGCTGCCTTTGATTGAGTGGCTGCAGTAGTTTGAGAGTCTGCCTTTGATTGAGTGGCTGCATTAGTTTGAGGGGCTAACTTAGTTTGAGGGGCTGCCTTAGTTTGAGGGGCTGCCTTAGTTTGAGGGGCTGCCTTAGTTTGAGAGACTGCCTTAGTTTGAGAGGCTGCCTTAGTTTGAGGGTCTGCCTTACTTTGAGAGGCTGCCTTAGTTTGACAGGCTGCCTTAGTTTGAGAGGCTGCCTGAGTTTGAGCGGCTGCATTAGTTTGAGGGGCTGCCTTTGGTTGAGGCCCTTCCTTAGTTTGAGAGGCTGCCTTACTTTAAGGGCCTGCCTTAGTTTGAGCGGCTTCCTTAGTTTGAGGGGCTGCCTTAGTTTAAGGAGTGGCCTTGGATTGAGGGGCTGCATTAGTTAGAGGGGCTGTCTTAGTTTGAGGGGCTGCCTTAGATTGAGCGGCTGCATTAGTTTGAGGGGGTGCCTTAGTTTGAGAGTCTGCCTTAGTTTGAGAGGCTGCCTGAGTTTGAGGGGCTGCCTTAATTTGAGCGGCTGCATTAGTTTGAGGGGCTGCCTTTGGTTGAGGCGCTCCCTTAATTTGAGGGTCTGCCTTACTTTGAGAGGCTGCCTTAGTTTGACAGGCTGCCTTAGTTTGAGAGGCTGTCTTAGTTTGAGAGGCTGCCTGAGTTTGAGGGGCTGCCTTAGTTTGAGCGGCTGCATTAGTTTGAGGGATAGGCTTAGTTTGAGGTTCAGCCTTTGATTGAGTGGCTGCATTAGTTTGAGAGTCTGCCTTTGATTGAGTGGCCGCATTAGTTTGAGGGGCTGCATTAGATTGAGGGGCTGCATTAGTTTGAGGGGCTGACTTAGTTTGAGGGGCTGCCTTAGATTGAGGGGCTGCATTTGTTTGAGGGGCTGCCTTAGTTTGAGGGGCTGCCTTAGTTTGAGGGGCTGCCTTAGATTGAGGGGCTGCATTAGTTTGATGGGCTGCTTTAGTTTGAGCGGCTGCCTTAGTTGAGGGGCTGCCTTAGATTGAGGGGCTGCATTAGTTTGAGGGGCTGCATTAGTTTGAGGGGCTGCCTTAGTTTGAGAGTCTGCCAGAGTTTGAGGGGCTGCCTTAATTTGAGCGGCTGCCTTAGTTTGAGGGGCTGCATTAGTTTGAGCGGCAGTCTTATTTGGAGGGGCTACCTTCGTTTGAGGGACTGCCTTAATTTGAGAGGCTGCCTTAGTTTGAGCGGCTGCCTTAGTTTGAGCGGCTGCCTTAGTTTGAGCGTCTCCCTTAGTTTGAGAGTCTGCCTTAGTTTGAGCGGCTTCCTTAGTTTGAGGTGCTACCTTAGTTTGAGGGTCTACCTTAATTTGAGAGACTGCCTTAGTTTGAGCGGCTGCCTTAATTTGAGCGGCTGCTTTAGTTTGAGCGGCTGCCTTAGTTTGAGAATCTGCCTTAGTTTGAGGGTCTGCCTTACTTTTAGAGGCTGCCTCAGTTTGACAGGCTGCCTTAGTTTGAGAGGCTGCCTTAGTTTGAGAGGCTGCCTGAGTTTGAGGGGCTGCCTTAATTTGAGCGGCTGCATTAGTTTGAGGGGCTGCCTTTGGTTGAGGCGCTCCCTTAATTTGAGGGTCTGCCTTACTTTGAGAGGCTGCCTTAGTTTGACAGGCTGCCTTAGTTTGAGAGGCTGTCTTAGTTTGAGAGGCTGCATGAGTTTGAGGGGCTGCCTTAGTTTGAGCGGCTGCATTAGTTTGAGGGATAGGCTTAGTTTGAGGTTCAGCCTTTGATTGAGTGGCTGCCTTAGTTTGAGCGGCTGAAATAGTTTGAGAGTCTGCCTTACTTTGAGAGGCTGCCTGAGTTTGAGGGACAGCCTTAGTTTGAGCGGCTGCATTAATTTGAGGGGTTGCCTTTGGTTGAGGCGCTCCCTTAGTTTGTGGGGCTGCTTTACTTTAAAGGGCAGCATTAGTTTGAGAGTCTGCCTTAGTTTGATGGGCTGCCTTAGTTTGAGGGGTTCGCTTAGTTTGAGGGGCTGCATTTGATTGAGTGGCTGCATTAGTTTGAGAGTCTGCCTTTGATTGAGTGGCTGCATTATTTTGAGGGGCTGCCTTAGATTGAGGGGCTGCATTAGTTTGAGGGACTGCATGAGTTTGAGGGGCTGCATTAGTTTGAGGTGCTGCCATAGTATGAGGGGCTGCCGAAGTCTGAGGGGCTGCTTTAGTTTGAGAGGCTGCATTAGTTTGAGCGGCTGTCTTAGTTTGAGGGGCTGCCTTAGTTTGAGCGGCTGCCTTAATTTGAGAGGGTGCCTGAGTTTGTGGGGCTGCCTTAGACTGAGGGGCTGCATTAGTTTGAGCGGCTGTCTCAGTTTGAGGGTCTGCCTGAGTTTGAGCGGCTGCCTGAGTTTGAGCGGCTGCCTAAGTTTGAGGGGCTGCCATAGTTTGAGGGGCTGCCTTAGATTGAGCGGCTGCCTTGGTTTGAGGGGCTGCATTAGTTTGAGGGGCTGCCTTAGTTTGAGGGGCTGCCCTAGTTTGAGGGTCTGCCTTGGATTGAGTTCTGCATTAGTTTGAGAGTCTGCCTTAGTTTGAGGGGCTGCATTAGTTTGAGCGGCTGCCTTTGTTTGAGAGGCTGCCTGAGTTTGAGGGGCTGCCTTAGACTGGGCTGCATTAGTTTGATCGGCTCTCTCAGTTTGAGGGGCAGTTTAGTTTGAGCGGCTGCCTTTGTTTGAGGGGCTGCCTTATTTTGAGCGGCTGCCTTAGTTTGAGGGGCTGCCTTTGTTTGAGAGGCTGCCTTAGTTTGAGGGGCTGCCTTAGACTGGGCTGCATTAGTTTGATCGGCTCTCTCAGTTTGAGGGGCAGTTTAGTTTGAGCGGCTGCATTAGTTTGAGGGGCTGCCTTTGGTTGAGGCGCTCACTTAGTTTGTAGGGCTGCCTTACTTTAAGGGGCAGCGTCAGTTTGAGAGTCTGCCTTAGTTTGAGGGGCTGCCTTAGTTTGAGGGGTTGGCTTCGTTTGAGGGGCTGCTTTTGATTGAGCGGCTGCATTAGTTTGAGGGGCTGCCTTTGGTTGAGGCGCTCACTTAGTTTGTAGGGCTGCCTTACATTAAGGGGCAGCGTCAGTTTGAGAGTCTGCCTTAGTTTGAGGGGCTGCCTCAGTTTGAGAGGCTGCCTTAGTTTGAGCGGCTGCATTAGTTTGAGGTGCTGCCTTTGGTTGAGGCCCTTCCTTAGTTTGAGGGGTGCCTTAGTTTGAGGGGTTGGCTTAGTTTGAGGGGCTGCCTTTGATTGAGTGGCTACATTAGTTTGAGAGTCTGCCTTAGTTTGAGGGGCTGCCTTAGTTCGAGGGGCTGCCTTAGATTGATGGGCTGCATCAGTTTGAGGGGCTGCATTAGTTTGAGGGGCTGCATTAGTTTGAGGGGATGCCTTAGTTTGAGGGGCTGCATTAGATTGAGTTCTGCATTAGTTTGAGGGGCTGCATTAGTTTGAGGGGCTGCCTTAGTTTGAGAGGCTGCCTATGTTTGAGGGGCTGCCTTAGTTTGAGAGTCTGCCATAGTTTGAGGGGCTGCCTTAATTTGAGCGGCTGCCTTAGTTTGAGGGGCTGCATTAGTTTGAGCGGCAGTCTTATTTGGAGGGGCTACCTTCGTTTGAGGGGCTGCCTTAATTTGAGAGGCTGCCTTAGTTTGAGCGGCTGCCTTAGTTTGAGCGGCTGCCTTAGTTTGAGCGTCTCCCTTAGTTTGAGAGTCTGCCTTAGTTTGAGCGGCTTCCTTAGTTTGAGGTGCTACCTTAGTTTGAGGGTCTGCCTTAATTTGAGAGACTGCCTTAGTTTGAGCGGCTGCCTTAGTTTGAGCGGCTGCTTTAGTTTGAGCGGCTGCCTTAGTTTGAGAATCTGCCTTAGTTTGAGCGGCTGCCTTAGTTTGAGCGGCTGCCTTAGTTTGAGGGTCTGCCTTACTTTTAGAGGCTGCCTCAGTTTGACAGGCTGCCTTAGTTTGAGAGGCTGCCTTAGTTTGAGAGGCTGCCTGAGTTTGAGGGGCTGCCTTAATTTGAGCGGCTGCATTAGTTTGAGGGGCTGCCTTTGGTTGAGGCGCTCCCTTAATTTGAGGGTCTGCCTTACTTTGAGAGGCTGCCTTAGTTTGACAGGCTGCCTTAGTTTGAGAGGCTTTCTTAGTTTGAGAGGCTGCCTGAGTTTGAGGGGCTGCCTTAGTTTGAGCGGCTGCATTAGTTTGAGGGATAGGCTTAGTTTGAGGTTCAGCCTTTGATTGAGTGGCTGCATTAGTTTGAGAGTCTGCCTTTGATTGAGTGGCTGCATTAGTTTGAGGGGCTGACTTAGTTTGAGGGGCTGCCTTAGTTTGAGGGGCTGCCTTAGTTTGAGGGGCTGCCTGAGATTGAGGGGCTGCATTAGTTTGATGGGCTGCTTTAGTTTGAGCGGCTGCTTTAGTTGAGGGGCTGCCTTAGATTGAGGGGCTGCATTAGTTTGAGCGGCTGCCTTAGTTTGAGGGGCTGCATTAGTTTGAGCGGCTGCCTTAGTTTGAGGGGCTGCCTTTTTTTGAGGGGCTGCCTTATTTTGAGGTGCTGCCTTTGTTTGAGAGGCTGCATTAGATTGAGTTCTGCATTAGTTTGAGGGGCTGCATTAGTTTGAGGGGCTGCCTTAGTTTGAGAGGCTGCCTATGTTTGAGGGGCTGCCTTAGTTTGAGAGTCTGCCATAGTTTGAGGGGCTGCCTTAATTTGAGCGGCTGCCTTAGTTTGAGGGGCTGCATTAGTTTGAGCGGCAGTCTTATTTGGAGGGGCTACCTTCGTTTGAGGGGCTGCCTTAATTTGAGAGGCTGCCTTAGTTTGAGCGGCTGCCTTAGTTTGAGCGGCTGCCTTAGTTTGAGCGTCTCCCTTAGTTTGAGAGTCTGCCTTAGTTTGAGCGGCTTCCTTAGTTTGAGGTGCTACCTTAGTTTGAGGGTCTGCCTTAATTTGAGAGACTGCCTTAGTTTGAGCGGCTGCCTTAGTTTGAGCGGCTGCTTTAGTTTGAGCGGCTGCCTTAGTTTGAGAATCTGCCTTAGTTTGAGCGGCTGCCTTAGTTTGAGCGGCTGCCTTAGTTTGAGGGTCTGCCTTACTTTTAGAGGCTGCCTCAGTTTGACAGGCTGCCTTAGTTTGAGAGGCTGCCTTAGTTTGAGAGGCTGCCTGAGTTTGAGGGGCTGCCTTAATTTGAGCGGCTGCATTAGTTTGAGGGGCTGCCTTTGGTTGAGGCGCTCCCTTAATTTGAGGGTCTGCCTTACTTTGAGAGGCTGCCTTAGTTTGACAGGCTGCCTTAGTTTGAGAGGCTTTCTTAGTTTGAGAGGCTGCCTGAGTTTGAGGGGCTGCCTTAGTTTGAGCGGCTGCATTAGTTTGAGGGATAGGCTTAGTTTGAGGTTCAGCCTTTGATTGAGTGGCTGCATTAGTTTGAGAGTCTGCCTTTGATTGAGTGGCTGCATTAGTTTGAGGGGCTGACTTAGTTTGAGGGGCTGCCTTAGTTTGAGGGGCTGCCTTAGTTTGAGGGGCTGCCTGAGATTGAGGGGCTGCATTAGTTTGATGGGCTGCTTTAGTTTGAGCGGCTGCTTTAGTTGAGGGGCTGCCTTAGATTGAGGGGCTGCATTAGTTTGAGCGGCTGCCTTAGTTTGAGGGGCTGCATTAGTTTGAGCGGCTGCCTTAGTTTGAGGGGCTGCCTTTTTTTGAGGGGCTGCCTTATTTTGAGGTGCTGCCTTAGTTTGAGAGACTGCCTTAGTTTAAGGAGTGGCCTTGGATTGAGGGGCTGCATTAGTTAGAGGGGCTGTCTTAGTTTGAGGGGCTGCCTTAGATTGAGAGGCTGCCTTACTTTAAGGGCCTGCCTTAGTTTGAGCGGCTGCCTTAGTTTGAGGGGCTGCCTTAGTTTAAGGAGTGGCCTTGGATTGAGGGGCTGCATTAGTTAGAGGGGCTGTCTTAGTTTGAGGGGCTGCCTTAGATTGAGCGGCTGCATTAGTTTGAGGGGGTGCCTTAGTTTGAGAGTCTGCCTTAGTTTGAGAGGCTGCCTGAGTTTGAGGGGCTGCCTTAATTTGAGCGGCTGCATTAGTTTGAGGGGCTGCCTTTGGTTGAGGCGCTCCCTTAATTTGAGGGTCTGCCTTACTTTGAGAGGCTGCCTTAGTTTGACAGGCTGCCTTAGTTTGAGAGGCTGTCTTAGTTTGAGAGGCTGCCTGAGTTTGAGGGGCTGCCTTAGTTTGAGCGGCTGCATTAGTTTGAGGGATAGGCTTAGTTTGAGGTTCAGCCTTTGATTGAGTGGCTGCATTAGTTTGAGAGTCTGCCTTTGATTGAGTGGCCGCATTAGTTTGAGGGGCTGCATTAGATTGAGGGGCTGCATTAGTTTGAGGGGCTGACTTAGTTTGAGGGGCTGCCTTAGATTGAGGGGCTGCATTTGTTTGAGGGGCTGCCTTAGTTTGAGGGGCTGCCTTAGTTTGAGGGGCTGCCTTAGATTGAGGGGCTGCATTAGTTTGATGGGCTGCTTTAGTTTGAGCGGCTGCCTTAGTTGAGGGGCTGCCTTAGATTGAGGGGCTGCATTAGTTTGAGGGGCTGCATTAGTTTGAGGGGCTGCCTTAGTTTGAGAGTCTGCCATAGTTTGAGGGGCTGCCTTAATTTGAGCGGCTGCCTTAGTTTGAGGGGCTGCATTAGTTTGAGCGGCAGTCTTATTTGGAGGGGCTACCTTCGTTTGAGGGACTGCCTTAATTTGAGAGGCTGCCTTAGTTTGAGCGGCTGCCTTAGTTTGAGCGGCTGCCTTAGTTTGAGCGTCTCCCTTAGTTTGAGAGTCTGCCTTAGTTTGAGCGGCTTCCTTAGTTTGAGGTGCTACCTTAGTTTGAGGGTCTGCCTTAATTTGAGAGACTGCCTTAGTTTGAGCGGCTGCCTTAATTTGAGCGGCTGCTTTAGTTTGAGCGGCTGCCTTAGTTTGAGAATCTGCCTTAGTTTGAGGGTCTGCCTTACTTTTAGAGGCTGCCTCAGTTTGACAGGCTGCCTTAGTTTGAGAGGCTGCCTTAGTTTGAGAGGCTGCCTGAGTTTGAGGGGCTGCCTTAATTTGAGCGGCTGCATTAGTTTGAGGGGCTGCCTTTGGTTGAGGCGCTCCCTTAATTTGAGGGTCTGCCTTACTTTGAGAGGCTGCCTTAGTTTGACAGGCTGCCTTAGTTTGAGAGGCTGTCTTAGTTTGAGAGGCTGCATGAGTTTGAGGAGCTGCCTTAGTTTGAGCGGCTGCATTAGTTTGAGGGATAGGCTTAGTTTGAGGTTCAGCCTTTGATTGAGTGGCTGCCTTAGTTTGAGCGGCTGAAATAGTTTGAGAGTCTGCCTTACTTTGAGAGGCTGCCTGAGTTTGAGGGACAGCCTTAGTTTGAGCGGCTGCATTAATTTGAGGGGTTGCCTTTGGTTGAGGCGCTCCCTTAGTTTGTGGGGCTGCTTTACTTTAAAGGGCAGCATTAGTTTGAGAGTCTGCCTTAGTTTGATGGGCTGCCTTAGTTTGAGGGGTTCGCTTAGTTTGAGGGGCTGCATTTGATTGAGTGGCTGCATTAGTTTGAGAGTCTGCCTTTGATTGAGTGGCTGCATTATTTTGAGGGGCTGCCTTAGTTTGAGCGGCTGCATTAGTTTGAGGGATAGGCTTAGTTTGAGGTTCAGCCTTTGATTGAGTGGCTGCCTTAGTTTGAGCGGCTGAAATAGTTTGAGAGTCTGCCTTACTTTGAGAGGCTGCCTGAGTTTGAGGGACAGCCTTAGTTTGAGCGGCTGCATTAATTTGAGGGGTTGCCTTTGGTTGAGGCGCTCCCTTAGTTTGTGGGGCTGCTTTACTTTAAAGGGCAGCATTAGTTTGAGAGTCTGCCTTAGTTTGATGGGCTGCCTTAGTTTGAGGGGTTCGCTTAGTTTGAGGGGCTGCATTTGATTGAGTGGCTGCATTAGTTTGAGAGTCTGCCTTTGATTGAGTGGCTGCATTATTTTGAGGGGCTGCCTTAGATTGAGAGGCTGTCTTAGTTTGAGAGGCTGCATGAGTTTGAGGGGCTGCCTTAGTTTGAGCGGCTGCATTAGTTTGAGGGATAGGCTTAGTTTGAGGTTCAGCCTTTGATTGAGTGGCTGCCTTAGTTTGAGCGGCTGAAATAGTTTGAGAGTCTGCCTTACTTTGAGAGGCTGCCTGAGTTTGAGGGACAGCCTTAGTTTGAGCGGCTGCATTAATTTGAGGGGTTGCCTTTGGTTGAGGCGCTCCCTTAGTTTGTGGGGCTGCTTTACTTTAAAGGGCAGCATTAGTTTGATGGGCTGCTTTAGTTTGAGCGGCTGCCTTAGTTGAGGGGCTGCCTTAGATTGAGGGGCTGCATTAGTTTGAGCGGCTGCCTTAGTTTGAGGGGCTGCATTAGTTTGAGCGGCTGCCTTAGTTTGAGGGGCTGTCTTTTTTTGAGGGGCTGCCTTAGTTTGAGGTGCTGCCTTAGTTTGAGAGACTGCCTTAGTTTGAGAGGCTGCCTTAGTTTGAGGGTCTGCCTTACTTTGAGAGGCTGCCTTAGTTTGACAGGCTGCCTTAGTTTGAGAGGCTGCCTGAGTTTGAGCGGCTGCATTAGTTTGAGGGGCAGCATTAGTTTGATAGGCTGCCTTAGTTTGAGGGGCTGCCTTAGTTTGAGGAGTGGCGTTGGATTGAGGGGCTGCATTAGTTTGAGGGGCTGTCTTCGTTTGAGGGGCTGCCTTAGATTGAGGGGCTGCATTAGTTTGAGGGGGTGCCTTAGTTTGAGAGGCTGCCTTAGTTGAGGGGCTGCCTTAGTTTGAGAGGCTGCCTTAGTTTGGGGGCTGTCTTCGTTTGAGTGGCTGCCTTAGTTTGAGGGGCTGCCTTAGTTTGAGGGTCTGCCTTAATTTGAGAGGCTGCCTTAGTTTGAGCGGCTGCCTTAGTTTGAGCGGCTGCCTCAGTTTGAGGGTCTACCTTACTTTTAGAGGCTGCCTCAGTTTGACAGGCTGCCTCAGTTTGACAGGCTGCCTTAGTTTGAGAGTCTGCCTTCGTTTGAGAGCCTGACTGGGTTTGAGGGGCTGCCTCAAGTTGAGCCGCTGCATTAGTTTTCGGGGCTGCCTTTGGTTGAGGCTCTCCCTTAATTTGAGGGTCTGCCTTACTTTGAGAGGCTGCCTTAATGTGAGAGGCTGCCTAAGTTTGAGAGGCTGCTTGAGTTTGAGGGGCTGCCTCAGTTTGAGCGGCTGCATTAATTTGAGGGGTGGGCTTAGTTTGAGGGGCTGCCTTTGATTGAGTGGCTGCAGTAGTTTGAGAGTCTGCCTTTGATTGAGTGGCTGCATTAGTTTGAGGGGCTAACTTAGTTTGAGGGGCTGCCTTAGTTTGAGGGGCTGCCTTAGTTTGAGGGGCTGCCTTAGTTTGAGAGACTGCCTTAGTTTGAGAGGCTGCCTGAGTTTGAGGGGCTGCCTTAATTTGAGCGGCTGCATTAGTTTGTGGGGCTGTCTTTGGTTGAGGCGCTCCCTTAATTTGAGGGTCTGCCTTACTTTGAGAGGCTGCCTTAGTTTGACAGGCTGCCTTAGTTTGAGAGGCTGTCTTAGTTTGAGAGGCTGCATGAGTTTGAGGGGCTGCCTTAGTTTGAGCGGCTGCATTAGTTTGAGGGATAGGCTTAGTTTGAGGTTCAGCCTTTGATTGAGTGGCTGCATTAGTTTGAGAGTCTGCCTTTGATTGAGTGGCTGCATTAGTTTGAGGGGCTGACTTAGTTTGAGGGGCTGCCTTAGATTGAGGGGCTGCATTTGTTTGAGGGGCTGCCTTAGTTTGAGGGGCTGCCTTAGTTTGAGGGGCTGCCTTAGTTGAGGGGCTGCCTTAGATTGAGGGGCTGCATTAGTTTGAGGGGCTGCCTTAGTTTGAGGGGCTGCATTAGTTTGAGCGGCTGCCTTAGTTTGAGGGGCTGCCTTTTTTTGAGGGGCTGCCTTAGTTTGAGGGGCTGCCTTAGTTTGAGAGACTGCCTTAGTTTGAGAGGCTGCCTTAGTTTGAGGGTCTGCCTTACTTTGAGAGGCTGCCTTAGTTTGACAGGCTGCCTTAGTTTGAGAGGCTGCCTGAGTTTGAGCGGCTGCAATAGTTTGAGGGGCAGCATTAGTTTGAGCGGCTGCCTTAGTTTGAGGGGCTGCCTTAGTTTGAGGAGTGGCCTTGGATTGAGGGGCTGCATTAGTTTGAGGGGCTGTCTTCGTTTGAGGGGCTGCCTTAGATTGAGAGGCTGCATTAGTTTGAGGGGGTGCCTTAGTTTGAGAGGCTGCCTTAGTTGAGGGGCTGCCTTAGTTTGAGAGGCTGCCTTAGTTTGGGGGCTGTCTTCGTTTGAGTGGCTGCCTTAGTTTGAGGGGCTGCCTTAGTTTGAGGGTCTGCCTTAATTTGAGAGGCTGCCTTAGTTTGAGCGGCTGCCTTAGTTTGAGCGGCTGACTTAGTTTGAGGGTCTACCTTACTTTTAGAGGCTGCCTCAGTATGACAGGCTGCCTCAGTTTGACAGGCTGCCTTAGTTTGAGAGTCTGCCTTAGTTTGAGAGCCTGCCTGGGTTTGAGGGGCTGCCTCAAGTTGAGCGGCTGCATTAGTTTGAGGGGCTGCCTTTGGTTGAGGCACTCCCTTAATTTGAGGGTCTGCCTTACTTTGAGAGGCTGCCTTAATGTGAGAGGCTGCCTTAGTTTGAGAGGCTGCTTGAGTTTGAGGGGCTGCCTCAGTTTGAGCGGCTGCATTAATTTGAGGGGTGGGCTTAGTTTGAGGGGCTGCCTTTGATTGAGTGGCTGCAGTAGTTTGAGAGTCTGCCTTTGATTGAGTGGCTGCATTAGTTTGAGGGGCTGCCTTAGTTTGAGGGGCTGCCTTAGTTTGAGGGGCTGCCTTAGTTTGAGAGACTGCCTTAGTTTGAGAGGCTGCCTTAGTTTGAGGGTCTGCCTTACTTTGAGAGGCTGCCTTAGTTTGACAGGCTGACTTAGTTTGAGAGGCTGCCTGAGCTTGAGCGGCTGCATTAGTTTGAGGGGCTGCCTTTGGTTGAGGCCCTTCCTTAGTTTGAGGGGCTGCCTTACTTTAAGGGCCTGCCTTAGTTTGAGCGGCTGCCTTAGTTTGAGGGGCTGCCTTAGTTTGAGGAGTGGCCTTGGATTGAGGGGCTGCATTAGTTAGAGGGGCTGTCTTAGTTTGAGGGGCTGCCTTAGATTGAGCGGCTGCATTAGTTTGAGGCGGTGCCTTAGTTTGAGAGGCTGCCTTAGTTTGAGGGGCTGCCTCAGTTTGAGAGGCTGCCTTAGTTTGGGGGCTGTCTTCGTTTGAGCGGCTGCCTTAGTTTGAGGGGCTGCCTTAGTTTGAGGGTCTGCCTTAATTTGAGAGGCTGCCTTAGTTTGAGCGGCTGCCTTAGTTTGAGCGGCTGCCTTAGTTTGAGGGTCTGCCTTACTTTTAGAGGCTGCCTCAGTTTGACAGGCTGCCTTAGTTTGAGAGTCTGCCTTAGTTTGAGAGGCTGCCTGGGTTTGAGGGGCTGCCTCAAGTTGAGCGGCTGCATTAGTTTGAGGGGCTGCCTTTGGTTGAGGCTCTCCCTTAATTTGAGGGTCTGCCTTACTTTGAGAGGCTGCCTTAATGTGAGAGGCTGCCTTAGTTTGAGAGGCTGCTTGAGTTTGAGGGGCTGCCTTAATTTGAGTGGCTGTATTAATTTGAGGTGTGGGCTTAGTTTGAGGGGCTGCCTTTGATTGAGTCGCTGCAGTAGTTTGAGAGTCTGCCTTTGATTGAGTGGCTGCATTAGCTTGAGGGGCTAACTTAGTTTGAGGGGCTGCCTTCGATTGAGGGGCAGCCTTAGATCTGGCAGTATTGGAGGGAGCATGGAGCTGGCAGTATTGGGGAGTACAGAGATCTGGCAGTATTGGAGGGAGCAGGGAGCTGGCAGTATTGGGGAGTACAGAGATCTGACAGGATGGGAGGGAGCAGGGAGCTGGCAGTATTGGGGAGTACAGAGATCTGACAGTATGGGAGGGAGCAGGGAGCTGGCAGTATTGGGGAGTACAGAGATCTGGCAGTATTGGAGGGAGCAGGGAGCTGGCAGTATTGGGGAGTACAGAGATCTGACAGTATGGGAGGGAGCAGGGAGCTGGCAGTATTGGTAGTAAAGAGATCTGGCAGTATTGTTGGGAGCAGGGAACTGGCAGTATTGCAGGGTGCAGGGAACGAGTAGTATTGGAAGGTGCAGGGTGAAGGCAGTATTGAACGGTGCAGCGAGTGTGCAGTATTGGATGGAACATGGAGCTGTCAGCATTGCCGGGCGCAGGAAGCTGGCAGTATCGAGGTGTACAGAGATCTGGCAGTATTCGAGGTAGCATGAGCTGGCAGTATTGGAGGGAGGTGGGAGTTGGCAGTATTTGAGCGAACAGGAAGCTGGCAGTATTGGAGGCTGCAGTGAGTTGGCAGTATTGGGGAGTACAGAGATCTGGCAGTATTGGAGGGAGCAGGGAGCTGGCAGTATTGGGGAGTAGAGAGATCTGGCAGTATTTGATGGAGTAGGGACTTGGCAGCATTGGGGAGTACAGAGATCTGGCAGTATTGGAAGGAGCAGGGAGCTGGCAGTATTGGGGAGTACAGAGATCTGGCAGTATTGGAAGGAGCAGGGAGCTGGCAGTATTGGGGAGTCCAGAGATCTGGCAGTATTGGAGGTAGCAGGGATCTGGAAGTATTGGGAAGTACAGAGATGTGGCGGTAATGGAAGGAGCAGGGAGCTGGCAGTATTGGGGAGTACAGTGATCTAGCAGTATTGGAGGGAGCAGGGATCTGGCATTATTGGAGGCGGCAGGTAGCTGTCAGTTTTATGGAGTACAGAGTTCTGGCAGTATTGGAAGGAGCAGAGGGCTGGCAGTATTGAAAGGGAGCAGGGAGCTGGGAGTATTGTAGGGCGCAGCGAGCATGTAGTGTTGTAGGGAGCAAGGAGCAGGTAATGTTGTGGGAAGCAGGGAGCTGGCAGTATTGGAGGAAGCAGGGAGCTGGCAGTATTGCGGTGTCCAGAAATCTGGCTGTATTGGAGGGAGCAGGGAGCTGGCATTACTGGAGGGAGCAGGGTGCTGGCAGTGTTGCGGAGTCCAGAAATCTGGTTGTATTGGAGGGGGAATGGAGTCGTAGTGTTGGAGGGAGCAGGGAGCTGGCATTACTGGAGTGAGCAGGGAGCTGGCAGTGTTGGGGAGTACAGAGATCTGTAAGTATTGGAGGAAGCAGGGAGCTGGCTGTAGTGGAGTGCACAGAGATCTTGCATTATTGGAGGGGGCAGTGAGTTGTCACTATTGGAAGGAGGAGGGAGATGGCAGTATTGGAGGGTGCTGAAAGCAGGTAGAACTGGAGGGTGCAGGAAGTTGGCAGTATTGGAGGGAGCGGGGAGCTGGCAGTTTTGGAGGGACCTGGGAGCTGGCAGTATTGGAGGGGGCAGGGAGCTGACACTATTGGAGGGAGCAGGGAGATGACAGTATTGGAGGGGGCAGCGAGCTGGCAGTATTGGGGAGTACAGAGATCTGGCAGTATGGGAGGGAGCAGGGAGCTGGCAGTATTGGGAGTAAAGAGATCTGGCAGTATTGTAGGGAGCAGGGAACTGGCAGTATTGGAGGGTGCAGGGAACGAGTAGTATTGGAGGGTGCAGGGAGAAGGCAGTATTGAACGGTGCAGCGTGTTTGCATTATTGGATGGAACATGGAGATGGCAGTATTGGGGGAGCAGGAAGCTGGCAGTATGGGAGGGAGCTGGCAGTATTGGAAGGTGCAGGGAACTGGTAGTATTGGAGGGTGCAGGGAACTGGCAGTACTGGAGGGTGCAGAGAACTGGTAGTATTGGAGGGAGCAGGGAGCTGGCAGTATTGGGGAGTACAGATATCTGGCAGTTTTGGAGGGAGCAGGGAGCTGACAGCATTGCGGGGTGCAGGAATCTGGCAGTATGGGAGGGAGCTGGCAGTATTGGAAGGTGCAGGGAACTGGTGGTATTGGAGGGTGCAGGGAACTGGCAGCACTGGAGGGTGCAGAGAACTGGTGGTATTGGAGGAAGCAGGGAGCTGGAAGTATTGGGAGAACAGAGATCTGGCAGTATTGGAGGGAGCATGGAGCTGGAAGTATTGGGGAGTACAGAGATCTGGCAGCATTGGAGGGAGCAGGGAGCTGGCAGTATTGGGGAGTACAGAGATCTGACAGGATGGGAGGGAGCAGGGAGCTGGCAGTATTGGTAGTAAAGAGATCTGGCAGTATTGTAGGGAGCAGGGAACGAGTAGTATTGGCAGGTGCATTGTGAAGGCAGTATTGAACGGTGCAGCGAGTGTGCAGTATTGGATGGAACATGGAGCTGGCAGCATTGCCGGGCGCAGGAATCTGGCAGTATCGGGGTGTACAGAGATCTGGCAGTATTCGAGGTAGCATGCGCTGGCAGTATTGGAGGGAGGTGGGAGTTGGCAGTATTTGAGCGAACAGGAAGCTGGCAGTATTGGAGGCTGCAGTGAGTTGGCAGTTTGGGGAGTACAGAGATCTGGCAGTATTGGAGGGAGCAGGGAGCTGGCAGTATTGGGGAGTAGAGAGATCTGGCAGTATTTGATGGAGCAGGGACTTGGCAGCATTGGGGAGTACAGAGATCTGGCAGTATTGGAAGGAGCAGGGAGCTGGCAGTATTGGGGAGCACAGAGATCTGGCAGTATTGGAAGTAGCAGGGAGCTGGCATTATTGGAGGCAGTAGGGAGCTGCCAGTATTGGAGGGAGCAGAGAGCAGGTAGTGTTGAAGGGAGCAGGGAGCTGGCAGTGTTGGAGGGAGCAGGGAGCTGGCAGTATTGGACGGAGCTGGGATTTGGCAGTATTGGATGGAGCAGGGAGCAGGTAGTGTTGTGGGCAGCAGGGAGCTGGCATTATTGGAGGGAGCAGGGAGCTGGCAGTATTGCGGAGTCCAGAAATCTGGCTGTATTGGAGGGAGCAGGGAGCTGGCAGTATTGGATGGAGCATTGGGTCGTAGTGTTGGAGGGAGCAGGAAGCTGGCATTACTGGAGGGAGCAGCGAGCTGGCAGTGTTGCGGAGTCCAGAAATATGGATGTATTGGAGGGAGAATGGAGTCGTAGTGTTGGAGGGAGCAGGGAGCTGGCAGTATTGGGAGAACTGAGATATGTCAGTATGGTAGGGAGCAGGGAACTGGCAGTATTGAAGAGTACAGAGATCTTGCATTATTGGAGGGAGCAGGGAGTTGTCACTATTGGAAGGAGGAGGGAGATGGCAGTATTGGAGGGTGCTGGGAGCTGGTAGTACTGGAGGGCGCAGGAGGTTGGCAGTATTGGAGGGAGCGGGCAGCTGGCAGTTTTGGAGGGACCTGGGAGCTGGCAGTATTGGAGGGGGCAGGGAGCTGACACTATTGGAGGGAGCAGGGAGATGGCAGTATTGGAGGGGGCAGGGAGCTGGCAGTATTCCGGAGTACAGAGATCTGGCAGTATTGGAGGGAGCAGGGAGCTGGCAGTATTGGGGAGTACAGAGATCTGGCAGTATTGTAGGGAGCAGGGAACTGGCAGTATTGGGAGTAAAGAGATCTGGCAGTATTGTAGGGAGCAGGGAACCGGCAGTATAGGAGGGTGCAGGGAACGAGTAGTATTGGAGTGTGCAGGGAACTGGCAGTACTGGAGGGTGCAGAAAACTGGTACTATTGGAGGGAGCAGGGAGCTGGCAGTATTGGGAGAAAAGAGATCTGGCAGTATTGGATGGAGCAGGGAGCTGGCAGTTTTGGGGAGTACAGAGATTGGCAGTATTAGAGGGAGAAGTGAGCTGGCAGTATTGGAGGTAGACGTGACCTCCAGTATTGGAGGGAGAAGTGAGCTGGCAGTATTGGAGGGAGCAGTGAGCTCCAGTATTGGAGCAAGCAGGGAGCTGGCAGTATTGGGGAGTACAGAGATTGGCAGTATTGGAGGGAGAAGTGAGCTGGCAGTATTGGAGGGAGCAGTGACCTCCAGTATTGGAGGGAGACGTGAGCTGGCAGTATTGGAGGGAGCAGTGAGCTCCAGTATTGGAGCCAGCAGGGAGCTGGCATTATAGCAGAGTACAGAGATTGGCAATATTGGAGGGAGCAGTGATCTGGCAGTATTTGAGGGAGAAGTGAGCTGACAGTATTGGAGGGAGGAGGGAGCTGGCCGTATTGGACGGAGGAGTGAGCTGACAGTATTGGAGGGAGCAGGGAGCTGGCAGTATTGGAGGGAGCAGGGAGCTGGCAGTATTGGAAGGAGCAGGGAACTGGCAGTATTGGAGGGAGGAGTGAGCTGACAGTATTGGAGGGAAAAGTGCGCTGACAGTATTGGAGGGAGCAGGGAGCTGGCAGTATTTGATGGAGCAGGAAGCTGGCAGTATTGGGCAGTACAGAGACCTGGCAGTATTGGAGCGAGCAGCGAGCTGACAGTAGTGGAGGGAGCAGGGAGCTGGCAGTATTGGAGGGAGCAGGGTGCTGGCAGTATTGGGGAGTACAGAGACCTGGCATTATTGGAGGGAGCAGGGAGCTGGCAGTATTTGATGGAGCAGGGAGCTGGCAGCATTGCGGAGTACAGAGACCTGGCAATATTGGACGAAGCAGGGAGCTGGCAGTATTGGAGGGAGCAGGGAGCTGGCAGCGTTGGGGAGTACAGAGACCTGGCATTATTGGTGGGAGCAGGGAGCTGGCAGTATTTATTGGATCAGAGAGCTGGCAGTATTGTGGAGTACAGAGACCTGACAATATTGGAGGGAGCAGGGAGCCGGCAGTGTTGGAGGGAGCAGTGAGCTCCAGTATTGGAGGGAGCAGCGAGCTGGCATTACTGGAGAATACAGAGATGTGGCATTATTGGAGTGTCCAGGGAGCTGGCGTTATTGGGGAGTGCAGAGATCTGGCAGTATTTGAGGGAGCACGGAGCTGGCAGCATTGGGGAGTACAGAGATCTGGAAATATTGGAGCAAGCAGGGAGCAGGCAATATTGGGGAGTAAGGAGATCAGGCAGTATTGGAGGGAGCATGGAGCTGGCAGTATTGGAGTGAGGAGGGAGCTGCAGTATTGGGGAGTACAGAGATCTGGCAGTATTGGAGGGAGCAGGGAGCTGGCTGTATTGGGAGAGCAGAGATCTGGCAGTATTGGAGGGGGCAGGGAGCTGGCTGTATTGCAGGGAGTACAGAAATCTGGCAGTCTCGCGGGGAGCAGGGATCTGGCAGTATTGGAGGCAGCAGGGATCTGGCAGTATTGGAGGGAGCCGTGAGCTGGTAGTATTAGGGAGTACAGAGATCTGGCAGTATTGGAGGGAGCAAGGATCTGGCAGTATTGGAGGGAGCAGGGATCTGGCAGTATTGGAGGGAGTAGTGAGCTGGCAGTATTGGAGGGAGCAGAGAGCTCCAGTATTGGAGGGAGGAGTGAGCTGGCAGTATTGGAGATTCCAGAGATCTGGCTGTATTGGAGGGAGAAGGGATCTGGCAGTATTGGAGGGAGCAGTATCTGGCAGCATTGGAGGGAGCAGGGATCTGGCAGTATTGGTGGGAGCAGTGAGCTGGCAGTATTGGAGGGAGCAGAGAGCTCCAGTATTGGAGGGAGGAGGGAGCTGGCAGTATTGGAGAGTACAGAGATCTGGCTGTATTGGAGGGAGAAGGGAGCTGGCAGTATTGGGGGGAGCAGGGATCTGGCAGTATTGGAGGGAGCAGTAATCTGGCAGTATTGGAGGGAACAGTGAGCTGGCAGTATTGGATGGAGCAGAGAGCTCCAGTATTGCAGTGAGCAGGGAACTGGCAGTTTTGGTGAGTACAGAGATCCGGCAATATTGCAGGGAGCAGGTGGCTGGCAGTGTTGGGGGGAGCATGGAGCTGGCATTATTGGGGAGTACAGAGATCTTGCTGTATTGGAGGGTGCAGGGAGCTGGCAGTATTGGGGTGTACAGAGATCTGGCAGTATTGGTGGGAGCAGGGAGCTGGCAGTATTCGGGAGTACAGAAATCTGGCATTATTGGAGGGAGCAGTGAGCTGGCTGTATTGCAGGGAGTACAGAAATCTGGCAGTCTCGCGGGGAGCAGGGATCTGGCAGTATTGGAGGCAGCAGGGATCTGGCAGTATTGGAGGGAGCCGTGAGCTGGTAGTATTAGGGAGTACAGAGATCTGGCAGTATTGGAGGGAGCAAGGATCTGGCAGTATTGGAGGGAGCAGGGATCTGGCAGTATTGGAGGGAGTAGTGAGCTGGCAGTATTGGAGGGAGCAGAGAGCTCCAGTATTGGAGGGAGGAGTGAGCTGGCAGTATTGGAGATTCCAGAGATCTGGCTGTATTGGAGGGAGAAGGGTTCTGGCAGTATTGGAGGGAGCAGGGATCTGGCAGTATTGGTGGGAGCAGTGAGCTGGCAGTATTGGAGGGAGCAGAGAGCTCCAGTATTGGAGGGAGGAGGGAGCTGGCAGTATTGGAGAGTACAGAGATCTGGCTGTATTGGAGGGAGAAGGGAGCTGGCAGTATTGGGGGGAGCAGGGATCTGGCAGAATTGGAGGGAGCAGTAATCTGGCAGTATTGGAGGGGACAGTGAGCTGGCAGTATTGGATGGAGCAGAGAGCTCCAGTATTGCAGTGAGCAGGGAACTGGCAGTTTTGGTGAGTACAGAGATCCGGCAATATTGCAGGGAGCAGGTGGCTGGCAGTGTTGGGGGGAGCATGGAGCTGGCATTATTGGGGAGTACAGAGATCTTGCTGTATTGGAGGGTGCAGGGAGCTGGCAGTATTGGGGTGTACAGAGATCTGGCAGTATTGGTGGGAGCAGGGAGCTGTCACTTTTGGGGAGTACAGAGATCTGGCAGTAATGCGGGGTGCAGGGAGCTGGCAGTATTGGGGGGAGCAGGGATCTGGCAGTATTGGAGGGAGCAGTAATCTGGCAGTATTGGAGGGAACAGTGAGCTGGCAGTATTGGATGGAGCAGAGAGCTCCAGTATTGCAGTGAGCAGGGAACTGGCAGTTTTGGTGAGTACAGAAATCCGGCAATATTGCAGGGAGCAGGTGGCTGGCAGTGTTGGGGGGAGCAGGGAGCTGGCAGTTTGGGGAGTACAGAGATCTGGCAGTATTGGAGTGAGCAGGGAGCTGGCAATATTGGGGAGTACAGAGATCTGGCAGTATTGAAGTGAGCAGGGAGCTGGCAATATTGGGGAGTACAGAGATCTGGCAGTATTGGAGGGAGCAGGGAGCTGGAAGCCTTGGGGAGTACAGAGATCTGGCAGTATTGTGGGGAGCAGGTAGCTGGCAGTATTGGTGAGGACAGAGTTCTGGCAGTATTGGAGGGAGCACACAGTGGGCATTATTGGATGGAGCAGGGAGCTGGCAGCCTTGGGGAGTACAGAGATCTGGCAATATTGTAGGGAGCAGAGAACTGGCAGAATTGGGGAGTTCAGAGATCTGGCAGTATTGGAGGGAGCACACAGTGGGCATTGTTGGATGGAGCAGGGAGCTGGCAGTATTGGGGAGCACAGAGACCAGGAAGTATTAGAGGGAGCAGGGAGCTGGCAGTTTTGGAGAGTACAGATATCTGGTAGTATTGGAGGGAGCAAGGAGCTGGCAGAATTGGGGAGTACAGAGATCTGGCAGTATTGGAGGGAGCACGCAGTGGGCATTGTTGGAGGGAGCAGGGAGCTGGCAGTATTGGGCAGTACAGAGACCAGGAAGTATTGGAGGGAGCAGGGAGCTGGCAGTATTGGAGAGTACAGGTATCTGGTAGTATTGGCGGGAGCAGGGACTTGGCAGAATTGGGGAGTACAGAGATCTGGCAGTTTTGCAGGGAGCAGGGAGCTCCCTGTATTGGTGAGTACAGAGTTCTGGCAGTATTGTAGGGTGCAGGGAGCTCCCTGTATTGGGGAGTACAGAGATCTGGCAGTATTGGGGAGTACCGAGTTCTGGCAGTATTGGAGGGAGCTGGGAGCTGGCAGTATTCGGGAGCACAGAGATCTGGCAGTATTGGAGTGAGCAGGGAGATGGCCTTATTGGAGGGAGCAGGGATATGGCAGTATTGGAGGGAGGAGAGATCCGGCAGTATTGGAGTGAGCAGGGAGCAGGCAGTTTTGGAGGGAGCAGGGAGCTGTCAGTATTGGAGGGAGCAGGGAGCTGGCAGTATTGGTGAGTACAGAGATCCGGCAGTATTGGAGTGAGCAAGGTGCTGGCAGTATTGGGGGGCACAGATATCTGGCAGTATTGGAGGGAGCAGGGAGCTGGCATTATTGGAGGGAGCAGGGATATGGCAGTATTGGAGGGAAGAGGGAGCTGGCGGTATTGGAGGGAGCAGGGAGCTGGCATTATTGGAGGCAGCAGCGAGCTGGCATTATTGGAGGCAGCAGGGATATGGCAGTATTGGAGGGAGGAGGGAGCTGGCAGTATTGGAGGGAGCAGGGAGCAGGGAGCTGGCAGTATTGGGGAGTATAGAGACCTGGCAGTATTGGAGTGAGCAGGAGGCTTGCAATATTGGGTAGTGCAGAGATTTGGCAGTATTGGAGGGCGCGCAGGGAGCTGGCAGTATTGGAGGGCGCAGGGAGCTGGCGAGTATCGGAGAGTACAGAGGTCTGGCAGTATTGGATGGAGCAGGGAGCTAACAGTATTGGAGGGAGCAGGGAGCACGCAGTTGGCATTATTAGAGGGGGCAGGCAGCTGACAGTATTGGGGAGTACAGAGATCTGGCTGTACTGGAGGGAGCAGGGAGCAGGCAGGATAAGAGGGTGCAGCGACCTGACAGTATAGGAGGGAGCAGGGATATGGCAGCCTTGGGGAGTGCAGAGATCTGGCAATATTGGAGTGTACAGAGCTCTGGCAGTGTTGGAGGTAGCAGGGTTCTGGCAGTATTTGAGGAAGCAGGGAGCTGGCAGCCTTGGGGAGTTCAGATATCTGGCAGTTTTGGAGGGAGCAGGGAGCTGTCGGTATTGGAGGGAGCAGGGATCTGGCAGCCTTGGGGAGTGCAGAGATCTGGCAATATTGGAGTGTACAGAGCTCTGGCAGTGTTGGAGGTAGCAGGGTTCTGGCAGTATTGGAGGAAGCAGGGAGCTGGCAGCCTTGGGGAGTTCAGAGATCTGGCAGTTTTGGAGGAAGCAGGGAGCTGTCAGTATTGGAGGGAGCAGGGAGCTGTCAGTGTTGGTGAGTACAGAGATCCGGCAGTATTGGAGGGAGCACGCAGTGGGCATTGTTGGAGGGAGCAGGGAGCTGGCAGTATTGGGCAGTACAGAGACCAGGAAGTATTGGAGGGAGCAGGGAGCTGGCAGTTTTTGAGTACAGATATCTGGTAGTATTGGAGGGAGCAAGGAGCTGGCAGAATTGGGGAGTACAGAGATCTGGCAGTATTGGAGGGAGCACGCAGTGGGCATTGTTGGAGGGAGCAGGGAGCTGGCAGTATTGGGCAGTACAGAGACCAGGAAGTATTGGAGGGAGCAGGGAGCTGGCAGTATTGGAGAGTACAGGTATCTGGTAGTATTGGCGGGAGCAGGGACTTGGCAGAATTGGGGAGTACAGAGATCTGGCAGTTTTGCAGGGAGCAGGGAGCTCCCTGGATTGGGGAGTACAGAGTTCTGGCAGTATTGTAGGGTGCAGGGAGCTCCCTGTATTGGGGAGTACAGAGATCTGGCAGTATTGGGGAGTACCGAGTTCTGGCAGTATTGGAGTGAGCAGGGAGATGGCCTTATTGGAGGGAGCAGGTATATGGCAGTATTGGAGGGAGGAGAGATCCGGCAGTATTGGAGGGAGCAGGAAGCAGGCAGTTTTGGTGGGAGCAGGGAGCTGTCAGTATTGGAGGGAGCAGGGAGCTGGCAGTATTGGTGAGTACAGAGATCCGGCAGTATTGGAGTGAGCAATGTGCTGGCAGTATTGGGGGGCACAGATATCTTGCAGTATTGGAGGGAGCAGGGAGCTGGCATTATTGGAGGGAGCAGGGATATTGCAGTATTGGAGGGAGGAGGGAGCTGGCGGTATTGGAGGGAGCAGGGAGTCGGCATTATTGGAGGCAGCAGGGAGCTGGCATTATTGGAGGCAGCAGGGATATGGCAGTATTGGAGGGAGGAGGGAGCTGGCAGTATTGGAGGGAGCAGGGAGCTGGCAGTATTGGGGAGTATAGAGACCTGGCAGTATTGGAGTGAGCAGGGAGCTTGCAATATTGCGTAGTGCAGAGATTTGGCAGTATTGGAGGGCGCGCAGGGAGCTGGCAGTATTGGAGGGCGCAGGGAGCTGGTGAGTATCGGAGAGTACAGAGATCTGGCAGGATTGGATGGAGCAGGGAGCTAACAGTATTGGAGGGAGCAGGGAGCACGCAGTTGGCATTATTAGAGGGGGCAGGCAGCTGACAGTATTGGGGAGTACAGAGATCTGGCTGTACTGGAGGGAGCAGGGAGCAGGCAGTAAAGAGGATGTAGCGACCTGACAGTATAGGAGGGAGCAGGGATCTGGCAGCCTTGGGGAGTGCAGAGATCTGGCAATATTGCAGTGTACAGAGCTCTGGCAGTGTTGGAGGTAGCAGGATTCTGGCAGTATTGGAGGAAGCAGGGAGCTGGCAGCCTTGGGGAGTTCAGAGATCTGGGAGTTTTGGAGGGAGCAGGGAGCTGTCAGTATTGGAGGGAGCAGGGAGCTGGCAGTATTGGTGAGTACAGAGATCCGGCAGTCTTGGAGTGAGCAAGGTGCTGGCAGTATTGGGGAGCACAGATATCTGGCAGTATTGGAGGGAGCAGGGAGCTGGCATTATTGGAGGGAGCAGGGATATGGCAGTATTGGAGGGAGGAGGGAGCTGGCGGTATTGGAGGGAGCAGGGAGCTGGTATTATTGGAGGCAGCAGGGAGCTGGCATTATTGGAGGCAGCATTGATATGGCAGTATTGGAGGGAGGAGGGAGCTGGCAGTATTGGAGGGAGCAGGGAGCTGGCAGTATTGGGGAGTGTTGAGACCTGGCAGTATTGGAGTCAGCAGGGAGCTTGCAATATTGGGTAGTGCAGAGATTTGGCAGTATTGGAGGGCGCGCAGGGAGCTGGCAGTATTGGAGGGCGCAGGGAGCTGGCGAGTATCGGAGAGTACAGAGATCTTGCAGTATTGGATGGAGCAGGGAGCTAACAGTATTGGAGGGAGCAGGGAGCACGCAGTTGGCATTATTAGAGGGGGCAGGCAGCTGACAGTATTGGGGAGTACAGAGATCTGGCTGTACTGGAGGGAGCAGGGAGCAGGCTGTATAAGAGGGTGTAGCGACCTGACAGTATAGAAGGGAGCTGGGATCTGGAAGCCTTGGGGAGTGCAGAGATCTGGCAATATTGGAGTGTACAGAGCTCTGGCAGTGTTGGAGGTAGCAGGGCTCTGGCAGTATTGGAGGAAGCAGGGAGCTGACAGCCTTGGGGAGTTCAGAGATCTGGCAGTATTGTGGGGAGCAGGTCGCTGGCAGTATTGGGGAGTACAGAGCTCTGGCCGTGTTGGAGAGAGTAGGGTTCTGGCAGTATTGGAGGAAGCAGGCATCTGGCAGCCTTGGGAAGTGCTGAGATATGGCATTATTGGAGGGTGCAGGGAGCTACCTGCATTGGGGAGTACAGAGATCTGGCAGTATTGAAGGGAGCAGGGAGCTGGCAGCATTAGGGAGGACAGAGATCTGGCAGTCCTGGAGGGAGCAGGGAGCTGGCAGTATTGGAGGGAGCGGAGAGCACGCAGTAGGCATTATTGGAGGGAGCAGGGAGCTGGCAGCATTGGGGAGTACAGAGATCTGTCAGTATCGATGGGAGCAGGGAGCTGGCAATATTGGAGGGGGCATGGAGATGGCATTATTGGAGGGAGCTCGGAGCTGGCAGTATTGGAGGGAGCAGGGATATGGAAGTATTGGTGGGAGCAGGGAGCTGGCAGTATTGGAGGGAGCACGGAAATGGCAGTTTTGGAGGGAGCAGGGAGATGGCAGTATTGGAGGGAGCAGGGTGCTCGCAGTATTGGAGGGAGCAGGGAGCACGCAGTTGGCATTCTTGGAGGGAGCTCGGAGCTGGCAGTATTGGAGGGAGCAGGGATATGGAAGTATTGCTGGGAGCAGGGAGCTGGCAGTATTGGAGGGAGCCGGGAGCTGGCAGTATTGGGGAGTACAGAGACCTGTCAGTATCGGTGGGAGCAGGGAGCTGGCAGTATTGGAGGGAGCAGGGAGATGGCAGTATTGGAGGGAGCACCGAAATAGCATGTTTGGAGGGAGCAGGGAGATGGCAGGATTGGAGGAAGCACGCAGTTGGCATTATTGGAAGGAGCAGGGAGCCGGCAGTATTGGGGAGAAAAATGAACAGGCAGTGCTAGAGGGAGCAGGGAGTTGGCAGTATTGGAGGGAGCACGGAGCTGGCAGTTTTTGTGGGAGCAGGGAGCACGCAGTTGTCATTATTGGAGGGAGCAGGGAGCTGGCAGTATTGGGGAGTAAAATGATCAGGCATTATTAGAGGGAGCAGGGAGTTGGCAGTATTGGAGGGTGCACGGAGCTGGCATTATTTTAGGGAGCAGCGGCCTGGCAGTTTTGGAGGGAGCAGGGAGATGGCAGTATTGGAGGGAGCAGGGAGCTCGCAGTATTAGAGGGAGCAGGGAGCACGCATTTGGCATTATAGGAGGGAGCAGGGAGCAGGCAGTATTGGGGAGTACAGAGACCAGGAACTTTTGGAGGGAGCAGGGAGCTGGCTGTATTGGAGAGTACAGATATCTGGTAGTACTGGAGGGAGCAGGGAGCAGGCAGCATTGGCGGGAGCAGGGAGCTGGCAGTATTGGAGGGAGCAGGGAGCATGCAGTGGGCATTATTGGAGGGGGCAGGGAGCAGGCAGTATTGGGGAGTACAGAGACCAGGAACTATTGGAGGGAGCAGGGAGCTGGCAGTAATGGAGGGAGCAGGTAGCTGGCAGTATTGGGGAGTACAGAGATCAGGCAGTATTGGAGGGAGCAGGCATCTGGCAGCCTTGGGGAGTACAGAGATCTGGCAGCATTAGGGGGAGCAGGGATCTGGCAGTATTGGGGGTAGCAGGTAGAAAATTACAGCGCAGTACAGGCCCTTCGGCCCTCGATGTTGCGCCGACCTGTGAAACCATCTGACCTATACTATTCCATTTTCATCCATATGTCTATCCAATGACCACTTAAATGCTCTTAAAGTTGGCGAGTCTACTACTGTTGCAGGCAGGGCGTTCCTCGCCCCTACTACTGTCTGAGTAAAGAAAATACCTCTAACATCTGTCCTATATCTATCACCCCTCAACTTAAAGCTATGTCCCCTCGTGTTTGCCATCACCATCCGAGGAAAAAGACGCTCACTATCCACCCTATCTATCCCACTGATTATCTTATATGTCTCTATTAAGTCACCTCTCCTTCTCCATCTCTCAACGAAAACAACCTCAAGTCCCTCAGCCTTTCCTCGTAAGACCTTCCCTCCATACCAGGCAACATCCTACCAGATCACCTATGCAGCCTTTCCAAAGCTTCCACATCCTTCCGATAATGCGGTGACCAGAACTGCACGCAATACTCCAGGTGCGGTCTCACCAGAGTTTTGTACAGCTGCAGCATGACCTCGTGGCTCCGAAACTCGATCCCCCTACAAATAAAAGCGAATACACCATATGCCTTCTTCACAGCCCTATTAACCTGGGTAGCAACTTTCAGGGATTTATGCACCTGGACACCAAGATCTCTCTGTTCATCGACACTACCAAGAATCTTCCCATTAGCCCAGTACTCTGCATTCCTGTTGCTCCTTCCAAAGCGAATCACCTCACATTTTTCCGCATTAAACTCCATTTGCCATCTCTCAACCCAGCTCTGCAGCCTATCTATGTCCCTCTGTACCCTACAACATCCTTTGGCACTATCCACAACTCCACCGACCGTCGTGTCATCCGCAAATCTACTAACCCACCCTTCTACACCCTCTTCCAGGTCATTTATAAAAATGACAAACAGCAGTGGCACCAAAACAGATCCTTGCGGTACACCACTAGTACCTAATCTCCAGGTGAACACTTGCCATCAACCACCACCCTCTGTCTTCTTTCAGCTAGCCAATTTCTGATCCAAAGCTCTAAATCACCTTCAACCCCATAGTTCCGTATGTTCTGCAATAGCCTACCGTGGGGAACCTTATCAAACGGGTTACTGAAATCCATATACACCACATCCACTGTTTTACCCTCATCCACCTGTTTGGTCACCTTCTCGTAAAACTCACTAAGGTTTGTGAGGCACGACCTACCCTTCACAAAACCGTGCTGACCATCGCTAATGAACTTATTATTTTCAAGATGATTATAAATCCTGTCTCTTATAACCTTTTCCAACATTTTACCCACAACCGAAGTAAGGCTCACAGGTCTATAATTACCAGGGCTGTCTCTACTCCCCTTCTTGAACAATGGGACAATATTTGCTATCCTCCAGTCTTCCGACACTATTCCTGTCGACAATGACGACATAAAGATCAAGGACAAAGGCTCTGCAATCTCCTCCCTGGCTTCCCAGAGAATCCTGGGGTAAATCCCATCTGGCAACAGGGGACTTATCTATTTTCACACTTTCCAAAATTGATAACACCTCCTCCTTGTGAACCTCAATCCCATCTAGCCTAGTAGCCTGAATTTCAGTATTCTCCTCAACAACATTTTCTTTCTCTACTGTAAATACTGACGCAAAATATTCATTTAACACTTCCCCTATCTCCTCTGATTCCACAGACAACTTCCCACTACTATCCTTGATTGGCCCTAATCTAACTCTAGTCATTCTGTTATTCCTGATATACCTAGAGAAAGCCTTCGGATTTTCCCTGATCCTATCCGCCAATGACTTCTCGTGTCTTCTTCTTGCTCTTCTTAGCTCTCCCTTTAGATACTTCCTTGCAAGCTTGTAGCTCTCAAGCGCCCTAACTGAGCCTTCACGTCTCATCCTAACATAAGCCTTCTTCTTCCTCTTGACAAGCGCTTCAACTTCCTTAGTAAACCACGGCTCCCTGGCTCGACAACTTCCTCCCTGCCTCACAGGTACATACTTATCAAGGACACGCAGTAACTGCTCCTTGAATAAGCTCCACATTTCGATTGTTCCCATCCCCTGCAATTTCCTTCCCCATGCTACCCATCCTAAATCTTGCATAATCGCATCATAATTTCCTTTCCCCCAGCTATAATTCTTGCCCTGCGGTATATACCTGTCCCTGTCCATCGCTAAGGTAAACCTAACCGAATTGTGATCACTATCACCAAAGTGCTCACCTCCATCTAAATGTCACACCTGGCGGGGTTCATTTCCCGGTACCAAATCCAATGTGGCATCTCCCCTGGTTGGCCTGTCTACATACTGTGTCAGAAAACCCTCCTGCACACACTGGACAAAAACTGACCCATCGAAAGTACTCGAACTATAGTATTTCCAGTCGATATTTGGAAAGTTAAAGTCCCCCATAACAACTACCCTGTTACTCTCGCCCCTGTCGAGAATCATTTTCGCTATCCTTTCCTCTACATCTCTGGAACTATTTGGAGGTCTATAAAGGACTCCCAACAGGGTAACCTCACCTCTCCTGTTTCTAAACTCGGCCCATACTCCCTCAGTAGACGAGTCCTCAAACGTCCTTTCTGTCGCTGTAATACTCTCCTTGATTAACAATGCCACACCTCCCCCTCTTTTACCATCTTCTCTGATCTTACTGAAACATCTAAATCCCGGAACCTGCAACATCCATTCCTGCCCCTGCTCTGCCCATGTCTACGAAATGGCCACTACATCGAGATCCCAGGTACCAACCCAAGCTGCAAGCTCACCCACCTTATTCCGGATGCTCCTGGCGTTGAATTAGACACACTTTAAACCAGGTTCTTGCTTGCCAGTGCCCTCTTGCGTCCTTGTAACCATATCCCTGACCTCACTACTCTCAACATTCTGCACACTGGCACTACAATTTAGGTTCCCATTCCCCTGCTGAATTAGTTTAAACCCCCCCCCCCCACCCCCGCGAAGAGCACTAACAAATCTCCCGCCCAGTATATTGGTACACCTCTGGTTCAGGTGAAGACCATCCTGTTTGTAGAGGTCCCACCTACCCCAGAAAGATCCCCAATTATCCAGGAAACCAAAACCCTCCCTCCTGCACCTTCCCTGCAGCCACATGTTCAACTCCTCTCTCTCCCTCGCTATCGCTTCGCTATCACGTGGCACGGGCAACAACCCAGACATAACAACTCTGTTTGTTCTCACTCTTCGCTTCCACCCTAGCTCCGTGAATTTATGTCTTAAATCCCCATCTCTCTTCCAACCTATGTCGTTGGTGCCTATGTGGACCACGACTTGGGGCTGCTCCCCCTCCCCATTAAGGATCCCAAAAACACGATCCGAGACATCACGAACCCTGGCACCTGGGAGGCAACATACCAACCGTGAGTCTCTCTCGTTCCCACAGAACCTCCTATCTTTTCCCCTAAATATAGAGTCCCCAATGACTAATGTTCTGCTCCTCTTCCCCCTTCCCTTCTGAGCAACAGGGACAGACTCTGTGCCAGATACCTGTACCCCATTGCTTACCCCTGGTAAGTCGTCCCCCGCAACAGTATCCAAAACGGTATACCTGTTGTTGAGGGAAACGGCCACAGGGGATCCCTGCACTGCCTGCTGGTTCCCTCTCCTTCCCCTGACGGTAACCCATCTACCTACTTCTTTTACCTGAGGTGATACTACCTCCCCATAACTCCTCTCAATAACCTCCTCCACCTCCCGAATGATCTGAAGTTCATCCAGCTCCAGCTCCAGTTCCCTAACGCGGTTCTCGAGGAGCTGGAGTTGGGTGCACTTCCCGCAGATGCAGTCAGCAGGGACACTCTTGGCGACCCTTACCTCCTACATTCTGCAGGAGGTACATACAACTGCCTTAACTTCTATTCCCACTATTCCAAATTCCCAACAAATCTACTGAAAAACCAAAAACAAAAAGTCAAAACTTGTTAGGTTAGCCATCCAACGGACAGAACTTCTTTAATAAAAAGCTTACCTTATCAACACACCAGAGTCATTCATTTTGGTTAGAGGAGGAGGGTGGGTGGGAGACACTACAAATGTCATGTCTCGGGTACAGCCACAGCCCAAATATATAGTTCTTACTTACCCAGCAGTCCCCTGGTCCTCCGAAAACAAAAGGGAATTCACTTTTAAACTTACACTGAAATTGACTTCGCAGCAGTAAGCCCGCACCCGCACCTCCGTTACTATCAAAGCTGCAGCCACCGAAACTAAAAGAAAGAGATTTTAAACAACCCAAATGTATAGTTTTTACTTACCCAGCAGTCCGCTGGTCCTCCGAATACAAAAGATAATTCACATTTAAACTGACACTGAAATTGACTTCGCAGCAGTCAGCCCGCTCCCGCACCTCCGTTAATATCAAAGCTGCAGTCACCGAAACCCTAATAGATGGTCAGTATTGAGGGAGTGCGATACTGTCGGAGGGTCAGTACTGAGGGAGTGACATACTGTCGGATGGTCAGTACTGGTGGAGTGCCAGACTGATGGAGGGTCAGTACCGAGGGAGTGCCCTATTGTTGGAGAGTCAGTACTGAGCGAGCGCTGCCCTGTCGGAGGATCAGTACTGAAGGATGCTGCAGTGACAGGATGTTGGTGCTGATGGAGTGCTGCACTGTCTGAAGATCAGTACTGAGGGAATGCAGCACTCTGCGACGGTCAGTACTGAGGGAGTGATGCACTGTTGTTGAGTCAGTAATGAGGGAGCGCTGCACTCTCAGAGTGTCACTACTGTGGGAGTGCTGCACTGTCAGAAGGTCAGTACTGAGGGAGTGCTGCACCCTCAGAGTGTCAGTACAAAGAACAAAGAACAAAGATAATTACAGCACAGGAACAGGCCCTTCGGCCCTCCAAGCCTGCGCCGATCCAGATCCTCTCTCTAAACATGTCGCCTATTTTCTAAGGTTCTGTATCTCTTTTCTTTCGGCCCATTCATGTATCTGTCTAGATACATCTTAAAAGACTCCATCGTGCCCGCATCTACCACCTCCGCTGGCAATGCGTTCCAGGTGCCCACCACCCTCTGCGTAAAGAACCTTCCACGCATATCCCCCCTAAACTTTTCCCCTTTCAGTTTGAACTCGTGTCCTCTGGTAATTGAATCCCCCACTCTGGGAAAAAGCCTCTTGCTATCCACCCTGTCTATACCTCTCATGATTTTGTACACCTCAATCAGGTCCCCCCTCAACCTCCGTCTTTCTAATGAAAATAATCCTAATCTGCTCAACCTCTCTTCATAGCTAGCGCCCTCCATACCAGGCAACATCCTGGTGAACCTCCTCTGCACCCTCTCCAAAGCATCCACATCCTTTTGATAATGTGGCGACCAGAACTGTACGCAGTATTCCAAATGTGGCCGAACCAAAGTCCTATACAACTGTAACATGACCTGCCAACTCTTATACTCAATGCCCCGTCCGATGAAGGAAAGCATGCCGTATGCCTTCTTGACCACTCTATTTACCTGCGTTGCCACCTTCAGGGAACAGTGGACCTGAACACCCAAATCTCTCTGGACATCAATTTTCCCCAGGACTTTTCCATTTACTGTATAGTTCACTCTTGAATTGGATCTTCCAAAATGCATCACCTCGCATTTGCCCTGATTGAACTCCATCTGCCATTTCTCTGCCCAACTCTCCAATCTATCTATATTCTGCTGTATTCTCTGACAGTCCCCTTCACTGTCTGCTTCTCCACCAATCTTGGTGTCGTCTGCAAATTTGCTAATCAGTCCACCTATACTTTCCTCCAAATCATTAATGTATATCACAAACAACAGTGGTCCCAGCACGGATCCCTGTGGAACACCACTGGTCACACGTCTCCATTTTGAGAAACTCACTTCTACTGCTGCTCTCTGTCTCCTGTTGCCCAGCCAGTTCTTTATCCATCTAGCTAGTACACCTTGGACCCCAAGCGCCTTCGCTTTCTTCATCAGCCTGCCATGGGGAACCTTATCAAACGCCTTACTGAAGTCCATGTATATGACATCGACAGCCCTTCCCTCATCAATCAACTTTGTCACTTCCTCAAAGAATTCTATTAAGTTGGTAAGACATGACCTTCCCTGCACAAAACCATGTTGCCTATCACCGATGAGCCCATTTTCTTCCAAATGGGAATAGATCCTATCCCTCAGTATCTTCTCCAGCAGCTTCCCTGCCACTGACGTCAGGCTCACCGGTCTATAATTACCTGGATTATCCCTGCTACCCTTCTTAAACAAGGGGACAACATTAGCAATTCTCCAGTCCTCCGGGACCTCACCCGTGTTTAAGGATGCTGCAAAGATATCTGTTAAGGCCCCAGCTATTTCCTCTCTCGCTTCCCTCAGTAACCTGGGATAGATCCCATCCGGACCTGGGGACTTGTCCACCTTAATGCCCTTTAGAATACCCAACACTTCCTCCCTCCTTATGCCGACTTGACCTAGAGTAATCAAACATCTGTTCCTAACCTCAACATCCGTCATGTCCCTCTCCTCGGTGAATACCGATGCAAAGTACTCGTTTAGAATCTCACCCATTTTCTCTGAGTCCAAGCATAACATTCCTCCTTTGTCCTTTAGTGGGCCAATCCTTTCTCTAGTTACCCTCTTTCTCCTTATATATGAATAAAAGGCTTTGGGATTTTCCTTAACCCTGTTTGCTAAAGATATTTCATGACCCCTTTTAGCCCTCTTGATTTGTCATTACAAATTGGTCCGACATTCCCGATATTCTTTCAAAGCTTCGTCTTTCATCAGCCGCCTAGACCTTATGTATGCTTCCTTTTTCCTCTTAGCTAGTCTCACAATTTCACCTGTCATCCATGGTTCCCTAATCTTGCCATTTCTATCCCTCATTTTCACAGGAACATGTCTCTCCTGCACGCTAATCAACCTCTCTTTAAAAGCCTCCCACATATCACATGTGGATTTACCTTCGAACAGCTGCTCCCAATCTACATTTCCCAGCTCCTGCCGAATTTTGGTATAGTTGGCCTTCCCCCAATTTAGCACTCTTCCTTTAGGACCACTCTCGTCTTTGTCCATGAGTATTTTAAAGCTTACGGAATTGTGATCACTATTCCCAAAGTAGTCCCCTACTGAAACTTCAACAACCTGGCCGGGCTCATTCCCCAACACCAGGTCCAGTATGGCCCCTTCCCGAGTTGGACTATTTACATACTGTTCTAGAAAACCCTCCTGGATGCTCCATACAAATTCTGCTCCATCTGGACCTCTAACACTAAGCGAATCCCAGTCAATGTTGGGAAAATTAAAATCTCCTATCACCACCACCCTGTTGCTCCTACATCTTTCCATAATCTGTTTACATATTTGTACCTCTATCTCACGCTCGCTGTTGGGAGGCCTGTAGTACAGCCCCAACATTGTTACCGCACCCTTCCTATTTCTGAGTTCTGTCCATATTGCCTCACTGCTCGAGTCCTCCATAGTGCCCTCCTTCAGCACAGCTGTGATATCCTCTTTGACCAGTAATGCAACTCCTCCACCCCTTTTACCTCCCTCTCTATCCCGCCTGAAGCATCGATATCCTGGGATATTTAGTTGCCAATCATGCCCTTCCCTCAACCAAGTCTCAGTAATAGCAATAACATCATACTCCCAGGTACTAATCCAAGCCCTAAGTTCATCTGCCTTACCTACTACACTTCTTGCATTAAAACAAATGCACCTCAGACCACCAGTCCCTTTTTCTTCATCATCTGCTCCCTGCCTGCTCTTCCCCTTAGTCACACTGACTTCATTATCTAGTTCCTTACAGGCTTTTGTTACTACCTCCTTACTGTCAACTGACCTCAATTGGTTCTCATCCCCCTGCCACATTAGTTTAAACCCTCCCCAACAGCGTTAGCAAAAGCACCTCCAAGGACATTGGTTCCAGTCCGGCCCAGGTGCCGACCGTCCAATTTGTAACAGTCCCACCTCCCCCAGAACCGGTCCCAATGTCCCAAAAATCTGAACCCCTCCTTCCTGCACCATCTCTCAAGCCACGCATTCATCCTGACTATTCTTTCATTTTTACTCTGACTATCACGTGGCACTGGTAGTAATCCTGAGATTACTACCTCTGAGGTCCTACTTTTTAACTTGGCTCCTAACTCCCTAAACTCTGCTTGTAGGACCTCATCCCGTTTTTTACCTATATCATTAGTGCCTATGTGCACAATGACAACTGGCTGTTCACCCTCCCCCTTTAGAATATTCTGCAGCCGATCTGAGAAGTCCCTGACCCGTGCACCTGGGAGGCAACATACCATTCGGGAGCCTCGTTTTCGACCACAGAACCGCCTATCTACTCCCCTTACAATCGAATCCCCTACGACTATAGCCCTTCCACTCTTTTTCCCGCCCTTCTGAACAGCAGAGCCAGCCATGGTGCCATGGACCTGGCTACTGCTGCCTTCCCCTGGTGAGCCATCTCCCTCAACAGTATCCAAAACGGTATACTTGTTTTGGAGGGAGATGACCGCAGGGGACTCCTGCGCTGCCTTCCTGCTCTTTCTCTGCCTTTTGGTCACCCATTCCCTTTCTCCCTCAGCAATCCTAATCTGCGGTGTGACCAATTCACTAAACGTGCTATCCACGACCTCCTCAGCATCGCGCATGCTCCAAAGTGAGTCCATCCGCAGCTCGAGAGCCGTCATGCGGTCTAACAAGAGCTGCAGCTGGACACACTTCCTGCACGTGAAGGAGTCAGGGTCATCAGCCATGTCCCTGAGCTCCCACATTGAGCAAGAGGAGCATGATACAGGTCTGAGATCTCCTGCCATTTTTAATCTTAAGTTTAAACTTAGTTAAATGAAAAAGGAACGAAAAGTTTTTACCAATCACAATAAAACCAGAGAAATTGAAAAAGCCTTACCTTATAAACACCCCACCGAGTCCTTTTTTTTTGGTTAGAGGAAGAGGGCGGGTGGGAGACACTACAAGTGTGGTGTCTCGGGTTCAGAAACCGCCCAAATATATAGTGTTTTACTTACCCAGCAGCCCCCTGGCCTCCGCCGAAAAACAAAAGGAAATTAAATTTACTTTCAAACTGACCTTCCCAGCTGCTCACTCGCTCACACTCTGTTCCCGAAAAAGCTGCTGCACTGAAAGGAAAGTTATTTTAAACCGCCCAAATATATAGTGTTTTACTTACCCAGCAGCCCCCTGGCCTCCGCCGAAAAACAAAAGGAAATTAAATTTACTTTCAAACTGACCTTCCCAGCTGCTCACTCGCTCACACTCTGCTCCCGAAAAAGCTGCTGCACTGAAAGCTGAGGGACTGTTGCATTGTTGTTGATTCAGTACTGAGGGAGTGCTGCACTGTCAGAGGGTCAGTACAAAGTGTGTGCTGCATTGTTCTTGAGTCAGTACGGGAGGAATGCTGAACTCTCAGAGTGTCAGTTCTGAGGGAAAGCTGCATTCTCAGACTGTCAGTACTGTGGGAAAGCTGCATTGTTGCAGAGTCAGTTCTGAGGGAGCTCTGCACTCTCAGTGTCAGTACTGAGGCATTGCTGCACTGTTGGATGGTAAGTTCTGAAGGAGAGCTGCATTGCTGTTGAGTCAGTACTGAGGGAATGCTGCACTCTCAGAGTGTCAGTAGTGAGAGAGTGCTGCATGGTTTTTGAGTCAGTAATGAGCAGGCGCTGCACTCTTGGAGTGTAACTGTTGATGATTGCTGCACTGTCAGATTGACAGTACTGAGGGAGTACCATACTGTTGGAGAGTCAATACTGAGGGAGTGCTGCACTATTGGAGGGTCAGTACTTAGGGAGTGTTGGATGGTCAATACTGAGGGAGAGCGATACTGTTGGAGGATCAGTACTGATGGAAAGCCATACTGCTGGAGGGTCAGAAATGAGGGCGTGCTGTACTGTTGGAGGGTCAGTACTGAGGGAGTGCTGCACTGTCGGATGATCAGTACTGAGGGACTGCTGCACTATTAGAGAGTCAGTGCTGACGGAGTGTTGCACTGTCAGAAAATCCTTACTAAGTGAAAGCTGCACTGCCAGAGGGTCTGTATTGAAGGAGTGCTGCACTGTCAGAAACTTGGTGATGCGGGATTGCCTTCCGTTAGAGGATCAGTACTGAGGGAGCGCTGCATTGTTGATGAGTCAGTACTGAGGGAGCACTGCACTCAGTATTGACGGATGCTGCACCATCAGATAGTCAGCACCGAGGGAGTGCCATACTGTTGGAGGGTCAGTACTGAGGGAGTGCCTTACTGTTGGAAGGTCAGTACTATTGGTTGGCCATACAGGTGGAGGGTCAGCACTGAGGGACTGCTGGACAGTGGGAGGAACAGTACTGAGGGTGTGCCGCACTGTCGGAGGGTCAGGTCTGAGGGACTGACATTTTGTCGGACGGTCAGTATTGTGGGAGTGCCATACCGTCGGATGGTCAGGACTGTGGTGGTGCCGTATTGTCGGAGGGTCAGTTCTGAGGGAGTGCGATAGTTGGAGGGTCAGTACTGAGGGAGTGCTGTGCTGTTGGAGGGTCAGCACTGAGGGTGTGCGGCACTGTCGGAGCATTCCGTACTGAGGG
Source organism: Heterodontus francisci (assembly GCF_036365525.1). Lineage (NCBI taxonomy): Eukaryota > Metazoa > Chordata > Chondrichthyes > Heterodontiformes > Heterodontidae > Heterodontus > Heterodontus francisci. The sequence continues at coordinate 1,974,396 of NW_027141375.1, forward strand.
AGTGCTGCTCTGCTAGAGGGTCAGTGCTGTGGCAGTGCTGCAATGTCAGAAATTCGGTACTGAGGCAGTGCTGCACTGTCGGATGATACGTATTGTGGGAGTGCTGCATATTTGGAGAGTCAGTAGTGAGGGAGTGCGACCCTGTTCGAGTGTCAGTATGAGGGTGTGTCGCACTGTCGGAGGGTCAGTACTGAGGGACAGACATTCTGTCGGAGGGTCAGTACTGAGGGAGTGCCATACTGCCGGATGGTCGGTACTGAGGTGGTGCTGTATTGTCGGAGGGTCAGTTCTGAGGCAGTGCGATACTTGGGTGGTCAGTACTGAGGGAGAGCTGCATTGTTGAAGGGTCAGTACTGAGGGTGTTCCATACTGTTGGAGGGTCAGTACTGAGGGAGTGCCATATTTGTGGAGGGTCAGTACTGAGAGTGTGCTGCACTGTCAGAGGATCCGTACTGAGGGAGTGCTGCACTTTCTGAGGATCAGTAGTGAGGGAGAGCTGCACTGTCAGAAAGTTGGTGATGAGGGAATGCTGCACTCTCAGAGTGCCAGTACTGTGTGAATGCTGCGGTGTCAGATGGTCAGTACTGAAGAAATGCTGCACTTCAGCTGGTCAGTACTGAGGGAATGCTGCACTCTCAGAGTATCAGTACTGATGGAGTCCTGCATTGTTGTTGAGTTATTACTGAGGGAATGCTGCACTCTCAGAGTGTCAGTACTGATGGAGTGCTGCATTGTTGTTGAGTTATTACTGAGGGAACGCTGCACCTTCTGAGGATCAGTAGTGAGGGAGAGCTGCACTGTCAGAAAGTTGGTGATGAGGGAATGCTGCACTCTCAGAGTGCCAGTACTGTGTGAATGCTGCGGTGTCAGATGGTCAGTACTGAGGAAATGCTGCACTTCAGCTGGTCAGTACTGAGGGAATGCTGCACTCTCAGAGTGTCAGTTCTGTGGGAGCGCTGCACTGTCAGAGGGTCAGTGATGAGGGAGTGCTGCACAGTAAGATGGTAAGTACTGAGGGAATGGCTCATTGTTGTTGAGTCAGTACTGAGGGAAAGCTGCATTCACAGACTGTCTGTACTGAGAGGGTGCTGCATTGTTGTTGAGTCTGTACTGTGGGAGCGCTGCAATCTCAGAGGGTCAGTACTGAGTGAGTGCTGCACTGTCGGATGGTCAGATCTGAAGGGTCGCTGCATTGTTGTTGAGTCAGTACTACGGGAGTGCTGCACTGTTGGAGGACCAGTACTGAGGGAGTTCTGCACTGTCATCAATTTGGTGATGAAGACTTGCCGACTGTTGGTGTCTCAGTACTGAGGGAGCGCTGCGTTGTTGTTGAGTCAGTTCTGAGGGAGTGCTGCACTCTCACAGTTTCAGTACTGAGAGGTTGCTGCCCTAATAGATGGTTAGTATTGAGGGAGTGCGATACTGTCGGAGGGTCAGTACTGAGGGAGTGACATACTGTCGAATGGTCAGTACTGGTGGAGTGCCAGACTGATGCAGATTCACTACCGAGGGAGTGCACTATTGTTGGAGACTGAGTACTGAGCGAGCGCTGCCCTGTCGGAGGATCAGTACTGAGGGATGCTGCACTGACAGGATGTTGGTGCTGATGGAGTGCTGCACTGTCTGAAGATCAGTACTGAGGGAATGCAGCACTCTGCGACGGTCAGTACTGAGGGAGTGATGCACTGTTGTTGAGTCAGTAATGAGGGAGCGCTGCACTCTCAGAGTGTCACTACTGTGGGAGTGCTGCACTGTCAGAAGGTCAGTACTGAGGGAGTGCTGCACCCTCAGAGTGTCAGTACTGAGGGACTGTTGCATTGTTGTTGATTCAGTACTGAGGGAGTGCTGCACTGTCAGAGGGTCAGTACAAAGTGTGTGCTGCATTGTTCTTGAGTCAGTACGGGAGGAATGCTGAACTCTCAGAGTGTCAGTTCTGAGGGAAAGCTGCATTCTCAGACTGTAAGTACTGTGGGAAAGCTGCATTGTTGCAGAGTCAGTTCTGAGGGAGCTCTGCACTCTCAGTGTCAGTACTGAGGCATTGCTGCACTGTTGGATGGTAAGTTCTGAAGGAGAGCTGCATTGTTGTTGAGTCAGTACTGAGGGAATGCTGCACTCTCAGAGTGTCAGTAGTGAGAGAGTGCTGCATGGTTTTTGAGTCAGTAATGAGCAGGCGCTGCACTCTTGGAGTGTAACTGTTGATGATTGCTGCACTGTCAGATTGACAGTACTGAGGGAGTACCATACTGTTGGAGAGTCAGTACTGAGGGAGTGCTGCACTATTGTAGGGTCAGTACTTAGGGAGTGTTGGATGGTCAATACTGAGGGAGAGCGATACTGTTGGAGGATCAGTACTGATGGAAAGCCATACTGCTGGAGGGTCAGAAATGAGGGCGTGCCGTACTGTTGGAGGGTCAGTACTGAGGGAGTGCTGCACTGTCGGATGATCAGTACTGAGGGACTGCTGCACTATTAGAGAGTCAGTGCTGACGGAGTGTTGCACTGTCAGAAAGTCGTTACTAAGTGAAAGCTGCACTGCCAGAGGGTCTGTATTGAAGGAGTGCTGCACTGTCAGAAACTTGGTGATGCGGGATTGCCTTCCGTTAGAGGATCAGTTCTGAGGGAGCGCTGCATTGTTGATGAGTCAGTACTGACGGAGCACTGCACTCAGTATTGACGGATGCTGCACCATCAGATGGTCAGCACCGAGGGAGTGCCATACTGTTGGAGGGTCAGTACTGAGGGAGTGCCTTACTGTTGGAGGGTCAGTACTATTGGTTGGCCATACAGGTGGAGGGTCAGCACTGAGGGACTGCTGGACAGTGGGAGGAACAGTACTGAGGGTGTGCCGCACTGTCGGAGGGTCAGGTCTGAGGGACTGACATTTTGTCGGACGGTCAGTATTGTGGGAGTGCCATACCGTCGGATGGTCAGGACTGTGGTGGTGCCGTATTGTCGGAGGGTCAGTTCTGAGGGAGTGCGATAGTTGGAGGGTCAGTACTGAGGGAGTGCTGTGCTGTTGGAGGGTCAGCACTGAGGGTGTGCGGCACTGTCGGAGGATCCGTACTGAGGGAGTGCTGCTCTGCTAGAGGGTCAGTGCTGTGGCAGTGCTGCAATGTCAGAAATTCGGTACTGAGGCAGTGCTGCACTGTCGGATGATACGTATTGTGGGAGTGCTGCATATTTGGAGAGTCAGTAGTGAGGGAGTGCGACCCTGTTCGAGTGTCAGTATGAGGGTGTGTCGCACTGTCGGAGGGTCAGTACTGAGGGACAGACATTCTGTCGGAGGGTCAGTACTGAGGGAGTGCCATACTGCGGGATGGTCGGTACTGAGGTGGTGCTGTATTGTCGGAGGGTCAGTTCTGAGGCAATGCGATACTTGGGTGGGCAGTACTGAGGGAGAGCTGCATTGTTGAAGGGTCAGTACTGAGGGTGTTCCATACTGTTGGAGGGTCAGTACTGAGGGAGTGCCATATTTGTGGAGGGTCAGTACTGAGAGTGTGCTGCACTGTCAGACGATCCGTACTGAGGGAGTGCTGCACTTTCTGAGGATCAGTAGTGAGGGAGAGCTGCACTGTCAGAAAGTTGGTGATGAGGGAATGCTGCACTCTCAGAGTGCCAGTACTGTGTGAATGCTGCGGTGTCAGATGGTCAGTACTGAGGAAATGCTGCACTTCAGCTGGTCAGTACTGAGGGAATGCTGCACTCTCAGAGTATCAGTTCTGTGGGAGCGCTGCACTGTCAGAGGGTCAGTGATGAGGGAGTGCTGCACTGTCAGAGGGTCAGTGATGAGGGAGTGCTGCACAGTAAGATGGTAAGTACTGAGGGAATGGCTCATTGTTGTTGAGCCTGTACTGTGGGAGCGCTGCAATCTCAGAGGGTCAGTACTGAGTGAGTGCTGCACTGTCGGATGGTCAGATCTGAAGGGTCGCTGCATTTTTGTTGAGTCAGTACTACGGGAGTGCTGCACTGTTGGAGGACCAGTACTGAGGGAGTTCTGCACTGTCATCAATTTGGTGATGAAGACTTGCCTACTGTTGGTGTCTCAGTGCTGAGGGAGCGCTGCGTTGTTGTTGAGTCAGTTCTGAGGGAGTGCTGCACTCTCACTGTTTCAGTACTGAGAGGTTGCTGCCCTAATAGATGGTTAGTATTGAGGGAGTGCGATACTGTCGGAGGGTCAGTACTGAGGGAGTGACATACTGTTGGAAGGTCAGTACTGAGGGAATGCGATGCTGTTGGAGTGTCAGTACGGATGGTTTTCCATACCGGTGGAGGTCCAGTACTGAAGGAGTGCTGCACAGTCAGATGATCAGTACTGAGGGAGTGCTGCACTGTTAGAGGGTCAGTATAGAGTGAGCGCTGCACTGTTGGAGGGTCAGTACTGAGGGAATGCTACACACTCAGAGTGTCAGGACTGGGTGAGTGCTGCAGTGCCAGATCGTCAGTACTGAGGGAATGCTGCATTGTTGTTGATTCAGCACTGAGTGAACGCTGCACCCTCCGAGTGCAAGTCCTGAAGGAGTGCTGCATTGTTTTTGATTCACTACTGAGGGAGTGCTGCACTGTCAGATGGTCAGTTCTGAGGGAGTGCTGCACTGTTAGAGGGTCAGTACTGAGTGAGTCCTGCACTGTTAGAGGGTCAATACTAAGTGAGTGCTGCACTGTCAGAAAGCTGGAGATGAGGGAGTGCCATACTGTCGGAGGATCATTGCTGAGGGAGTGCCATACTGCTGGATGGTCAGTAATGATGGAGTGCCATACTGCTGAGGGTCAGTACTGAGGGAGTGCTGCACTGTGAGAGGATCAGTACAGAGGGGGTGCTATTCTTTCGAAGGGTCAGTACTGAGGGAGTGCCATACTGTCAGAAGATCAGTAATGAGGGAGTGCTATACTGTAGGAGTGTCAGTATTGAGGGAGTGCCAGACTGATGGTGGGTCAGTAATGAGGGAGTGCCAGACCGTTGGAGCATCAGTACTGAGGGAGTGTAATACTGTTGGAGTGTCAGTATTGAGGGAGTATCATACTATTGGTGGGTCAGTGCTGAGGAAGTGCCATACTGGTGGAGGGTCAGTACTGAGGGAGTGCTATACTGTAGGAGTATCAGTATTGAGGGAGTGCCAGACTGATGGTGGGTCAGTAATGAGGGAGTGCCAGACCGTTGGAGCTTCAGTACTGAGGGAGTGTAATACTGTTGGAGTGTCAGTATTGAGGGAGTATCATACTTTTGGAGGGTCAGTGCTGAGGGAGTGCCATACTGGTGGAGGGTCAGTACTGAGGGAGTGCTGCACTGTCAGAGAATCAGTAATGAGGGAGCACTGCACTGTTAGAGAGTGATTGCTGAGGGAGTGTTGCACTGTCAGAAAGTCGGTACTTAGGGAGCGCTGCACTGCCAGAGGGTCAGTATTGATGGAGTGCTGCACTGTCGAAGGATCAGTACTGAGGCAATGTTGCACTCTCAGAAAGTTGGTGATGAGTGAGTGATGCACTGTTGGAGGATCAGTACTGAGGGAATGCTGCACTGTCAGATGCTCAGTACTGAGGAAATGCTGCTCTCTCAGATTGTCAGTACTGAGGGAGCGTTGCATTGCTGTTGAGTCAGTACTGAGAGAGTGCTGTATTCTCAGAGTGTTAGTATTGAGGGATGCTGACTGCCAGCGGATCAGTACTGAGGGAATATTGTATTGTTGTTGTGTCAGTACTGAGGGAGCGCTGATCTCTCAGAGTGTCAGTATTGAAGGAGTGATGCACTGTCGGAGGAAAAAGTACTGAGGGAGTGACATACTGATGGATGGTCAGTGCTGAGGGAGTGCCAGACTGGTGGAGGGTCAGTACTGAGGGAGTGCTGCACTGTTATAGTGTGAGTGCTGAGGGACTGTTGCACTGTTGGAGGGACAGTAATGAGGGAGTGCCTTACTGGTGGAGGGTCAGCACTGATGGAGTGCCATATTGGTAGAGGGTCAGTAATGATGGAGTGCTGCACTGTCAGAGGGTCAGATCTGAGGGAGTGCTGCAACCTCAAAATGTCAGTACTGAGGGATTTCTGCATTGATGTTGAGTCTGAACTGAGTGAGTGCTGCACTGTCAGATGGTCTGTTGCAAAGGAGCGCTGCATTTTTGTTCAGTCTGTACTGAGGGACTGCTGCACTCTCAGAGTGTCAGTACTGTGCAAGCACGGCATTGTTGTTGAGTATGTACTGAGGGAGCGCTGCATTCTCAGAGCGTTAGTATTGAGGGATGCTGACTGCCAGCGGGTCAGTACTGAGGGAGTGTTGCATTTTTGTTAAGTGAGCACTGAGGGAGCGCTGCACTCTCAGAGTGTCAGTACTGAGGGAGTGCTGCAGTGTCAGAGGTTCAGTACTGAGGGAGTGCCACACTGTCGGAGCATCAGTACTGAGGGAGTGCAATACTGTCGGAGGATCAGTACTGATGGAGTGTCATACTGCTGGATGGTCAGTAATGAGGGAGTGCCATACTGTTGGAGGGTCAGTACTGAGGGTTTATCATAATATTGGAGGGTCAGGACTGAAGGAGAGACATACTAGTGGAGGTTCAGTACTGAGGGAGTGCTGTACTGTCGGGGGATCAGTGCTGAGGGAGTGTTGCACTGCCAGAGGTTCGAGATTGAGGGAGTGCTGCACTGTCGGAGGATCAGTACTGAGGGAATGCTGCTCTTTCAGAGTGTCAGTACAGAGGCAGTGCTGCACTGTCAGAAGGTCAGTACAAAGGGAGGGCTGCACTGCCAGATTGACAGTACTGAGGGAGTGCTGCACTGTCGGAGGATCAGTATTGAGGGAGTGCTGCACTGTTAGGGAGTCAGTACTGAGGGAGTGCTGCACTGTTAGAGAGTCGGTACAGAGGGAGTGCCGCACTGTCGGAGAATCAGTATTGAGGGAGTGCTGCACTTTTGGCGTGTCAGTACTGAGGAAGTGCTGCACTGTTGGAGCATCAGCACTGAGGGAGTGCCAAACTGTCGGAGGATCAGTACTGTGGGAGTGCCATACAGTCAGAGGGTCAGTTCTGATGGTGGGCCATTCTTTTGGAGGGCCAGTACTGTGGGAGCTCTGCCCTGTCAGATGGTCAGCACTGAGGGAGTGCCATCCTGTCGGAGGGACAGTATTGAGTGAGTGCTGCACGGTCGGAGGATCAGTACTGCGGGAGTGTCGTACTGTTGTCGGGTCAGTACTGAGCGAGTGCCGTTCTGGTGGAGAGTCAGCATTGAGGGAATGATGCACTCTTGGATGGTTAGTACTAAGGGAGTGCCTCACTGTTAGAGGGTCAGGGTCACTACTGAGGGAACGCTGCATTCTCAGAGTGTTGAGGGATGCTGACTGCTAGCGGGTCAGTACTGAGGGAGTGTTGCATTGTTGTTGAGTCAGTACTGAGGGAATGCTGCACTCTCAGAGTGTCAGTACTGAGGGAGTGCTGCCCTGTCAGATGGTCTGTACGGAAGGACTGTCACACTGCCGGAGTGTCAGTTCTAAGCGAGTGTCATACTTTCGGAGGTTCAGTACTCAGGGAATGCTGCACTGTTGGACGGTCAGTACTGATGGAGTGCCATACTGGTGGAGGGTCAGTACTGAGGGAATGCTGCACTGTCGGAGGATAAGCACTGAGGGAATACTGCACTGTTAGAGGGTCAGTACTGAGGGAGTGTTGCACTGTCAGAAAATCGGTACTGAAGGAGTGCCAGACTGTCGGACGATCAGTACTGTGGGAGTGCTGTACTGTCAGAGGGTCAGTTCTGATGGTGAGCCATTCTTTAGGAGGGCCAGTACTGAGGGAGCACTGCCCTGTCAGACGGTCAGCACTGAGGGAGTGCCATCCTGTCGAGGGTCAGTATTGAGTGAATGCTGCACTGTCGGAGGATCAGTACTGCGGGAATGTCGTACTGTTGTCGGTACAGTACTGAGCGAGTGCCGTTCTGGTGGAGAATCAGCATTGAGGGAGTGCTGCACTCTTGGATGGTTAGTAGTAAGGGAGCACCTCACTGTTAGAGGGTCAGGGTCACTACTGAGGGAGCGCTGCATTATCAGATTGTTCGTATTGAGGGATGCTGACTGCCAGCGGGTAGTACTGAGGGAGTGTAGCATTGTTGTTGAGTCAGTACTGAGGGAATGCTGCACTGTCGGAGGTTCAGCACTGAAGGAGTGCCATACTGTCGGAGGGTCAGAACTGAGGGAGTGCAATACTGTCGGAGGCTCTGTACTGCGGGAGTGCAATACTGTTGGAGGGTCAGTACTGATGGAGTTCTGCAATGTTATAGGGTCAGCACTGAGGGACTGTTGCACTGTCAGAAAGTCGGTAGTGAGGGAGTGCTGCACTGTCGGAGGGTCAGTACTGAGGTAGTGGTGCACTTTTGGAGCATCAGTCCTGAGGGAGTTCTGTAGCGTCAGATGGTCAGAACTGATGGAGTGCTGAATTGTTGTTGAGTCAGTACTGAGGGGGCGCTGCATTCCCAGTACTGAGGGACTGCTGCACTGTCAGAATGTCAGTACTGAGGGAGTATCATACAATTGGAGGGTTAGTACTGAGGGTCAGCCATACTGTCGGAGGGTCAGTACTGAGGGAGTGCCAGACTATTACAGGGTCAGTAATGAGGGAGAGCCATCCTGTCAGAAGATCAGTACTGAGGGAGTGACATACTGATGGACGGTCAGTACTGAGGAAGTGCCAGACATTTAGAGGGTCAGTACTGAGGGAGAGCCATCCTGTCAGAAGATCAATAATGAGGGAGTGCCATACTGTGGGTGGGTCAGTACTGAGGGACTGCCATACTGATGGAGCTTCAGTACTGAGGGTGTGCCAGACTGTTGGAGGGTCAGTACTGAGGGAGCTCTCTGCTTATGGTGGGTCAGTATTGAGGGAGTATCATACTATTGGGGGGCCGGACTGAGGGGCAGCCACACTGATGGAGGGTCAGCACTGAGGGAATGCTACAATGTCGGAGGATCAGTCCTGAGGGAGTGCTGCACTGTTAGAGAGTCAGTGCTGAGGGAGACTTTCACTGCCAGAGGGTTAGAATAGAGGGTGTGCGGCACTGTCAGAAGATCAGTACTGAGGGAATGCTGCACTCTCAGAAAGTCTGTGATGAGGGAGTGCTGCACTGTCGGAGGATCAGTACTGAGGAAATGCTGCTCTCTCAGAGTGTCAGTACTGAGGGAGTGCTGCACTGTCAGATGCTTAGAACTGAGGGAGGGCTGCACTGCCAGATGGTCAGCACAGTGGGAGCGCTGCATTGTTGTTGAGTCTGCACTGAGGGAATGCTGCACGCTCAGAGTGTCAGGACTGAGGGAGCGCTGCATTATTGTTGAGTCGGTACTGAGGGGGCCCTGCACTCTCAGAGTGTCAGTACTGAGGAAGTGCTTCACTGTTGGAGAGTCAGCACTGAAGGAGTGCCAGACTGTCGGAGGGCCAGTACTGTGGGCCTGCCGTACTGTCAGAGGGTCAGTTCTGATGGTGTGCCCTTCTTTTGGAGGGCCAGTACTGAGGGATTTCTGCCCTGTGAGATGGTCAACACTGAGGGAGTGCCATACTGTCAGAGTGTAAGTACTGAGGGAGTGTTATACAGTTGGATGGTCAGTATTGAAAGAGTCTCATACTATTGGAGGGTCAGTACTGAGGGAGAGCCATACTGGTAGAGAGTCAGCACTGAGGGAGTGCTGAACTGTCGGAAGATCAGTACTGAGGGAGTGCGGCACTGCCAGTGGGTCAGTAGTGAAGGAGTGCCATACAGTCGGAGGGTCATAACTGAGGGATTTCCATACTGTTGGTGGCTCAGTACTGAGGGAGTGCCATACTGCTGGAGGATCAGTTAGGACGGAGTGCCATACTGTTGGAGGGACAGTTCCGATGGTGTGCCATTCGTTTGGAGGGCCGGTACTGAGGGAGCACCGCACTGTTGGAGGATCAGTATTGAGGGAGCGCTGCAGTTTTGGCGCGTCAGTACTGAGGAAGTGCTGCACTGTTGGAGCGTCAGCACTGAGGGGGTGCCGGACTGTCGGAGGGTCAGTACTGGTGGTGCCGTACAGTCAGAGGGTTAGTTCTGATGGTGTGTCATTCTTTTGGAGGACCAGTACTGAGGGAGTTGTGCCCTGTCAGTTGGTCAGCACTGAGGGAGTGCCATACTGTCGGAGGGTCAGTACTGAGGCAGAGCCATACTGCCAGATGATCAGTACTGAGGGAGTGCCATACTGTCGGAGGGTCAGTACTGAGGGAGTGCCATACTGATGTAGGGTCAGTAGTGAGGGAGCGCTGCATTGTTGTTGAGTCAGTACTGAGGGAGCGCTATACTCTCAGATTGTTAGTATTGAGGGATGCTGACTGCCAGCGTGTCAGTACTGAGGGAGTGCCGTACTGGTGGAGGTTCAGTACTGATGGAGTGCTGCACTGTTACAGGGTCAGTACTGAGAGAGCGTTGTACAGTCAGAGAGTCGATACTGAGGGAGAGCTGCACTTTCGGAGGGTCAGTACTGAGGGAGAGCCATACTCCCGGAGCATCAGTACTGTGGGAATATCAAACTGATGGAGGGTCAGTATTGAGGGAATGCCATAGTGTTGGATAGTCAGTATTTAGGGAGTGCTGCACTTTTGAAGGGTCAATACTGAGGGAGTGCCATTCTGGTGAAGGGTCAGTAATGATGGAGTGCTGCACTTTTGGAGGGTCAGCACTGAAGGAATGCTGCACTGTCGGAAGGTCAGTACTGAAGGAGTGCCATACTGTCGGATGGTCAGAACTGAGGGAGTGCAATACTGTCGGAGGCTCTGTACTTCGGGAGTGCAATACTGTTGGAGGGTCAGTACTGATGGAGTTCTGCAATGTTATAGGGTCAGCACTGAGGGAGTGTTGCACTGTCAGAAAGTCGGTACTGAGGGAGCGCTGCACTGTCGGAGGGTCAGTACTGAGGTAGTGGTGTACTTTTGGAGCATCAGTCCTGAGGGAGTTCTGCAGCATCAGATGGTCAGAACTGATGGAGTGCTGAATTGTTGTTCAGTCAGTACTGAGGGGGCGCTGCATTCTCAGTCCTGAGGGACTGCTGCACTGTCAGAATGTCAGTACTGAGGGAGTATCATACAATTGGAGGGTTAGTACTGAGGGTCAGCCATACTGTCGGAGGGTCAGTACTGAGGGAGAGCCAGACTTTTAGAGGGTCAGTACTGAGGGAGAGCCATCCTGTCAGAAGATCAGTACTGAGGGAGTGACACACTGATGGACGGTCAGTACTGAGGAAGTGCCAGACATTTAGAGGGTCAGTACTGAGGGAGAGCCATCCTGTCAGAAGATCAATAATGAAGGAGTGCCATACTGTGGGTGGGTCAGTACTGAGGGACTGCCATACTGATGGAGCTTCAGTACTGAGGGTGTGCCAGACTATTGGAGGGTCAGTACTGAGGGAGTTCTCTACTTATGGTGGGTCAGTATTGAGGGAGTATCATACTATTTGGGGGCCGGAATGAGGGACAGCCACACTGATGGAGGGTCAGCACTGAGGGAATGCTACAATGTCAGAGGATCAGTCCTGAGGGTGTGCTGCACTGTTAGAGAGTCAGTGCTGGGGGAGTCTTTCACTGCCAGAGGGTCAGAATAGAGGGTGTGCGGCACTGTCAGAAGATCAGTACTGAGGGAATGCTGCACTCTCAGAAAGTCTGTGATGAGGGAGTGCTGCACTGTCGGAGGATCAGTACTGAGGAAATGCTGCTCTCTCAGAGTGTCAGTACTGAGGGAGTGCTGCACTGTCAGATGCTTAGAACTGAGGGAGGGCTGCACTGCCAGATGGTCAGCACAGTGGGAGCGCTGCATTGTTGTTGAGTCTGCACTGAGGGAATGCTGCACGCTCAGTGTCAGGACTGAGGGAGCGCTGCATTATTGTTGAGTCGGTACTGAGGGGGCCCTGCACTCTCAGAGTGTCAGTACTGAGGAAGTGCTGCACTGTTGGAGAGTCAGCACTGAAGGAGTGCCAGACTGTCGGAGGGCCAGTACTGTGGGCCTGCCGTACTGTCAGAGGGTCTGTTCTGATGGTGTGCCCTTCTTTTGGAGGGCCAGTACTGAGGGATTTCTGCCCTGTCAGATGGTCAACACTGAGGGAGTGCCATACTGTCAGAGTGTAAGTACTGAGGGAGTGTTATACAGTTGGATGGTCAGTATTGAGGGAGTCTCATACTATTGGAGGGTCAGTACTGAGGGAGAGCCATACTGGTAGAGGGTCAGCACTGAGGGAGTGTTACACTGTCGAAGGATCAGTACTAAGGGAGTGCTGCACTGTTAGAGAGTCGGTACTGAGGGAGCGCCGCACAGTCGGAGGATCAGTATTGAGGGAGTGCTGTACTTTTGGTGTGTCAGTACTGAGGATCTGCTGCACTGTTGGAGCGTCAGCAGTGAGGGAGTGCCAAACTGTCGGAGGATCAGTACTGTGGGAGTGCCGTACTGTCAGAGGGTCAGTTCTGATGGTGGGCCATTCTTTTGGAGGGCCAGTACTAAGGGAGCTCTGCCCTGTCAGATGGTCAGCACTGAGGGAGTGCCATACTGTCGAGGGGTCAGTATTGAGTGAGTGCTGCACTGTCGGAGGATCAGTACTGCGGGAGTGTCGTGCTGTTGTCGGGTCAGTACTGAGCGAGTGCCGTTCTGGTGGAGAGTCAGCATTGAGGGAATGATGCACTGTTGGAGGGTCAGTACTGAGGGAGCGCTGCATTCTCAGAGTGTTAGTATTGAGGGATGCTGACTGCCAGCGGGTCAGTACTGAGGGAGTGTTGCATTGTTTTTGAATCAGTACTGAGGGAATGCTGCACTCTCAGAGTGTCAATACTTTGGGAATGCTGCACTGTCAGATGGTCAGTACGGGAGGGACTGTAACACTGCTGGAGTGTCAGTTCTGTGGGAGTGTCATACTTTCGGAGGTTCAGTACTCAGGGAATGCTGCACTGTTGGACGGTCAGTACTGAGGGAGTGCCATACTGCCGGCTGCTCTGCACCGAGGAAGTGCCTGCCGTTGGTGGATCAGTACTGAGGGAGTGCAGTCCTGGTGGAGGTTCAGTACTGATGGAGTGCTGCACTGTTAGAGGATCAGTACTGAGGGAGCGTTGCACAGTCAGAGAGTCGATACTGAGGTAGATCTGCACTGTTGGAGGGTCAGTACTGAGGGAGTGCCATACTGTCGGAGCATCAGTACTGAGGGAGTATCAAACTGATGGAGGGTCAGTATTGAGGGAATGCCATAGTGTTGGATAGTCAGTATTGAGGGAGTGCTGCAGTTTTGGAGGGTCAGTACTGAGGGAGTGCCATACTGGTGAAGGCTCAGTAATGATGGAGTGCTGCACTGACAGAGGGTCAGTCCAGAGGAAATGCTGCACTTTCTGGGGGTCAGTACTGAGGGAGTGCCATACTGTCGGAGGGTCAGAACTGAGGGAGTGCAAGACTGTGAGATGATCTGTACTGCGGGGTGCCATACTGTTGGAGGGTCAGTCATGAGGGAGTGCCATACTGTTGGAGGGTCAGGACTGAGGGAGTGCCATACTGATGTAGGGTCAGTAGTGAGGGAGCGCTGCATTGTTGTTGAGTCAGTACTGAGGGAGCGCTATACTCTCAGATTGTTAGTATTGAGGGATGCTAACTGCCAGCGTGTCAGTACTGAGGGAGTGCCGTACTGGTGGAGGTTCAGTACTGATGGAGTGCTGCACTGTTACAGGGTCAGTACTGAGAGAGCGTTGCACAGTCAGAGAGTCGATACTGGGGGAGAGCTGCACTTTCGGAGGGTCATTACTGAGGGAGTGCCATACTCTCGGAGCATCAGTACTGTGGGAATATCAAACTGATGGAGGGTCAGTATTGAGGGAATGCCAGAGTGTTGGATAGTCAGTATTGAGGGAGTGCTGCACTTTTGAAGGTTCAGTACTGAGGGAGTGCCAAACTGGTGAAGGGTCAGTAATGATGGAGTGCTGCACATTTGGAGGGTCAGCACTGAAGGAATGCTGCACTGTCGGAGGGTCAGTACTGAAGGAGCGCCATACTGTCGGAGGGTCTGAACTGAGGGAGTGCAATACTGTCGGAGGCTCTGTACTTCGGGAGTGCAATACTGTTGGAGGGTCAGTACTGAGGACACAGAGGTGGGAAAGAGGTTTTGGGCACAGCGGGGGAGAGGGAGATGGACATAGAGGGGGAGAGATGGATGGACACAGAAGGGGAGAGATGGATGGACACAGACGGGGAGAGAGGGATGGACAAAGAAGGGGAAGAGAGGGATGGACACAGAGGGGGAGAGGTGGATGGACAAAGAGGGGAGAGTAGGGGATGGACACAAGGGGAAAGTGGGGGGGATGGTGACAAGGAGGGAGAGAGGGGATGGACACAGAGGGACAGGAGAGAGGTGATAGACACATCGGAAGGGGGAGGGGGTTGGACATTGGGGGATAGAGGAGGGAGATAAGGGGAAGGACGGGGTGGACGCAGACTCCAGAGAGGGGGATAGGAGAGGGGGATGGACGCAGAGGGACGGGAGAAGGGTGATGGACTCTGAGGGGGGACGGGGATGTAAATTGGGGGAGAGGGGAGGGACACAGGGGGAGGGAGGGGGTGGACGCTGACTGGGGAGAGGGGGATAAGAGAGGGGGATGGACCTCCTGCGACTCCAGGCAGAAGTTCCTCCACTATCCCTGAACGGCCCGACCCTCACTCTGGCCATCCTCTTGTTCCTCACATAAGTGTAGAACGCCTTGGGATTTTCCTTAATCCTACCCACCAAGACTTTTTCATGTCCCCTTCTAGCTCTCCTAAGTCCATTCTTCAGTTCCTTCCTGGCTGCCTTGTAACCCTCTAAAGCCCTGTATGATTATTGCTTCCTCAAACTTAAATAAGCTTTAGTTTTAGAGATACAGCACTGAAACAGACCCTTTGGCAGACCGAGTCTGTGCCAACCATCAGCTATTTGTACCCATTTATACTAATCCTACATTCCTGCCACATCCGCACCTGTCCGTATATTTCCCTACCACCTACCTATGCTAGGGGCAATTTATAATGGCCAATTTACCTACCAACCTGCAAGTCTTTTGGCAGGAAACGGAGCACCCGGAGAAAACCCACGCAGACACTGGGAGAACTTGCAAACCCCACACAGGCAGTACCCGGAATTGAACCCATGTCGCTGGAGTTGTGAGACTGCAGTGCTAACCACTGCGCCACTGTGCCACCCTTTCTTCTTCCTCTTGACTAGCTGTTCTTGTCATCCATGTTTCCTTTACCGTACCACCCCTTCCTTGCCTATCGGGACAAACCTATCCAGCAGTCGCAGCAACTGCTCCCTAAACAACCTCCACATTTCTGTCGTTCATTTCCCTGAGAACATCTGTTCCCAATTTAAGCACCTCAGTTCCTGCCGAATAGCATTGTTGTTCCCCCTCCCCCAATTAAATATTTTCACATCCCATCTGCTCATATCCCTCTCCATGACTATAGTACAGGTCATGGAGTTGTGATCACTATCAGCGAAATGCTCTCCCACCGAGAGATCTGCCACCTGGCCTGGTTCGTTGCCAAGCACCAAATCCAAAATAGTCGCCCCTCTGGTCGGCCTATCTACATATTGAGTCAGGAAACCTTCCCAGGCACATTAACAAAATCTGCTCCATGCACATTATATGCACTAAGGAGGTTCCAATCAATATTAGGTAAGTTGAAGTCACCCAAGACAACAACGAGGAGGGTTTGTCCACTGAGTCAGTATGGGTGGAAGTCAGAAACGGGAAAGGAGCAGTCACATTATTGGGCGTTTTCTATAGACCCCCTAATAGCAACAGAGACACGGAGGAACAAATTGGAGGCAGATTTTGGAAAGGTGTCGATGTTACAGGGTTGTTGTCATGGGTGACTTCAACTTCCCGAATATTGATTGGAACCTCCTTAGTGCAAATAGTTTGGATGGAGCAGTTTTTGTCAGGTGTGTCCAGGAAGGTTTCCTGACACAATATGCAGATAGGCCGACTAGCGGGGAGGCTATGTTGGATTTGGTGCTTGGCAACGAACCAGGCTAGGTGGCAGATCTCTCGGTGGGAGAGCATTTCGGTGATAGTGATCCGAACTCCCTGACCTTGACGATAGCCGTGGAGAAGGATAGGAGCAGACGGGATGGGAAAATATTTAATTGGAGGAGGGGAAATTTCAATGTGATTAGGCAGGAACTGGGCAGGTTAAATTGTGACAGATTTTCTCAGGGAAATGCACGACAGAAATGTGGAGGTTGTTCAGGGAGCTCTTGCTGCGACTTGTGGATAGGTTTGTCCCGATGAGGCAAGGAAGGGATGGGAGGGTGAAGGAACCTTGGATGACAAGAGATGTGGACCAGCGAGTCAAGAGGAAGAAGGAAACTTACTTAAGGTTGAGGAAGCAAGGATCAGACAGGGCTCTAAAGGGTTACAAGGTAGCCAGGAACATACAGAAGAATGGACTTAGGAGAGCTAGAAGGGGACATGAAAAAGTCTTGGTGGGTAAGATTAAGGAAAGTCCCAAGGCGTTCTACACATATGTGAGGAACAACAGGAAGACCAAAGGGAGGGTAGAGCCGATCAGGGATAGTGGAGGGAACTTGTGCCTGGAGTCTGTGGAGGTAGGGGACGTCCTAAATGAATACTTTGGTTCAATATTCACTGGCGAGAGGGACCTGGTCGTTGGTGAGGACAGCGTGAAACAGGCTGATTTGCTCGAACAGGTTGATGTTAAGAGGGAGGATGTGCTGCCAATTTTGAAAGACATGAGGATAGATACATCCCCTGTGCCAGATGGGATATACCCAAGGTTTTTACGGGAAGCGAGGGAAGAGATTGCCGCGCCTTTGGCGATGATCGTTGCGTCCTCACTGTCCACTGGAGTAGTACTGGATGATTGGAGGGTGGCAAATGTCATTCCCTTGTTCAAGAAAGGGAATAGGGATAACCCTGGGAATTATAGACCAGTCAGTCTTACGTCGGTAGTGGGCAAATTATTGGAGAGGATTCTGAGAGACAAGATGTATGATTATTTGGAAAGGCATAGTTTGATGAGAGACAGTCAGCATGGCTTTGTGAGGGGCAGGTCATGCCTCACAAGCCTTATTGAAATCTTTGAAGATGTGACAAAACACATTGATAAAGGAAGAGTGGTGGATGTGGCGGAGACGGATTTTAGCAAGGCCTTTGATAAGGTTCCCCATGGTAGGCTCATTCAGAAAGTAAGGAGGCATGGGATACAGTGAAATTTGGCTGTCTGGATGCAGAACTGGCTGGCCTATAGAAGACAGAGGGTGGTAGTAGATGGAAAGTATTCAGCCTGGAGCTCGGTGACCAGTGGTGTTCCGCAGGAATCTGTTCTGGGACCTCGGCTCTTTGTGATCTTTATAAATGACATGGATAAGGAAGTGGAAGGCTGGGTTAGCAAGTTTACCGTTGACACGAATGTTGCTGGAGTTGTGGATAGTGTGGAAGGCTGTTGTAGGTTGCAACGGGACATTGACAGGATGCAGAGCTGGGCTGAGAAGTGGCAGATGGAGTTCAACCTGGAAAAGTGTGAAGTGATTCCTTTTGGAAGGGCGAATTTGAATGCAGAATACAGGCTTAAAGACAGGATTCTTGGTAGTGTGGAGGAACAGAGGGATCTTGGGGTCCATGGCCATAAATTGCTCAAAGTTGCCACCCAAGTTGATACTGTTGTTAAGAAGGCGTATGGTGTGTTGACTTTCGTTAACAGGGGGATTGAGTTTAAGAGCCGCGGGGTTATGCTGCAGCTCTATAAAGCCCTGGTTAGACAACACTTGTAATATTGTGTTCAGTTCTGGTCGCCTCATTATCGGAAGGATGTGGAAGCTTTAGAGAGGGTGCAGAGGAGTTTTACCAGGGTGCTGCCTGGACTGGAGGGCATGTCTTGCGAAGAAATGTTGAGGGTGCTAGGTCTTATCTCATTGGAGAGAAGAAGGATGAGAGGTGACTTGATAGAGGCGTCAAAGATGATGAGAGGCATCGATAGAGTGGATAGCCAGAGACTTTTTCCCAGGGCGGAAAGGGATATCTCCAGGTGGCATAGTTTTAATGTGATTAGAGGAAGGTTTTGGGGAGATGTCAGCGGTATGTTCTTTACACAGAGAGTGGTGGGTGCGTGGAATGCACTGCCAGGGGTGGTAGTAGAAGCAGATACATTAGGGACATTTAAGCGACTCTTGGATAGGTACATGGATGATCGTAGAATGAAGGGTATGTAGGTCGTTTGATCTTAGAGTTGGTTAAAGGTTCGGCACAACATCGTGGGCCGAAGGGCTTGTACTGTGCTGTACTGTTCTATGTTCTATGTTCTATGTTAACCCTGTTACTTCTGCACCCTTCCAAAATCTGCCTCCCAATCTGTTCCTCCGTGTCTCTGTTCTTATTGTGGGGTCTATAGAAAACTCCCAAAAATTGACTGCTCCTTTCCTGTTTCTGACTTCCACCCATACTGACTCAGTCGAAGAACTCTCCTCGACGACCTCCCTTTCTGCAGCTATGATACTGTCCCTGATTAACAATGCCACTCCCCCACCTCTTTTACCTCCCTCCCTATTCCTTTTGAACCATCTAAACCCCGGAACATCCAACATCCATTCCTGCCCCTGCGACATCCAAGTCTCCGTAATGGCCACTGCATCGTAGCCCCAAGTACTGATCCATGCTCCAAGTTCATCACCCTTATTCCTGACACTTCTTGCGTTAAAATAGACACACTTCAACCCATCATACTGGCTGAAACTTTGCCCTGTTAACTGTCTAACCTTCCTCCAGACTCTCTGCTCTCTGTATCTGCCTGTCCAACAGCTACCCCATCCACTGATCCGTAGCTCCGGTTCCCATCCCCCTGCCAAACTAGTTTAAACCCTCCCGAAGATCTCTAGCAAACCTCCCGCAGAGGATATTGGTGCCCCTCCAGTTCAGATGCAACCCGTCCTTCTTGTACATGTCCCACCTTTCCCAAAAGGTAATCCAATGATCCACATATCTGAAGCCCTCCCTCCTGCACCAGCTCTGTAGCCACGTGTTCAGCTGCATTCGCTCTCTGTTTCTAGCCTCACAAGCACGTGGCACCTGTATCAATCCTAAGATTACTACTCTGCTCGTCCTGCCTTTTAGCTCCCAACCTAACTCCTATATTCGCTTTTCAGGTCCTCAACCATTTTTCTAGCTATGTCATTGGAACCGATGTGTACCACGACTGCTGGCTGCTCCCCCTCCCCCTTAAGAATCCCGTAGACTCGTTCCGAGACATCCCTGACCCTGGCACCCGGGAAGCAACATACCATCCGGGAGTCTCGTTCGCGACCACAGAATCTCCTGTCTTTTCCTCTAACCATTGAATCTCCTTTCATTATCGTTCTCCTATTCTCCCCCCTTCCCTTCTGAGCCACAGAGCCAGGCTCAGTGCCACAGACCTGGCCGCAGTGGCTTTCTCCTGGTAGGTCGTCGCCCCCAACAGTATCCAAAACGGCATACGTATTATTGAGGGGAACGGCCACAGGGGATCCCTGCACTGTGCGCCTATTCCCTTTCCCTACCCTGACGGTCACACAGCTACCTTTATCCTGTAACTTAGGTTTCACTACTTCCCTATAACTGCTCTCTATCACCCCCTCAGCCTTCTGAATGATCCGAAGTTCATCCAGTTCCCGAACACTGTCTATTAGGAGCTGGAGTTGGGTGCTCTTCTCGCAGGTGAGGTCAGCAGGGACACAGGTGGTGACCCTTACCTCCCACATCCTGCAAGAGGAGCATGC
The DNA here is from genome assembly GCF_036365525.1 of Heterodontus francisci. Classification (NCBI taxonomy): domain Eukaryota; kingdom Metazoa; phylum Chordata; class Chondrichthyes; order Heterodontiformes; family Heterodontidae; genus Heterodontus; species Heterodontus francisci. The sequence goes on from NW_027141375.1 coordinate 1,994,147, forward strand.
AACTGCCCAACCTTCCATCCCCTCCGCTCTTAATTGACAACAGAGAATAGAAAAAGGGACAGAGGACACGGCAGCGGGGATTTAATTGCCTGTGCGCTGTTAACTGCAACCAGCGTTTACCAAAATGACTGAAGCGGGGTTCCTTATCCTCCTGGTCCAGGAGTCAGCAAAATGTCTGCGCACAGACACCAGTTTCAGTCGTAATAAATGTTGAGTTCCGTGGTTTCCATCCGGCCGCCAGTACTCTGTGACTGACAGCAGGCTGCACGGGGTTCGGCTTTGATTGACAGCTCTCCTATTGCACGGATCTCCCATTTAAGTAAAAGCAAAATACTGCAGATGTTGGAAATCTGAAATAAAAACAGGAAATGCTGGGAATACTCAGCAGGTCTGGCAGTATCTGTGGAGAGAGAAGCAGAATTAATGTTTCAGGTCGGTGACATTTCAACAGAACTGGCAAATGTGGTTGACGGAGCCCGCAACTGTGTCCAGCCCATTTCCCGCACCTCTACCCTCACCCCTTCCCCCCTCTCCCAGAACAGTGACAGGGTTCCCTCTTGTCCTCACTTTCCACCTCACGAGCTTCCACATCCAAAGGATCATCCTCCACCATTTCCGACACGTCCAGCGTGATGCCACTGCCGAAAGCATCCTCCCCTCCCTTCCCTGGTCAGCATTCCGAAGGGATCATTCCGTTCACGAAACCATGGTCCACTGCTCCATTACCCACACCGCCTCGTCCTCTTCCCACGGCACCTTCCCCTGCAATCGCAGGAGGTGTAATACCTGCCCATTTACTTCCTCTCTCCTCAGTAACCCAGGCCTCAAACTCTCCCTTCAGGTGAAGCAGTGATTTACATGTACTTTTTTCAATGGAGTATACTGTATTCACTCCTCAAAATGTTGTCTCCTTGAGTGTTGTTGGAGCTGCATCCATCCAGCGATGGGTCAATACTGATGGAGCACTGCACTGTCGGAGGGTCAGAACTGGGGGAGCGGCGTACTGTCAGAGGGTCAATACTGAGGGAGCACTGCAGTGTTGGAGGTCAGTGCTCAGGGTGCACTGCAGTGTCGGAGGGTCAGTACTGAGGGAGCACTACACTATCAGAGGGTCAGAACTGAGGGAGTGCCGCAATGTCGGAAGGTCAGTACTGAGGGAGAAATGCCCTGTCGGAGGTTCAGTACCGAGGAAGCACTGCACTGTCGGTGGGTCAGTACTGAGGGAGCACTGCAGTTTCATTGGGTCAGTACTGAGGGAGTGCTGCACTGTCAGAGGGTCAGTACTGAGGGAGTGCTGCACTGTCAGAGAGTCACTACTGAGGGAGTGCTGCACTGTCGATGGGTCAGTACTGATGGAGCACTGCACTGTCAGAGTGTCAGTACTGAGGGGCACAGCAGTGTCGTAGGATCAGGACATAGGGAGCGCTGCACTGTCAGAGGGTCATTACTGAAGGAGCACTGCAGTGTCAGATGGTCAGTACAGAGAGAGTGCTGCACTGTCGTAGGGTTACCACTGACGGAGTGCCATCCTGTCAGAGTGTCAATTCTGAGGGAACACAGTGGTGTCACAATGTCAGACCTGAAGGAGCACTGCACTGTGAGAGGGCCAGTACTGAGGGAAGACTGCACTTTCGTAGGGTCAGTACTGAAGGGGCACAGCAGTGTCGTCGGGTCAGGACTGAGGGAGCACTGCACTGTCGGAGGATATGTACTGGGGATTGCTGCACTGTCAGAGGGTCAGTATTGAGGGAGCACTGTAGTGTTTTATGGTCGGTACTGGCAGCACTATACTGTCAGAGGGTCAGTACAGTGGGAGAGCTGCACTGTCGCAGGTTCAGTACTGAAGGAGTGCCATACTGTCGGAGGGTCAGGACAGTGGGAGCGCAGCGGTGCCATAGGGTCAGCACAGAAGGAGCAATGCACTGTCATGGGATCAATACTGAGGGAGTGCCTCAACGTCGTAGGGTCAGGAATGAGGGAAAACTGCTCTGTCGGAGGGTCAGTACTGAGGGGGCACTGCAATGTCATAGAGTCAGTACTGAGGGAGTGCTGCACTGTCAGATGGTAGGTACTGAGGGAGCACGGCAGTGTCATCTGGTCAGTACTGAGGGAGTGCTGCACTGTCAGAGGGTCAGTACTGAATGAACATTGCAGTGTCATAGGGTCAGTACTGATGGAGCACTGCACTCTCAGAGGGACAGTACAGAGGGCATGCTGCACTGTCTTAGGGTCAGTGCTGAGGGAGTGCTGCACTGTCATAAGATCAGTACTGACGCAATGCCATACTGTCGGACGGTAAGTACTGAGCGAGCACAGCGGTGTCATAGGTTCAGTACAGAAGGAGCACTGCACTGTCGAAGGCTCAGCACTGAGGGCGTGCGGCACTTTCGGAGGGTCAGTAATGAGGGAGTGCTGCAGTGTAAATGTGTCCGTACTGAGGGAGTGCTGCACTGTCAAAGGGTCAATACTGAGGAAGCACTGCACTGTCAGACGGTCAGTACTGAGGGAGTGCTGCACTGTCACAGGGTTACCACTGAGGAACCACTGCACTGTCAGAGGGTCAGTACTGAGAGAGTGCTGCAGTGTAAATGTTAACGTACTGAGGGAGTGCTGCACTGTCAGAGGGTCAGTACTAAGGGAGCACTACAGTGTCATCGGGCCAGTACTGAGGGACTTCTGCATTGTCAGAGTGTCAATACTGAGGGAGTACTGCAGTGTCAGAGGGTCAGTACAGAGGGAGTGCTGCACAGTCGTAAGGTCACTACTGACAGAATGCCGTACTGTCCGAGGGTCAGTACTGAGGGAGCACAGTCGTGTCATAGGGTCAGTGCTGAAGGAGCACTGCAGTGTCATAGGGTCAGTACTGAGATGGTGCTCCATTGTCAGAGGGTCAGTACTGAGCGAGTGCTTCACTGTCGGAGGGACAGTACTGACTGAGCACTGCACTGTCAGAGGGTCAGTACTGAGGGAGCACTGCAGTGTCATTGGGTCAGTACTGAAGAAGTGCTGCACTGTCAGAGGGTCAGTACAGAAGGAGCACTGCAATGTCAGAGGGTGAGTACTGAGGGAGTGCCGCACTTTCGGATCGTCAGGACTGAGGGACCACTGCACTGTCTAAGGGTCAGTACTGAGGGAAAACTGTTCTGTCGGAATGTCAGTACTGAGTGGGCACTGCAATGTCATAGGGTCATTAATGAAGGAGTGCTGCACTGTGAGATGGTCACTGACGGAGTGCCGGACTGTCGGAGGGTCAGTACTGATGGAGCACAGCGGTGTGATATGGTAAGTACAGAAGGAGCACTGCACTGTCAGAGGCTCAGCACTGAGGTAGTGCCGCACTGTCGGTGGGTCAGTGCTGTGGGAGTGCCACAATGTCAGATGGCCAGTACTGGGGGAGCACTGCACTGTCGTAAGGTCAGTACTGAGGTAGCACTGCACTGCCAGAGTGTCAGTAATGAGGGAGCACTGCACTGTCATAGGGTCAGTACTGAGGGAGCACTGCGATGTCACAGGATCAGTACAGAATGAGTACTGCACTGTCGGGGACTCAGCACTGAGTGAGTGCCGCACTGTCGGACGGTCAGTACTGAGGGAGCACTGCACCCTCGGAGGGTCAGTACTGAGGGAGTGCCGCAATGTCAGAAGGACATTACTGAGGGAGCACTGCACTGTCGGAGGTTCAGTACTGAGGGTGCACTGCACTGCCAGATGGTCAGTACTGAGGGAGTGCTGCACTGTCGGAGGGTCAGTACTGATGGAATGTCGTACTGTTGGAGGTTCAGTACTGAGGGAGTACTGCGATGGCACAGGGTCAGTACTGAATGAGCACTGCACTGTCGGAGGCTCAGTACTGAGGGAGTGCCGCACTGTCGGACGTTCAGTACTGAGGGAGCACTGCACCCTCGGAGGGTCAGTACTGAGGGAGTGCCGCAATTTCGGAAGGACATTACTGAGGGAGCACTGCACTGTTGGAGGTTCAGTACTGAGAGTGCACTGCTCTGTCGGTGGTTCAATACTCAAGGAGCACTGCACCGTCAGAGGGTCAGTACTGAGGGAGTGCTGCAATGTGAGAGGGTCAGTACTGAGGGAGCACTGCAGTGGCAGAGGGTCAGTACTGACGGAGCACTGCACAGTCAGATGGACAGTACAGAGGGCGTGCTGCACTGTCTTATGCTGACTACTGTCGGAGTGCCGTACTGTCGAAGGGTCAGTACTGAGTGAGCACAGCGGTGTTATCGGGTAAGTACAGAAGGAGCATTGCACCATCAGATGCTCTGCATTGAGGAAGTGCCGCACTGTCGGAGGGTCAGTACTGAGGGATTGCTGCACTTTCGTAGGGTCACTCCTGACGGAATGCCATACTGTCGGAGGTTCAGTACTGAGGGTTTACAGCGGTGTCATAAGGTCAGTACAGAAGGAGCACTGAACTGTCGGAGGCTCAGCACTGAGGGAGTGCCGCGCTGTCGGAGGATTATTACTGAGGGAGCACTGCGGAGTCATTGGGTCAGTACAGAAGGAGCACTACACTGCCGGAGGCTCAGCACTGAGGGAGTGACGCACTGTCAGAGGGTAAGTACTGAGGGAGTGCTGCTCTGTCATAGGGTCAGTACTGAGGGAGCGCTGCCCTGTCAGGAAGTCAGTACTGAGGGAGCACTGCACTGCCAGAGGGTCAGTACTGAGGGAGTGCTGCACTGTCAGGAAGTCAGTACTGAGGGAGCACTGCACTGTCAGAGGGTCAGTACTGAGTGAGCACTGCTGTGTTATAGGGTCAGTACTGTGGGACTGCTGCACTGTCAGGGGGTTCGATACTGAGGGAGCACTGCAGTGTCAGATGGTCAGTACTGAGGGAATGCTGCACTGTCGGAGGGTCAGTATTGCTGGTGCGCTGCACTGTCAGAGTTTTGTTCAGCCTTGACGAAATCTATGCTGGCTATTCTTAACTAACTGAAACTTCTCTGAATGTCAGTTGATATTTTCCCGGATTATTATTTCTAAAACCTTACCGACCACGGATGTTTGTACTAACTGACTTTTACTTTCTAGGACTGTCATCACACACTTTCTTGAATGAAGGTCTTACATTTAGCAGTTTACAATCTTCCAGCATCACACTCGCATCCAGCAAAGACTGGAAGATTACAGCAACCTCGTCTGCTATTTCCGCCCCCATCATTTTTAATAACTGGGGATGCAAGCCATCCAGTCGAAGTGCCTTATGTACTATAAGCCATCCTTTTTAGCACCTTTCCAGACCATTTTTTGTATCCGCTTCCACGATGTCTACTCACTCCACTTCCACTGATATTTTGTCAGCATCCATTCCTCTGGTGAATACTGATAAAACGTAGTCATTAAGTGTATTAGCATTACCCTGCACCTCTAAGTATGTATTACCCTATGTGTCCCTAATAGGCCACATTCCTCCTTGCACAACTCATTTAATAGGCTGTCATTGCATTCTCATATTCTCTCTTTACTGGTCTTATTTTCCTCCCCACCTCTCCTCTCAACTTACTGCCACTGGCCTGGCTCTCACTTGAGTTCACCTGACATGCATTACGTGCCTTGTTTTTTGATTGTTTCATCATCATCTATATCTCCTTCATCAACCAAGGTGACATGTTCTTCATTCCGCTACCTTTCACCCTTGGTGGGATATTCCTAATATGGAACTGAAGCACCTCTTCCTTAAATATAACCTATCGTGCTGATGCAGATATTCCTGCGAATCTTTGGTTCCATTCTTCCCAACTGGATCCCTTCTCATTTTTTGAAATTAGTCCCCTTCCAATCAAGACACTTTCCATTATTTTGTTCTTTGCTTTTCCGCATTACTAGTCGAAAACCTATGATACGATGATCACTCTTACCCAAGTATTTCTGCATAGACGCCGGGTCCACTTGGGTTAGCTCATTTCCCAACACCAGAGTTCGCAATTCCTCTTTTCTCGTTGGCTGAGAGCATGCCGATCAAGAAATTTCTCCTGACACATTTTACAAATTCCTCCCAGTCCTTAATCTTTAATCCAAAATCATATCAATCAACTGTTTGGTCATTAAAGTTCCCAAATATCACCTAACTTTAGTTGTTGCACATCTCTGTGATTTCCCTGAGATTTGCTCCTCTACCTCTTTTGTACTATTTGGAGGCCTAGAGAATACCCAGAGGACAGCAATCATGCATATTCTGCTCCTCATCTTGGAATAATGGATTCTGTACTTGCCATGTCGAAGCACGTCCCTTTCCAGCAATGAAAAGTCTTCCTTAATTAGTACTGCCACCCCTTTATATCTTTGTATCCTTATATATTAAGGGCCCGGACCTCGTTTCCATTATTTCCACTACTTCGCATTCCCATATTTAAACATTCGCTCACCGACCTTAAACACCACACTTTGTGTGTTCACACATGTATTGTACTCCCGTCTTTGAATTCCTCGTAGTCCTTCTCAGTCCACTGCCATCTAATGCAGACTCACTTTCCTCACTTCAAATATCTATTTTTTTATATTATGCATACATGGCTTGTGGGCGTCATTGGCTTTTTCCAGCATTTATTTTCCATTCCTAATTGCCCTGGAGAAGGTGGTGGTGAGCTGCCTTCTTGAATCGCTGTAGTCCATGTGGGGTAGGTACATCCAAAGTGTTGTTAGGAAGAGATTTCCAGAATTTTGACCGCGCAGCATTGACGGAACGGCTATATAGTTCTACGTCAGAATGGTTTGTGACTTGGAGAGGAAGTTCCCATGCATGTGCTGACCTCGGCCTTCTAGTTGGTCGAGATTGCCTGTCTGTCAGGTACTGTCAAAGGAGCCTTGGTGCATTGTTGCGGTGCATCTTGTAGATGGTACACACTGCTCTCACTGTGTGTCAATGGTGGAGGAATTGAATGTCTGTGGCTGGAATACCAATCAAGCAGGCTGCTTTCTCCTGGATGGTGGCGAGCTTCTTGAGTGTTGTTGGAGCTGCACCCATCAAAGCAAGTGGAGATTACTTCATCAAACTCTTGACGTGTGCCTTGTAGATGGTGGAACGGATTTGGGGAGTCTGCAGGTGAGTTACTCGCCACCTGATTCCTAGCCTCTACCTGCTCTTGCAGCTATTGTATTTATATGGCTACTCTATTTTACTTTATTGTCAATGGCAAACCCCAGGATGTTGACAGTGGGGGATTAAGCGATCGTAATGCCATTGAATGTCAAGGGGAGATGGTTAGATTCTCTCTTGTTAGAGATGGTCATTGCCTGGCAATTGTGTGGCGTTTATGTTACTAGCCACCGATAACCACAAGGCTGTATATTGCCCAGGTCTTCCTGCGTTTCTACACGGGTCGCTTCAGTATCTGAGGAGTTAGGAATGGTGCTGAACATTGTGCAATCATCAGCGAACATCCCCACTTCTGACCTTAGGATTGAAGGAAGGTCATTGATGAAGCAGCTGAACGTGGTTGGGCCGAGGCCACTACCCTGAGGAACTCCTGGAGCTGAGATGATTGACCTCCAACAACCACAACCATTTTTCTTTGCGCTCGTTGTTACTCCAACCAGCGGAGAGTTTTCCCCCGATTCACATTGACTTCACTTTTGCTAGGGCTCCTTGCTGCCATACTCGGTCAAATGCTGCCTTGATGTCAAGGGTAGTCACATTTACCTCACCTCTTGAGTTCAACACTTTTGTCCATGTTAGGACCAAGTGTGTAATGAGGTTAGGAGCTGAGTGGCCCTGGCGGAACCCAAACTGAGCGTCACTGAGCAGGTTATTGCTAAGCAAATGCCGCTTGATAGCTTTGCTGATGACACCTTCCATCACTTTACTGATGATTGAGAACAGACTTATGGGGCAGTAATTGGCTGTTTGAACTTGTCCTGATTTTTGTGTACAGGATGTACCTGGGCAATTTTCTACTTTTATAGGTAGAGGACAATTTGCAGCAGTACTGGAACAGCTTGGCTAGGGGTGTGGCAAGTTATGGAGGACAGGTCTTCAGTTCTATTGCCGGTATATTGTCAGGGCCTATAGCCTTTGCAGTATCCATAGCCTTCTGTCGTTTCTCCATATCATGCAGAATGAATAAAATTGGCTCAAGTCTGGCATCTGTGATGCTGGGGACTTCATTAGAAGGCCGACATGGATTATCAACTCGGCACTTCTCGCTGGAGATGGTTGCAAATGCTTCAGCCTTATCTTTGCACTGATGTGCTGGGTTCGCCCATCATTACGAATGCTGATATTTGTGGAGCCACCACCTCGGGCTTTTTGTTTATTTGTCCACCATCATTCACAGCTGGATGTGGCAGGACTGCATCTGATCCATTGGTCATGGGATCGCTTAGCTCTGTCTATCGCATGCTGCTTACACAGTTTCGCACACAAGTCGTCCTTTGTTGCAGCTTCACCAGATTGACACCCCATTTTGAGATATGCCTGGTACTGCTCCTGGCACGCCCTCCTGCACTCTTCATTGAACCAGGGTTGGTCTGCTGGCTTGATGGTAATTGTCGATTGGGAATAAGCCAGCCATGAGGTTACAGATTGTGGTAGAGTACAATTCTGCTGCTACTGATGGCCCAAAGCGCATCATGGATGCCCAGTTTTGCACTGCTAGATCTGTTTCAAATCTTTCCCATTTCGGACGGTGTTTGTGCCACACAACACGATGGGGTTTATCCTCAATGTAAAGGCATGCTTTTGTCTCCACAACGACTGTGCGATGGTCAGTCCTACCAATAGTGTCATGGACAGATACATCTGCAGCAGGCAGATTGGTGAGGAAAGGTCAAGTATGTTTTTCTTCAAGTTATCCTCATAACTGAAATTCCTCATCACTGGAATCATTCTCATGAATCTTTTCTTTCCTCGCTCCAATGCTCTCATGTCTTTCCTAATGTGCGGCTTCCAGAACTGGACGCAATATTCGAGCTGAGGCTGAACGAGTGTCTTATCCACGTTCAGCATAACTTCCTTCCTCTTGTGCCCTATGCCCGTATTCATGCCCAGGATACTGTATGCTTTATTAACTGCTCTCTCAACCTGCCCTCCCACCTGCAATGACTTATGCACGTATACACCTAGGTTGTTCTGCCCCTGCACACTCTTTAGAATTGTACATTTTATTTAATATTGTCTCCCCATGTTCTACCTACCAGCATGAATCACATCCCATTTCTGTGCATTTCACTTCATCTGCCACCTGTCTTCTCATTCCACCAATGTATCTATCTCCTTTCGGAGTTCTACACAAACCTCCTCAGTTATGTTATGTGTGAACAGTTATTTTAAGACTGCATAAGGTATTTAGTGAGGATCCCCAGTGGTCAGTGTTGGGATGCCTGCTTTTCCTGACCTGCATTAATGACCTAGACTTTGTTGTGCAGGGCACAATTTTTCAAAAAAAGTTGAGCATGAAAAAGGACTTGCTAGTATTGTGAACCATGAGGAGGATAGTGATAATCTTCAACAGGATATAAACAGGCTGATGGTATAGGCTGACAAGACAATAACGAGGAGATTTGATATCATGAGGGGTCTGGACAGAATATACACGGGATACGGAGAAATTCAAAGATTGGGTCAAGGATCCAGGACTAGAGGATCGAGAACGTAAGAAAGGCGACTTAATGTGAAGTGCAAAAGATGAAGCAGTGACATGCGGAAAACTTTGTTTTATGGAACAAGTGCTTAGGATCTGGAATTCAGTGACTGGCAGTGCGGTCGAGACAAGTTCAATTGGGGCCTTCAGAAGTGTACTGACTAATTATCTGAAGATTAATAAAAACAATGAAGGGCTACAGAAAAAAAACAGGGGAGTGGGACTAGGTGAGTTGCTCTTTAAGAAAACGGTCACTGACACGGCTTGCCAAATGCCTCCTTCTATGCTGTAACCATTCTATTATTCTTTGACTGTACCTTAGTCTGTCCCCGTTGACTGTATCAAACATCTCGGAGAGTTCTACAAAAGAAGAGTACATGCCTATGTTGTATTCTCCACTTTTCTCCTGGACCTGTCTCAGCACAAAAATCATACCTAAAGTTCCTTATTGGGTCTGAATCTTCACAGACTCTCACGGATCCTCTCTGCATCTATTGTCGGAAAACGTTTAGTTCGAATCAAAATGGTCAAGATTTTGCCTGCACTAGACAGTAAACTTCCGTAATAAAAGCAAAATACTGCGGATGCTGGAAATCTGAAAAAAAACAAGAAATGCTGGATTCACTCAGCAGGTCTGGCAGCATCTGTGGAAAGAGAAGCAGAGTTAACGTTTCGGGTCAGTGACCCTTCTTCGGAACTGACAAATATTAGAAATGTCACAGATCATAAACAAGTGAGGTGGGGGTTGGGCAAGAGATAACAAAGGAGAAGGTGCAGATTGGACCAGGCCACATAGCTGACCAAAAGGTCACGGAGCAAAGGCAAACAATATGTTAATGGTGTGTTGAAAGACAAAGCATCAGTACAGATTAGGTGTGAATATACTGAATATTGAACATCAGCAAGTGCAAACCTGAAGAAAAACAACCTGAAAAAAAAAGTGGGTAAGCAAACTGAACAAACTAAGATGAAATGAAATAAATGCAAAAAAAGATTGTAAAAAATGTAAAAAGGAATGCAAAAAAAAGGAAGAAAAAATAACTAAAAATGACTAAAAATGAAAGTAAAGTGGGGGGCTGTCATGCTCTGAAATTATTGAACTCAATGTTCAGTCCGGCAGGCTGTAGTGTGCCTAATCGGTAGATGAGATGCTGTTCCTCGAGCTTGCGTTGATGTTCACTGGAACACTGCAGCAATCCCAGGACAGAGATGTGAGAATGAGAGCAGGGGGGAGTGTTGAAATGGCAAGCAACCGGAAGCTCAGGGTCCTGCTTGCGGACTGAGCGGAGATGTTCCGCAAAGCGGTCACCCAGTCTGTGCTTGGTCTCCCCAATGTAGAGGAGACCACACTGTGAGCAGCGAATACAATATACTACATTGAAAGAAGTACAAGTAAATCGCTGCTTCACCTGAAAGGAGTGTTTGGGGCCTGGGATAGTGAGGAGAGAGGAGGTAAATGGGCAGGTATTACACCTCCTGCGATTGCAAGGGAAGGTGCCCTGGGACGGGGACGAGGTGGTGGGGGTAATGGAGGAGTGGACCAGGGTGTCGCGGAGGGAACGATCCCTTCGGAATGCTGACAGGGGAAGGGAGGGGAAGATGCGACTGGTAGTGGCATCACGCTGGAGGTGGCGAAAATGGCGGAGGATGATCCTTTGGATATGGACGCTGGTGGGATGAAAAGTGAGGACAAGGGGAACCCTGTCACGGTTCTGGGAGGGAGGGGAAGGGGTGAGGGTAGACGTGCGGGGAATGGGTCGGACACGGTTGAGGGCCCTGTCAACCACAGTGAGGGGAAATCCTCGGTTGAGGAAAAAGGAGGTCATATCAGAAGCACCGTCATGGAAGGTAGCATCATCAGAGCAGATGCGTCGGAGACGGAGAAACTGGGAGAATGGAATGGTGTCCTTACAGGAGGTAGGGTGTGAAGAAGTGTAGTCGAGGTAGCTGTGGGAGTCAGTGGGCTTATAATGGATATTAGTAGACAGCCTATCCCCAGAGATGGAGACAGAGAAGTCGAGGAAGGGAAGGGAAGTGTCAGAGATGGACCATGTAAAGGTGAGAGAAGGGTGGAAATTGGAAGCAAAGTTGATAAAGTTTTCTAGTTCGGGGCGGGAGCAGGAAACGGCACAGATACAGTCATCAATGTACCGGAAAAAGAGTTGGGGGAGGGGGCCTGAGTAGGACTGGAACAAAGAATGCTCGACATATCCCACAAAAAGACAGGCACTCCATTCCATTCTCCCAGTTTCTCCGTCTCCGACGCATCTGCTCTGATGATACTACCTTCCATGACGGTGCTTCTGATATGACCTCCTTTTTCCTCAACCGAGGATTTCCCCTCACTGTGGTTGACAGGGCCCTCAACCCTGTCCGACCCATTCCCCGCACGTCTACCCTCACCCCTTCCCCTCCCTCCCAGAACCGTGACAGGGTTCTCCTTGTCCTCACTTTTCATCCCACCAGCCTCCATATCCAAAGGATCATCCTCCGCCATTTTCGCCACCTCCAGCGTGATGCCACTACCAGTCGCATCTTCCCCTCCCTTCCCCTGTCCAGCCCGCTTCTACCTCCTTCCCAAAATCCACAAACGGGACTGTCCCGGCAGACCCATTGTGTCAGCCTGCTCCTGCCCGACTGAACTTATTTCTTCCTATATAGACTCTATCTTTTCTCCGCTGGTCCAGTCTCTTCCCACCTACATCCGTGACTCTTCTGACGCCCTACGTCATTTTGACAATTTCCAGTTTCCTGGTCCCAACCGCCTCCTCTTCACTATGGACGTCCAATCGCTCTACACCTCCATCCCCCACCAGGATGGTTTGAGGGCTCTCCGCTTCTTCCTGGAACAGAGGCCCAACCAGTCCCCATCCACCAACACCCTCCTCCGCCTGGCTGAACTTGTTCTCACATTGAACAACTTCTCCTTCAACTCCATGTTTTCCTTCAAGTAAAAGGTGTCGCTATGGGTACCCGCATGGGTCCTAGTTATGCCTGTCTTTTTGTGGGATATGTCGAGCATTCTTTGTTCCAGTCCTACTCAGGCCCCCTCCCCCAACTCTTTTTCCGGTACATTGATGACTGTATCGGTGCCGTTTCCTGCTCCCGCCCCGAACTAGAAAACTTTATCAACGTTGCTTCCAATTTCCACCCTTCTCTCAACTTTACATGGTCCATCTCTGACACTTCCCTTCCCTTCCTCGACTTCTCTGTCTCCATCTCTGGGGATAGGTTGTCTACCAATATCCATTATAAGCCCACTGACTCCCACAGCTACCTCGACTACACTTCTTCACACCCTACCTCTTGTAAGGACTCCATTCCATTCTCCCAGTTTCTCCATCTCCGACGCATCTGTTCTGATGATGCTACCTTCCATGACGGTGCTTCTGATATGACCTCCTTTTTCCTCAACCGAGGATTTCCCCTCACTGTGGTTGACAGGGCCCTCAACCGTGTCCGACCCATTCCCCGCACCTCTACCCTCACCCCTTCCACTCCCTCCCAGAACCGTGACAGGGTTCCCCTTGTCCTCACTTTTCATCCCACCAGCCTCCATATCCAAAGGATCATCCTCCGCCATTTTCGCCACCTCCAGCGTGATGCCACTACCAGTCGCATCTTCCCCTCCCTTCCCCTGTCAGCATTCCGAAGGGATCGTTCCCTCCGCGACACCCTGGTCCACTCCTCCATTACCCCCACCACCTCGTCCCCGTCCCAGGGCACCTTCCCTTGCAATCGCAGGAGGTGTAATACCTGTCCATTTAACTCCTCTCTCCTCACTATCCCAGGCTCCAAACACTCCTTTCAGGTGAAGCAGCGATTTACTTGTACTTCTTTCAATGTAGTATACTGTATTCGCTGCTCACAGTGTGGTCTCCTCTACATTGGGGAGACCAAGCGCAGACTGGGTGACCGCTTTGCGGAACATCTCCGCTCAGTCCGCAAGCAGGACCCTGAGCTTCCGGTTGCTTGCCATTTCAACACTCCCCCCTGCTCTCATGCTCACATCTCTGTCCTGGGATTGCTGCAGTGTTCCAGTGAACATCAACGCAAGCTCGAGGAACAGCATCTCATCTACCGATTAGGCACACTACAGCCTGCCGGACTGAACATTGAGTTCAATAATTTCAGAGCATGACAGCCGCCCACTTTACTTTCATTTTTAGTCATTTTTAGTTATTTTTTCTTCCTTTTTTTTTTTGCATTCCTTTTTACATTTTTTACAATCTTTTTTTGCATTTATTTCATTTCATCTTAGTTTGTTCAGTTTGCTTACCCACTGTTTTTTTCAGGTTGTTTTTCTTCAGGTTTGCACTTGCTGATGTTCAATATTCAGTATATTCACACCTAATCTGTACTGATGCTTTGTCTTTCAACACACCATTAACATATTGTTTGCCTTTGGTCCGTGACCTTTTGGTCAGCTATGTGGCCTGGTCCAATCTGCACCTTCTCCTTTGTTATCTCTTGCCCAACCCCCACCTCACTTTTTTATAATCTGTGACTTTTCTAATATTTGTCAGTTCCGAAGAAGGGTCACTGACCCGAAACGTTAACTCTGCTTCTCTTTCCACAGATGCTGCCAGACCTGCTGAGTGAATCCAGCATTTCTTGTTTTTGTGTAGTAAACTTCCGTAGTTTGAATAGTCAGAACTCTCTCCCTTGTTTCTGTTTTTGTTGTTGAGGTAGACAGTCACTGCACCTGGAAGGTTCTGAAGCAATGTACTTTTCTTCCAGCATGCTGAAAGCCCATCTGTAAGCCTATCAAGGTTCACATATCTTCCCTGTTTATAAACCTTGGCTGGAATCCCATCTATTCCAGGGGCTTTAGTGATTTTAATTGTGCTGCAGCGGTCTTGATCTTTTCATGTGTGGTGGTCCATCCAGCTCGCATTTCACTTCCCTCTTCGAGATCATTGCGATGGACGTCTCCTACACCATCTGAGCGTCATCAAATAGGCTCTCATAGTAATCTGACTACTTGTTGCCAAGATAACATCAGTGTCTTTGGGCATTGTTGTTCCATCCGAAGACTTTAATGGTGCCTGCACATGGTGGAAGGTCCATATACAGATCTCAAGGCTTCTGAGTGGAATTTCATATCTCCCGTAGCTGCATACATCTGTGCCTTCTCAATGACCACTGTTCGTGAATTTCTTTGGTTGGCATGGAGGTTGGTTTGCAGAGGGATGCAGGCTTCCCTATATGCAGCTTTTGTAGCCTGCTCATCAGTACATGCAAGTTATCAATTGAGACAGATGTGTTTCTTCTGAAGAAGCTCTTGCATTTCAATATAATTTTTCTCGAAAATAATCTTGGCTTCTTCTGGTTGAGAAGCCAACCAGCTCTGCAGTTTCTTTTCAACCTTAAAGGACGGAGTTCAACTGTTCCCACTGCTTTGCTGGATTAATATCACTATCCAGAGTCGCTTCACTGCAGAGGCTCTGTTCAAACTTGCTCTGGGAACGGTTTTCCTCCTGTAATTAGAATTCATGGACTTGCATTTTCCTTGTTTGTGGCTCTTTTTTTCTTTTGGGCAATGGTCTGATTGTGAAGGCAAGATTGAGTCGAAACAGTATGTGGCTGCTATCGCAGTCAGGACTTGGCATCACACGACTGTGTAGCACGTCCCATATTTTTCGTTGCTGCACCAGAATATAACCCAATAAGTGCTCGTGCTTTGAGCCTGGATGCCTTCAGCTGATTTGAAATCCGGCTTTCTGATGGAATCAGAATTAGTAAATCTGAGTCCGTACTCCATACATAATTCCAGCATAATTCGACCATATTTTCATTACATTTGCCAATACCATATCTTCCCCAGACAGTTTGTCAATGCTCTTGGTCAGGCCCAACTCATGCATTGAAATCTCGAAATCTGGTGAACTTATCATTCGAGTCAAACGTCAGTAGAAGATTATGCAGCTCACAGTAGAAGCTTTCTTTCATCACCATATCGGCTTGTAGGGTAGGTGAATATATGCTGATAATGGTAGCGAATTGATCGTCCTGGACTGATAATCGTGAGGATATGAGGCGTTTAGAAAAGCCCATGGGGAGGTTCTTACACATGCTAGCAATATATGTTTTAGTCACAAATTCCTTAAGAGGGATCACTCAAATTTAATTTTCTCTGCCCAGAAAAGCCTGCGCCATGTTCTGTTATTGATCCCTGCTCTGTAAAGTAAACTTCACAGAATGATGTGATGTCAATGTCCAGATGGGCATGCTCACTGGCTATTCGTGTGGAAGATCTTTCATGGAGTCTGTAATCATCTTAATCTGACATTGTGTGAATAATCCAGCCCGCAAGCTTCAAGATTTTTATTTCTCATTTGCTTTTTTTTTTTGCATTTATATGTGTTACTTCATTCTTTTGCACTGCTATACGAGATGCCCGTTGGCTACGGTTCGCCAACAAGGAGAGTTGAGACAAGGATTGTCTGGGCCATCTTTTTAGGCCCATCCCCATTCGGAACAAGCAGTATTATTCCGAGAGAATACTGCTTCGTCACTTAGAGTGTTGCCAGA
Source organism: Heterodontus francisci (assembly GCF_036365525.1). Classification (NCBI taxonomy): domain Eukaryota; kingdom Metazoa; phylum Chordata; class Chondrichthyes; order Heterodontiformes; family Heterodontidae; genus Heterodontus; species Heterodontus francisci. The sequence continues at coordinate 2,010,271 of NW_027141375.1, forward strand.
TGATGTTGTTGTCTCAGCTCAACAGTCAAATAACTCATCATGCTGAACCACTTGCATGCAGAATTGAAGCTGAATCTGCCAGTGCCACCTTGCACCTGCCATTGTCGCCTCTCCCCATCGCTGTCTGGTACACTTCCTGACTGTGGTAACTGTTTAAAGTGGAAACCAGCTAGTGCAGCCGAATCCCATTCTTCAGGCTGTGTCATTCTATTCAGTGTCACAGCAGGCTGAAACAGCTGAAGCAATTGAAAAGATGCATTTGCTCTGGCAGAGGTGCATTAGTGTTAAATATGATGGTGGTTTATTGCTGAAACTTGGGTTCAATAGAAATACTTTAGTGCTGATCTTTGGGGGGACGGGGCGGCGGCGGTGGGAGGAAGTGAACAAGTGCTGCAAGATGGCGATGGCAAAGAAGAAGCAAAGTCTGTGGATGTTGCTGTGAGCGGACGAACCACAACCCTACGCAAATCTCAATGGGGCCTGCACTTTACTCCATCAACTAACAGGTAGAGGTTAGCACTGAGATTGTTTCAGCAGAAGGTTATGCCTCAGGTTTGGTGACTGTTCGGATTAAGGTTGTGCTTTGTTTCATAGTTAGTGTTACATTTAGTGTTGCGGTTTGCAGAGAGCTCGATTTAGGGTTAGGTTCAGTTTAGCAATTTGTGTTAAGGTTCTGGTTTGCGACTGGTTCATTTTACAGTATGTGTTGGGTTAGTTATAGCGTTAGGTTTAGATTAGGAATACAATTTGAGTAAGGGCTAGATTTAGCATTCGGGTTAGTTTGGGGTTAGTCTTGCAGTTAGATTTATGGTCAGGTTGACAGTTTGGTTAAGCATTGATTTGAGGTTCAACATTATGGTTGCACTTAGGCTTCGGCATACCGTTAGCATAGAGTTGTTATCTCTGGGTTGTTGCCCGTGCCACGTGCTAGCGAAGCGAGGAATAGGGAGAGAGAGGAGGTGAACACGTGGCTGCAGGGATGGTGTAGGAGGGAGGGTTTTGGTTTCCTGGATAATTGGGGCTCTTTCTGGGGTAGGTGGGACCTCTACAAACGGGGTGGTCTTTACCTAAACCAGAGGGGTACCAATATCCTGAGGGGGAGATTTGCTAGTGCTCTTCGGGGGTTTAAACTAATTCAGCAGGGGGTTAGGAACCTAAATTGTAGTTCCAGTGTACAGGATGTTGAGAGTAGTGAGGTAGGGGATAAGGTTACAGGGACGCAAGAGGGCACTGGCAAGCAAGAACTTGGTTGAAAGTGTGTCTGCTTCAACGCCAGGAGCATCCAGAATAAGGTGGGTGAGGTTGCAGCATGGGTTGGCACCTGGGATCTCGATGTTGTGGCCATTTCGGAGACATGGGTAGAGCAGGGACAGGAATGGATGTTGCAGGTTCCGGGATTTAGATGTTTCAGTAAGAACAGAGAAGATGGTAAAAGAGGGGGGGGGGGGGGTGGGGTGAGGGTGTGGCATTGTTCATCAAGGAGAGTATTACGGTGGCAGAAAGGACGTTTGAGGACTCATCTGCTGAGGTAGTATGGGCCGAGGTTAGAAACAGGAGAGGAGAGGTCACCCTGTTGGGAGTTTTCTAGACCTCCGAATAGTTCCAGAGATGTAGAGGAAAGGATAGCGAAGATGATTCTCGACAGGAGCGAGAGTAACAGGATAGTTGTTATGGGGGACTTTAACTTTCCAAATATTGACTGGAAATACTATAGTTCGAGTACTTTAGATGGGTCAGTTTTTGTCCAGTGTGTGCAGGAGGGTTTTCTGACACAGTATGTAGACAAGCCAACCAGGGGCGATGCCACATTGGATTTGGTACTGGGTAATGAACCCGGCCAGGTTTTATATTTAGACGTAGGTGAGCACTTTGGTGACAGTGATCACAATTCGGTTAGGTTTACCATAACGATGGGCAGGGACAGGTATATACCGCAGGGAAAGAATTATAGCTGGGGGAAAGGAAATTATGATGCGATTAGGCAAGATTTTGGATGCGTAGGATGGGGAAGGAAACTGCAGGGGATGTGCATAATCGAAATGTGGAGCTTATTCAAGGAGCTGCTACTGCGAGTCCTTGATAAGTATGTACCTGTGAGGCAGGGAGGAAGTTGTCGAGCGAGGGAGCCGTGGTTTACTAAAGAAGTTGAAGCGCTTGTCAAGAGGAAGAAGAAGGCTTATATTAGGATGAGACGTGAAGGCTCAGTTAGGGCGCTTGAGAGTTACAAGCTAGCTAGGAATGATCGAAAGGGAGAGCTTAGAAGAGTGAGGAGAGGACACGAGAAGTCATTGGCGGATCGGATCAAGGAAAAACCTAAGGCTTTCTATAGGTATATCAGGAATAAAAGAATGACTAGAGTTAGATTAGGGCCAATCAAGGATAGTAGTGGGAAGTTGTGTGTGGAATCAGAGGAGATAGGGGAAGCGTTAAATGAATATTTTTCGTCAGTATTTACAAGAGAGAAAGAAAATGTTGTCGAGGAGAATACTGAGATACAGACTACTAGGCTAGATGGGATTGAGTTTCACAAGGAGGAGGTGTTATCAATTTTGGTAAGTGTGACAATAGATAAGTCCCCTGGGCCAGATGGGATTTATCCTAGGATTCTCTGGGAAGCCAGGGAGGAGATTGCAGAGCCTTTGTCCTTGATCTTTCTGTCGTCATTGTCGACAGGAATAGTGCCAGAAGACTGGATGATAGCAAATGTTGTTCCCTTGTTCAAGAAGGGGAGTAGAGACAGCCATGGTAATTTTAGACCTGTGAGCCTTACTTCGGTTGTGGGTAAAATGTTGGAAAAGGTTGTAAGAGATAGGATTTATAATCATCTTGAAAAGAATAATTTCATTAGCGATAGTCAGCACGGTTTTGTGAAGGGTAGGTCGTGCCTCACAAACCTTATTGAGTTTTTTGACAAGGTGACCAAACAGGTGGATGAGGGTAAAGCCGTGGATGTGGTGTATATGGATTTCAGTAAGGCGTTTGATAAGGTTCCCCACGGTAGGCTATTGCAGAAAATACGGATGTATGGAGTTGAAGGTGATTTAGAGCTTTGGATCAGAAATTGCTAGCTGAAAGAAGACAGAGGGTGGTGGTTGATGGCAAATGTTCATCCTGGAGTTTAGTTACTAGTGGTGTACCGCAAGGATCTGTTTTGGGGCCACTGCTGTTTGTCATTTTTATAAATGACCTGGAAGAGGGTGTAGAAGGGTGGGTTAGTAAATTTGCGGATGACACGAAGGTCGGTGGAATAGTGGATAGTGTCGAAGGGTGTTGTAGGCAACAGAGGGACATAGATAGGCTGCAAAGCTGGGCTGAGAGATGGCAAATGGAGTTTAATGCGGGGAAGTGTGAGGTGATTCACTTTAGAAGGAGTAACAGCAATGCAGAGTACTGGGCTAATGGGAAGATTCTTGGTAGTGTAGATGAGCAGAGAGATCTTGGTGTCCAGGTACATAAATCCCTGAAAGTTGCTACCCAGGTTAGTAGGGCTGTTAAGAAGGCATATGGTGTGTTAGCTTTTATTAGTAGGGGGATCGAGTTTCGGAGCCACGAGGTCATGATGCAGCTGTACAAAACTCTGGTGAGACCGTACCTTGAGTATTGCGTGCAGTTCTGGTGACCGCATTATAGGAAGGATGTGGAAGCTTTGGAAAGGGTGCAGAGGAGATTTACTGGGATGTTGCCTGGTATGGAGGGAAGGTCTTACGAGGAAAGGCTGAGGGACTTGGGGTTGTTTTCGTTCGAGAGAAGGAGGAGGAGAGGTGACTTAATAGAGACATACAAGATAATCAGAGGGTTAGATAGGGTGGATAGTGATAGTCTTTTTCCTCGGATGAGGATGGCAAACACGAGTGGACATAGCTTTAAGTTGAGGGGTGAAAGATTTAGGACAGATGTCAGAGGTAGTTTCTTTACGCAGAGAGTAGTAGGGGCGTGGAACGCCCTGCCTACAACAGTAGTAGACTCGCCAACTTTAAGGGCATTTAAGTGGTCATTGGATAGATATATGGATGTAAATGGAATAGTGTAGGTCAGATGATCGGCGCAACATCGAGGGCCGAAGGGCCTGTACTGCGCTGTAATATTCTAAAAAATTCTAATTCTAAATTGCCCCTAGTGTAGGTAGGTGGTAGGAGAATGGTGGGGATGTGGTATGGAATATGGGATTAATGTCGGATTAGTATAAATGGGTGGTTTAATAGTCAGCACAGACTCGGTGGGCCGAAGGGCCTGTTTCAGTGCTGCATCTCCAAGTAAATAAATTGAGCAGCTACATTTCCTGTGATAAATTGAGCAGCGCCATCTTTCATCCTGGCAGCTGCCTGGAACGTCTCAGACAGTGACGTTTCAGTGGAAGAAGCTGCATTTGCGCATGTGCTAGTACTGTGCCACCTAGTGGTTGCGTTGTCAGCAAACGCAGCGGGAAGTTTAAAGTGTTGATGTTTTCTCTGTTCTTGTGATGCTTCCTTTGCTTCAGTCCCTCTGATTTACATCCTTCCTTTTCAACTGGCTCCATTTCACTCACAAAGCACCAAGTACTAATCTTTCTGCTTGTCTACTTTACAAAGCCGCTCCCTCGCAGCTAACCTGTTTCTCTGTCGCCTCCCGTCCACCCCTGGCAGCCCTTCCTCTGAGCAAAGATACTATCCCCATTTGTGTTGTTCCTTCACTATTCTCTGTTTTACTTTGTCTGTGAAGGGAAAGAGCGGAGCTGCTCGACTGGACACGGATGTTGCCCCGACCTGCACCTCTCCCGATCGCTCCCGCATCGCACGCTGACCCTGACGGCGAGAAGCGGGAGGGAGCTGCCTTCGCCACCCCCCGCGGAGGGACTGGGCCGAACACCCCGGCGGAGCCAGCGGCTGGCCCCAGGGATCATTAGCGGGTGTCTCTGACGGTGAGGGGCGACAAGCCCAGCAGCGGCCCCCCTCTCCCTCGCAGGACGACCAGGCTGGAAAACCTGTCAGAGACATTTTGTTTTAAGGCTTTGATTGTGAATCGAGCAGCAAACAAAAAAAAAACAAAATCTTGGTGGAGATGCCAGCGAGCTGCCGGGACTGTGCTGATAGTATTGCTGGAGGAGGCTGGTGATCTGATCAAGGGGGGACGGAAATAAGGGACAGGGATGTTAAGCAGTCACATCCTAGTCAAACTGCCGCAGAATTGGCAACGCTACACCAATCCTGATAAGGGGCAATGAGATGACTTGGGCCTGTGGTTAAAAAGTGCCAGAACACCCCCCTGGTAGTTGTGGGTGGAAGAGGGCAGCACCATAGAACTGGAAGAGTGTGGGGGGAGGGGGGTTGGGGAGTTGGCGGTCTTGTGCAACAGATTTACTATTTCATCAAACAGTAGAAGGTTTCTTCCCCGTGTCCTGATCAATAGTTGTCCCTCGACCAGTAACCTGTAAACTCATGATCACATTATCACATTGCAGTTTCTGGGAACTTGATGTGCCCGAATTTGCTGTCAGGAAGAGAGATGAGGTTCCTCAAAGTGAAAATAGGGAGTTAGGCAGAAGGTTAAAAAGCAGGACCTCTAGGGTTGGAATCTCAGGATTTACTCCCTGTGCCACGTGCCAGTGAGGGTAGAAATAGCAGGATAAGGCAAATGAATGCGGGGCTGAAGAGCTGGTGTAGGCGGGAGGGCTTCAGCTGCTTTGATCATTAGGATCTCTTCTGGTGCAGAGGTGACCTGTACAAGAGGGACGGGTTGCATCTAAACTGGAAGGGGACCAATTTCCTTGTGGGGAGGTTTGCTGGTCCTACTCGGGAGGGTTTAAACTAGTCATGCGGGGGGCGGGGTCGTGGGACCCAAAGTAGAAGTCTCTCAGATGAGATAGTTGAGGCAAATGGGTTTTTAAAAGGACAATTTGGTAAATTCACCATTACTGTGAGAAACTGTTAATTCCAGATTTATTTCATTAATTGTATTTGAATTCCCCAGCTTCTGTGGTGGGGTTGGCATCTGCGTCTCGGGATGAGTCTGGGCCTCTGGATTACTAGCGCCACACTGTTGCTCAAGGTGACCCTCCTCAGACACACTCAATCCCCCTTACTGTCACCAATACTAGCCATCTATGTGGACTGCGGTGGAAAGGGCAGGGTAGTGGGACTAGATAGATAGCTCTTGCAGGAGGGAGCTAGTATGGGTTGGACGGGCAGAATGGCCGCCTTCTGTGCTCTAGATGATTATATTGGACAGTTGCAATACTCAGGGACACTCTCCATTTCGGACTGTGATGCCTTTCTGGATGGTCACTCACTTCCCTCTTTCCACTAAGCCCCTGTCCCTGCACCTTCTTTCTGTGTGAGCTCCAGGTCCTTGACCGAGAGCTGGACATTGATCAGAGCAGAAATTAAATGTTGAAGTATTTTGTTAACGTCCCTGCGTCCATTCACTTTCTTATTCAAGATGTTGCATCTTCTGCCCTGTTTGAACCTTCAGTTGTGGTGGTGACAGGCATTCTCAGATTCTGATGCTCTGTAATAAATAGGAGGATTAGATGGAAATATTAATATGATAAGGAGAGCATTGCTTTGTAAGGCACGTGGTCAGTCCCATCTCCCTCAACAGTATAACAGTTGTTGGCTCGGAGATCAAGCAATTCCCAAGTGCTGCGATCAACCCTCCACATCAGGTTTAACACAGACAGCTGCCCAGGGCAATGCAACAAGTCCTGCTGATCTCGACAACCTAGTTCTGGACGCATTCCCATTGGCTGAGTCTCTACACGGACAGTGCCCATTGGCAAGAGTTATTCAAGCAGTGCAGGGCAAATCCAGACTTACTCCTGAAAGAGAGAATATGCAGTTTGGCAACATGAAGCAGGGCAATCATTGGTGAATTAAATGATTCTTCACTCAGGTTTTATTCAGCATGAAAATTCGTTAAAAATATGAGCAGATCTTTCGCTAAATAATTTCGATTTGCTGAGTTTTAATATAAAATTCTGCTACTTTATCAATGAACACAATATCTAGAGAGGTATGATTTCTCTGTTCTCCATCTTCATGCAGATGTGCCCTGGTTAGTGCATCTATTTGAATATATTTATTATATTTCTCACTGTACCAGCACCTGACTAGTGAACACTGCAGGAGCGGAGGATATTTCCCACTGTTCCACTAATATTAACACTCGTGTAATGTTGTGATTATAATAAATTGCAAAAGAGGCACCAAAACCTGCAGAACGGGCATACAATTGCCAAATCAATTTCAACACATATAAAAGTGAGTTATTACATTCACTAAGAAATATTAAGTCACTTATTACTTGTAAAATAAGAATCTAAATGGGGTACAAATACACTAAAAGGTAGAGATGCAAGTTAATAAGGCCAGATAAAAAAAGACAAATCATGCACCAGTGTTTATTTCTAGAGAGACATCATTGAAAAGTCGAGAAGTCATGTGAAGCTTGTATCAAACCTTGGTTTGCCCACACTTGGAGTACTGTGCACAGTTCTGGTCACCATATTACGAAAGTGATATAGAGGCACCAGGGAGAGTGCAAGAAAGATTTACAAAAGATAATACCAGAAATGAGAAGTTGTAGCTATCAGGAAAGGATTAATATGTCAGTTCTCTTATTTTGAAAAAAAGAGAAGGGTTGGGGTGACCAAATACTAATAACACAGGAAGAAAAAAGGAAAATCTGCAGGCAGATTTGAGAGAGCTCAGAAATAAATTAACAAGCTGGACTTCAGATGCATAAATTTCCAGAATACTCACAGTGCCAAGCGCTGGTGAATAGGAGGATAGAGCAGATGAATGTGTGGCTGGAGAGAGAGGAGGGAGGGCTTTAGATTCCTGGGACATTGGGACAGGTTCTTGGGGAGATGGGAGCTGTACAGGCCACATTAATGGCACCAGAACAGAGCTGGGACCAATGTCCTTGCGGGACAGTTTGCTAGTGCTATCGGGAGGGTTTAAACTAACAAGAGGGGGAGTGGTGGGAATCAGGAGGTAACATTAGAGAGGAAAAGCAAGGTGCACAAAGAATTGAGAGCGATAGCTAGCACTAGCATAAGAAATAATAAGGCATTAGGTGGGTTCAGAGTGTGAGAGAATGCAGTAAGATCTAAATTAGGTTTACAGTGCATGGATGTGAATGCACAGAGTGTGGTAAATATGATTAGTGAGCTGCAGGTGTCGACAGTCACTTGGGAATATGGCGTTGAGATGATAACGGAGACCTGGTTCAAAATAGGGCAAGACTGGGCACCAACTATTCCTAGATACAAGGTATTGAGGAAAGATTGGGAAGGAAAGAAAGGACAAAGGGTGACATGTGAAAAAAAGAGGGAAATATTGACAAATATTGTGAACTGGTGTCCCACATCACCACAGTCCTGTTGTTCATTTGTACATTGCTGTTTCCTCCCTCTGCCCCAGGACAAAGCCCGTCCTGTGCTCATTGTCTCCCCACAGCAGCACCTCAGTTCCCAGCAAACCCCATTGTGTTCTCTAAATCACCAGTTAGTTTACTGCAAAGTCCAGTGCAGGAACTGCCAGCTGTTTATTAGATGGAGCTGAATTCACAGCGACACCACCCAGTCATCCCAGTGATATATTTCCTGTTTATCTTAACACACTGTCCTGTTGAACAAGCAGTTTATGGCACACCATGGTTCTCTGCAGTTGGCAGCAGGAAATCTATTGTTGCACAGAATCACTGAATGGTGACAGCACAGAATGAGGCCATTCAGCCAGTCCATTATGTGCCAGTTCTCTGCAAGAGCAATTTAGCTCCTCCCACTCCCCTGCATGTTCCCTGTACCCCTGCAATTCCTCCCTCACTCCCCCCCCCCCCTCCTCAAACCCCATTTCAGGTACTTATCCAATTCTCTTTTGAAAGCTATGATTGAATCTATCTCCACATTTTTAGACAGTGCATTCCAGATTATAACCACTCGCTGTGTAAAAGTTTTTCATGTGGCCATGTGTCCTCTAGTTCTCGGATCTTCCACCAATGGGAACAGTTTCTCTCTATCTACATTGTCCAGACACCTCATGATTTTGAACACCTCGATCAAATCTCCTCTCAAACTTTCTCTTCACCAAAGAGAACAATTTCAGCTCCTCCAATCTATCCACGCAGCTGAAGTCTGCCATCCCTGGAATCATTCATTTAAATCTTTTGCAACACCTTCTGTAAATCCTTCACATCCTTGCGGGAGTGTGATGCCCTGAATTGGGGCTGAAGGGAGTGGTGTGAGAAAGAGGGGTTCCATTTCATGGGGCATTGGCATCAGTTTTGGAACCGGGGGGATCTGTACCGATGGGACGGTCTCCACCTGAACAGATCTGGAACCAGTGTTCTAGCGAAGCGGATAAATAGGGTGGTCTCTAGGACTTTAAACTAGCGACTCGGGGGGAAGGGAAAGGGAAAGGGAAAACGACAGGGTGTATGATGATAAATAAAAAGGTAAGCAGCAGGCTAACGTGTGCAGGAGGGTTTAAGTTCAAGGCAGACTATGATCGAAGCAGAAAGGAAGGATAACTCAGGAGTTATTATTAGAGATGTTGGGAATCATGAGGGTAAGAAAGCTAGCATAAAGGCACTTTTCCTGAATGTTCGTAGCATTCGTAACAAGGTTGATGAGTTAACGGCACAAATCATCGTGAATGAATATGATTTGGTAGCCATTACGGAGACATGGTTACAGGTTGGTCACGACTGGGAGTTAAATATCCAGGGGTACCAGACTATTCGGAAGGACAGACAGGAAGGTAAGGGAGGTGGTGTAGTTCTGATACTCAAGGACGACATCAGGGCGGTGCTGAGAGATGATATAGGTTCTATGGAGAATGAGGTTGAATCCATTCGGGTGGAAAATAGAAACTCTAAAGAAAAAGGCATTGATAGGCGTAGTCTATAGGCCACCAAATAATATCACATTGGGGCGGGCAACAAACAAAGAAATAACCAATGCCTGTAAAAATGGTATGGCAATTATCATGAGGTATTTTAATCTACATGTAGATTGGTCGAACCAGCTCAGTCAGGGTAGCCTTGAGAAGGAATGCTTTGAGTGTATCCCTGATAGATTTCTTGAACAGTATGTAATGGGAGCAAGCTATCCTAGATCTAGTCCTGTGTAATGAGACATGAATAATTAATGACCTCATAGTTAGGGATCCTCTTGGAAGGAGTGATCACAGTATGGTTGAATTTAGAATACAGATGGAGAGTGTGAAGGTAAAATCCAATACCAGGGTCCTGCACTTGAACAAGGGGGACTACAATAGAATGAGGGAGGACTTGGCTAAAGTAGACTGGAAACAAAGATTTTATGGTGGGACAGTTGACGAGCAGTGGAGGATTTTCAAAGCAATTTTTCAAAGTGCTCAGCAAAAGTATATTCCAGTGAAAAGGAAGGACTGGAAGAAAAGGGGTAATCTGCCATGGGTGTCTAAGGAAATAAGGGAGGCTATCAAATTGAAAAAGAAGGCATACAAAGTGGCCAAAAGCAGCATGAAACTAGAAGATTGGGAAAACTTTAAAGGTCAACAGAAAGCTACAAAAAGAGCTATAAAGAAACGTAAGATGGAACATGAGAAAAATCTAGCACAGAATATAAAGACAGATAGCAAAAGTTTCTATAAATATATAAAACGAAAAAGAGTGGCTAAAGTAAACGTTGGTCCTTTAGAGGATGAGAAGAGGAATTTAGTTATGGGATATGATGAAATGGCCGAGGCATTGAACAGGTATTTTGTATCAGTCTTCACAGTGGAGGACATTAATAACATGCCAGTAATTGACGAAGAGACGAACGTAGGTGAGGACCTGGGAACAATCATTATTATGGAAGAAGTAGTGTTGGGCAAGCTAATGTAGCTAAGGATTGATAAGTCTCCTGGCCCTGATGGAATGCATCCCAGGGTACTAAAAGAGATGGTGGGAGAAATAGCAGGTGCACTGGCGGAAATTTTCCAAAATTTGCTGGACTCTGGGGTAGTCCCAGCTGATTGGAAAACAGCAGATGTGACACCACTGTTTAAAAAGGGAGGTAGACAAAAGATTGGGAATTATAGACCGGTTAGCTTAACTTCTGTAGTGGGGAAGATGCTTGAGTCTATTATCAAGGAAGAAATAGCAGGGCATCTCGATAGAAATTGTCCCGTTTGGCAGACGCAGCACGGGTTCATGAAGGGCAGGTCATGCTTGACAAATCTTTTGGAATTCTATGATGACATTACGAGCAAGGTGGACAATGGGGACCCAGTGGATGTGGTGTACACTAGATTTCCAAAAGGCCTTCGACAAGGTGCTGCACAAGAGGCTGCTGCATAAGATAAGGATGCATGGCGTCAGGTGTAAAGTTATTAGCATGGATAGAGGATTGGTTGACTAACAGGAAGCAGAGAGTGGGGATAAATGAGTGCTATTCTGGTTGGCAATCAGTCACTAGTGGTATGCCTCAGGGATCAGTGTTGGGACCGCAATTATTTACAATTTATATAGATGATTTGGAGTTGGGGGCCACGTGTAGGGTGTCAAAGTTTTCAGATGACACTAAGATGAGTGTGCAGATGACTGTGAAACTTTGCAGAGGAACATAGATACATTGAGTGAGTGGGCAAAGGTCTGGCAGATGGAATGCAATGTTAATAAATGTGAAGTCATTCATTTCGGTAGGAGTAAGATGAAAAAGGATTATTACTGGAATGGTAAAAAGTTGCAGCATGCTGCTATGCAGAGGGACCTCGGTGTCCTTGTGCATGAATCGCAGAAGGTTGGTCTGCAGTACAGCAAGTAATTAGGAAGGCAAATGGAATTTTGTCCTTCATTGCTAAAGGGATTGAGTTTAAAAGCAGAGAGGTTATGTTGCAGCTGTATAAGGTACTGGTGAGGCCGCACCTGGAGTACTGTGTGCAGTTTTGGTCTCCTTACTTGAGAAAGGATGTACTGGCACTGGAGGGGGTGCAGAGGAGGTTCACTAGGTTGATTCCGGAGTTGAGGGGGTTGGCTTATGAGGAGAGACTGAGTAGATTGGGATTATATTCAATGGAATTCAGAAGAATGAGGGGGGATCTTATAGAAACATATAAAATCATGAAGGGAATAGATAAGACACAAGTAGAGAGGATGTTTCCACTGGCAGGTGAAGCTAGGACAAGAGGGCATAGCCTCCAGATTAGAGGGAGCAGATTTAGGACTTAATTAAGAAGGAACTTCTTCACCCAGAGGGTTGTTAATCTATGGAATTCCTTGCCCAGTGAAGTAGTTGACGCTACTTCAGTAAACGTCTTTAAAGCTAAGGTAGATATATTTTTGAACAATAAAGGAAGTAAGGGATGTGGTGGGAGCGCGGGTAAGTGGATCTGAGTCCACGAAAAGATCAGCCATGATCTTATTGAATGGCGGAGTAGGCTCGAGGGGCCGGACAGCCTACTCCTGCTCCTAGTTCTTATGAACCAATGTTTTAGAGAAGGTTCATCATAACTTCTTTGCTTTGTACTCTGTGACTCTCTTTATAAAGCCTAGAACCCCACATATTTATTCAATGACTTTCTCAACCTGCCCAGTCACCTTCAACAATTTGTTCACATACACTCCCAGGTCTTTCTGCACATGCCGACCCCTGGGGAACACCACTGTATACCTTCATCCAGTCTGAAAAATAATCGTTCACCATTACTCATTGTTTGTCATTCAGCCAACTTGGTATCCATGCTGCCAACGTCCTTTTCATTCCATGGGCTTCAAATTTGCTGATAAAGTCTATTACGTGGCACAGTCTCAGTCTTGAATAAACTCATCTACTGAGTGTCCACAGCAATCTGGGCTAGAGAGTTCCAAAGATTTACAACACTCGGATCGAAGAGGTTTCTGCTCATCTCAGTCCTAATGGACTACCCCTTACCTTGCTACTATGACTACTCGTTCTGAACTCTCCAGCTGGGGGAAACAGTCTCAACTTCTACCCTGTCAAGCCCTCGGAGAATGTTATAAATTTCTACGAGATCACCTTTCATTCTTCTAAACACCAAAGAGCATAGGCCTATTCTACTCAATCACTCCCCATAGGACAGTGCACCCATCACAGGAATCAACCCAGTGAACCTTCAATCCACCCCCTAAGGCTAGTATATCTCGATCCCCCAATCCCTTAGACTACAATGTTTACCAGTCTTTCACCTCTAAAAAAAAGACTGCTTTTCAATTCTTCTGCCCATAGTGAACAATTGCTTGCCCAAACACTTAAGGGGTCTACATTCCTTTGTCGCATCTTTGCGTCCTCTTCAGTTTACATTCCCACCTGGCTTTCTATCGGCAGAACTTGGTCCTCTTGTCCAAGTCATTGATATAGATTGTAAGTAGCTGAGGCCCAAAGACTGATCCTTGCAGTGCTCCCAGAGTTACAGCCAACCCTGAAGTGTTTCACTTACTCTTACTTGGTCTTCAGCCTGTTATGCAATATTCAATCCGTGCTAATATATTCTCCCTAATCCCAGAAGCCCTAATATTGTACAACAATCTCCTGTGTGGTATCGTGTCAAATACCTTCTGAAAATCCAATTAGACTACATCCACTGATCTCCCTTATCCACCCTACCAGTGACACCCTCAAAAAAAAAAACTTAGTCAAGCATAACGTACGTTCCAAATATCCATGTTTACTTTGCCTCATCATATGATTCTCTCTTTCCCCCCTCCGCACAGTTACAATTGCTACCTTCTAATCTGAGGAAACCATTTTAACTTTTACCCAACTTCTGTCTCAGATTTGCCGCACTTTTGCAACATTTAAAGTAACTTTGCGCAGTCTACTGCCCTCCGCCCACCACTGCTGTGATTGAGACCTCAGTCCCCAGCCTGCTGCAGTTTTCCAGTGGACATCAACGCAAGCTCGAGGAACAGCATTTAATTTACCGATTGGGCACTCTACAGCCTTCCGGACTCAATATTGAGTTTAATAATTTGAGACCATGAGCCCCATTATTTTTTGAGATATACATATATAAACAAAATAATGCAAACTATAAATATATTTAACCATATGCTCGCCAAACTTATTTTTCATGTTTTTGCTTTTGTACAGAGCTGTTCATTATTCTGCCATTAACACTCTCTCTGAACTCGCGCTGTCTTTTTGTACAACTATGTCGCACTCAATTTGCATTCTGTTCCATAAAATCTGTAATTTAATCTCTCTCTCCCCCTCCATCCTTTCACAGTCCTTCCTTCTTGTCCGTCTTGTCTCCTGCTGACTCTGTGGCTGGTCGCTGGCTATACTGGTTTATCAGCTTCAGTCGGATTGTTGGCTGGAATATCACTCACCTGGGTTTTAATGGAGTCCTCCAACTTTGCCATCACCTTTTCATCCTGCAACTGACTCTGTAAACCTCCAGAGGATCTCCATTCCTAGGAAATACCTGTATCTATGCATCCTGATACTCTATCTTCAAACTTGCTTTATCTGTCTCCAAACTCACAGAACAGCTCATTGATGCTCCATGCTGATTCCAACCATTCCAAGTCATCATTATTCCACCACAGGTTCTCAGACTAACTCTGAACTCCTTCCTAATATCCCCATCTAATTCCCCGTTACTATCATGTTTTCATGCAACTAGACTGATTTAACTTGAGCTCTCCCGGTGTCCATTTTAGCTGCCATCCAAATTCAAGCCGATCAATCTATTTCCACTTTGGCTCTTTCCCTTAAACTTCTTTTCTCTTTACCCCTCCAAAAGCTCTTGTATTGCCATCCCTCTTTTCACTTCCCCACTCTCACACACACTGCACTCCCTACCCCAACCCTTCAGGACTCAACGTTCCTGTCGTCCCAGGCTCGAGTCCCATTCCGATAAGCCGGCAGCTCAGCACAGTACTTCTCTTGGCATCCTCTGATGACCTCACTGAGGCATCGGGTGCTTCCTCATTAGAAGCAGCAACCCAAGTGTCCATCCCACTCTCCTCTCCCTTCCCATCCAGTGTGACCACTAGGGACTGATCATACCAATTTTCACCATGTTCAACTCACTGCTGACCCTGTGGACTGACCGTTCTCACCACTCCATCTACACATTTTCCTCCAGAATATCCGTTCACGTGTCATCCGTGACCTTACTGTGCGTCGACATCATGGCCTTAAAGGAAAGCTGGCTGAGGGGTGATGACACCACGCCACTTAATGAAGCCTCCCCGCCTGGTTACATCCTCCATCACCTGCCCCGCTAACACCATCGCTGTGGCTGTGTCGCTCTCATCGCCAGATCACACCTTGGAAGGACACTCCCCGCCCCCCCCCCCAACCACCACCACCCCACTCCTCTGGCCCTTTCTCCTCCTTTGAGCATCTCACCTTGTTCCACCCCATCACCTCTCGATCAAAACCATTGTTCTGTACTGCCTTCAATTCCAATAAAGAGTTTTATCATGGAGATACCTTCACTGCTTTTCTCCCTCAGCCTCTGCGCTGAAAGAATTCTCATCCTCAGTGATTTCAATCTCCATCTCAGCTCATCATTTTCTCACTCTCTCCTGAGTTCATGGCCCTCTTATCCTCTCTCAATCTCGCTCTTCACGGAAATAGCCAAACCCGGCCATTTTCACGGCCACCCCCTCGACCTTGCCGACTCACGTGACCTTGCTACTCCCACTGCACAAGTTACAGAAAAGGCCATCTCATGATCACTTCCTTGTCTCACTCTGCACCCACATCCCTTTCCCACACTCCAACTCCACCTCCTTCCGTATCCATCCCTGGATAAATACAATCCCCCTATTTACTTACAACTACACTTTCAAATTCTCAACGATCTACCCTTTGGCCCTCAGACATTTTCGGTAGCTACTGATTTGCACAACTCACCTCCACCTTTGTCCCCAGTAAACAGATCAATCTCTCACCCTGGCCCTGCCCCCTGGTACAGCCCTAATCTCCACTGCCTTATGTCTAAGGGATGCAGACGTGAATGGACATGGCAAACAACTGGTTTAGCCATCCAGCTGGACAACCTAAAACACCATCAGGTCCTGCTCTCATCGACAAAAACTGTTCATCCTGGATTGCAAGGATAACCCCTGGCTTCCTTTCTCTATTACAAACTGTCTTCTTAAACCCCTCTAACCTCACCTCTGACAATAAATGTGAGCAACTCACAGACTTCTTTGTCACTAAGATCAAGACCTGCCTATCAGCTGCCCCTGCCATTTCCTTCTTCTCATTAGCCCAATGGCCAAACTTCCTATAACGCTGCCTCCTTCCCTCGCCCTGAACTCACACCCATCTCCCCTCATGCCCTGTCTGAACTCATCTTGTCTACAAGACCCAACTCCTGTCCCCTCGATCCTATTCCCTACAATCAGGTTTCCACAACCGCCATAGTACTGAAACACTTCCTATCAAGTCACAATGACATCCACTGTGACTGTGACTGTGGTACACGTTCCTTCCTCCTCCATCTCGATCTGACTGCACCCATCCTCCTCTAACACCTCTCCACTGTCGTCCAGCTGGGTGGGACTGCTCTCACTCTTATTTATCTCATTGCAACCAGAGAATCACTTATAATGGCTCTCTTCCTGCTCCTGCACTGTTACCTCTGGTGTCTATCCGATCTATCCTTGGCCCCCCTCCTAATGCTAATCTGCATGCTGCCCCTCGGCGACATCGAAAAGCATAGCTTTAGTTTTCATAACGTATGCTGATGACACCGAGCTCTACCTCGCCAGTTCCCTCCAGTCCGCCACTGTTGCGAAATTATCAAACTCATTCTCAGACATCCAGAATGAGAGAAATGTCCTCCAATCAAATATCAGGAACACTGAAACCGTTGTTGCAAACTCTGTTCATTAGCTACTGACCCTCCCCCTGGTCACAGTCCAAGATTATGCCAGTCTATTCACACCGTTGGTGTCCCATCACGCCACCACTAAGACCACCTATTTCCATTTCGAGAGCATCACCCAACTTTGCCCCCGTCTCAGCACATCTGCTGCTGAAACCCTCATTCTTGCCTTCGTTCCCTCTCGACTTGATTATTCCAACACACTCCTGGCTGGTTTCCCACATTCCACTCTGTAAACCTGAGATTACTACCTTCGAGGTCCGACTTCTTAAATTTATGTCCGAACTCCCTATATTCAGCTCGTAGGACCTCATTCCCTTTTTTAAAAAACCTATGTCGTTGATACCAATATGTACCAAGACAACTGGCTGCTTGCGCTCCCCCCTCAGCATTCCCTGCAGTCGAGACATCCTTGACCCTAGCACCAGGGAGACAACATACCATCCTGGAGTCTCTTTTGTGATCACAGAAACGCCTGACTGTTCCCCTTACGATTGAATCCCCAATCACTAAATCCCTGCCACTCTTCTTCCTTCCCTCTTGTGCGACAGAGCCACACATGGTGCCATGAACTTGTCCGTTGCTGCTATCCCCTGAGCCTTCTCCCCCAACAGTATTCAAAGTGGTATATCTGTTAGAGAGAAAAGGTTGGCCACAGGGGACTCCTCCACTAACTGCCTTCCTCTACTCCGCCTGCTGGTCACCCACTTCCTTTCTGCTTTTGCAGCATTTTCCTGCAGTGACCACCTCGCTAAACGTGCTATCCATGACGTTTTAAGCATCGCGGATGCTCCACAGTAAAACCACCCAGAGCTCCAGCTCCGTAATGCTGGTAGCCAGTAGCTGCAGATGGATACACATCCTGCACACACGGACATCAGGGACACTGGAAGCGTCCCTGATTTCCCACATAGCGGAGGAGGAGCAGATCACGGGGCTGAGCTCTCCTGTCATGACTTACCCTCAGATTGATTAGTTAATCCCTGAATTAAAAAATACTAATCACGCTAGGGGCCTTGTTCTACTCCAAACATTACCCACTACAATCTAAAGTCCTTACCTTTACTTTTGAAGTTGCTGATAAATCCTACTAAAAATTAATATAGTTCACTAGTTAACATAAATCTCACTCAAAAAACGTTACTCACTTGTTCCTTATTATTAAACTTTTTACTGCACGAACCCGGCTATTTAGGAGTTATTCCCACAGCATTTACTCAGCAATCACCCTGCATCTTTCCTGTTACATCACTGCTCACTTTGTTTTCCAACTCTGGCGTGCTTGGACTCCTCTCCCGGAAGGCAAGTGCTCCAGAAACCTCCAACATATCTGTGCTGCCCAAATTCTGGCCTCTTATGCATCCCTGATTTTAATCGCTCCACCATTGCTGGCTATGTTTTCAGTTGCCTCAGACCCAAGCTCTGGAAGCGCCTCCCTGCATCTCTTCAACTCTCTGCTTTGCTCTTTTAAGACACTTTTTAAAAAACCTACCTCCTTGACCAAGCTTTTTGTCATTTAACCCTCCTTTTGTGGCTTGGTGTTATCCTTTGTTTTATAATGCTCCGGTGAAACACCTTGGGATGTTTTATGAAATTAAAGGCGCTGGAAAATACAAGTTGTTGTTGGAAGTCTGGAAGATCAAAACCTGTGTGTCCACGATCACTGCAGCAAGCTCCTTGAATCCAGCAGGGGACAGGCCCTCTGGTCCAGGGCATGTGTCAGCTTCCATTAGTACCCCAGACTGTATTCTTACCTGGTTCGGTCCGTTCACTGGAGTTTCTATCCCAGACCAGCCCCTGTATTCTGACCCGGTTCGGTCCATTCCCTGGGGTTTCTATCCCGGACCAGCCCCTGTATTCTGACCCGGTTCAGACCATTCCCTGGGGTTTCTATCCCGGACCATCCCCTGTATTCTGATCCGGTTCAGTCCATTCCCTGGGGTTTCTATCCCGTACCAGCCCCTGTATTCTGACCCGGTTCAGTCTATTCCCTGGGGTTTCTATCCCGGACCATCCCCTGTATTCTGATCCAGTTCAGTCCATTCCCTGGGGTTTCTATCCCGGACCATCCCCTGTATTCTGATCCAGTTCAGTCCATTCCCTGGGGTTTCTATCCCGGAGCAGTTCCTGTATTCTGACCCGGTTTGGTCCATTCCCTGGGGTTTCTATCCCGGACCATCCCCTGCATTCTAACCCAGTTTGGTCCATTCCCTGGGGTTTCTAACCCGGACAATCCCCTGTATTATCATCCAGTTCAATCCATTCCCTGGGGTTTCTATCCCGTACCAGCCCCTGTATTCTGATCCGGTTCAGTCCATTCCCTGGGGTTTCTATCCCGGACCATCCCCTGTATTCTGATCCGGTTCAGTCCATTCCCTGGGGTTTCTATCCCGTACCATCCCCTGTATTCTGATCCAGTTCAGTCCATTCCCTGGGGTTTCTATCCCGGACCATCCCCTGTAATCTGATCCAGTTCAGTCCATTCCCTGGGGTTTCTATCCCGGAGCAGTTCCTGTATTCTGACCCGGTTTGGTCAATTCCCTGGGGTTTCTATTCCGGACCATCCCCTGCATTCTAACCCAGTTTGGTCCATTCCCTGGGGTTTCTAACCCGGACAATCCCCTGTATTCTGACCCAGTTCAGTCATTCCCTGGGGTTTCTATCCCGGAGCAGTTCCTCTATTCTGACCCAGTTCAGTCCATTCCCTGGGGTTTCTAGACTGGACCAGCCCCTGTATTCTGACACGGTTCGGTCCATTGCAAAGGATTGCTATTCTGGACCAGCCCCTGTATTTTGACCCAGTTCTGTCCATTCCCTGGGGTTACTATCCTGGACCAGCCCCTGTATTTTGACCCAGTTCTGTCCATTCCCTGGGCTTACTAACCTGGACCAGCCCCTGTATTCTGATCAAGTTCAGTCCATTCCATGGGGTTACTATCCTGGACCAGCCCCTGTATTCTGACACAGTTCAGTTCAGTCCATTCCCTGGGGTTACTATCCTGGATCATCCCCTGTATTCTGACCCAGTTCAGTTCAGTCCATTCCCTGGGTTTACTATCCTGGACCAGCCTCTGTATTCTGACGCAGTTCAGTTCAGTCCATTCACTGGGGTTACTATCCTGGACCAGTCCCCGTATTCTGAACCAGTTCAGTCCATTCCCTGGGGTTACTATCCTGGACCAGCCCCAGTATTCTGACCCAGTTCAGTCCATTCCCTGGGGTTACTATCCTGGACCAGTCCCTGTATTCTGACCCAGTTCGGTCCATTCCCTGTGATTACTAACCCGGACCAGCCCCTGTATTCTGATCCAGTTCGGTCCATTCCCTGGGGTTACTATCCAGGACCAGCCCCTGTATTCTGACCCAGTTCGGTCCATTCCCTGGTGTTACTATCCTGGAGCAGCCCCTGTATTCTGACCCAGTTCGGTCCATTCCCTGGGGTTACTATCCAGGACCAGCCCCTGTATTCTGACCCTGTTCGGTCCATTCCCTGGGGTTTCTATCCTGGACCAGCCCCTGTATTCTGACCCAGTTTGGTCCATTCCCTGGGGTTACTATCCTGGAGCAGCCCCTGTATTCTGACCCTGTTCGGTCCATTCCCTGGGGTTACTATCCTGGACCAGCCCCTGTATTCTGACCCAGTTTGGTCCATTCCCTGGGGTTACTATCCTGGACCAGCCCCTGTATTCTGACCCAGTTCGGTCCATTCCCTGGGGTTACTATCCTGGTCCCGCCCCTGTATTCTGACCCAGTTCAGTCCATTCCCTGGGGTTACTATCCTGGACCATCCCCTGTATTCTGACCCAGTTCAGTTCAGTCCATTCCCTGGGGTTACTATCCTGGACCAGTCCCCGTATTCTGAACCAGTTCAGTCCATTCCCTGGGGTTACTATCCTGGACCAGCATCTGTATTCTGACGCAGTTCAGTTCAGTCCATTCCCTGGGGTTACTATCCTGGACCAGTCCCCGTATTCTGAACCAGTTCAGTCCATTCCCTGGGGTTACTATCCTGGACCAGCCCCAGTATTCTGACCCAGTTCACTCCATTCCCTGGGGTTACTATCCTGGACCAGCCCCTGTATTCTGACCCAGTTCGGTCCATTCCCTGGGGTTACTATCCTGGACCAGTCCCTGTATTCTGACCCAGTTCGGTCCATTCCCTGGGATTTCTATCCCGGACCAGCCCCTGTATTCTGATCCAGTTCGGTCCATTCCCTGGGGTTACTCTCCCGGAGCAGCCCCTGTATTCTGACCCAGTTCGGTCCATTCCCTGGGGTTACTATCCAGGACCAGCCCCTGTATTCTGACCCAGTTCGGTCCATTCCCTGGGGTTACTATCCTGGAGCAGCCCCTGTATTCTGTCCCAGTTCAGTCCATTCCCTGGGGTTACTATCCAGGACCAGCCCCTGTATTCTGACCCAGTTCGGTCCATTCCCTGGGGTTACTATCCTGGACCAGCCCCTGTATTCAGACCCAGTTCGGTCCATTCCCTGGGGTTACTATCCTGGAGCAGCCCCTGTATTCTGTCCCAGTTCGGTCCATTCCCTGGCGTTACTATCCTGGACCAGTCCCTGTATTCAGACCCAGTTCGGTCCATTCCCTGGGGTTACTATCCTGGAGCAGCCCCTGTATTCTGTCCCAGTTCGGTCCATTCCCTGGCGTTACTATCCTGGACCCGCCCCTGTATTCTGACCCAGTTCAGTCCATTCCCTGGGGTTACTATCCTGGTCCCGCCCCTGTATTCTGATCCAGTTCAGTCCATTCCCTGGTGTTACTACCCTGGACGAGCCCCTGTATTCTGACACAGTTCAGTCCATTCCCTGGGGTTACTATCCTGGACCAGCCCCTGTGTTCTGAACCAGTTCAGTCCATTCCCTGGGGTTACTATCCTGGACCAGCCCCTGTGTTCTGATCCAGGTCAGTCCATTCCCTGGGGTTACTATCCTGACCAGCCCCTGTATTCTGACCCAGTTCAGTCCATTCCCTGGTGTTACTATCCAGGACCAGCCCCTGTGTTCTGATCCAGTTCAGTCCATTCCCTGGGGTTTACTATCCTGGACCAGCCCCTGTTTTCTGTTCCAGTTCAGTCCATTCCCTGGGGTTACTATCCTGGACCAGCCCCTGTATTCTGACCCAGTTCGGTCCATTCCCTGGGGTTACTATCCAGGACCAGCCCCTGTATTCTGACCCAGTTCGGTCCATTCCCTGGGGTTACCTTCCTGGACCAGCCCCTGTATTCTGACCCAGTTCAGTCCATTCCCTGGGGTTACTATCCTGGAGCAGCCCCTGTATTCTGACCCAGTTCGGTCCATTCCCTGGGATTACTATCCTGGAGCAGCCCCTGTATTCTGACCCGGTTTGGTCCATTCCCTGTGGTTTCTATCCCGGACCATCCCCTGTATTCTGACCCGGTTTGGTCCATTCCCTGGGATTTCTATCCCGGACAATCCCCTGTATTCTGACCCAGTTCAGTCCATTCCCTGGGGTTTCTATCCCGGAGCAGTTCCTGTATTCTGACCCAGTTCAGTCAACTCCCCTTTTCAGGCAGTGACTTTCAGACCATCACCATCCTCTGGGTGAAAAGGTTTTTCCTCATCTCACCTCTAATCTTTCTTCCGATTACTTTAAATCTATGCTCCCACCTCCCCCCATCACTGACCTCTCTGCTAAGGTGAATAGACCCTTCACCTCCACTCTATCCAGGTCCCTCACAATTTTGTACATTTCAATCTGATCTCTCCTCAGCCTACTCTGTTCCAAGGAGAACAACCCCAGCTTATCCAATCTTTCCTCATAGCTGCATTTTCCAGTCCAGACAACATCCTGGTAAATATCCTCTGCACCCTCTCTGGTGCAATTCCATCATTTCTGTAATGAGGTGACCAGAACTACACACAGTACTCAAGTTGTGGCCCAACCAATGAGTTATACAGTTCCAGCAGAACCTCCCTGCTCTTGTATTCGAGACCTCAGTTAATAAAGGAAAGGATTCTATATGCCTTCTTCACCACCTTACCGACCTGTCCTGCTACCTTCAGGGATCTGTGGACATTCACTCCAAGGTCCCTCACCTCCTCTACACTTCTCAGTATTTTCCCATTAATCGTGTATTCCTTTGCCTTGTTTGACCTCCCCAAATGCATCACCTCACACTTCTCCAGGTTGAATTCCATTTACCACTTTTCTGCACATCTGACCACACCATCAGTATCTTCCTGTAGCCTACAGCTATCCTCCTCGCTATCTACCACACAGCCAATCTTTGCGTCATCTGCAAACTTCTTAATCATGCCCCCAACATTTACGTCCAAATCGATAATATATACCACAAAAAGCAGGGGACCCAGTACTGAGCCCTGTGGAACGTCACTGGAAACAGCCGTCCAGTTACAAACAAACCCATCAACAATTACTTTTTGTTTCCTGCCATTGAGCCAATTTTGTATCCACCTTGCTGCATTTCCCTAGATACCATGGGATTTTATTTTTTTAACCAGTCTGCCATGTGGGACCTTGTCAAAAGCCTTGCTAAATTCCGTGTATACCACATCAACTGCATAACCCCCATCTATCTTCCTTGTTACTTCTTCAAAACATTTGATCAAGTTGGTCAAACAAAATCTTCCCTTAACAAATCCATGCTGACTATCCATGATTCATCTGTGCCTTTCTAAGTGACAGTTTACCCTGTCTCTCAGAATAGATTCCAATAATTTGCCCACTACTGAGGTTAGACTGACTGGCCTGTAATTATTCGGTCTATCCTTCGATCCCTTTTTAAACAGAGGTACAACGTTAGCAATTCTCCGACACCATACCTGTGTCCAGTGAGGACTGGAAAATGATGGTCAGACCCTCTGCTATTTCCTCTCTTGCTGCTTTTAACAGTCTAGGATACATTTCATCTGGCTCTGGTGGTTTATCAACTTTCAAGGATGCTACTCCTATTAATACTTCCCCTCTCCCTATGTTTATCTCATCCAATGCTTCACACTCTTCCTCCTTAACTATAATATCTGCAACGCCCCCCTGTTTTGTGAAGACAGACGCAAAATATTCATTCTGAACCATACCAATATCTTCCACTCCTACACATAGGTTACCTTTTTGGTATTTTATGGGCCCTACTCTCTCCTTAGTTACTCTTAATGTATTGATAAAACATCTTTGGGTTCATCTTGATTTTGCTTGCCAATATTCTTTCATGCCCTCTGTTTGCTTTTCTAATTTCCTTTTTGATTTCACCCCTCCACTTTTTATCCTCCTGCCGGCTTTCTGTAGTATTGAGTTCTCGGTGTTGGACATAAGCTTTCCTTTTCTGCCTTATCTTACCCTGTAGGCTCCTTGCCATCCATCGGGCTCTAGATTTGGCCGCCTCACCCTTTTTCTTTGTAGGAACATGTTTACCCTGAACCCCTTGAATCTCCCCTTTGAATGCCTCCCACTGTTCTGACACTGATTTACCTTCAAGTATCTGATTCGGTCCACTTTCACTAAATCACTCCTCAGTTTAGTCAAATTGGATTTGCCCAATTGAGAACTCTAACTCCTGTTATATCTATGTCCTTTTCCACAATTATGTTACAATGAGGTATTGGGGAAGGTAGCACTGTCGCAGAGGACAGATGGGCACGGAGAAGGGTTAAAGTGCGTATACTTCAACGCAAGAAGCATCAGGAATAAGGTGAGTGAATTGAAGGCGTGGATGGGCACTTGGGACTACGATGTTGTGGCCATCACTGAAACGTGGATAGGTGAGGGGGAGGAATGGTTCTTGGAGGTACCTGGTTATAGATGTTTTCATAAGATTAGGAATGGTGGTAAAAGAGGTGGGGGGGTGGCTTTGTTAGTTAGAAATAGTGTAACAACTGCTGAAAGAATTTTCGAGGAGGATCTGCCGACTGAGGCACTGTGGGTTGAGGTCAGGAACAGGAAAGGAGCAGTCACCTTGATGGGAGTTTTCTATAGGCCCCCCAATAGCAGCAGGGAGGTGGAAGAGCAGATTGGGAAACAGATTTTGGAAAGGAGCAGAAGTCACAGGGTAGTAATTATGGGGGATTTCAACTTCCCAAATATTGATTGGCAACTCTTTAGATCGAATAGTTTGGATGGGGTAGTGTTTGTGCAGTATGTCCAGGAAGCTTTTCTGACTCAGTATGTAGACTGCCCGACCAGAGGGGAGGCAATATTGGATTTGGTACTAGGTAATGAACCAGGGCAAGTGATAGAGCTGTTGGTGGGCGAGCACTTTGGAGATAGTGATCACAATTCTGTAGCATTCACTGTGGTAATGGAGAGGGATAGGTATGTGCAACAGGGCAAGGTTTACAATTGGGGGAAGGGTAGATATGATGCTGTCAGGCAGGAACTGAAGAGCATAAGTTGGGAGCATATGCTGGCAGGGAAGGGCACGGTCGAAATGTGGAACTTTTTCAAGGAGCAGATAGTAGGGGCCATTGATAAGCATGTCCCTGTCAGACAGGGAAGGGATGGTCATGTGAGGGAACCGTGGTTGACAAGAGAGGTTGAGAGTCTTGTTAGGAAGAAGAAGGATGCGTATATAAGGTTGAGGAAAAAGGGCACAGGCATAGCTCTGGAGGGATACAAGATGGCCAGGAAGGATCTGAAGAAAGGGATTAGGAGAGCTAAGAGAGAGCATGAAAAATGCTTGGCGGGTAGGATAAAAGAAAACCCCAAGGCCTTTTACGCGTATGTCAGAAATATGAGGATGACTAGGGGGACCGTAGGTCCGGTCAAGGACAATAGCGGGAGACTGTGTGTTGAGCCGGAAGAGATAAGTGAGGTTTTGAATGAGTACTTCTCTTCGGTATTTACGAATGAGAAGGGGTGTATTACTGAAGAGGACGGTGTGAAACAGACTGGTAAGCTCGAGGAAGTGCTCGTTAGGAGGGAAGATGTGTTGGGGTTTTTGAATAACTTGAAGATAGACAAGTCTCCCGGGCCTGACGGGGTATATCCAAGGATGTTATGGGAAGCAAGGGATGAAATTGCAGAGCCGCTGGCAATGATCTTTTCATCTTCTCTGTTGACGGGGGTGGTACCAGGTGATTGGAGGGTGGCAAATGTTGTGCCCCTGTTCAAGAAAGGGAATAGGAACAACCCTGGGAATTACAGGCCAGTTAGGCTTACTTCGGTGGTAGGCAAGTTGATGGAAAAGGTGCTGAGGGATAGGATTTCTGAGCATCTGGAAAGACACTGCTTGATTCGGGACAGTCAGCACGGTTTTGTGAGGGGTAGGTCCTGCCTCACAAGCCTGATTTAATTCTTTGAGCAGGTGACCAAGCAAGTGGATGAGGGTAAACCAGTGGATGTGGTGTACATGGATTTTAGTAAGGCATTTGATAAGGTCCCCCATGGTAGACTTATGGAGAAAGTCAGGAGGCATGGGATAGTGGGGAATGTGGCCAGTTGGATTAAGAATTGGCTAACTGATAGAAGGCAGAGAGTGGTCTTAGATGGTAAATACTCAGCCTGGAGCCCAGTTACCAGTGGCGTGCCACAGGGATCAGTTCTGGGTCCTCTCCTGTTTGTGATTTTTATTAATGACTTGGATGAGGAAGTCGAAGGGTGGGTCAGTAAATTTGCAGATGATACAAAGGTTGGTGGAGTTGTGGATACCGAGGAGGGCTATTGTCGTCTGCAAAGGGACTTGGATAGGTTGCAGTGCTGGGCTGAAAAGTGGCAGATGGAGTTTAACCCTGAAAAGTGTGAGGTCGTCCATTTTGGAAGGACAAACACGAATGCAAAATACTGGGTTAACGGTAGGGTTCTTGGGCATGTGGAGGAGCAGAGAGACCTTGGGGTCTATGTGCATAGATCGTTGAAAGTTGCAACTCAAGTGGATAGGGCTGTGAAGAAGGCATATGGGGTGTTAGCGTTCATTAGCAGAGGGATTGAATTTAAGAGCCGTGAGGTGATGATGCAGCTGTACAGGACCTTGGTAAGGCCTCATTTGGAGTACTGTGTGCAGTTCTGGTCGCCTCATTTTAGGAAGGATGTGGAAGCCTTGGAGAGGGTGCAGAGGAGATTTACCAGGATGTTGCCTGGAATGGAGAATAAGTCTTACGAGGAAAGGCTGAACATTCTAGGCCTCTTCTCATTAGAACGGAGAAGGATGAGGGGTGACATGATAGAGGTTTATAAGATGATCAGGGGAATAGATAGGGTAGACAGTCAGAAACTTTTTCCCCGGGTGGAGCAAAGCGTTACAAGGGGTCATAAATTTAAGGTGAAGGGTGGGAGATATAAGGGGGATGTCAGGGGAAGGTTCTTTACCCAGAGAGTGGTCGGGGCATGGAATGCCTTGCCTGGGGAAGTTGTTGAGTCAGAAACTTTAGGGACTTTCAAAAGGCTTTTAGATAGGTATATGGATAAAGGAGAATGATGGGGTATAGATTAAATTGTCCTTGACAGAGGACAAAGGATCGGCACAGCATCGTCGGCCGAAGGGCCTGTTCTGTGCTGTATTTTCTATGTTCTATGTTCTATGTTCTATGTTCTAAAATTGACTGAATTATGATCACTATCACCAAAATGATCTCTCTCCCACTGCCAATCCTGCCATCTGCCCATCTTCATTTCCTAAAACTAAGTCTCAAACTGCGCCCTCTCTTGTTGGACTTACTACATACTGGGCAAAAAAGTTCTCCTGAAAGAATTCTGCTCCCTCAATTCCTTTCACATTAAAACTATCCCGGTTAATATTGGGGGAGTTAAAATCGCCTACTATTACTGCCCTATTGATCTTGAACTTCTCAGAGATTTGCCTACATATCTGCTCTTCCATCTCCCTCTGACTGGGGGTCTATAGTACACTCCTAGCAGTGTCATTGCCCCTTTTTTGTTCTTTCGCTCAATCCATATGGTCTCATTTGATGAACCTTCCAACATATTATCCCTCCTCACAATAGTTTCTTTGACCTAAAATGCCACTCCTCCTCCTTTCTTATCCCCCTCCCTATCGCATCTGAAAAGCCTGTAACTATCAGCTGCCATTCCTGTCCCTCCTTAAGCCATGTTTCTGTAATAGCTATGATATCATACTGCCACTTGTCTATTTCTGCCCTCAGCTCATCTGCTTTATTTGCTATACTTCTTGCATTGAAGTGGATACCCTGAGCACTGCCAAATTTATTTATTTTCTAACCCTCATTTCCTCTGTCTTCCAGACCCATCCATTAATTTTCCACCTTCCATTTTCATTTCTGATTTTGTCCCAACTGAGTCCACCCTCAGGTCCCCGTCCCCCTGCCAAACTAGTTTAAACCCTCCCCAACAGCACTGGCAAAACGTCCCGTAAGGAACTCAGTCCGGCTCTGTTCAGGTGCAACCCGTCCAGCCTGTACAGGTCTGATCTCCCCCCACAGCCGGTCCTATTGTCCCAGGAATCTGAAGCCCTCCCTTATGCACCATCTTTCCAGCTACGCATTCATCTGTCTTATCCTTCTATTTCTATACTCACTAGCACGTGGCACTGGGAGTAATCTGGGGTTTACTACTTTTGAGGTCCTGCTTGCTAATTTCTTACCAAGCTCCCTAAATTCTGACTGCAGGACCACATCCCTCTTTCTACCTGTGTCGTTGCTTCCGATGTGGGCCATGACTGCTGGCTGTTTACCCTCCCCCTTCAGAATTCTCAGTGACCCTAGCACCAGGGAAGCAACACACCATCCTGGATTCATGTTTGCGGCCACAGAAACGCTGGTCTGTTCCCCTGACTATTGAATCATCTATCACTATGGCTCTTCTAGTCTTCCCTGTACCCCCCTGTGCAGCTGAGCCACCCATGGTGCCATGGACTTGATTCTGGCTGCACTCCCCAGGTGAAGCATCACTTTCCTCAGTTTTCAGAACTGAATACCTGTTGGAGAGCGAGATGAACTCAAGGGTTTCCTGCACTACCTGCCTGATTCTTTTTGACTGTCTGGTGGTCACCCATTCCCTCTCTCCCTGCAAACTCATGGCTGTGGGGTGACCACATCTATAAAAGTGCGATCCACGTAGATCTCATCCTCATGAATACACTGCGGTGTCGCTAGCTGCTGCTCATGTTCCAAAACCCGGAGCTCAAGCTGCTTCAATTGACGAGACTTCCTGCACAAATGTTTCTCCAGGATATGGGAACCGTCATGGAGCTCCCACATAGCACAGGAGCTGCACTCTTGAGGTTGTAGCAACCCTGCCATACCTTTTATTTATAAGTTGACCCTTTACTATTGCTTAAAAAAAAACCTTGCTAATACTATAACAGCTTAGAATTATTAATAAACCTTACGAGAACTGATAAATCCTACTAAAAATCAATGCAATTCACTAGTTAAAATAAACCTAACTCAAAAAAAGAAGCAGCTACTCACATGTTCCTTATTATTAAGTTATTTACACACACACACCTGAACAGTAGTGTCCTATCCCAACTAGTTCGAGTTATTCCCACAGCAGTTGCTCACCTTGCAGCTTTCCTGCAACGTCACTGCTCACTTTGTTTTCAAACTCTGATGTGCCTGGACTCCTCTCCACTGCTCTCCCGGAAGGTAAGTTCTCTCGGCCGCAATCCTCAGACTCTATTTATTGGCTCCCCATTCCGTGCTCTTCCCGCAGGCCCGCTGCTCTCCCGGAAGGTAAGTGCTCGAGGCCACGATCCTCAGGCTGTATTTATCGGCTCCCTCCTCGTGCTCTCCTGGAAGGTCTGTGCTTTCTATTATTAGGGGATGCTTTTAGTGTGTTCCACTGTGAAGACAGATACAAAGTATTTGTTCAAAGTCTCTGCCATTTCCTTCTTCCCATTACTTATTCCCCAGTCTCAATCGTTATCATGACCAGGTCCACATTTCCCTGCAGAATATTCTCTACCTCAGGCTGCATTGTGTTAATAAATCTCATCAATGAATGCTCCCAGTGCGGAGTCTCGGCCAATGGGATCCTGTCTGCAAATGGGTTCCAGAGATCAGCAGGTTCACTAGATTTCACTGAGCAGCCTCTGATGTGGAGAGTTGATCATAACACCTGGGAAAGGCTTGGCCTCAGAACTAACAGCTGCTGTGCTGATGGAGGGCGAAGGACTGATACCATATTTAACAAGGCAACGGTCTCCTTCTAATATTGCCGTTCCACCCTCTTATTAATATTGTATTTATTACAGAACGTCAGGATCTTGGAACGTCTGTCACCACCATGGCCGAAGGTCCAAGCGGAGGAGCAGGTCTAACACCTTCAAGAATGAGATTGAGCACAGGTAAGTTCACAAATCTGTTCAAATACAAACTCTGCCCTGACAAATGGTCCTACGCTCCTTGAAGAATCTTCAGCTCATACAAGCAGAGGACACAGTACAGGGGTTTAATAGGAAGAGGGGCATCACACAGCTGGAGGGAACCCCTGAGCACCAGAACAGAGCAATAGATATCTGGTACTGGGGACTGTAAACTGGGTAGAGACAGTCATTCAGTGAAGAATATGTTTCTGAGCAAAAGTGTGACCGCAAAGAGCAGGAAGCCACCCAACGCTGGACAGGATGAGAAACAGGTGAGGCACAGGAATAGGTGAAAGATCAAGGTGAGATATTGTGTATTCGGTGGAACAGAAAATATCCTCTGTTACCCAGAGCAGTCCCTGAATGGGATGTTGAGTTGCTGGTGCCAGAGGGAAGAGGCTGTTGATGAAAGTAACAGTCAGTAAGATCAATGTTCAGATCCACTCTGAAACCCCATACACACCTGGCAGGATCCTGATACACTGTGAAAGCCCATACATACCTGGCAGGATCCTGATCCACTGTGAAACCCCATACACACCTGGCAGATCCTGATACACTGTGAAACCCCCATACACACCTGGCAGGATCCTGATCCACTGTGAAACCCCCATACACACCTGGCAGGATCCTGATACACTGTGAAACCCTCAAATACACCTGGCAGATCCTGATACACTGAAAAACCCATACACACCTGGCAGGATACTGATACACTGTGAAAACCCCATTCAAACCTGGCAGGATCCTGTTACACTGTGAAAACCCCAGACACACCTGGAAGGATCCTGATACACTGTGAAAACCCCATTCAAACCTGGCAGATCCTGTTGCACTGTGAAACCCCCATACACACCTGGCAGGATCCTGTTACACTGTGAAAACCCCCGACACACCTGGCAGGATCCTGATGCACTGTGAAACCCCCATGCACATCTGGCAGGATCCTGATACACTGTGAAACCCCATACACACCTGGCTGATCCTGATACACTGTGAAACCCCATACACACCTGGCAGGATCCTGATGCACTGTGAAAACCCCAGACACACCTGGCAGGATACTGATTAACTGTGAAAACCCCATTCACACCTGGCAGATCCTGTTGCACTGTGAAACCCCCATACACACCTGGCAGGATCCTGATACACTGTGAAAACCCATACACACCCGGCAGGATCCTGAGACACTGAAAACCGCATACACATCTGGCAGGATCCTGAGACACTGTGAAAACCCCATACACACCCGGCAGGATCCTGATACACTGGGAAAAACCATACACACCCGGCAGGATCCTGATACATTGTGAAAACCCCATACACAGGGTGCTCCGGTTTCCTCCCACATGCCAAAGACTTGCAGGTTGATAGGTTAATTGGCCATCATAAATTGCCCCTAGTATAGGTAGGTGGTACGGAAATATATAGGGATAGGTGGGGATGTGATAGGAATACGGGATTAGTGTAGGATTAGTATAAATGGGTGGTTGATGGTCGGCACAGACTCGGTGGGCCGAAGGGCCTGTTTAAGTGCTGTATCTCTCAACTAAACTAAATACTGACACCCAGTGACACAAACAAACACACACTGACACCCAGTCGCACAGAGAAACATTGATACACTGACACCAAGTAACACAGACACACACTGACACCCAGTAACAAAGACATACACTGACACCCAGTAACAAAGACATACACTGATACCAAGTCACAAAGACATACTCTGATACCCAGTAACACAAACAAACACACACTGACAACCAGTAGCACAGAGAAACACTGATACACAGTAACAATGACATACACTGACACCAAGTAACACAGACACACACTGACACCCAGTAAAAAAGACATACACTGACACCAAGTCACAAAGACAAACACTGATACCAAGTCACAAAGACAAACACTGATACCAAGTCACAAAGACAAACACTGATACCAAGTCACAAAGACATACACACACTGACACCAAGTAACAAAGACATACACTGACACGAAGTATTTTGACATACACTGACACCAAGTAACAAAGACATACACTGATACCCAGTAACGCAGACACACACTTACACCAAGTAACAATGACGTACACTGACACCAAGTAACAAAGACATGCACTGACACCAAGTCACAAAGACATACACTGACACCCAGTAACACAAACAAACACACACTGACACCCTGTAACAGAGAAACACTAATAAACAGTAACAAAGACATACACTGACACCAAGTCACAAAGACATACACTGATACCAAGTAACAAAGACATACACTGATACCAAGTCACAAAGACATACACTGATACCCAGTAACACAGACACACACTGACACCAAGTAACAAAGACATACACTGACACCAAGTAACAAAGACATACACTTACACCAAGTAACAAAGACATACACTTACACCAAGTAACAAAGACAGACAATTACACCAAGTATGTTGACATACACTGACACCAAGTAACAAAGACATACATGATACCCATTAACACAGACACACACTTACACCAAGTAACACAGACATACACTGACACCAAGTAACAAAGACATGCACTGATACCCTGTAACACTGACACACACTTACACCAAGTAACAAAGACAGACACTGATACCCAGTAACACAGACACACACTTACACCAAGTAACAAAGACATACACTGACACCAAGTAACAAAGACATACACTGACACCCAGTAACACAGACACACACTTACACCAAGTAACAAAGACATACACTTACACCAAGTAACACAGACACACACTTACACCAAGTAACAAAGACATACAATTACACCAAGTAACAAAGACACACACTTACACCAAATAACAATGACATACACTGACACCAAGTAACAAAGACACACACTGACACCCAGTAACAAAGACATGCACTGACACCAAGTCACAAAGACATACACTGACACCCAGTAACACAAACAAACACACACTGACAACCAGTAGCACAGAGAAACACTGATACACAGTAAAAAAGACATACACTGACACCAAGTAACAATGACATACACTGACACCAAGTAACACAGACACACACTGACACCAAGTAACACAGACACACACTGACACCAAGTAACACAGACACACACTGACACCCAGTAAAAAAGACATACACTGACACCAAGTCACAAAGACATACACTGATACCAAGTCACAAAGACATACACTGATACCAAGTCACAAAGACATACACTGATACCAAGTCACAAAGACACACACTGACACCAAGTAACAAAGACATACACTGACACCAAGTAACAAAGACAGACAATTACACCAAGTAACAAAGACATACACTTACACGAAGTATTTTGACATACACTGACACCAAGTAACAAAGACATACACTGATATCCAGTAAAGCAGACACACACTTACACCAAGTAACAATGACATACACTGACACCAATAACAAAGACATACACTGATACCCAGTAACGCAGACACACACTGACACCAAATAACAATGACATACACTGACATCCAGTAACAAAGACATGCACTGACACCCAGTAACACAAAGAAACACACACTGACACCCTGTAACACGGAGAAACAGTAATAAACAGTAACAAAGACATACACTGACACCAACTAACACATTCACACACTGACAACCAGTAACAAAGACATACACTGACACCAAGTCACAAAGACATACACTGATACCTAGTCACAAAGACATACACTGATACCCAGTAACACAGACACACACTGACACCAAGTAACAAAGACAGACACTGACACCAAGTAACAAAGACATACACTTACACCAAGAAACAAAGACTGACAATTACACCAAGTATGTTGACATACACTGACACCAAGTAACAAAGACATACATGATACCCATTAACACAGACACACACTTACACCAAGTAACACAGACATACACTGACACCAAGTAACAAAGACATGCACTGATACCCTGTAACACTGACACACACTTACACCAAGTAACAAAGACAGACACTGATACCCAGTAACACAGACACACACTTACACCAAGTAACAAAGACATACACTGACACCAAATAACAAAGACATACACTGACACCCAGTAATACAGACACACACGGACACCAAGTAACAAAGACATACACTTACACCAAGTAACACAGACACACACTGACACCCGGTAACAATGACATACACTGATACCAAGTAACAAAGACACACACTTACACCAAATAACACAGATATGCACTGACACCAAGTAACAAAGACATGCACTGACACCCAGTAATACAGAGACACACGAACACCAAGTAACAAAGGCACACACTGACACCCAGTAACACAGACACACACTTACACCAAGTAACACAGACACACACTTACACCAAGTAACACAGACACACACTTACACCAAGTAACACAGACATACACTTACACCAAGTAACAAAGACATACACTTACACCAACTAACACAGACATAAACTGACACCAAGTAACAAAGACAGACACTGATACCCAGAAACACAGACAAACACTTACACCAAGTAACAAAGACATACACTGACACCCAGTAACACAGAGAAACACTAATAAACAGTAACACAGACATACACTGACACCAAGTCACAAAGACACACACTGACACCCAGTAACAAAGATATACACTGACACCAAGTCACAAAGACATACACTGATACCCAGTAACACAGACACACACTGACACCAAGTAACAAAGACACACACTGACACCAAGTAACAAAGACATACACTTACAACAAGTAAGAAAGACACACACTTACACCAAGTCACAAAGACATACAATTACACCAAGTAACAAAGACATACACTTACACCAAGTATTTTGACATACACTGACACCAAGTAACAAAGACATACAATGATACCCAGTAACACAGACACACACTTACAACAAGTAACAAAGACATACACTGACACCAAGTCACAAAGACACACTCTGAAACCAGTAACAAAGACATACACTGATACCAAGTCACAAAGACATGCACTGAGACCCAGTAACACAGACACACACTTACACCAAGTAACACAGCCATACACTGACACCCAGTAACACAGACACACACTTACACCAAGTAACACAGACACACACTTACACAAAGTAACAAAGACATACACTTACACAAAGTAACACAGACATACACTTACACCAAGTAACAAAGACACACACTTCCAGCAGGTAACACAGACACACACTGACACCCAGTAACACAGACACAAACTTACAAAAAGTAACACAGACATGCACTGACACCAAGTAACAAAGACATACACTGATACCCAGTAACACAGACACACACTTACACCAAGTAACACAGACATACACTGACACCAAGTAACAAAGACATACACTGATACCCAGGAACACAGACACACAGTTACACCAAGTAACACAGACACACACTTGCACCAAGTAACAAAGACATACACTTACACCAAGTAACACAGACATACACTGACACCAAGTAACAAAGACATACACTGATACCCAGGAACACAGACACACAGTTACACCAACACAGACACACACTTGCACCAAGTAACAAAGACACACACTTACACCAAGTAACAAAGACAGACACTGATACCCAGTAACACAGACACAAACTTACACCAAGTAACAAAGACATACACTGACACCCAGTAACACAAAAAAACACACGGACACCCAATAACACAGAGAAACACGAATTAACAGTAACAAAGACATACACTGACACCAGGTAACACAATCACACACTGACTCCCAGTAACAAAGACATACACTGACACCAAGTCACAAAGACATACACTGATACCAAGTCACAAAGACATACACTGATACCAAGTCACAAAGACACACACTGAAACCAAGTAACAAAGACATACACTGACACCAAGTAACAAAGACAGACAATTACACCAAGTAACACAGACAGACACTGACACCAAGTAACAAAGACATACACTGATACCCAGTAACAGACACACACTTACACCAAGCAACAAAGACATACACTGACACCCGTTAACAAAGACATACACTGACACCCAGTAACACAGACACACACTTACACCAAGTAACAAAGACATACACTTACACCAAGTAACAAAGACATACACTGACAGCAAGTAACAAATACATACAATTACACCAAGTAACAAAGACACTCACTTACACCAAGTAACACAGATATACACTGACACCCTGTAACAAAGACATACACTGACACCAAGTCACAAAGACATACACTGATAACAAGTCACAAAGACATACACTGATACCCAGAAACACAGACACACACTGACATCCAGTAACAAAGACATACACTGACACCAAGTAACAAAGACATACACTTACACCAAGTAACAAAGACATACACTGACACCAAGTAACAAAGACATCCACTTGCACCAAATATTTTGACATACACTGACACCAAGTAACAAAGACATACACTGACACCAAGTCACAAAGACACACACTGACACCCAGTAGCACAGACACACACTTACACCAAGAAACAAAGACATACACTTACATCAAGTAACACAGACTAAACACTGACAACAAGTAACAAAGACATTCAATTACACCAAGTAACAAAGACACACACTTACAACAAGTAACACAGATATACACTGACACCAAGTAACAAAGACATGCACTGACACCCAGTAACACAGACACACACGGACACCAAGTAACAAAGACACACACTGACACCAAGTAACACAGACACACACTGACACCCAGTAACAAAGACACACACTGATACCCAGGAACACAGACACACACTTACACCACGTAACACAGACACACACTTACACCACGTAACACAGACACACACTTAAACCAAGTAACAAAGACATACATTGATACCCAGGAACACAGACACACACTTACACCAAGTAACACAGACACACACTTACACCAAGTAACACAGACACACACTTGCACCAAGTAACACAGACATACACTGACACCAAGTAACAAAGACATACACTGACACCAAGTAACACAGAAACACACTTACACCAAGTAACAAAGACAGACACTGATACCCAGTAACAAAGACATACACTGACACCAAGTAACACAGACATACAATTACACCAAGTAACAAAGACACTCACTTACACCAAGTAACAGATGTACACTGACACCAAGTAACAAAGACATGCACTGACACCCAGTAACACAGACACACACTTACACCAAGTAACACAGACACACACTTACACCAAGTAACACAGACACACACTTACACCAAGTAACACAGCCACACACTTACACCAAGTAACACAGCCACACACTTACACCAAGTAGCAAAGACATACACTTACACCAAGTAGCAAAGACATACACTTACACCAAGTAACAAAGACATACACTTACACCAAGTAACAAAGACATACACTTACACCAAGTAACAAAGACATACACTGATACCCAGGAACACAGACACACACCTCCAGCAAGTAACACAGACACACACTTGCACCAAGTAACAAAGACATAGACTAACACCAAGTAACATAGACATACACTGACACCAAGTATCAAAGACATACAATTACACCAAGTAACAAAGACACACACTGATACCAACTAACACAGTCACACACTGATACCAAGTCACAAAGACATACACTGATACCCAGAAACAGACACACACTGACACCCAGTAACAAAGACGTACACTGACACCAAGTAACAAAGACATCCACTTACACCAAGTAACAAAGACAGACAATTACACCAAGTAACAAAGACACACACTTACACCAAGTAACAAAGACACACACTTACACCAAGTAACAAAGACACACACTTACACCAAGTAACAAAGACATACACTGACACCAAGTCACAAAGACATACACTGATACCAAGTAGCACAGACACACACTTACACCAAGTAACACAGACATACACTTACACCAAGTAACACAGACATACACTGACAACAAGTAACAAAGACATTCAATTACACCAAGTAACAAAGACATACACTGACACCAAGTAACAAAGACATACACTGATACCCAGGAACACAGACACACACTTACACCAAGTAACGCAGACACACACTTACACCAATTAACAAAGACATACACTGATACCCAGTAACACAGACACACACTTACACCAAGTAACACAGACACACACTTACACCAAGTAACAAAGACAGACACTTACACCAAGTAACAAAGACACACACATACACCAAGTAACAAAGACATACACAGATATCCAGTAACACAGACACACACTTACACCAAGTAACACAGACACACACTTACACCGAGTAACAAAGACATACACTTACACCACGTAACACAGACATACACTGACACCAAGTAACACAGACACACATTTGCACCAAGTAACAAAGTCAGACACTGACACCAAGGAACAAAGACACACACTTACACCACGTAACACAGACATACACTGACACCAAGTAACACAGACACACATTTGCACCAAGTAACAAAGACATACACTGATACCAAGTCACAAAGACATACACAGATATCCAGTAACACAGACACACACTATCACCAATTAACAAAGACAAACACTTACACCAAGTATTTTGACATGCACTGACACCCAGTAACACAGACAAACACGGACACCAAGTAACAAAGACACACACTTACACCAAGTAACACAGACAAACACTGACACCCAGTAACAAAGACACACATTTGCACCAAGTAACAAAGTCAGACACTGACACCAAGGAACAAAGACACACACTGACACCCAGTAACAAAGACATACACTGACACCCAGTAACAAAGACATACACTGACACCCAGTAACACAGACACACAGACACCAAGAAACAAGGACACCGACTTACACCACGTAACACAGACACAAACTGACACCCAGTAACACAGACGCACACTTACACCAAGTAACAAAGACATACACTGATACCCAGTAACACAGACACACACTGACAGCCAGAAACACAGACACACACTTACACGAAGTAACAATGACATACACTGACACCAAGTAACAAAGACACACACTGACACCCAGTAACAAAGACATACACTGACATCAAGTCACAAAGACATACACTGATACCCAGTAACACAGACACACATTTACACCAAGCAACAAAGACATGCACTGATACCCAGTAACACAGACACACACTTACACCAAGTAACAAACACATACACTGACACCAAGTAACAAAGACATACACTGACACCCAGTAACACAGACACACACGGACAGCAAGTAACAAAGACACACACGGACAGCAAGTAACACAGGCACACACTGACACCCAGTAACACAGACACACACTTACAACAAGTAACACAGACATACATTGACAAGAAGTAACAAAGACATACACTGATACCCAGTAACACAGACACACACTTACACCAAGTAGCACAGACATACACTGACACCAAGTAACACAGACATACACTGATACCCAGTAACAAAGTCATACACTAACACCAAGTAACACAGACATACACTGACACCAAGTAACAAAGACATCCACTTGCAGCAAATATTTTGAGATACACTGACACCAAGTAACAAAGACATACACTGATACCCAGTAACAAAGACACACACTTACACCAAGTAACAAAGTCATACACTGACACCAAGTCACAAAGACACACACTGACACCCAGTAACAAAGACATACACTGACACCCAGTAACACAGACACAGAGACACCAAGAAACAAGGACACCGACTTACACCAAGTAACACAGACACAAACTGACACCCAGTAACAAAGACATACACTAACACCCAGTAACACAGACATACACTGACAAAAAGTAACAAAGACATTCAATTACACCAAGTAACAAAGACATGCACTGACACCCAGTAACACAGACTCACACTAACACCAAGTAACAAAGACAGACACTGATACCCAGTCACACAGACACACACTTAAACCAAGTAACAAAGACATACACTGACACCAAGTAACAAAGGCATACGCTGACACCCAGTAACACAGACACACACGGACAGCAAGTAACAAAGACACACATTTCCACCAAGTAACACAGAAACACACTGACACCCAGGAACAAAGACATACACTGATACCAAGTCACAAAGACATACACTGATTCCCAGTAACACAAACAAACACAATGACATCCAGTAACACAGACACACTGACACCCAGTAAAAAAGACATACACTGACACGAAGTCACAAAGACATACACTGATGCCCAGTAAGACAGACACACACTGACACCAAGTAACAAAGGCACACACTGCGGGGGGGCACATTGGCGCATTGGTTAGCACCGCAGCCTCACAGCTCCAGGGACCCGGGTTCGATTCAGGGTACTGCTTGTGCGGAGTTTGCAAGTTCTCCCTGTGTCTGCGTGTGTTTCCTCCAGTTGCTCCGGTTTCCTCCCACATGCCAAAGACTTGCAGGTTGATAGGTTAATTGGCCATCATAAATTGCCCCTAGTATAGGAAGGTGGTAGGGAAATATATAGGGATAGGTGGGGATGTGATAGGAATACGGGATTAGTGTAGGATTAGTATAAATGGGTGGTTGATGGTCGGCACAGAGTGCTGCATCTCTAAACAAAACTAAATAATGACATCTAGTGTCACAGACACACACTGACACCCAGTAACAGAGAAACACTGACAAACAGTAACAAAGACATACACTGACACCAAGTAACATAGACAAACACTGACACCCAGTAACAAAGACATACACTGATACCAAGTCACAAAGACATACACTGATACCCAGTAACAGACATACACTGACACGCAGTAACAAAGACATACACTGATACCAAGTCACAAAGACATACACTGATACCCAGTAACACAGACACACACAGACACCAAGTAACAAAGACATACACTTACACCAAGTATTTTGACATACCCTGACACCAAGTAACAAAGACATACACTGATACCCAGTAGCACAGACACACACTTACAACAAGTAACAAAGACAGACACTGACACCAAGTCACAAAGACACACACTGACACCCAGTCACAAAGACATACACTGACACCAAGTCACAAAGACATACACTTACACCCAGTAACACAGACACACACTGACACCAAGTAACAAAGACATACACTGATACCAAGTCACAAATACATACACTGACACCCTGTAACACAGACACACACTGACACCAGTAACAAAGACATACACTGATACCAAGTCACAAAGACATACACTGATACCCAGCAACACAGACACACACTGACACCAAGTCACAAAGACATACACTGATACCCAGTAACACAGTGATACACTTACACCAAGTAACAAAGTCAGTCAATTACACCAAGACACAAAGACACACACTTACACCAAGTATATTGACATACACTGACACCATGTGACAACGACATACACTGATACCCAGTAACACATCCGCACACTTACAACAAGTAACAAAGACATATCCTGACACCAAGTCACTAAGACACACACTTGCACCAAGTAACAAAGACATACACTGACACCAAGTCACAAAGACATACACTGACACCCAGTAACACAGACACACACTTACACCAAGTAACACAGACATACACTGATTCCCAGTAACACAGTGATACAATTACCCCAAGTAACAAAGACAGGGAGTTACACCAACGAATAAAGTCATACACTTACACCAAGTATTTTGACATGCACTGACACCAAGTAACGAAGACATACACTGATACCCAGTAACACAGACACACACTTGCAACAAGTAACAAAGACATACACTGACACCAATTAACAAAGACACACACTGACACCCAGTAAGAAAGACATACACTGACACCAAGTCACAAAGACATACACTGACACCCAGTAACACAAACAAACACACACTGCCACCCAGTAACACAGAGACACACTTACACCAAGTAACACAGTCACACACTTACACCAAGTAAAAAAGACATACACTGATACCCAGTAACAGATACACAGAGACACCAAGTAACAAGGACACCGACTTACACCAAGTAACAGACACAAACTGACACCCAGTAACACAGACACACACTTACACCAAGTAACAAAGACATACGCTGACACCAAGTAACAAAGACAGACACTGATACCCAGTAACACAGACACAGACTTACACCAAGTAACAAAAACATACACTGACACCCAGAAACAAAGACGTACACAGACACCCAGTAACACAGACACACACTGACACCCAGTAACACAGACACACACTTACACCAAGCAACAGAGACATACAATGACACCAAGTAACCAAGACAAACACTGACACCCAGTAACAAAGACATGCACTGATACCCAGTAACACAGACACACACGTACAACAAGTAACAAAGACATACACTGACACCAAGTCACAAAGACACACACTTAAACCAAGTAACAAAGACATACACTGACACCAAGCAACAAAGACATACACTGACACCCAGTAACACAAACAAACACACACTGCCACCCAGTAACACAGAGACACACTTACACCAAGTAACACAGTCACACACTTACACCAAGTAAAAAAGACATACACTGATACCCAGTAACAGATACACAGAGACACCAAGTAACAAGGACACCGACTTACACCAAGTAACAGACACAAACTGACACCCAGTAACACAGACACACACTTACACCAAGTAACAAAGACAGACACTGATACCCAGTAACCCAGACACACACTT
The DNA here is from genome assembly GCF_036365525.1 of Heterodontus francisci. Taxonomy (NCBI): domain Eukaryota; kingdom Metazoa; phylum Chordata; class Chondrichthyes; order Heterodontiformes; family Heterodontidae; genus Heterodontus; species Heterodontus francisci. The sequence goes on from NW_027141375.1 coordinate 2,053,095, forward strand.
ACGCCAGATAACAAAGACATACACTGACACCCAGTAAGAAAGACATACACTGACACCCAGTAACACAGACACACACGGACACCAAGTAACAAAGACACAGACTTACACCAAGTAACACAGACACAAACTGACACCCAGTAACACAGACACAAACTGACACCCAGTAACACAGACACACACTTACACCAAGTAACAAAGACATACACTGATACCCAGTAACACAGACACACACTTACACCAAGTAACAATGACATACACAGACACCAAGTCACAAAGACACACACTGACACCCAGTAACAAAGACATACACTGACATCAAGTCACAAAGACATACACTGATACCCAGTAACACAGACACACATTTACACCAAGCAACAAAGACATGCACTGATACCCAGTAACACAGACACACACTTACACCAAGTAACAAACACATACACTGACACCAAGTAACAAAGACATACACTGACACCCAGTAACAAAGACATACACTGACACTCAGTAACAAAGACACACACTTACACCAAGTAACACAGACACACACTTACACCAAGTAACACAGACACACACTGACACCCAGTAACACAGACACACACTGACACCCAGTAACACAGACACACATTTACAACAAGTAACAGACATACACTGACAAGAAGTAACAAAGACATACACTGATACCCAGTAACACAGACACACACTTACACCAAGTAGCACAGACATACACTGACACCAAGTAACAAAGACATACACTGATACCCAGGAACACAGACACACACTTACACCAAGTAACAAAGACATACACTAACACCAAGTAACACAGACATACACTGACACCAAGTATCAAAGACATACACTTACACCAAGTAACAAAGACAGACAATTACACCAAGTAACAAAGACATCCACTTGCAGCAAATATTTTGAGATACACTGACACCAAGTAACAAAGACATACACTGATACCCAGTAAGACAGACACACACTGACACCAAGTAACAAAGGCACACACTGCGGGGGGGCACATTGGCGCATTGGTTAGCACCGCAGCCTCACAGCTCCAGGGACCCGGGTTCGATTCAGGGTACTGCTTGTGCGGAGTTTGCAAGTTCTCCCAGTGTCTGCGTGAGTTTCCTCCAGTTGCTCCGGTTTCCTCCCACATGCCAAAGACTTGCAGGTTGATAGGTTAATTGGCCATCATAAATTGCCCCGAGTATAGGTAGGTGGTAGGGAAATATACAGGGATAGGTGGGGATGTGATAGGAATACGGGATTAGTGTAGGATTAGTATAAATGGGTGGTTGATGGTCGGCACAGAGTGCTGCATCTCAAAACAAAACTATTTAATGACACCTAGTGTCACAGACACACACTGACACCCAGCAACACAGAGAAACACTGACAAACAGTAACAAAGACATACACTGATACCCAGAAACAGACATACACTGACACCCAGTAACAAAGACATACACTGATACCAAGTCACAAAGACATACACTGATACCAAGTCACAAAGACACACACTGACACCAAGTAACAAAGACATACACTTACACCAAGTATTTTGACATACCCTGACACCAAGTAACAAAGACATACACTGATACCAAGTCACAAAGACATACACTGATACCAAGTCACAAAGACATACACTGATACCAAGTCACAAAGACATACACTTACACCCAGTAACACAGACACACACTGACACCAGTAACAAAGACATACACTGATACCAAGTCACAAAGACATACACTGATACCCAGTAACACAGACACACACTGACACCAAGTCACATAGACATACACTGATACCCAGTAACACAGTGATACACTTACACCAAGTAACAAAGGCAGTCAATTACACCAAGACACAAAGACACACACTTACACCAAGTATATTGACATACACTGACACCATGTAACAAAGACATACACTGATACCCAGTAACACAGCCGCACACTTACAACAAGTAACAAAGACATATACTGACACCAAGTCACAAAGACACACACTGTCACCCAGTAACAAAGACATACACTGACACCAAGTCACAAAGACATACACTGACGCCCAGTAACACAGACACACACTTGCACCAAGTAACAAAGACATACACTGACACCAAGTAACAAAGACAAACATTGATACCGTGTAACACAGACACACACTTACACCAAGTAACAAAGACAGACACTGATACCCAGTAACACAGACACACACTTACACCAAGTAACAAAGACATACACTGACACCCAGTAACAAAGACATACACTGATACCCAGTAACACAGTGATACAATTACACCAAGTAACAAAGACAGGGAGTTACACCAACGAATAAAGTCATACACTTACACCAAGTACTTTGACATGCACTGACACCAAGTAACAAAGACATACACTGATACCCAGTAACACAGACACACACTTACAACAAGTAACAAAGACATACACTGACACCAATTCACAAAGACACACACTGACACCCAGTAAGAAAGACACACACGGACACCAAGTAACAACGACACACACTAGCACCAAGGGACACAGACACACACTGACACCCAGTAACACAGACACACACTGACACCCAGAAACAAAGACACACACTGACACCAAGTCACAAAGACACACACTGACACCAAGTCACAAAGACACACACTGACACCAAGTCACAAAGACATACACTGACACCAAGTCACAAAGACATACACTGACATCAAGTCACAAAGACATACACTGATACCCAGTAACACAGACACACATTTACACCAAGCAACAAAGACATGCACTGGTACCCAGTAACACAGACACACACTTACACCAAGTAACAAACACATACACTGACACCAAGTAACAAAGACATACATGACACCCAGTAACACAGACACACACGGACAGCAAGTAACAAAGACACACACTTACACCAAGTAACACAGACACACACTTACACCAAGTAACACAGACACACACTTACACCAAGTAACAAACACATACACTGACAAGAAGTAACAAAGACATACACTGATACCCAGTAACACAGACACACACTTACACCAAGTAGCACAGACATACACTGACACCAAGTAACAAAGACATACACTGATACCCAGGAACACAGACACACACTTACACCAAGTTACACAGACACACACTTGCACCAAGTAACAAAGACATACACTGACACCAAGTAACACAGACATACACTGACACCAAGTATCAAAGACATACACTGACACCAAGTATCAAAGACATACACTTACACCAAGTAACAAAGACAGACAATTACACCAAGTAACAAAGTCATACACTGACACCAAGTCACAAAGACACACACTGACACCCAGTAACAAAGACATACACTGACACCCAGTAACACAGATATACACTGACACCAAGTAACAAAGACATGCACTGACACCCAGTAACACAGACACACACTTACACCAAGTAACAAAGACATGCACTGATACCCAGCCACACAGACACACACTTAAACCAAGTAACAAAGACATACACTTACACCAAGTAACAAAGGCATACACTGACACCCAGTAACACAGACACACACGGACAGCAAGTAACAAAGACACACATTTACACCAAGTAACACAGAAACACACTGACACCCAGTAACAAAGACATACACTGATACCAAGTCACAAAGACATACACTGCGGGGGGGGGGCACATTGGCGCATTGGTTAGCACCGCAGCCTCACAGCTCCAGGGACCCGGGTTCGATTCTGGGTACTGCTTGTGCGGAGTTTGCAAGTTCTCCCAGTGTCTGCGTGTGTTTCCTCCAGTTGCTCCGGTTTCCTCCCACATGCCAAAGACTTGCAGGTTGATAGGTTAATTGGCCATCATAAATTGCCCCGAGTATAGGTAGGTGGTAGGGAAATATATAGGGATAGGTGGGGATGTGGTAGGAATACGGGATTAGTGTAGGATTAGTATAAATGGGTGGTTGATGGTCGGCACAGAGTGCTGCATCTCTAAACAAAACTATTTAATGACACCTAGTGTCACAGACACACACTGACACCCAGCAACAAAGACATACACTGATACCAAGTCACAAAGACATACACTGATACCCAGTAACACAGACACACACTGACACCAAGTAACAAAGACATACACTGATACCAAGTCACAAAGACATACACTGATACCCAGTCACAAAGACACACACTGACACCAAGTAACAAAGACATACACTTACACCCAGTAACACAGACACACACTGACACCAGTAACAAAGACATACACTGATACCAAGTCACAAAGACATACACGGATACCCAGTAACACAGACACACACTGACACCAAGTCACAAAGACATACACTGATACCCAGTAACACAGTGATACACTTACACCACGTAACAAAGGCAGTCAATTACACCAAGACACAAAGACACACACTTACACCAAGTATATTGACATACACTGACACCATGTAACAAAGACATACACTGATACCCAGTAACACAGCCGCACACTTACATCAAGTAACAAAGACATATACTGACACCAAGTCACAAAGACACACACTGTCACCCAGTAACAAAGACATACACTGACACCAAGTCACAAAGACATACACTGACACCCAGTAACACAGACACACACTTGCACCAAGTAACAAAGACATACACTGACACCAAGTAACAAAGACATACACTGACACCAGGTAACAAAGACATACACTGACACCAAGTAACACAGACACACACTTACACCAAGTAACAAAGACAGACACTGAAACCCAGTAACACAGACACACACTTACACCAAGTCACAAAGACATACACTGATACCCAGTAACACAGACATACACTGATACCCAGTAACACAGTGATACAATTACACCAAGTAACAAAGACAGGGAGTTACACCAACGAATAAAGTCATACACTTACACCAAGTACTTTGACATGCACTGACACCAAGTAACAAAGACGTACACAGACAACCAGTAACACAGACATACACGGATACCAAGTAACAACGACACACATTAGCACCAAGGGACACAGACACACACTGACACCCAGTAACACAGACACACACTGACACCCAGTAACACAGACACACACTGATACCCAGTAACAAAGACACACACTGACAACCAGTAACACAGACACACACTTAAACCAAGTAACAAAGACATACACTGACACCAAGTAACAAATACAGACACTGATACCCAGTAACACAGACACAGACTTACACCAAGTAACAAAGACATACAAATACACCAAGTAACAAAGACACACACTTACACCAAGTAACACAGATATGCACTGACACAAAGTAACAAAGACATGCACTGACACCCAGTAACAGAGACACACACGGACACCAAGTAACAAAGACACACACTTACACCAAGTAACACAGACACACACTGACACCCAGTAACACAGACACACACTGACACCCAGTAACACAGACACACACTTATACCAAGTAACACAGACACACACTGACACCAAGTAACAAAGACATACACAGATATCCAGTAACACAGACACACACTTACACCAAGTAACACAGACACACACTTACACCACGTAACACAGACACACACTTACACCACGTAACACAGACACACACTTACACCACGTAACACAGACACACACTTACACCGAGTAACAAAGACATACACTTACACCACGTAACACAGACATACACTGACACCAAGTAACAAAGACATACAATTACACCAAGTATCAAAGACACTCACATACACCAAGTAACAAAGACATACACTGACACCAAGTAACACAAAGAAACACACACTGACACCCAGTAACACAGAGAAGCACTAATAAACAGTAACACAGACATGCACAGACACCAAGTCACAAAGACAGACACTGACACCCAGTAACACAGACACACACTTACACCAAGTAACAAAGACATACACTGACACCCAGTAACACAAACAAACACACACTGACACCCAGTTACACAGAGAAGCACTAATAAACAGTAACACAGACATACACTGACACCAAGTAGCAAAGACATACACTGACACCAAGTAGCAAAGACATACACTGACACCAAGTAACAAAGACATATACTTACACCAACTAACAAAGACATGCACTGACACCCAGTAACAAACATACACTGACACCCAGTAACAAACATACACTGACACCCAGTAACACAGACACACAAGGACACAAAGTAACAAAGACACGCACTTACACCAAGTAACACAGACACACACTGACACCCAGTAACAGACATACACTGATACCCAGTAACACAGACACACACTTAGACCAAGTAACAAGGCAGACACTGATACCCAGTAACACAGACACACACTTACACCAAGCAACAAAGACACATACTGACACGAAGTAAAAAGACAGACAATTACACCAAGTCACAAAGACATACACTGACACCAAGTCACAAAGACATACATTGATACCCAGTAACAAAGACACAAACTTACACCAAGGAACACAGACACAAACTGACACCAAGCAACACAGACATACACTGACAAGTAACACAGACACACACTTACACCAAGTAACACAGACACACACTTACACCAAGCAACACAGACATACACTGACACCAAGTAACAAAGACATACAATTAAACCAAGTAACAAAGACACACACTTACACCAAGTAACAAAGACACACACTTACACCAAGTAACAAAGACACACACTGATACCCAGTAACACAGACACACTCTTACCCCAAGTAACACAGACATGCACTTACACCAAGTAACAAAGACATACACTGACACCAAGTAACAAAGACATACACTGATACCCAGTAACACAGACACACAATTACACCAAGTAACAAAGACACACACTGACACCCAGTAACAAAGACATACACTGACACCAAGTCACAAAGACATACATTGATACCCAGTAACAAAGACACAAACTTACACCAATGAACACAGACACAAACTTACACCAATGAACACAGACACAAACTGACACCAGGTAACGCAGACATACTCAGACACCAAGTAACACAGACACACACTTACACCAAGCAACACAGACATACACTGACACCAAGTAACAAAGACATACAATTAAACCAAGTAACACAGACACACACTTACACCAAGTAACACAGACACACACTTACACCAAGTAACACAGACACACACTTACACCAAGTAACACAGACACACACTTACACCAAGTAACACAGACACACACTTACACCAAGTAACACAGACACACACTTACACCAAGTAACACAGACACACACTTACACCAAGTAACACAGACACACACTTACACCAAGTAACACAGACACACACTTACAGCAAGTCACACAGACACACACTGACACCAAGTAACAAAGACACACACTGACACCAAGTAACACAGACATACACTGACAACAAGTAACAAAGACATACACTGACAACAAGTAACAAAGACATACACTGATACCCAGTAACACAGACACACAATTACACCAAGTAACAAAGACAGACACTGATACCCAGTAACAGACACACACTTACACAAAGCAGCACAGACATACACTGACACCAAGTAACACAGACATACACTGACACCAAGTAACAAAGACATACACTGACACCAAGTAACAAAGACATACAATTAAACCAAGTAACAAAGACACACACTTACACCAAGTAACAAAGACACACACTTACACCAAGTAACAAAGACACACACTTACACCAAGTAACAAAGACACACACTTACACCAAGTAACAAAGACACACACTTACACCAAGTAACAAAGACACACACTTACACCAAGTAACAAAGACACACACTTACACCAAGTAACAAAGACACACACTTACACCAAGTAACAAAGACACACACTTACACCAAGTAACAAAGACACACACTTACACCAAGTAACAAAGACACACACTTACACCAAGTAACAAAGACACACACTTACACCAAGTAACAAAGACACACACTTACACCAAGTAACAAAGACAGACACTGATACCCAGTAACACAGACACACACTTACACCAAGCAACACAGACATACACTGACACCAAGTAACAAAGACATGCACTAATACCCAGTAACACAGACACACACTTACACCAAGTAACACAGACACACACTTGCACCAAGTAACACAGACACACACTTGCACCAAGTAACACAGACACACACTTGCACCAAGTAACAGACACACACTTACACCAAGTCACACAGACACACACTGACACCCAGTAACACAGACACACACTTACACCAAGTAAGACAGACATACACTGACACCCAGTAAAACAGACACACACTTACAGCAAGTATCTAAGACAGACACTGATACCCAGTAACAAAGACACAAACTTACACCAAGTAACACAGACATATACTGACACCAAGTAACAAAGACATACACTGATACCCAGGAACACAGACACACATTTACACCAAGTAACACAGACATACACTGACACCAAGTAACAAAGACAGACAATTACACCAAGTAACAAAGACATACACCTACACCAAGTATTTTGACATACACTGACACCAAGTAACAAAGACATACACAGATACCCAGTAACACAGACACACACTTACAACAAGTAACAAAGACATACACTGACACCAAGTAACAAGGACATACACTGATACCCAGTAACACAGACATACACTTACACCAAGTAACACAGACATATACTGACACCAAGTAACAAAGACATACACTGATACCCAGGAACACAGACACACACTTACACCAAGTAACACAGACACACACTTGCACCAAGTAACAGAGACATACACTAACACCAATTAACACAGACAGACACTGCCACCAAGTAACAAAGACATACAATTACACCAAGTAACAAAGACACACACTTACACCAAGTAACAAAGACAGACACTGATACCCAGTAACAGACACACACTTACACCAAGTAACAAAGACATACACTGACACCAACTAACACAGTCACACACTGACACCCAGTAACAAAGACATACACTGACACCAAGTCACAAAGACATACACTTATACCAAGTCACAAAGACATATACTGATACCCAGTAACACAGCCACACACTGACACCAAGTAACAAAGACATACACTGACACCAAGTAACAAAAACATACACTGATACCCTGTAACACAGACGCACACTTACACCAAGTAACAGACATACAATTAAACCAAGTAACAAAGACACACACTTACACCAAGTAACAAAGACACACACTTACACCAAGTAACAAAGACACACACTTACACCAAGTAACAAAGACACACACTTACACCAAGTAACAAAGACACACACTTACACCAAGTAACAAAGACACACACTTACACATAGCAACAAAGACAGACACTGACACCAAGTAACAAAGACATGCACTAATACCCAGTAACACAGACACACACTTGCACCAAGTAACACAGACATGCACTGACACCAAGTAACAAAGACATACACTGATACCCAGGAACACAGACACACACTGACACCAAGTAACACACACACACACTGACACCAAGTAAAAAAGACACACACTTACACCAAGTAACAGACACACACTTACACCAAGTAACAGACACACACTTACACCAAGTAACAGACACACACTTACACCAAGTAACAGACACACACTGACACCCAGTAACACAGACACACACTTACACCAAGTAAGACAGACATACACTGACACCAAGTAACAAAGACATACACTGACACCCAGTAAAACAGACACACACTTACAGCAAGTATCTATGACAGATACTGATACCCAGTAACAAAGACACACACTTACACCAAGTAACACAGACACACACTGACACCAAGTAACAGAGACATACACTGATACCCAGTAACACAGACACAAACTTACACCAAGTAACACAGACATATACTGACACCAAGTAACAAAGACATACACTGATACCCAGGAACACAGACACACATTTACACCAAGTAACACAGACATACACTGACACCAAGTAACAAAGACAGACAATTACACCAAGTAACAAAGACATACACCTACACCAAGTATTTTGACATACACTGACACCAAGTAACAAAGACATACACAGATACCCAGTAACACAGACATACACTGACACCAAATAACAAAGACATGCACTGATACCCAGTAACACAGACACACACTTACACCAAGTAACACAGACACACACTGACACCCAGTAACACAGACACACACTTACACCAAGTAAGACAGACATACACTGACACCAAGTAACAAAGACATACACTGACACCAAGTAAAACAGACACACACTTACAGCAAGTAACAAAGACAGACACTGATACCCAGTAACAGAGACACACACTTGCAGCAAGCAACACAGACATACACTGACACCAAGTAACAAAGATACAATTACACCAAGTAACAAAGACACACACTTACACCAAGTCACACAGACACACACGGAAACCAAGTAACAAAGACACACACGGAAACCAAGTAACACAGACACACACTTACACCAAGTAACACAGACACACACTGACACCAAGTAACACAGACACACACTGACACCAAGTAACACAGACACACACTGACACCAAGTAACACAGACATATACTGACACCAAGTAACACAGACATACACTGATACCCAGGAACACAGACACACATTTACACCAAGTAACACAGACATACACTGACACCAAGTAACAAAGACAGACAATTACACCAAGTAACAAAGACATACACCTACACCAAGTATTTTGACATACACTGACACCAAGTAACAAAGACATACACAGATACCCAGTAACACAGACACACACTTACAACAAGTAACAAAGACATACACTGACACCCAGTAACAAAGACATACACTGACACCAAGTAACAAGGATATACACTGATACCCAGTAACACAGACATACACTTACACCAAGTAACACAGACATATACTGACACCAAGTAACAAAGACATACACTGATACCCAGGAACACAGACACACACTTACACCAAGTAACACAGACACACACTTGCACCAAGTAACAGAGACATACACTAACACCAATTAACACAGACAGACACTGCCACCAAGTAACAAAGACATACAATTACACCAAGTAACAAAGACACACACTTACACCAAGTAACAAAGACAGACACTGATACCCAGTAACACAGACACACACTTACACCAAGTAACAAAGACATACACTGACACCAAGTCACAAAGACATACACTGATACCAAGTCACAAAGACATATACTGATACCCAGTAACACAGACACACACTGACACCAAGTAACAAAGACATACACTGACACCAATTAACACAGACAGACACTGCCACCAAGTAACAAAGACATACAATTACACCAAGTAACAAAGACAGACACTGATACCCAGTAACACAGACACACACTTACACCAAGTAACAAAGACATACACTGATACCCAGTAACACAGACACACACTGACACCCAGTAACAACGACATACACTGACACCAAGTCACAAAGACATACACTGATACCAAGTCACAAAGACATATACTGATACCCAGTAACAAAGACAGACAATTACACCAAGTAACAAAGACACCCAGTTACACCAAGTAATTTAACATACACTGACACCAAGTAACAAAGGCATACATGATACCCATTAAAACAGACACACACTTACACCAAGTAACACAGACATACACTGACACCAAGTAGCAAAGACATGCACTGATACCCTGTAACACAGGCACACACTTACACCAAGTAACAAAGACATACACTGACACCAAGTAACAAAGACATACACTGACACCAAGTAACACAGACACACACTTACAACAAGTAACAAAGACATACACTTACACCAAGTAACACAGACACACACTGACACCCAGTAACAATGACATACACTGATACCAAGTCACAAAGACATATACTGATACCCAGTAACACAGACACACACGGACACCCAGTAACACAGACACACATGGACACCCAGTAACACAGACACACACGGACACCCAGTAACACAGACACACACTTGCACCAAGTAACAAAGACATACACTGACATCCAGTAACACAGACATACACTGACACCATGTAACACAGACACACACTTACACCAAGTAACAAAGACATACACATACACCAAGTAACAAAGACATACACTGACACCAAGTAACAAAGACATAAAATTACACCAAGTAACAAAGACATAAAATTACACCAAGTAACAAAGACATAAAATTACACCAAGGAACACAGACATACACTGACACCAAGTAACAAAGACACACACGGACACCAAGTCACAAAGACACACACGGACACCAAGTAACAGACACACAATTACACCAAGTAACAGACAAACACTGACACCAAGTAAAAAAGACATACACTGATACCCAGTAACACAGACACACACTTACACCAAGTAACAAAGACAGACACTGACACCCGGTAACACAGACACACACTTACAACAAGCAACACCGACATACACAGACACCAAGCAACAAAGACATACACTGATACCCAGTAACACAGACACACACTTACACCAAGTAACAGACACACACTTACACCAAGTAACAAAGACATACATTTACACCAAGTAACACAGACATACACTGACACCAAGTAACACAGACATACACTGACACCAAGTAACACAGACATACACTGACACCAAGTAACACAGACATACACTGACACCAAGTAACACAGACACACACTTACACCAAGTAACACAGACACACACGGACACCAAGTAACACAGACACACACTGACACCAAGTAACACAGACACACACTGACACCCAGTAACACAGACACACAATTACACCAAGTAACACAGACACACAATTACACCAAGTAACACAGACACACAATTACACCAAGTAAAAAAGACATACACTGATGCCCAGTAACACAGACATACACTGACACCAAGTAACAAAGACAAACACTGATACCCATAACACAGACGCACACTTACACCAAGTAACACAGACATACACTTACACCAAGTAACACAGACATACACTGACACCAAGTCACACAGACACACACGGACACCAAGTAACAAAGACACACACTTGCACCAAGTAACACAGACATACACTGACACCAAGTAACAAAGACATACAATTACACCAAGTAACAAAGACACAAACTTACACCAAGTCACACAGACACACACGGACACCAAGTAACAAAGACACACACTTACACCAAGTAACAAAGACACACTGACACCAAGTAAAAAAGACATACACTGATACCCAGTAACACAGACACACACTTACACCAAGTAAGAAAGACAGACACTGATACACAGTAACACAGACACACACTTACACCAAGTAACAAAGACATACACTGACACCAACTAACACAGTCACACACTGACACCGAGTAACAAAGACTTACACTGACACCAAGTCACAAAGACATACACTGATACCCACGAACACAAACAAACACACACTGACTCCCAGTAAAGAAGACAGACACTGACACCAAGTCACAAAGACATACACTGATGCCCAGTAACACAGGCACACACTGACACCAAGTAACAAAGGCACACACTGCGGGGGGGGGGGGGGGGGGGGGTGGGGGGGGGAACATTGGCGCATTGGTTAGCACCGCAGCCTCACAGCTCCAGGGACCCGGGTTCGATTCTGGGTACTGCCTGTGCGGAGTTTGCAAGTTCTCCCTGTGTCTGCGTGGGTTTCCTCCGGGTGCTCCGGTTTCCTCCCACATGCTAAAGACTTGCAGGTTGATATGTTAATTGGCCATCATAAATTGCCCCTAGTATAGGTAGGTGGAAGGGAAATATATAGTTGATAGGTGGGGATGTGATAGGAATACGGGATTCGTGTAGGATTAGTATAAATGGGTGGTTGATGGTCGGCACAGACACGGCGGGCCGAAGGGCCTGTTTAAGTGCTGTATCTCTAAACTAAACTAAATACTGACACCTAGTGTCACTGACACCCAGTAACACAGAGAAACACTGATACACTGACACCAAGTAACACAGACACACACTGACACCCAGTAACAAAGACATACACTGACACCAAGTCACAAAGACACACACTGACACCCAGTAACAAAGACATACACAGAGACCAAGTCACAAAGACATACACTGATACCCAGTAACACAGACACACACTTACTCCAAGTAACACAGTCATACATTGACACCCAGAAACAAAGACATACACTGACACCCAGTAACGCAGACACATACGGACACCAAGTAACAAAGACACAGACTTAAACCAAGTAACACAGACACACAATGACACCCAGTAACACAAACAAACACACTGACACCAGGTAACACAGACGTACACTGACACCAAGTAACAAAGACAGACAATTACACGAAGTATTTTGACAGACACTGACACCAAGTAACAAAGACATACACTGATACCCAGTAACATAGACACACACTGTCACCCATTAACACAGACACACACTTACACCAAGTAACACAGTCATACACTGACACCAAGTAACAAAGACATACACTGATCCCCAGTAACACAGACACACACTTACACCAAGTAACAAAGACATATACTGACACCAAGTAACAAAGACATACACTGATACCCAGGAACACAGACACACACTGACAATTAACACAGACACACACTTACACCAAGTAACAAAGACAGACACTGATACCCAGTAACACAGACACACACTTACACCAAGTAACAAAGACATACACTGACACCAACTAACACAGTCACACACTGACACCCAGTAACAAAGACATACACTGACACCAAGTCACAAAGACATACACTGACACCAAGTCACAAAGACATATACTGATACCCAGTAACAAAGACACACACTGACACCAAGTAACAAAGACATACAATTACACCAAGTAACAAAGACGTACACTTACACCAAGTAACAGACAGACAATTACACCAAGTAACAAAGACACCCACTTACACCAAGTATTTTGACAGACACTGACACCAAGTAACAAAGACATACACTGATACCCAGTAACATAGACAAACACTGTCACCCAGTAACACAGACACACACTTACACCAAGTAACACAGACATACACTGACACCAAGTAACAAAGACATACACTGATACCCAGTAACACAGACATACACTGACACCAAGTAACAAAGACACACACTTACACCAAGTAACAAAGACAGACACTGATACCCAGTAACAGACACACACTTACACCAAGTCACAAAGACATACACTGACACCAAGTATCAAAGGCAGACACTGGTAACCAGTAACACAGACACACACTTACACCAAGCAACAAAGACATCCACTGACACCAAGTAACAAAGACATCCACTTACACCAAGTAACACAGACATACACTGACACCAAGTAACAAAGACAGACAATTACACCAAATAACAAAGACACACACTTACACCAAGTAACACAGACATACACTGATTCCAAGTAACAGACACACACTTACACCAAGTAACACAAACAGTCACTTGCACCAAGTAACAAAGACACACACTGACACCAAGTCACAAAGACATACACTGACACCAAGTCACAAAGACATACACTGACACCAAGTCACAAAGACATACACTGACACCAAGCCACAAAGACCTACACTGACACCAAGCCACAAAGACCTACACTGACACCAAGCCACAAAGACCTACACTGACACCAAGCCACAAAGACACACTCTTACACCAAGTAACAAAGACATACACTGACACCCAGTAACAAAGACATACACTGACACCCAGTAACAAACACATACACTGATCCCCAGTAACAGACACACACTTACACCAAGTAACAAAGACATACAATAACACCAAGTAACAAAGACACACACTTACACCAAGTAACACAGACATACACTGACACCATGTAACAAAGACATGCGCTGAAACCCAGCAACACAGACATACACTGACACCAAGAAACAAAGACACACACTTACAACAAGTAACAAAGACATACATTGACACCCAGTAACAAAGACATACACTGACACCAAGTAACACAGGCACACACTGACACCCAGTAACAGAGAAACACTGACACACAGTAACAAAGACATACACAGACAGACACTGACACAAAGTAACAAAGACTAACAGAGACACACTCTGACACCAAGTCACAAAGACATACACTGACACCCAGTAACATAGTCATACACTGACTCCATGTCACAAAGACATACACTGATACCCAGTAACACAGACACACACTTCCACAATGTAACAAAGACAAACACTGACACCAAGTAACAAAGACAAACACTTGCACAAAGTAACACAGACATACACTTACACCAAGTAACAAAGACACACACTTACACTATGCAACACAGACATACACTGACACCAAGTAACAAAGACAGACACTGACACCCAGTAACACAGACACACACATACACCAAGTAACAACGACATACACTTACACCAAGTAACAAAGACACACACTGATACCCAGGAACACAGATAAACACTGACACAAAGTTACAAAGACATACACTGACACCAAGTAACAAAGACAGACACTGACACCCAGTAACACAGACACACACATACACCAAGTAACAACGACACACACTTACACCAAGCAACAAAGACATCCACTGACACCAAGTAACAAAGACAGACAATTACACCAAATAACAAAGACACACACTTACACCAAGTAACACAGACATACACTGACACCAAGTAACAAAGACATGCACTGTTACCCAGTAACACAGACACACACTTACACCAAGTAACACAAACACTCACTTGCACCAAGTAACAAAGACACACACTGACACCAAGTCACAAAGACCTACACTGATACCCAGAAACACAGACACACACTTACACCAAGTAACAAAGACATACACTGACACCCAGTAACAAAGACATGCACTGAAACCAAGTCACAAACACATACACTGATCCCCAGTAACACAGACACACACTTACACCAAGGAACAAAGATATACAATAACACCAAGTAACAAAGACACACACTTACACCAAGTAACACAGACATACACTGACACCATGTAACAAAGACATGCGCTGATACCCAGCAACACAGACACACACTTACAACAAGTAACAAAGACATACATTGACACCCAGTAACAAAGACATACACTGACACCATGTAACAAAGACAAACACTGACACCAAGTAACAAAGACATCCACTGACACCAAGTAACAAAGACATCCACTGACACCAAGTAACAAAGACATCCACTGACACCAAGTAACAAAGACATCCACTGACACCAAGTAACAAAGACATCCACTGACACCAAGTAACAAAGACATCCACTGACACCAAGTAACAAAGACATCCACTGACACCAAGTAACACAGGCACACACTGGCACCCAGTAACACAAACAAACACACACTGACACCCAGTAACATAGAGAAACACTGACACACAGTAACAAAGACATACACAGACGGACACTGACACAAAGTAACAAAGACTAACAGAGACACCCAGTAACATAGACATACACTGACTCCATGTCACAAAGACATACACTGATACCCAGTAACACAGACACACACTTCCACAATGTAACAAAGACAAACACTGACACCAAGTAACAAAGACAAACAATTACACAAAGTAACACAGACATACACTGACACCAAGTAACAAAGACATAAACTTACACCAAGTAACAAAGACACACATTTACACTATGCAACACAGACATACACTGACACCCAGTAACACAGACACACACATACACCAAGTAACAACGACATACACTGACACCAAGTAACAAAGACATACACTGATACCCAGTAACACAGACACACTCTTACACCAAGTAACAAAGACACACACTTACACCAAGTAACACAGACACACACTTACACCAAGTAACACAGACACACACTGACACCAAGTAACAGAGACATACACTGACACCAAGTAACAGAGACATACACTGACACCAAGCCACAAAGACATACACTGACACCAAGCCACAAAGACATCCAGTAACACAGACACACACTTACACCAACAAAGACATCCACTGACACCAAGTAACAAAGACATCCACTGACACCAAGTAACACAGACATACACTGACACCAAGTAACACAGACATACACTGACACCAAGTAACACAGACATACACTGACACCAAGTAACAAAGACATGCACTGTTACAAAGTAACAGACACACACTTACACCAAGTAACACAGACATACACTAAAACCAAGTACACAAACACTCACTTGCACCAAGTAACAAAGACATACACTGACACCAAGTAACAAAGACATACAATTACACCAAGTAACAAAGACACACATTTACACCAAGGAACACAGACATAAACTGACACCAAGTAACAAAGACATACACTGTTACCCAGTAACACAGAGAAACACTAATAAACAGTAACAAAGACATGCACTGACACCAAATATCGCAGACACACAGTGACACCCAGTAACAAAGACATACACTGACACCAAGTCACAAAGACATACAATGATACCAAGTCACAAAGACATACACTGATACCCAGTAACACAGACACACACTGACACCAAGTAACAAAGACATACACTTACACCAAGTATTTTGACATACACTGACACCAAGTAACAAAGACATGCACTGAAACCCAGTAACACAGACACACACGGACACCAAGTAACAAAGACACACACTTACACCCAGTAACAAAGACACACATTTGCAACAAGTAACAAAGTCAGACACTGACACCAAGGAACAAAGACATACACTGATACCCAGTAACACAGACCCACACTTACACCAAGTAACACAGACATACACTGACACCAAGTAACAAAGACATACACTGATACCCAGGAACACAGACACACACTTACACAAAGTAACAAAGACATACACTTCCACCAAGTAACAAAGACACACACTTACACCAAGTAACAAAGACACACACTTACACCAAGTAACAAAGACACACACTGATTCCCAGTAACACAGACACACACTTACACCAAGTAACAAAGACATACACTGACACCCAGTAACACAAACAAACACACACTGGCACCCAGCAACACAGAGAAACACTAATAAACAGTAACAAAGACATACACTGACACCAAATATCGCAAACACACCCTGACACCCAGTAACAAAGACATACACCGACACCAATTCACAAAGACACACACTGACACCCAGTAACAAAGACATACACTGACACCCAGTAACACAGACACACACTGACACCAAGTAACAAAGACAGACACTGACACCAAGTAACAAAGACAGACACTGATACCCAGTAACACAGACACACACTGACACCCAGTAACACAGACACACACGGACACCAAGTAACAAAGACACAGACTTACACCAAGTAACACAGACACAAACTGACACCAAGTAACAATGACATACACAGGCACCAAGTCACAAAGACACACACTGACACCCAGTAACAAAGACATACACTGACATCAAGTCACAAAGACATACACTGATACCCAGTAACACAGACACACATTTACACCAAGCAACAAAGACATGCACTGATACCCAGTAACACAGACACACACTGACACCCAGTAACACAGACACACACGGACAGCAAGTAACAAAGACACACACGGACAGCAAGTAACAAAGACACACACGGACAGCAAGTAACACAGACACACACTGACACCCAGTAACACAGACACACACTTACAACAAGTAACACAGACATACACTTACAACAAGTAACAAAGACATACACTGACAAGAAGTAACAAAGACATACACTGATACCCAGGAACACAGACACACACTTACACCAAGTAGCACAGACATACACTGACACCAAGTAACAAAGACATACACTGATACCCAGGAACACAGACACACACTTACACCAAGTTACACAGACACACACTTGCACCAAGTAACAAAGACATACACTAACACCAAGTAACACAGACATACACTGACACCAAGTATCAAAGACATACACTTACACCAAGTATCAAAGACAGACAATTACACCAAGTAACAAAGACATCCACTTGCAGCAAATATTTTGAGATACACTGACACACACTTACACCAAGTTACACAGACACACACTTGCACCAAGTAACAAAGACATACACTGACACCCAGTAACACAGACATACACTGACACCCAGTAACACAGACATACACTGACACCAAGTAACAAAGACACACACTTACAACAAGTAACACAGATATACACTGACACCAAGTAACAAAGACATGCACTGACACCCAGTAACACAGACACACACTTACACCAAGTAACAAAGACATGCACTGATATCCTGTAACACAGACTCACACTAACACCAAGTAACAAAGACAGACACTGATACCCAGCCACACAGACACACACTTAAACCAAGTAACAAAGACATACACTTACACCAAGTAACAAAGACATACACTGACACCCAGTAACACAGACACACACGGACAGCAAGTAACAAAGACACACATTTACACCAAGTAACACAGAAACACACTGACACCCAGTAACAAAGACATACACTGATAACAAGTCACAAAGACATACACTGATGCCCAGTAAGACAGACACACACTGACACCAAGTAACAAAGGCACACACTGCGGGGGGGGCACATTGGCGCATTGGTTAGCACCGCAGCCTCACAGCTCCAGGGACCCGGGTTCGATTCTGGGTACTGCCTGTGCGGAGTTTGCAAGTTCTCCCTGTGTCTGCGTGGGTTTCCTCCGGGTGCTCCGGTTTCCTCCCACATGCTAAAGACTTGCAGGTTGATATGTTAATTGGCCATCATAAATTGCCCCTAGTATAGGTAGGTGGAAGGGAAATATATAGTTGATAGGTGGGGATGTGATAGGAATACGGGATTCGTGTAGGATTAGTATAAATGGGTGGTTGATGGTCGGCACAGACACGGCGGGCCGAAGGGCCTGTTTAAGTGCTGTATCTCTAAACTAAACTAAATACTGACACCTAGTGTCACTGACACCCAGTAACACAAACAAACACACACTGACACCCAGTAACAAAGACATACACAGACACCAAGTCACAAAGACATACACTGATACCCAGTAACACAGACACACACTGACACCAAGTAACAAAGACATACACTGACACCAAGTAACAAAGACATACACTGACTGCAAGCAACAAAGGCATACACTGACACCAAGTATTCTGACAGACACTGACACCAAGTAACAAAGACATACACTGATACCCAGTAACGCAGACACACACTGACACCAAGTCACAAAGACACACACTGACACCCAGTAACAAAGACATACACTGACACCAAGTCACAAAGACATACACTGATACCCAGTAACACAGACACACACTTACTCCAAGTAACACAGTCATACATTGACACCCAGAAACAAAGACATACACTAACACCCAGTAACGCAGACACATACGGACACCAAGTAACAAAGACATACAATTACACCAAGTAACAAAGACGTACAATTACACCAAGTAACAAAGACGTACAATTACACCAAGTAACAAAGACGTACACTTACACCAAGTAACACAGACAGACAATTACACCAAGTAACAAAGACACCCACTTACACCAAGTATTTTGACAGACACTGACACCAAGTAACACAGACACACACTGACACCAAGTAACACAGACACACACTGACACCAAGTAACACAGACACACACTGACACCAAGTAACACAGACACACACTGACACCAAGTAACACAGACATACAATTACACCAAGTAACAAAGACACACACTTACACCAAGTAACAAAGACACACACTTACAAAAAGTAACAAAGACATACACTGACACCAACTAACACAGTCACACACTGACACCCAGTAACAAAGACATACACTGACACCAAGTCACAAAGACATACACTGACACCAAGTCACAAAGACATACACTGACACCAAGTCACAAAGGCAGACACTGGTAACCAGTAACACAGACACACACTTACACCAAGTAACACAAACAAACACTCACTTGCACCAAGTAACAAAGACACACACTGACAAATAGTAACAAAGACATGCACTGAGACCAAGTCACAAACACATACACTGATCCCAGGTAACACAGACACACACTTACACCAAGTAACAAAGACATACAATAACACCAAGTAACAAAGACACACACTTACACCAAGTAACACAGACATACACTGACACCATGTAACAAAGACATGCGCTGAAACCCAGCAACACAGACATACACTGACACCCAGTAACATAGAGAAACACTGACACACAGTAACAAAGACATGCACAGACAGACACTGACACAAAGTAACAAAGACTAACAGAGACACACTCTGACACCAAGTCACAAAGACATACACTGACACCCAGTAACATAAACATACACTGACTCCATGTCACAAAGACAAACACTTACACAAAGTAACAGACATACACTGACACCAAGTAACAAAGACATACACTGACACCAAGTAACAAAGACATACACTGACACCAAGTAACAAAGACATACACTGACACCAAGTAACAAAGACATACACTGACACCAAGTAACAAAGACATACACTGACACCAAGTAACAAAGACATACACTTACACCAAGTAACAAAGACACACACTTACACCAAGTAACAAAGACACACACTTACACCAAGTAACAAAGACACACACCTACACCAAGTAACAAAGACACACACCTACACCAAGTAACAAAGACACACACTTACACCAAGTAACAAAGACATACACTGACACTATGCAACACAGACACACACAGACACCCAGTAACACAGACACACACATACACCAAGTAACAAAGACACACACATACACCAAGTAACAAAGACATCCACTGACACCAAGTAACAAAGACATCCACTGACACCAAGTAACAAAGACATCCACTGACACCAAGTAACAAAGACATCCACTGACACCAAGTAACAAAGACATCCACTGACACCAAGTAACAAAGACATCCACTGACACCAAGTAACAAAGACATCCACTGACACCAAGTAACAAAGACATCCACTTACACCAAGTAACAAAGACATCCACTTACACCAAGTAACAAAGACATCCACTTACACCAAGTAACAAAGACATCCACTTACACCAAGTAACAAAGACATCCACTTACACCAAGTAACAAAGACATCCACTTACACCAAGTAACAAAGACATCCACTTACACCAAGTAACAAAGACATCCACTTACACCAAGTAACAAAGACATCCACTTACACCAAGTAACAAAGACATCCACTTACACCAAGTAACAAAAACATCCACTTACACCAAGTAACAAAAACATCCACTTACACCAAGTAACAAAAACATCCACTTACACCAAGTAACAAAAACATCCACTTACACCAAGTAACAAAAACATCCACTTACACCAAGTAACAAAAACATCCACTTACACCAAGTAACAAAAACATCCACTTACACCAAGTAACAAAGACAGACAATTACACCAAATAACAAAGACACACACTTACACCAAGTAACAAAGACATGCACTGTTACCCAGTAACACAGACACACACTTACACCAAGTAACACAGACACTCACTTGCACCAAGTAACACAGACACACACTTGCACCAGGTAACACAGACACACACTTGCACCAGGTAACACAGACACACACTTGCACCAGGTAACACAGACACACACTTGCACCAGGTAACACAGACACACACTTGCACCAGGTAACACAGACACACACTTGCACCAAGTAACACAGACACACACTTGCACCAAGTAACACAGACACACACTTGCACCAAGTAACACAGACACACACTTACACCAAGTAACAAAGACACACACTTACACCAAGTAACAAAGACACACACTTACACCAAGTAACAAAGACACACACTTACACCAAGTAACAAAGACACACACTTACACCAAGTAACAAAGACACACACTTACACCAAGTAACAAAGACACACACTTACACCAAGTAACAAAGACACACACTTACACCAAGTAACAAAGACACACACTTACACCAAGTAACAAAGACACACACTTACACCAAGTAACACAGACATACACTGACACCATGTAACAAAGACATGCGCTGATACCCAGCAACACAGACATACACTGATACCCAGTAACACAGACACACACTTACAACAAGTAACAAAGACATACATTGACACCAAGTAACAAAGACATACACTGACACCAAGTCACAAAGACATCCACTGACACCAAGTCACAAAGACGTACACTTACACCAAGTCACAAAGACGTACACTTACACCAAGTAACACAGGCACACACTGGCACCCAGTCACAAAGACATACACTGACACCAAGTAACACAGACACACACTGACACCCAGTAAAGAAGACAGACACTGACACCAAGTCACAAAGACATACACTGATGCCCAATAACACAGGCACACACTGACACCGAGTAACAAAGGCACACACTGCGGGGGGGGGGGGTGGGGGGGGGGACATTGGCGCATTGGTTAGCACCGCAGCCTCACAGCTCCAGGGACCCGGGTTCGATTCTGGGTACTGCCTGTGCGGAGTTTGCAAGTTCTCCCTGTGTCTGCGTGGGTTTCCTCCGGGTGCTCCGGTTTCCTCCCACATGCTAAAGACTTGCAGGTTGATATGTTAATTGGCCATCATAAATTGCCCCTAGTATAGGTAGGTGGAAGGGAAATATATAGTTGATAGGTGGGGATGTGATAGGAATACGGGATTCGTGTAGGATTAGTATAAATGGGTGGTTGATGGTCGGCACAGACACGGCGGGCCGAAGGGCCTGTTTAAGTGCTGTATCTCTAAACTAAACTAAATACTGACACCTAGTGTCACTGACACCCAGTAACACAAACAAACACACACTGACACCCAGTAACAAAGACATACACACACCAAGTCACAAAGACATACACTGACTGCAAGCAACAAAGGCATACACTGACACCAAGTATTTTGACAGACACTGACACCAAGTAACAAAGACATACACTGATACCCAGTAACGCAGACACACACTGACACCAAGTCACAAAGACACACACTGACACCAAGTCACAAAGACACACACTGACACCAAGTCACAAAGACACACACTGACACCCAGTAACAAAGACATACACTGACACCAAGTCACAAAGACATACACTGATACCCAGTAACACAGACACACACATACACCAAGTAACAACGACATACACTTACACCAAGTAACAAAGACATACACTGATACCCAGGAACACAGACACACTCTTACACCAAGTAACAAAGACATCCACTTACACCAAGTAACACAGATAAACACTGACACCAAGTAACAGAGACATACACTGACACCAAGTAACAAATTCATAAACTGACACCCAGTAACAAAAACATACACTGAGACAAAGTTACAAAGACATACAGTGACACCCAGTAACAAAGACATACACTGACACCCAGTAACAAAGACATACACTGACACCAAGTCACAAAGACATACACTGACACCAAGTCACAAAGGCAGACACTGGTAACCAGTAACACAGACACACACTTACACCAAGCAACAAAGACATCCACTGACACCAAGCAACAAAGACATCCACTGACACCAAGTAACAAAGACATCCACTGACACCAAGTAACAAAGACATCCACTGACACCAAGTAACAAAGACATCCACTGACACCAAGTAACAAAGACATCCACTGACACCAAGTAACAAAGACATCCACTGACACCAAGTAACAAAGACATGCGCTGATACCCAGCAACACAGACATACACTGATACCCAGTAACAGACACACACTTACAACAAGTAACAAAGACATACATTGACACCCAGTAACAAAGCCATACACTGATACCCAGTAACACAGACACACACTTACAACAAGTAACAAAGACATACATTGACACCCAGTAACAAAGACAAACACTGACACCAAGTAACAAAGACATACACTGACACCAAGTCACAAAGACATCCACTGACACCAAGTCACAAAGACGTACACTGACACCAAGTCACAAAGACGTACACTTACACCAAGTAACACAGGCACACACTGGCACCCAGTCACAAAGACATCCACTGACACCAAGTAACAAAGACATCCACTGACACCAAGTAACAAAGACATCCACTTACACCAAGTAACAAAGACATCCACTTACACCAAGTAACAAAGACATCCACTTACACCAAGTAACAAAGACATCCACTTACACCAAGTAACAAAGACATCCACTTACACCAAGTAACAAAGACATCCACTTACACCAAGTAACAAAGACATCCACTTACACCAAGTAACAAAGACATCCACTTACACCAAGTAACAAAGACATCCACTTACACCAAGTAACAAAGACATCCACTTACACCAAGTAACAAAGACATCCACTTACACCAAGTAACAAAGACATCCACTTACACCAAGTAACACAGACATCCACTTACACCAAGTAACACAGACATCCACTTACACCAAGTAACAAAGACACACACTTACACCAAATAACAAAGACACACACTTACACCAAATAACAAAGACACACACTTACACCAAATAACAAAGACACACACTTACACCAAATAACAAAGACACACACTTACACCAAGTAACACAGACATACACTGACACCAAGTAACAAAGACATGCACTGTTACAAAGTAACACAGACACACACTTACACCAAGTAACACAGACACGCACTGATACCAAGTAACACAGACATGCACTGATACCAAGTAACACAGACATGCACTGATACCAAGTAACACAGACATGCACTGATACCAAGTAACACAGACATGCACTGATACCAAGTAACATAGACATCCACTTACACCAAGTAGCAAAGACATACACTGACACCAAGTCACAAAGACAAACACTGACACCCAGTAACAAAGACATACACTGACACCCAGTAACAAAGACATACACTGACACCCAGTAACAAAGACATACACTGACACCAAGTCACAAACACATACACTGACACCAAGTCACAAACACATACACTGACACCAAGTCACAAACACATACACTGACACCAAGTCACAAACACATACACTGATACCCAGTAACACAGACACACACATACACCAAGTAACAAAGACATACACTGACACCAAGTCACAAGGACACACACTGACACCAAGTCACAAGGACATACACTGACACCAAGTCACAAACACATACACTGACACCAAGTCACAAACACATACACTGACACCAAGTCACAAACACATACACTGATACAAAGTAACAAAGACACACACTTACACCAATGAACACAGAAATACACTGACACCAAGTAACAAAGACATACAATGTTACCCAGTAACACAGACACACACTTACACCAAGTAACAAATACATACACTTACACCACGCAACACAGACATACACTGACACCAAGTAACAAAGACATAAACTGACACCCAGTAACAAAGACATACACTGATACCCAGTAACACAGACACACACTTACACCAAGCAACAAAGACATGCACTGACACCAAGTAACACAGACATACACTGACACCAAGTAACAAAGACATGCACTGACACCAAGTAACACAGACACACACTTACACCAAGTAACACAGACATACACTGATTCCAAGTAACACATAGAACATAGAACATAGAACATAGAACATACAGCACAGAACAGGCCCTTCGGCCCACAATGTTGTGCCGATCCTTTGTCCTCTGTCAAGGACAATTTAATCTATACCCCATCATTCTCCTTTATCCATATACCTATCCAAAAGCCTTTTGAAAGTCCCTAAAGTTTCTGACTCAACAACTTCCCCGGGCAAGGCATTCCATGCATCGACCACTCTCTGGGTAAAGAACCTTCCCCTGACATCCCCCTTATATCTCCCACCCTTCACCTTAAATTTATGACCCCTTGTAACGCTTTGCTCCACCCGGGGAAAAGGTTTCTGACTGTCTACCCTATCTATTCCCCTGATCATCTTATAAACCTCTATCATGTCACCCCTCATCCTTCTCCTTTCTAATGAGAAGAGGCCTAGAATGTTCAGCCTTTCCTCGTAAGACTTATTCTCCATTCCAGGCAACATCCTGGTAAATCTCCTCTGCACCCTCTCCAAGGCTTCCACATCCTTCCTAAAATGAGGCGACCAGAACTGCACACAGTACTCCAAATGAGGCCTTACCAAGGTCCTGTACAGCTGCATCATCACCTCACGGCTCCGCACCTTTAAGGAAAATACCTACCCAGGAGTCCTCGCTGCCGACCAGCTTCCGGTTCCTCCGGCGCCAAAAGAAACTCAAAGACAAGGAAAACAGTAAGTAAAACAGTAAGTACTTACTTTTAAAACACAGCTCCTGATGACTTCACTCACCCACCGAAGAGTCGCTACCTTCTCCTGCTGCTCCGCCGGGAAATGAGGCCGAGTCCACGGAGCTCCGCACCTTTAAGGAAAATACCTACCCAGGAGTCCTCGCTGCCGACCAGCTTCCGGTTCCTCCGGCGCCAAAAGAAACTCAAAGACAAGGAAAACAGTAAGTAAAACAGTAAGTACTTACTTTTAAAACACAGCTCCTGATGCCTTCACTCACCCACCGAAGAGTCGCTACCTTCTCCTGCTGCTCCGCCGGGAAATGACACACACTTACACCAAGTAACACAAACACTCACTTGCACCAAGTAACAAAGACATGCACTGACACCAAGTAACAAAGACATACAATTACACCAAGTAACAAAGACACACATTTACACCAAGTAACACAGACATAAACTGACACCAAGTAACAAAGACATACACTGTTACCCAGTAACACAGACACACACTTGCAGAAATTATCAAAGACATACACTGATACCAAGTAACACAGACACACACTTACACCAAGTAACACAGACACACACTTACACCAAGTAACAAAGACATACACTGACACCAAGTAGCAAAGACATACACTTACACCAAGTAACACAGAGATACACTAACCCCAAGTAACAAAGACATACAATTACACCAAGTAACAAAGACACACAATTACACCAAGTAACACAGACATACACTGTCACCATGTAGCAAAGACATTCAATAATACCCAGTAACACAGACACACACTTACACCAAGTAACAAAGATATACACTGATACCCAGTAACACAAACACACACTTACACCAAGTAACAAAGACAGACACTGACAACAAGTAACAAAGACAGACACTGACACCAAGTAACAAAGACATACACTGACACCAAGTCACTAAGACAGACACTGACAAACGGTAACAAAGACAAACACTGACACCAAGTAACGAAGACAGACACTGACATCCAGTAACAAAGACAGACACTGACAACACGTTACAAAGACATACACTGACACCAAGTAACAAAGACATACACTTACACCAAGTAACACAGACATACAATGACACCAGGTAACAAAGACATACAATTACACCAAGTAACAAAGACACACACTTACACCAAGTAACACAGACATACACTGACACCAAGTAACAAAGACGTACACTGTTACCCAGTAACACAGACACACACTTACACCAAGTAACAAAAACATACACTGATACCAAGTAGCGCAGACACACACTTACACCAAGTAACAACGACATACACTGACACCAAGTAACAAAGACATACACTGATACCCAGTGACACAGACACACACATACACCAAGTAACAAAGACACACACTTGCACCAAGTAACACAGACATACACTGACACCAAGTAACAAAGACATACACTGACACCAAGTAACAAAGACATTAACTGACACCCAGTAACAAAGACATACACTGACACAAAGTCACAAAGACATACAGTGACACCCAGTAACAAAGACATACACTGATACCAAGTAACAAAGACATACAATTCCACCAAGTAACAAAGACACACACTTACACCAAGTAACACAGACATACACTGACACCAAGTAACAAAGACATGCACTGACACCAAGTAACAAAGACATACACTTCACCAAGTAACACAGAGATACACTGACACCAAGTAACACAGACACACACTGACACCCAGTAAAAAAGACATACACTTACACCAAGTTACAAAGACATACACTTACACCAAGTAACAAAGACACACACTTACACCAAGTAACACAGACATACACTGACACCAGGTACTAAAGACAGACAATTACACCAAGTAACAAAGACATAAACTTACACCAACTATTTTGACATACACTGACACCAAGTAACAAAGTCATGCACTGATACCAAGTAACATAGACATACACTTACACCAAGTAGCAAAGACATACACTGACACCAAGTCACAAAGACACACACTGACACCCAGTAACAAAGACATACACTGACACCAAGTCACAAACACATACACTGATACCCAGTAACACAGACACACACATACACCAAGTAACAAAGACATACACTGATACCAAGTAACACAGACCCACACTTACACCAAGTAACAAAGACATACACTGAAACCAAGTCACAAAGACACACACTGACACCCAGTAACAAAGACATACACTGACACCAAGTCACAAACACATACACTGATACCAAGTAACAAAGACATACAATTCCACCAAGTAACAAAGACACACACTTACACCAAGTAACACAGACATACACTGACACCAAGTAACAAAGACATACAATGTTACCCAGTAACACAGACACACACTTACAACAAGTAACAAAGACATACACTGACACCAAGTAACAAATACATACACTCACACCAAGTAACAAAGACATACACTTACACCACGCAACACAGACATACACTGACACCAAGTAACAAAGACATAAACTGACACCCAGTAACAAAGACATACACTGACACAAAGTCACAAAGACATACAGTGACACCCAGTAACAAAGACATACACTGACACCAATTCACAAAGACATACACTGACACCAAGTCACAAAGACATACACTGATACCCAGTAACACAGACACACACTTACACCAAGCAACAAAGACATGCACTGACACCAAGTAACAAAGACATACACTTCACCAAGTAACACAGAGATACACTGACACCAAGTAACACAGACACACACTGACACCCAGTAAAAAAGACATACACTTACACCAAGTCACAAAGACATACACTTACACCAAGTAACAAAGACACACACTTACACCAAGTAACACAGACATACACTGGCACCAGGTACTAAAGACAGACAATTACACCAAGTAACAAAGACATACACTTACACCAACTATTTTGACATACACTGACAGCAAGTAACAAAGACACACACTGATACCAAGTAACATAGACATACACTTGCACCAAGTAGCAAAGACATACACTGACACCAAGTCACAAAGACACACACTGACACTCAGTAACAAAGACATACACTGACACCAAGTCACAAACACATACACTGATACCCAGTAACACAGACACACACAGACACCAAGTCACAAAGACAGACACTGACACCCAGTAACAAAGCCATACACTGACACCAAGTCACAAAGACCTACACTGATACCCAGAAACACAGAGACACACTTACACCAAGTAACAAAGACATACACTGACACCCAG
Source organism: Heterodontus francisci (assembly GCF_036365525.1). Classification (NCBI taxonomy): domain Eukaryota; kingdom Metazoa; phylum Chordata; class Chondrichthyes; order Heterodontiformes; family Heterodontidae; genus Heterodontus; species Heterodontus francisci. Next base: position 2,084,787 of record NW_027141375.1, read on the forward strand.
TAACAAAGACATGCACTGACACCAAGTCACAAACACATAGACTGATCCCAGTAACACAGACACTCACTTACACCAAGTAACAAAGACATACAATAACACAAAGTAACAAAGACACACACTTACACCAAGTAACACAGACATACACTGACACCATGTAACAAAGACATGCGCTGATACCCAGCAACACAGACATACACTGACACCAAGTAACAAAGACATACACTGACACCAAGAAACAAAGACATACACTGATACCCAGTAACACAGACACACACTTACAACAAGTAACAAAGACATACATTGACACCCAGTAACAAAGACAAACACTGACACCAAGTAACAAAGACATCCACTGACACCAAGAAACAAAGACGTACACTTACACCAAGTAACACAGGCACACACTGGCACCCAGTAACACAAACAAACACACACTGACACCCAGTAACATAGAGAAACACTGACACACAGTAACAAAGACATACACAGACAGACACTGACACAAAGTAACAAAGACTAACAGAGACACACTCTGACACCAAGTCACAAAGACATACACTGACACCCAGTAACATAGACATACACTGACTCCATGTCACAAAGACATACACTGATCCCCAGTAACACAGACACACACTTCCACAATGTAACAAAGACAAACACTGACACCAAGTAACAAAGACAAACACTTACACAAAGTAACACAGACATACACTGACACCAAGTAACAAAGACATAAACTTACACCAAGTAACAAAGACACACACTTACACCATGCAACACAGACATACACTGACACCAAGTAACAAAGACATACACTGTTACCCAGTAACACAGACACACACTTACACCAAGTAACAAAGACATATACTGATACCAAGTTACACAGAAACACACTTACACCAAGTAACACAGACACACACTGCCACCAAGTAACAAAGACATCCACTCACACCAAGTAACAAAGACATACAATTACACCAAGTAACAAATACACACACTTACACCAAGTAACATAGACATACACTGACACCATGTAACAAAGACATGCACTGATACCCAGTAACTCAGACATACACTGACACCAAGTAACAAAGACATACACAGACACCAAGAAACAAAAACATACACTGAGACCCAGTAACACAGACACACACTTACACCAAGTAACAAAGACAAACACTGACACCAAGTAACAAAGACATCCACTGACACCAAGAAACAAAGACCTACACTTACACCAAGTAACACAGACACACACTGACACCCAGTAACACAAACAAACACACACTGACACCCTGTAACATAGAGAAACACTGACACACAGTAACAAAGACATACACAGACAGACACTGACACCAAGTACCAAAGACTAACAGAGACACACACTGACACCAAGTCACAAAGAGATACACTGACACCCAGTAACAAAGACATACACTGACACCAAGTCACAAAGACATACACTGATACCCAGTAACACAGACACACACTTACACCAAGTAACAAAGACATACACTGACACCAAGTAACAAAGACATACACTGACACCCAGTAACAAAGACATACAATTACACCAAGTAACAAAGACACACACTTACACCAAGTAACACAGACAAACACTGACATCATGTAACAAAGACATGCACTGATACCCAGTAACACAGACATACACTGACACCAAGTAACAAAGACATACACAGACACCAAGAAACAAAGACATACACTGAGACCCAGTAACACAGACACACACTTACACCAAGTAACAAAGACAAACACTGACACCAAGTAACAAAGACATCCACTGACACCAAGAAACAAAGACCTACACTTACACCAAGTAACACAGACACACACTGACAACCAGTAACACAAACAAACACACACTGACACCCTTTAACATAGAGAAACACTGACACACAGTAACAAAGACATACACAGACAGACACTGACACCAAGTAACAAAGACTAACAGAGACACACACTGACACCAAGTCACAAAGACATACACTGACACCCAGTAACAAAGTCATACACTGACACCAAGTCACAAAGACATACACTGATACCCAGTAACACAGACACACACTTACACCAAGTAACAAAGACATACACTGACACCCAGTAACAAAGACATGCACTGACACCAAGTCAGAAAGACATACACTGATACCCAGTAACACTGACACACACTTACACCAATTAACAAAGACATACACTGACACCAAGTAACAAAGACATATACTGATACCCAGTAACACAGGCACACACTTACACCAAGTAACAAAGACACACACTGACACCCAGTAACAAAGACTTAAACTGACACCCAGTAACAAAGACATGCACTGACACAAAGTCACAAAGACATACAGTGACACCCAGTAACAAAGCCATACACTGACAGCAATTCACAAAGACATACACTGACACCAAGTAACAAAGACATACACTGATACCCAGTAACACAGACACACACTTACACCAAGTAACAAAGACATACACTGATACCAAGTAACACAGACACACACTTACACCAAGTAACACAGACACACACTTACACCAAGTAACAAAGACACACACTTACACCAAGTAACAAAGACTTAAACTGACACCCAGTAACAAAGACATGGATTGACACAAAGTCACAAAGACATACACTGATACACAGTAACAAAGACATACACTGAGACCCAGTAACACAGACACACACTTACACCAAGTAACAAAGACACACACTGATACCCAGTAACACAGACACACACTTACACCAAGTAACAAAGACATACACGGACACCCAGTAACAAAAACTTACACTGACACCCAGTAACAAAGACACACACTTACACCAAAAACACAGACACACACTGATACCCAGTAACGCAAACAAACACACTGACACCCAGTAACAAAGACACACACTTACACCAAGTAACAAAGACATACACTGATACCCAGTAACACAGACGCTCACTTACACCAAGTAACAAAGACATACACTGACACCAAGTAACAAAGACATACACTGATACCCAGTAACACAGACGCACACTTACACCAAGAAACAATGACATATACTTACACCAAGTAACACAGACATACACTGACACCAAGTATTTTGACATACACTTACACCAAGTAACAAAGACATACACTGACACCCAGTAATACAGACACACACTTTCACCAAGTAACAAAGACACACACTGATACCCAGTAACACAGACACACACTTACACCAAGTAACAAAGACATACACTGACACCCAGTAACAAAGACATACACTGACACCCAGTAACACAGACACACATGGACACCAAGTAACACAGACACACACTGACCCCCAGTAACACAGACACACACTTACACCAAGTAACAAAGACATGCACTGACACCAAGTAACAAAGACATACACTGATACCCAGTGACACAGACGCAACTTACACCAAGTAACAAAGACATACACTGACACCAAGTAACAAAGACATACACTGATACCCAGTAACACAGACGCACACTTACACAAAGTAACAAAGACATACACTTCCACCAAGTAACACAGACATATACTTCGACCAAGAATTTCGACATACAATTACACCAAGTCACAAAGCCATACACTGAAACACAGTAACAAAGAAATCCACTGACAACAAGTCACAAAAACATACACTGACAACAAGTAACAAAGACATACACTTACACCAAGTAACAAATACATACACTGACACCCAGGAACACAGACACACACTGACACCAAGTAACAAAGACACACACTTACACCAAGTAACAAAGACATACACTGACAAGAAGTAACAAAGACACACACTTACACCAAGTAACACAGACATACACTGACACAAAGTAACAAAGACATACACTTGCACCAAGTATTTTGACATGCACTGACACCAAGTCACAAAGACACACACTGACACCCAGTAACAAAGACATACACCGACAACAAGTAATAAAGACATACACTGATACCCAGTAACACAGACGCTCACTTACACCAAGTAACAAACACATACACGGACACCAAGTAACAAAGACATACACTGATACCCAGTAACACAGACGCACACTTACACCAAGAAACAATGACATATACTTACACCAAGTAACACAGACATACACTGACACCAAGTATTTTGACATACACTTACACCAAGTAACAAAGACATACACTGACACCCAGTAATACAGACACACACTTTCACCAAGTAACAAAGACACACACTGATACCCAGTAACACAGACACACACTTACACCAAGTAACAAAGACATACACTGACACCCAGTAACAAAGACATACACTGACACCCAGTAACACAGACACACATGGACACCAAGTAACACAGACACACACTGACCCCCAGTAACACAGACACACACTTACACCAAGTAACAAAGACATGCACTGACACCAAGTAACAAAGACATACACTGATACCCAGTGACACAGACGCAACTTACACCAAGTAACAAAGACATACACTGACACCAAGTAACAAAGACATACACTGATACCCAGTAACACAGACGCACACTTACACAAAGTAACAAAGACATACACTTCCACCAAGTAACACAGACATATACTTCGACCAAGAATTTCGACATACAATTACACCAAGTCACAAAGCCATACACTGAAACACAGTAACAAAGAAATCCACTGACAACAAGTCACAAAAACATACACTGACAACAAGTAACAAAGACATACACTTACACCAAGTAACAAATACATACACTGACACCCAGGAACACAGACACACACTGACACCAAGTAACAAAGACACACACTTACACCAAGTAACAAAGACATACACTGACAAGAAGTAACAAAGACACACACTTACACCAAGTAACACAGACATACACTGACACAAAGTAACAAAGACATACACTTGCACCAAGTATTTTGACATGCACTGACACCAAGTCACAAAGACACACACTGACACCCAGTAACAAAGACATACACCGACAACAAGTAATAAAGACATTCACTGATACCCAGTAACACAGACACACACTTACACCAAGTAACAAAGACATACAAAGACACCAAATCACAAAGACACTCACTGACACCCAGAAACAAAGACATACACTGACACCAAGTCACAAAGACATACACTGATACCCAGTACAAAGACATGCACTGACACCAAGTAACAAAGACAGAAAAGTACACCAAGTAACAAAGAAATACACTTACACCAAGTATTTTGACATACACTGACACCAAGTAACAAAGACATTCACTGATACCCAGTAACACAGACACACACTTACACCAAGTAACAAAGACATACACTGACACGAAGTCACAAAGACACACACTGACACCCAGTAACAAAGACATACACTGACATCAAGTAACAAAGACATACCCTGATAGCCAGTAACACAAACACACACTTACACCTAGAAACACAGACATACACTGACACAATGTAACAAAGACATACAATTGCACCAAGTATTTTGACATGCACTGACACCAAGTCACAAAGACACACACTGACACCCAGTAACACAGACATACACTGACAACAAGTAACAAAGACATACACTGATACCCAGTAACACAGACACACACTTACACCAAGTAACAAAGACATACACTGACACCAAGTCACAAAGACACACACTGACTCCCAGTAACAAAGACATACACTGAAACCAAGTCACAAAGACATACACTGATACCCAGTAACTAAGACATACACTGATACCCAGTAACACAGACGCACACTTACAACAAGTAACAAAGGCATACACTAACACCAAGTAACACAGACATACACTGACACCAACTATTTGACATACACTTACACCAAGTAACAAAGACATACACTGACACCCAGTAACAAAGACATCCACTGACAAAAAGTCACAAACACTTACACTGACAACAAGTAACAAAGAAATTCACTTACACCAAGTAACAAAGCCATACACTGAGACCCAGGAACACAGACACACACTGACACCAAGTAACAAAGACACACACTTACACCAAGTAACAAAGACGTACACTGACAAGAAGTAACAAAGACACATACTTACACCAAGTAACACAGACATACACTGACACCAAGTAACAAAGACAGAAAATTACACCAAGTAACAAAGACATACACTTACACCAAGTATTTTGACATACACTGACACCAAGTAACAAAGACATTCGCTGATACCCAGTAACACAGACACACACTTACACCAAGTAACAAAGACATACAGTGACACGAAGTCACAAAGACACACACTGACACCCAGTAACAAAGACATACACTGACATCAAGTAACAAAGACATAAACTGATACCCAGTAACACAGGCACACACTTACACCAAGTAACAAAGACATACACTGACACCAAGTCACAAAGACACACACTGACACCCAGTAACAAAGACATACACTGAAACCAAGTCACAAAGACATACACTGATACCCAGTAACAAAGAACTACACTGATACCCACTAACACAGACACACACTTACACCAAGTAACAAAGACACACACTGATACCCAGTAACACAGACACACGCTTACACCAAGTAATAAAGACATACACTGATACCCAGTAACACAGACACACACTTACTCCAAGTAACAAAGACATACACTGACACCAAGTCACAAAGACACACACTGACACCCAGTAACAAAGACATACACTGACACCAAGTCACAAAGACATACACTGATACCCAGTAACAAAGAAATACACTGATACCCAGTAACACAGACACACACTTACACCCAGTAACAAAGACATACACTGACACCAAGTAACAAAGACATACACTAACACCAAGTCACAAAGACACACACTGACACCCAGTAACAAAGACATACACTGACACCAAGTCACAAAGACATACACTGATACACAGTAACAAAGACATACACTGATACCCCGTAACACAGACACACACTTACACCAAGTAACAAAGACAAACACTGATACCCAGTAACACAGACACACACTTACACCAAGTAACAAAGACATACACTGACACCCAGTAACAAAAACTTACACTGACAACCAGTAACACAGACACACACGGACACCAAGTCACAAAGACACACACTTACACCAAGGAACACAGACACACACTGACACCCAGTATCACAAACAAACACAATGACACCCAGTAACAAAGACACACACTGATACCCAGCAACACAGTCGTACACTTACACCAAGTAACAAAGACATACACTGACACCAAGTAACAAAGACATTTACTTACACCAAGTAACACAGACATACACTGACACCAAGTATTTTGACATACACTTACACCAAGTAACAAATACATACACTGACACCCAGTAACACAGACACACACTTTCACCAAGTAACAAAGACACACACTGATACCCAGTAACACAGACACACACTTGCACCAAGTAACAAAGACATACACTGACACCCAGTAACAAAGACATACACTGACACCCAGTAACACAGACACACACGGACACCAAGTAACAAAGACACACACTTACACCAAGTAACACAGACACACACTAACCCCCAGTAACACAGACACACACTTACACCAAGTAACAAAGACATGCACTGACACCAAGTAACAAAGACATACACTGATACCCAGTGACACAGACGCAACTTACACCAAGTAACAAAGACATACACTGACACCAAGTAACAAAGGCATACACTGATACCCAGTAACACAGACGCACACTTACACCAAGTAACAAAGACATACACTGATACCCAGTAACACAGAATTACACTTACACCAAGTAGCACAGAAATACACTTGCACCAAGTATTTTGACAAACAATTACACCAAGTCACAAAGACATACACTGAAACCCAGTAACAAAGAAATCCACTGACAACAAGTCACAAAAACATACACTGACACCAAGTAACAAAGACATACACTTACATCAAGTAACAAAGACATACACTGACACCCAGGAACACAGACACAAACTGACACCAAGTAACAAAGACACACACTTACACCAAGTAACAAAGACAGACACTGACAAGAAGTAACAAAGACACACACTTTCACCAAGTAACACAGACATACACTGACAGCAAGTAACAAAGACATAAACTTGCACCAAGTATTTTGACATACACTGACACCAAGTAACAAAGACATACACTGATACCCAGTAACACAGACACACACTTACACCAAGTAACAAAGACATACACTGACACCAAGTCACAAAGACACGCACTGACACCCAGTAACAAAGACATACACTGACACCAAGTAACAAAGACATACACTGACACCAAGTCACAAAGACATTTCCTGATACCCAGTAACACAGATGAACACTTACACCTAGTAACAAAACATTCACTTACACCAAGTAAGACAGGCAAACACTTACACCAACTATTTTGACCTCCACTGACACCCAGTAACAAAGACATCCACGGACAACAAGTAACAAAGACATACACTTACACCAAGTAACAAAGACATACACTGACACCCAGGAACACAGACACACACTGACACCAAGTAACAAAGACACACACTTACTCCAAGTAACACAGACATACACTGACACCAAGTAACAAAGACAGAAATTTACACCAAGTAACAAAGACATACACTTACACCAAGTATTTTGACATACACTGACACCAAGTAACAAAGACATACACTGATACCCAGTAACAGAGACACACACTTACACCAAGTAACAAAGACATACACTGACACCAAGTCACAAAGACATACACTGATACCCAGTAACACAGACGAACACTTACACCTAGTAACAAAACATTCACTTACACCAAGGAAGACAGACATACACTTACACCAACTATTTTGACATCCACTGACACCCAGTAACAAAGACATACACTTACACCAAGTAACAATGACATACACAGACACACACTGACACCAAGTAACAAAGGCACACACTTACACCAAGTAACAAAGACATACACCGATACCCAGTGACACAGACGCAACTTACACCAAGTAACAAAGACATACACTGACACCAAGTAACAAAGACATACACTGATACCCAGTAACACAGACGCACACTTACACCAAGTAACAAAGACATACACTTACACCAAGTAACAAAGACATACACTTGCACCAAGTATTTTGACAAACAATTACACCAAGTCACAAAGACATACACTGAAACCCAGTAACAAAGAAATCCACTGACAACAAGTCACAAAAACATACAGTGACACCAAGTAACAAAGACATACACTTACACCAAGTAACCAAGACATACACTGACACCCAGGAATACAGACACAAACTGACACCAAGTAACAAAGACACACACTTACACCAAGTAACAAAGACAGTCACTGACAAGAAGTAACAAAGACACACAATTACACCAAGTAATACAGACATACACTGACACCAAGTAACAAAGACATAAACTTGCACCAAGTATTTTGACATACACTTACACCAAGTAACAAAGACATACACTGACACCCAGTAACACAGACACACACTTACACCAAGTAACAAAGACATACACGGACACCGAGTTACAAAGACATACACTGATACCCAGTAACACAGACGAACACTTACACCTAGTAACAAAACATTCACTTCCACCAAGAAAGACAGACATACACTTAGACCAACTATTTCGACATCCACTGACACCCAGTAACAAAGACATCAACGGACAACAAGTAACAAAGACATACACTTACACCAATTAACAAAGACATACATTGACACCCAGGAACACAGACACACACAGACACCAAGTAACAAAGACACAGACTTACACCAAGTAACAAAGACATACACTGACACCAAGTAACAAAGACAGAAATTTACACCAAGTTACAAAGACATACACTTACACCAAGTATTTTGACATACACTGACACCAAGTAACAAAGACATACACTGATACCCAGTAACACAGACACAAACTTACACCAAGTAACAAAGACATACACTGACACCAAGTCACAAAGACATACACTGATAGCCAGTAACACAGACGAACACTTACACCTAGTAACAAAACATTCACTTACACCAAGTAAGACAGACATACACTTACACCAACTATTTTGACATCCACTGACACCCAGTAACAAAGACATCCACGGACAACAAGTAACAAAGACATACACTTACACCAAGTAACAAAGACATACACTGACACCCAGGAACACAGACACACACTGACACCAAGTAACAAAGACACACACTTACACCAAGTAACAAAGACATAGACTGACACCAAGTAACAAAGATAGAAATTTACACCAAGTAACAAAGACATACACTTACACCACGTATTTTGATATACACTGACACCAAGTAACAAAGACATACACTGATACCCAGTAACACAGACACACACTTCCACCAAGTAACAAAGACATACACTGACACGAAGTCACAAAGACACACACTGACACCCAGTAACAAAGACATACACAGACACCAAGTAACAAAGACATACACTGATACCCAGTAACACAGACACACACTTACACCAAGTAACAAAGACATACATTGACACCAAGTCGCAAAGACACGCACTGACATCCAGTAACAAAGACATACACTGACACCCAGTAACAAAGACATACACTGATACCCAGTAACAAAGACATACACTGATACCCAGTAACACAGACACACACTTACACCCAGTAACAAAGACATACACTGACACCCAGTAACAAAGACATCCACGGACAACAAGTAACAAAGACATACACTTACACCAAGTAACAAAGACATACACTGACACCCAGGAACATAGACACACACTTACACCAAGTAACAAAGACACACACTTACACCAAGTAATAAAGACATACACTGACAAGAAGTAACAAAGACACACACTTACTCCAAGTAACACAGACATACACTGACACCAAGTAACAAAGACATACACTGACACCCAGGAATACAGACACAAACTGACACCAAGTAACAAAGACACACACTTACACCAAGTAACAAAGACAGTCACTGACAAGAAGTAACAAAGACACACAATTACACCAAGTAGCACAGACATACACTGACACCAAGTAACAAAGACATAAACTTGCACCAAGTATTTTGACATACACTGACACCAAGTAACAAAGACATACACTGATACCCAGTAACACAGACACACACTTACACCAAGTAACAAAGACATACACTGACACCCAGTAACACAGACACACACTTACACCAAGTATTTTGACATACACTGACACCAAGTTACAAAGACATACACTGATACCCAGTAACAAAGACGAACACTTACACCTAGTAACAAAACATTCACTTCCACCAAGAAAGACAGACATACACTTACACCAACTATTTTGACATCCACTGACACCCAGTAACAAAGACATCAACGGACAACAAGTAACAAAGACATACACTGATACCCAGTAACACAGACACACACTTCCACCAAGTAATAAAGACATACACTGACAAGAAGTAACAAAGACATACACTTACACCAAGTAACAAAGACATACACTGACACCCAGGAACACAGACACACACAGACACCAAGTAACAAAAACACAGACTTACACCAAGTAACAAAGACATACACTGACACCAAGTAACAAAGACAGAAATTTACACCAAGTTACAAAGACATACACTTACACCAAGTATTTTGACATACACTGACACCAAGTAACAAAGACATACACTGATACCCGGTAACGCAGACACACACTTACACCAAGTAACAAAGACATACACTGACACCAAGTCACAAAAACATACACTGATAGCCAGTAACACAGACGAACACTTACACCTAGTAACAAAACATTCACTTACAACAAGTAAGACAGACATACACTTACACCAACTATTTTGACATCCACTGACACCCAGTAACAAAGACATCCACGGACAACAAGTCACAAAGACATACACTTACACCAAGTAACAAAGACATACACTGACACCCAGGAACACAGACACACACTGACACCAAGTAACAAAGACACACACTTACACCAAGTAACAAAGACATAGACTGACACCAAGTAACAAAGACAGAAATTTACACCAAGTAACAAAGACATACACTTACACCACGTATTTTGACATACACTGACATCAAGTAACAAAGACATACACTGATACCCAGTAACACAGACACACACTTCCACCAAGTAATAAAGACATACACTGACAAGAAGTAACAAAGACACACACTTACTCCAAGTAACACAGACATACACTGACACCAAGTAACAAAGACAGAAATTTACACCAAGTAACAAAGACATACACTTACACCAAGTATTTTGACATACACTGACACCAAGTAACAAAGACATACACTGATACCCAGTAACACAGACACACACTTACACCAAGTAACAAAGACATACACTGACACCAAGTCACAAAGACATACACTGATACCCAGTAACACAGACGAACACTTACACCTAGTAACAAAACATTCACTTACACCAAGTAACAAAGACACACACTTACACCAAGTAACAAAGACAGTCACTGACAAGAAGTAACAAAGACACACACTTACACCAAGTAACACAGACATACACTGACACCAAGTAACAAAGACATAAACTTGCACCAAGTATTTTGACATACACTGACACCAAGTAACAAAGACATACACTGATACCAAGTAACACAGACACACACTGACACCCAGTAAAAAAAGACATACACTGACACCAAGTCACAAAGACATACACTGATACCAAGTCACAAAGACATACACTGATGCCCAGTAACAAAGACACACACTTACACCAAGTAACACAGACATACACCGACACCCAGTAACACAAACAAACACACACTGATACCCAGTAACAGAGACACACACTGACACCCAGTAAAAAAGACATACACTGACACCAAGTCACAAAGACATACACTGATACCAAGGCACAAAGACATACACTTACACCAAGTAACACAGACGTACACTGACACCAAGTAACAAAGACAGACAATTACACCAAGTAACAAAGACACACACTTACACCAAGTATTTTGACATACACTGACACCAAGTAACAAAGACATACACTGATACCCAGTAACGCAGACACACACTTACACCCAGTAACAAAGACAGACACTGACACCATGTAACAAAGACATACACTGATACCCAGTAACAAAGACATACACTGTCACCAAGTAACAAAGACATACACTTACACGAAGTAACAGAGACATACACTGACACCAAGTAACAAAGACATACACTTACACCCAGTAACAAAGACATACACTGACACCCAGTAACAAAGACACACACTGACACCATGTAACACAGACATACACTGACACCAAGTATCAAAGACATACACTGACACGAAGTAACAAAGACATGCACTTACACCAAGTAACAAAGACAGACACTGATACCCAGTAACGCAGACACACACTTACACCCAGTAAAAAAGACATACACTGACACCAAGTCACAAAGACATACACTGACACAAAGTAACAAAGACATACACTTACACCAAGTAACAAAGACATACACTGAAACCATGTAGCAAAGACATACGCTGATATCCAGTAACAAAGACATACACTTACACCAAGTAACAGAGACATACACTGACACCAAGTAACAAAGACAGACACTGACACCAAGTACCAAAAACACAAACTTACACCAAGTAACACAGACATGCACTGACACCAAGTATCAAAGACATAAACTGACACCAAGTAACAAAGACATGCACTTACACCAAGTAACAAAGACAGACACTGATACCCAGTAACACAGACACACACTTCCACTAGGTCACAAAGACACACACTGACACCAAATAACAAAGACAGACAATTACACCAAGTAACAAAGACATACACCTACACCAAGTATTTTGACATGCACTGACACCTAGTAACAAAGACATACACAGATACCCAGTAACACAGACACACACTTACACCAGGTCACAAAGATACACACTGACACCAAATAACAAAGACAGACAATTACACCAAGTAACACAGACATACACTGACACCAAATAACAAAGACATGCACTTACACCAAGTAACACAGACATACACTGACACCAATTAACAAAGACATGCACTTACACCAAGTAACAAAGACAGACTCTGATACCCAGTAACACAGACAAACACACGTACACCAAGTAACACAGACATACACTGACACCAAGTAACAAAGACAGACAATTACACCAAGTAACAAAGACATACACTTACACCAAGTATTTTGACATACACTGACACCAAGTAACAAAGACATACACTGATACCCAGTAACGCAGACACACACTTACACCCAGTAAAAAAGACATACACTGACACCAAGTCACAAAGACAGACACTTACACCAAGTAACAAAGACATACACTGACACAAAGTAACAAAGACATACACTTACACCAAGTAAAAAAGACATTCACTGACACCATGTAACAAAGACATACACTGATACCCAGTAAAAAGACATACACTGACACCAAGTAACAAAGACATACACTTACACCAAGTAACAGAGACATACACTGACACCAAGTAACAAAGACAGACACTGATACGAAGTAACAAAGACACAAACTTACACCAAGTAACACAGACATACACTGACACCAAGTAAAAAGACATACACTGACACCAAGTTACAAAGACACGCACTTACACCAAGTAACACAGACATACACTGACACCAAGTAACAAAGACAGACAATTACACCAAGTAACAAAGACATACACTTACACCAAGGATTTTGACATACACTGACACCAAGTAACACAGACATACAATGACATAAAGTAACAAAGACATCCACTGATACCCAGTAACAAAGACACACACTTACACCAAGTCAAAAAGACAGACACTGATACGCAGTAACACAGACACACACATACACCAAGTAACAAAGACATACACTGACACCCAGTGACAAAGACATACACTGACACCCAGTAACACAGACACACAAGGACACCAAGTAACAAAGACACACACTTACACCAAGTAACACAGACACACACTGACCCCCAGTAACACAGACAAACACACTTGCACCAAGTATTTTGACATACACTGACACCAAGTAACAAAGACATACTCTGACACCAAGTAACAAAGACATACACTTACACCAAGTAACAAAGACACACACTTACACCAAGTAACACAGACATACACTGACACCAAGTAACAAAGACATACACATACACCAAGTAACAAAGACACACACTTACACCAAGTAACACAGACATACAATGACACCAAGTAACAATGACATACACTGATACCCAGTAACACAGACAAACAGGGACACCAAGTAACAAAGACACACATTTACACCAAGTAACACAGACACACACTGACACCCAGTAACACAGACAAACACACTTACACCAAGTATTTTGACATACACTGACACCAAGTAACAAAGACATACACTGATACCCAGTAACGCAGACACACACTTACACCCAGTAAAAAAGACATACACTGAAACCAAGTCACAAAGACATACACTGAAACCAAGTCACAAAGACATACACTGATATCAAGTCACAAAGACATACACTGATGCCCAGGAACAAAGAAACACACTGACACCAAGTAAAAAAGACATACTCTGACACCAATTATCAAAGACATACACTTACACCAAGTAACAAAGACACACACTTACACCAAGTAACACAGACATACACTGACACCAAGTAACAAAGACATACACTTACACCAAGTAACAAAGACACACACTTACACCAATTAACACAGAGATACACTGACACCAAGTATCAAAGACAGACAATTACACCAAGTAACAAAGACATACACTTACACCAAGTATTTTGACATACTCTGACACCAAGTAACAAAGACATACACTGATACCCAGTAACGCAGGCACACACTTACACCCAGTAAAAAATACATACACTGACACCAAGTCACAAAGACATACACTTACACCAAGTAACAAAGACATACACGGACACAAAGTAACAAAGACATACACTTACACCAAGTAACAAAGACATACACTGACACCATGTAACAAAGACATACACTGATACCCAGTAACAAAGACATAGACTGACACCAAGTAACACAGACATACACTGACACCAAGTAACAAAGACAGACACTGACACCAAGTATCAAAGACACAAACTTACACCATGTAACACAGACATACACTGACACCAAGTATCAAAGACATACACTGACACCAAGTAAAAAAGACATACACTGAAACCAAGTCACAAAGACATACACTGATACCAAGTCACAAAGACATACACTGATGCCCAGTAACAAATACACACACTGACACCAAGTAAAAAAGACATACTCTGACACCAAGTAACAAAGACATACAATGATACACAGTAACACAGACACACACTTACACCAAGGAACACAGACAGACAATGACACCAAGTATCAAAGACATGCACTGATACCCAGTAGCACAGACACACTCTGACACCAAGTAAAAAAGAAAGGCACTGATACCCAGTAACACAGACACACACTTACACCAAGTAACAAAGACATACACTGACACCCAGTAACAAAGACATACACTGACACCCACTAACAAAGACATACACTGACACACAGTATCACAGAAACACACTTACACCAATTAACACAGACATACACTGATACCCAGTAACACAGACACACACTTACAACAGGTCACAAAGACACGCACTGACACCCAGTAACAAAGACACACACCGATATCCAGTAACACAGACACACACTTACACCAAGTCAAAAATACATACACTGATACCCAGTAACACAGAAACACACTTACACCAAGTAACAAAGACATACACTGACACCCAGTAACAAAGACATACACTGACACCCAGTAACAAAGACATACACTGACACACAGTATCACAGCCACACACTGACACCAAGTAACACAGACATACACTGATACCCAGTAACACAGACACACACTTGCAACAGGTCACAAAGACACGCACTGACACCCAGTAACAAAGACACACACCGATATCCAGTAACACAGACACACACTTACAGCAAGTCAAAAATACATACACTGATACCCAGTAACACAGACACACACTTACACCAAGTAACAAAGACATAATCTGATACCCAGTAACACATTGGCGCAGTGGTTAGCACCGCAGCCTCACAGCTCCAGGGATCCGGGTTCGATTCTGGGTACGGCCTGTGCGGAGTTTGCAAGTTATTCTTGTGTCTGCGTGGGTTTCCTCCCGGTGCTCCGGTTTCCTCCCAGATGCCAAAGACTTGCAGGTTGATAGGTTAATTGGCCATCATAAATTGCCCCTGGTATAGGTAGGTGGTAGGGAAATATATAGGGATAGGTGGGGATGTGATAGGAATACGGGATTAGTGTCGGATTATTATAATTGGGTGGATGATGGTCGGCACAGACTCGGTGGCCCGAAGGGCCTGTTTTAAGTGCTGTATCTCTAAACTAAACTAAATATTGACAGCTAGTATCACAGACACACACTGACACCCAGTACCACAAACAAACACACACTGACACCCAGTAACACAGAGAAACACTGATACAAAGTAACAAAGACACACACTGACACCAAGTAACACAGACACACACTGACACCCAGTAACACAGACAAACACACTTGCACCAAGTATTTTGACAGACACTGACACCAAGTAACAAAGACATACACTGAGACGCAGTAACGCAGACACACACTTACACCCAGTAAAAAAGACATCCACTGAAACCAAGTCACAAAGACATACACTGATGCCCAGTAACAAAGACACACACTGACACCAAGTAACAAAGACATACACTTGCACCAAGTAACAAAGACACACACTTACACCAAGTAACACTGACATACACTGACACCAAGTAACAAAGACATACACTTACACCAAGTAACAAAGACACACACTTACACCAAGTAACACAGACATACAATGACACCAAGTAACAATGACATACACTGATACCCAGTAACACAGACAAACAAGGACACCAAGTAACAAAGACACACACTTAAACCGAGTAACACAGACACACACTGACACCCAGTAACACAGACAAACACTTGCACCAAGTAACACAGACATACAATGACACCAAGTAACAAAGACATGCACTGATACCCAGTAACAAAGACACACACTTACACCAAGTAAAAAGGACAGACACTGATACGCAGTAACACAGACACACACTTACACCAAGTAACAAAGACATACACTGACACCCAGTGACAAAGACATACACTGACACCAAGTAACAAAGACATACACTTACACCAAGTAACAGAGACATACACTGACACCAAGTAACAAAGACAGACACTGATACGAAGTAACAAAGACACAAACGTACACCAAGTAACACAGACATACACTGACACCAAGTAAAAAGACATACACTGACACCAAGTTACAAAGACACACACTTACACCAAGTAACACAGACATACACTGACACCAAGTAACAAAGACAGACAATTACACCAAGTAACAAAGACATACACTTACACCAAGTATTTTGACATACACTGACACCAAGTAACAAAGACATACACTGATACCCAGTAACACAGACACACACTTGCACCAAGTAACACAGACATACAATGACACCAAGTAACAAAGACATGCACTGATACCCAGTAACAAAGACACACACTTACACCAAGTCAAAAAGACAGACACTGATACGCAGTAACACAGACACACACATACACCAAGTAACAAAGACATACACTGACACCCAGTGACAAAGACATACACTGACACCCAGTAACACAGACACACAAGGACACCAAGTAACAAAGACACACACTTACACCAAGTAACACAGACACACACTGACACCCAGTAACACAGACAAACACACTTGCACCAAGTATTTTGACATACACTGACACCAAGTAACAAAGACATACACTGAGACCCAGTAACGCAGACACACACTTACACCCAGTAAAAAAGACATCCACTGAAACCAAGTCACAAAGACATACACTGATGCCCAGTAACAAAGACACACACTGACACCAAGTAACAAAGACATACTCTGACACCAAGTAACAAAGACATACACTTACACCAAGTAACAAAGACACACACTTACACCAAGTAACACTGACATACACTGACACCAAGTAACAAAGACATACACTTACACCAAGTAACAAAGACACACACTTACACCAAGTAACACAGACATACAATGACACCAAGTAACAATGACATACACTGATACCCAGTAACACAGACAAACAAGGACACCAAGTAACAAAGACACACACTTACACCAAGTAACACAGATACACACGGACACCCAGTAACACAGACAAACACACTTACACCAAGTATTTTGACATACACTGACACCAAGTAACAAAGTCATACACTGATACCCAGTAACGCAGACACACACTTACACCCAGTAAAAAAGACATACACTGAAACCAAGTCACAAAGACATACACTGATACCAAGTCACAAAGTCATACACTGATGCCCAGTAACAAAGACACACACTGACACCAAGTAACACAGACATACACTGACACCAAGTAATAAAGACATACACTTACACCAAGTAACAAAGACACACACTTACACCAAGTAACAAAGACAGACAATTACACCAAGTAACAAAGACATACACTTACACCAAGTATTTTGACATACACTGACACCAAGTAACAAAGACATACACTGATACCCAGTAACGCAGGCACACTCTTACACCCAGTAAAAAATACATACACTGACACCAAGTCACAAAGACATACACTTACACCAAGTAACAAAGACATACACTGACACAAAGTAACAAAGACATACACTTACACCAAGTAACAAAGACATACACTGACACCATGTAACAAAGACATACACTGATACCCAGTAACAAAGACATACACTGACGCCAAGTAACACAGACATACACTGACACCAAGTAACACAGACACACACTTGCACCAAGTAACACAGACATACAATGACACCAAGTAACAAAGACATGCACTGATACCCAGTAACAAAGACACACACTTACACCAAGTAAAAAAGACAGACACTGATACCCAGTAACATAGTCACGCATTTACACCAAGTAACAAAGGCATACACTGACACCCAGTGACAAAGACATACACTGACACCCAGTAACACAGACACACAAGGACACCAAGTAACAAAGACACACACTTACACCAAGTAGCACAGACACACACTGACACCCAGTAACACAGAGAAACACACGTACACCAAGTAACACAGACATACACTGACACCAAGTAACAAAGACAGACAATTACACCAAGTAACAAAGACATACACTTACACCAAGTATTTTGACATACACTGACACCAAGTAACAAAGACATACACTGATACCCAGTAACACAGACACACACTTGCACCAAGTAACACAGACATACAATGACACCAAGTAACAAAGACATGCACTGATACCCAGTAACAAAGACACACACTTACACCAAGTCAAAAAGACAGACACTGATACGCAGTAACACAGACACACACATACACCAAGTAACAAAGACATACACTGACACCCAGTGACAAAGACATACACTGACACCCAGTAACACAGACACACAAGGACACCAAGTAACAAAGACACACACTTACACCAAGTAACACAGACACACACTGACACCCAGTAACACAGACAAACACACTTGCACCAAGTATTTTGACATACACTGACACCAAGTAACAAAGACATACACTGAGACCCAGTAACGCAGACACACACTTACACCCAGTAAAAAAGACATCCACTGAAACCAAGTCACAAAGACATACACTGATGCCCAGTAACAAAGACACACACTGACACCAAGTAACAAAGACATACTCTGACACCAAGTAACAAAGACATACACTTACACCAAGTAACAAAGACACACACTTACACCAAGTAACACTGACATACACTGACACCAAGTAACAAAGACATACACTTACACCAAGTAACAAAGACACACACTTACACCAAGTAACACAGACATACAATGACACCAAGTAACAATGACATACACTGATACCCAGTAACACAGACAAACAAGGACACCAAGTAACAAAGACACACACTTACACCAAGTAACACAGATACACACGGACACCCAGTAACACAGACAAACACACTTACACCAAGTATTTTGACATACACTGACACCAAGTAACAAAGTCATACACTGATACCCAGTAACGCAGACACACACTTACACCCAGTAAAAAAGACATACACTGAAACCAAGTCACAAAGACATACACTGATACCAAGTCACAAAGTCATACACTGATGCCCAGTAACAAAGACACACACTGACACCAAGTAACACAGACATACACTGACACCAAGTAATAAAGACATACACTTACACCAAGTAACAAAGACACACACTTACACCAAGTAACAAAGACAGACAATTACACCAAGTAACAAAGACATACACTTACACCAAGTATTTTGACATACACTGACACCAAGTAACAAAGACATACACTGATACCCAGTAACGCAGGCACACTCTTACACCCAGTAAAAAATACATACACTGACACCAAGTCACAAAGACATACACTTACACCAAGTAACAAAGACATACACTGACACAAAGTAACAAAGACATACACTTACACCAAGTAACAAAGACATACACTGACACCATGTAACAAAGACATACACTGATACCCAGTAACAAAGACATACACTGACGCCAAGTAACACAGACATACACTGACACCAAGTAACACAGACACACACTTGCACCAAGTAACACAGACATACAATGACACCAAGTAACAAAGACATGCACTGATACCCAGTAACAAAGACACACACTTACACCAAGTAAAAAAGACAGACACTGATACCCAGTAACATAGTCACGCATTTACACCAAGTAACAAAGGCATACACTGACACCCAGTGACAAAGACATACACTGACACCCAGTAACACAGACACACAAGGACACCAAGTAACAAAGACACACACTTACACCAAGTAGCACAGACACACACTGACACCCAGTAACACAGAGAAACACACGTACACCAAGTAACACAGACATACACTGACACCAAGTAACAAAGACAGACAATTACACCAAGTAACAAAGACATACACTTACACCAAGTATTTTGACATACACTGACACCAAGTAACAAAGACATACACTGATACCCAGTAACACAGACACACACTTGCACCAAGTAACACAGACATACAATGACACCAAGTAACAAAGACATGCACTGATACCCAGTAACAAAGACACACACTTACACCAAGTCAAAAAGACAGACACTGATACGCAGTAACACAGACACACACATACACCAAGTAACAAAGACATACACTGACACCCAGTGACAAAGACATACACTGACACCCAGTAACACAGACACACAAGGACACCAAGTAACAAAGACACACACTTACACCAAGTAACACAGACACACACTGACACCCAGTAACACAGACAAACACACTTGCACCAAGTATTTTGACATACACTGACACCAAGTAACAAAGACATACACTGAGACCCAGTAACGCAGACACACACTTACACCCAGTAAAAAAGACATCCACTGAAACCAAGTCACAAAGACATACACTGATGCCCAGTAACAAAGACACACACTGACACCAAGTAACAAAGACATACTCTGACACCAAGTAACAAAGACATACACTTACACCAAGTAACAAAGACACACACTTACACCAAGTAACACTGACATACACTGACACCAAGTAACAAAGACATACACTTACACCAAGTAACAAAGACACACACTTACACCAAGTAACACAGACATACAATGACACCAAGTAACAATGACATACACTGATACCCAGTAACACAGACAAACAAGGACACCAAGTAACAAAGACACACACTTACACCAAGTAACACAGATACACACGGACACCCAGTAACACAGACAAACACACTTACACCAAGTATTTTGACATACACTGACACCAAGTAACAAAGTCATACACTGATACCCAGTAACGCAGACACACACTTACACCCAGTAAAAAAGACATACACTGAAACCAAGTCACAAAGAGATACACTGATACCAAGTCACAAAGTCATACACTGATGCCCAGTAACAAAGACACACACTGACACCAAGTAACACAGACATACACTGACACCAAGTAATAAAGACATACACTTACACCAAGTAACAAAGACACACACTTACACCAAGTAACAAAGACAGACAATTACACCAAGTAACAAAGACATACACTTACACCAAGTATTTTGACATACACTGACACCAAGTAACAAAGACATACACTGATACCCAGTAACGCAGGCACACTCTTACACCCAGTAAAAAATACATACACTGACACCAAGTCACAAAGACATACACTTACACCAAGTAACAAAGACATACACTGACACAAAGTAACAAAGACATACACTTACACCAAGTAACAAAGACATACACTGACACCATGTAACAAAGACATACACTGATACCCAGTAACAAAGACATACACTGACGCCAAGTAACACAGACATACACTGACACCAAGTAACACAGACACACACTTGCACCAAGTAACACAGACATACAATGACACCAAGTAACAAAGACATGCACTGATACCCAGTAACAAAGACACACACTTACACCAAGTAAAAAAGACAGACACTGATACCCAGTAACATAGTCACGCATTTACACCAAGTAACAAAGGCATACACTGACACCCAGTGACAAAGACATACACTGACACCCAGTAACACAGACACACAAGGACACCAAGTAACAAAGACACACACTTACACCAAGTAGCACAGACACACACTGACACCCAGTAACACAGAGAAACACACGTACACCAAGTAACACAGACATACACTGACACCAAGTAACAAAGACAGACAATTACACCAAGTAACAAAGACATACACTTACACCAAGTATTTTGACATACACTGACACCAAGTGACAAAGACATTCAGTGCAGCAGCTTTTTCGGGAGCAGCGTGTGAGCGAGTGAGCAGCGGGGAAAGTCCGTTTGAAAGTAAATTTATTTTCCTTTTGTTTTTCGGCGGAGGCCAGGGGCCTGCTGGGTAAGTAAAACACTATATATTTGGGCGGTTTCTGAACCCGAGACACCACACTTGTAGTGTCTCCCACCCGCCCTCCTCCTCTAACCAAAAAAAAGGACTCGGTGGGGTGTTTATAAGGTAAGGCTTTTTCGATTTCTCTGGTTTTATTGTGATTGGTAAAAACTTTTCGTTCCTTTTTCATTTAACTAAGTTTAAACTTAAGATTAAAAATGGCAGGAGATCTCAGACCCGTATCATGCTCCTCTTGCTCAATGTGGGAGCTCAGGGACATGGCTGATGACCCTGACTCCTTCACGTGCAGTAAGTGTGTCCAGTTGCAGCTCTTGTTAGACCGCATGACGGCTCTCGAGCTGCGGATGGACTCACTTTGGAGCATGCGCGATGCTGAGGAGGTCGTGGATAGCACGTTGAGTGAATTGGTCACACCGAAGATTAGGATTGCTGAGGGAGAAAGGGAATGGGTGACCAAAAGGCAGAGAAAGAGCAGGAAGGCAGCGCAGGAGTCCCCTGCGGTCATCTCCCTCCAAAACAAGTATACCGTTTTGGATACTGTTGAGGGAGATGGCTCACCAGGGGAAGGCAGCAGTAGCCAGGTCCATGGCACCGTGGCTGGCTCTGCTGTTCCGAAGGGCGGGAAAAAGAGTGGAAGGGCTATAGTCGTAGGGCATTCGATTGTAAGGGGAGTAGATAGGCGGTTCTGTGGTCGAAAACGAGGCTCCCGAATGGTATGTTGCCTCCCAGGTGCACGGGTCAGGGACGTCTCAGATCGGCTGCAGAACATTCTAAAGGGGGAGGGTGAACAGCCAGTTGTCATTGTGCACATAGGCACTAATGATATAGGTAAAAAACGGGATGAGGTCCTACATGCAGAGTTTAGGGAGTTAGGAGCCAAGTTAAAAAGTAGGACCTCAGAGGTAGTAATCTCAGGATTACTACCAGTGCCACGTGATAGTCAGAGTAAAAATGAAAGAATAGTCAGGATGAATGCGTGGCTTGAGAGATGGTGCAGGAAGGAGGGGTTCAGATTTTTGGGACATTGGGACCGGTTCTGGGGGAGGTGGGACTATTACAAATTGGACGGTCTACACCTGGGCCGCATTGGAACCAATGTCCTTGGAGGTGCTTTTGCTAACGCTGTTGGGGAGGGTTTAAACTAATGTGGCAGGGGGATGGGAACCAATTGAGGTCAGTTGACAGTAAGGAGGTAGTAACAAAAGCCTGTAAGGAACTAGATAATGAAGTCAGTGTGACTAAGGGGAAGAGCAGGCAGGGAGCAGATGATGAATATAAAGGGACTGGTGGTCTGAGGTGCATTTGTTTTAATGCAAGAAGTGTAATAGGTAAGGCAGATGAACTTAGGGCTTGGATTAGTACCTGGGAGTATGATGTTATTGCTATTACTGAGACTTGGTTGAGGGAAGGGCATGATTGGCAACTAAATATCCCAGGATATCGATGCTTCAGGCGGGATAGAGAGGGAGGTAAAAGGGGTGGAGGAGTTGCATTACTGGTCAAAGAGGATATCACAGCTGTGCTGAAGGAGGGCACTATGGAGGACTCGAGCAGTGAGGCAATATGGACAGAACTCAGAAATAGGAAGGGTGCGGTAACAATGTTGGGGCTGTACTACAGGCCTCCCAACAGCGAGCGTGAGATAGAGGTACAAATATGTAAACAGATTATGGAAAGATGTAGGAGCAACAGGGTGGTGGTGATAGGAGATTTTAATTTTCCCAACATTGACTGGGATTCGCTTAATGTTAGAGGTCCAGATGGAGCAGAATTTGTAAGGAGCATCCAGGAGGGTTTTCTAGAGCAGTATGTAAATAGTCCAACTCGGGAAGGGGCCATACTGGACCTGGTGTTGGGGAATGAGCCCGACCAGGTTGTTGAAGTTTCAGTAGGGGACTACTTTGGGAATAGTGATCACAATTCCGTAAGCTTTAAAATACTCATGGACAAAGACGAGAGTGGTCCAAAAGGGAGAGTGCTAAATTGGGGGAAGGCCAACTGCACCAAAATTCGGCAGGAGCTGGGAAATGTAGATTGGGAGCAGCTGTTTGAAGGTAAATCCACATGTGATATGTGGGAGGCTTTTAAAGAGAGGTTGATTTGCGTGCAGGAGAGACATGTTCCTGTGAAAATGAGGGATAGAAATGGCAAGATTAGGGAACCATGGATGACAGGTGAAATTGTGAGACTAGCTAAGAGGAAAAAGGAAGCATACATAAGGTCTAGGCGGCTGATGAAAGACGAAGCTTTGAAAGAATATCGGGAATGTAGGACCAATCTGAAACGAGGAATTAAGAGGGCTAAAAGGGGTCATGAAATATCTTTAGCAAACAGGGTTAAGGAAAATCCCAAAGCCTTTTATTCATATATAAGGAGAAATAGGGTAACTAGAGAAAGGATTGGCCCACTAAAGGACAAAGGAGGAATGTTATGCTTGGACTCAGAGAAAATGGGTGAGATTCTAAACGAGTACTTTGCATCGGTATTCACCGAGGAGAGGGACATGACGGATGTTGAGGTTAGGAACAGATGTTTGATTACTCTAGGTCAAGTCGGCATAAGGAGGGAGGAAGTGTTGGGTATTCTAAAGGGCATTAAGGTGGACAAGTCCCCAGGTCCGGATGGGATCTATCCCAGGTTACTGAGGGAAGCGAGAGAGGAAATAGCTGGGGCCTTAACAGATATCTTTGCAGCATCCTTAAACACGGGTGAGGTCCCGGAGGACTGGAGAATTGCTAATGTTGTCCCCTTGTTTAAGAAGGGTAGCAGGGATAATCCAGGTAATTATAGACCGGTGAGCCTGACGTCAGTGGTAGGGAAGCTGCTGGAGAAGATACTGAGGGATAGGATCTATTCCCATTTGGAAGAAAATGGGCTCATCAGTGTAGGCAACATGGTTTTGTGCAGGGAAGGTCATGTCTTACCAACTTAATAGAATTCTTTGAGGAAGTGACAAAGTTGATTGATGAGGGAAGGGCTGTCGATGTCATATACATGGACTTCAGTAAGGCGTTTGATAAGGTTCCCCATGGCAGGCTGATGGAGAAAGTGAAGGCGCTTGGGGTCCAAGGTGTACTAGCTAGATGGATAAAGAACTGGCTGGGCAACAGGAGACAGAGAGTAGCAGTAGAAGGGAGTTTCTCAAAATGGAGACGTGTGACCAGTGGTGTTCCACAGGGATCCGTGCTGGGACCACTGTTGTTTGTGATATACATTAATGATTTGGAGGAAAGTATAGGTGGACTGATTAGCAAATTTGCAGACGACACTAAGATTGGTGGAGTAGCAGATAGTGAAGGGGACTGTCAGAGAATAGAGCAGAATATACATAGATTGGAGAGTTGGGC
Source organism: Heterodontus francisci (assembly GCF_036365525.1). Lineage (NCBI taxonomy): Eukaryota > Metazoa > Chordata > Chondrichthyes > Heterodontiformes > Heterodontidae > Heterodontus > Heterodontus francisci. The sequence continues at coordinate 2,112,376 of NW_027141375.1, forward strand.
AGAGAAATGGCAGATGGAGTTCAATCAGGGCAAATGCGAGGTGATGCATTTTGGAAGATCCAATTCAAGAGTGAACTATACAGTAAATGGAAAAGTCCTGGGGAAAATTGATGTCCAGAGAGATTTGGGTGTTCAGGTCCACTGTTCCCTGAAGGTGGCAACGCAGGTAAATAGAGTGGTCAAGAAGGCATACGGCATGCTTTCCTTCATCGGACGGGGCATTGAGTACAAGAGTTTGCAGGTCATGTTACAGTTGTAAAGGACTTTGGTTCGGCCACATTTGGAATATTGCGTACAGTTCTGGTCGCCACATTATCAAAAGGATGTGGATGCTTTGGAAAGGGTGCAGAGGAGGTTCACCAGGATGTTGCCTGGTATGGGGGGGCTAGCTATGAAGAGAGGTTGAGCAGATTAGGATTATTTTCAATAGAAAGACGGAGGTTGGGGGGGGACCTGATTGAGGTGTACAAAATCATGAGAGGTATAGACAGGGTGGATAGCAAGAGGCTTTTTCCCAGAGTGGGGGTTTCAATTACTAGAGGACACGAGTTCAAAGTGAAAGGGGAAAAGTTTAGGGGGGATATGCGTGGAAAGTTCTTCACGCAGAGGGTGGTGGGCACCTGGAACGCATTGCCAGCGGAGGTGGTAGATGCGGGCACGATGGAGTCTTTTAAGATGTATCTAGACAGATACATGAATGGGCAGGAAGAAAAGAGATACAGAACCTTAGAAAACAGGCGACATGTTTAGAGAGAGGATCTGGATCGGCGCAGGCTTGAAGGGCCGAAGGGCCTGTTCCTGTGCTGTAATTATCTTTGTTCTTTGTTTGTTCTTTGTATTTTGACATACACTGACACCAAGTAACAAAGACATACACTGATACCCAGTAACGCAGACACACACTTACACCCAGTAAAAAAGACATACACTGACACCAAGTCACAAAGACATACACTTACACCAAGTAACAAAGAAATACACTGATACCCAGTAACACATTGGCGCAGTGGTTAGCTCCGCAGCCTCACAGCTCCAGGGACCCGGGTTCGATTCTGGGTACTGCCTGTGCGGAGTTTGCAAGTTCTTCTTGTGTCTGCGTGGGTTTCCTCCAGGTGCTCCGGTTTCCTCCCACATGCCAAAGACTTGCAGGTTGATAGGTTAATTGGCCATCATAAATTGCCCCTGGTATAGGTAGGTGGTAGGGAAATATACAGGAATAGGTGGGGATGTGATAGGAATACGGGATTAGTGTAGGATTATTATAATTGGGTGGATGATGGTCGGCACAGACTCGGTGCCCAAAGGGCCTGTTTTAAGTGCTGTATCTCGAAACTAAACTAAATACTGACACCTAGTATCACAGACACACACTGACACCCAGTACCACAAACAAACACACACTGACACCCAGTAACACAGAGAAACACTGATACAAAGTAACAAAGACACACACTGACACCCAGTAAAAAAGACATACCGGGACACCAAGTCACAAAGACATACACTGATGCCCAGTAACACAGACACACACTGACACCAAGTAAAAAGACATACACTGACACCAAGTTACAAAGACACACACTTACACCAAGTAACACAGACAGACACTGACACCAAGTAACAAAGACAGACAATTACACCAAGTAACAAAGACATACACTTACAACAAGTATTTTGACATACAATGACACCAAGTAACAAAGACATGCACTGATACCCAGTGACAAAGACATACACTGACACCCAGTAACACAGACACACAAGGACACCAAGTAACAAAGACACACACTTACACCAAGTAACACAGACACACACTGACACCCAGTAACACAGACAAACACACTTACACCAAGTATTTTGACATACACTGACACCAAGTAACAAAGACATACACTGATACCCAGTAACGCAGACACACACTTACACCCAGTAAAAAAGACATACACTGAAACCAAGTCACAAAGACATACACTGATGCCCAGTAACAAAGACACACACTGACACCAAGTAACAAAGACATACTCTGACACCAAGTAACAAAGACATACACTTACACCAAGTAACAAAGACACACACTTACACCAAGTAACACAGACATACACTGACACCAAGTAACAAAGACATACACTTACACCAAGTAACAAAGACACACACTTACACCAAGTAACACAGACATACAATGATACCAAGTAACAATGACATGCACTGATACCCAGTAACACAGACAAACAAGGACACCAAGTAACAAAGACACACACTTACACCAAGTAACACAGACACACACTGACACCCAATAACACAGACAAACACACTTACACCAAGTATTTTGACATACACTGACACCAAGTAACAAAGACAAACACTGATACCCAGTAACGCAGACACACACTTACACCCAGTAAAAAAGACATACACTGAAACCAAGTCACAAAGACATACACTGATACCAAGTCACAAAGACATACACTGATGCCCAGTAACAAAGACACACACTGACACCAAGTAAAAAAGACATACTCTGACACCAAGTAACAAAGACATACACTTACACCAAGTAACAAAGACACACACTTACATCAAGTAACACAGAAATACACTGACACCAAGTAACAAAGACAAAGACTTAAACCAAGTAACAAAGACACACACTTACACCAAGTAACACAGACATACACTGACACCAAGTAACAAAGACATACACTGATACCCAGTAACGCAGACACACACTTACACCCAGTAAAAAATACATACACTGACACCAAGTCACAAAGACATACACTTACACCAAGTAACAAAGACATACACTGACACAAAGTAACAAAGACATACACTTACACCAAGTAACAAAGACATACACTGACACCATGTAACAAAGACATACGCTGATACCCAGTAACAAAGACATACACTGACACCAAGTAACAAAGACATACACTGACACCAAGTAACAGAGACATACACTGACACCAAGTAACGAAGACAGACACTGATACCAAGTAACAAAGACACAAACTTACACCAAGTAACACAGACATACACTGACACCAAGTATCCAAGACATACACTTACACCAAGTAACAAAGACATGCACTTACACCAAGTAACAAAGACAGACACTGATACCCAGTAACACAGACACACACTTACACCAGGTCACAAACTTACACCAAGTAACACAGACATACACTGACACCAAGTATCAAAGACATACACTTACACCAAGTAACAAAGACATGCACTTACACCAAGTAACAAAGACAGACACTGATACCCAGTAACACAGACACACACTTACACCAGGTCACAAAGACACACACTGACACCTAGTAACAAAGACAGACACTGATATCCAGTAACACAGACACACACTTACACCAAGTAACACAGACATACACTGACACCAAGTAACAAAGACAGACAATTACCCCAAGTAACAAAGACATACACTTACACCAAGTATTTTGACAGACACTGACACCAAGTAACAAAGACATACACTTACACCAAGTAACAAAGACATACACTGAAACCATGTAACAAAGACATACACTGATACCCAGTAACAAAGACATACACTGACACCAAGTAACAAAGACATACACTGACACCAAGTAACAGAGACATACACTGACACCAAGTAACAAAGACAGACACTGATACCAAGTAACAAAGACACAAACGTACACCAAGTAACACAGACATACACTGACACCAAGTATCAAAGACATACACTTGCACCAAGTAACAAAGACATGCACTTACACCAAGTAACAAAGACAGACACTGATACCCGGTAACACAGACACACACTTACACCAGGTCACAAAGGCACACACTGACACCCAGCAACAAAGACAGACACTGATATCCAGTAACACAGACACACACTTACACCAAGTAACACAGACATACACTGACACCAAGTACCAAAGACAGACAATTGCACCAAGTAACAAAGACATACACTTACACAAAGTATTTTGACATACACTGACACCAAGTAACAAAGACATACACTGATACCCAGTAATACAGGCACACACTTGGGGGGGTAGGGGGCACATTGGCGCAGTGGTTAGCACCGCAGCCTCGCAGTTCCAGGGACCCGGGTTTGATTCTGGGTACTGCCTTTGCGGAGTTTGCAAGTTCTCCCTGTGTCTGCGTGCGTTTCTTCCCGGTGAACCGGTTTCCTCCCACATGCCAAAGACTTGCAGGTTGATACGTTAATTGGCCATCATAAATTGCCCCTAGTATAGGTAGGTGGTAGGGGAATATATAGGGATAGGTGGGGATGTGATAGGAATACGGGATTAGTGTAGGATTAGTATAAATGGGTGGTTGATGGTCGGCACACACTCGGTGGGCCGAAGGGCCTGTTTCAGTGCTGTATCTCTAGCAAAACTAAATACTGACACCAAGTGTCACAGACACACACTGACACCCAGTAACACAAACAAACACACACTGGCACCCAGTAACACAGATAAACACTGATACACAGTAACAAAGACATACACTGACACCAAGTAACACAGACACACACTGATACCAAGTCACAAAGACATACACTGATGCCCAGTAACACAGACACACACTGACACCAAGTAACAAAGACATACACTGACACCAAGTAACAAAGCCACACACTTACACCAAATAACAAAGACACACACTTACACCAAGTAACACAGACATACACTGACACCAAGTAACAAAGACAGACAATTACACCAAGTAACAAAGACATACACTTACACCAAGTATTTTGACATACACTGACACAAAGTAACAAAGACATGCACTGATACCCAGTAACACAGACACACACTTTCACCAAGTAACACAGACATAGAATGACACCAAGTAACAAAGACATGCACTGATACCCAGTAACAAAGACACACACTTACACCAGGTAAAAAAGACAGACACTGATACCCAGTAACACAGACACACACTTACACCAATTAACAAAGACATACACTGACACCCAGTAACACAGACACACAAGGACACCCAGTAACACAGACAAACACACTGACACCAAGTAACACAGACATAAACTGACACCAAGTAACAAAGACATACACTGAAACCCATTAACACAGGCACACACTGGGGGTGGGGGCACATTGGCGCAGTGGTTAGCACCGCAGCCTCACAGCTCCATTGACCCGGGTTCGATTCTGGGTACTGCCTGCGCGGAGTTTGCAAGTTCTCCCTGTGTCTGCGTGGGTTGCCTCCCGGTGCTCCGGTTTCCTCCCACATGCCAAACACTTGCAGGTTGATAGGTTAATTGGCCGTCATAAATTGCCCCGAGTAAAGGTAGGTGGTAGGGAAATATATAGGGATAGGTGGGGATGTGATAGGAATACGGGATTAGTGTAGGATTAGTATAAATGGGTTGTTGATGGTCGGCACAGACTCTGTGGGCTGAAGGGCCTGTTTAAGTGCTGTATCTCTAAACTAAACTAAATACTGACACCTAGTGTCACAGACACACACTGACACCCAGTAACACAAACAAACACACACTGACACCCAGTAACACAGACACACACTGACACCCAGTAAAAAAGACATACACTGACACCAAGTCACAAAGACATACACTGATACCAAGTCACAAAGACATACACTGATGCCCAGTAACAAAGACACACACTTACACCAAGTAACACAGACATACACTGACACCAAGTAACAAAGACATACACTGATACCCAGGAACGCAGACACACAATTACACCCAGTAAAAAAGACACACACTGACACCAAGTCACAAAGACATACACGTACACCAAGTAACAAAGACATACACTGACACAAAGTAACAAAGACATACACTTACACCAAGTAACAAAGACATACACTGACACCATGTAACAAAGACATACACTGATACCCAGTAACAAAGACATACACTGACACCAAGTAACAAAGACATACACTTACACCAAGTAACAGAGACATACACTGACACCAAGTAACAAAGACAGACACTGATACCAAGTATCAAAGACACAAACTTACACCAAGTAACAAAGACATGCACTTACACCAAGTAACAAAGACAGACACTGATACCCAGTAACACAGACACACATTTACACCAGGTCACAAAGACACACACTGACACCCAGTAACAAAGACAGACTCTGATATCCAGTAACACAGACACACACTTACACCAAGTAACACAGACATACACTGACACCAAGTAACAAAGACAGACAATTACACCAAGTAACAAAGACATACACTTACACCAAGTATTTTGACATACACTGACACCAAGTAACACAGACATACACTGATACCCAGTAACGCAGACACACACTTACACCCAGTAAAAATGACATACACTGACACCAAGTCACAAAGACATACACTTACACCAAGTAACAAAGACATACACTGACACAAAGTAACAAAGACATACACTTACACCAAGTAACAAAGACATACACTGACACCATGTAACAAAGACATACACTGATACCCAGTAACAAAGACATACACTGACACCAAGTAACAAAGACATACACTTACACCAAGTAACACAGACATACACTGACACCATGTAACAAAGACAGACACTGATACCCAGTAATACAGGCACACACTTGGGGGGGGGGGGGGGGGTGGGGGGCACATTGGCGCAGTGGTTAGCACCGCAGCCTCGCAGCTCCAGGGACCCGGGTTTGATTCTGGGTACTGCCTGTGCGGAGTTTGCAAGTTCTCCCTCTGTCTGCGTGCGTTTCCTCCCGGTGCTCCGGTTTCCTCCCACATGCCAAAGACTTGCAGGTTGATACGTTAATTGCCCAATATAAATTGCCCCTAGTATAGGTAGGTGGTAGGGAAATATATAGGGATAGGTGGGGATGTGATAGGAATACGGGATTAGTGTAGGATTAGTATAAATGGGTGGTTGATGGTCGGCACACACTCGGTGGGCCGAAGGGCCTGTTTCAGTGCTGTATCTCTAACAAAGCTAAATACTGACACCAAGTGTCACAGACACACACTGACACCCAGTAACACAAACAAACACACACTGGCACCCAGTAACACAGAGAAACACTGATACACAGTAACAAAGACATACACTGACACCAAGTAACACAGAAACACACTGACACCCAGTATAAAAGGCATACACTGACACCAAGTCACAAAGACATGCACTGATACCAAGTCACAAAGACATACACTGATGCCCAGTAACACAGACACACACTGACACCAATTAACAAAGACATACACTGACACCAAGTAACAAAGCCACACACTTACACCAAGTAACAAAGACACACACTTACACCAAGTAACACAGACATACACTGACACCAAGTAACAAAGACAGACAATTACACCAAGTAACAAAGACATACACTTACACCAAGTATTTTGACATACACTGACACAAAGTAACAAAGACATACACTGATACCCAGTAACACAGACACACACTTACACCAAGTAACACAGACATACAATGGCACCAAGTAACAAAGACATGCACTGATACCCAGTAACAAAGACACACACTTACACCAGGTAAAAAAGACAGACACTGATACCCAGTAACACAGACACACACTTAAACCAATTAACAAAGGCATACACTGACACACAGTAACACAGACACACAAGGACACCCAGTAACACAGACAAACACACTGACACCAAGTAACACAGACATACACTGACACCAAGTAACAAAGACATACACTGAAACCCAGTAACACAGGCACACACTGGGGGTTGGGGGCACATTGGCGCAGTGGTTAGCACCGCAGCCTCACAGCTCCATTGACCCGGGTTCGATTCTGGGTACTGCCTGTGCGGAGTTTGCAAGTTCTCCCTGTGTCTGCGTGGGTTGCCTCCCGGTGCTCCGGTTTCCTCCCACATGCCAAAGACTTGCAGGTTGATAGTTTAATTGGCCGTCATAAATTGCCCCTAGTACAGGTAGGTGGTAGGGAAATATATAGGGATAGGTGGGGATGTGATAGGAATACGGGATTAGTGTAGGATTCGTATAAATGGGTTGTTGATGGTCGGCACAGACTCTGTGGGCCGAAGGGCCTGTTTAAGTGCTGTATCTCGAAACTAAACTAAATACTGACACCGAGTGTCACGGACACACACTGACACCCAGTAACACAAACAAACACACACTGACACCCAGTAACACAGACACACACTGACACCAAGTAACAAAGACATACACTGATACCCAGTAAACAAAGACATACACTGACACCAAGTAACAAAGACATACACTTACACCAAGTTGCAGAGACATACACTGACACCAAGTAACAAAGACAGACACTGATACCAAGTAACAAAGACACAAACTTACACCAAGTGACACAGACATACTCTGACACCAAGTATCAAAGACATACACTGACACCAAGTAACAAAGACATGCACTTACACCAAGTAACAAAGACAGACACTGATACCCAGTAACACAGACACACATTTACACCAGGTCACAAAGACACACACTGACACCCAGTAACAAAGACAGACACTGATATACAGTAACACAGACACACACTTACACCAAGTAACACAGTCATACACTGACACCAAGTAACAAAGACAGACAATTACACCAAGTAACAAAGACATACACTTACACCAAGTATTTTGACATACACTGACACCAAGTAACAAAGACATACACTGATACTCAGTAACGCAGACACACACTTACACCCAGTAAAAAGACATACACTGACACCAAGTCACAAAGACATACGCTTACACCAAGTAACAAAGACATACACTGACACAAAGTAACAAAGACATACACTTACACCAAGTAACAAAGACATACACTGACACCATGTAACAAAGACATACACTGATACCAAGTAACAAAGACATACACTGACACCAAGTAACAAAGACATAAACTTACACCTTGTAACACAGACATACAGTGACACCAAGTAACAAAGACAGACACTGACACCAAGTAACAAAGACACAAACTTACACCAAGTAACACAGACATACACTGACACCAAGTATCAAAGACATACACTGACACCAAGTAACAAAGACATGCACTTACACCAAGTAACAAAGACAGACTCTTATACCCAGTAACACAGACACACACTTACACCAGGTCACGAAGACACGCACTGACACCCAGTAACAAAGACACACACTGATATCCAGTAACACAGACACACACTTACACCAAGTCACAAATACATACACTGATACCCAGTAACACAGACACACACTTACACCAAGTAACAAAGACATATACTGATACCCAGTGACACATTGGCACAGTGGTTAGCACCGCAGCCTCACAACTCCAGGGACCCGGGTTCGATTCTGGGTACTGCCTGTGCGGAGTTTGCAAGTTCTTCTTGTGTCTGCGTGGGTTTCCTCCCGGTGCTCCGGTTTCCTCCCACATGCCAAAGACTTGCAGGTTGATAGGTTAATTGGCCATCATACATTGCCCCTAGTATAGGTAGGTGGTAGGGAAATATATAGGAATAGGTGGGGATGTGATAGGAAAACGGGATTAGTGTAGGATTATTATAATTGGGTGGTTGATGATCGGCACAGACTCGGTGGGCCGAAGGGCCTGTTTAAGTGCTGTATCTCTAAACTAAACGAAATACTGACAGCTGGTGTCACAGACACACACTGACACCCAGTACCACAAACAAACACACACTGACACCCAGTAACACAGACACACAAGGACACCAAGTAACAAAGACACACACTTACACCAAGTAACACAGAAATACACTGACACCAAGTAACAAAGACATACACTTACACCAAGTAACAAAGACACACACTTACACCAAGTAACACAGACACACACTGACACCCAGTAACACAGACAAACACACTTACAACAAGTATTTTGACATGCACTGACACCAAGTAACAAAGACATACACTGATACCCAGTAACGCAGACACACAATTACACCCAGTAAAAAAGACATACACTGAAACCAAGTCACAAAGACATACACTGATACCAAGTCACAAAGACATACACTGATGCCCAGTAACAAAGACACACACTGACACCAAGTAAAAAAGACATACTCTGACACCAAGTAACAAAGACATACACTTACACCAGGTAACAAAGACACACACTTACACCAAGTAACACAGACATACACTGACACCAAGTAACAAAGACATACACTTACACCAAGTAACAAAGACACACACTTACACCAAGTAACACAGACATACACTGACACCAAGTAACAAAGACATACACTGATACCCAGTAATACAGGCACACACTTGCGGGGGTGGGGGGCACATTGGCGCAGTGGTTAGCACCGCAGCCTCGCAGCTCCAGGGACCCGGGTTTGATTCTGGGTACTGCCTGTGCGAAGTTTGCAAGTTCTCCCTGTGTCTGCGTGCGTTTACTCCCGGTGCTCCGGTTTCCTCCCACATGCCAAAGACTTGCAGGTTGATAGGTTAATTGGCCATCGTAAATTGCCCCTAGTATAGGTAGGAGGTAGGGAAATATATAGGGATAGGTGGGGATGCGATAGGAATACGGGATTAGTGTAGGATTGGTATAAATGGGTGGTTGATGGTCGGCACACACTCGGTGGGCCGAAGGGCCTGTTGAAGTGCTGTTTCTCTAAACTAAACTAAATACTGACACCTAGTGTCACAGACACACACTGACACCCAGTAACACAATCAAACACACACTGACACCCAGTAACACAGAGAAACAATGATACACCGTAACAAAGACATGCACTGACACCAAGTAACACAGACACACACTGACACCCAGTATAAAAGACATACACTGACACCAAGTCACAAAGACATACACTGATACCAAGTCACAAAGACATACAGTGATGCCCATTAACACAGACACACACTGACACCAAGTAACAAAGACAAACACTGACACCAAGTAACAAAGACATACACTTACACCAAGTAACAAAGACACACACTTACACCAAGTAACAAAGACATACACTGACACCAAGTAACAAAGACAGACAATTACACCAAGTAACAAAGACATACACTGATACCCAGTAACACAGACACACACTTACACCAAGTAACACAGACATACAATGACACCAAGTAACAAAGACATGCACTGATACCCAGTAACAAAGACACACACTTACACCAAGTAAAAAAGACAGACACTGATACCCAGTAACACAGACACACACTTACACCAAGTAACAAAGACATACACTGACACCCAGTAACAAAGACATACACTGACACCCAGTAACACAGACACACAAGGAAACCAAGTAACAAAGACACACACTTACACCAAGTAACACAGACACACACTGACACCCAGTAACACAGACAAACACAATGACACCCAGTAACACAGACAAACACACTGACACCAAGTAACACAGACATACACTGACACCAAGTAACAACGACATACACTGAAACCCAGTAACATAGGCACACACTGGGGTTGGGGGGCAAATTGGCGCAGTGGTTAGCACCGCAGCCTCACAGCTCCAGGGACCCGGGTTCGATTCTGGGTACTGCCTGTGCGGAGTTTGCAAGTTCTCCCTGTGTCTGCGTGGGTTGCCTCCCGGTGCTCCGGTTTCCTCCCACATGCCAAAGACTTGCAGGTTGATAGGTTAATTGGCCATCATACATTGCCCCTAGTATAGGTAGGTGGTAGGGAAATATAGGAATAGGTGGGGATGTGATAGGAATACGGGATTAGTGTAGGATTATTGTAATTGGGTGGTTGATGGTCGGCACAGACTCGGTGGGCCGAAGGGCCTGTTTAAGTGCTGTATCTCTAAACTAAACGAAATACTGACAGCTGGTGTCACAGACACACACTGACACCCAGTACCACAAACAAACACACACTGACACCCAGTAACACAGACACACAAGGACACCAAGTAACAAAGACACACACTTACACCAAGTAACACAGAAATACACTGACACCAAGTAACAAAGACATACACTTACACCAAGTAACAAAGACACACACTTACACCTAGTAACACAGACATACAATGACACCAAGTAACAATGACAGACACTGATACCCAGTAACACAGACAAACAAGGACACCAAGTAACAAAGACACACACTTACACCAAGTAACACAGACACACACTGACACCCAGTAACATAGACAAACACACTTACAACAAGTATTTTGACATGCACTGACACCAAGTAACAAAGACATACACTGATACCCAGTAACGCAGACACACAATTACACCCAGTAAAAAAGACATACACTGAAACCAAGTCACAAAGACATACACTGATACCAAGTCACAAAGACATACACTGATGCCCAGTAACAAAGACACACACTGACACCAAGTAAAAAAGACATACTCTGACACCAAGTAACAAAGACATACACTTACACCAGGTAACAAAGACACACACTTACACCAAGTAACACAGACATACACTGACACCAAGTAACAAAGACATACACTTACACCAAGTAACAAAGACACACACTTACACCAAGTAACACAGACATACACTGACACCAAGTAACAAAGACATACACTGATACCCAGTAATACAGGCACACACTTGCGGGGGTGGGGGGCACATTGGCGCAGTGGTTAGCACCGCAGCCTCGCAGCTCCAGGGACCCGGGTTTGATTCTGGGTACTGCCTGTGCGGAGTTTGCAAGTTCTCCCTGTGTCTGCGTGCGTTTACTCCCGGTGCTCCGGTTTCCTCCCACATGCCAAAGACTTGCAGGTTGATAGGTTAATTGGCCATCATAAATTGCCCCTAGTATAGGTAGGAGGTAGGGAAATATATAGGGATAGGTGGGGATGTGATAGGAATACGGGATTAGTGTAGGATTGGTATAAATGGGTGGTTGATGGTCGGCACACACTCGGTGGGCCAAAGGGCCTGTTTAAGTGCTGTTTCTCTAAACTAAACTAAATACTGACACCTAGTGTCACAGACACACACTGACACCCAGTAACACAATCAAACACACACTGACACCCAGTAACACAGAGAAACAATGATACACCGTAACAAAGACATGCACTGACACCAAGTAACACAGACACACACTGACACCCAGTATAAAAGACATACACTGACACCAAGTCACAAAGACATACACTGATACCAAGTCACAAAGACATACAGTGATGCCCATTAACACAGACCCACACTGACACCATAGTAACAAAGACAAACACTGACACCAAGTAACAAAGACATACACTTACACCAAGTAACAAAGACACACACTTACACCAAGTAACACAGACATACACTGACACCAAGTAACAAAGACAGACAATTACACCAAGTAACAAAGACATACACTGATACCCAGTAACACAGACACACACTTACACCAAGTAACACAGACATACAATGACACCAAGTAACAAAGACATGCACTGATACCCAGTAACAAAGACGCACACTTACACCAAGTAAAAAAGACAGACACTGATACCCAGTAACACAGACACACACTTACACCAAGTAACAAAGACATACACTGACACCCAGTAACAAAGACATACACTGACAACCAGTAACACAGACACACAAGGAAACCAAGTAACAAAGACACACACTTACACCAAGTAGCACAGACACACACTGACACCCAGTAACACAGACAAACACAATGACACCCAGTAACACAGACAAACACACTGACACCAAGTAACACAGACATACACTGACACCAAGTAACAAAGACATACACTGAAACCCAGTAACACAGGCACACACTGGGGTTGGGGGGCACATTGGCGCAGTGGTTAGCACCGCAGCCTCACAGCTCCAGGGACCCGGGTTCGATTCTGGGTACTGCCTGTGCGGAGTTTGCAAGTTCTCCCTGTGTCTGCGTGGGTTGCCTCCCGGTGCTCCGGTTTCCTCCCACATGCCAAAGACTTGCAGGTTGATAGGTTAATTGGCCGTCATAAATTGCCCCTAGTACAGTTAGGTGGTAGGGAAATATATAGCGATAGGTGGGGATGTGATAGGAATACGGGATTAGTGTAGGATTTGTATAAATGGGTTGTTGATGGTCGGCACAGACTCTGTGGGCCGAAGGGCCTGTTTAAGTGCTGTATCTCTAAACTAAACTAAATACTGACACCTAGTGTCACAGACACACACTGACACCCAGTAACACAAACAAACACACACTGACACCCAGTAACACAGACACACATTGACACCCAGTAAAAAAGACATACACTGACACCAAGTCACAAAGACATACACTGATGCCCAGTAACAAAGACACACACTTACACCAAGTAACACAGACATCCACGGACACCAAGTAACAAAGACAGACAATTTCACCAAGTAACAAAGACATACACTTACACCAAGTATTTTGACATACACTGACACCAAGTAACAAAGACATACACTGATAGCCAGTAACGCAGACACACACTTACACCCAGTAAAAAAAACATACACTGACACCAAGTCACAAAGACATACACTGATACCAAATCACAAAGACATACACTGATGCCCAGTAACACAGACACACAGTGACACCAAGTAACAAAGACATACACTGACACCAAGTAACAAAGGCATACACTTACACCAAGTAACAAAGACACACACTTACACCAAGTAACACAGACATACACTGACACCAAGTAACAAAGACAGACAATTACACCAAGTAACAAAGACATACACTTACTCCAAGTATTTTGACATGCACTGACACCAAGTAACAAAGACACACACTGATACCCAGTAACACAGGCACACACTGGGGGGCATATTGGCGCAGTGGTTAGCACCGCAGCCTCACAGATCCAGGAACCCGGGTCGATTCTGTGTACTGCCTGTGCGGAGTTTGCAAGTTCTCCCTGTGTCTGCGTGCGTTTCCTCCCGGTGCTCCGGTTTCCTCCCATATGCCAAAGACTTGCAGGTTGATAGGTTAATTGGCCATCATAAATTGCCCCTAGTATAGGTAGGAGGTAGGGAAATATATAGGGATAGGTGGCGATGTGATAGGAATACGGGATTAGTGAAGGATTAGTATAAATGGGTGGTTGATGGTCGGCACACACTCGGTGGGCCGAAGGACCTGTTTAAGTGCTGTATCTCTAAACTAAACTAAATACTGACACCTAGTGTCACAGACACACACTGACACCCAGTAACACAAACAAACACACACTGACACCCAGTAACACAGAGAAACAATGATACACAGTAACAAAGACATGCACTGACACCAAGTAACACAGACATACACTGAAACCAAGTAACAAAGACAGACAATTACACCAAGTAACAAAGACATACACTTACACCAGGTATTTTGACATACACTGACACAAAGTAACAAAGACATACACTGATACCCAGTAACACAGACACACACTTACACCAAGTAACACAGACATACAATTACACCAAGTAACAAAGAAATGCACTGATACCCAGTAACAAAGACACACACTTACACCAAGTAAAAAAGACAGACACTGATACCCAGTAACACAGACACACACTTTCACCAAGTAACAAAGACATACACTGACACCCAGTAACACAGACACACAAGGACACCAAGTAACAAAGACACACACTTACACCAAGTAACACAGACACACACTGACACCCAGTAACACAGACAAACACACTGACACCCAGTAACACAGACAAAGACACTGACACCAAGTAACACAGACATACACTGACACCAAAAAACAAAGACATACACTGAAACCCAGAAACACAGGCACACGCTGGGGGTGGGGGGGGGGCACATTGGCGCAGTGGTTAGCACCGCATCCTCACAGCTCCAGGGACCCGGGTTCGATTCAGGGTACTGCCTGTGCGGAGTTTGCAAGTTCTCCCTGTGTCTGCGTGGGTTGCATCCCGGTGCTCCGGTTTCCTCCCACATGCCAAAGACTTGCAGGTTTATAGGTTAATTGGCCGTCATAAATTGCCCCTAGTACAGGTAGGTGGTAGGGAAATATATAGGGATAGGTGGGTATGTGATCGGAATACGGGATTAGTGTAGGATTAGTATAAATGGGTTGTTGATGGTCAGCACAGACCCTGTGGGCCGAAGGGCCTGTTTAAGTGCTGTATCTCTAAATAAAACTAATTACTGACACCTAGTGTCACAGACACACACTGACACCCAGTAACACAAACAAACACACACTGACACCCAGTAACACAGACACACACTGACACCCAGTAAAAAAGAAATACACTGACACCAAGTCACAAAGACATACACTGATACCAAGTCACAAAGACATACACTGATGCCCAGTAACAAAGACACACACTTACACCAAGTAACAAAGACATACACTGACACCCAGTCACACAGACAGACAATTACACCAAGTAACAAAGACATACACTTACACCAACTATTTTGACATACACTGACACCAAGTAACAAAGACATACACTGATAGCCAGTAACGCAGACACACACTTACACCCAGTAAAAAAGACATACACTGACACCAAATCACAAAGACATACACTGATACCAAGTCACAAAGACATACACTGATGCCCAGTAACACAGACACACACTGACACCAAGTAACAAAGACATACACTGACACCAAGTAACAAAGACATACACTTACACCAAGTAACAAAGACACACACTTACACCAAGTAACACAGACATACACTGACACCAAGTAACAAAGACAGACAATTACACCAAGTAACAAAGACATACACTTACACCAAGTATTTTGACATACATTGACACCAAGTAACAAAGACATACACTGATACCCAGTAACACAGGCACACACTGGGGAGCGGGTGGGTGCACATTGGCGCAGTGGTTAGCACCGCAGCCTCACAGCTCCAGGAACCCGGGTTCGATTCTGGGTAATGCCTGTGCGGAGTTTGCAAGTTCTCCCTGTGTCTGCGTGCGTTTCCTCCCGGTGCTCCTGTTTCCTCCCACAAGCCAAAGACATGCAGGTTGATAGGTTAATTGGCCATCATAAATTGCCCCTAGTATAGGTAGGAGGTAGGGAAATATATAGGGATAGGTGGCGATGTGATAGGAATACGGGATTAGTGAAGGATTAGTATAAATGGGTGGTTGATGGTCGGCACACACTCGGTGGGCCGAAGGGCCTGTTTAAGTGCTGTATCTCTAAACTAAACTAAATACTGACACCTAGTGTCACAGACACACACTGACACCCAGTAACACAAACAGACACTGACACCCAGTAACATGGAGAAACACTGATACACAGTAACAAAGTCATGCACTGACACCAAGTAACACAGACACACACTGACACCCAGTAAAAAAGACATACACTGACACCAAGTCACAAAGACATACACTGATCCCAAGTCACAAAGACATACACTGATGCCCAGTAACACAGACACACACTGACACCAAGTAACAAAGACATACACTTACACCAAGTAACAAAGACACACACTTACACTAAGTAACACAGACATACACTGACACCAAGTAACAAAGACAGACAATTACACCAAGTAACAAAGACATACACTTGCACCAAGTATTTTGACATACACTGACACAAAGTAACAAAGACATACACTGATACCCAGTAACACAGACACACACTTACACCAAGTAACACAGACAGACAATGACACCAAGTAACAAAGACATGCACTGATACCCAGTAACAAAGACACACACTTACACCAAGTAAAGAAGACAGACACTGATACCCAATAACAAAGACACACACTTACACCAAGTAACACAGACACACACTGACACCCAGTAACATAGACAAACACACTGACACCAAGTAACACAGACATACACTGACACCAAGTAACAAAGACATACATTGAAACCCAGTAACACAGGCAAACACTGGGAGTGGGGGGCACATTGGCGCAGTGGTTAGCACCGCAGCCTCACAGCTCCAGGGACTCGGGTTCGATTCTGGGTACTGCCTGTGCGGAGTTTGCAAGTTCTCCCTGTGTCTGCGTTGTTTGCCTCCCGGTGCTCCGGTTTCCTCCCACATGCCAAAGACTTGCAGGTTGATAGGTTAATTGGCCGTCATAAATTGCCCCTAGTACAGGTAGGTGGTAGGGAAATATATAGGGATAGGTGGGGATGTGATAGGAATACGGGATTAGTGTAGGATTAGTATAAATGGGTTGTTGATGGTCGGCACAGACTCTGTGGGCCGAAGGGCCTGTTTAAGTGCTGTATCTCTAAACTAAACTAAATACTGACACCTAGTTTCACAGACACACACTGACACCCAGTAACACAAACAAACACACACTGACACCCAGTAACACAGACACACACTGACACCCAGTAAAAAAGACATACACTGACACCAAGTCACAAAGACATACACTGATACCAAGTAACAAAGACATACACTGATGCCCAGTAACAAAGACACACACTTACACCAAGTAACACAGACATACACTGACACCAAGTAACAAAGACAGACAATTACACCAAGTAACAAAGACATACACTTACACCAAGTATTTTGACATACACTGACACCAAGTAACAAAGACATACACTGATACCCCGTAACACAGGCACACACTGGGGGTGGGCGGCACACTGGCGCAGTGGTTCGCACCGCAGCCTCACAGCTCCAGGAACCCGGGTTCGATTCTGGGTACTGCCTGTGCGGAGTTTGCAAGTTCTCCCTGTGTCTGCGTGCGTTTCCTCCCGGTGCTCCGGTTACCTCCCACATGCCAAAGTCTTGCAGGTTGATAGGTTAATTGGCCATCATAAATTGCCCCTAGTATAGGTAGGAGGTAGGGAAACATATAGGGATAGGTGCGGATGTGATAGGAATACGGGATTAGTGTAGGATGAGTATAAATGGGTGGTTGATGGTCGGCACACACTCGGTGGGCCGAAGTGCCTGTTTCAGTGCTGTATCTCCAAACTAAACTAAATACTGACACCTAGTGTCACAGACACACACTGACACCCAGTAACACAAACAAACACACACTGACACCCAGTGACACAGAGAAACAATGAGACACAGTAACAAAGACATGCACTGACACCAAGTAACACAGACATACACTGATGCCCAGTAACACAGACATACACTGACACCAAGTAACAAAGACATACACTGACACCAAGTAACAAAGACATGCACTTACACCAAGTAACAAAGACACACACTTACACCAAGTAACAAAGACAGACAATTACACCATGTAACAAAGACATACACTTGCACCACGTATTTTGACATACACTGACACAAAGTAACAAAGACATGCACTGATACCCAGTAACACAGATACACACTTACACCAAGTAACACAGACATACACTGATAGCCAGTAACACAGACACACACTGACACCCAGTAACACAGACAAACACAATGACACCCAGTAACACAGACAAACACACTGACACCAAGTAACACAGACATACACTGACACCAAGTAACAAAGACATACACTGAAACCCAGTAACACAGGCACACACTGGGGTTGGGGGGCACATTGGCGCAGTGGTTAGCACCGCAGCCTCACAGCTCCAGGGACCCGGGTTCGATTCTGGGTACTGCCTGTGCGGAGTTTGCAAGTTCTCCCTGTGTCTGCGTGGGTTGCCTCCCGGTGCTCCGGTTTCCTCCCACATGCCAAAGACTTGCAGGTTGATAGGTTAATTGGCCGTCATATATTGCCCCTAGTACAGGTAGGTGGTAGGGAAATATATAGCGATAGGTGGGGATGTGATAGGAATACGGGATTAGTGTAGGATTAGTATAAATGGGTTGTTGATGGTCGGCACAGACTCTGTGGGCCGAAGGGCCTGTTTAAGTGCTGTATCTCTAAACTAAACTAAATACTGACACCTAGTGTCACAGACACACACTGACACCCAGTAACACAAACAAACACACACTGACACCCAGGAACACAGACACACATTGACACCCAGTAAAAAAGACATCCACTTACACCAAGTAACACAGACATCCACGGACACCAAGTAACAAAGACAGACAATTTCACCAAGTAACAAAGACATACACTTACACCAATTATTTTGACATACACTGACACCAAGTAACAAAGACATACACTGATAGCCAGTAACGCAGACACACACTTACACCCAGTAAAAAAAACATACACTGATACCAAGTCACAAAGACATACACTGATACCAAATCACAAAGACATACACTGATGCCCAGTAACACAGACACACAGTGACACCAAGTAACAAAGACATACACTGACACCAAGTAACAAAGGCATACACTTACACCAAGTAACAAAGACACACATTTACACCAAGTAACACAGACATACACTGACACCAAGTAACAAAGACAGACAATTACACCAAGTAACAAAGACATACACTGACACCAAGTAACAAAGACATACACTGATACCCCGTAACACAGGCACACACTGGGGGTGGGCGGCACATTGGCGCAGTGGTTCGCACCGCAGCCTCACAGCTCCAGGAACCCGGGTTCGATTCTGGGTACTGCCTGTGCGGAGTTTGCAAGTTCTCCCTGTGTCTGCGTGCGTTTCCTCCCGGTGCTCCGGTTACCTCCCACATGCCAAAGACTTGCAATTTGATAGGTTAATTGGCCATCATAAATTGCCCCTAGTATAGGTAGGAGGAAGGGAAATATATAGGGATAGGTGCGGATGTGATAGGAATACGGGATTAGTGTCGGATGAGTATAAATGGGTGGTTGATGGTCGGCACACACTCGGTGGGCCGAAGTGCCTGTTTCAGTGCTGTTTCTCCAAACTAAACTAAATACTGACACCTAGTGTCACAGACACACACTGACACCCAGTAACACAAACAAACACACACTGACACCCAGTGACACAGAGAAACAATGAGACACAGTAACAAAGACATGCACTGACACCAAGTAACACAGACATACACTGATGCCCAGTAACACAGACACACACTGACACCAAGTAACAAAGACATACACTGACACCAAGTAACAAAGACATACACTGACACCAAGTAACAAAGACATGCACTTACACCAAGTAACAAAGACACACACTTACACCAAGTAACAAAGACAGACAATTACACCAAGTAACAAAGACATACATTTGCACCAAGTATTTTGACATACACTGACACAAAGTAACAAAGAAATGCACTGATACCCAGTAACACAGATACACACTTACACCAAGTAACACAGACATACAACGACACCAAGTAACAAAGACATGCACTGATACCCAGTAACAAAGACACACACTTACACCAAGTAAAAAAGACAGACATTGATACCCAGTAACACAGGCACACACTTACACCAAGTAACACAGACACACAAGGACACCAAGTAATCAAGACACTCACTTACACCATTAACACATTCACACACTGACACCTAGTAACACAGACAAACGAACTGACACCCAGGAACACGGACACACCCTTACACCCAGCAACACAGACACACAAGGACACCAAGTAACAAAGACACTCACTTACACCAAGTAACACATTCACACACTGACACCTAGTAACACAGACAAACGCACTGACACCCAGGAACACAGACAAACACACTGACACCAAGTAACACAGACATACACTGACACCAAGTAACAAAGACATACACAGAAACCCAGTAACACAGGCAGACACTGGGGGTGGGGTGCACATTGGCGCAGTGGTTAGCACCGCAGCCTCACAGCTCCAGGGACTCGGGTTCGATTCTGGGTACTGCCTGTGCGGAGTTTGCAAGTTCTCCCTGTGTCTGCGTGGGTTGCCTCCCGGTGCTCCGGTTTCCTCCCACATGCCAAAGACTTGCAGGTTGATAGGTTAATTGGCCGTCATAAATTGCCCCTAGTACAGGTAGGTGGTAGGGAAATATATAGGGATAGGTGGGGATGTGATAGGAATACGGGATTAGTGTAGGATTAGTATAAATGGGTGTTTGATGGTCGGCACAGACTCGGTGGGCCGAAGGGCCTGTTGAAGTGCTGCATCTCCAAACTAAACTAAATACTGACACCTTGTGTCACAGACAGACACAGACACCCAATACCACAAGCAAACACACACTGAAACCCAGTAACACAGAGAAACACTGATGCACTGTAACAAAGACATACACTGACACGAAGTAACACAGACACACACTGACACACAGGAAAAAAGACATACACTGACACCAAGTCACAAAGACATACACTGACGCCAAGTACCAAAGACAGACAATTACATCAAGTAACAAAGACATACACTTACACCAAATATTTTGACATACACTGACACCAAGTAACAAAGACATACAATGATACACAGTAACACAGACACACACTTACACCAAGTAACACAGACATACAATGACACCAAGTATCAAAGACATGCACTGATACCCAGTAGCACAGACACACTCTGACACCAAGTAAAAAAGAAAGGCATTGATACCCAGTAACACAGACACACACTTACACCCAGTAACAAAGACATACACTGACACCCAGTAACAAAGACATACACTGACACACAGTATCACAGACACACACTTACACCAAGTAACACAGACATACACTGACACCAAGTAACACAGACTCACACTGACACCCAGTAACAAAGACATACACTGACACCCAGTAACAAAGACATACACTGATACACAGTAACGCAGACACACACTTACACCCAGTAAAAAAGACATAAACTGACACCAAGTCACAAAGGCATACACTGATACCAGGTCACAAAGACATACACTGATGCCCAGGTACAAAGACACCCAGTTACACCAAGTAACACAGACATACACTGACACCAAGTAACAAAGACAGACAATTAGACCAAGTAACAAAGTCATACACTTACACCAAGTATTTTGACATAAACTGACACCAAGTAACAAAGACATACAATGATACCCAGTAACGCAGACACACACTTACACCCAGTAACACAGACACACACTGACACCAAGCAACAAAGACATACACTGACACCAAGTAACAAAGACATACACTGACACCAAGTAACACAGACACACACTGCCACCCAGTAAAAAAGACATACACTGACACCAAGTCACAAAGACATACTCTGATACCAAGTCACAAAGACATACACTGATGCCCAGTAACACAGACAAACATTGACACCAAGTAACAAAGACACACACTTACACCAAGTAACAAAGACATACACTGACACCCAGTAACAAAGACATACTCTGACACCCAGTAACACAGACACACACGGACACCAAGTAACAAAGACACACACTGACACCAAGTGACACAGACATACACTGACACCAAGTAACAAAGACAGACAATTACACCAAATAACAAAGACACACACTGACACCAAGTATTTTGACATTCTCTGACACCAAGTAACAAAGACATACACTGATACCCAGTAACACAGGCAGACACTGGGGTTGGGTTGGGGGGGGGCACATTGGCGCAGTGGTTGGCACCGCGGCCTCACAGCTCCAGGGACACGGGTTCGATTCTGGGTACTGCCTGTGCGGAGTTTGCAAGTTCTCCCTGTGTCTGCGTGGGTTTCCTCCGGGTGCTCCGGTTTCCTCCCACATGCCAAAGACTTGCAGGTTGATAGGTTAATTGGCCATTATAAATTGCCCCTACTATAGGTAGGTGGTAGGGAAATATATAGGGATAGGTGGGGATGTGATCGGAATACGGGATTCGTGTAGGATTTGTATAAATGGGTTGTTGATGGTCGACACAGACCCGGTGGGCCGAAGGGCCTGTTTAAGTGCTGTATCTCTAAACTAAACTAAATACTGACACCGAGTGTCACAGACACACACTGACACCCAGTAACACAAACAAACACACACTGACACCCAGTAACACAGAAAACACTGAGACACAGTAACAAAGACATACACTGAAACCGAGTAAGACAGACACACACTGACACCCAGTAAAGAAGACATACACTGACACCAAGTCACAAAGGCATACACTGATTCCAAGTCACAAAGACATACACTGATGCCCAGGAACAAAGACACCCACTTACACCAAGTAACACAGACATACACTGACACCAAGTAAAAAAGACAGACAATTAGACCAAGTAACAAAGACATACACTTACACCAAGTATTTTGACATAAACTGACACCAAGTGCAAAGACATACAATGACACCCAGTAACGCAGACACACACTTACACCCAGTAACACAGACACACACTGACACCAAGTAACAAAGACATACACTGACACCAAGTAACAAAGACATACACTGACACCAAGTAACACAGACACACACTGCCACCCAGTAAAAAAGACATACACTGACACCAAGTCACAAAGACATACTCTGATACCAAGTCACAAAGACATACACTGATGCCCAGTAACACATACACACATTGACACCAAGTAACAAAGACACACACTTACACCAAGTAACAAAGACATACACTGACACCCAGTAACAAAGACATACTCTGACACCCAGTAACACAGACACACACGGACACCAAGTAACAAAGACACACACTGACACCAAGTGACACAGACATACACTGACACCAAGTAACAAAGACAGACAATTACACCAAATAACAAAGACACACACTGACACCAAGTATTTTGACATTCTCTGACACCAAGTAACAAAGACATACACTGATACCCAGTAACACAGGCACACACTGGGGTGGGGGTGGGGGGGAGGTGGGGCACATTGGCGCAGTGGTTGCCACCGCGGCCTCACAGCTCCAGGGACCCGGGTTCGATTCTGGGTACTGCCTGTGCGGAGTTTGCAAGTTCTCCCTGTGTCTGCGTGGGTTTCCTCCGGGTGCTCCGGTTTCCTCCCACATGCCAAAGACTTGCAGTTTGATAGGTTAATTGGCCATTATAAATTGCCCCTAGTATAGGTAGGTGGTAGGGAAATATATAGGGATAGGTGGGGATGTGATAGGAATACGGGATTAGTGTAGGATTAGTATAAATGGGTTGTTGATGGTCGGCACAGACTCGGTGGGCCGAAGGGCCTGTTTAAGTGCTGTATCTCTAAACTAAACTAAATACTGACACCTAGTGTCACAGACACACACTGACACCCAGTAACACAGAGAAACACTGATACACAGTAACAAAGACATACACTGACACCAAGTAACACAGACACTCACTGACACCCAGTAAAAAAGACATGCACTGACACAAAGTCACAAAGACATACACTGATACCAAGTCACAAAGACATACACTGATACCCAGTAACAAAGACACACACTTACACCAAGTAACACAGACATACACTGACATCAAGTAACAAAGACAGACAATTACACCAAGTAACAAAGACATACACTTACACCAAGTATTTTGACATCCACTGACACCAAGTAACAAAGACATACACTGATACCCAGTAACACAGGCACACACTTACACCAAGTAACACAGACATACAATGACACCAAGTAACAAAGACATGTACTGATACCCAGTAACGCAGACATACACTGACACCCAGTAACAAAGACATACTCTGACACCCAGTAACACAGACATGCACTGACATCAAGTAACAAAGACACACACTTACACCAAGTAACACAGACATACACTGACAGCAAGTAACAAAGACATACACTGATACCCAGTAAAAAAGACATACACTGACACCAAATCACAAAGACATACACTGATGCCAAGTCACAAAGACAGACACTGATGCCCAGTAACAAAGACACACACTTACACCAAGTAACACAGACATACACTGACATCAAGTAACAAAGACAGACAATTACACCAAGTAACAAAGACACACACTTACATCAGGTAACACAGACATACACTGACTCCAAGTAACATAGACAGACAATTACACCAAGTAACAAAGACATACACTTACACCAAGTATTTTGACATGCACTGACACCAAGTAACAAAGACATGCACTAATACCCAGTAACACAGGCACACACTGGGGTGGGGGGGGGGGCACATTGGCGCAGTGGTTAGCACCGCAGCCTCTCAGCTCCAGGGACCCGGGTTCGATTCTGGGTACTGCCTGTGCGGAGTTTGCAAGTTCTCCCTGTGTCTGCGTGGGTTTCCTCCGGGTGCTCCGGTCTCCTATCACATGCCAAAGACTTGCAGGTTGATAGGTTAATTGACCATTATATATTGCCCCTCGTACAGGTAGGTGGTAGCGAAATATATAGGGACCGGTGGGGATGTGATAGGAATACGGGATTAGTGTAGGATTAGTATAAATGGGTTGTTGATGGTCGGCACAGACTCGGTGGGCCGAAGGGCCTGTTGAAGTGCTGTATCTCCAAACTAAACTAAATACTGACACCTAGTGTCACATACACACACTGACACCCAGTCACACAAACAAACATACACTGACACCCAGTAGCACAGAGAAACACTGATACACAGTAACAAAGAAATACACTGACACCAAGTAACACAGACACACACTGACACCCAGTAAAAAAGACATACACTGACACTAAGTCACCAAGACATACACTGATACCAAGTAACAAAGACATACACTGATACCCAGAAACACAAACACACACTTACACCAAGTAACACAGACATACACTGACACCAAGTAAAAAAGACAGACAATTACACCAAGTAACAAAGACATACACTTACACCAAGTATTTTGACATCCACTGACACCAAGTAACAAAGACATACACTGGTACCCAGTAACAAAGACACACACTTACACCAAGTAAAAAAGACAGACATTGATACCCAGTAACACAGGCACACACTTACACCAAGTAACACAGACACACAAGGACACCAAGTAATCAAGACACTCACTTACACCATTAACACATTCACACACTGACACCTAGTAACACAGACAAACGAACTGACACCCAGGAACACGGACACACCCTTACACCCAGCAACACAGACACACAAGGACACCAAGTAACAAAGACACTCACTTACACCAAGTAACACATTCACACACTGACACCTAGTAACACAGACAAACGCACTGACACCCAGGAACACAGACAAACACACTGACACCAAGTAACACAGACATACACTGACACCAAGTAACAAAGACATACACAGAAACCCAGTAACACAGGCAGACACTGGGGGTGGGGTGCACATTGGCGCAGTGGTTAGCACCGCAGCCTCACAGCTCCAGGGACTCGGGTTCGATTCTGGGTACTGCCTGTGCGGAGTTTGCAAGTTCTCCCTGTGTCTGCGTGGGTTGCCTCCCGGTGCTCCGGTTTCCTCCCACATGCCAAAGACTTGCAGGTTGATAGGTTAATTGGCCGTCATAAATTGCCCCTAGTACAGGTAGGTGGTAGGGAAATATATAGGGATAGGTGGGGATGTGATAGGAATACGGGATTAGTGTAGGATTAGTATAAATGGGTGTTTGATGGTCGGCACAGACTCGGTGGGCCGAAGGGCCTGTTGAAGTGCTGCATCTCCAAACTAAACTAAATACTGACACCTTGTGTCACAGACAGACACAGACACCCAATACCACAAGCAAACACACACTGAAACCCAGTAACACAGAGAAACACTGATGCACTGTAACAAAGACATACACTGACACGAAGTAACACAGACACACACTGACACACAGGAAAAAAGACATACACTGACACCAAGTCACAAAGACATACACTGACGCCAAGTACCAAAGACAGACAATTACATCAAGTAACAAAGACATACACTTACACCAAATATTTTGACATACACTGACACCAAGTAACAAAGACATACAATGATACACAGTAACACAGACACACACTTACACCAAGTAACACAGACATACAATGACACCAAGTATCAAAGACATGCACTGATACCCAGTAGCACAGACACACTCTGACACCAAGTAAAAAAGAAAGGCATTGATACCCAGTAACACAGACACACACTTACACCCAGTAACAAAGACATACACTGACACCCAGTAACAAAGACATACACTGACACACAGTATCACAGACACACACTTACACCAAGTAACACAGACATACACTGACACCAAGTAACACAGACTCACACTGACACCCAGTAACAAAGAC
The DNA here is from genome assembly GCF_036365525.1 of Heterodontus francisci. Classification (NCBI taxonomy): domain Eukaryota; kingdom Metazoa; phylum Chordata; class Chondrichthyes; order Heterodontiformes; family Heterodontidae; genus Heterodontus; species Heterodontus francisci. Next base: position 2,140,515 of record NW_027141375.1, read on the forward strand.
ATACACTGACACCCAGTAACAAAGACATACACTGATACACAGTAACGCAGACACACACTTACACCCAGTAAAAAAGACATAAACTGACACCAAGTCACAAAGGCATACACTGATACCAGGTCACAAAGACATACACTGATGCCCAGGTACAAAGACACCCAGTTACACCAAGTAACACAGACATACACTGACACCAAGTAACAAAGACAGACAATTAGACCAAGTAACAAAGTCATACACTTACACCAAGTATTTTGACATAAACTGACACCAAGTAACAAAGACATACAATGATACCCAGTAACGCAGACACACACTTACACCCAGTAACACAGACACACACTGACACCAAGCAACAAAGACATACACTGACACCAAGTAACAAAGACATACACTGACACCAAGTAACACAGACACACACTGCCACCCAGTAAAAAAGACATACACTGACACCAAGTCACAAAGACATACTCTGATACCAAGTCACAAAGACATACACTGATGCCCAGTAACACAGACAAACATTGACACCAAGTAACAAAGACACACACTTACACCAAGTAACAAAGACATACACTGACACCCAGTAACAAAGACATACTCTGACACCCAGTAACACAGACACACACGGACACCAAGTAACAAAGACACACACTGACACCAAGTGACACAGACATACACTGACACCAAGTAACAAAGACAGACAATTACACCAAATAACAAAGACACACACTGACACCAAGTATTTTGACATTCTCTGACACCAAGTAACAAAGACATACACTGATACCCAGTAACACAGGCAGACACTGGGGTTGGGTTGGGGGGGGGCACATTGGCGCAGTGGTTGGCACCGCGGCCTCACAGCTCCAGGGACACGGGTTCGATTCTGGGTACTGCCTGTGCGGAGTTTGCAAGTTCTCCCTGTGTCTGCGTGGGTTTCCTCCGGGTGCTCCGGTTTCCTCCCACATGCCAAAGACTTGCAGGTTGATAGGTTAATTGGCCATTATAAATTGCCCCTACTATAGGTAGGTGGTAGGGAAATATATAGGGATAGGTGGGGATGTGATCGGAATACGGGATTCGTGTAGGATTTGTATAAATGGGTTGTTGATGGTCGACACAGACCCGGTGGGCCGAAGGGCCTGTTTAAGTGCTGTATCTCTAAACTAAACTAAATACTGACACCGAGTGTCACAGACACACACTGACACCCAGTAACACAAACAAACACACACTGACACCCAGTAACACAGAAAACACTGAGACACAGTAACAAAGACATACACTGAAACCGAGTAAGACAGACACACACTGACACCCAGTAAAGAAGACATACACTGACACCAAGTCACAAAGGCATACACTGATTCCAAGTCACAAAGACATACACTGATGCCCAGGAACAAAGACACCCACTTACACCAAGTAACACAGACATACACTGACACCAAGTAAAAAAGACAGACAATTAGACCAAGTAACAAAGACATACACTTACACCAAGTATTTTGACATAAACTGACACCAAGTGCAAAGACATACAATGACACCCAGTAACGCAGACACACACTTACACCCAGTAACACAGACACACACTGACACCAAGTAACAAAGACATACACTGACACCAAGTAACACAGACACACACTGCCACCCAGTAAAAAAGACATACACTGACACCAAGTCACAAAGACATACTCTGATACCAAGTCACAAAGACATACACTGATGCCCAGTAACACATACACACATTGACACCAAGTAACAAAGACACACACTTACACCAAGTAACAAAGACATACACTGACACCCAGTAACAAAGACATACTCTGACACCCAGTAACACAGACACACACGGACACCAAGTAACAAAGACACACACTGACACCAAGTGACACAGACATACACTGACACCAAGTAACAAAGACAGACAATTACACCAAATAACAAAGACACACACTGACACCAAGTATTTTGACATTCTCTGACACCAAGTAACAAAGACATACACTGATACCCAGTAACACAGGCACACACTGGGGTGGGGGTGGGGGGGAGGTGGGGCACATTGGCGCAGTGGTTGCCACCGCGGCCTCACAGCTCCAGGGACCCGGGTTCGATTCTGGGTACTGCCTGTGCGGAGTTTGCAAGTTCTCCCTGTGTCTGCGTGGGTTTCCTCCGGGTGCTCCGGTTTCCTCCCACATGCCAAAGACTTGCAGTTTGATAGGTTAATTGGCCATTATAAATTGCCCCTAGTATAGGTAGGTGGTAGGGAAATATATAGGGATAGGTGGGGATGTGATAGGAATACGGGATTAGTGTAGGATTAGTATAAATGGGTTGTTGATGGTCGGCACAGACTCGGTGGGCCGAAGGGCCTGTTTAAGTGCTGTATCTCTAAACTAAACTAAATACTGACACCTAGTGTCACAGACACACACTGACACCCAGTAACACAGAGAAACACTGATACACAGTAACAAAGACATACACTGACACCAAGTAACACAGACACTCACTGACACCCAGTAAAAAAGACATGCACTGACACAAAGTCACAAAGACATACACTGATACCAAGTCACAAAGACATACACTGATACCCAGTAACAAAGACACACACTTACACCAAGTAACACAGACATACACTGACATCAAGTAACAAAGACAGACAATTACACCAAGTAACAAAGACATACACTTACACCAAGTATTTTGACATCCACTGACACCAAGTAACAAAGACATACACTGATACCCAGTAACACAGGCACACACTTACACCAAGTAACACAGACATACAATGACACCAAGTAACAAAGACATGTACTGATACCCAGTAACGCAGACATACACTGACACCCAGTAACAAAGACATACTCTGACACCCAGTAACACAGACATGCACTGACATCAAGTAACAAAGACACACACTTACACCAAGTAACACAGACATACACTGACAGCAAGTAACAAAGACATACACTGATACCCAGTAAAAAAGACATACACTGACACCAAATCACAAAGACATACACTGATGCCAAGTCACAAAGACAGACACTGATGCCCAGTAACAAAGACACACACTTACACCAAGTAACACAGACATACACTGACATCAAGTAACAAAGACAGACAATTACACCAAGTAACAAAGACACACACTTACATCAGGTAACACAGACATACACTGACTCCAAGTAACATAGACAGACAATTACACCAAGTAACAAAGACATACACTTACACCAAGTATTTTGACATGCACTGACACCAAGTAACAAAGACATGCACTAATACCCAGTAACACAGGCACACACTGGGGTGGGGGGGGGGGCACATTGGCGCAGTGGTTAGCACCGCAGCCTCTCAGCTCCAGGGACCCGGGTTCGATTCTGGGTACTGCCTGTGCGGAGTTTGCAAGTTCTCCCTGTGTCTGCGTGGGTTTCCTCCGGGTGCTCCGGTCTCCTATCACATGCCAAAGACTTGCAGGTTGATAGGTTAATTGACCATTATATATTGCCCCTCGTACAGGTAGGTGGTAGCGAAATATATAGGGACCGGTGGGGATGTGATAGGAATACGGGATTAGTGTAGGATTAGTATAAATGGGTTGTTGATGGTCGGCACAGACTCGGTGGGCCGAAGGGCCTGTTGAAGTGCTGTATCTCCAAACTAAACTAAATACTGACACCTAGTGTCACATACACACACTGACACCCAGTCACACAAACAAACATACACTGACACCCAGTAGCACAGAGAAACACTGATACACAGTAACAAAGAAATACACTGACACCAAGTAACACAGACACACACTGACACCCAGTAAAAAAGACATACACTGACACTAAGTCACCAAGACATACACTGATACCAAGTAACAAAGACATACACTGATACCCAGAAACACAAACACACACTTACACCAAGTAACACAGACATACACTGACACCAAGTAAAAAAGACAGACAATTACACCAAGTAACAAAGACATACACTTACACCAAGTATTTTGACATCCACTGACACCAAGTAACAAAGACATACACTGATACCCAGTAACACAGGCACACACTTACACCAAGTAACACAGACATACAATGACACCAAGTAACAAAGACATGCACTGATACCCAGTAACGCAGACCTACACTGACACCAAGTCACAAAGACATACACTGACACCAAGTCACAAAGACATACACTGATACCAAGTCACAAAGACATACACTGATGCCCAGTAACACAGACACACATTGACACCAAGTAACAAAGACATGCACTGACACCAAGTAACAAAGACATACACTGACACCCAGTAACACAAACACATACACTGACACCAAGTAACACAGACATACACTGATACCAAGTAACAAAGACATACACTGATACCCAGTAACACAGTCACACATTTACACCAAGTAACACAGACATACACTGACACCAAGTAAAAAAGACATACACTGATACCCAGTAACGCAGACATACACTGAGAACCAGTCACAAAGACATACACTGATACCAAGTAACAAAGACATACACTGATACCCAGTAACACAGACACACACTTACACCATGTAACACAGACATACACTGACACCAAGTAACAAAGACATACACTTACACCAAGTATTTTGACATCCACTGACACCAAGTAACAAAGACATACACTGATATCCAGTAACACAGGCACACACTTACACCAAGTAACACAGACATACAATGACACCAAGTAACAAAGACATGCACAGATACCCAGTATCACAGACATAAACTGACACCAAGTAACAAAGACATACACTTACACCAAGTATTTTGACATCCACTGACACCAAGTAACAAAGACATACACTGATATCCAGTAACACAGGCACACACTTACACCAAGTAACACAGCCATACAATGACACCAAGTAACAAAGACATGCACAGATACCCAGTATCACAGACATAAACTGACACCCAGTCACAAAGACATACACTGATACCAAGTAACAAAGGCATACACTGATACGCAGTAACACAGACGCACACTTACACCAAGTAACACAGACATACACTGACACCAAGTAACAAAGACATACACTTACACCAAGTATTTTGACATCCACTGACACGAAGTAACAAAGACATACACTGATACCCAGTAACACAGGCACACACTTACACGAAATAACACAGACATACAATGACACCAAGTAACAAAGACATGCACAGATACCCAGTAACACAGACATACACTGACACCCAGTAACACAGAGAAACACTGATACACAGTAACAAAGACAGACACTGATACCAAGTAACGCAGACACACACTGACACCCAGTAAAAAAGACAAACACTGACACCAGGTCACAAAGACATTCACTGATACCAAGTCACAAAGACATACACTGATGCCCAGTAACAAAGACACACACTTACACCAAGTAACACAGACGTACACTGACATCAAGTAACAAAGACAGACAATTACACCAAGTAACAAAGACATACACTTACACCAGGTATTTTGACATACACTGACACCAAGTAACAAAGACATACACTGATACCCAGTAACGCAGACACACACTTACACCCAGTAACACAGACACACACTGACACCAAGAAACAAAGACATACACTGACACCAAGTAACAAAGACATACACTGACACCAAGTAACACAGACACACACTGACACCCAACAAAAAAGACATACACTGACACCAAGTCACAAAGACATACTCTGATACCAAGTCACAAAGACATACACTGATGCCCAGTAACACAGACACACATTGACACCAAGTAACAAAGACATACACTGACACCAAGTAACAAAGACATGCACTTACACCAAGTAACAAAGACACATACTTACACCAAGTAACACAGACATACATTGACACCAAAAAACAAAGACAGACAATTACACCAAGTAACAAAGACATACAATTACACCAAGTATTTTGACATACACTGACACCAAGTAACAAAGACATACACTGATACCAAGTAACACAGACACACACTTTCACCAAGTAACACAGACATACAATGACACCAAGTAACAAAGACATGCACTGATACCCAGTAACACAGACACACACTTACACCAAGTAACAAAGACAGACACTGATACCCAGTAACACAGACACACACTTGCACCAAGTAACATAGACATACACTGACACCCAGTAACAAAGACATACACTGACACCCAGTAACACAGACACACACGGACACCAAGTAACAAAGACACACACTTACACCAAGTAACAAAGACACACACTGACACCCAGTAACACAAACACATACACTGACAACAAGTAACACAGACATACACTGACTTCAAGTAACAAAGACATACACTGACACCAAGTAGCACAGACACACACTGACACCCAACAAAAAAGACATACACTGACACCAAGTCACAAAGGCATAGTCTGATACCAAGTCACAAAGACATACACTGATGCCCAGTAACACAGACACACATTGACACCAAGTAACAAAGACATACACTGACACCAAGTAACAAAGGCATGCACTTACACCAAGTAACAAAGACACATACTTACACCAAGTAACACAGACATACATTGACACCAAGTAACAAAGACAGACAATTACACCAAGTAACAAAGACATACAATTACACCAAGTATTTTGACATACACTGACACCAAGTAACAAAGACATACACTGATACCAAGTAACACAGACACACACTTTCACCAAGTAACACAGACATACAATGACACCAAGTAACAAAGACATGCACTGATACCCAGTAACACAGACACACACTTACACCAAGTAACAAAGACAGACACTGATACCCAGTAACACAGACACACACTTGCACCAAGTAACAAAGACATACACTGACACCCAGTAACAAAGACATACACTGACACCCAGTAACACAGACACACACGGACACCAAGTAACAAAGACACACACTTACACCAAGTAACAAAGACACACACTGACACCCAGTAACACAAACGCATACACTGACACCAAGTAACACAGACATACACTGACTCCAAGTAACAAAGACATACACTGACACCCAGTAACAAAGACACACACGGAGGGGGGGGGGGCACATTGGCGCAGTGGTTAGCACCGCAGCCTCACAGATTCAGGGACCCGGGTTCGTTTCAGGGTACAGCCTGTGTGGAGTTTGCAAGTTCTCCCTCTGTCTGCGTGGGTTTCCTCCCGGTGCTCCGGTTTCCTCCCACATGCCAAAGACTTGCAGATTGATAGGTTAGTTGACCTTTATATATTTCTCCTCGTACAGGTAGGTGGTAGCGAAATGTATAGGGACCGGTGGGGATGTGATAGGAAAACGGGATTAGTGTAGGATTAGTATAAATGGGTTGTTGATGGACGGCACAGACTCGGTGGGCCGAAGGGCCTTTTTAAGTGCTGTATCTCTGAACTAAACTAAATACTGACACCTGGTGTCACAGACACACACTGACACCCAGTAACACAAACAAACACACACTGACACCCAGTAACACAGAGAAACACTGATACACAGTAAAAAAGACATACACTGACACCAAGTAACACAGACACACACTGACACCCAGTAAAAAAGACATACACTGACACCAAGTAACAAACACATACTGATACCCATTAACACAGTCACACATTTACACCAAGTAACACAGACATGCACTGACACCAAGTAAAAAAGACATACACTTACACCAAGTATTTTGACATCCACTGACACCAAGTAACAAAGACATACACTGATACCAAGTAACACAGGCACACACTTACACCAAGTAACACAGACATACAATGACACCAAGTAACAAAGACATGCACTGATACCCAGTAACGCAGACATACACTGACACCCAGTCACAAAGACATACACTGATACCAAGTAACAAAGACATACACTGATACCCAGTAACACAGACACACACTTACACCATGTAACACAGACATACACTGACAGCAAGTAACAAAGACATACACTGATACCCAGTAAAAAAGACATACACTGACACCAAGTAACAAAGACATACACTGATGCCAAGTCACAAAGACATACACTGATGCCCAGTAACAAAGACACACACTTACACCAAGTAACACAGACATACACTGACATCAAGTAACAAAGACATACAATTACACCAAGTAACAAAGACACACACTTACACCAGGTAACACAGACATACACTGACTCCAAGTAACATAGACAGACAATTACACCAAGTAACAAAGACATACACTTACACCAAGTATTTTGACATACACTGACACCAAGTAACAAAGACATACACTGATACCCAGTAACACAGGCACACACTTACACCAAGTAACACAGACATACAATGACACCAAGTAACAAAGACATGTACTGATACCCAGTAACGCAGACATACACTGACACCCAGTAACAAAGACATACTCTGACACCCAGTAACACAGACATGCACTGACATCAAGTAACAAAGACACACACTTACACCAAGTAACACAGACATACACTGACAGCAAGTAACAAAGACATACACTGATACCCAGTAAAAAAGACATACACTGACACCAAATCACAAAGACATACACTGATGCCAAGTCACAAAGACAGACACTGATGCCCAGTAACAAAGACACACACTTACACCAAGTAACACAGACATACACTGACATCAAGTAACAAAGACAGACAATTACACCAAGTAACAAAGACACACACTTACATCAGGTAACACAGACATACACTGACTCCAAGTAACATAGACAGACAATTACACCAAGTAACAAAGACATACACTTACACCAAGTATTTTGACATGCACTGACACCAAGTAACAAAGACATGCACTAATACCCAGTAACACAGGCACACACTGGGGTGGGGGGGGGGGCACATTGGCGCAGTGGTTAGCACCGCAGCCTCTCAGCTCCAGGGACCCGGGTTCGATTCTGGGTACTGCCTGTGCGGAGTTTGCAAGTTCTCCCTGTGTCTGCGTGGGTTTCCTCCGGGTGCTCCGGTCTCCTATCACATGCCAAAGACTTGCAGGTTGATAGGTTAATTGACCATTATATATTGCCCCTCGTACAGGTAGGTGGTAGCGAAATATATAGGGACCGGTGGGGATGTGATAGGAATACGGGATTAGTGTAGGATTAGTATAAATGGGTTGTTGATGGTCGGCACAGACTCGGTGGGCCGAAGGGCCTGTTGAAGTGCTGTATCTCCAAACTAAACTAAATACTGACACCTAGTGTCACATACACACACTGACACCCAGTCACACAAACAAACATACACTGACACCCAGTAGCACAGAGAAACACTGATACACAGTAACAAAGAAATACACTGACACCAAGTAACACAGACACACACTGACACCCAGTAAAAAAGACATACACTGACACTAAGTCACCAAGACATACACTGATACCAAGTAACAAAGACATACACTGATACCCAGAAACACAAACACACACTTACACCAAGTAACACAGACATACACTGACACCAAGTAAAAAAGACAGACAATTACACCAAGTAACAAAGACATACACTTACACCAAGTATTTTGACATCCACTGACACCAAGTAACAAAGACATACACTGATACCCAGTAACACAGGCACACACTTACACCAAGTAACACAGACATACAATGACACCAAGTAACAAAGACATGCACTGATACCCAGTAACGCAGACCTACACTGACACCAAGTCACAAAGACATACACTGACACCAAGTCACAAAGACATACACTGATACCAAGTCACAAAGACATACACTGATGCCCAGTAACACAGACACACATTGACACCAAGTAACAAAGACATGCACTGACACCAAGTAACAAAGACATACACTGACACCCAGTAACACAAACACATACACTGACACCAAGTAACACAGACATACACTGATACCAAGTAACAAAGACATACACTGATACCCAGTAACACAGTCACACATTTACACCAAGTAACACAGACATACACTGACACCAAGTAAAAAAGACATACACTGATACCCAGTAACGCAGACATACACTGAGAACCAGTCACAAAGACATACACTGATACCAAGTAACAAAGACATACACTGATACCCAGTAACACAGACACACACTTACACCATGTAACACAGACATACACTGACACCAAGTAACAAAGACATACACTTACACCAAGTATTTTGACATCCACTGACACCAAGTAACAAAGACATACACTGATATCCAGTAACACAGGCACACACTTACACCAAGTAACACAGACATACAATGACACCAAGTAACAAAGACATGCACAGATACCCAGTATCACAGACATAAACTGACACCAAGTAACAAAGACATACACTTACACCAAGTATTTTGACATCCACTGACACCAAGTAACAAAGACATACACTGATATCCAGTAACACAGGCACACACTTACACCAAGTAACACAGCCATACAATGACACCAAGTAACAAAGACATGCACAGATACCCAGTATCACAGACATAAACTGACACCCAGTCACAAAGACATACACTGATACCAAGTAACAAAGGCATACACTGATACGCAGTAACACAGACGCACACTTACACCAAGTAACACAGACATACACTGACACCAAGTAACAAAGACATACACTTACACCAAGTATTTTGACATCCACTGACACGAAGTAACAAAGACATACACTGATACCCAGTAACACAGGCACACACTTACACGAAATAACACAGACATACAATGACACCAAGTAACAAAGACATGCACAGATACCCAGTAACACAGACATACACTGACACCCAGTAACACAGAGAAACACTGATACACAGTAACAAAGACAGACACTGATACCAAGTAACGCAGACACACACTGACACCCAGTAAAAAAGACAAACACTGACACCAGGTCACAAAGACATTCACTGATACCAAGTCACAAAGACATACACTGATGCCCAGTAACAAAGACACACACTTACACCAAGTAACACAGACGTACACTGACATCAAGTAACAAAGACAGACAATTACACCAAGTAACAAAGACATACACTTACACCAGGTATTTTGACATACACTGACACCAAGTAACAAAGACATACACTGATACCCAGTAACGCAGACACACACTTACACCCAGTAACACAGACACACACTGACACCAAGAAACAAAGACATACACTGACACCAAGTAACAAAGACATACACTGACACCAAGTAACACAGACACACACTGACACCCAACAAAAAAGACATACACTGACACCAAGTCACAAAGACATACTCTGATACCAAGTCACAAAGACATACACTGATGCCCAGTAACACAGACACACATTGACACCAAGTAACAAAGACATACACTGACACCAAGTAACAAAGACATGCACTTACACCAAGTAACAAAGACACATACTTACACCAAGTAACACAGACATACATTGACACCAAGTAACAAAGACAGACAATTACACCAAGTAACAAAGACATACAATTACACCAAGTATTTTGACATACACTGACACCAAGTAACAAAGACATACACTGATACCAAGTAACACAGACACACACTTTCACCAAGTAACACAGACATACAATGACACCAAGTAACAAAGACATGCACTGATACCCAGTAACACAGACACACACTTACACCAAGTAACAAAGACAGACACTGATACCCAGTAACACAGACACACACTTGCACCAAGTAACATAGACATACACTGACACCCAGTAACAAAGACATACACTGACACCCAGTAACACAGACACACACGGACACCAAGTAACAAAGACACACACTTACACCAAGTAACAAAGACACACACTGACACCCAGTAACACAAACACATACACTGACAACAAGTAACACAGACATACACTGACTTCAAGTAACAAAGACATACACTGACACCAAGTAGCACAGACACACACTGACACCCAACAAAAAAGACATACACTGACACCAAGTCACAAAGGCATAGTCTGATACCAAGTCACAAAGACATACACTGATGCCCAGTAACACAGACACACATTGACACCAAGTAACAAAGACATACACTGACACCAAGTAACAAAGGCATGCACTTACACCAAGTAACAAAGACACATACTTACACCAAGTAACACAGACATACATTGACACCAAGTAACAAAGACAGACAATTACACCAAGTAACAAAGACATACAATTACACCAAGTATTTTGACATACACTGACACCAAGTAACAAAGACATACACTGATACCAAGTAACACAGACACACACTTTCACCAAGTAACACAGACATACAATGACACCAAGTAACAAAGACATGCACTGATACCCAGTAACACAGACACACACTTACACCAAGTAACAAAGACAGACACTGATACCCAGTAACACAGACACACACTTGCACCAAGTAACAAAGACATACACTGACACCCAGTAACAAAGACATACACTGACACCCAGTAACACAGACACACACGGACACCAAGTAACAAAGACACACACTTACACCAAGTAACAAAGACACACACTGACACCCAGTAACACAAACGCATACACTGACACCAAGTAACACAGACATACACTGACTCCAAGTAACAAAGACATACACTGACACCCAGTAACAAAGACACACACGGAGGGGGGGGGGGGCACATTGGCGCAGTGGTTAGCACCGCAGCCTCACAGATTCAGGGACCCGGGTTCGTTTCAGGGTACAGCCTGTGTGGAGTTTGCAAGTTCTCCCTCTGTCTGCGTGGGTTTCCTCCCGGTGCTCCGGTTTCCTCCCACATGCCAAAGACTTGCAGATTGATAGGTTAGTTGACCTTTATATATTTCTCCTCGTACAGGTAGGTGGTAGCGAAATGTATAGGGACCGGTGGGGATGTGATAGGAAAACGGGATTAGTGTAGGATTAGTATAAATGGGTTGTTGATGGACGGCACAGACTCGGTGGGCCGAAGGGCCTTTTTAAGTGCTGTATCTCTGAACTAAACTAAATACTGACACCTGGTGTCACAGACACACACTGACACCCAGTAACACAAACAAACACACACTGACACCCAGTAACACAGAGAAACACTGATACACAGTAAAAAAGACATACACTGACACCAAGTAACACAGACACACACTGACACCCAGTAAAAAAGACATACACTGACACCAAGTAACAAACACATACTGATACCCATTAACACAGTCACACATTTACACCAAGTAACACAGACATGCACTGACACCAAGTAAAAAAGACATACACTTACACCAAGTATTTTGACATCCACTGACACCAAGTAACAAAGACATACACTGATACCAAGTAACACAGGCACACACTTACACCAAGTAACACAGACATACAATGACACCAAGTAACAAAGACATGCACTGATACCCAGTAACGCAGACATACACTGACACCCAGTCACAAAGACATACACTGATACCAAGTAACAAAGACATACACTGATACCCAGTAACACAGACACACACTTACACCATGTAACACAGACATACACTGACAGCAAGTAACAAAGACATACACTGATACCCAGTAAAAAAGACATACACTGACACCAAGTAACAAAGACATACACTGATGCCAAGTCACAAAGACATACACTGATGCCCAGTAACAAAGACACACACTTACACCAAGTAACACAGACATACACTGACATCAAGTAACAAAGACATACAATTACACCAAGTAACAAAGACACACACTTACACCAGGTAACACAGACATACACTGACTCCAAGTAACATAGACAGACAATTACACCAAGTAACAAAGACATACACTTACACCAAGTATTTTGACATACACTGACACCAAGTAACAAAGACATGCACTAATACCCAGTAACACAGGCACACACTGGGGTGGGGGGGGGCACATTGGCGCAGTGGTTAGCACCGCAGCCTCTCAGCTCCAGGGACCCGGGTTCGATTCTGGGTACTGCCTGTGCGGAGTTTGCAAGTTCTCCCTGTGTCTGCGTGGGTTTCCTCCGGGTGCTCCGGTCTCCTATCACATGCCAAAGACTTGCAGGTTGATAGGTTAATTGACCATTATATATTGCCCCTCGTACAGGTAGGTGGTAGCGAAATATATAGGGACCGATGGGGATGTGATAGGAATACGGGATTAGTGTAGGATTAGTATAAATGGGTTGTTGATGGTCGGCACAGACTCGGTGGGCCGAAGGGCCTGTTGAAGTGCTGTATCTCCAAACTAAACTAAATACTGACACCTAGTGTCACATACACACACTGACACCCAGTCACACAAACAAACATACACTGACACCCAGTAGCACAGAGAAACACTGATACACAGTAACAAAGAAATACACTGACACCAAGTAACACAGACACACACTGACACCCAGTAAAAAAGACATACACTGACACTAAGTCACCAAGACATACACTGATACCAAGTAACAAAGACATACACTGATACCCAGAAACACAAACACACACTTACACCAAGTAACACAGACATACACTGACACCAAGTAAAAAAGACAGACAATTACACCAAGTAACAAAGACATACACTTACACCAAGTATTTTGACATCCACTGACACCAAGTAACAAAGACATACACTGATACCCAGTAACACAGGCACACACTTACACCAAGTAACACAGACATACAATGACACCAAGTAACAAAGACATGCACTGATACCCAGTAACGCAGACCTACACTGACACCAAGTCACAAAGACATACACTGACACCAAGTCACAAAGACATACACTGATACCAAGTCACAAAGACATACACTGATGCCCAGTAACACAGACACACATTGACACCAAGTAACAAAGACATGCGCTGACACCAAGTAACAAAGACATACACTGACACCCAGTAACACAAACACATACACTGACACCAAGTAACACAGACATACACTGATACCAAGTAACAAAGACATACACTGATACCCAGTAACACAGTCACACATTTACACCAAGTAACACAGACATACACTGACACCAAGTCACAAAGACATACACTGATGCCAAGTCACAAATACATACACTGATGCCCAGTAACAAAGACACACACTTACACCAAGTAACACAGACATACACTGACATCAAGTAACAAAGACAGACAATTATACCAAGTAACAAAGACACACACTTACACCAGGTAACACAGACATACACTGACTCCAAGTAACATAGACAGACAATTACACCAAGTAACAAAGACATACACTTACACCAAGTATTTTGACATACACTGACACCAAGTAACAAAGACATGCACTAATACCCAGTAACACAGGCACACACTGGGGTGGGGGGGGGGGGCACATTGGCGCAGTGGTTAGCACCGCAGCCTCTCAGCTCCAGGGACCCGGGTTCGATTCTGGGTACTGCCTGTGCGGAGTTTGCAAGTTCTCCCTGTGTCTGCGTGGGTTTCCTCAGGGTGCTCCGGTTTCCTATCACATGCCAAAGACTTGCAGGTTGATAGGTTAATTGACCATTATATATTGCCCCTCGTACAGGTAGGTGGTAGCGAAATATAGAGGGACCGGTGGGGATGTGATAGGAATACGGGATTAGTGTAGGATTAGTATAAATGGGTTGTTGATGGTCGGCACAGACTCGGTGGGCCGAAGGGCCTGTTGAAGTGCTGTATCTCCAAACTAAACTAAATACTGACACCTAGTGTCACATACACACACTGACACCCAGTCACACAAACAAACATACACTGACACCCAGTAGCACAGAGAAACACTGATACACAGTAACAAAGAAATACACTGACACCAAGTAACACAGACACACACTGACACCCAGTAAAAAAGACATACACTGACACTAAGTCACCAAGACATACACTGATACAAAGTAACAAAGACATACACTGATACCCAGAAACACAAACACACACTTACACCAAGTAACACAGACATACACTGACACCAAGTAAAAAAGACAGACAATTACACCAAGTAACAAAGACATACACTTACACCAAGTATTTTGACATCCACTGACACCAAGTAACAAAGACATACACTGATACCCAGTCACACAGGCACACACTTACACCAAGTAACACAGACACACACTGACACCCAGTAAAAAAGACATACACTGACACTAAGTCACCAAGACATACACTGATACAAAGTAACACAGACATACACTGACACCAAGTAAAAAAGACAGACAATTACACCAAGTAACAAAGACATACACTTACACCAAGTATTTTGACATCCACTGACACCAAGTAACAAAGACATACACTGATACCCAGTCACACAGGCACACACTTACACCAAGTAACACAGACATACAATGACACCAAGTAACAAAGACATGCACTGATACCCAGTAACGCAGACCTACACTGACACCAAGTCACAAAGACATACACTGACACCAAGTCACAAAGACATACACTGATACCAAGTCACAAAGACATACACTGATGCCCAGTAACACAGACACACATTGACACCAAGTAACAAAGACATGCACAGATACCCAGTATCACAGACATAAACTGACACCAAGTAACAAAGACATACACTTACACCAAGTATTTTGACATCCACTGACACCAAGTAACAAAGACATACACTGATATCCAGTAACACAGGCACACACTTACACCAAGTAACACAGACATACAATGACACCAAGTAACAAAGACATGCACAGATACCCAGTATCACAGACATAAACTGACACCAAGTAACAAAGACATACACTTACACCAAGTATTTTGACATCCACTGACACCAAGTAACAAAGACATACACAGATACCCAGTATCACAGACATAAACTGACACCAAGTAACAAAGACATACACTTACACCAAGTAAAAAAGACATACACTTACACCAAGTATTTTGACATCCACTGACACCAAGTAACAAAGACATACACTGATACCCAGTAACACAGGCACACACTTACACCAAGTAACACAGACATACTATGACACCAAGTAACAAAGACATGCACTGATACCCAGTAACGCAGACATACACTGAGAACCAGTCACAAAGACATACACTGATACCAAGTAACAAAGACATACACTGATACCCAGTAACACAGATACACACTTACACCATGTAACACAGACATACACTGACACCAAGTAACAAAGACATACACTTACACCAAGTATTTTGACATCCACTGACTCCAAGTAACAAAGACATACACTGATATCCAGTAACACAGGCACACACTTACACCAAGTAACACAGACATACAATGACACCAAGTAACAAATACATGCACAGATACCCAGTATCACAGACATAAACTGACACCAAGTAACAAAGACATACACTTACACCAAGTATTTTGACATCCACTGACACCAAGTAACAAAGACGTACACTGATATCCAGTAACACAGGCACACACTTACACCAAGTAACACAGCCATACAATGACACCAAGTAACAAAGACATGCACAGATACCCAGTATCACAGACATAAACTGACACCCAGTCACAAAGACATACACTGATACCAAGTAACAAAGGCATACACTGATACGCAGTAACACAGACGCACACTTACACCAAGTAACACAGACATACACTGACACCAAGTAACAAAGACATACACTTACACCAAGTATTTTGACATCCACTGACACGAAGTAACAAAGACATACACTGATACCCAGTAACACAGGCACACACTTACACGAAATAACACAGACATACAATGACACCAAGTAACAAAGACATGCACATATACCCAGTAACACAGACATACACTGACACCCAGTAACACAGAGAAACACTGATACACAGTAACAAAGACAGACACTGATACCAAGTAACGCAGACACACACTGACACCCAGTAAAAAAGACAAACACTGACACCAGGTCACAAAGACATACACTGATACCAAGTCACAAAGACATACACTGATGCCCAGTAACAAAGACACACACTTACACCAAGTAACACAGACGTACACTGACATCAAGTAACAAAGACAGACAATTACACCAAGTAACAAAGACATACACTTACACCAGGTATTTTGACATACACTGACACCAAGTAACAAAGACATACACTGATACCCAGTAACGCAGACACACACTTACACCCAGTAACACAGACACACACTGACACCAAGAAACAAAGACATACACTGACACCAAGTAACAAAGACATACACTGACACCAAGTAACACAGACACACACTGACACCCAACAAAAAAGACATACACTGACACCAAGTCACAAAGACATACTCTGATACCAAGTCACAAAGACATACACTGATGCCCAGTAACACAGACACACATTGACACCAAGTAACAAAGACATACACTGACACCAAGTAACAAAGACATGCACTTACACCAAGTAACAAAGACACATACTTACACCAAGTAACACAGACATACATTGACACCAAGTAACAAAGACAGACAATTACACCAAGTAACAAAGACATACAATTACACCAAGTATTTTGACATACACTGACACCAAGTAACAAAGACATACACTGATACCAAGTAACACAGACACACACTTTCACCAAGTAACACAGACATACAATGACACCAAGTAACAAAGACATGCACTGATACCCAGTAACACAGACACACACTTACACCAAGTAACAAAGACAGACACTGATACCCAGTAACACAGACACACACTTGCACCAAGTAACAAAGACATACACTGACACCCAGTAACAAAGACATACACTGACACCCAGTAACACAGACACACACGGACACCAAGTAACAAAGACACACACTTACACCAAGTAACAAAGACACACACTGACACCCAGTAACACAGACACACACGGACACCAAGTAACAAAGACACACACTTACACCAAGTAACAAAGACACACACTGACACCCAGTAACACAAACACATACACTGACAACAAGTAACACAGACATACACTGACTCCAAGTAACAAAGACATACACTGACACCAAGTAGCACAGACACACACTGACACCCAACAAAAAAGACATACACTGACACCAAGTCACAAAGGCATACTCTGATACCAAGTCACAAAGACATACACTGATGCCCAGTAACACAGACACACATTGACACCAAGTAACAAAGACATACACTGACACCAAGTAACAAAGGCATGCACTTACACCAAGTAACAAAGACACATACTTACACCAAGTAACACAGACATACATTGACACCAAGTAACAAAGACAGACAATTACACCAAGTAACAAAGACATACAATTACACCAAGTATTTTGACATACACTGACACCAAGTAACAAAGACATACACTGATACCAAGTAACACAGACACACACTTTCACCAAGTAACACAGACATACAATGACACCAAGTAACAAAGACATGCACTGATACCCAGTAACACAGACACACACTTACACCAAGTAACAAAGACAGACACTGATACCCAGTAACACAGACACACACTTGCACCAAGTAACAAAGACATACACTGACACCCAGTAACAAAGACATACACTGACACCCAGTAACACAGACACACACGGACACCAAGTAACAAAGACACACACTTACACCAAGTAACAAAGACACACACTGACACCCAGTAACACAAACGCATACACTGACACCAAGTAACACAGACAGACACTGACTCCAAGTAACAAAGACATACACTGACACCCAGTTAGAAAGGCACACACGGAGGGGGGGTGGGGGGCACATTGGCGCAGTGGTTAGCACCGCAGCCTCACAGATTCAGGGACCCGGGTTCGTTTCAGGGTACAGCCTGTGTGGAGTTTGCAAGTTCTCCCTCTGTCTGCGTGGGTTTCCTCCCGGTGCTCCGGTTTCCTCCCACATGCCAAAGACTTGCAGATTGATAGGTTAGTTGACCTTTATATATTTCTCCTCGTACAGGTAGGTGGTAGCGAAATGTATAGGGACCGGTGGGAATGTGATAGGAATACGGGATTAGTGTAGGATTAGTATAAATGGGTTGTTGATGGTCGGCACAGACTCGGTGGGCCGAAGAGCCTGTTTAAGTGCTGTATCTCTGAACTAAACTAAATACTGACACCTGGAGTCACAGACACACACTGACACCCAGTAACACAAACAAACACACACTGACACCCAGTAACACAGAGAAACACTGATACACAGTAAAAAAGACATACACTGACACCAAGTAACACAGACACACACTGACACCCAGTAAAAAAGACATACACTGACACCAAGTAACAAACACATACTGATACCCATTAACACAGTCACACATTTACACCAAGTAACACAGACATGCACTGACATCAAGTAAAAAAGACATACACTTACACCAAGTATTTTGACATCCACTGACACCAAGTAACAAAGACATACACTGATACCAAGTAACACAGGCACACACTTACACCAAGTAACACAGACATACAATGACACCAAGTAACAAAGACATGCACTGATACCCAGTAACGCAGACATACACTGACACCCAGTCACAAAGACATACACTGATAGCAAGTAACAAAGACATACACTGATACCCAGTAACACAGACACACACTTACACCATGTAACACAGACATACACTGACACCAAGTAACAAAGACATACACTTACACCAAGTATTTTGACATCCACTGACACCAAGTAACAAAGACATACACTGATATCCAGTAACACATTCACACACTTACACCAAGTAACACAGACATACTATGACACCCAGTAACACAGACATGCACTGACATCAAGTAACAAAGACACACACTTACACCAAGTAACACAGACATACACTGACAGCAAGTAACAAAGACATACACTGATACCCAGTAAAAAAGACATACACTGACACCAAGTCACAAAGACATACACTGATGCCAAGTCACAAATACATACACTGATGCCCAGTAACAAAGACACACACTTACACCAAGTAACACAGACATACACTGACATCAAGTAACAAAGACAGACAATTATACCAAGTAACAAAGACACACACTTACACCAGGTAACACAGACATACACTGACTCCAAGTAACATAGACAGACAATTACACCAAGTAACAAAGACATACACTTACACCAAGTATTTTGACATACACTGACACCAAGTAACAAAGACATGCACTAATACCCAGTAACACAGGCACACACTGGGGTGGGGGGGGGGGCACATTGGCGCAGTGGTTAGCACCGCAGCCTCTCAGCTCCAGGGACCCGGGTTCGATTCTGGGTACTGCCTGTGCGGAGTTTGCAAGTTCTCCCTGTGTCTGCGTGGGTTTCCTCAGGGTGCTCCGGTTTCCTATCACATGCCAAAGACTTGCAGGTTGATAGGTTAATTGACCATTATATATTGCCCCTCGTACAGGTAGGTGGTAGCGAAATATAGAGGGACCGGTGGGGATGTGATAGGAATACGGGATTAGTGTAGGATTAGTATAAATGGGTTGTTGATGGTCGGCACGGACTCGGTGGGCCGAAGGGCCTGTTGAAGTGCTGTATCTCCAAACTAAACTAAATACTGACACCTAGTGTCACATACACACACTGACACCCAGTCACACAAACAAACATACACTGACACCCAGTAGCACAGAGAAACACTGATACACAGTAACAAAGAAATACACTGACACCAAGTAACACAGACACACACTGACACCCAGTAAAAAAGACATACACTGACACTAAGTCACCAAGACATACACTGATACAAAGTAACAAAGACATACACTGATACCCAGAAACACAAACACACACTTACACCAAGTAACACAGACATACACTGACACCAAGTAAAAAAGACAGACAATTACACCAAGTAACAAAGACATACACTTACACCAAGTATTTTGACATCCACTGACACCAAGTAACAAAGACATACACTGATACCCAGTCACACAGGCACACACTTACACCAAGTAACACAGACATACAATGACACCAAGTAACAAAGACATGCACTGATACCCAGTAACGCAGACCTACACTGACACAAAGTCACAAAGACATACACTGACACCAAGTCACAAAGACATACACTGATACCAAGTCACAAAGACATACACTGATGCCCAGTAACACAGACACACATTCACACCAAGTAACAAAGACATGCACTGACACCAAGTAACAAAGACATACACTGACACCCAGTAACACAAACACATACACTGACACCAAGTAACACAGACATACACTGATACCAAGTAACAAAGACATACACTGATACCCAGTAACACAGTCACACATTTACACCAAGTAACACAGACGTACACTGACACCAAGTAAAAAAGACATACACTTACACCAAGTATTTTGACATCCACTGACACCAAGTAACAAAGACATACACTGATACCCAGTAACACAGGCACACACTTACACCAAGTAACACAGACATACTATGACACCAAGTAACAAAGACCTGCACTGATACCCAGTAACGCAGACATACACTGAGAACCAGTCACAAAGACATACACTGATACCAAGTAACAAAGACATACACTGATACCCAGTAACACAGACACACACTTACACCATGTAACACAGACATACACTGACACCAAGTAACAAAGACATACACTTACACCAAGTATTTTGACATCCACTGACACCAAGTAACAAAGACAGACACTGATATCCAGTAACACAGGCACACACTTACACCAAGTAACACAGACATACAATGACACCAAGTAACAAAGACATGCACAGATACCCAGTATCACAGACATAAACTGACACCAAGTAACAAAGACATACACTTACACCAAGTATTTTGACATCCACTGACACCAAGTAACAAAGACATACACTGATATCCAGTAACACAGGCACACACTTACACCAAGTAACACAGCCATACAATGACACCAAGTAACAAAGACATGCACAGATACCCAGTATCACAGACATAAACTGACACCCAGTCACAAAGACATACACTGATACCAAGTAACAAAGGCATACACTGATACGCAGTAACACAGACGCACACTTACACCAAGTAACACAGACATACACTGACACCAAGTAACAAAGACATACACTTACACCAAGTATTTTGACATCCACTGACACGAAGTAACAAAGACATACACTGATACCCAGTAACACAGGCACACACTTACACGAAATAACACAGACATACAATGACACCAAGTAACAAAGACATGCACAGATACCCAGTAACACAGACATACACTGACACCCATTAACACAGAGAAACACTGATACACAGTAACAAAGACAGACACTGATACCAAGTAACGCAGACACACACTGACACCCAGTAAAAAAGACAAACACTGACACCAGGTCACAAAGACATACACTGATACCAAGTCACAAAGACATACACTGATGCCCAGTAACAAAGACACACACTTACACCAAGTAACACAGACGTACACTGACATCAAGTAACAAAGACAGACAATTACACCAAGTAACAAAGACATACACTTACACCAGGTATTTTGACATACACTGACACCAAGTAACAAAGACATACACTGATACCCAGTAACGCAGACACACACTTACACCCAGTAACACAGACACACACTGACACCAAGAAACAAAGACATACACTGACACCAAGTAACAAAGACATACACTGACACCAAGTAACACAGACACACACTGACACCCAACAAAAAAGACATACACTGACACCAAGTCACAAAGACATACTCTGATACCAAGTCACAAAGACATACACTGATGCCCAGTAACACAGACACACATTGACACCAAGTAACAAAGACATACACTGACACCAAGTAACAAAGACATGCACTTACACCAAGTAACAAAGACACATACTTACACCAAGTAACACAGACATACATTGACACCAAGTAACAAAGACAGACAATTACACCAAGTAACAAAGACATACAATTACACCAAGTATTTTGACATACACTGACACCAAGTAACAAAGACATAGACTGATACCAAGTAACACAGACACACACTTTCACCAAGTAACACAGACATACAATGACACCAAGTAACAAAGACATGCACTGATACCCAGTAACACAGACACACACTTACACCAAGTAACAAAGACAGACACTGATACCCAGTAACACAGACACACACTTGCACCAAGTAACAAAGACATACACTGACACCCAGTAACAAAGACATACACTGACACCCAGTAACACAGACACACACGGACACCAAGTAACAAAGACACACACTTACACCAAGTAACAAAGACACACACTGACACCCAGTAACACAAACACATACACTGACAACAAGTAACACAGACATACACTGACTCCAAGTAACAAAGACATACACTGACACCAAGTAGCACAGACACACATTGACACCCAACAAAAAAGACATACACTGACACCAAGTCACAAAGACATACTCTGATACCAAGTCACAAAGACATACACTGATGCCCAGTAACACAGACACACATTGACACCAAGTAACAAAGACATACACTGACACCAAGTAACAAAGGCATGCACTTACACCAAGTAACAAAGACACATACTTACACCAAGTAACACAGACATACATTGACACCAAGTAACAAAGACAGACAATTACACCAAGTAACAAAGACATACAATTACACCAAGTATTTTGACATACACTGACACCAAGTAACAAAGACATACACTGATACCAAGTAACACAGACACACACTTTCACCAAGTAACACAGACATACAATGACACCAAGTAACAAAGACATGCACTGATACCCAGTAACACAGACACACACTTACACCAAGTAACAAAGACAGACACTGATACCCAGTAACACAGACACACACTTGCACCAAGTAACAAAGACATACACTGACACCCAGTAACAAAGACATACACTGACACCCAGTAACACAGACACACACGGACACCAAGTAACAAAGACACACACTTACACCAAGTAACAAAGACACACACTGACACCCAGTAACACAAACACATACACTGACACCAAGTAACACAGACATACACTGACTCCAAGTAACAAAGACATACACTGACACCCAGTAACACAGGCACACACGGAGGGGGGGGGGGGGGGACATTGGCGCAGTGGTTAGCACCGCAGCCTCACAGATTCAGGGACCCGGGTTCGTTTCAGGGTACAGCCTGTGTGGAGTTTGCAAGTTCTCCCTCTGTCTGCGTGGGTTTCCTCCCGGTGCTCCGGTTTCCTCCCACATGCCAAAGACTTGCAGATTGATAGGTTAGTTGACCGTTATATATTTCTCCTCGTACAGGTAGGTGGTAGCGAAATGTATAGGGACCGGTGGGGATGTGATAGGAATACGGGATTAGTGTAGGATTAGTATAAATGGGTTGTTGATGGTCGGCACAGACTCGGTGGGCCGAAGGGCCTGTTTAAGTGCTGTATCTCTGAACTAAACTAAATACTGACACCTGGTGTCACAGACACACACTGACACCCAGTAACACAAACAAACACACACTGACACCCAGTAACACAGAGAAACACTGATACACAGTAAAAAAGACATACCCTGACACCAAGTAACACAGACACACACTGACACCCAGTAAAAAAGACATACACTGACACCAAGTAACAAACACATACTGATACCCATTAACACAGTCACACATTTACACCAAGTAACACAGACATGCACTGACACCAAGTAAAAAAGACATACACTTACACCAAGTATTTTGACATCCACTGACACCAAGTAACAAAGACATACACTGATACCAAGTAACACAGGCACACACTTACACCAAGTAACACAGACATACAATGACACCAAGTAACAAAGACATGCACTGATACCCAGTAACGCAGACATACACTGACACCCAGTCACAAAGACATACACTGATACCAAGTAACAAAGACATACACTGATACCCAGTAACACAGACACACACTTACACCATGTAACACAGACATACACTGACACCAAGTAACAAAGACATACACTTACACCAAGTATTTTGACATCCACTGACACCAAGTAACAAAGACATACACTGATATCCAGTAACACATTCACACACTTACACCAAGTAACACAGACATACTCTGACACCCAGTAACACAGACATGCACTGACATCAAGTAACAAAGACACACACTTACACCAAGTAACACAGACATACACTGACAGCAAGTAACAAAGACATACACTGATACCCAGTAAAAAAGACATACACTGACACCAAGTCACAAAGACATACACTGATGCCAAGTCACAAATACATACACTGATGCCCAGTAACAAAGACACACACTTACACCAAGTAACACAGACATACACTGACATCAAGTAACAAAGACAGACAATTATACCAAGTAACAAAGACACACACTTACACCAGGTAACACAGACATACACTGACTCCAAGTAACATAGACAGACAATTACACCAAGTATTTTGACATACACTGACACCAAGTAACAAAGACATACACTGATACCAAGTAACACAGACACACACTTTCACCAAGTAACACAGACATACAATGACACCAAGTAACAAAGACATGCACTGATACCCAGTAACACAGACACACACTTACACCAAGTAACAAAGACAGACACTGATACCCAGTAACACAGACACACACTTGCACCAAGTAACAAAGACATACACTGACACCCAGTAACAAAGACATACACTGACACCAAGTAACACAGACACACACGGACACCAAGTAACAAAGACACACACTTACACCAAGTATCAAAGACACACACTGACACCCAGTAACACAAACACATACACTGACAACAAGTAACACAGACATACACTGACTCCAAGTAACAAAGACATAAACTGACACCAAGTAGCACAGACACACACTGACACCCAACAAAAAAGACATACACTGACACCAAGTAACAAAGACATGCACAGATACCCAGTATCACAGACATAAACTGACACCCAGTCACAAAGACATACACTGATACCAAGTAACAAAGGCATACACTGATACGCAGTAACACAGACGCACACTTACACCAAGTAACACAGACATACACTGACACCAAGTAACAAAGACATACACTTACACCAAGTATTTTGACATACACTGACACGAAGTAACAAAGACATACACTGATCCCCAGTAACACAGGCACACACTTACACGAAATAACACAGACATACAATGACACCAAGTAACAAAGACATGCACAGATACCCAGTAACACAGACATACACTGACACCCAGTAACACAGAGAAACACTGATACACAGTAACAAAGACAGACACTGATACCAAGTAACGCAGACACACACTGACACCCAGTAAAAAAGACAAACACTGACACCAGGTCACAAAGACATACACTGATACCAAGTCACAAAGACATACACTGATGCCCAGTAACAAAGACACACACTTACACCAAGTAACACAGACGTACACTGACATCAAGTAACAAAGACAGACAATTACACCAAGTAACAAAGACATACACTTACACCAGGTATTTTGACATACACTGACACCAAGTAACAAAGACATACACTGATACCCAGTAACGCAGACACACACTTACACCCAGTAACACAGACACACACTGACACCAAGAAACAAAGACATACACTGACACCAAGTAACAAAGACATACACTGACACCAAGTAACACAGACACACACTGACACCCAACAAAAAAGACATACACTGACACCAAGTCACAAAGACATACTCTGATACCAAGTCACAAAGACATACACTGATGCCCAGTAACACAGACACAGATTGACACCAAGTAACAAAGACACACACTGACACCAAGTAACAAAGACATGCACTTACACCAAGTAACAAAGACACATACTTACACCAAGTAACACAGACATACATTGACACCAAGTAACAAAGACAGACAATTACACCAAGTAACAAAGACATACAATTACACCAAGTATTTTGACATACACTGACACCAAGTAACAAAGACATGCACTGATACCCAGTAACACAGACACACACTTACACCAAGTAACAAAGACAGACACTGATACCCAGTAACACAGACACACACTTGCACCAAGTAACAAAGACATACACTGACACCCAGTAACAAAGACATACACTGACACCCAGTAACACAGACACACACGGACACCAAGTAACAAAGACACACACTTACACCAAGTAACAAAGACACACACTGACACCCAGTAACACAAACACATACACTGACAACAAGTAACACAGACATACACTGACTCCAAGTAACAAAGACATACACTGACACCAAGTAGCACAGACACACACTGACACCCAACAAAAAAGACATACACTGACACCAAGTCACAAAGACATACTCTGATACCAAGTCACAAAGACATACACTGATGCCCAGTAACACAGACACACATTGACACCAAGTAACAAAGACATACACTGACACCAAGTAACAAAGGCATGCACTTACACCAAGTAACAAAGACACATACTTACACCAAGTAACACAGACATACATTGACACCACGTAACAAAGACAGACAATTACACCAAGTAACAAAGACATACAATTACACCAAGTATTTTGACATACACTGACACCAAGTAACAAAGACATACACTGATACCAAGTAACACAGACACACACTTTCACCAAGTAACACAGACATACAATGACACCAAGTAACAAAGACATGCACTGATACCCAGTAACACAGACACACACTTACACCAAGTAACAAAGACAGACACTGATACCCAGTAACACAGACACACACTTGCACCAAGTAACAAAGACATACACTGACACCCAGTAACAAAGACATACACTGACACCCAGTAACACAGACACACACGGACACCAAGTAACAAAGACACACACTTACACCAAGTAACAAAGACACACACTGACACCCAGTAACACAAACACATACACTGACACCAAGTAACACAGACATACACTGACTCCAAGTAACAAAGACATACACTGACACCCAGTAACACAGGCACACACGGAGGGGGGGGGGGGGGGCACATTGGCGCAGTGGTTAGCACCGCAGCCTCACAGATTCAGGGACCCGGGTTCGTTTCAGGGTACAGCCTGTGTGGAGTTTGCAAGTTCTCCCTCTGTCTGCGTGGGTTTCCTCCCGGTGCTCCGGTTTCCTCCCACATGCCAAAGACTTGCAGATTGATAGGTTAGTTGACCGTTATATATTTCTCCTCGTACAGGTAGGTGGTAGCGAAATGTATAGGGACCGGTGGGGATGTGATAGGAATACGGGATTAGTGTAGGATTAGTATAAATGGGTTGTTGATGGTCGGCACAGACTCGGTGGGCCGAAGGGCCTGTTTAAGTGCTGTATCTCTGAACTAAACTAAATACTGACACCTGGTGTCACAGACACACACTGACACCCAGTAACACAAACAAACACACACTGACACCCAGTAACACAGAGAAACACTGATACACAGTAAAAAAGACATACCCTGACACCAAGTAACACAGACACACACTGACACCCAGTAAAAAAGACATACACTGACACCAAGTAACAAACACATACTGATACCCATTAACACAGTCACACATTTACACCAAGTAACACAGACATGCACTGACACCAAGTAAAAAAGACATACACTTACACCAAGTATTTTGACATCCACTGACACCAAGTAACAAAGACATACACTGATACCAAGTAACACAGGCACACACTTACACCAAGTAACACAGACATACAATGACACCAAGTAACAAAGACATGCACTGATACCCAGTAACGCAGACATACACTGACACCCAGTCACAAAGACATACACTGATACCAAGTAACAAAGACATACACTGATACCCAGTAACACAGACACACACTTACACCATGTAACACAGACATACACTGACACCAAGTAACAAAGACATACACTTACACCAAGTATTTTGACATCCACTGACACCAAGTAACAAAGACATACACTGATATCCAGTAACACATTCACACACTTACACCAAGTAACACAGACATACTCTGACACCCAGTAACACAGACATGCACTGACATCAAGTAACAAAGACACACACTTACACCAAGTAACACAGACATACACTGACAGCAAGTAACAAAGACATACACTGATACCCAGTAAAAAAGACATACACTGACACCAAGTCACAGAGACATACACTGATGCCAAGTCACAAATACATACACTGATGCCCAGTAACAAAGACACACACTTACACCAAGTAACACAGACATACACTGACATCAAGTAACAAAGACAGACAATTATACCAAGTAACAAAGACACACACTTACACCAGGTAACACAGACATACACTGACTCCAAGTAACATAGACAGACAATTACACCAAGTAACAAAGACATACACTTACACCAAGTATTTTGACATACACTGACACCAAGTAACAAAGACATACACTGATACCAAGTAACACAGACACACACTTTCACCAAGTAACACAGACATACAATGACACCAAGTAACAAAGACATGCACTGATACCCAGTAACACAGACACACACTTACACCAAGTAACAAAGACAGACACTGATACCCAGTAACACAGACACACACTTGCACCAAGTAACAAAGACATACACTGACACCCAGTAACAAAGACATACACTGACACCAAGTAACACAGACACACACGGACACCAAGTAACAAAGACACACACTTACACCAAGTAACAAAGACACACACTGACACCCAGTAACACAAACACATACACTGACAACAAGTAACACAGACATACACTGACTCCAAGTAACAAAGACATAAACTGACACCAAGTAGCACAGACACACACTGACACCCAACAAAAAAGACATACACTGACACCAAGTAACAAAGACATGCACAGATACCCAGTATCAGACATAAACTGACACCCAGTCACAAAGACATACACTGATACCAAGTAACAAAGGCATACACTGATACGCAGTAACACAGACGCACACTTACACCAAGTAACACAGACATACACTGACACCAAGTAACAAAGACATACACTTACACCAAGTATTTTGACATACACTGACACGAAGTAACAAAGACATACACTGATCCCCAGTAACACAGGCACACACTTACACGAAATAACACAGACATACAATGACACCAAGTAACAAAGACATGCACAGATACCCAGTAACACAGACATACACTGACACCCAGTAACACAGAGAAACACTGATACACAGTAACAAAGACAGACACTGATACCAAGTAACGCAGACACACACTGACACCCAGTAAAAAAGACAAACACTGACACCAGGTCACAAAGACATACACTGATACCAAGTCACAAAGACATACACTGATGCCCAGTAACAAAGACACACACTTACACCAAGTAACACAGACGTACACTGACATCAAGTAACAAAGACAGACAATTACACCAAGTAACAAAGACATACACTTACACCAGGTATTTTGACATACACTGACACCAAGTAACAAAGACATACACTGATACCCAGTAACGCAGACACACACTTACACCCAGTAACACAGACACACACTGACACCAAGAAACAAAGACATACACTGACACCAAGTAACAAAGACATACACTGACACCAAGTAACACAGACACACACTGACACCCAACAAAAAAGACATACACTGACACCAAGTCACAAAGACATACTCTGATACCAAGTCACAAAGACATACACTGATGCCCAGTAACACAGACACAGATTGACACCAAGTAACAAAGACACACACTGACACCAAGTAACAAAGACATGCACTTACACCAAGTAACAAAGACACATACTTACACCAAGTAACACAGACATACATTGACACCAAGTAACAAAGACAGACAATTACACCAAGTAACAAAGACATACAATTACACCAAGTATTTTGACATACACTGACACCAAGTAACAAAGACATGCACTGATACCCAATAACACAGACACACACTTACACCAAGTAACAAAGACAGACACTGATACCCAGTAACACAGACACACACTTGCACCAAGTAACAAAGACATACACTGACACCCAGTAACAAAGACATACACTGACACCCAGTAACACAGACACACACGGACACCAAGTAACAAAGACACACACTTACACCAAGTAACAAAGACACACACTGACACCCAGTAACACAAACACATACACTGACAACAAGTAACACAGACATACACTGACTCCAAGTAACAAAGACATACACTGACACCAAGTAGCACAGACACACACTGACACCCAACAAAAAAGACATACACTGACACCAAGTCACAAAGACATACTCTGATACCAAGTCACAAAGACATACACTGATGCCCAGTAACACAGACACACATTGACACCAAGTAACAAAGACATACACTGACACCAAGTAACAAAGGCATGCACTTACACCAAGTAACAAAGACACATACTTACACCAAGTAACACAGACATACATTGACACCACGTAACAAAGACAGACAATTACACCAAGTAACAAAGACATACAATTACACCAAGTATTTTGACATACACTGACACCAAGTAACAAAGACATACACTGACACCCAGTAACACAGACACACACGGACACCAAGTAACAAAGACACACACTTACACCAAGTAACAAAGACACACACTGACACCCAGTAACACAAACACATACACTGACAACAAGTAACACAGACATACACTGACTCCAAGTAACAAAGACATACACTGACACCAAGTAGCACAGACACACACTGACACCCAACAAAAAAGACATACACTGACACCAAGTCACAAAGACATACTCTGATACCAAGTCACAAAGACATACACTGATGCCCAGTAACACAGACACACATTGACACCAAGTAACAAAGACATACACTGACACCAAGTAACAAAGGCATGCACTTACACCAAGTAACAAAGACACATACTTACACCAAGTAACACAGACATACATTGACACCACGTAACAAAGACAGACAATTACACCAAGTAACAAAGACATACAATTACACCAAGTATTTTGACATACACTGACACCAAGTAACAAAGACATACACTGATACCAAGTAACACAGACACACACTTTCACCAAGTAACACAGACATACAATGACACCAAGTAACAAAGACATGCACTGATACCCAGTAACACAGACACACACTTACACCAAGTAACAAAGACAGACACTGATACCCAGTAACACAGACACACACTTGCACCAAGTAACAAAGACATACACTGACACCCAGTAACAAAGACATACACTGACACCCAGTAACACAGACACACACGGACACCAAGTAACAAAGACACACACTTACACCAAGTAACAAAGACACACACTGACACCCAGTAACACAAACACATACACTGACACCAAGTAACACAGACATACACTGACTCCAAGTAACAAAGACATACACTGACACCCAGTAACACAGGCACACACGGAGGGGTGGGGGGGCACATTGGCGCAGTGGTTAGCACCGCAGCCTCACAGATTCAGGGACCCGGGTTCGTTTCAGGGTACAGCCTGTGTGGAGTTTGCAAGTTCTCCCTCTGTCTGCGTGGGTTTCCTCCCGGTGCTCCGGTTTCCTCCCACATGCCAAAGACTTGCAGATTGATAGGTTAGTTGACCATTATATATTTCTCCTAGTACAGGTAGGTGGTAGCGAAATGTATAGGGACCGGTGGGGATGTGATAGGAATACGGGATTAGTGTAGGATTAGTATAAATGGGTTGTTGATGGTCGGCACAGACTCGGCGGGCCGAAGGGCCTGTTTAAGTGCTGTATCTCTGAACTAAACTAAATACTGACACCTGGTGTCACAGACACACACTGACACCCAGTAACACAAACAAACACACACTGACACCCAGTAACACAGAGAAACACTGATACACAGTAAAAAAGACATACACTGACACCAAGTAACACAGACACACACTGACACCCAGTAAAAAAGACATACACTGACACCAAGTAACAAAGACATACTGATACCCAGTAACACAGTCACACATTTACACCAAGTAACACAGACATGCACTGACACCAAGTAAAAAAGACATACACTTACACCAAGTATTTTGACATCCACTGACACCAAGTAACAAAGACATACACTGATACCAAGTAACACAGGCACACACTTACACCAAGTAACACAGACATACAATGACACCAAGTAACAAAGACATGCACTGATACCCAGTAACGCAGACATACACTGACACCCAGTCACAAAGACATACACTGATACCAAGTAACAAAGACATACACTGATACCCATTAACACAGACACACACTTACACCATGTAACACAGACATACACTGACACCAAGTAACAAAGACAGACACTTACACCAAGTATTTTGACATCCACTGACATCAAGTAACAAAGACATACACTGATATCCAGTAACACATTCACACACTTACACCAAGTAACACAGACATACAATGACACCAAGTAACAAAGACATGCACAGATACCCAGTAACACAGACATAAACTGACACCCAGTCACAAAGACATACACTGATACCAAGTAACAAAGACATACACTGATACCCAGTAACACAGACGCACACTTACACCAAGTAACACTAACATACACTGACACCAAGTAACAAAGACATACACTTACACCAAGTATTTTGACATCCACTGACACGAAGTAACAAAGACATACACTGATACCCAGTAACACAGGCACACACTTACACCAAGTAACACAGACATACTCTGACACCCAGTAACACAGAGAAACACTGATGCACAGTAACAAAGACATACACTGATACCAAGTAACACAGACACACACTGACACCCAGTAATAAAGACAAACACTGACACCAGCTCACAAAGACATACACTGATACCAAGTCACAAAGACATACATTGATGCCCAGTAACAAAGACACACGCTTACACCAAGTAACACAGACATACACTGACATCAAGTAACAAAGACAGACAATTACACCAAGTAACAAAGACATACACTTACACCAGGTATTTTGACATGCACTTACACCAAGTAACAAAGACACATACTTACACCAAGTAACACAGACATACATTGACACAAAGTAACAAAGACAGACAATTACACCAAGTAACAAAGACATACAATTCCACCAAGTATTTTGACATACACTGATACCAAGTAACACAGACACACACTTTCACCAAGTAACACAGACATACAATGACACCAAGTAACAAAGACATGCACTGATACCCAGTAACACAGACACACACTTACACCAAGTAACAAAGACAGACACTGATACCCAGTAACACAGACACACACTTGCACCAAGTAACAAAGACATACACTGACACCCAGTAACAAAGACATACACTGACACCCAGTAACACAGACACACACGGACACCAAGTAACAAAGGCACACACTTACACCAAGTAACAAAGACACACACTGACACCCAGTAACACAAACACATACACTGACACCAAGTAACACAGACATACACTTACACCAAGTAAAAAAGACAGACACTGATACCCAGTAACACAGGCACAGACGGGGGGTGGGGGGGGCACATTGGCGCAGTGGTTAGCACCGCAGCCTCACAGATCCAGGGACCCGGGTTCGTTTCAGGGTACTGCCTGTGCGGAGTTTGCAAGTTCTCCCTCTGTCTGCGTGGGTTTCCTCCCGGTGCTCCGGTTTCCTCCCACATGCCAAAGACTTGCAGGTTGATAGGTTAGTTGGCCATCATAATTTGCCCCTAGTATAGGTAAGTGATAGGGAAATATATAGGGATAGGTGGGGATGTGATAGGAATACGGGAATGGTGTCAGATTAGTATAAATGGGTTGTTGATGGTCGGCACAGACTCGGTGGGCCGAAGGGCCTGTTTAAGTGCTGCATCTCTAAACTAAACTAAATAATGACACCTAGTGTCACAGACACACACTGACACCCAGTAACACAAACAAACACACACTGACACCCAGTAACACAGAGAAACACTGATACACAGTAACAAAGACATGCACTGACACCAAGTAACACAGACATACACTGACACACAGTAAAAAGGACATGCACTGACACCAAGTCACAAAGACATACACTGATACCAAGTCACAAAGACATACACTGATGCCCAGTGACAAAGACACACACTTACACCAAGTAACACAGACATACACTGACACCAAGTAACAAAGACAGACAAGTACACCAAGTAACAAAGACATACACTTACACCAAGTATTTTGACATACACTGACACCAAGTAACAAAGACATACACTGATACCCAGTAACGCAGACACACACTTACTCCCAGTAAAAAAGACATACACTGACACCAAGTCACAAGGACATGCACTGACACCAAGTCACAAAGACATACACTGATACCAAGTCACAAAGACATACACTGATGCCCAGTGACAAAGACACACACGTACACCAAGTAAAAAAGACATACACTGACACCAAGTCACAAAGACATACACTGATACCAAGTCACAAAGACATATACTGATGACCAGTAACACAGACACACACTGACACCAAGGAACAAAGACATACACTGACACCAAGTAACAAAGACAGACAATTACACCAAGTAACAAAGACACACACTTACACCAAGTAACACAGACATACACTGACACCAAGTAACAAAGACAGTCAATTACACCAAGTAACAAAGACATACACTTACACGAAGTATTTTGAGATATACTGACACCAAGTAACAAAGACATACACTGATACCCAGTAACACAGACACACACTTACACCAAGTAACACAGACAAACACTGACACCAAGTCACAAAGAGACACCCTGACACCCAGTAACGAAGACATACACTGACACCAAGTCACAAAGACATACACTGATACCCAGTAACACAGACACACACTTACACCAAGCAACACAGACATACACTGACACCAAGTAACAACGACATGCTCTGATACCCAGTAACACAGACACACACTTACACCAAGTAACTAAGACATACACTGACACCCAGTAACACAGACACACACTTACACCAAGTAACAAAGACATCCACTGACACCCACTAACAAAGACATACACTTGCACCTAGTAACACAGACACACACTGACACCCAGTAACACAGACACACACTGACACCCAGTAACACAGACATACACTGACACCAAGTAACAAAGACATACACTGACACCAAGTAACAAAGACATACACTTACACCAAGTAACAAAGACAGACAATTACACCAAGTAACAAAGACATACACTTACACCAATTATTTTGACATACAGTGACACCAAGTAACAAAGACATACACTGATACCCGGTAACACAGACACACACTTACACCAAGTAACAAAGACATACACTGACACCAAGTCACAAAGACACACACTGACACCCAGTAACAAAGACACACACTGACACCAAGTAACACAAACACACACTGACACCCAGTAACACAAACAAACAGACTGACACCAAGTAACAAAGACATGCACTGACACCAAGTATCACAGGCACACACTGGGAGGTGGTGGGGGGACATTGGCGCAGTGGTTAGCACCGCAGCCTCACAGCTCCAGGGACCCGGGTTCGATTCTGGGTACTGCCTGTGCGGAGTTTGCAAGTTCTCCCTGTGTCTGCGTGGTTTTCCTCCGGGTGCTCCGGTTTCCTCCCACATGCCAAAGACTTGCAGGTTGATAGGTTAATTGGCCATCATAATTTGCCCCTAGTATAGGTAAGTGATAGGGAAATATATAGGAATAGTTGGGGATGTGATAGGAATACGGGATTAGTGTAGGACTAGTATAAATGGGTTGTTGATGGTCGGCACAGACTCGGTGGGCCGAAGGGCCTGTTTAAGTGCTGTATCTCTAAACTAAACTAAATACTGACACCAAGTGTCACAGACACAGACTGACACATAGTAACACAAACAAATACACACTGACACCCAGTAACACAGAGAAACACTGATACACAGTAACAAAGACATGCACTGACACCAAGTCACAAAGATATACACTGATGCCAAGTCACAAAGACATACACTGATGCCCAGTGACAAAGACACACACTTACACCAAGTAACACAGACATACACTGACACCAAGTAACAAAGACCGACAATTACACCAAGTAACAAAGACATACACTTACACCAAGTATTTTGACATACACTGACACCAAGTAACAAAGACATACACTGATACCCAGTAACGCAGACACACACTTACACCCAGTAAAAAAGACATACACTGACACCAAGTCACAAAGACATACACTGATACCAAGTCACAAGGACATACACTGATACCAAGTAACAAAGACATACAATGACACCAAGTAACAAAGACACACACTTACACCAAGTAACACAGACATGCACTGACACCATGTAACAAAGACATGCACTGATACACAGTAAAACAGACACACACTTACACCAAGTAACAAAGACATACACTGATACCCAGTAACACAGAGACACACTTACACCAAGTAACAAAGACATACACTGACACCAAGTCACAAAGACACACACTGACACCCAGTAACAAAGACATACACTGACACCAAGTCACAAAGACATACACTGATACCAAGTAACAAAGACATGCAATTACACCAAGTAACAAAGATACACACTTACACCAAGTAACACAGACATACACTGACACCAAGTAACAAGGACATACACTGTTACCCAGTAACGCAGACACACACTTACACCAAGTAACAAAGACATACACTGATACCAAGTAACACAGACACACACTTACACCAATAACACAGAAAAACACTTACACCAAGTAACAAAGACAGACACTGACACCAAGTAACAAAGACAGACACTGATACCCAGTAACACAGACACACACTTACACCAAGTAAAAAGACATACACTTACACCAAGTAACACAAACACACAAGTACACCAAGTTACAAA
Organism: Heterodontus francisci; assembly: GCF_036365525.1. NCBI lineage: Eukaryota > Metazoa > Chordata > Chondrichthyes > Heterodontiformes > Heterodontidae > Heterodontus > Heterodontus francisci. Next base: position 2,179,531 of record NW_027141375.1, read on the forward strand.
GACGGAAACTGACACCAAGTAACAAAGACATACAATTACACCAAGTAACAAAGACACACACTTACACCAATTAACACAGCCGCACACTGACACCAAGTAACAAAGACATACACTGACACCAAGTCACAAAGACTTACACTGACACCCAGTAACAAAGACATGCACTGTTACCCAGTAACACAGACACACACTTACACCAAGTAACAAAGACATACACTGATATCCAGTAACACAGACACACACTTACACCAAGCAACACAGACATACACTGACACCAAGTAACAAAGACATACACAGACACCAAGTAACAAAGGCATACACTGACACCAAGTAACAAAGACATACACTGACACCAAGTAGCAAAGACACACACTTACACCAAGTAACACAGACAGACAATTACACCAAGTAACAAAGACATACACTTACACCAAGTATTTTGACATACACTGACACCAAGTAACAAAGACATACACTGATACCCAGTAACACAGACACACAATTACACCAAGTAACAAAGACATACACTGACACCAAGTCACAAAGACACACACTGACACCCAATAACAAAGACATACACTGACACCAAGTCACAAAGACATACACTGATACCCAGTAACAAAGACATACACTGACACCCAATAACAAAGACATACACTGACACCAAGTCACAAAGACATACACTGCTACCCAGTAACACAGACGCACACTTACACCAAGTTACACAGACATACACTGACACCAAGTAACAAAGACATACACTGATACCCAGTAACACAGACATACACTTACACCAAGTAACAAAGACATACACTTACACCAAGTAACACAAACACACACTTACACCAAGTTACAAAGACATACACTGGCACCAAGTAACAAAGACATACAATTACACCAAGTAACAAAGACATACACTGACACCAAGTAACAAAGACATACACTTACACCAAGTAACACAGACATACACTGACACCAAGTAACAAAGACACACACTGACACCAGGTCACAAAGACATACACTGACACCAAGTCACAAAGACATACACTGATACCAAGTAACAAAGACATAGAATTACACCAAGTAACAAAGACACACACTTACATCAAGTAACACAGACATACACTGACACCATGTAACAAAGACATGCACTGATACACAGTAAAACAGACACACACTTACACCAAGTAACAAAGACATACACTGACACCAAGTCACAAAGACACACACTGACACCCAGTAACAAAGACATACACTGACACCAAGTCACAAAGACATACACTGATACCAAGTAACAAAGACATGCAATTACACCAAGTAACAAAGACACACACTTACACCAAGTAACACAGACATACACTGACACCAAGTAACAAATACATACACTGATAACAAGTAACACAGACACACACTTACACCAAGTAACACAGAAAAACACTTACACCAAGTCACAAAGACAGACACTGACACCAAGTAACAACGACAGACACTGATACCCAGTAACACAGACACACACTTACACCAAGTAAAAAGACATACACTTACACCAAGTAACACAAACACACAAGTACACCAAGTTACAAAGACGGAAACTGACACCAAGTAACAAAGACATACAATTACACCAAGTAACAAAGACACACACGTACACCAATTAACACAGCCACACACTGACACCAAGTAACAAAGACATACACTGACACCAAGTCACAAAGACATACACTGACACCCAGTAACAAAGACATGCACTGTTACCCAGTAACACAGACACACACTTACACCAAGTAACAAAGACATACACTGATATCCAGTAACACAGATACACACTTACACCAAGCAACACAGACATACACTGACACCAAGTAACAAAGACATACACAGACACCAAGTAACAAAGGCATACACTGACACCAAGTAACAAAGACATACACAGACACCAAGTAACAAAGACACACACTTACACCAAGTAACACAGACAGACAATTACACCAAGTAACACAGACAGACAATTACACCAAGTATTTTGACATACACGGACACCAAGTAACAAAGACATACACTGATACCCAGTAACACAGACACACAATTACACCAAGTAACAAAGACATACACTGACACCAAGTCACAAAGACTTACACTGACACCCAGTAACAAAGACATGCACTGTTACCCAGTAACACAGACACACACTTACACCAAGTAACAAAGACATACACTGATATCCAGTAACACAGACACACACTTACACCAAGCAACACAGACATACACTGACACCAAGTAACAAAGACATACACAGACACCAAGTAACAAAGGCATACACTGACACCAAGTAACAAAGACATACACAGACACCAAGTAGCAAAGACACACACTTACACCAAGTAACACAGACAGACAATTACACCAAGTAACAAAGACATACACTTACACCAAGTATTTTGACATACACTGACACCAAGTAACAAAGACATACACTGATACCCAGTAACACAGACACACAATTACACCAAGTAACAAAGACATACACTGACACCAAGTCACAAAGTCACACACTGACACCCAATAACAAAGACATACACTGACACCAAGTCACAAAGACATACACTGATACCCAGTAACAAAGACATACACTGACACCAAGTCACAAAGACACACACTGACACCCAATAACAAAGACATACACTGACACCAAGTCACAAAGACATACACTGCTACCCAGTAACACAGACGCACACTTACACCAAGTTACACAGACATACACTGACACCAAGTAACAAAGACATACACTGATACCCAGTAACACAGACATACACTTACACCAAGTAACAAAGACATACACTTACACCAAGTAACACAAACACACACTTACACCAAGTTACAAAGACATACACTGGCACCAAGTAACAAAGACTTACAATTACACCAAGTAACAAAGACATACACTGACACCAAGTAACAAAGACATACACTTACACCAAGTAACACAGACATACACTGACACCAAGTAACAAAGACACACACTGACACCAGGTCACAAAGACATACACTGATACCAAGTAACAAAGACATAGAATTACACCAAGTAACAAAGACACACACTTACATCAAGTAACACAGACATACACTGACACCATGTAACAAAGACATGCACTGATACACAGTAAAACAGACACACACTTACACCAAGTAACAAAGACATACACTGACACCAAGTCACAAAGACACACACTGACACCCAGTAACAAAGACATACACTGACACCAAGTCACAAAGACATACACTGATACCAAGTAACAAAGACATGCAATTACACCAAGTAACAAAGACACACACTTACACCAAGTAACACAGACATACACTGACATCAAGTAACAAATACATACACTGATAACAAGTAACACAGACACACACTTACACCAAGTAACACAGAAAAACACTTACACCAAGTCACAAAGACAGACACTGACACCAAGTAACAACGACAGACACTGATACCCAGTAACACAGACACACACTTACACCAAGTAAAAAGACATACACTTACACCAAGTAACACAAACACACAAGTACACCAAGTTACAAAGACGGAAACTGACACCAAGTAACAAAGACATACAATTACACCAAGTAACAAAGACACACACGTACACCAATTAACACAGCCACACACTGACACCAAGTAACAAAGACATACACTGACACCAAGTCACAAAGACATACACTGACACCCAGTAACAAAGACATGCACTGTTACCCAGTAACACAGACACACACTTACACCAAGTAACAAAGACATACACTGATATCCAGTAACACAGATACACACTTACACCAAGCAACACAGACATACACTGACACCAAGTAACAAAGACATACACAGACACCAAGTACCAAAGGCATACACTGACACCAAGTAACAAAGACATACACAGACACCAAGTAACAAAGACACACACTTACACCAAGTAACACAGACAGACAATTACACCAAGTAACAAAGACATACACTTACACCAAGTATTTTGACATACACGGACACCAAGTAACAAAGACATACACTGATACCCAGTAACACAGACACACAACTACACCAAGTAACAAAGACATACACTGACACCAAGTCACAAAGACTTACACTGACACCCAGTAACAAAGACATGCACTGTTACCCAGTAACACAGACACACACTTACACCAAGTAACAAAGACATACACTGATATCCAGTAACACAGACACACACTTACACCAAGCAACACAGACATACACTGACACCAAGTAACAAAGACATACACAGACACCAAGTAACAAAGGCATACACTGACACCAAGTAACAAAGACATACACAGACACCAAGTAGCAAAGACACACACTTACACCAAGTAACACAGACAGACAATTACACCAAGTAACAAAGACATACACTTACACCAAGTATTTTGACATACACTGACACCAAGTAACAAAGACATACACTGATACCCAGTAACACAGACACACAATTACACCAAGTAACAAAGACATACACTGACACCAAGTCACAAAGACACACACTGACACCCAATAACAAAGACATACACTGACACCAAGTCACAAAGACATACACTGATACCCAGTAACAAAGACATACACTGACACCAAGTCACAAAGACACACACTGACACCCAATAACAAAGACATACACTGACACCAAGTCACAAAGACATACACTGCTACCCAGTAACACAGACGCACACTTACACCAAGTTACACAGACATACACTGACACCAAGTAACAAAGACATACACTGATACCCAGTAACACAGACATACACTTACACCAAGTAACAAAGACATACACTTACACCAAGTAACACAAACACACACTTACACCAAGTTACAAAGACATACACTGGCACCAAGTAACAAAGACATACAATTACACCAAGTAACAAAGACATACACTGACACCAAGTAACAAAGACATACACTTACACCAAGTAACACAGACATACACTGACACCAAGTAACAAAGACACACACTGACACCAGGTCACAAAGACATACACTGACACCAAGTCACAAAGACATACACTGATACCAAGTAACAAAGACATAGAATTACACCAAGTAACAAAGACACACACTTACATCAAGTAACACAGACATACACTGACACCATGTAACAAAGACATGCACTGATACACAGTAAAACAGACACACACTTACACCAAGTAACAAAGACATACACTGACACCAAGTCACAAAGACACACACTGACACCCAGTAACAAAGACATACACTGACACCAAGTCACAAAGTCATACACTGATACCAAGTAACAAAGACATGCAATTACACCAAGTAACAAAGACACACACTTACACCAAGTAACACAGACATACACTGACACCAAGTAACAAATACATACACTGATAACAAGTAACACAGACACACACTTACACCAAGTAACACAGAAAAACACTTACACCAAGTAACAAAGACAGACACTGACACCAAGTAACAACGACAGACACTGATACCCAGTAACACAGACACACACTTACACCAAGTAAAAGGACATACACTTACACCAAGTAACACAAACACACAAGTACACCAAGTTACAAAGACGGAAACTGACACCAAGTAACAAAGACATACAATTACACCAAGTAACAAAGACACACACGTACACCAATTAACACAGCCACACACTGACACCAAGTAACAAAGACATACACTGACACCAAGTCACAAAGACATACACTGACACCCAGTAACAAAGACATGCACTGTTACCCAGTAACACAGACACACACTTACACCAAGTAACAAAGACATACACTGATATCCAGTAACACAGACACACACTTACACCAAGCAACACAGACATACACTGACACCAAGTAACAAAGACATACACAGACACCAAGTAACAAAGGCATACACTGACACCAAGTAACAAAGACATACACAGACACCAAGTAACAAAGACACACACTTACACCAAGTAACACAGACAGACAATTACACCAAGTAACAAAGACATACACTTACACCAAGTATTTTGACATACACGGACACCAAGTAACAAAGACATACACTGACACCCAGTAACACAGACAGACAATTACACCAAGTAACAAAGAAATACACTGACACCAAGTCACAAAGACACACACTGACACCCAATAGCAAAGACATACACTGACACCTAGTCACAAAGACATACACTGATACACAGTAACACAGACGCACACTTACACCAAGATACACAGACATACACTGACACCAAGTAACAAAGACATACACTGATACCCAGTAACACAGACACACACTTACACCACGTAACAAAGACATACACTTACACCAAGTAACACAAACACACACTTACACCAATTAACACAGCCATACACTGACACCAAGTAACAAAGACATACACTGACACCAAGTCACTAAGGCATACAATTACACCAAGTAACAAAGACACACACTTACACCAATTAACACAGCCATACACTGACACCAAGTAACAAAGACATACACAGACACCAAGTCACTAAGACATACACTGACACCCAGTAACAAAGACATACACTGACACCAAGTCACAAAGACATACACTGACACCAAGTAACAAAGACATACACTGATACCCAGTAGCACAGACAATCACTTACACCAAGTAACCAAGACATAAGCTAACACCAAGTAACAAAGACATACACTTACACCTAGTGACACAGACATACACTGACACCAAGTAACAAAGACATACAATTACACCAAGTAACAAAGACACACACTTACACCAAGTAACACAGACATACACTGACACCATGTAACAAAGACATGCACTGATACACAGTAAAACAGACACACACTTACACCAAGAAACAAAGACATACACTGATACCCAGTAGCACAGACACACACTTACACCAAGTAACCAAGACATAAGCTAACACCAAGTAACAAAGACATACACTTACACCTAGTGACACAGACATACACTGACACCAAGTAACAAAGACACACACTTACACCAAGTAGCACAGACATACACTGACACCCAGTAACAAAGACATGCACTGACATCCAGTAACAAAGACAAACACTGATACCAAGAAACAAAGACAGACACTGATACCCAGTAACAAAGACATACAATTGCACCAAGTAAAAAAGACATACACTGACACCAAGTAACAAAGACATACACTGATACCAAGTAACAGAGACACACACTTACTCCAAGTAACACAAACACACACTTACATCAAGTAACAAAGACATACACAGACACCAAGTAACAAAGACATACAATTACACCAGGTAACAAAGACACACTGGGCGGCACATTGGCACAGTCGTTAGCAGCCTCAAGCTCCAGTGACCCGGGCTCGATTCTGGGTAATGCCTGTGCGGAGTTTGCAAGTTCTGCCTGTGTCTGCGTGGCTTTCCTCCGGGTGCTCCGGTTTCCTCCCACAAGCCAAAAGACTTGCAGGTTGATAGGTATATTGGCCATTATAAATTGTCACTAGTATAGTTAGGTGGTAGGGAAATATAGAGACAGGTGGGGATGTTTGGTAGGAATATGGGATTAGTGTAGGATTAGTATAAATGGGTGGTTGATGTTCGGCACAGACTCGGTGGGCCGAAGGGCCTGTTTCAGTGCTGTATCTCTAATCTAATCTAATCTAATTACACCAAGTAACAAAGACACACACTTACTCCAAGTAACAAAGACATACACTGACACCAAGTAACAAAGACAGTCAATTGGTGGCAACTGTGTTACTGGGTATACCCATGTGGCCATCAGACATCTCGCCAGGCTACCACTCGCAGACGGTACCATTAAAGGAATCCTCTCAATCTAGAAGGAGCTGGAATGTGATCACTGGAGATGATTCGTGTAAATCTATGCCCGCTTCTCGGAAAACAGCAATGACATCTGGGCCCTGTGCCAGTCCCATCAATTCCACCATATAACTGCTCTAACTTCTGGCAGTAATGTTTTTCTTGAACATGTTTGAAAACCAACGCAGGCCTAGTGAGGAAATATGTGCTGTTGTCATGGCTTTTCAGCTATTACAGATTGATGCTGGTTTACACCGAGTTGAAACATCGCCAACGTAAGAAAAGCGGCACCCAAATAAAATTCAGGTCCGACAGTACTGCATACAATGTTGTCTCCTTATTTAAGTTCCTTATTTCTGTTTATTGCAAGGCAGTTCAGATTAAGTTAACTCGGTTGAGTTCAGGAATGCAGGGCTTGTCTTTTGAGGAAACGTTGGGCCTCACTGAAGTTTAAGTGAATGAGAGATAATCTTATTGAAACGAAGAGGATTCTGAGGTGGGTTGACAGCATAGACGATGAAAGGATGTTATCTCTCGTGAGCCAATCTGGAACTGGGTGCATAGTTTCAAAGTAAGGGATATGCCAGTGAAGAGCGAGATGAGGAGGCAGCTTCCCCAGGTAGCAATGGAAACTTGGTCATTATATATGTTCAAGGAGGAGTGAAACAGATTTTTGATCCAGAAGAACCTCGAGGGCTTTGAGGGGCCAGCAGGAAAGTGAAATTAAGGCCACAATCACCTCAATGAATTGTGGAGAATGCTCGTGTAGCCGAATGGCTTCTGTTGCTCCTATTTCGTAATATATTTGAGTGGATTGATAAACTTGGTCATGTAGTAGAGTAAGGAGAATTCTGACAGATTTCAGGAGGACACAGACAGACTGGTGGATTCGGAAGACACGTGGCTTGTGAAATGTAACACAGTGAAGTGTGAAGTGATTCATGTTGCTGGAAGAACGAAGAGACACAATATAAACGAATTGGTACAATTTTAATGTGGGTGCAGGAACAGAGAGATCTGCGGGTAGATGCGTTCAAAGTTAAGGATGCTGTTTAACAAGGATACAGAATCTTTCGCTTAATTTATAGGGGCATAGAATACAAAAGCAAGGAATTTATTGTAAAAACTCCATGAAACACCGGTGTATTCAAAGCTAAAGTCTCGTTCCCAATTCTGGATACCAGAATTTAGAAAGTATGTGCAAATCTTGGAGGGGGTGCTGGAGGAGATTTGCTAGAATTGTTCCAAGGATGAGGGATTTCATTTGTTTGGAGATGCTGGAGAATCTGCGTTGTTCTCCTCAGAGCAGAGTAGGATGAGAGGAGAATTAAAAGTGTTGTTCAAAATTATGAATTGTTTTACTAGACTAAACAAAGATCAGTATTTCTCATGGCAGGAAGTTCAGTAACCATAGGGCACAGATTTAAATGGAATGGCAGTACAACCATAGAGAGGAGAGGAGCAGATTTGTTTTATGCAGCGAGTTTCTGTGATGTGGAATGCACTGCCTGACAGTTTGGTGGTATCAGATTCTACTGAAACTTTCAAAAGCGATTAGGGGAACATTTTGCAGGGTGATGGGGAAAGGAGACTGGCTAGTGGCAATAATTGGATCACTCTTTCAAGCAGCCAGCACAGCCATGATGGGGGGAAAGGTGTCCTTCTGTGCTATTTAGCGCTATGTCTAGAGAGCCATATATCCAACATTGCTGACGGCACAAAGAGTGGTGACATAATAAGTCGCACAAACCAGAGCATAAAATTAGAAAGGGATATTACTAGAGACATGTGATTGCGTTTCTTTTTTATCGATTTTGAAGGGAATTGAATGAGTTCGATAAAAAAGATAATCTATCCCAGAGAGTTGAGGCAAGAGAAAATACTGTTATTATCAGAGTCTGACCATTCAGAAGAGAGGTTGGTAAACATTACTTATGTGAAGATGGCAGAAGTGTTGAAATCTATCCAACGATAAACAGTAGATGTTGGAGCTCAGTTTCATTCTGCGATCATTGCTTTTTTTTTTGCTAGACCCAGTTAGTAATGGATCTGGAGTGAAACCAGCTGGATGGTGTTAAAATATAGATCAGCCATGATCTCATTCGATCGAAGAACTAGCCGATTGGATGAATTGATTCCTACCATTCCTATGTATGGAAAAGGGTCCGAATCTGTTCAGTGTTTCCTAATATTTATATTCTCAAAGTTGTGCTTTCATCCTTGTGAATCGTGTTATTTGCAATTTCCCCAGTAATGATAGAGACAAGAATCGTACATAATATTCCCAGTGTGATATAAACAAGATATCTAAAGATTAGAACGGTGCACAATGTTCTAGGTGTGGTCTGACCGATGTATATGGAGACCAGTCCTCTGCAAAATTCCCCATGTGTTGCCTAACCAAGAGATATGGAGACGAGAACTGTACCCAGTGTTGCAAGTGTGGTCGAAGCAAGCTAGAAGGACACTTACGAATGCGCACAACGCTCCAAGTATGGTCTGCCTAAGGTATATAGAGACCACACCTACGCACAGTGCTCGAGGTACGGCCTAACTAAGGTAAATAAATATCTGCCTTGTGAACAGTGCTCCATTGTTTGATTTAATTTGACATAACCTTTCTTTTTTTTACATTTCTATCTCTGTGGACATGATTTTGTTTCATGAGATATGGGCATCACTACCGAGGCCAGCACTTGCTGCCCATCAAAATTGCCTTCGACAAATAAGTGCCTTGCAAGGCCATTTCAGAGGGCAGTTAAGAGTCAACCACATTGCTGCGGCTCTGGAGTCACATGCAGGCTCGACCAGGTAAAGATTTCCTTTCCTAAGGACATTAGTGAACCCGATAGGTTATTATAACAATCGATGTTAGTTTCATGAAACTGTTACTGAGGCTACACTTCTCATACCTTCATTAATTGAATTTAAATTCGGCCAGCTGCCGTGGTGCGAGTTGAACCCATGTCCGCAGTGCATTAGGCTGTGCCACTGCATTCACAGTTCAGTAGTATTACAACTATGCCACCATATCTCACTGACCCCCAGTGTTCTATTTTTTAAATTAACCTTATAAACCTTTGTCACGTTTTGGGATTTGTGTATCTATGCTCACAGATCCCTCTGATCATCCAATATATTTAGAGTCTTATTTTTCCAAAGAAATCGTGGTTTCCTTGTTCTTCCCAGCGAATTTCCCCCACATCACACTATTTCAAATGCTTTTGGTTTTCTGGAGTGGGTTTGGCCCAATTAGGCTGTCATTCCTTTTAAGAACTCCTAATTTAGTAGCCCGACCCTTTAAGATCCCCCTGCTGTGGTTGAATCCTGAAAGTAAATTTGCAGGAGGGGTGAGACACACAAAAGAACAGTGTGAAAAGAGCAAGGGCTGACCACTGGAGAACCAACCACAAACGGGGTCGGAGGAGAATTAAAAATCCCTGCAGTATAGGAGGGACAGCAACAACTGTCGCACATCCACGTCTGCTCGTTCGATTCTGAATTCCTTACTTCTGTTCAGAAAAAAAGAAACCTTGATCTTGCAAAATCAAAATGCGGTTAATTCTGTGAAATTTGTTTGTCAATTCATTTTTTTCTTATTTTTGGAGGCACTTTACTGAGTCTATCTCTGCTGCATTTTCCCTGCCCGTTCGTTTATATCTCTCTCACGCTCTTCCATGAATCAGATGGTGGGTATTGGGAAGAGGGGTTGTCATCTGGACAAGCTGGTCCAGGGGCCTGTGTGAGGAGAAGGGTCCTGCGACGAGAAAGTGGGGACTGGCTAGGCAAAGGGGCCAATAGATCCAGAATTTCAGCTTGGCATTTGCACAGATTAACCAGGCCGAGTCCCTTCCTGGTCCCCATGACATTGTTAACGGTTCTCTTTCCACTGGTTCTGTCGCGCTTTCCTTGAAATCTGTTGCTCATCTACCCCTCCTCAAAAAAAGAAAACCTTGACTCCACCAACTTTACAAATGGGTGCATCATCAATATAAAAACATAAAGTTCTGGAAATACTCAGCAGGTCTGGCAGCATCTGTTGTGAGATAAACAGAGGCCAGTCTTTTACACCTCAACCCGAGTGGACAGACACAGGGGGCATAAAATCGTGTGGCAAGATTTCCCATTGCCTGCCCCAACAGCACTGATTGCCATTTTACCAGAAGTCAGGAAGGTTGAAAACATTCAGCCACCATAGGCCAATTAAGGCACTTAAATTGACATTTAATTGTCACTGAAGTATTCCGCTTGCCGTTTCCATGTCATCAGCGTGGCAGTCAGGCACTTCACCACACAGGGAGGTCATCTGATAAAATGTGGCCGCCCCCTTGCGGGCTTTGGCGTGAGGTGGGTGTCCTGCTGATCAAGCACCCTGTGCTATACAGACGCCACCCCAGCAGTCAAAGCCAGCTCCACTGTAGCACCTCCTACTGCACTTTGAATCGACGCCCACCCTTCTCATCAGGGCCCAGCCGATTTTCCCCAGTGGAGCCCGAAACTTCACTAACCTTTCCTGCTGATGTCCATCGTCCTCTTCTGCCTGGATGGTGTAACTGCATGGCAACCACTGCCGTGGCATTGCCGCAATTGAAGAGCTTCCAGCACTATGATTGGCTGAGGTCTTCTGGAGGCGGGACTTCCAATATCAGAGGAGTGGAAGCACTGATCAAAGCCAATTAACGACCTCGGCCATGGAAAATTGCTGCGTGGTTTCCAGACCCTGCACAGGCGCACTCGCCCCGACTTTGAGACGGTCGGCAAGGCATCCACTGCAATGGAAAATTCCGTCCAGAGTTGGCGTTTCGAATCAGATATGTCTCTTCTGCAATATATGTTTGCCTCTAAAGTCATTGCATGTGTTATCACCTTCCAGATCAATTCCCATCTTTAGCAGAGCTCAATATTTGAATCCCTCCAATCAGATTTCAGCCCATAGGTATCTGTGGCAAAGTTAAAATTTGACTTCTCTTCCTATTTGTACCCATTCACATGTTGACGAAACCAAACGACTCCACTGCTTCTCCACTTTCGTTCAGCTGGATGGAAATAATCTCACCTGGTTCCCTTATCATATAACTAATCTTTGCGAGAGAATCAACGTCATGGCTTCTCTTGCTGCTGCCACAATATTATTTCTGGTTCCTCCCAAGGATTTATACTTTTCACGCTTCAATTTCTCAGCCATGCACTCAACATCTCACAATTTGAACAACAACTTATATTTAACTAGCACGTGTACTGTAATAAAGCGTCCCAAGGTATTTTTTTTTTTTGTTAGAGATACAGCACTGAAACAGGCCCTTCGGCCCACTGTGTCTGTGTCGACCATCAACCACCCATTTATACTAATCCGACAATAACTCCACATTCCTGCCACATCCCCATCTGTCCCTATCACCTACCTACACTAGGGGCAATTTGTAATGGTCAATTTACCGAACAACCTGCAAGTCTTTTGGCATGTGGAAGAAAACTGCAGCACCCGGAGAAAACCCACGCAGACACTGGGAGAACGTGCAAACTCCACACAGGCAGGACCCAGAATTGAACCCGGGTCGCTGGAGCTGTGTGGCTGCGGTGCTAACCACTGCGCCACTGTGTCTTAAAGAAGCATTCCAAAACAAAGTAAAATGCCAAGCTTCAAACGTAGAAATTAGGTCAGATGACCAAAAGCATGTTCAAAGAAGTATTTTAAGGGCTGTTTTCAAGCAGGAAATTGAGTTGGAGAGGTGTCGGTAGTGTTGGAAGGATTTAGCTTGCTTTAAAAATTAAGATTCCATGTTTTTGAAAACTGAAAAAAGTAATAATTTTCAGTGGGCATTGAGACACCTGAATATAGATGTAAGTTATGGATGTTTCGAAATAAAGTTCAACAAAAGATGAACACTATGGTTGATCTGAAAAGAGGTTGAAATGATTTGAACTTGTAAAAGGACAGGGAAGTCGTTTTTTTAAAAAAAATGATTCATGGGATGTGGGCGTCGCTGGTCAGGCCAGCATTTATTTTCCATCATTAATTGCCCTTGAAAAGGGCTGCCTTCTTGAACCGCTGCAGTTCGTGTTGGGTAGGTACACCCACAGTGCTGTTGGGAAGGCAGTTCCAGGATTTTGATCCAGCGACAGTGAATGAACCACGATATAATTCCAAGTCAGGATGGTGTGTGAATTGGAGGGGAACTTGCAGGTGGTGGTGTTCCCATGCATTTTCTGCCCTTCTCCATCTTGTTGGTAAAGGTGGCGGGTTTGTAAGGTGCAGTCTAAGGAGCCTTGGTGCATTGCTGCAGTGCATCTTGAAGCTGGTGCACACTGCTGCCACTGTGCGTCGGTAGTGGAGGGAGTGAATGCTGGTGGTTGGGGTGTCAATGAAGTGTGCTGCTTTGTCCTGGATGGTTTCGATTGTTTTTGGAGATGCACCCATCCAGGCAAGTGGAGAGCATTCCATCACACTCCTGACTTGTTCCTTGCAGATGGTGGACAGGCTTTGGGGAGTCAGGAGCACTGAAACAGGCCCTTCAGGCCACCGAGTCTGTGCCGACCATCAACCACTCATTTATACTAATCCTACACTAATTTCATATTCCTACCACATCCCCACCTGTCCCTATATTTCCCTACCACCTACCTATACTAGGGGCAATTGCTAATGGCCAATTTACCTATCAACCTGCAAGTCTTTGGCATGTGGGAGGAAACCGGAGCACACGGAGGAAACCCACGCAGACACAGGGAGAACTTGCAAACTCCACACAGGCAGTACCCGGAATTGAACCCGGGTCCCTGGAGCTGTGAGGCTGCAGTGCTAACCACTGCACCGCTGTGCCGCCCGCAGTTACTCGCCACAGGATTCCTAACCTGCCCATGTAGCCACGGTATTTATATGGCTGGTCCAGTTCAGTTTCTGGTCAATGGTAGCCCCTAGAATGTTGATCGTGGGGGATTCAGCGATAGCAAGATGGTTAAATCATCTCTTGTTGGAGATGGTCATTGCATGGCACTTGTGCGGCGCGACTGTTACTTGCCACTTATCAGCCCAAGCCTGGATATTTTCCAAGTCTTGTTGCATTTCTACACAGACTGCTTCAGTATCTGAGGAGTCACGAATGGTGCTGAGCATTGTGCAATCATCAGCCAACATCTCCACTTCTGATCTTATGACTGGAGGAAGGTCATTAATGAAGCAGCTGAAGATGGTTGGGACTGAGACACTACCCTGAGGAACTCCTGCAGTGATGTCCTGGAGCTCAGATGATTGACCTCCAACAACCACAACCATCCTCCTTTGCGCTAGGTATTACTCCAACCACAGGAGGGTTTTCCCCTGATCCCCATTGACCTCAGTTTTGCTCGGGCTCCTTGATGCCATACTCGGTCAAATGCTGCCTTGATGTCAAAGGCAGTCACTCTCACCTCACCTCTTGAGTTCCGCTCTTTTGTCCATGTTTGAACCAAAGTAATTTCAAGGAAACCAGCAAAGGGTTTTGACCTCAGTGTTACTCTTTGAGTGACAACAGTACATTGGGAAATGTAACCTGTTTCAGGCTGGTTGCACTTTCAGTTTGGAAATTCAAAATGTCAGTGAGTTTGGACAAAAAACAGTCATTCTGAAGTTTGAATCTGACCTCCCTGGAGATCTGAAGAAGAAGAAGAAAACGTTTAACCTCGCTGTAAAATAAACCTGCATCCCTTGAGAAGAATCCCTGTGTTTCAAATGTGGCAACTTTCAACAGCCTCCTGTCTGAAAAATTCCTGCATCAAGTGCTGTTCCTGTTGGCTTCTGTGTTTTATGAAATCTTGAAATTTTAAGAAAACTTCAACTGCGGCACTGCTGCTGTCAGCCCTAAGCAGATGCTATACTCCTGATGCTCGATCTAAGTGAAGCCTGCCGCCGTTGAGTTTTCTTGAATGCCTATCCATCACAGACTGTTCATCAACCTCGCTACGATAGACTTCAAGTGGCATTCGACTATTAGCTTGTGAGACACTTCACCGAATCAAAGGCCTCCTCCTAGATCACGACGGACTAAATTAATTTCTTATTCCGATCATTCTGTTGAAACATTCGTAACCCAAAATTATTTATTTCTGGTTAACAAGTTTTATTGAATCTTTTAGTGGATGTCTCACCTTCCGGTCGTGGAGGGGAGCTCTTTCAGTGCGCCAGAGTTTTGAAAAAAAAAGGCAAACAGTGACGCCAGAGGGGAGCTGCAAGGTGATTGTTTGGTGAGTAGCACCAGTTAGAATATCTTAAAAAAAGGGGAAAGTGTTTTTTTTTGTTGGAAATAAAACTTCTAGTGATAAGGTGAGTAATACTAAAGTGATTTTTTAAAGGACTTTAGATTTCAGTGGGTGGAACAAGGCCCCAAGCATAATTATTATTTTTTTTTTAAATTAAGGGAGTAACGAATAAGGGTAAGTCATGGCAGGAGAGCGCAGTCCCATGATACGCTCATCCTGCACTATGTGGGAAATCAGGGACGCTTCCAGTGTTCCTGGTAACCATGTGAGCAGGAAGTGTATCCAGCTGCAGCTACAGGCTACCCGTATTACGGAGCTGGATCTGCGGGTGGATTCACTGTGGAGCATCCGCGACGCTGAGGACGTCGTGAGTAGCAGGTTTAGCGAGGTGGTCACACCACAGGTAATGGCTGCACAGGCAGAAAAGTGATGGGTGACCACCAGACGGAGTAGTAGGCGCAGGCAGGTAGTGCAGGAGCCCCTGTGGGCATCCCTCTCTCAAACAGATAGACCACTTTGAATACGGTTGGGGTGATAACCTCCCAGTTGAAAGCAGTAACAGCCACGTTCGTGGCACCACGGTGGGCTCCGCTGCGCAGAAGGGGAGGAAAAGTGTTGGAAGAGCTACAGTGATCGGGGATTCTGTCGTAAGGGATGCTGCTAGGCGTGTCTGTGGCAAAAAACGAGGCTCCAGGATGGATGTTGTCTCCCTGGTGCTCGGGTCAAGGATGTCTCGGAGTGGCTGAGGACATTCTGAAAGGGTAGGGTGAGCGCCAGAGGTCGTGGTCTATATTCGTACTAACGATATAGGCAGGAAGAAGGATGAGGTTTTACAAAGAGAATATAGGGAGTTAGGCAGTAGATGAAAAATCAGGACCTCTAGAGTTGTAATCTCAGGAATATTCCAGTGCCACGTGCTAGTGAGGGTAGGAATAGGAGGAGTAGGCAAATGAAAGCGTGGCTGAAGAGCTGGTGTAGGCGGGAGGGCTTCAGTTTCTTGGATCATTGGGATCTCTTCTGGCACAGAGGTCACCTGTACAAGAATGACGGGTTGCAACTAAACTGAAGGGGGGGAGGGGTCAATATTCTTGCGGGGAGGTTTGCTAGTACTACATATGAGGGTACAGACTAGTCTTTCGGCGGGCGGGGGGTGGGGGGACCCAAAGTTGTAGTCGCTCCGATGAGATAGTTGAGGCAAATGTAGAGGTTAAAGCAAGCAAGTCAAGTAAGCAGGCCGGGCAGGGGCAGAGCAGGGAGTGTGGACGGTCAGGTAGCTAAACTGCGTTTGCTTCAATGCAAGAAGCCTTACAGGTAAGGAAGATGAACTCAGAGCATTGATTGGTACATGGGATTGTGATATTTCAGCTATTGCAGAAAATTTGGTTGAGGGATGGGCAGGACTGACAGCTCAATGTTCCGGTATAAAGATCCTTCCGACGTGGCAGAGGTGGAGGAGAGAGAGGAGGGTGTGTTGCACTCTTGATGAGGGAGGACATCAAGGCAGTACTTAGAGAGGATATCCAGGGGGAAATGTCCAGCGAGACCGTATGGGTAGAACTTCGAAATAAGTAAGGGGTGATCACTTTGATGAGAGTATACTATAGGCCCCTCAATAGTTAGTGGGAGGTGAAGGAGCATATATGAAGCGAAATCACAGATAGGTGTAGGAATTATAGGGTTGTAATCGTAGGTGATTTTAACTTCCCTAATATTGACTGGGACTGCCTTAGTGCTAAGGGATCAGATGGATAAAGTTTGTTACGTGTGCCCAGGATAGTTTTCCGAAGCAGTATGTGGATGGACCTACCAGAGAAGCGGCTACACTCGACCTCCTCTTAGGAAATGAGGATGGGCAGGTCGTTGATGTGTCAGTGGGGGAGCACTTTCGGACCAGTGTCCATAACTCTGTTGCTTCAAGAGAGTTATGGAAAAGGATAGGATTGGTCCTCAGGTTGAAGTCCTAAATTGGGGGAAGGCTAATTTCGATGGCATCACACAGGAACTCCAAAAGCTGAATGGGACAGGCTGGTGACAGGTAAGGGGACTTATGGCAAGTGGGAGGCTTTTAAAAGTGAGATAGGAGGAATTTCGGGCCGACATGTTCATGTTAGATGGAAGGGCAAGGCTGGCAAGTTTAAGGAACCATGGTTGACAAAGGATATTGAGAGTCTGGTCCGGACAAAGAAGGAGGCATATGTTGGTATAGGCAGCTGGGATCGAGCGAGTCCCTCGAGGAGTATAGGGGATGTTGGACTACACACAAGAATTAAATTAGGAGGGCGAAAAGGGGCCATGAGATTTCCCTGGCAGATAAGATAAAGGAGAATTGTGAAATATTCTATAAGTATATTAAGAGTAAAAGGGTAGCTAGGGTGACAGTAGGTCCCCTTAAGGATCAGTGTGGCAATCTATGTGTGGAGCCACGGGAAATGGTCAAGGTCTTAAATGAATATGTCTCATCTGCATTTACTTTGGAGAAAGTCATGGAAGCTAGATGTGTTCAAGGGAGGGAACGCCGATGTCCTGGAGCATATCAACATCACAAAGGAGGGGTTATGGAGGTTTTGAAGTGCATTAATGGATAAATCCCCAGGATCTGACCAGGTGTATCCAAGGTTGTTATGGGAAGCAAGGGAGGAGATTTCTGGGGCCCTGGCAGAGATTTTTGTATCATCGTTAGCCACGGATGAGGTACTGGAAGACTGGAAGATAGCTAATGTTGTGCCTTTATTTGAGAAGGGCAGCAGGGATAAGCCATGGAGCTACAGGCCGGTGAGCCTTACATCAGTGGTGGGAAAGTTATTGGAAGGGATTCTAAGAGACTGGATTTATATGTATCTGGAAAGGCAAGGTTTGATTAGGGATAGTCAGCATGGCTTTCTGCGTGGGAAATCATGTCTCACGAATTTTATTGAGTTTTTCGAGGAGGTGACCAGGAAGATTGACGATGGCAGGGTGGTAGACGTTGTCTACGTGGACTTTAGCAAGACATTTGACAAGGTCCCGCAAGGTAGGCTGGTCCAGAAGGTTTGAACACATGGGATCCAGGGTGAGCTCGCCAATTGGAGATAAAATTGGCTTGGTGATAGGAGGCAGAGGGTGGTAGTTGAGGGGTGTTTTCCAGATTGAAGGCCGGTGACCAATAGTGTGCCACAGGGATCGGTGCTGGGCCCTCTGTTGGTTATCAAATATATTCATGACTTGGATGTGAATGTAAGGGCTATAATTCGTAAGTTTGAAGATGACACCAAAATTGATGGTATAGTGGAAAGTGAAGAAGGTTGTTTATGGTGAGAAAAGGATATAGCTCAACTAGGAAAGTGGGCAAGGGAGTGGCAACTAAAATGTAACGGAGACAAGTGTGAAATGATGCGTTTTGGGAAGTTAAACCGGAGCAGGACATATACAGTGAATTGTAGGGCCCCGGCGAGTGTTCTTGAGCAGAGAGACATCAGGGTGCAAGTACATATTTCCCTGAAAGTGGCAACACAGGTAGACAGAGTGGTGAAGAAGGCGTATGGCATGCTCGCCTTCATCAGCCGAGGCATTGAATACAAATGTTGGGACGTCATGTTACAGTTGTACATGACGTTAGTTCGGCCGCATTTGGAGTACTGTGTGAAGTTCTGGTCGCCGCAGTACAGGAAATATGTGATTAAGGTAGAGAGCGTGCAGAAAAGATTCACAAGGAAGTTGCCTGGATGGAGGGCTTGAGTTGTAAAGAGAGATTGGATAGCCTCGATCTCTTTTCCCTGGAGAGAAGGAGGCTGAGAGGGGACATGATATAGGTACATAAAATTATGAGACGCATGGATAGGGTAGATAGCCTGAGTCAGATCCCCATGGTAGGGGTGACTAAATCTAGAGGGCATAGATTTAAGGTAGAGGGAGGAGGTTTAAAGGGGATCAAAGGGGTAAATTGTTCTCACAAAGAATAGTGGGCATCTCCAATGAGCTGCCTGAGGAGATGGTGGAGGCAGGAACAGTAGCGACATTTAAGAGGTCATGTACTTGAATGAGCAAGGCATAGAGGGATATGGTATTAATGCAGGCAGGTGGGGTTAGTATAGATAGGCATTATACAAAGAACAAAGAACAGTACAGCACAGGAAAAGGCCATTCAGCCCTCCAACCCTGCGTGGATCTTGATGCCTGCCGAAACTAACACCATCTGCACTTCCAGGGCCCATAGCCCTCTATTCCCTTCCTATTCATATATTTGTCAAGATGTCTCTTAAACGTCGCTATCTCATCTGCTTCCACCAACTCCCCTGGCAGCAGGTTCCAGGCACTCACAACCCTCTGTGTAAAAAACTTGCCTCGCACATCCCCTCTAAACTTTGCCCCTCGCACCTTAAACCTATGTCCCCGAGTAAATGACTCTTACACCCTGGGAAAAAGCTTCTGACTATCCACTCTGTCCATGCTGCTCATAACTTTGTAAACCCTGATCATGTCGCCCCTGGACCTCCGTCGCTCCAGTGAAAACAATTCGAGTTTTTCCAACCTCTCCTCATAGCTAATGCCCTCCAGACCAGGCAACATCCTGGTAAACCTCCTCTGTACCCTCTCCAAAGCCTCCACGCCCTTCTGGTAGTGTGGCGACCAGAATTGCACGCAATATTCTAAGTGTGGCCTAACAAAGGTTCTGTACAGCTGCAACAATACTTGCCAAATTTTATACGCTATGCCCCGACCGATGAAGGCAAGCATGCCGTATGCCTTCTTGACTACCTTATCCACCTGCGTTGCCACTTTCAGTGACCTGTGGACCTGTACGCCCAGATCTCTCTGCCTGTCAATACTCCAAAGGGTTCTGCCATTCACTGAATACCTCCCACCTGCATTATACCTTCCAAAATGCATTACCTCACATTTGTCCGGATTAAACTCCATCTGCCATTTCTCTGACCAAGTCTCCAACCGATCTGTATCCTGCTGTATCCTCTGACAATCCTCATCATTATCCGCAACTCCACCAACCTTTGTGTCTTCCGCAAACTTACTAATCAGACCAGCTACATTTTCCTCCAAATCATTTATATATACTACAAACAGTAAAGGTCCCAGCACTGATCCCTGCGGAACACCTCTGGTCACATCCCTCCATTCAGAAAAACACCCATCCACTGTTACACTCTGTCTTCTGTGACTGAGCCTGTTCTGTATCCATCATGTCAGCTCACACCTGATCCCGTGTGACTTCACCTTTTGCACCAGTCTGCCTTGCGGGAACTTGTCAAATGCTTTACTAAAGTCCATATAGACAACATCCACCGCCCTTCCCTCATCAATCATCTTCATCACGTCCTCTAAAAACTCAATCAAATTAGTAAGACACGACCTCCCCTTCACAAAACCATGCAGTCTCTCGCTAATAAGTTCGTTTGTTTCCAAATGGGAGTAAATCCTGTTCTGGAGAATCCTCTCTAATAGTTCCCTACCACTGACGTAAGGCTCACAATCCTATAATTTCCTGGATTATCCTTACCACACTTCTTAAACAAAGGAACAACATTGGCTATTCCCCAGTCCTCTGGGACCTCACCTGCAGCCAATGAGGATGCAAAGATTTCTGTCAAGTCCCAGCAATTTATTCGCTTGCCTCCCTCAGTATTCTAGGGTAGATCCCATCAGGCCCTGGGGACTTATCTATCTTAATGCTTTGCAAGACACCCAACACCTCCTCCTTTTTGATAATGAGATGACTGAGACTATCTACACTCCCTTCCCTAGGCTCATCATCCACCAAGTCCTTCTCCTTGATGAATAATGATGCAAAGTACTCATTTAGCACCCCACTCATTTCCTCTGGCTCCACGCATAGATTCCCATCTCTGTCCTTGAGCGGGCCAACCCTTTCGCTGGTTACCCTCTTGCTCTTTATATATGTATAAAGAGCCTTGGAATTTTCCTTAATCCTCTTTGCCAATGACTGTTCATGACCCCTTTTAGCCCTCCTAACTCCTTGCTTCAGTTCCTTCCTCCTGTCTTTATATTCCTCAAGTGCTTCATTATGGTCCGCATGGACGCCGTAGGCCGAGGGGCCTGTTTTATGCTGTATGACTCTATGACTCTATTGAGTGAATGCATGACGGCTAGGGAAATAAGGAGCTTTGATGTCTCAGTTCATTAATAGATTTAATTCAGTATTGTTTAAGCTTTGGTTTTATCATAAATATTTAATTTTGTTGTTGATGAAAGAAACCAGGTTGGTTTGCTTTACTCTGGGGGCAAATAAGTTATCTAATCGGCTGTTTTTGGTAAGCGGGAAAATTTATTGATCTGCTGTGACCTGTGGAGAAGTGGGACTGAATTAACAGTGCACTCTTCCAGTCTCGGTTGTAACAGCTGGCAATTCTAGAGTTTGGGGCCTGGGCGGTTGAAGGTGCAGCCACCAGTGGTGGATAGATGAAAATCAGGGATGCACAAGAGCTCAGAATTAGAATAGTGCAGATATCTGGAGGGTTGTAGAGGAACAACATCTGAAATCATGCCTTTAATTTTCACAAGTATGCTGTTTCCAATCAGTTGTACTTCACCACCAGTTTTCTCGACTCCTCTACTGTCGCTAAATTATCGGACTGCTTGTCCGACTTCTAATAGAAGATGAGCAGAAATCCTCCATTTAACTATTGGGAAAATGAATCCATTGTGTTTTTTCCTGCTCCAAACACCGTTCCCGCGCTACAGACTCCACCCCTCGCCCTGGTAACAATCTGAATTACGCCAATCTGCTTACCATTCTCATGTCACATCTCAGCTCGAGACTAGCTTCCAAACTTAGATTTGTGACATGACTGAGACGGCTTATTCCCACCTCAGTAATATCATCTAACTTCCGAGCTTTCTCAGCTCATTTGCTGTTGAAACATTCATTATTGTCGTTGTTACCTGTAGGCCAGACAATTCCAACACGCCCCTGGATAGTTTCTCACATTCAAAGCTCTGTAAACTGGAGATCGTTCTAAACTCTGCTCACGTTGTCTTAACTCACACCAAGTTCCATTTCTCTGTCAACCCATTGGCTCCCAGTCAAGCAATGACTTGATTTAAAAATTCTCATCTGTCTTTTCACCTTTTTAATTTCCTCCACCACTAAAAGCGCCTATGATATCTGTGCTCCGCTGATTTCAGCGTTTGTTCATCCTTGATGCTGCTCACACCTTCAGTTGCCTTTATCCCAAGCTCCAGAATCCCCTTCCTTTACCTCTCCACCTTGTCACCTGGCTTCCCTGCTTTATGAAACTACTAACTTCGTTGAAAAACGTTTTTGAACATTTGACTTCATATCTCCTTTTGCAAATCTATGTCATTTTTTTTTTAATATTCCTGTAAATCGGATGTAATATTGCACTCAACGAGCTGGATAAATTCAAGCTATTGCTGTTGTATAAATGCGGAGAGGTGGATGAGAGAGTTACTTCACTTTGATAGGGAAAAGGCTGCCCAGTGTGTGCAAATGGGGAGATGTTGGTGATACGGTTAATCACCTCTGATAGGAAGACCCTGCCCAGTTGTTGTAAATGAGGACAGGTGGATAACAGGTTTAATACCACTCCGTTGAAGAACAGTCGGCCTAGTGTGAGTAAATGGGAAGTGGTGGGTGTGAGAGTTACCACCTGTGATAGGGGAAAGACTGTCCTGTCTTGGTAAATGAGAAGAGTTGGATGCGTTGCTTAAGCCCCCTCAGTGGGGAATAGGCTGCCAATTGTGTGTAAATGATAAGAGTAGGAGATATCAGTAAATACTCTTGGATAGAGTAGAGACTGCTCACTGAATTTAAGTGGGGTCGCTGGGTAGCAGGGTAAATCGCCTCTGATAGGGAAAATGTTGCCACTTGATGCAACTAACGAGAAAAGGGCGAGATCTTCAAGCCTCCTTTAATTGGGAACAGGCAGCCAGGGATGTGTAAATGAGGTGAAGTGGGTGAGAGGTATAAGACCTTCCAATACGGACTAGGCTACCCAGTGTGTGTTTACGGATAGTGGTGAGTGAGATGGTTAATTCCACTCTCTTTAGGGATAGGCTGCTTGGTAAGTGTAAATGGGAAAAGGTTTGTGATAGTGTTAATTGTTTCTGTATGATGTAGGTCAATAGATTCCGCCAGTTGAAAAAGGTTCATCCATTATGATAGGAAGCAGGCTGCCCAGTGTGTTTAAGTAGCGAGAGATGGTTGACAGGCATCAACCCAAATGGTAGGTGACAGGGTACTCAGTGTATGTATCGGGTATCTTGGTATTTCTAAATTGGTTGAGGTGGTTGTGAGCGTAATCCCCCTCTGGTAACGAACAGGTTGCGCATTGTCTGTAAATGGCAAGATGTGGATGAGAAGGTTAATACCCTCTGGCAGGGAACAACTGTCTGGTGTGTGCTAAGGTGGAGAGCTGGGTGAGAATATTAATGCGCTCTGGTGAGATAAGACTGCCAGGTCTGTGTAAATGTGGAGAAGTGAGTGAGAAGATTAATCCACTCCGATGTAAAACCGACTCCCGGATATGTGTAAACCTGTAGAGATATATTATCTATGCTAATGTGTTCCAATAGGCAACCGGCTGCCTGGAGTGTGTTAATGGGGAGAAATGGTAAGTGGGTTAATCCCAGTCTGAAACGGAACATGTTGCCGGTAGGTGTAAATAGGGAGCAGTGGACGAGAGAGTTAACCCATCCAATAGGGAGTAGGCTACCAGATGTGCTCAGGAGGGGAGTGAAAGGTGAGGGAATTAATCCTCTTATGAAGCGGAACATGCTGCCCTAGTATGTGAAAATGTGGAGAGGTGGTGTGAGTGTTAGACACTTTGGATAGGGAAAAGGCTGCTGGAGTTGGTACATGGGGCATGGTGGGTAATGGGGTTATTCCCGTTCTGAAAGGGAACATGCTGTCCCGTAGGTGTAAACGGGGAGTGGTAGGTGAGAGGATTAATCAGCTACAAATGGGAACAGGCAGTGGGGTGACTGTAAAGGGAAGAGGTGCATGAGAGGATTCATTTCCCTCTAATAGGGAACAGGCTGCCGGCTATGCGTGAAAGGGGAGAGGTTAGTGCTGGAGTCCACCCCACTATGAAAGGCATAATGGTGCCTGGTAGGTATAAGTGTGGTAGGAGTGCAAGAGGCTTAATCCGCTCCAATACGAAATAGGCTTCCTCTTGCCTGCAAATCAGGAGAGGTGAGTGAGATAGGTAACCCAGACTCTGATAGGGAGCAGGTTGCTCAGTCTTTGTAATTGGAAGAGGCTGCTAAGTATATTAATCCCCCACAGGTAGGTGGGTACTATTTTCCTGTTGGGTATGAAAGGGACGAGGTGAGTGAGAGTTCTAATCCACGTGGACAGGGAACAGGCTCCCTGTGTATGAAAATTGGGAGGGGGGCACGGAGGTGGGTGAGAAAGTTAATTGTCCTCAAAGAGGAACCAGGTTGCCCAGTGTGCGTAATCGTGTAGGGGGTGAGTGGCTGGTTAAACACCTGCAATGCGGAAGAGGCATACTGGTGTGTTTAAATCGGGGATAATGAGTGAATCCGTGAAATCGTCCAATTGGGAAAAGGCTGAGCAGTGTGTATTCATGGGGAGTGGTGGATGAGTGGGTTAATCCCCCTACTTTAGGGATCAGGCTGTCTTGTGTGTGAAAATGGGGGAGAGCTGGTGAGAGGGGTTATTCTCTCCAATATTGTACAGAATATTTCGTGTGTATTAAAGTGAAGAGGTAGGTGGAAGGGTTAATCCCTCATCAAAAGAGAACAGGCTGGCCAGTTGTGTATATGGGTAGATGTGCATGTGTGAGAGGGTTAACCTTTTCCAATGGGTATCAGGCTGCTCGTTGTCTGTAAATGGGAAGAGGAGAGGTGAGATAGCTTTTCCATCACCAAAAGGCAACATTAACTCGGTAGTGTGTCAAAACTGGAGAGACGTTTTATTTTGTTGTTCGGTCAGATATGTGGGTGTCGCAGGCTCTGCTAGAATTTAATGGCCCAACCTGAATTGCCCTTGAGAATGTGGCCTGATTTCTTGAACCGCTGCAATCCTTCAGGTGTTGGTACATCAAGGAAGGGAGTTTCAGAATGTTGACCCAGCGACGCTGAAGGAACGGCAATATGGTAGCGAGCAGGGGAAAACAAGGAGGAAAGATAATGTCAGTAGTAATCCTGAGACCCACGATAATGCTGTGGGGACACGGTTTCAAATCTCACCATGGCAGCTGGTGAAATTTGAATTCAACCAATTAATATACCGTCGCGAGCAGGGAAGCACTGAATCATCATGGTGGGGTGACGGTAGAGGATAATCAGCAGGACGTTTCCATGCCCATGGCTGACCTGATGCCATGAGAATTCATGGGGTCCGGAGTCAATGTTGAGGACTCCCAGGGCAACTCCCTACAAACTATATACCACTGTGCTGCCACCTCTTGTGAGTCTGTGCTGCCAGTGAGATAGGATATACCCAAGGATGATGATGGTGGTGTCTGGGACATTCTCTGCAAGGCATGATTACGTGAGTATGACTATGTCAGGCTGTTCCTTGATAAGACTGTGGAACAGCTCTCCCAATTTTGCCAAATTACTCCAGATGTTAGTTCGGAGGCAATTGCAGTTTAATCCCTCTCCCTGAACTCCACTAATTTATGCACACCAGGCAGCCTGTTTCCTTTAGGAGGGGCAATAAAACATTCACCCACTATTCCCCCTTTACACATAACGTGCAGCCTGTTCGCTATCGGAGGAGATTAACCTTTTTACCCAACTTCCTCCATTTTCTCACAGCTTCTTCCAACTCAGAGTGGGATTGCTGGTGTAACGATGTCTTACTGCAATTGTGTAGAGCCGTGGTGAGACTGCACCCAGAGTATTGCGTATAGTTTTGTTCTCCTTACCGAAGGAATGATACATTTGCCAGAGACGCAGTACAATATTTCACCAGATTGATTCCTGGGATGGTGGGATTGTCCAGTGTGTAGAGCTAAGGATACCAGGCCTATATTCCCTGGAGTGTAGAACAATGAGATTCATCTGAATGAAGTATACACAATACATACAGAGTTCAACAAAGGAGATGCAGGAAGGATATTTTACCACCTGGTGGATACAGAAGCATGGGAAGCAATCTCAAAATAAGAGGTAGACCGTTTACGACTGATATCCGGAAACATTTGTTCACTCAGAGGGTGTTTAATCGGTGGTATTCACTACCCCAATATACTTTAGAGACCCAGTCAATGAGTATCTTCTGGATAGAGACTGATAGGTTTCAAACATATAAAGGGATATTGGGATCATGTGGGAAAATGTCATTAAGGCAGATTAGCATTGATCTAGTTGAATGGTAGAGCAGGCTCAAGGAGCGGAACAGCCAACTCCTTCTCCTGTCCTCTAAAGGCTGCTAGTTATGTGTAAATTGGGTGAGATTGTCTGGAGGGTTGGCCGCCTCTATAGGGAATAGCCTGCCTGGTGCTTTTAAATGAGCAGAAGTTAGTGAGAGCAATAAACCCTTTGGATAGGGAGAAGATGGCCTGGTACGTGTATGAGCAGGAGAGGTGAGTGAGAGGTTTAGTCACCCTAATGTAGGAAACAGGCTACCCCGGATTTGTAAATCGGAAGGGTGCCTGAGCTGGCTAATCCCGCACGGATAGGGAACAGGCTGCCTTGTGTGTCTAAATAGGAAGAGGTTAATCGCCTCAATAGTGATCAAGATGCCTGTTGCGTTAATGAGGAGATGCAGGTGAGAGGGAACAGGGAACGGGCTCCCTCTCTGTGTGCAAATGGATAGAGCTGGGTGTGAGTTTTAATAAGAATCAAAAAAGGCTACAGGCTGCCCATTGTGAGTAAGTGAGTAGGGTGCCAGCGAATGTTGTAATAAACTTCGGCAAGGAACAGGCAGCCCTTAAGTGATAAATGTGTATGGGTGGGTGAGTCATTTAATCCCCTCTGATAGTGAAAATGCTGCCCGACTAGTGTAAATGGGGAAAGTGATCAAAAGGATTAATGATGGGGAGACGTGGGTGAGAGGTAGAATTATTTTGATAGCTAGCTGGGACAATGTGGAGGAGTGACAATGTCACTGAACTAGTAATCCAGAGACCAAGGCTAATGCTCTGGGGACACGGTTGCAAATGCCACCTCGGCTTCAAATCTCACCACGGTTTCAATTCCCACAACGGCTTCTAATCCCACCACAGCAGCTGGTAGAATTTCCTACATGTCATAACCTACATATTTGCCCCTGCACCATGCGCTGGCAAGCAGAGAAATAGAAGTTTAGAGTTGTTGAATGCGTGGCTAGTGAAATGCTTCAGGAGGGAGGGCTTTAGATTTCTGGGGAATGGGAAGTGGCTTTACGGCAATTTGGACCTATACAAGCTGGGCTGTTTGCACTTCCATTGAACCAGAACCAACAACCTTGCTGGGAGGTTTGCCAGTGCCGTTGGGCAGGATTTGAACTAGTTTGCCAGGGGCATAGAATGGAAAGAAAAGGTAGAAAACCGTTGTTGTGACTATGGACCAACATTGCTCTTCCCAACTGACTGACACTAGTTGGATAATATATCTTGAAAATCTCTGTGGATCTTTCTTTTCTGTGAAAGTTTGGTGTTCTGTGAACCTATCGCATGTTTCTCCAAGATGCATTGGAATCGTCGCTTCACACGGAAAATCTCTGCTGATTTTATACTTAATAGGGCAGAAGATTTTTATCTTCCTTATTCCATGAACTGATGCATTGTTAGTGACTTTTTGGCGGCGATGCTAACTCACGGGGGTTATTTATATGTTTGAACCCGAATTCCATAATTCCTCCCACCATGTGGTGTCGTCGATCTGTTCAAACTCTTCTTCCACTCATTCAGTCTATTTTTGTATGGTGTAATACACCCGACGTAACGGCTGTAACCCTTCACGGATGGCTGTGAGGTGGGTGGGTAATGCTGAGATATAGTATGAGCCCTGTCTTAAGTACTGCTTGAGATTTTCTTTTATGGCTCTCTGTGACCTGCAAGTTGGCAGTTTCCCTTTTATATATCTCCACCAGTTCTACCTTCCCCACTCTTCCTGGAACCGGTGGGTGTATACACACCGTGCAATTATTTATGGGACAGAATTAGTTGTGTCTGTACTGATCTTCTTGCTGTGTCAGAGACAGATAATATGTTCCTTTCCTTAATATGGTGCATGGGTCTGTTCCATCACTGGCCACATCGCTTCCATTGTGCAATTGACTGCTGCATTAAAGCCACATTGGACCTCCTCGGTTTTGTGTATATAGGATACTGACGCACTACTGCAGAGGCTCCTATACTACACCTAACTAAAGTAGTACTTATCATTATTGCCTCGAACTCTACAGCACATGGCGGTATATTATGATATTTTATGCAATAATCTTCCCTTATTACCCAATGTTCTCTACTTTGTGTAGAATTTTACTGCGTCTTGATTCTGGTATCATTGAAATTGCCAAGACCCCACCTCCCAATGGGCTGTGAAAGAGAATACATCTTTCATCGGTTTTGTGCGCACCTATTAAACCTCTGAGCTGGTAACCAATTAGGGACTCTCCCGTGTCTGCTCAAGCATCCAACACCTATAAGTGCTGCAGACATCATTCCTAACTGCATCCTCTGATATGTTGTGCCCATCGCCAATTAATCCATTAATGGTTTGTGCGTGCCTCTCAGGTACCATAACCAAATCCTGAGCTATCCACGTCATGTTTTGATCCATACTGAGCTATCCGCTCTGAATATGTTGTCCTTTCTTAGGATCGTTTTAAGTTGGTTGCTTAGCTTTCAGTCCTTTTGGTCTACTGCAGCCACATCAGTAGAATATACCACTGAAGTTCCTGTGTTAAATAGCGTGACAGCATCATTCAATAGGCTACGTTACCGGTGGTACCTCCCCTGAGCGAGCTGTGCTCCCATTGGTCGCGCCCCACCCCCTCCCCCAGCATTGGATAAGGATTCCTGCGTTATTACTTGTTTTACCATAGCCTCGTACAATATTCGGGTTTCTGCTGGACACCACTGGGGTTACTTAATATCAGAAATGTTTAGGACAACGGGTACCAGCTCATGGTGTACATTGTCAGACAAAGTATTTCTAGTTTTGTCAGCACTAGTCCATTCTTTTGCCAGGGTTTAGTATCGGGAAAGTAGGGGAGCCGGGGGGTGGGGGGGGGGGGGGGGGTTACTTGTGACCTTGGTGTTAGAGTCTCGCTTGTTAAATCAACTGTCATTGTGGCAAGAGGGGGAGTTGTGAGTGGTGTGGCTTTCGGCAAATAAACCATAGCCCATGTCCGTTGCGTCAGTACAACCTTTACCTGTTTCCCTTTCATGTCCGTTTCTATATATCCTCCCGGTTCAGCTCAAAATGTTGTCCACACAGGCACCATAGACAATCTTTTGATTCTTTCTTTCGCGGGTCCTACTTCCTCACTACCTACTGCGACATCCCCTGACAGTCTCATCACCCTTCATGTCATTTCCGTTGCTCTACGTGTAACACATCAAATCTGGATACCTTCACCGGTATCAATATCATGACACACAGTCTCAACACTTATGTGATCTTGTCAAAAGATCAATATGTCGAGGGGAGCTGGTGGTGTCTGTCTGAGATGTTTCAGTTGCCTCCCCCTGCAGGGTCCTGATGTCCCGGTTCTTGGCCAGGCTTTCAAGTGTAGCTCTCTTTCAAAAAAATTCATAGGCAAGGACATAAATATCCTGAAGAGAAAACTATCAAAATACCAGTCTCATCTTTGGAAAGATGTATGGGTAACAGGGTTGCAGTGGTGGATGATTTTAACTTCCCCTGTATTGACTGGGACTCACTTAGTGCTAGGGACTTGGGTGGGGCAGAATTTGTAAGGAGCATCCAGGAGGGCTTGTTTAAACAATATGTAGATAGTCCAACTGGGGATCGGGCCGTACAGGACCTGTTATAGGGGAATGAGCCCGGCCAGGTGGTCGAAGTTTCAGTAGGGGAGCATTTCGGCAACAGAGTCCATAATTCCATAAGTTTTAAGGTACGTGTGGATAAGGAGAAGAGTAGTCATCAGGTGAAGGTGCTAAATTGGGGGAAGGCTAATTATAACAATATTCGGCAGGATCTGAAGAACTTAGATTGGGGGCGGCTCTTCGAGGGTAAATCTATATGTGGGAGACTTTCAAACGTCAGTTGATTAGAATCCAGGACCAGCATGTTCCTGTGAGGAAGAAAGACAAGTTTGGCAGGTTTCGGGAACCTTGGATAACGCGATATTATGAGTCTAGTCAAAATGAAAAATGAAGCATTTGGAAGGGCTGGAAGGCTAGGAACAGACGAATCCCTTGAGGAATATCAAGACTGTAGGAAGGAACTTAAGCAAGAGGTCAGGAGGGCTAAAAGGGGTCATGAGAGGACATTGGCAAATAGGATTAAGGAAAATCCCAAGGCTTTTTATACGTATATAAAGAGGAAGAGGGTAACCAGGGAAAGGGTTGGCCCACTCAAGGACAGAGAAGGGAATCAATGTGCGGAGCAAGAGGAAATGGGAGAAGTACTAAATGAGTAGTTTGCATCAGTATTCACCAATGAGAAGGGCTTGGTGGATGATAAGCCTAGGGAAGGGAGTGTGGATAGTCTCAGTCATCTCATTATCAAAAAGGAGGAGGTGTTGGGTGTCTTGCAAAGCATTAAGGTAGATAAGTCCCCAGGGCCTGATGGGATCTACCCCAGAATACAGAGGGAGGCAAGGGAAGAAATTGCTGGGTTTGGACAGAAGTCTTTGCATCCTCATTGGCTACAGGTGAGGTCCCAAAAAACTGGAGAATAGCCAATGTTGTTCCTTTGTAGCAATTATAATGCAGGAAATTATAGGCCGGTGAGCCTTACGTCAGTGGTAGGGAAATTATTGGAGAGGATATTTGGGGACAGGATTTACTTCCATTTGGAAACAAACGAACTTATTAGCGAGAGGCAGCATGGTTTTGTGAAGGGGAGGTCGCGTGTTAATAATTTGATTGAGTTTTTTGAGGAAGTGACAAAGCTGATTGATGAAGGAAAGGCAGTGGATGTTATCTATATGGACTTCAGTAAAGTTTTGACATGGTCCCTCATGGCAGACTGGTGTAAAAGGTGAAATCACAGGGAATCAGAGGTGAGCTGACAAGATGGATACAGAATTGGCTCAATCATAGAAGACAGAGAGTAGCAGTGGAAGGGTGTTTTTTCTGAATGGGGGGATGTGACTAGTGGTGTTCCGCAGGGATCAGTGCTGAGACCTTTGCTCTTTGTGGTATATATAAATGATTTGGAGGAAAATGTAGCTGATCTGATTAGTAAGTTTGCAGATAACTCAAAGGTTGGTGGAGTTGCGGATAGTGATGAGGATTGTCAGAGGATACAGCAGGATATAGATCGGTTGGAGACTTGGGCAGAGAAATGGCATATGGAGTTTAATCCAGACAAATGTGAGGTATGAATTTTGGAAGGGCTAATGCAGGTTTGAAGTAAACAATAAATGGCATGAGCCCTTAGGAGTATTGAGAGGCAGAGAGATCTGGGCGTACAGGTGCACAGGTCACTGAAAGTTGCAACGCAGGTGGATAAGGTAGTCAAGAAGGCATACGGCATGCTTGCCTTCAGCGGTCGGGGCATAGTGTATAAAAATTGGCAAGTCATGCTGCCGTTGTACAGAACTTTAGTTAGGCCACACTTAGCATATTGCGTGCAATTTTGGTCGCCACACTACCAGAAGGGCGTGGAGGATTTGGAGAAGGTACTGAAGAGGTTTACCAGGATGTTGCCTTGTCTGGAGAGCATTAGCTATTAGGAGAGCTTGTATAATCTCGGATTGTTTTCACTGGAACGACGGAGGTGGAGGGGCGATATGATAAAGGTTTACAAGGTTATGAGCGGCATGGACAGAGTGGATAGTCAGAAGCTTTTTCTCAGGGTGGAAGAGTCAGTTACTAGGGACATAGGTTTAAGGTGATAGGGACAACGTTTAGAGGGGATGTGCGAGGCAAGTTCTTTACACAGAGGGTGGTGAGTGCCTGGAACTTGCTGCCGGGGGAGGTAGTGTAAGCAGGTACGATAGAGACGTTTAAGAAGCATCTTGCCAAATACATGAGTAGGATGGGAATAGAGGGATACGGTCCCTGGAAGTGCAGAAGGTTTTAGTTTAGGCAGGCATCAAGATCGGCGCAGGCTTCGAGGGCCGAATGGCCTGCCTCTGTGCTGTACTTATCTTTGTTCTTTGTATCTACAATTTCCTGACTTTCACTGGAAATTTCGAGGCTAAATTGTTTGAATTGCAATTAGCTCCAGCTTTAACCGGATCTAATTGCTAATTCGCATTAATTTTCATTCTATCTCATTCATGAGCCCTGGAGAAACTGTACAGTCATGATTCTTTGAAATAGAAATCAAACATTTCCATTTGATTCCAGGTATTACCATGTTTTTGACTGTTTGTTTGCTTGTTTTCTCTCCATCTCGATGACATTTTAATTTCTTAAAAGTAATTTCCCAAATTACATTGGATTTTCCATAGCTCAGATTATACGAAATTCAAAACAGTATTGCTGGAGTGATAGGTTTTATTAGTGTTCGATCTAATATCTCACCAAAATAAACTTTGTTTGTTATAATTAAGCACCACCTAGACTGTTTTCTTTTGCTTTATAAAACTTTGATTGTTCTCTCACATGTCAGAAAAAAATCCCTTTGAGTGCTTTAAATAACCACTCATATCAATTTATTTTGTTTACCGATTCCAATTTGTTATGCCCTGACCTGGTGGTATTGTATTTTGTTTTAATTTTGAAGGCAAAAGCGCTTGAAACAATCTCTGCTTCTCAAGCACTTTGCCTCAGTTACAAAGATGCTGTGACATTTGTTATCTGCAGTTGTGTTCTGAAATTCTTAAAACTGCTGGATGTCTTGCTGTGGCAGCAGAATCCATTGCGGCTCTGCCTCAAACCCCAATGGGTTAATTTTACTTTCAGCAGAAATTAAATGGAAAAAAAACAGTAGCTGCAGCAAGGTTAATTTATTTTCATGTCTCCAACTGGGTGGAGCAAAACATTCTCAGCTGTGTCACTTTACGTAAGCTTTTTTTTCATGATCCAAAAGAACTTAGCTTCATTTCAAACTATTATTTGTTGGTATCCTTCGGGTTTTAAAACAAGACAATCATTCGTAACATTATCAACTTCAAAGGAAATGATCTCCATTGGAGAAGATATCATTTTAGATTAAACTCCAATTGTTTGCAAACCTTTAGCATCTTTTGCAAGCGGTTTCTAATCCAAGGATTTTTTTTTGATACAACCAAGATTATGCCAAATTCCAGTTCATGACAATAAACATTTAAAACGTTTTTCTCAACTGAACAGGTTAGTTAACCTTAATAGTATATACTTAATTCAGACTTGCTAACTTCTTGTCCTTCTTTTCTGCACACAGAAAACAATGGCATGTGTTTTTGTTCTAAAAACAAAACAGGCATATTACATCATTTTTCTTGTTCTTTCTTCAGGCGCCTTTTCAAATGACTGTAATGAACCCAACACTAAAGAAAAAGATATTTAACATTCTTGCAACAAATGATTTAACACCAGCTTCTTGCACAAACTTTAATCTTTGCAATATCTCCTTTGCTTATCCTTCACTTCCTTAAAACAATCTCCAATTTCTGACATATGCTGCTTAAAATCAGTCAGTTTGACATGTCTACAAGTTTAAACTGCAAAATAAAACAATAGCAGATTTTAAACATTGTTTCAATTGAAGCAATGTTTTAAACTTCAATTTGGATTGCTGCCAGACATATTCAGACATTCAAGGTTGAAGCGCATCTCTCAGAAAATTGGTCGGTGCCTTTTCACAGTTGCAAAGCCAACTTTTAAAATAAAAATAAAACTTTTACTTAAAATATAATTCAATTTTATATCCCATTCCTGGGTGCAGAATCTTAAATTGAAATGAAAACACTCAACAATCACTTTTCACACTCAATCAATTCCAAGCAATTTGGAAAATTGATTCATGTAATGGGTTATGAATTCTAAGTATCAAAATCTGTGTCAATGTTCCTGTCCCAATGCCAACGAAGACACACAGGTTCAAATAGTTCACAACAAAAAGATGACTCAAGGTTGCCACAGAATATGAACGTGTAAAAATAGAACAAGTAACAAACACATGCTTTCAACATTCTACTTCAACGCCAGGAGCATCCGGAATAAGGTGGGTGAGCTTGCAGCATGGTTGGTACCTGGGATCTCGATGTAGTGGCCATTTCGGAGACATGGGTAGAGCAGGGGCAGGAATGGATGTTGCAGGTTCTGGGATTTAGATGTTTCAGTAAGAACAGAGAAGATGGTAAAAGGGGGGGGGGGGTTGTGGCATTGTTAATCAGGGAGAGTATTGCACCGACAGAAAGGACGTTTGAGGACTCGTCGACTGAGGTAGTATGGGCCGAGGTTAGAAACAGGAGAGGTGAGGTCACCCTGTTGGGAGTCTTTTATAGACCTCCAAATAGTTCCAGAGATGTAGAGGAAAGGATAGCGAAGATGATTCTCGACAGGGGCGAGAGTAACAGGGTAGTTGTTATGGGGGACTTTACCTTTCCAAATATCGACTGGAAATACTATAGTTCGAGTACTTTAGATGGGTCAGTTTTTGTCCAGTGTGTGCAGGAGGGTTTTCTGACACAGTATGTAGACAGGCCAACCAG
The DNA here is from genome assembly GCF_036365525.1 of Heterodontus francisci. Taxonomy (NCBI): domain Eukaryota; kingdom Metazoa; phylum Chordata; class Chondrichthyes; order Heterodontiformes; family Heterodontidae; genus Heterodontus; species Heterodontus francisci. The sequence goes on from NW_027141375.1 coordinate 2,215,317, forward strand.
GGGCGATGCCACATTGGATTTGGTACTGGGTAATGAACCCGGCCAGGTGTTAGATTTAGATGTAGGTGAGTACTTTGGTGATAGTGATCACAATTCGGTTAGCTTTACTTTAGCGATGGGCAGGGACAGGTATATACCGCAGGGCAAAAATTATAGCTGGGGGAAAGGAAATTATGATGCGATTAGGCAAGGTTTAGGATGCGTAGGATGGGGAAGGAAACTGCAGGGGATGGGAACAATCGAAATGTGGAGCTTATTCAAAGAGCAGCTACTGCGTGTCCTTGATAAGTATGTACCTGTGAGGCAGGGAGGAAGTTGTCGAGCGAGGGAGCCGTGGTTTACTAAAGAAGTTGAAGCGCTTGTCAAGTGGAAGAAGAAGGCTTATGTTAGGATGAGACGTGAAGGCTCAGTTAGGGCGCTTGAGAGTTACAAGCTAGCCAGGAAGGATCTAAAGGGAGAGCTATGAAGAGCAAGGAGAGGACACGAGAATTCATTGGCGGATAGGATCAGGGAAAAACCTAAGGCATTCTATCGGTACATCAGGAACAAAGGAATGACTAGAGTTAGATTAGGGGCAATCAAGGATAGTCGTGGGAAGTTGTGTGTGGAATCAGAAGAGATAGGGGAAGTGTTAAATGAATATTTTGCGGCAGTATTTACAGTAGAGAAAGAAAATGTTGTCGAGGAGAATACTGAGATTCTGGCTACTAGGCTAGATGGGATTAAGGTTCACAAGGAGGAGGTGTTAACAATTTTGGAAAGTGTGAAAATAGATAAGTCCCCTGGGCCAGATGGGATTTATCCCAGGATTCTCTGGGAAGCTAGGGAGGAGATTGCAGAGCCTTTGTCCTTGATCTTTATGTCGTCATTGTCGACAGGAATAGTGCCGGAAGACTGGAGGATAGCAAATGTTGTCCCCTTGTTCAAGAAGGGGAGTAGAGACAGCCCTGGTAATTATAGACCTGTGAGCCTTACTTCGGTTGTGGGTAAAATGTTGGAAAAGGTTATAAGAGACAGGATTTATAATCATCTTGAAAAGAATAAGTTCATTAGCGATAGTCAGCACGGTTTTGTGACGGGTAGGTCGTGCCTCACAAACCTTATTGAGTTTTTCGAGAAGGTGACCAAACAGGTGGATGAGGGTAAAGCAGTGGATGTGGTGTATATGGATTTCAGTAAGACGTTTGATAAGGTTCCTCATGGTAGGCAATTGCAGAAAATACGGAAGTATGGGGTTGAAGGTGATTTAGAGCATTGGATAAGAGATTGGCTAGCTGAAAGAAGACAGAGGGTGGTGGTTGATGGCAAATGTTCATCCTGGAGTTTAGTTACTAGTGGTGTACCGCAAGGATCTGTTTTGGGGCCACTGCTGTTTGTCATTTTTATAAATGACCTGGACGAGGGTGTAGAAGGGTGGTTTAGTAAATTTGCGGATGACACTAAGGTCGGTGGAGTTGTGGATAGTGCCGAAGGATGTTGTCGGGTACAGAGGGACATAGATAGGCTGCAGAGCTGGGCTGAGAGATGGCAAATGGAGTTTAATGCGGAAAAGTGCGAGGTGATTCCCTTTGGAAGGAGTAACAGGAATGCAGAGTACTGGGCTAATGGGAAGATTCTTGGTAGTGTAGATGAACAGAGAGATCTTGGTGTCCAGGTGCATAAATCCCTGAAGTTTGCTACCCAGGTTAATAGGGCTGTTAAGAAGGCATATGGTGTGTTAGCTTTTTTTAGTAGGGGGATCCACGATGTCATGCTGCTGCTGCACAAATCTCTGGTGAGACCGCACCTGGAGTATTGCGTGCAGTTCTGGTCACCGCATTATCGGAAGGATGTGGAAGCTATGGAAAGGGTGCAGAGGCGATTTACTAGGATGTTACCTGGTATGGAGGGAAGGTCTTACGAGGAAAGGCTGAGGGACTTGAGGTAGTTTTCGTTGGAGAGAAGGAGGAGGAGAGGTGACTTAATCGAGACATATAAGATAATCAGAGGGTTAGATAGGGTGGATTGTGAGAGTCATTTTCCTCGGATGGTGATGGCAAACACGAGGGGACATTGCTTTAAGTTGAGGGGTGATAGATATAGGACAGATGTGAGAGGTAGTTTCTTTACTCAGAGAGTAGTAGGGGCGTGGAACGCCCTGCCTGCAACAGTAGTAGACTCGCCAACTTTAAGGGCATTTAAGTGGTCATTGGATAGATATATGGATGAAAATGGAATAGTGTACGTCAGATGGTTTCACAGGTCAGCGCAACATCGAGGGACGAAGGGACTGTACTGCGCTGTAATATTCTAAAAAAAACACATTAATGCCAGAAAACAATGAGTTAACGAGTGTCATTTCTACAGAACACAAGCTGCACATCCCAAGGACATTCATTTCATTGGGTAGGCTTCCAACATTCGCACGTTCGAATCAAAAGGCACAATAACATGCTTTTACTCACTTGAAATTGCACTAAAACATAGTGTTTTTATGTTGTTCTGCCATAAAATTATTCATGGAGCGCTCTGGCCCAGACAAATGTCGTTTCATTGCTCAATTACGTATCTGACAATTTGCTAACTTCCTGCCTTAACTAAGCGCGGTCCCCTATCCCCAGATGACACTCCCGACCAGCGTGGCTCTACGTTCTGTAAGTGGTTAGGAAATTAGCATGGCTTTGGACTTGCTGTCCCGTCAGTGCGGTTCTGCCTCCTTACCCTGCGCGCCTCCTGTTCTGAGTCCTCCTTCAGATTCGTTTAATACTCAACCGGACCTTTACTCGGGTCGGCTTACTGCCCTAACATATGGGTGGTAACTGAATATGCTAACGCGTGTGCAGTGTTGTTTCCGATGGTCCGATGCGAGTATCCTGCTGACTACGCTAAACTGTTGTGAGACAAACTCAATCACCACACGAGCAGACTCAGGCACAGGTTCGATCGATTTATTCAAGCATACGCAGGGAGAAATACCACAGGTGGAGCTAAAGTGTGGTGCGTCGAAGAGACTTGGCAGTTGGTAGGAAAAAAGACAGAGGCGAAAGGGGAGAGCCAACTTTGTAACAGCCACGACAAATACATTTTTCTGCAGCACCTGTGGAAGAGCCTGTCACTCTGGAATTGGCGTTTACAGCCACTCCAGGCGCTGCTCCACACACCACAGACCACCTCCAGTCGCTTACCCATTGTCTCTCGCGATAAAGAGGCTAATAGAACGCAGGGCGAAATACCACATCAGGTATCTCAGGGCAATACTCGAACTTTACATTCAGGAGCACAGACATATATACTGTTCTTTTAATACAGTGTGTTGAACCAGCAGATGATTGATATGATTGACCATAAACTTTAATTAAAACAATGGTGATTGATCACATATTCCGATGAGCACACTTCCTCAGCCTTGTCAATACACATACCAGATGGCTGCAAACTGTTGTCAACTGTTTGCCGTTTATCTCTTGGTTTCCCTCTTATACCAGCATTCCACAAAAACGGTTAATTGCATGGCCTGGAGGCCCCCCGGACTCCATCTTTCACTTCCTTATCCTAACCTTAGCCCGAGCAACTTGTTTTTTTTCTATCCTATTCTAAACCTGTTCATTAAATTCAGCTGGGATGTATTTCTAATTCTTAGCTTGCTTCTACTTATGAATACACAGTTATCAGTGCCCACTCCAGATGTCTCTAACCTGAGTCTATTATTCTTTGTTTCACATTAGTCCAAACATTCGATAGTTTAATTTGATTTATTTTAACGTCTGTACAGATCCCGGCTATTACCTTTACTCTGTAATCCGGTAACAGCATGCCTGTCTTTCTCCCACCCTGACTTGTTCTGCTGGGCTGCCTTTCTCATTCACATTTCTTAATTCTGCATACTTTGCTTAATTCTGCTTAACCCCTTCAGTGGTATGCCTGTAGGTGTACAACATTAATGTCTGGCACTTTATTTCTGATCGTGTGTCTACGACTCTCCTTGTCTCTGACGCTGTAGCCCTTCGTTTCTGACTCTGTCTCCAAAGTGCCTGGCTCTGCACTTCCACGTGTCTGAATCTATATCATGGTGCTTTTGACTCAGTATCTCGCTTTGTATATCTCTATATATTCATGGTCAAGGCTCTGTATGCCTGTCTGTGCCGCTGCATCCATTTGATTCTCTGAGTATACCCTTGGCTATATGATCTACTGTCCCTAAGTCTGGCTCTGTATTCGATTATATCTGGCCCGTGTCCCTGTGTGTCTAACCCTATATATCTGTGTGCCTGAGTCGGTATCCTAGTGTGGCTGGCTCTGTACTTTGGTGCGTCTGACTCTCTGCCGTGGCGTGCCAGAAACTTGTCCTTGTGCTAAAAGTACATCAACCTGAAATATGAAATATGTTTCCCTCTCCACAACCGACTGAGTATTTTTGGGTTGGTGAGTAACTGCTGTTAAGGAGTAACTCTAAATAGCTGGGTTAGTAACTAAAGTAAAGAGAAAGAAAATGTCTGCAGTTATTTTTTATGTATATATATAAATAGTAAGTTGTGTTTTTTGAGGGAATTAAGGAACAAAGTGCAAATAATTTCTATTTTTTGAGTAATTTAAGGGAGTAAATTAAGGGTAAGTCATGGCAGCGCAACTCGGAAACATGGAGTTCTCCTCCTGTGCACTGTGGAACGTCAGGGAAACTTCCAGTGTCCAGGACGAACGCAGTAAGTGTAGCTTGCTGCAGCTACTGCAAATACACATTTCGGATCTGGACCAGCGGCTGTGGACACTGTGGAGCATCCGCGAGGCTGAAATCTTGGTGGATAGCAGGTACAGTGAGGTGTTTACACCGCAGGAAAAGATTGCTCTGGCAGAGTACAAGAAATGGACAGGTAGTGCTGGAGTCCCCTTGGTCCATCACCCATTCTAACAGAATTTCCGCTTTGAATACTGTTGGGGGAGATAGCGTCTCTGGGGAATGCAGCAAGTACCAAGTCTGTGGCAGCACACGTGGCTCAACTGCACAGGAGGGCAGTAAAATGAGTGGAAGAGGTATAGTGATAGGGAATTCCATCGTAAGAGGTACCGATAGTCGTTTCTATTGCCGCAAATGTGACTCCAGGATGTTATGTTGCCTCCCTCGTGCTAGGGTAAAGATGTCACGGTGCGGCTGCAGGGCATTCTGAAGGGGGAGGTGAACAGACAGAGGTCGTAGTAAACGTTGATACCAACGACATAGGTAGAAAGAGCGATGGGAACCGACAACAAGAATTTAGGGATCGAGGTAGCAGATGAAAAAGCAGTACCTCAAAGGTTGGAATGTCTGGATTACTCCCGTTGACACGTGTCAGTGAGTATGTAAATAGTGGGAGGGAGTGGATGAATGCGTGGCTGAAGAGATGGTTCAGGAGGGAAGGCTTTAGTTTCCTGGATCAATGGGTCTGTTTCTGGCAAAGGTGGGACCTGTACAAGTTCGACGGGTTGCATCTAAACCTAAATGGGACCAACATCCTTGCTGGGAGGTTAGATAGTGCTGTTGTGGAAGTGTGGGGGGGGGGGGGGGGGTTATACTAATTTGGCAGGGAGATGCGATACAGAGTGGGGACCTTGGTGTACTTGTCCATAGATCACTGCAAGCAGCAGCACAGGTGGTTAGGAACGCATATGAAATACTTGCCTTTATTAGCTGAGGGATATAATATCAGTGCAGCGATGTTGTGATAGACCTGTACAAAACTGAAAAAGCTAGGGTTGTTTTTCCTGGAACAGAGAAGGCTGAGGGGGACATGATTGAGGTATACAAAATTATGACTGGCATTGATAGATTAGATAGCAAGAAACGTTTTCTTTTACTGGAGGGTTCAATAACCAGGGGGCAGAGATTGAAGGTAAGTGTCTGAAGGTTGAGAGCGGATTTGAGTATATTTGTTTTACTGAGTGGGTGTTTGGAATCTGAAATGCGCTGCCTGAAGAGGCAGCAGAGGCAGGAAACCTGAGAACATTTAAGAAGTATTTAGATGAGCACTTGAAACGTCATAGCATACAAGGCTGCGAGCCAAGTGCTGGAAACTGGGATTAGAATAGTTAGGTGCTTGATGTCCGGCACAGACACGAGGGGCCGTAGGGCCTGTTTCTGTGTTGTACACCTATATGACTCTATGATGTCACGGAGCAGATGCAGGAAATTCTGAAGCGGGATGGTGAGCAGTAAGAGGTCATGGTTCACATTGGCACAGACGACATCGGTAGAAAGAGAGATGAGGTCCTGCAACAAGAATTTAGGCAACTAGGTCGCAGATTAAAAAGCAGGACCTCAAAGTTTGTAATCGATGGATTACTCCCGGCGCCATGTGCTTGTGAGTATAGGAATAGGAGATACAACAGATGACTACGTGGCTGAAAAGGTGGTGCATGAGGGAGGGCTTTAGTTTCCTGGATCACTGGGTCTATTTCTGGCGGTGGTGGGTTCCTGTACAAGTCTGATGGGTTGCAACTGACCCAGAACAGGACCAACATCATTGCAGGGACATTAGCTTGTGCTGCTGCGGCGGGGCTGAGATAATATGGCAGAGGAATGTGATACAGAGTGGAGGTGCAGTCGGGGGTGATGCACAGACAAATTTAGAACATAACCTCAATCATTCTAGAAGGCAGAGCAAATATAGAGCTGCTAAGGCAGAACTGAATAAGGCAAGGCTGGATTGCAACCATGTTAACGCAGGGAGTCTTACAAGTAAGGTGGACGAATTGAGGGCATTGATTAACACATCGGAATATGTTATCATCTCTATCACAAAGACATGGTTGAGGGAAGGGCAGAACTGGCAGCTCAATATTGCAGGGTATAGAATCTTCAGGCGTGAGGGTGGAGGTGGGGGATGTAAAAGTGTAGCTGGCATTGCAGTATTGTTCAAGGAGTCAATTACAGCAGAAAGGAGGGGTGATATCTTAGAAGTTTCCTCAAATGAGGCCATATGGTTAGAACCTAAAAACAAAAAGGGGGCAATCAGATTGCTGGGAGTGTATTTCAGGCCTCCAAATATTCAGAGAGAGATAGAGGAGCACATATGTCGGCATGTCTCAGAGAGGTGTTAAATTTATAGGGTAATACTTGGAGAGGATTTCAACTTCCCCAATATTTACTGGGACAGTCTTAGTAAAAGAAAGGCAGAAAGAGGGGTGGAATTCTTAAAGTGCATTCAGGAGTGCTTTTTGAGCCAGCACGTGGAACGTCCGACAAGAGAAGGGGAGGTACGAGACCCAATCTTAGGGAATGAAGTGGTAGAAGTGTCAGTGAGGGATCATTTCGGTGATAGTGACCATATCCCTGCATGCTTTACGATAGTCATGGAAAAGGACAAAGCTGGACCAGAAATAAAGGCACTGAATTGGGGGAAGGCCGATTTCTACATGATTAAACAGGATCTGGCCAACATGGACAGGGAGCGGATACTTTTAGGAAAATCTACATCAGAGCAGTGCTAGTCATTGAAAAAGGAAGTAGTGAGACTTCAGGGTCAAAATGTTCCCGCAAAGGTGAATGGTAGGACCAACAATTCCAGGGATCCCTGCATGTCAAGGGATATGGAGGATTGTATACGCAATAAAAGAGAGGCTTATGGTAGATTCATAGGGCTGCAAACAGCACAGGCACTTGAGTTTAGAAAGTGTGGGAGGGGGTACTTAAAAAAGAAATTAGCAGATGAAGCGGGGCATGTAAACACACTGGTGGGCAAGGTAATAGGAAATCCAAAGGCACTGTGCAAGTATATTAAGGTCAAGAGAAGAGTAAGGCCATTTAAGGATCAAAGTGGCAATCTATGTGTGTGGAGTGGAGGCTGTCGGTGAGATTTTAAATAATTACTTTCCACCTTTGTTCACTATGGAGACGGACGATGGTTTTATTTTTAGAATTAGAACATCACAGCGCAGTATAGGCCCTTCGGCCCTCGATGTTGCGCCGACCTGTGAAACCATCTGACCTACACTATTCCATTTTCATCCATATGTCTATCCAAAGACCACTTAAATGCCCTTAAGGTTGGCGAGTCGACTATTGCTGCAGGCAGGGCATTCGAATGTGTCGAGATCAGAGAATAGGATTGTGCTATGCTTGCACAAAGTAGTGCACAAAGGGAGGAGGAGTTAGCGCTTTTAGCGGGCTTAAAAGTGGATAAATTCCCAGGCCCATATGCGATGCATCCCATGCTGCTATGTGAGGCAAGGGAGGAGATTACATGGGCTCTGACACATATTTTCAAATCCTCTCTGGCCACAGGAGAGGTGCCAGAGGACTGGAGGACAGCGAATGTGATACCATTATTCAAGAATAGTAGCAGGGATAAATCAGGTTATTACAGGCCAGTGGGTCCAACATAAATGGTTGGAAACTATTGGGAAAACATCTGAATGACAGGATTAATCTCCACTTGGACAGGCAGGGATTAATCAAGGGATAGTCAGCATGGCTTTGCCAGGGGGAGATCAAATTTGTTTGAGCTTTTCGACGAGGTGACTAGTTCTGTAGATGAGGTCAAGCAGTTGATGTCTTCTACACGGACGTCAGTGAGGCTTCTGATAATGTTCCACATGGGAGATTCGTCAAGAATGTAAGAGCCCATTGGATCCAGGGCAATTTGGCACATTTGATCCAAAAATTGGCTTTGGGGCAGGAGGCAGAACATGATGGTCGAGGGTTGTTTTTGCGATTGGAAGCCTGTGACCAGTGGTCTACCATAGGGATCGGTGTTGGGACCATTGTGTTTCTAGAGTACATTAATGATTTAGATGTCAATATAGCAGATATTATCAGCGGTTTCACAGATGACGTGAAAATTGTTGGTATCATAAATAGTGTGGAGGAAAGCCTTAGATTACAGAACGATATAGATGGTCTGTTAAGATGGGCAGAGCAGTGACAAATTGAATTTACTCCTGATATTTGTGAGGTGATGTATTTTGGAAGGACTAACAAGGCAAGGGAATATACAATGGATGGTAGGACCCTAGGAAGTACAGAGAGTCAGAAGAACCTTTTTGTACTTGTCCATAGATAACTGAAGGCAGCAGCAGTCGTAGATAAGGTGGTTTGGAAGAGAGACTGAACGGCTATGGTTGGTTTCCTTTGAGCAGAGAAGGCTGAAGAGGACCTTGCTGAGGTATATAAAATTATGAGGGGCATAGATAGGGTATAGAGGATTTGTTTCCCCTTAGTGGAGGTGTCAAGAATCAGGCGGCATATATTTAAGGTAAGCGGCAGGAGCTTGAGGGGGATTTAAGGATTTTTTTCACCCAGCGGGGGGTTGGAATCTGGAGCACACTGCCGGAAAGGGTGGTGGTTGCAGGAACCCTCAGCAAATGTAACAGGTATTTAGATCAGCACTTGAAACGTCATAGCGTACAAGGCTGCGGGTCAAGTGATGTTTCATGGGATTAGAATGGATAGGTGCTTGATGGCCAGCATGGACAAAAATGGGATGAAGGGCCTGGTGCTCTGCTGTATAACTCCATGACTCAAAAATTAAGGAACTTGAACTGGAAGACAGGGAGAAAGAGACGGAATTTAGGCTGAAAGCGTTGAAACTCAGACAGAAGTGCCAGGAAGAATATGAATTTAGCTTAGGATCCAGCGAAAAGTTGTTTCAATTCTTCAGCCTTGTCCTAAATTTGAGGAATGGAACGTACAGGCATTTTTCATATATTTTGAAAAATTAGCCAAGCTGATGAAATGGCTGGAAAAAAGCTGGACACTCCTCAGACAGCGCAGGCTAGCAGGCAGAGCTAGTGAAACTTATGCCACGCTTCCTGAAGAGGCTGCTTCAGATTATGAGATGGCAAAAAATGATATTCTCGCTCTGTATCAGTTAGTCCCTAAAGCTTACGGTCAGAAGTTTAGGAACTTATGGCGATTGGCTGGGCAGATATATTTTGAATTTGAGAAGGCGAAGCAAATTATTTTTGACCGTTACATACGGGTAAGGGAGAAAGAAACTACATGTGAGAACCTTCGAGAATGTATTATCTTAGAAGAATTAAGAAACACCATTCCTTCAGAAGTGAGAACTCATATAGATAACCTGAAAGTTTAGAAAGCTCGGCAAGCAACACAGATTGCTGATGTTTTTGAGCTTGTGAATAAGACAACCTATTTTGTACGTCACCGCCATAAACACGAGGATAGAAAGTGGGAGAGTGTAAGGAAGACAAGTAGCCGAGGAAAAAAAGGAACAGCTAGGAATGCCACAGCATCACCTTCTCAGGTCAGAAAGGAAGGTAATGAGAGTCTAAGTGAGGTTTGCAAGCCAAAGTGTCATCATTGCAACAAAACGGGTCATCTTCGTTCAGAGTGCTGGAAATTACACAGTAAACCCGTCGGACTTTTTGGGGTACGCAAAGCGGGTGCAGAGGAAAAGACTGTGACTGAAAGTATAGCAGACCACGCCAAAGCTTTAACGACAGCTGTGAATGTGAAACCAGATACTCAAACTAAGAGGAGTGTCGAAGTTAATAATAAAATGCCCCAATACGTTGCTGACTGTGTTGCTATAATTTCCTACTTGAGATGCTTTCTTGAATCGCTGCAGTCCCTGTGGTGTAGGTACACCCACAGTACTATTAGGAAGGAAGTTCCAGTATTTTGACCCAGTGACAGCAAACGGATGGCAATATAGTTCCAAGTCAGAATGTTGTCTGGCTTGGAGTGGAACTTGCAGGTCGTGGTGTTCTCTCACATCTGCTGCCCTTGTCCTTCTAGGTGATGGAGTTCGTGGGTCTGGAAGGTGCTGCCTGAGTAGCCTTTGGGTGTTTCTGCAGTCCATCTTGTAGACGGTACACACTGCTGCCACTCTGTGTCGGTAGTGGAGGGTGTTAATGTTGGTGGACGGGGTGCCAATCAAGTGGCTGTTTTGTCCTGGATGGTGTCGAGTCTCTTGAAAGTTATTGGAGCTGCAACCTTCCATGCAAGTGGAGAGTACTTCCTCACACTCCTGATCTCTGCCTTGCAGATGGTTGACACGCTTTAGGGAGTCAGGAGGTGAGTTCATCTCTACAGGATTCCAAGGCTCTGACCTGCTCTGAAAGCCATGGCATTTATATGGCTACTCCAGTTCAGTTTCTGTTCTTCTCGAAAATGTTTACTCTTTAATAAATCACCCTTCCTTTAGTTTACAATCATGGTTATAGTGTTTGATGCGTTGGTGTTAAGAGCTAATAACACAACACTTGGTCTTCACAGTCGAGTCATAGTGTCATAGAGTCATGGAGCTATACAGCACAGAAACATGCCCTTCGACCCAATCTGTGCTGGCCATCAAGAACCTAACTATGCTAATCCCATTTTCCAGTACCTGGCCCGTAGCCTTGTGTGTAATGGCGTTTCGTTTGCGCATCTTTGCCGTCTCCGACAAGTCCCGTATTTTACTCAACGCTTCTATCTCCAATTCAGGTAATTGGCTGTCCACTAATATTTAGTATAAGCACACCGACTCGAACAATACCTTGACCACATTTCTTACAAACCCACTTCCTATAAAGACTGTGTTCCATTCTTCCAGATTTTCTTTCACCTTTTCTTCTTTGCTGATGATGCCACATTCTTCACCAATGCTTTTGATTCTCCTACACTTTGGTTAATAGGGTCGTCGTCCGTGTGCATCCCAATTTATACATAACGACTTTCACCCCCTCCTGCCTCTGTTGGAAGCACGATTAGTTTATTTTGTCCTCACCTACCATGCCAACTACCTTAGCACATCGGACATCAACACTGTTGCTATTCAACTAATTTCACCACCTTATATTCTTTTTCCATCCCCTTCATCTCTTCCCATCATAAATTCCTGGTCCACCAACAATCAACTCCCAAATCCTATCCTTTTCCATCACTGCCTTTCCATGCAAGTTGAGGAGATGCAAGAACTGCCCATTCACCTTTTTGCCTTCAAGCCATCCAGAGCACTCCAAAACGCATCCAAGGGAAGCAAAGATTTGCTATATACTTCTTCCAATTTAATTACTGTATTCGCTGCTCACATTGCAGCTTATGTGCCCTGGGAGAGGGCCAAATGCAGCTTATGTGATTATTTAGCTGCATTACTCCGTTCTGAATCCTGTTACTGAGCCTCTGGTCCTTTGTAAATTGAAATCTACATCTCACTCACAGTCAGACATTTGTAGACTTGACCTCCAACACTCTTCCTATAAAGATCAAAACGATATAGCACCGTACCGTCAGTTAATTGCCTGCGAGCATCAACAATAAAGTTACAAGCTTCAGATTCCCACACATAGCAAGAACTAGGAAACATTCGGGGCAAGTAAATTTCAGGGTACTCAAATGCCAGGCAATGATCATCTCCAACAACAACGAAACCAACTATCATCACTTTAACTTCAATGGCATAACCATTGCTGAATGAATCAACATCACCATCCTGGTGTCTACCATTTCAGCAACAATAACATTCAATAAGCTCGACATCAGCCGGGACAAAGCAGCCTGTTTGATCTGCACGCCACCCAACACCACATGGAAACACCATCACCTGCATGTTCCTCTCCAAGCCATACACTATCCTGACTTGGAACTATATTGCCGTTCCATACCTGTCGCTGGGTTTACAATCTGGAACTCCCTTGCCAGCAGAACTGTGGATGTACCTACACCAGACGGACTGCAGCAATTCAGGAAGGAAGCTCATCACAACCTTTTAAAGGGCAGTTAGTGATGGGCAACAAATGCTGGACTTGCCAGCTATACTCCCATCCTAAGGAAAAAAGATCAGTGTCAATACGCCCATTTTCTGGGAAGGCATATACTCACAATGGAGGATGCCGACACAAGAGCTACTGGCAATGGAAAATATGTGGACTGATGCTTAAGGTGGGAATCCGCTATCAGTACACGGTGTATGGTCTGGTGCACACTTTTCCAGCCCCATGAATCCTTCCCCTCCTTGCCATATTTTCCATGCTGCCCCCTCACGATGTTATCCTGCTGGAACCATTTCATACTCCTCTGAACCCATCCTCCAATTCCTAAATTGCCCCATTCACCCTGCACGATCATAGCTTTTCATTGAATCAACGCAGCACTCCACCCTATACCCTTTTGCCCCACGTTTGTCTGGTTCTATCATTGCTTTAAATGGTTAATCGTTTATATCTTCCAGTTCTGATGTAGGGCCATCACCCTGAAACGTTGACTCTGTTTCTCTCTCCACAGATGTTGCCTGAGCAGCCGAATGTTTTCCGCATTCAACCTTTTTATCAGATCTACAGCAGTCTTAGTACTTTGCTGTTGATGGCATGCTTAGCCCTGGGTATTAACAGGGGTGAGTAAGAGTGGTGGGATTGGAGTTCTGGCGTATTAATGTCACAAAATGTCTCTTTCATCCTTCAGAGTTTCACCACGCTGAGGTGAAACTGATTGACAGGCTTGGTTTCCAGTCAGCTGGGACAACTCTGAAACAAACCTCAGTATTACTGCAGTCCAAACAGCAGCGAGCAGTTTCCTATCCTGGAGCGTTATCTGAGTCCAGCGAGAAGGAGATGGGGGAAACGAGGATTGGAGAGAAAATGGGGAAGGGCCAGTGTGAGAGGGGAAGGGAATGGCACAGAGGAGTGGAGAGAGGGGAAAGTGGGAGGCAGAAGGCAGGGGATGAGCAGAGAGGGAGGCAGAAGGGAGGGGTAAGTGAGCTGGAGAATAGGAGAGAGATGTGAGGGGAAGCGGCAAGTCAAAGGAAGAGGGCAGATTAAGGAATGGAGATTGTGTAAGGGGAGGAGTGGAAGGGGAGTGGAAGGAGAGGGCTAGCCGGCGGGGGTGTGGGAAAAGGGGAGGGGGTGATGTAGTGCAGCAGAAGGTTAGTGGGGAAGGGGAATTGAAAGGCCACCGGATGGAGAGGAGGGGAAGGGGCGGATAAGTATTCGAATGGGGGCTGGGGGAAGGAGGGGGTGATGGAGTGGAGGGGGACAAGGGCAGGAAGGAATGGGCAAAGGCGAAATGTGAATGGAGAGATGTGGGGGAGAGGGAAAGGTGTAGTAAGTGATAAAAGGGGAGAGAGGAAGTGGAAGCCTAAGTGGACAAAGGGGGGAGGAAAGGGAGGCACATGGAGGGAAGGTGTAGAATGGGAAGGAGATGGAAAAAGAGAGTACAGGAAGGGGATGGGGAGCGGGAGGGAAGTAAAGTTTTCCCTACCCTAGGGAGGTCGGGCTTATCCAATCCAGCTAGCGTAAACTTCCTGACACGCAGATGTTTAGATACTGGAAGTCTCTGATCCTGCAACAGTGGAGACGGTTACAATCTCGGGCGGTGCAGGGGAATATCTGATCCACGGCCGAATGATGGAGCCCATCCCAGGGGTGTAAGATTCCAACCAACACCACTTTCCCCCAGCTCCCCCCAACCCAACAAGCCAGTAACTTGTGACTGGTTCCTATCACGGAGTGGGTGTCTCCATTCCTGGGATGGGGATCCGATGGACAATTTAGTGGCAGAGCATGTGGACTGATGGAGAATCGAGGCTAGCGAAAGATAAACTTGCAAACCAAGTCAAATTGGAAGCTGCTAGCCTCATTAAAATATTTTGCATTCCGACTCGCTTGCTTGGAGTGGCCAGTTCCTCCTCCCCTGCCCCGTGTCCGTTAAAACGGAATGATGTTGGTTTGGAGTGGTTTGAGGTCGTGGTTGATATTTTATAACATTTGTCCCGATTCCAAACCACCCAAACTGCTTCCGATGCAATTATCTCCTTTCTTAAGTAAGGAGACCAAAACTGTATACAATACTCTCGATGTGGTCTCACCAATGTCCTGTACAACTGTAGCAAAACATCTCTACTTTTATATTCTATTCCCCTTGCAATAAACGGAAACATTGCATTTGCCTTTTTATTCACTTGCCGTACCTGAATACTAGCTTTTTGTTTTTCATGTACTTGGACACCCAGATCCCTCTGCATCCCAGAGTTCTGCAATCTCTCTCCATTAGTTTACTGCTTTTCTATTCTTCAAGCCAAAGTGGACAAGTTCACATTTTCCCACATTATACTTCATCTGCCAAATCTTTGCCCACACACTTAACCTATCTATATCCCTTTGCAAACTCCTTCTGGTCATTATCACTGAAGTCATACTCAGGCAGATCAATTATTATCATTTCCCGGTGACTTTCCTGGAGATCAACCCTGTGTGTAGTTTTATCTTTGTTCTGATTCGTGCATCCAGGGAATGCTCTGTCTGGTTCACTGTTGCTTTCACCTTTGATCGATGTGTGGCCATTTGTTGCCAGAAGCTGAAAATAAAATATTGCACAGAGAAAACTGTCGTTGCAGCAACAAGCTGCATTCTGTTCTGTTTAGAAAACATTCCTTTCTGCTTTACATTTGAACCTGGAGAGATAATGGACAGTGTACCATGGCTGTGCTTCACAAAGCCAAGCTATTATACTGAGCCGGATGGGTGGGCTTTAACTGGTTTGATAGAGTTTTAACCCCATTGCTCCCATTCACTTTAATTCTGTTGCTCAACGCTCTGACAATGAGATACATTTTAGTGGCCAGTCAAGTCCGTAAGTGACTGAGGGGTCACAGCAGAGGAGAGAATCGCAGCGACCCTCAGATTGGGAGCAGAAGAAAGTCTATGACTTTACTCTTCACTATATCCGGCAGCTTCATAATTCTGTGGTTGTCACATGTTATAGATTTGCTATATTATCACATTGCAGGGAAAGATCCCAAGCATTATAATCATTATTTATATACCTTTCGACATGTCACAGGTATGCTGATGAATTTAAGTTGCTGCACAAACTCATTTATTTACGGGGCAACTCATTCCAGGTTCAGAGAGCAGCTCAATGGTGTGGTGATGTATCCAGTTACATCAATTATTCAGTTACTGACAAAAGAAAACAACAGACAACATCCCAGAGACGGGCCACAGTGTTTCCTGTGCATGAACCTATGTATTTAAGGACAGACATCCATCAGCTGAATGGCACCTGGAATTGATGCGGAGTTGAAAAAAAATCCACAATGTCTCATCATGTTTAGGCGACGGAAATAGGTTTGATCCAGAGTTCTGACCAGTTTATTTCAGGAGACAAACCAAAAGTTGCTTACATTCTCTCTTAGTTCTTCAGTAAAGAGACAGTTCAGCTTCGAACTGAATAAAATCATTTGCAGCTCCTAGAATAAGAGCGTTGGTAACAGATCACAGTGCTGTGGCCTACGGCGCTGTATTACATATGCTGTCTATTAAACTACTTTTCTGCCTCTCAGAATCGCTATCAAATCATCTGTCTACCCCAGAGTATCTGTCGTACACTGGCTCCCAAACACACTCAATTTATCACATACAGTGTCAGTCTACCGCACACAGAACCAACCAAATCACAACCTCGCATGCTGCCATTCGTTCTCCCTTTCATATACACAACAACAGACTGCCTCTCGCATTATGTCGCAGAAACCCAGGGATGTTAAATCATGCGTTAGTTCAACAGTAAAGCTCCCTCTACACTGTCCCATTAAATGCTACCTGGATAGATACATCGCGGGATCGATAAAGCGCAAAGCTCCATTGGAATCGTTCCATCAAACACTCCCAGGTCATTTGCAACGTCCGTTGGATACATAACAAACTCCCTCTACACTGCCCAATCAAACACTCACAGTTCAGGGACAGCACCGGTTAGACACAGAATAAAGATTCATCTATATTGTTTCAATGAACACTACAGGGATGGTGAGCGTTCGATAATGGGTAAAGCTCCCTCGACACTGTTTCGTTAAATATACCCAGGACAGATGCAGCACAGCGTCACATACAGAGTACAGCTTCTTCTACACTTCACCATCAAACCCTCCTAGGCAGGTGCAGCATGGGGTTGGCTGCTGCCCGACTGGGAATGCGGTGAGCAGCAACGAATGTCAGCTGACTGTGCTGCAGGCAGTTGGATTCTGTGAAGCTGGAGAAAGAAGTTGAGAAGAGAGAATCCTATCTTTTATAACTACTTTTTTGGAGAAGGTAAAACTTTTGAAATAAGACTGTGTTTGTTGGTGAATGAAATAACACCAGATGTGTATCTGATTTTTAATGCTGGGGGAGGAAGCAGTGGGTGGACAAACAAGGCATGGAACAGCCCATTTGAGCGGGAAGCTGTGCACTTTCATTTAGTCTAGAGGGAAGCTCTTTCCCCTACCCAGTTGCCCATCATGGGTCAGCTGGATCTGTTTGGCTCAGGAACGAACAGAAGATAGTGACTGGACAGCTTCATCTGACACCAGGGAAGACACCTCCCCTAACCAGAAGACAAATAAAAGGAAGAACAGGAGTTTTCCCAGAGACTATTTCACGCTATCCGTGCTCACCAGAACGTTGTACTCATCCGGTTGCTCGTTCTCCAATATAATACATCAGTCCCTAACCTAATTTACTATTTTTTTCTCCTGCAGACCTTTTGAAATTGCTGCGCCGGAAATTTGGTTTGGGCCTGGCTTTTGTAACTATGGCGAGTCTGTCTACGCTGGTGGCAGGCCATCTCCCACCAATGCGGTTGCAGCTTCTGTGCCCATCCATGTCGCTTTACCACTTTTTAAATTGTTCACTTTTGGTCACTGTGTTATGAACTTTATCAATCCCAATTTGTCGATTTCTGATTGTGTAAAGTCAATGGCTGACGTTGTTGGCCCCTCAGCCATGGTTCAGCCTTGAAGAAGTATGGGAAGGCTATCCTTTTCCGAAGGACCGAGCGGGCGATGACCCTGGTAGTGAACAAGGAGCTAACCGTGGGCGGGATTTACCTGCAAGTGGAACCCCTAGGGGTCACTGTGAAGCATATATTTTTATCCAGCATCGCAGCCTTTATTTCCAGTGAGCTCCATCGCCCTTACCTGCAGCCTTTGGGGGAAGGTGAAGTCGAGAATCATCCCAGTTTTTCATGATTTCTGGAAAAGCAGTCTCTGGCAAATTTTCGCCTTCCACTCCCAGCAAGGGGAATTAGACATGGGCAACAAATTCCATCCTTGTTAGCGAGTTCCACACCACATGATACAAATAAAAAAACCACGCTGATAGTCAATTTTGATTATCTGTAGTTATATCCTCACTCTGTGACTCACCCAGTTAATTTTCAGTAATGAAAGACTTTATTTGTCACTCTGCCTGCGGCTTTTTTGTACGTCTATGGAGTCATAGAGTTAGACAGTACAGAAGCAGTGCCTTTGGCACATCGTGTCCGTGCTGGCCATCAAGAACCTAACTATTCTAATCCAATTTTCCAGCACTTGACCCGCAGACTTGTAAGGTATGGCGTGTCAAGTGCTCATCTAAATACTTAATAAATGTTGTGAGGGTTCCTGCCTCTACCACCATTTCAGGCAGTGTGCTCCAGTTTCCAACTACCCTCTGGGTGAAGCATTTTTTCCCCAAATCCCCTTTAAACCTCTTGCCCCTTACCTTAAATCTATGCTCCCTGGTTATTGACGGCTCTGCTAAGGGGGAAAAAAATGTTTCTTCCTATCTAACATATCAATGCCCCTCATAATTTTGTATATTCGAACATGTCCCCCTTCAGCCTTTTTTGCACTAAGGAAAACAACCCTAGCCTTTTCAGTCTCTGTTCATAGCTGAAATGCTCCAGTCCAGGCAACATGCTGGTGAATCTCCTCTGCACCCTCTCGAGTGCAATCCCATCCTTCCTATAGAGGTGCCCTGAACTGTACACTGTACTCCAGCTATGGCCTAACTGGCTATTTGTACAGCTCCATCATAACCTCCCTGCTCTTATAGTCTATGTCCCGGCTGATAAAGGCAAGTATCCCATATGCCTTCCTAACCACCTTATCTACCTGTGCTGCTCCCTTCAGTGATTTATGGACAAGTACACAAAGGTCCCTCTGGCCTTCTGTACTTCCTAAGGTCCTACCATCCATTGTATATTCCCTTGCCTTGTTTGTCCACCCAAAATGCATCGCCTCACATTTCTCAGGATTTAATTCCATTCATCACTGCTCCGCCCATCTTCTCAGCCCTTCTATATCATCCTGTAATTTTCTTTCTGGAAGTGATTGCCCCCAGTAAATCTGGAACTGCCGCCTTCCATCTTTTCCACTCTTTTGCTGCCTTCAAATCACGCCTCAGAGTCTTTGTCTCTCACTAGTCGGTCATGGCCGTACCCAGCGTTACCGTTTTACTCTCTGGCTTGCTGCCCAGTCTTTGATATCAGCTCTGTGAAATGTTCTGGGACGTATTTCTGGATGTTCAGAGCGCTGCATTGCTGTAAGTTGTCATCATTGAAATAGGCAGCCATTTCGGGGCAGGACACTCACTCCATGATGCTTCACACTATGAGACATCGGGATTTCAGTTCACCTCTTCCCTCCTCATAACAGTAGTAAGTGCTTACCTGGAGAAAGTGAGGAACCAGTGCAGGACCTGTATTCCTGGGCAGCAGTCCTGCTAAAAGCTGCTTTTATTGCAGAATCTGTATTTAGAATACAAAACGACTATACGAACATTTCAGCATAAAAACTTACGGAAAATCAAAAGGTGTAGGCCACTCGGCCCATTCAAGCATTCTCAGCAATACAAAATAATTGCTGATCTGATTGTGGCCTCAACTCCCTTCTCCTACTTACCCCCTATACCCGCTGACTCCCTTTTGAGTCAAGAATGTATCTACCTCTGCCTTAAAATAAATATTCAACAACAGTGCATTCACTGCTGTCTGGGAAAGAGCGCTCCAAAGACTCGCAACCATCTGAGAGAAAATAAATCACCTCATTCCCTTCTTAAATAGGCGCCCCCTTATTTTAAAATTATGTCCCCAATTCTGGACTCTCCCACAAGGGAAAAAATCCTTTCAGCATCCCCCGCTCAAGTCCCCTCAGGATTGTTTTTTTTTTCAATGAGATCATCTCTTATTCTTCTGAACTCCAATGGATACAGACACAACCTTTCCAACCTTTCTCAATAAGACAACTCCCCCCACCAACACTCTGCACCCCCTCGCCATCCTAGGTATCTGTCGAATGAAGCTTCTCTGCACTGCCTCTGACACATTTATATATTTTTTACTCCTGATGAGGTCGCACCAATACCGAGTACAACTGTAGCAAAATATCCCTACTTTTATATTCCATTCCTCTTGCAGTAAACGACAACATTCCATGTGTATTCTGACTCACTTGTGGTGTCTTCACCCCAACCTTTTTTTTTAAATTTATGTACCAGGGCACCCAGATCCCTCTATACCTCAGTGTTCCGCAATCTCAGTCCATTTAAATAATATGCTGCTTTACTCTTCTTCCTGCCAAATTGCATAAGGGCACATTTTCCCACATTATACTCCATTTGCCAATCTTTCCCCCATGCATTTAACCTATCTATAACCCTTTTCGGACTTCTTTTATAAAAGCAAAATACTGCGGATGCTGGAAATCTGAAACAAAAACAAGAAATGCTGGATTCACTCAGCAGGTCTGGCAGCATCTGTGGAAAGAGAAGCAGAGTTAACGTTTCGGGTCAGTGACCCTTCTTCGGAACTGCTTCGGAACCCAGTTCCGAAGAAGGGTCACTGACCCGAAACGTTAACTCTGCTTCTCTTTCCACAGATGCTGCCAGACCTGCTGAGTGAATCCAGCATTTCTTGTTTTAGTTTCGGACTTCTTTTGTCTGATTCACAATTTACTTTCCTACTTATCTTTGTCCCATCAGCAGATTTAGCAGCCATACATTTATTTCTTTCATCCAAGTCATCAATGTAAATTGCAATTATTTCAGGCCTCAGCGCAGACCCATAAGTTGCAGCTTGTCAACCCGAAAAGGACATAAGAACTAAGAGCAGCAGAAGGAAATTGAGCCCCTCGAGCTTGCTCCGGAATTTAATACAATCATGGCTGACCTCATCTCGGCCTCAACTCCACTTTCTTGCCCGTTCTTCATAACCTTTTAACCCATTACTAATGAAACATCTGTCTATCCCCTCCTTAAATTTGCTCCAAGTCGCGGCATCCACCGCAATATGGGGTAGTGAATTCCACAGACTCATGACACTTTGAGAAAAGTAATTTCTACTCACCTCTGTTTTAAATCTGCTACCCCTTATTGTAAAACTATGTGCTTTCGTTCCCGATTTTACCACAAGAAGAAACATCGTCTCTACTTCTACTTTGTCAATCCCCTTAGTCATCGTGCACACCTCAATTAGATCTCCCTCATTCTTCTCAGCTCTAGAGAGTAAAGGCCTAAATTGCTCAATCTTTCTTCATATGACAAGCCACTCATCCCTAGAATCAATCTACTGAACCTCCTCTGAACTGACTCCAATGCATCTACATCCCTCCTCAAGTAAGGGGACCAAAACTGTCCGCAATACCCCATGTGCTGTATCACTAATGCCTTGTACAGTTGCAGCAACACTTCCCTACTTTCATATTATATTCTTTCATGAATAAAGGGCAAAATTCCATTTGACTTCCTTATTACCTGCTGTACATGTAGAAGAGTTTTCGGTGGTTCATGCACGAGGACACCTGGATGCTTCTGCCCTGAAGCACTCTGATATTTCTCTCCATTTACATAACAAATTGCCTTTCTATTCTTCCAACCAGAACGGATAACCTCGCACTCATCCACGTTAAACTCCATCTGCCAAATTTTGGCCCATTCACCTCACCTATCCATATTCATTTGTAAATTGCTTTATTGGAACTAACTATCCCACCTATTTTAGTGTCATCTGCACATTTGGCTATGGTACCTTCCATCCCTGCATGCAGGTCATTAATATAGATAGTAAATCGATAGTTACATCGTTACCCCACTGGATAGATCTCGCCAACCATGTTGGTTAGCCAATCATCTATCCAAGCTAATAAATTGCCCCTAGCCCCATGTGATCTTACCTTGTGTATGAACCTTTTGTGCGGCACCTTAACAAATGCCTTCTGGAATTCTAAATACACAACATCTACAGGATCCCCATTATCCACTTTGCTTGTCAGGGCTTCTAAGAACTCTAGTAGATTAGTCAAACACGATTTACCTTTCATTAAACTCTGCTGAGTCTGATAGATTGCGATTTGACTTTCTAAATGTCCTGTTATAACTTACTTAATAATGAATTCTAAAAAATTCCAGATGACAGATTTTAAACTAACTGTTCTATTGTTTCCTAAGTTCTGCCTCACTCCCATTTTGAATAAGGGCGTTCTATTCGCATTTTTTCCAATCCACTGGAACCTTTCCCGCACCCAGGAAATTCTGGAAAATTATAACAAATGGATCGACTATCTCTGCTGCACTTCCTTAAAGACCCTAGGATGTATGCCATCAAGCCCGGGGGGCCTGTCTGCCTTTAATCCCACTACTTTGCTCGGTACCTTTTCCCTAGTGATGTTGATTTTTCTAAGTGCCTCTCTTTCTATAACCTCTGCATTGCCTGTTACTATTGAGATGATACTAATGTCCCCACCGTAAAAACTGAGGCAAAATACTGATTTAGTGTCTCCGCCATTTCTATGCTCTCCTCTATTAACTCCCCAGTCTCATGCTCCAAGGGACCAACATTCCCTTTAGCTACTCACTTACATTTTACAAACTTATAGAAGCCTTTGCTACTTTTATTACTTGTTTAGTACCTGTTGTTGATCTTTAAAAGTTTCCTAATCTTCCAGCCTGCCACGAGCCTTTGCAATACGGTATGCCTTCGTTTTTGTCTTTGTGTTATCTTTAACTTCCTTGTTTCGCAATGGATGTTTTTCCCCCTCTTAGAATCTTTCTTCCTCTCTGGAATATATTTTAGTTGGGAGGAATTAACTATCCCCTTAAGCACCTGCCACTGCTCATCAAATGTCCTACCCGTTAGTCATCCTGCCCAGTCCACTGGGGCCAAATCTGTCATCATCCCCATGTAATTACTCCAGAACGCTAGTGTGGGACTCCAGTTTTTCGCCCTCAAACTGAATTTGAAATTCTAGCATGCTATGATCACTCATCCTTAGAGGACCTTTAACTATGAGATCATTAATTAATCTTACCCCATTACACAATACCAAATTTAGAATAGCCTTCCGAAGAAGGGTCACTGACCCGAAACGTTAACTCTGCTTCTCTGTCCACAGATGCTGCCAGACCTGCTGAGTGAATCCAGCATTTCTTGTTTTTGTTTCAGATTTCCAGCATCCGCAGTATTTTGCTTTTATTTTAGAATAGCCTGCTCCCTGGTTGGTCCCACAATACCTTGCTCCAAAAAACAATCTCTAATATATTCAATGAACTCTCCCTCGAGACTACATTTGCCAATTTGATTAATCCAGTCTATATGCATATTAAAATCACCCATGATTATTGCCATACCTTTCTTACAAGCCACTAGTATTTCCTGGTTTATACTGTGCCCCACTGCAGAACTACTGTTTGGGAACCGATAGATTACTCCCACCAGGAAATTCTTTCCCTTGCTATTTCTTATTTCTAGCCAGACTGATACTAAGTAGTGATCTCCAGTGCCTATACCGTTTCCCACTACAGCACTGAACTCTTCCTTTACTAACAAAGCTACACCTCCTAATTTTCCTTCCTGCCTATCCTTCCAAAATACTGCAAACCTTGGATATTAAATTCCATAACCTGGTTTCCCTGCAACCACGTATCAGTAATCACTACTAAATCATACCCATTTGTCTCTATTTGCGCTGTTAACTCGTTAATTTTATTCTGAATGCTTCGTGCATTCAGATTCAAAGTATTTTGGTTTGTTGTATTCTCAAATTTCCCTACTCATGTACGATTCCTTGGTGCAATATGACGTTGACACTTTCTGTCAATTCCTTTTATTTTCAGGTAACAATCAGTCTCATCACTAACCTGCACTCCTAGCTTCTCCGTTAACTTTGACTTCCTACTTTTCCGTGCAACTCAGATGCCCCCCCACCCCGCGCACACACACACACACTATTTAGTTTAACGCCCTGTATACAGCCCGAGTTATTCGATTCGACAGGACTTTGGTCCCAGCATGATTCAGGTGGAGCCCGTCCCATCTGAACAGCTCCCTCCTTCCCCAGTACTGGTGCCAACGTCCCATGAATTCGAACCCATTTCTCCCACACCAATCTTTGGGTCACGCATTTACCTCTTTAATCTTATTGAGCCAGTTAGCCCGTGGCTCAGGTAGTAATACCGAGATTATTATGTTTTGGCTCTGTTTTTTAATTTAGCCCTGAGCTGTTCATAATCCCTCAGCAGAACCTCTATCCCGTTCTACCAATATCGTTGCTGCGTACGTGGACCACAACAACTTGGTCTTTCCCCTCCCACTCCAAGTGCCTCTGTGGACCAGAAAATATATCCGGAACCCTGGCACCAGGTAGGCAACACAACCTTTGTGACTCCCGATCTTGGCCACATAGAACAGTGTCGATGCCCCTAACTATACTATCCCCGATTATGGCTACATTTCCCTTTTCTCCCGCTTCTTGAATGGCTCCCTGTACCATGGTGCTATTGTCAGTTTTCTCTCCTCCCGACAGTCCCTGCTCTCGTCAACTCAGGGAGTAAGAATCTAGAACCTGTTGGGCAAGGATGATAGCTGAGGCACCTGCAACACTAGTTTCTGGATCTGTCTACCAGCCTCACTCCTAGTCACACCCCCTGCCCTTGACCAATGGCCGAATTCCGATAGTTATTCTAAGGGGTGTGACTGTCTCCTGAAACGCCGTGTCCATGTAACTCTCCCCTCCCTGATGTGTCACAGTGTCCGAAGCTCAGACTCCAGCTCATCGATTATGAGCCGGAGTTCCTCAAACACCCAACACTTGCTGCATATGTGGTGACTAAATACCGCAAGGGGGTCCAACATCTCCCACCTCATGCAAGTACAGCACATCGCCTGTCCCTGCATCTCTATTTCATTTTTAAAAGATCCAATTACCCACAATCTCGGCTTCCTGTTAGCTAACCAATCCTCAGTGCTTGCTAATATGTAACCCCTTACCCCATGAGCTCTTATCTTGCTTCGGAACCTTTGAGGCACCACCTTATCAAATGCCTTCTGGAAATCCAAGTACATAGCATTCACAGGTTCCCCTTTAACCACATTGTGTGATACTTCGTCAAAGAACACTAATAAATTATTCAAGCATGATTTCCCTTTCATAAAACCATGTTGACTTGGCCTGATTACATTGTGATTTCATGAGTGCCCACTGTAACCTCCATAATAGGAAATGCCAGCATGTTCCTTATGACAGGTGTTAAGTTAACTGCCCTGTAGTTTACTGCTTTCTGCCACCTTTCTTTCTTTAATACAGGAGTAACTTCGATATTTTGCAATCTGATGGGATGTTTTCAGAATTGAGGGAATTTTGGAAAATTTAAACCGATGCATCCAATATCTCCGCAACCTCATTTTTAACACCCTCGGATAAAGTCTATGAGAAACTCGGGAGTTGTCAGCTTTTAGTTCTAATTTTTTTTCAGTATCCTTTTCCTGATGATTGCAATTATTTTAAGTTCCCCTCTTCCTTTCGGTTCCTGAATTACAATTATTTCTGGGATGTTATTGTTATCCTCTCTATCGTGAATACCGATGCAAAATAGTGGTTCAAATCATCTGCCATCTCCTTATTTTGCATTACTAATACCTCAGACTCATTTTCCATCGGATCAACATTCACTTTGCTTCCTCTTTTTCTTTTTTAATACCTGTAGAAGCTCTTACTATTTGTTTTTATATTTCTAGCTTGCTTTCTCTCGTACTCTAATTGCCCCCTCCTTATGAACCTTTCAGTCATTTGCTGTTCTACGTATTCTGCCCAATCCTCTGACCTGTCACTCATCTTTGCAGAATTTTCTTTTTTTCTCTTTTTAACTTGATATTATCTTTAACTTCCTTAGATAGCCACTGACGGAATGTCCTTCCTTTCGAGTATTTTTTTTTCTCACGGGAGTGCATATTTTCTGAGTATTCTGAAATAACTCCTCAAATGTCTGTCCCCTCAACTAATTTGCCAGTTTAATTTAGCCAGCTCCTTTTTAATGCACTCCTAATGGCCCTTATTCAAGTTTAAAACACGAGTCTTAGATAAGACCTTATCTCCCCCAAATTGAATGTGATATTCGATCATATTATGATCACTGCCACTTAGGGGCGCCTTCACTATGAGATCAGGAATTAAGCTTCTCTCATCGCACAGTACCACATATAGTATAGCCTTCTCTCTGGTTAGCTTTAGAACGTGCTGCTGTAAGAAACTGTCCCCAAGAACACTCTATGAACTCATCATAAATAAAAACAGGAAATGCTGGAACGACTCAGCAGGTCTGGCAGCATCTGTGGAAAGAGAAGCAGAGTTAACGTTTCGGGTCAGTGACCCTTCTTCAGAACTCTATCATCCGGTCCACTTTTGCCAATATCATTCGCCCAATCGAAATGTCGATTAAAGACACCCATGATTATCGTCGTACCTTTCTTACACACTACCATTTTTCCATCGTGTATCCCCCATCCTTCAGAGTGGTTACTGTTATGGGGCCTATAAACCACTCCCTCAAGCGACTTCTTAACTTTACCATTTCCCACCTCCACCCAAACCGATTATACATCTTGATCTCCAAAACTAATGTCAGCTCGCTCCATTGTACCAACGCCGCCCTTAATTAACAGAGCTACCTAACCACCGTTTCCTCGCTTCCTGCATTCTGAAATGTCATGTACCTTGAATATTCAGGTCCCAGTCGTTGCCATCTTGCAGCTGTGGCTCTGTAATGGCTATCAGCTCTTACACATGAATTACTATTTGCACTGACAATTCTTCTGAGTATTTATGAATGCAATGGCCATTCAGACACAGAAACTTTAGCTCTGTGCTTTTTACTATTTTAGTAACTTCTAGTCTTATCTGCTGGTGCACTCTGGGAATTTAACACTCTGTCTCTACCTGCCACACTCTCCCTATTATTTCCAGTATTGCTACCTTGCTCTCTTTACTTGTCGTCTCTAATTCATTACATCTTCCGAATCTTGATCCTACACCCCCTAATATTTAGTTTAAAGCCCTCTCGACCACCCTAGTTACATGAGCCACTTGAACACTGGTCCCAGCACGGTTCAGTTGAAGATCACCCCAACATTGCAGCTCCCACTTTCCCCAGTACTGTTGCCAGTGCCCCATGAATCGAAACCCATTTCTCTAACAGCAATCCTTGAGGCACGCATTAACTCTCTCATCTTAGTTAACCTATTCCAGTTTGCTTGTGGCTCAGGTAATAATTCAAATACTACTACCTTTGATGAACGGTTTCTTTATTTCTTTTTTATATTAGCGCCTAGTTGCTCCTATCCCCTCAGCAGAAACTTACTTTCTAGTTCTACCTATGCTGTTGGTACCTACCTGAACCACAACCACTGGTACAAGCCCCACCCACTGCAGCATCCACCCCCCACCATCGCCACGCCAGCGCAGATGTCTCATACCCTGACATCGGGCAGGCAACACACCCATCTTGACTCTCGTTCTCGGCTGCAGAGAACAGTGTCTAAGTCCCTGACTGATTTCCGCGAATACCACTGCATTCTTCTTAACTCCACCGCTCCCCCGCCCCCCCCCCCACTTTAACACCTATATTTGTGACCATATTTGCGACACTGATTATATGCAACTTCAATATAGTCTCATTTGTATCATTTGATTCGCTTAGTTGAATAATAAGTGATATTTCTGTTTGCTTTCTCTTATTTATATGGATTAATCTCACATTCAGTGCCAGCTGCGATCTTCAGTACCCTCCACCTTTAACTACAGCTACTAAAGGGTAACCAGGGCCTAAAACCTGCAACCAGGTAACATTACAAGGGTAAAGGAGCCAATCACACAGGAGCCAGTGAATGCCGGCCACTATGGCAGTATTTCCCTACTTGCTCACGGCATGTGTGCATCGCTGACAAGACTAGCATTTGTTGCCCATCCCTAATTGCCCTTGAGAAGGTGATGGTGAGACATCTTCTTGAACCGCTGCAGTCACTGTGACGTAGGTACTGCCAACCTGCTGTTTACTGAGAGTTCAATTTTTTGAACCAATGACAGGGAAGGAATGACGATACAGATCCAAGTCAGCTTGATGTGTGACTTGAAGGGTAAATTGCAGGTGATGGTGTTCCCATGCGCTTGCTGCGATTGTCCTTACAGATGGCAGGGCCGGTGGATTTAGAAGGTGCTGTCGAAGGAAGCTTGGAGAGTTACTGCAGTGCAAATTGTGTATGAATACACGGCTGCCACTCTGAGACGATGTTGCAGGGATTGAACTTTTAAGGTGGTGGATGGGGTGTGGATCGATCTGGCTATTTTTTTCCTGGATGGTCCCTAAATTCTTGTGTGCTGTTTGAGTGGCACGCATCCACGTGAGAGGGGACGATTACATCACACTCCTGATTTGTGTATTGTCGATGGTGCACAGGTGTTGGGACGTCAGGAGGTGCAGAATTCCCAGACCCTGACATGCTCGTATGGCCACAGTTTTTTTCTGATTGGCCCAGTTAAGCTTTTGATCAATGTCAACCTCTAGGCTGTTGGTAATGAAAAGTCCAGTGATGACAATGTCGCTCAATGTCAAGACAAGATGTTTTGATTCTGTTTTGTTGGAGTTGGCTACTGCCTGCCACTTCTGTGGCGTGAATGCTGCGAGTCACTTCTGAGCCCAAGCCTGAATGTTGCACGGGTCCTGCTGCACACGGGATTTGGATGATTCTGTTTTACAAGGTACTGAACACTGTGCAATCATCAGCGAACATCCCCACGTCTGCCCTTATGATGGGGGAGGAGTACCGTTGAAGCAGGTGATAATGTTTGTGCTTAGAATACAACCCGAAGGAACGGCTGCAGGGATATCCAGAGGATGGGATGATTGACCTTAACAACAATCATGTTGCATGGTGCTTGGTATGACTCAAAACAGTGGAGCATTTTCCCCCTGATTCCCACTAACTTTAATTCTGATAGGGCCCCTGATGCCACATTTGGTGAAATTGTGCCTGATGCCATGAGCAGCCACTCTGACCTCACTGCTGCAATTGATCTATTTTCTCCACATTTGGACAAAGCTTGTAATGAGATAGGGAGCCCAGTGGTCCTCATGGATTCCAAGTTAAGCATGCTTATTAGTGTGGCTTCATAGAACTGTCAACGGCACCTTCCATAGTTACGTTGATTATTGAGAGTATTCTGATAAGGCGCTAACTGACTTGATTAGATTTGTACTCCTTTTTGTGTACATGATGAACCTTGGCAATTTACCACGTAGTCGGCAAAATGCTAGTGATATAGCTTTACTGGAGTAGCTTGACTAGGGGAGCCACTAGCTCTGGAACACAATCTTCAGTAGTCCGACCTGGGTGGTGGCAGGGTCCATAGCCTTTGTTATATCTAGTGTGCCCTGCCGTTTCTTGACATCGAGTGAGTTGAGTTAGTTGGAAACTGGCGCCTGTGATATTGGAACCTCAGTAGGTGGCTGAGATAGATCCTCTACTTCGCACATCTGGCTGAAGATGCTTGCAAGTGCTTCAACCCTGTGTTTTACTCTGACGTGTTTGCTCCACCAGCATTGATGGTGGAATGCTTGTGGATCCTCCTCTTCTTCCTGCTATTAGTTTCTATAATTGTCCGCCATCATTCGCGATTGGATGCAGGAGGACTACCGAATTGTGTTCCAATCTGTTGGTTGAGATATCGATTAGTTGGTCCTATGGCTTGCTGCTCCTGCTGTGTATCATGGCAGCACATTTCTGGCAAGCTCAACGCCATTCCTCGTTGATGCAGTCTTGGCCCCGTGGCTTGATGGGAATGGTAGAGTGAGTGATATAGCACAGCATGAGGTTACAGATTGTCTTTGAATATAATTTTGCTGCTGCTGATGTCCCACAGCGCCTCATGGACGCCCCTGTTACACATGCTAGATCTGTTCTGAATCCATCCCGCTCAGCACAGTGGCAGTGCTACACAATACGATGAAGAGTGTCCTCAGTGTGAAGCTGGGACATCGTGTCCAGGAGGACTCTGTGGTGATCACTCCTACCAATACTGTCATGGCCAGATGCTTCTGCGACAGGTAGATTGGTGAAGACGAGGCCAAGTAAGTGTTTCTTTATTTTTTCTTATATTGCTGCTTGCTACCGACTCCATCTGACAAAAATACCCGTCAGGACTCCGCCAGCTGTGTCAGTAGTGGTTCTACTAAGCACGCTTGGTACTGGAGATTGAAGTCCCCTATTCAGAATTAATTATGAACACTGTTACCTCAGTTCCGCTACAAATTACTGTTCAACATAGAGGAACAATGATATCTTGGTAAGTAATAATCAGCAGGAGGTTTCCTTGCCCATATTTGACCTGATGCCATGAGACTTCGTGGGGTCTGGAGTTCATGCTGTGGACTCCCATGACCACTCTATCTCTAATTCATACCACAGTGCTGCTGCATCTTTTTTATCTGTACTACCAGTGGGAAAGAACCTACTCAGGAATAGTGATGGAGGCCTATGGGACATTAGCTGTAAATATGTTTCAATTAGTAAGTTTACATCAAAATGTTTTTGGAATAGCCTGTGGGACTTTTCTCCCAATTTTGGCATAAATAACCAGATTTTAGTGAGGAAGACATTAAACCGTCGTTTGGGAAGGGTGTGCCTTTGTTCTTTCCAGTGACTAGGTCTATCGAGGCTTATTCTCATTCCAGTTTTCTGCAGCGGTTTGATGAAAGGCAGTTGTGGGCCAGGACATGTATAGAGTCAGGGTAAAACGTCAGATTTCCTCTCTTCAAGAGAATTAGCAAACAAGTTGAATTTTAAAATGGTCATCATGAATAATACTGGCTTTTTATTCTGCATGTCTTCATTAATTAAATGTAAATTCTGCCAGCTGCCGTGGGAGCACTTTCAGGCATGCCTCCAGAATATTAGTATGGGCCTCTGGCTTACTAGTTCAGCAAAGTTACCACTACGTGACTATTCCCCCAGAGCATTAATATTAGATCCATAGACTGCATTTATTGGTGAGAGTATATTAGTTTGAGCTGCTGAATTAGTTTATGGTGCTGCATTACTTTGACGTGATGTATGACTTTGAGGACCACAGTGGTTTGAGGGGCTGTATTACTTTGAGGTACTATATTAGTTGAAGGTGATGTACTAGTTTTAGGGGCTGCATTAATCAGTGGGAGAGTGTAAGTTTCAGTACCTATGCTAGTTTGAGGTGCTTTATTACTTTGAGTTGCTGTATTAGATTGAGGACTGTACCAGTTTGAGAAGATGTATGAGTTTGAGCTGCTGTATTAATTTCAGAGGCTGAATTAGTTTGACATGCTTTTTTAGTTTGAGGTCTGTATTAGATTTTATTGCTGTATTGCTTTGAGTTCCTCTATTTGTTTGTGGGGCGGTATTAGTTAGAGCGGCTGCAATAGTTTCAGAGATCGTTTTTAGCTTGAGGCATTGCATTACTTCAAGGTGTTTTATTAACTGGAGAGGTTGCATTAAATTGAGGTATTGTGTTAATTTCTGGGGCTGTAATGTTTCGAGGTTTTGTATTAGATCAATATACTCTATTATTAATGCAGTAATAATGTGACATCACCTGCCTGAGAACAGACTACAAATGTAAGTGTGTTGGTCTGTTAACAGATCCAGGAAGGAAGATCTTAGGCCTGAGAACAGACCAGGAATGCAAGATCACCACCCAAATTTTCCCACTCGAGCCTTGAAAGAAGCATAACGCGATAATATGGAAAAAAATCCCCTGATATTTCCGTGCACCATTTATCGACCACTCAAGTATTTATGGCAGCTTGCGAACCACTGAAACTGCAGCTCCCCGCACGCACGCCATAACACCAACGCTCACACCACCACCACCCCAAACCCGCCAGCCTCCTTACGCTGAGACATTGGAGATTAAGGGCTGGTTGAAGCTTTTTCCCTTGTCTGGAAGACATTCGCCATCACATTGGCACCACTCGCTTTGAAGAACTTCTAGTAAGATAAGCACCCATATACACACTCTCAAAATTGGCATTAAAGGGAAACTATTTACTAGAGGTTTACTGGTAACCATCAGGGCGAAATGAACCGGATAGAAGTGGAGTCTTGACAGTAGGATTCAGATCTGGATAACGAAATCCACCGTTTGGGCCATGCCATATTATGCACACAAGTTGGCACAGATATAACCCGCATGGTACGGGTAATAGAATTCTATTTTGTGCTGCAAACTATGTCTAAAGAAAATATAGGATCTGACCTTCGTAAAAAACTTATTAAAATATGTCTGTGCAATTTTGGAGTCACACCAGTCATGGGAAATAGGGGCTAATGACACTGACATTGCGTTTGGTGTTCGTCCTAGCATGCATTTCTACTTTCCTCATTGAATTAGTTTTGGTCCGATGGCTTGATGGTGATGAGAAAGTGAGGGAAATGCAGGGCCACGAGATAACTGATTTGTGGTTGAGTACAATTTTTGTAATTCTAATGGCCCACAGCCCAATATTCACCACTCAGATCTGTTATGGATCAATCTCATTTCGTACAGCAGTATGCCACACAACATGATAAGAGTGTGTTCTCATTGTGAAGACAGGGCGTCGTCTTCAGCAGGACTGTGCAGTGGTCGTTCGTGCCAATGCTAACACTGACAGTTGCATCTGCGACAGGTAGTTTGGTGAGGGCAGTAGATCATTCCCTCATTTTGTCTCACCACCTGCCATTTGACCACTCTGGCAGATATATCATTCAGGGTTCTTCTAGGAATGTTACTATTTCTGTGCTTGTGAGAGCTATTCAAGTCCCTCACCCACAATATATGCTGTGCCCTTACAGTATTTCTTTTTTTTCAAGTGGTATTCTCCATGGAAGTATCCTGATTTATCAGCTGAGGGATGGTGGTATGTCATGATCAGCAAAATGTTTCCTTGCCCATGTTTGATCTGATGCCATGCGAATTTTTAGGAGTCAATAATGAGGATTCCCAGGGCCATTCCCTTCCGCCTGCATACCACTGTGTTGCCACTTCTGGTGGGTCTGTCCTGCTGTTAGGATAGGACATAACAAATGGCGGTTTTGGAGGTGAACGGGAAGTTATCTTAAACTGCGGTTCAGTGAGCATGGAAATTTGGAGCAACAGTCCTTGGGAAGTTCTTCCAATTTTGGTACAAGTACCCAACTGTTAGAGAGGTGAACATTGGAGTGTTAACTGGGCTGGGTATGCCGTTGTCAATGTCGGTCGAGGGGTCCGTTACGTTTTACTGTTAGTATAGCCTATTAGAGTGGTTGCTACAACTGAGTTGTTAGCTAATACATTTCAAAGGGCAGTTAACGTCCACCATCCTGTGGGTCTGATGTCTCACATAGGCCAGACCAGGTAAAGACTGCAGATTTCCTGTCCTGCAGGAAATTCGGGAAGCAGATGGGTTCTTATTGCAATCATTTAGTTTCATGGTCATTACCACTACTGTATTTTTATTCCACATCTATTAACTGGTTTTCAGTTGCCAACTGCCATGATAGCACTCTCAATCATGTCTCATGGCCTGCTGTCCAGGCCTGATGGATTACCTGTCCAATGAAATAACCAATATGTTAATGTAGCCTTCTACTTGAGATGTTGTATTCGTTAGGATTACTGCACCAGTTTGAGGATATTGGTCAGTTTAAAGGGCTGTATTATTTTGTGTGTTATTGACAAGCATGATTCGAAGCTTTTTTCATTGTCTACATTTGCAATCATCAACGATGTTCTCTTGCCGATTGCTCAAATTACCAAAGAAATTCAAATAATGTTTTAACAGCCCAAATTTAGAGAAGTTGTATTTATTTTCCTAACACCATAAGTTGAACAGCCCAATTGTTCTTAGCATTAGAATTAGAACATTACAGCGCAGTACAGGCCCTTCGGCCCTCGATGTTGCGCCGACCTGTGAAACCATCTGACCTACACTATTCCATTTTCATCCATATGTCTATCCAATGACCACTTAAATGCCCTTAAAGTTGGCGAACCTACTACTGCTGCAGGCAGGGCGTTCCACGCCCTTACTACTCTCCGAGTAAAGTAACTACCTCTCACATCTGTCCTATATCTATCACCCCTCAACTTGAAGCTATGTCCCCTCGTGTTTGCCATCACCATCCGAGGAAAAAGACGCTCACTATCCACCCTATCTAACCCTCTGATTATCTTATATGTCTCTATTAAGTCACCTTTCCTCCTCCTTCTCTCCAACGAAAACAACCTCAAGTCCCTCAGCCTTTCCTTGTAAGACCTTCCCTCCATACCAGGCAACATACTAGTAAATCTCCTCTGCACCCTTTCCATAGCTTCCACATCCTTCCTGTAATGCGGTGACCAGAACTGCACGCAATACTCCAGGTGCGGTCTCACCAGGGTTTTGTACAGCTGCAGCATGACCTCGTGGCTCCGAAACTTGACCCCCCTACTAATAAAAGCTAACACACCATATGCCTTCTTAACAGCCCTATTAACCTGGTTAGCAACCTTCAGGGATTTATGCACCTGGACACCAAGATCTCTCTGCTCATCTACACTACCAAGAATCTTCCCATTAGCCCAGTACTCTGCATTCCTGTTACTCCTTCCAAAGTGAATCACCTCACACTTTTCCGCATTAAACTCCATTTGCCACCTCTCAGCCCAGCTCTGCAGCCTATCTATGTCCCTCTGCACCCTACAACATCCTTCGGCACTATCCACAACTCCACCGACCTTAGTGACATCTGCAAATTTACTAACCCACCCTTCTACACCCTCTTCCAGGTCATTTATAAAAATGACAAACAGCAGTGGCCCCAAAACAGATCCTTGCGGTACACCACTAGTAACTAAACTCCAGGATGAACATTTGCCATCAACCACCACCCTCTGTCTTCTTTCAGCAAGCCAATTTCTAATCCAAAGCTCTAAATCACCTTCAACCCCATACTTCCGCATTTTCTGCAATAGCCTACCGTGGGGAACCTTATCAAACGCCTTACTGAAATCCATATACACCACATCCACTGCTTTACCCTCATCCACCTGTTTGGTCACCTTCTCGAAAACTCAATAAGGTTTGTGAGGCACGACCTACCCGTCACAAAACCGTGCTCACTATCTCTAATGTACTTATTCTTTTCAAGATGATTATAAATCCTGTCTCTTTTAACCTTTTCCAACATTTTACCCACAATCGAAGTAAGGCTCACAGGTCTATAATTACCAGGGCTGTCTCTACTCCCCTTCTTGAACAAGGGGACAACATTTGCTATCCTCCAGTCTTCCGGCACTATTCCTGTCGACAATGACGACATAAAGATCAAGGACAAAGGCTCTGCAATCTCCTCCCTAGCTTCCCAGAGAATCCTAGGTTAAATCCCATCTGGCCCAGGGGACTTATCTATTTTCACACTTTCCAAAATTGCTAACACCTCCTCCTTGTGAACCTCAATCCCATCTAGCCTCGTAGCCTGAATCTCAGTATTCTCAACAACATTTTCTTTCTCTACTGACGCAAATTTCCTTTCCCCCAGTTATAATTCTTGCCCTGCGGTATCTACCTGTCCCTGCCCATCGCTAAGGTAAACCTAACCGAATTGTGATCACTATCACCAAAGTGCTCACCTACATCTAAATCTAACACTTGGCCGGCTTCACTTCCCAGTACCAAATCCAATGTGGCATCGCCCCTGGTTGGCCTGTCTGCATACTGTGTCAGAACACCCTCCTGCACATACTGGACAAAAACTGATGCATCTAAAGTACTCGAACTATAGTATTTCCAGTCGATATTTGGAAAGTTAAAGTCCCCCATAACAACTACCCTGTTACTCTCGCCCCTGTCGAGAATCATCTTCGCTATCCTTTCCTCTACATCTCTGGAACTATTCAGAGGTCTATAAAAGACTCCCAACAGGGTAACCTCACCTCCCTTGTTTCTAAACTCGGCCCATACTACCTCAGTAGACGAGTCCTCAAACGTCCTTTCTGTCGCTGTAATACTCTCCTTGATTAACAATGCCACACCCCCCCCCCCTTTTACCATCTTCTCTGTTCTTACTGAAACATCTAAATCCCGGAATCTGCAACATCCATTCCTGCCCCTGCTCGACCCATGTCTCTGAAATTTCTGTATTTCTGTATTTCTGAAGGATAGATTGCCTGATTCTGCAATGAATAGCCACAAATTCCATACATTATCTGAGAACATAATGGCTTCAGTTAAGCACGGTAGCCGAATCCCAGAGTGTAGTAGAGTAGCATGAGAGAAAAGTCTAACATTTGGAATTTATTTTCTCAGTTTCCGCTCATAAAGAGGGCAGCACATCCCAGAGTGCAACAGAGCAGCCCTCGAGAGCGACACTTTAACATTATGAACGTAATTACTGAATGATGGACATCAATGAAAGGATAGAATATCTAGAGATGGACCAGATGGTGCCAGAAAGAACATCATCGTTGTATGGTTTAATGTATTTCTATGGCTTACTTTTGGGAATATCTTTGTAACACGCGTTCAGCAAGAAAATGTCGTGCCCAGAATTGTTTTCAAAGCATGATGGTTAGCTTCGCTAGAAATGTCAGTGTTGTGATATATGTGCGTGTGTGGAGCCCACACTAGAAAGTGAAAGTTATACAGATGGAAGGGGGCCCACATACCGACTCGATATGGTTCATTACGGGAGCTATAGACTTTAACATATATTATGCAGTCAAACTAATGGAACTAATTTTATGCTATGCACATTAAATCATTGACGTCTGTTGGAGTTAATGACTGCTTAATTTTGACATGATTTTTCGAGGCCATACTCCGTGAAAACCTTTGTGTAAGAACACTGGAAGCGATAAGGTTCGCACTTGCTTGCAGAAAGACAGGCTCAAATGAATGTGCATTTGCTGATTTGTATAAATCGGTTGGTATCAGCAGAAATGCAACTTTTGAGATCCTTGTTTAAATAAAAAAAAACTGAAAACATGTGCAGAACGTGTACCCTGAAATGTTAACTAACTATATACGAATAATGATGTCAACCTGAGCCAGTCCGGCAACCTGAAACAGCTCATTAACTAATATGGTGGGGCACTAACGCCCCGAGAAGGATATCGATAAGGTTACAGAACATCATTGGCGCACCTAGAAGGAAAAATATTGACTAAGATCAACAGAAAGCAGCAAGGAAACAAGCATTAAGCACGACTGTGTCCCAACTAGCTCAGAAGCAGGAACGGTCGGAGCTGAGCATTGCTACATACCTTTTGCCGTAGTTGTGTATTAACTTTGTATATTTTAATGGCGTCGAATAAATTCTCATAAGTGATCACGGAACTTGAGTCCATGCATCATATGTCTATGTTAGTCATGAATCCCATGGCGAGACAGGTTGGGTATCCTTTGTCTCACCTCTATTCAGGTGACATTCTTCAGAAATCTACACCATTTTGGGAAATACATCTTCTAGCTTCCATTAGTTAGTCAACTTAATCATATTTGTCCAGTCTTTTAGGTTTTCCAATTCAATCTCATCACAAAATATATTCTATGGCAACAAGGTCTTAACTCTGGTGTGATAATTCGTTTGTTAATACTTAACAAAACGATTTGAACAACGTCGCAATCTCAATGCGCCGTGGAAATTCACAGGGTATAAATTAAATGTGTTGTGAATGTATCGCCTCAGCGTTTATTACACAGCAGTATCCTGCAGCACATGGATGGCTCACTTAACACATAAAATGCTCGAAACATTTCATAGTTCTGCGAAAGTATTCTTATCTCTCAGTGCTCATATTGGGATGCCTGTTAAGTGACTTTATCTACAGAAATTGGGTAAAAACTGTGTGAGAGCTGCTCTGATTTTACTCTGCAATGGGTAACGTTACAACATGCGATCCAGTGGTCACAATTTTACAGACACATGATTTTAATAAGTTGATGCACTGAATTGCCTTTGTGGCAACCGAAAATAAATATCTCTCTGCAACTCACCGGCTCTCCGAATTATCATGTTATTGCATTCAGTGGAAATCTGTCCACTATTTAATCAGACAGTAGCACAAGAAACTCTGTGAGCCAAGGTTGCAGTGTATTTCATAGAACATAGAACATAGAGCAGTACAGCACAGTACAGGCACTTCGGCCCACGATGTTGTGCCGAACCGTTAACCTACTCTAAGATCAAACCAACTATCTACCCTTCATTTGACTATCATCCATGTACCTATCCAAGAGGCGCTTAAATGTCCCTAATGTATCTGCTTCTCCTACCACCGCTGGCAGCGCATTCCACGCACCCACCACTCTCTGTGTAAAGAACCTACCTCTGACATCTCCCCGAAACCTTCCTCCAATCACCTTAAAATTATGCCCCCTGGTGATAGCCCTTTCCACTCTTGGAAAAAGTCTCAGGATATCCACTCTATCTATGCCTCTCATCATCTTGTACCCCTCTTTCAAGTCACCTCTCATCCTTCTTCACTCCAATGAGAAAAGCCCTAGCTCCCTCAATCTTTCTTCGTAAGACATGCCCCCCAGTCTAGGCAGCATCCTGGTAAATCTCCTCTGCACCCTCTCTAAAGCTGCCACATCCTTCCTATAATGAGGCGACCAGAACTGAACACAATATTCCAAGTGTGGTCGAACCAGTGCCTTATCGAGCTGCAGCATAACCTCGCGGCTCTTAAACTCAATCCCCCTGTTAATGAAAGCCACCACACCATATGCCTTCTTAACAACCCTATCAACTTGGGTGGCAACTTTAAGCGATCTATGGACATGGACCCCAAGATTCCTCTGTTCCTCCGCACTACCAAGAATCCTGTCTTTAAGCCTGTATTCTGCATTCAAATTCGACCTTACAAAATGAATCTCTTCACACTTTTCCAGGTTGAACTCCATCTGCCACTTCTCAGCCCAGCTCTGCGGCCTGTCAAGGTCCCGATGCAACCTTCAACAACCTTCCACACTATCCACAATTCCAGCAAACTTCGTGTCATCGGCAAACTTACTAACCCAGCCTTCCACTTCCTCATCCAAGTCACTTATAAAAATCACGAAGAGCAGAGGTCCCAGAACAGATCCCTGCAGAACACCACTGGTCACTGAGCTCCATGGTAAATACTTTCCATCTACTACCACCCTCTGTCTTCTATGGGCCAGCCAATTTTGTATCCAGACAGCCAACGTTCCCTGTTTCCCATGCCTCCTCACTTTCTGAATGAGCCTACCACCGGGAACCTTATCAAACGCCTTGCTAAAATCCATATGCACCACATCCACTACTCTTCCTTCATCAATGTGTTTTGTCACATCTTCAAAGAATTCAATAAGGCTTGTGAGGCATGACCTGCCCCTGACAAAGCCATGCTGACTGTGTCTAATCAAACTATGCTGTTCCAAATAATCATAAATCCTGTCTCTCAGAATCCTCTCCAATAATTTGCCACTACCGACATAAGACTGACTGGTCTATAATTCCCAGGATTATCCCTATTCCCTTTCTTGAACAAGGGAACAACATTTGCAAGTCTCCAATCATCCGGTACTACTCCAGTGGACAGTGAGGACGCAAAGATCATCGCCAAAGGGGCAGCGTTCTCTTCCCCCGCTTCCCGTAATATCCTTCGTTATATCCGGTCTGGGCCCGGGACTTATCTGCCCTGATATCATTCAAAATTTCCAGCACATCCTCCCTCTTAACTTCAACCTGTTCGAGCATATCAGCCTGTTCCACGCTGTCCTCACAAACGACAAGGTGCCTCTCAGTAGTACATACTGAAGAAAAGAATTCATTAAGGACCTCCCCTACCTCCTCCGACTCCAGGCACATATTCACTCCACTATCCCTGATCGGCCCTACCCTCACTCTGGTCATCCTCTTGTTCCTCACAAAAGTGTCGAACACCTTGGGATTTTCCTTAATCCCACCCACCAAGAATTTTTCATGTCCCCTTCTAGCTCTCCTTAGCCCATTCTTCAATTCCTTCCTGGCTACCTTGTTACCCTCTTGAGCCCTGTCTGATCCTTGCTTCCTCAACCTTAAGTAAGCTTCCTTCTTCCTCTTGACTAGCTGTTCCACATCTCTTGTCATCCAAGGTTCCTTCACCCTACCATCCCTTCCTTGCCTCATCGGGACAAACCGATCCAGCAGTCGAAGCAAGCACTCCCGAAACAACCTCCACATTACTGTCGTGTATTTCCCTGAGAACATCTGTTCCCAGTTCATGCTCCCCAGTTCCTGCCTAATAGCATTGTAATTTCCCCTCCCCCAGTTAAATATTTTCCCATCCCGTCTCCTCCTGTCCCTCTCCATGACTATAGTAAAGGTCAGGGAGTTGACCCGAGTTGACACTGAAATGCTCTCCCACCGAGAGGTCTGCCACCTGGCCTGGTTCGTTACCAAGCGCCAAATCCAACATAGCGTCCCCGCTAGTCGGCCTATCTACATATTGAGTCAGGAAACCTTCCTGGATACACCTGACAAAAACTGCTCCATCCAAACTATTTGCACTAAGGAGGCTCCAATCAATATTAGGGAAGTTGAAGTCACCCATGACAACAACGCTGTTACTTCTGCACCTTTCCAAAATCTGCCTGCCAATCTGTTCCTCCGTATCGCTGTTGCTATTGGGGGGTCTATAGAAAACTCCCAACAAAGTGACTGCTCCTTTCCTGTTTCTGACTTCCACCCATAATCACTCAGTCGACAAACCCTCCTCGACAACCTCCCTTTCTGCAGCTGTGATACTATCACTGATTAGCAATGCCACTCCCCACCTCGTTTACCTCCCTCCCTATTCCTTTTGAAACATCTAAACACCGGAACATCCAACATCCATTCCTGCCCCTCTGATAACCACGTCTCCGTAATGGCCACAACATCGTAGCTCCAGATAGTGATCCATGCTCTAAGTTCATCACCCTTATTCCTGACACTTCTTGCGTTAAAATAGATGCACTTCAACCCATCATTTTGGCTGCAACTTTGTCGTGTCAATTGTCTAACCTTCCTCACAGACTCTCTGCACTCGGTATCTGCCTGTTCAACAGCTACCCCATCCACTGATCCGTAGCTCCGGTTTCCATCCCCCTGCCAAACTAGTTTAAACCCTCCCGAAGAGCTCTAGCAAACCTCCCGCCCAGGATATTGGTGCCCCTTCAGTTCAGATGTAACCCATCATTCTTGTACAGGTCCCACCTTCCCCGGAAGGTATCCCAATGATCCACATATCTGAATCCCTCCCTCCTACATCAGTTCTGTAGCCACGTGTTCAGCTGCACTCGCTCCCTGTTTCTTGGCTCACTAGCACGTG
Source organism: Heterodontus francisci (assembly GCF_036365525.1). Lineage (NCBI taxonomy): Eukaryota > Metazoa > Chordata > Chondrichthyes > Heterodontiformes > Heterodontidae > Heterodontus > Heterodontus francisci. Next base: position 2,256,623 of record NW_027141375.1, read on the forward strand.
GCACCGGTAACAATCCTGAGATTGCTACTCTGCTTGTCCAGCCTTCCAGCTTCCAACCTAACTCCCTATATTCGCTTTTCAGGTCCTCATCCCTTTTCCTAGCTATGTCATTGGTACCGATATGTACCACGTCCTCAGGCTTCTCCCCCTCCCCCTAAAGAATCCTGCAGACTCGATCCGCAACATCCCTGACCCTGGCACCCGGGAGGAAACATACCATCCGTGAGTCTCGTTCGCGACCACAGGATCTCCTGTCTGTTCCTCTAACCATTGAATCTCCTATCGCTATCACTCTCCTATTCTCCCCCCTTCCTTTCTGAGCCACTGAGCCAGGCTCAGTGCTAGAGACCTGGCCACTGTGGCTTTCCCCTGGTAGGTCGTCTCCCCCAACTGTATCCAAAACGGTATACTTATTATTGAGGGGAACGGCCACAGAGGATCCCGGCATTGTGCGACTATTCCCATCCCCTCCCCTGACGGTCACCCATCTACCTTTATCCTGTAACTTAGGTGTCACTACTTCCTTGTCTCTCTCTTTGACCTCCTTATCTCGAGAGACAATGGATAAGCGCCTGGAGGTGGTCAGTGGTTTGAGAAGCAGCGCCTGGAGCGGCTATAAAGGCCAATTCTAGAGTGACAGGCTCTTCCACATAAGTTGCAGAGAAATGTGTTTGTCGGGGCTGTTACACAGTTGGCTCTCCCCTTGCGTCTTTGTCTTTTTTCCTGCCAACTACTAAGTCTCTTCGAGTCGCCAAACTTTAGCCCCGTCTTTATGGCTGCCCGCCAGCTCTGGCGAACGCTGGCAACTGACTCCCTCAACTTGTGATCAATGTCACAGGATTTCATGTCACGTTTGCAGACATCTTTAAAGTGGAGACATGGACGGCCGGTGGGTCTGATACCAGTGGCGAGCTCGCTGTACAATGTGTCTTTGGGGATCCTGCCATCTTCCATGCGGTTCACATGGCCAAGCCTATAAGTTCTCTCCATTACCCCCTCAGCATCCTGAATGATCCGAAGTTCATCCAGCTCCATCTCCAGTTCCGTAACACGGTCTGCGAGGAGCTGGAGTTGGGTGCACTTCTCACAGGTGAAGTCATCAGGGACAGAAGTGGTGACCCACACCTCCCACATCCTGCAAGAGGAGCATGCAACTGACCTAGCTTCCATCCCCTCCGCACTAAATTGACAACAGAGATTTTAAAAAAAGAAAAACTTACCTTAACAAACCCTCAACACAAGAGTCCTTTTTTTTGGTTACAGGAGGAGGATGGGTGGGAGACACTACACGTGTAGTGTTTCGTGTTTGGCCGCCGCCCGCATATATAAGTTTACTTACCCAGTAGTCTCCGTGTCTGGTGAAGCAAAAGATAAGTTAATTTAAACTGAAACTCACCTTACCAACTGCCACCTCGCTCGCACTATCGCTGCTTCAAAAAAAAGCTGCCAAAACAAAAGGTAAGTTAATTTAAACTGAAACTCACCTTCCCAGCTGCCACCTCGCTCGCACTATCGCTGCTTCAAAAAAAAGCTGCCAAAACAAAAGGTAACTTAATTTAAACTGAAACTCACCTTCCCAGCTGCCACCTCGCTCGCACTATCGCTACTTCATTGTAGATCTTTACAGAAAGTTGGATACAAAACTAGAGTGTAAAACTATGACAGTGGCCATGCATGCCTGGGAGTATCTGTCACTGTAGAATTGCACCGAGTGTGGGTTACTACTGAATGGAAGAATTTGGTTCTACTTTCAAATCCTTATTTCAGGTGATTGATGTCTCCAATCCATGGAGCTATTTTCGAGTTTTACAAATGTAATAGTTGGCAAAGGGGAAGAATTCTACTGTTGTTTGAAAATGTTGGGTAATAAGCGTACAAAGTGAAATGCATCAGTACACGATATTTCCGATTTAACTGCACCAGCTGAAATACATGTTAACTATTTACTGACAGGAAAACCAGAGGATAGCACTGTTACAGTATTCAAATACTCTGTATAATGCTTTTTTCGTTTGCAAAGCTTTGTTACTGTAAACACTTTATTGTCAAAACCCCGTTAACCAAGAATGGTACTCAAAATCGATGGGTCATTCGCGCTTTTGTGATGTATATGTACGTAAAACTTATTTTTTACTATACGTATTCACTGTGAACACTTTCTGGTGTTGATTAATATCCTTCTCCACAGCACAGTCCTGAGGTTCTGTGGTCATGAGAGCTGAATGTTACTATCTTGCTGTTAGACAGGATGAATATTCGGCTGTGATTGTTGATTATTCCACTTCTATGAATGATTAAGTTTCGATGAACCAGTTCTTATCTTTGATTCAGCGCCTCTACACATATAACCTGTCACACTCTCTTCTTTTAGCTCAGTGTGCTGCGTCCCTGCTAGAAAATTCTCATTTTATGAAGCACAGACATTTCGTGTTTTCTTAACACAGGAATCAGCCTGACGTCAGTGAATGATAACATCACTAAACTGCTAACACGGAAATAAATATTTAAATGATTCAGTAATTCACTTAGTTCAATATCTCAAACATTAACAAATACCTGTTGAATGTGATTAATTAATATTCAAATACCGGGAATTACATTAGAGTCACAGCACAGACGTTTGTCATTTTTCCAAAGTCCATCGTATCAGTCTTCACGCTCTGCACAATCCTTTCCTCTTCCCTCCCCATCACACCCGATCATCATATCCTTCTCTCCCTTTCTCCCTCATTTACTTATCTAACTTCCCCTTTAATGCTTTTCACATCAACTTTTTTTCTGTAGCGGTTCGGTACTGCACAGCGGCTTTCTGGGTCACTTCAAAGAACAGTTAATATTCCAGCCCATTTCTGTGGGTCTGCAGCCACATGCAGGCTAGACCAGTTATGGACGGAAGATTTCCTTCCTTTTTAAAGGACATGAGTGAACCAGATGGCTTTTTACGACTACCAGGTAGCTTCATGGTCATCATTATTGGGGCATAGAGCTATTAACGATGCAGAAGGAGGACATTCTGCCTCTTGAGTCCACGCCAGCTCTCCATGGAGCTATCCAGTTAGTTCCATTCTTCCACTCGATTCCCATAACCCCGCAAGTGGCCAGGCAATTTCCTGAGCAAGTCATTGATTGCCCCTTCTTCCTCCGCATTTGACGGCAGCGAGTTCGAGGCCTGTTCATTACCAACTGCTGCCTTATATACCCCCTGCATTTCTTGTGCAAATTCTTCAATCCGTACTCTATAACATAATCAGTTCTTTCTTTTATTTGTTTGTGCGTTGTGGGAGTTGATGACTCTGCCAGCATTGCTCCTGCACTGAGTGGCTTCCTCGGCTATTTCAGAGGGCATTTTTAAGAGTCAATCACGTCATTGTGGACCTGTAATAAAGGCACGAAATGCTGGAAATACTCAGCCGGTCTGACAGCATCTAGGGAGAGAGAAACAGAGTTAACATTTTTTGCACTCCTGAGGTGCGACTCCAGATCACAGACCTTCCCCCTTTGTTCTATCTTCCCCCATCCCCCACTTTTCTCGGATAATAACTTCCCATTCTGCTGAAAGGTCGTCGAGCTGAAACGTACTTTGTTTTCTTTTTTCACAGATGCTGTCTGTCGTGCTGAGTGTTTTCTCCCATTCTCTGCTGCATGATGGGCTGTGATAATTTCATGTCTAAACAATTATAATGATCAGGAGACCACGGAAAATGCCCAGGATTGCACCATACATTTACAGTCGGATGGACTGTTCAGAATGATACAGACTCCTTTATTCCTCGTCAGTGAATCTGGAGAATGTCAGTTCGTGGATGGAAGGGAGAGGAAATACTCAGTAGATCTGGCAGCATCTGTGGAGAGAGAAACACAGTAAACGTTTCAATTCTGTGATCTTTCATCAGAACGGGACGGGCTTGCGTTAGCTGCTATGTGATTTGCTCATGTCTCCGTTGCGATGTCACCTAGAGACAGATAACAGCCCCTGGTTACCATTGTTCAGTTGTAATATCCGTTGGCAGGAGCGGAAGTTGGTAGCTGGTACTGTGAGTTTTGCTCATTATACATTGTCAAAAGAAAAGTGATGAGCCATTTCATATTAAAGTCATTGAATTAGATGTGATGAATGAAAGCATGTTGTAATTAAATATAACCCGAGTCGCAATTATAGCTCCATGGCATTCATGCACAAATTCCTCAATTTCAGCCAATCATCTAAGCCCAAGGACATCGATGCAGGGCTTACTGAGGCATTGTCCTCGGCCCAACCATCATCAGTTGCTTCACCAATTACCTTTCACTAATCATATGTTCCGAAGTGGGGATGTTCCCTGATGTGTTCGGTCCCATTCATAGCTCCTCACATCCTGAAACAGTAGTTGTCCACATGCACTTAGACCAGAAAAACATTCAGGCTTGTGCTGGTAATTGGCAAGTGACATTCATGCCAAACAGGCTCCAAGTAATGACCATCTCCAACACGAGAACGTTTATCCACTTACCAAACCCTCCAAGCTCAACAGCCTGGGGTCACTATTGACGAGACATTTAACTGTATGTGCCCATAAATGCGGTAGGTACAAAGGCAGATCTGATGCTTGGTATTCTGTGACGAGTAGCTCATATCTTGACTGCCTAATGCCTGTACACCATTTACTTATATATGCACATATATACATGCAAGGGACAATTTCAAAGTTTGCGAATGCTACGTAATGGGGAAGCATTGTAAGCTGTGAGCAGGATAATGTAGAACTTCAGAATTACCATAGACAAGTTTACCTATGTATGATTTTCTTAAAGACGTCTTTTGGGTCACTCAGCCATCTTTCGTTAAGGGGAAAGAGGTCCCGCTCTGTTCATCCTCTCCTGATATGTGCTAGCACCCCATACTTCCGATTTCATTCTTTTAAATCTTCAGTGCACACTCCTATAGCCTGGATGTCTTTTAAATATGCTCTCCAGATCTATATACAACACTACAAATGCAGTCTATACAAGGTATGACACAAGCTCAGCACAGCTTTTTTGCTTTTTTGTTCTATCCCTGTAAAACATAAACCCGATTTTTTTCCTTTCTTATACCCTTGCTAACCTGTGCCATACTTCAAATGATTGTGTTCTTTCATTTCAGTGTTAGCGTAATGCGCTGTCTTCGTTTGTGATGCTGTATTAATTTGTAGTGCTGTATTACATTGAATGGCTTACACCAGTTTGAAAGTCTGTATTAGTTTGAAGTGCTGTTACAGTTTGAGTGGCTGTCGTAGTTTGACTTGCTGTATTACTTTGAGTGTCTGTATTAGTTTCAGGTGGTTTATGAGATGAAGGGCTTTATTAGTTTGAAGGACTATAGTAGTTTGAGGGACTGCCTTAATTTGAGGGAAAGTATTAGTTAGATTGGCTGTATAAGTTTGAGAGACTATATTAGTTTGAAGAACTGTATTAGTTTGAGGGGCTGGATTCAATTGAGGGGCTGTATTACTTTGATGTGCTTCATTAGTTTGTGGGTCTGTATTTGTTTGAGAGTCTGTATTCTTTTGAGCAACTGTATCAATATGAGGCGATGAATCAGTTTGAGGAGCTGTACTGGTTTAAGGTGCTGTGTTCGGTTGAAGTGCTGTCTGAGATTGAAGTACAGTATTAGTTTGATGGAATTTATTAGTTTGAGTTCTGAAGAAGGATCACTGACCCGAAACGTTAACTCTGCTTCTCTCTCCACATATGCTGCCCGACCTGCTGAGTATTTCCAGCATTTCTTGTGTTATTATTATGATGATTATTTATTAGTTTGAGGGCTGTTTTAGTTCAAGGGACTGTGTAGGTTAAGGGTCTACAGTAGTTTGAGGTCCTGTATTAGTTTGTAGTTTTGTCTGAGTTGAAGGGACTGTATTAGATTGAGGGGCTGCATTAATGTGACTTTTTGGGAAGGTTTTAATTTGAGTAGCTACTTTCTTTTGCTGATCTGAAATGGTTGGAGATCCTGCATTAGTGTGAGCCGGCCTTCTGAATTTTAGTAAAAGCAGAATACTGCGGATGCTGTAAATCTGAAATAAAAACAAGAAATGCTGGAATCACTCAGCAGGTCTGGCAGCATCTGTGGAAAGAAAAGCAGAGTTAACGTTTCGGGTCAGTGACCCTTCTTCGGAACTGGGAAATATTAGAGAAGTCACAGATTATAAGCAAGTGAGGTGGGGGTGGGGAAAGAGATAACAAAGGAGAAGGTGTAGATTGGACCAGGCCACATAGCTGACCAAAAGGTCACGGAGCAAAGGCAAACAATATGTTAATGGTGTGTTGAAAGACAAAGCATTAGTACAGATTAGGTGTAAATACACTGAATATTGAACAGCAGCAAGTGCAAACCTGAAACACAACAGTGGGTAAGTGAACTGAACAAACTATGATGAAATGAAATAAATGCAAAAAAAAATTGTAAAAAATGTAAAAAAGAATGTAAAAAAAGGAGGAAAAAATAACTAAAAATGAAAGTAAAATGGGGGGCTGTCATGCTCTGAAATTATTGAACTGAATGTTCAGTCCGGCAGGCTGTAGTGTGCCTAATCGGTAGAATTGGCCTGGTCCAATCTACACCTTCTCCTTTGTTATCTCTTGCCCCACCCCCACCTCACTTGCTTATAATCTGTGACTTTTCTAATATTTGTCAGTTCCGAAGAAGGGTCACTGATCCGAAACGTTAACTCTGCTTCTCTTTCCACAGATGCTGCCAGACCTGCTGAGTGATTCCAGCATTTCCTGTTTTTATTTATGAATTTTAGTGACTGTTTTACATTGAATTGCTGTATTTTGTTGAGTGGAGGTATGCTTTTGAGGAACTGTATTACTTTGAGAGACTGAATCTGTTTGAGTTGCTGTATTATTTTGAAATGCTGCATTGGTTTGAAGCAGTGTATATATTTGATGGACTGATTAATTTGAAGGGCTGTATTAGTTTGAGGGACTGTATTCATTTGAGGGTCTGCATTGCTTTGTGAGAATATATTCGTTTGAGATGCTGTGTTACTTTGAGATGCGGTATTAATTTGGGGTGCCATATTCAAGTGGTGCTGTATTAGTTTGAAGTTCTGCATTACGTTGAAGTGGCTGTCTTAGTTTGTGGGTCTGGATTTGAATGAAATTTCAGAAACAAAACACCGCCTTGAAATTTTTGACTAAATTACCACAGCACAAGAGAGCTTCCGCATCCCAGTGTACAGTGGAGCAGATCCTCGAGGGCACCGTGACATCAGGGATTTAATTACTGAATGGATCCAGAACGATGAAGGCCAGTACGAGGACAACATGACATGGACAAATGGACCTGATGGTATTTGAAACAGCATCACCATTGTTGAGAGAACACAACTTACAATTATCATTATTTAGTTAATGGATCAGAACTGTTAGCGGGGATGATTCTAGAAGAATCACTCGACACTCAGGTCTGCTCCAATGTCAAACAGTTTATTGAGTTACGCCAGCGGGGAGCAGGTCGCTGGTCTGTCCAGACGCCTCTCCACCGAACAAAGGAAAATCCACAACAGATATACAGTTACTCAGCCCATCCCGGCTGGACATAATCCAATCATAACGGTTATTGATTACATATATTACATTCATTACCAAAGACATTATTCATAATGCATCATGTGATTGTGGGGATATCTCATGGTACGCTCCTGACCATCTCAGATTGTTTACCAAACCCTCCTTATCAACTATCCTTGAGTCTTCACAATGAATCTTTCTACCTCTATCAGGCCTGCATTCCTAGTCGCTTTGTGTCGTCCGCAATTAGACAGAGCAGCTGTGTTATGCACTGATATGGGGGGGCCCTCCTTGGTCAGACGAATTGCCTGTGCTAAGCAGTACCATGCTCAAGGCTGCAAGCTAACTAACTTGTCCCACCATGGTTTGGGTAAATACCCCATTTTGAAACAATATGTGGCTACACTTTCATCTTAGATATATATATGTGTTTATTTAGCTGGATAGGCCACAATTTTTCCATCAACAGAACCAACAAATCTTTGGGGTATTACAATTCAATATCAGCACTAATTATATTCTATCACAACAGGGAATTAGATCTGCTGTCCTCATCTGCTGATTTCCATTTTTTTATACATGCAGTTTTCACAATGCTGAAATCTCAATATCCCCATGGAAGTTCTGCAGGCTATAAATTAAAGGCTCTGGGAAGTATCAGAGTATAATTCAAAGAGCTTGTCTGCAGCACAAAGAGAGATCACTTCACAGAGAAAATGCGTGAAACATTTGCCAGCATTGTGAGAATACATTACGTAATCATTGCAGTCATTGGTCTTCCTGGTAAGTGATAAGAACAACTGGAGTTGCGTAAATCTTTGTAGGATATGGTCTCTGGTTTTGTTCTGTGACTGATAACATTACATGTTTGTTTGAATGATGTGCACCACAATACCTGACCCCAGTTGTCATGCATCACTGTAAGTCTCTATCATTGCAGAATTGTGCTGAACATGCGTTTGAAAGTGGAATCGAGTTCCTGACTCCAGTGGCCATGTATAACTGGGAGTATCTATCACTGTACTATTGTATTCAGTGAAGGCCACTAACCGAAGTGGAGCATATGATCCCAGTGGCCATGTACATTTTTTTCATGTGACTGACTTCTCCACTCCAAGAAGCTGCCTTCCTTTAAATGTAATCAATGACAAATGGATGATTTTTGCGCTGCTTAAAGATGTTGGTTATAAATAGATAATGTGAAATGCATTGATATTTTTTGTCTCCTGTTGAACTGCAGCACTTATTTACAAACAAGTAAATTGAAGAACAGCATAGTTACAGTTATCAAATCCTCTGTATAATGATTTATTCCTACTGTAAGCATAATTGTGTTAACAATTTCTAGTGCTGATGATGACTTTTCCTCCAGCAAGCCCTTGTGAACCTATGGGTCACGAGTGTTGAATTTTATTTTCTTGCTGTAACACAGGATGAATGTATGGCTGCAGTTACTGAATCTTCCTTTTCTGTAATCAATTAAGTTTTCAGGAATCCGTTCTTACCTGATACCTAGATTCTCTACACAGTTAACGTGTAGCGATACTTGCCTTCAGCTCAATGAGGGGAGACATGTCTAACCACGCAACATACATTTTAAATTTTCGTAACGCAGAAATCAGTCTGGGGGCAGCACACACTAAATTTTGCAAAGTGCTAATAATACATAAAATAGTACACTGTTGCATTACATAAACCATTGCAATGTCTGTTATATTATGGAACATCTGACAGCTGTTATTAATTAATACTCAAGCTACAAAAGAAAACATCCAAAGTACAGCACAGAACTTTGCGATTCGTCCCAACTCTGTCATGCCTGTCTTTTTGCAGTGTATGGGCCTCTTTCCAACCTGGCCAATCGAACGCTAACAACGTATCCTTCTATTTATTTCTCTATTATAATCTTATGTACCTGCCCCTTAAATGCTTTTCTCCTGAACTACCATGGAGCTTCCTCCCCCGTACTTCTTTTTCCTCGGGATCCATCATGGCTTTAAAACTGTAAATCTCTAAAATCTTCCAGTTCTGATGAAATTTTATCGGCCTGAAGCATTAACTCTTTGCCTTTTTTACACAGATGCTGCCTGACTTGCCAAGTGTTGACAGAGTTTGCTGCTGGAAAAAAATCATATTTACAGTTGTCTGTCTGTTGCTTTGCTCAGTGTTAACAGGCTTGCAAAACATTGGAGATACGTGGTTGGGAAGGGTGGGGCCGGTGGAGATTGTGCAGCTGGATGGTCTGAGTACTTTTGGACGTCAGTGTTCCCTCACATGCTATGGAGTTTTAACTCCACCAAGGGCACGTTGGCTCCTTCACCGGTTCGCCACGCAGGCTTCAACCTGATTGGCAGGCTTGTACTCCAGTCAGGTGGGTAGGGCTCTTGAGCATGCCACAGGACCAGGTAGGTCCAATACCAGTCGCTAGAGAATATGTCTCATCCCATGCTAATCTAATGAAGGTCCGGATAGGGTAAAATTCCCAACAGTGTAGATTCTCCATTGTGGCAGTCCGATGGAGGCATTCATAGGGGACCAGGGGTAAGAACACCTGCGCATCCTTGCCCACAAGCAGTGCTGAAAGGGCACTTGCTTTCTCTCTGAAGCTTTCCTTGCCCCGACCCCCCAAAACCCCCTTCAATTGCTGGGTTTTCCGCGGACTTGGAATCCTCCCCAGCCAATGTTAAACCTAGAAACCAGGTTAAATCAGAAGCTTCCAGCCTCATTTTATGTTTAATGTTTAATAATGCTGATCTGCCTCCTGGGAGTGGTCTGCTTCTTGCTCATGGTCCCACTTGTTAAACATCGAAGTGGGTGGGATGGAGGTTAGTTGTGGTCGTGGTTAGTATTCTTTAACACCTGCTGCAATCCCAGCACTTTTGTTTTGTCATGCTAAAATTTTGCTCTTACTGCCTGAGGTCCGATACGGACAATGTTTGTTTCGTAATTTCCAGTCTCTTTTCCTTTCACTCTCTTAAAGTTAATTTAGTGGCGATTGTGATACTGTCCCTGGGAAAGTGTGGCCTCTCCACCTGCACCACTCGCTATCTGGTGGCAATGGTGGTGTCGGCTCTACTGGTAATCATCACTGAGGTCGTACTGAGGAAGATCAATGCTCATTATTTCCCATTGTCTTTCCTGGACATCACACCTGTGTGTAGTCTAACCTATGTCCTGAGTCGCGCAGCCATAGACTGTTCTGTCTGGTTCACTGTCACTTTCTCCTTCGATCGTTATGTTGCTTTTTGTTGCCGGAAGCTGAAAACAAAGTATTGCACTCAGAAAACTGCAGCTGTGGTTCTAGCAACAACCTGCATTCTGCTCTGTTTAAAAAGTGCCTTCTTGTACTTTATGTTTGAACCTAGGAAGATAATCAACAATGTACCATTTTTCTGTTTTCCAAAGCCAAGCTATTTTACGGAGACTGGATGGATTGTATTAGACTGGTTTGTGAAGACGTTAACCCCATTGCTCCCATTCACATTAATTGTGTTGCTCAACGCTCTGACAGTCAGATACATTTTGGTGGCTAGTCGAGTCCGTAAGGAACTGAGAAGTCAGAGCAAAGTAAAGAATCGCAGTGATCCAGAGATGGAGAGCAGAAGGAGGTCTGTGATTTTACTCTTCACCATATCTGGAAGCTTCATACTTCTGTGGTTGACGCATGTTGTAGAGTTTTTATATTACAGTATGACAGAAACAGCTCCCGTAAATTATAACGATTCTTTATATATATTTAGACGTGTTGGATTTCTCCTGCGGACCTTCAGTTGCTGCACAAACACATTTATTTATGGGGCGACTCAGTCCAAGTTCAGAGAGCAGTTCAAGAGCGCAGTGACATATCTGGGTGCAACAATTATTCAATTTATTAATAAACAAAAGAACTGAGACCCGCGCAGAGGCACGTTCCACTGCTTCCAGTCTAGGAATGGAAAATTCATCCAGAGAGTTGAATCAACAGAATGACACTGGAATCACTGGGGAATTGAAAATAGCACCAGCGGCACTGAGGCATACACTGTGTGCTGTACCCGGTAGTATTTCTGATTGACAGAGAAGTAGGCAAATGAGAAAGATCCAGCGGATTAAGGAACAAGAGGTACCCACTGGAGGGCCCGAAGCGAAGGGCTTGGAAGAGTAAAAACGAGATTAAGGCCTTTGAGGGGCGGACAAGAGTTGACAGATAGCGGAAGGACCCGAAGTATCTGGCATGATGTATCACACACGCCAAACAGCAGTACACCAAGTGCCAGAGGTATCATTCGGAGGACTGGCAGTAATGGTACAGGGGGCAATCACTTCACCCACTGCAGGAATGAACGGGAAGCAGTAGCCACAGTCTCCCCTCCAACTTCACTAGTTCAAATTCCAGCTCCACGCATCTGCTCAGAAAATAAAATAGTTATTTATTACAAAAGCAAAAGGCTGCAAATGCTCGAAATCTTCTTTTGTCCAATGATTATTATTATTGTGATTTTTTTTATTTTGCAAACACTTTTTGAAGCCTATATCCCTTCCATTCTTCTCACATGGTCACTCCTGCCTTTCCCTCTCTTTCTCCGATTCAGACAGTCATGATGTTAACGTCTGGACAAGGCCAGCTGAGGGGCTCGGCTGTGATAGGGATCCCTGTCAGGCGAGCGAGGCTGGCTTGGTTCTAGTGCCGACTGTCCTGTGCTTCAGCTTGCCAGCAGCTCAGATGGACAGAGCTGAATCACTTCCTGACCCCATGTTGGTTGATACTGTTAAATGCTGATTCGCCTCAGGTTCAGTCCTTCCCTCCTTCCAATCTGTTAACAGCACCCAGCTCGATCTGCAATCCCACTTTTCTCTCCAAACTCCTTGAAGATGTTGTACTCTCCCAAATACATGCCCATCGTTCCCAAATGGCAACATATCAATCAGGTTTCTGTCCTGTCACACGACCGAACTGGTTCTTATCAAAATCACAAATGATATCCTATGTGACTGTCAAATCAAAACAATAGCTCCTCGCCCTTTTTTACCTGTGTGCAGCCTTTCACACAGGTGAGCACACCATCCTTCATTAACACCTCTTCACTGTCGCCCAGATGTGTTGGACTGCACTTATCTTGTTCCATTCTTATGCATCTAGCAATAGCCAGAATGTGACTTGCAATGGCTTCTCTTCACACTCCCGCACCATTACCTGTGGTGTCCCCCAAGGATCTATCCTTGCCTCCTTCCCATTTTCATTCTTCATTCTGCCTGTCGATGGCATCACCTGGAAGCACATTCACTTTTTTCACAAGTACAATGACAACACCCAGGTCAAAAAGCCCTCACTCGACATTTTCCACTTTCTATAAATTGCCAGTTTGCTTATCTGAATTCCAGCTCTGGATGAGCATAAATGTCCTCCAATTAAATATTGGTAAGAGAGAAAACATTGGCATCGAATGCATCCTTGAGCCACCGACCCCATTCCTCTTGCTGGGAACTGACAGAGGCTGAACCAGCAAGTTAGCAACCTTGGTATCATATTTAATCGTGAGGTAAACTTACATGCACATATTCTTTCTTCGCTCAGAGCACCTGTTTCCACCTCCATAGCATCTCCCTGCCTCTCCTTATCCGCTGCTGAAGCTTTTATCATGCGTCTGCTACCTGTTGGCTTGGCTATGTACGACTAGCTGAACTCGAACATTCCATCGTAATCTTGAGGTCATCAAAAAGTCTGCTGCACATGTCCTCACTCGCCCCAAGTCCTGATCATTATATAGCCCCTATGCTCCCTGACCTCCCTTGGCTGCTGGACAAACAACACCTTAGTATTAAAGTTTTCATCCTTGTTTTCAAATTCCTTCATGGCCTTACTTCATCCTACTTCACTAATCTCAGACAGTTCTGGAATGCTCGCTAGACCTGTAATCAACTGCAGTTTCTACAATCCTCCGAGATATTTGCACTCCACGAATGTTGACCTTATAAGCATCCTCAAATTTAATTGCTCCACCATGTGTGGCAGCCTTCAGCTTCCTGCTCTATAAGATCAGGAATTCCCCATCTTAAACTCTCTGCCTCTCTCTGCTATTAACCAAGTAGTGTGACCAAGCTTTTGGGCACTTATTCTCATACATCGCTACGTGGCTTGAAAAACATTCTGCAATACAATGCACCTTTGAAGCTTCTTGGGAATTTGTATTATGTTGAAGAAACCAGATAGTTATAAGTTATTATTGTAGTCACTCTTTCATCTCTTCTTCTCAACTCAAATCCTAACTGCAACCCGAGACCTTGCGATAGCTATAAAACTAAAACTAATGCTAAACTATGACTGAATTTCAACCTTACCCAAACCCTAACTGGAATCATATACCTAAATAGAACAGTAACACTAACACTAATGCAATCCTCACAACAACGCCAACTTTAAACAGAACAACAGACCTAACCCTCACCCCAAATTCAACCTTACATCTAAACATAAACACAACCGTAACCTATACACTAACCTGAATGATAAACTTAACGTGAAATCTGTCTGCAAACCTAACTCGAAGATCATTCCTAAACCTAACTTTGGACATAATGTTAATCCGAACCCTCAACGTAAATATAGCCCGAATTATAACTCCAACCATAACCTTAAAACTAAACCTAACCTTTCCACTAAACCTAGTGCTAACCAGGAAACCTAACCCTGCACCTAATCCTAACCCGAAGCCGAACACAACTATAAAAAAACTGTAATTCTAATACTAACAATAACGCGAAATAGAAACCCAAATAAACACTAATTGCTACCTTAACTGATTCAAACACTTATCTGAAACCTAAGACTTTCCCTAACTGCAACCCTAAAGCAAACTCTAATCCAAACTGCAAATCTAGGTCTAACGCTAACCGTAGCTCAAACCCTAATACTAACCATTTCTTTCTTTCGGGCCTCCTTATCTCGAGAGACAATGGATACGCGCCTGGAGGTGGTCAGTGGTTTGTGAAGCAGCGCCTGGAGTAGCTATAAAGGCCAATTCTGGAGTGACAGGCTCTTCCACGGGTGCTGCAGAGAAATGTGTTTGTCGGGGCTGTTGCACAGTTGGCTCTCCCCTTGCGCCTCTGTCTTTTTTCCTGCCAACGACTAAGTCGCTTCGACCCGCCAGAATTTAGCCCTGTCTTTATGGCTGCCCGCCAGCTCTGGCGAATGCTGGCAACTGACTCCCACGACTTGTGATGAATGTCACACGATTTCATGTCGCGTTTGCAGACGTCTTTATAGCGGAGACATGGACGGCCAGTGGGTCTGATACCAGTGGCGAGCTCGCTGGACAATTTTTCTTTGGGGATCCTGCCATCTTCCATGCGGCTCACATGGCCAAGCCACCTGAAGCGCCGCTGACTCAGTAGTGTGTATAAGCTGGGGGTGTTGGCCGCTTCAAGGACTTCTGTGGTGGAGATATAGTCCTGCCACCTGATGCCAAGTATTCTCCGAAGGCAGCGAAGATGGAATGAATTGAGACGTCGCTCTTGGCTGGCATACGTTGTCCAGGCCTCGCTGCCATAGAGCAAGGTACTGAGGACACAGGCCTGATACACTCGGACTTTTGTGTTCCGTGTCAGTGCGCCATTTTCCCACACTCTCTTGGCCAGTCTGGACACAGCAGTGGAAGCCTTACCCATTCGCTTGTTGATTTCTGCATCTAGAGACAGGTTACTGGTGATAGTAGAGCCTAGGTAGGTGAACTCTTGAACCACTTCCAGAGCGTGGTCGCCAATATTGATGGATGGAGCATTTCTGACGTCCTGCCCCATGATGTTCGTTTTCTTGAGGCAGATGGTTGGCCAAATTCATTGCAGGCAGTTGCAAACCTGTCGATGAGACTCTGCAGGCACTCTTCAGTGTGAGATGTTAAAGCAGCATCGTCAGCAAAGAGGAGTTCTCTTAAGAGGACTTTCCGTACTTTGGACTTCGCTCTTAGACGAGTTAGGTTGAACAACCTGCCCCCTGATCTTGTGTGGAGGAAAATTCCTTCTTCAGAGGATTTGAACGCATGTGAAAGCAGCAGGGAGAAGAAAATCCCAAAATGTGTGGGTGCGAGAACACAGCCCTGTTTCACACCACTCAGGATAGGAAAGGGCTCTGATGAGGAGCCACCATGTTGAATTGTGCCTTTCATATTGTCATGGAATGATGTGATGATACTTAGTAGATTTGGTGGACATCCAATCTTTTCTAGTAGTCTGAAGAGACCACGTCTGCTGACGAGGTCAAAGGCTTTGGTGAGATCAATGACAGCAATGTAGAGGGGCATCTGTTGTTCACGGCATTTCTCCTGTATCTGACGAAGGGAGAACAGCATGTCAATGGTCGATCTCTCTGCACGAAAGCTACACTGTGCCTCAGGGTAGACGCGCTCGGCCAGCTTCTGGAGCCTGTTCAGAGCGACTCGAGCAAAGACTTTCCCCACTCTGCTGAGCAGGGAGATTCCATGGTAGTTGTTGCAGTCACCGCGGTCACCTTTGTTTTTATAGAGGGTGATGATATTGGCATCGCGCATGTCCTGGGGTACTGCTCCCTCGTCCCAGCACAGGCATAGCAGTTCATGTCGTGCTGAGAGTATAGCAGGCTTGGCACTCTTGATTATTTCAGAGGTAATGCTGTCCTTCCCAGGGGCTTTTCCGCTGGCTAGAGAATCAATGGCATCACTGAGTTCCGATTTGGTTGGCTGTATGTCCAGCTCATCCATGACTGGTAGAGGCTGGGCTGCATTGAGGGCAGTCTCAGTGACAGCATTCTCCCTGGATTACAGTTCTAGGTAGTGCTCAACCCAGCGGTCCATTTGTTTGCGTTGGTCAGTGATTATGTCCCCCGAGTTAGATTTGAGGGGGGCGATCTTCTTGATGGTTGGCCCAAGAGCTCTCTTCATGCCATCATACATTCCTCTGATGTTTCCGGTGTCTGAGGCCAGCTGAATATGACTGCATAGGTGTTGCCAGTAGTCGTTTGCGCAACGCCTTGCTGTTCTTTGTGCAGTACTTCTGGCTGCTTTAAGTGCTGTGGATGTTAAATCTCTGGGGGCTTTCTTGTAGTTCAACAGTGCAATGCGCTCAGCGGCTATGACAGGTTCCAGCTCTTCATTATGAGATTGAAACCAGTCTGCATTTCTCTTCGCACTTTTGCCGTAGGTGGTCAAAGCTGACTCATAGATGGCGTCTCAGATATGGGCCCACTTGGTCTCAGCATCCCCTGTGGGAGTGTTTTGAAGGGCTGTTACAAGTGAATTTAGAAATTTTTGTAATAGCTGTGGGTGAGAAATTCTGCTCGTGTAGATGCGAGGGTGGCCCTTCTGCTTGGAATGATGCAACTTCTTTGGTCTGAGTCTAACCTTGCTGCACACCAGGGAGTGGTCGGTGTCGCATTCCGCACTGTGGAAGCTGCGTGTTATTTGAACACTGTTTCAGGCGGCTCGCCTTGTGACAATGAGGTCTAG
This sequence comes from Heterodontus francisci, assembly GCF_036365525.1. Classification (NCBI taxonomy): domain Eukaryota; kingdom Metazoa; phylum Chordata; class Chondrichthyes; order Heterodontiformes; family Heterodontidae; genus Heterodontus; species Heterodontus francisci. The sequence continues at coordinate 2,273,611 of NW_027141375.1, forward strand.
CTGGTGCCAACGACGCGATCCTGGGTGCCTCCATGAAACCTGGTGACAGGGTTTAGTGTGAAAGAGCGAGTTGGTGATGCAGAGGTTATGATAGGTACACAACTCAAGCAGTCTCTGCCCGTTCTCACTCATCCTTCCAACGGCATAGCGCCCAAGGCAGGAGGGCCATGAGTCATGGTCTGCCCCAACCCATAACCCTAGACATAGCTGTTACCCTGTCGCTGCAGTTACCTGTAATATTAACCTGAATGGGAACTGCAACCCTAACCTTAATCCTAACCCTGGACTTAACCCTCACACTCATCGTAACCCTAGCCTTTAAATTAACTGTAATCCTAAACTTAATCCAAACTGCAACCCTAACCACAAGCATACCCTAAACCTATACCTAACAGTCACTCTGACACTGGCATAATTGCAACCCTAACCCTGAACTTTACACTAAGTCTAACCTGAACCCTAACTACAACCCTATCATGAACAGTAACCCGATCAGTAACCCTATTCCTAATACTAATGGTCACACTTCAGCTAATTGCAGCCATAATGCTAAACTTAACTCGAACCATAAACCTGATGCTAAAATTAACATAGGAAGATAGGAACAGGTGTAGGCCATTCAGCCCCTCATGCCTTTCAATGAGATCATGGCTGATCAGCGGCCTAACTCCATATTTTTTGTTTAGAGATACAGCACTGAAACAGGCCCTTCGGCCCACCGAGTCTGTGCCGACCAACAACCACCCATTTATACTAATCCTACATTAATCCCATATTCTCTACCACATACCCACCATTTTCCTACCACCTCCCAACAACTAGGGGCAATTTATAATAGCCAATTTACCTATCAACCTGCAAGTCTTTTGGAGGTGGGAGGAAACCGGAGCACCCAGCAGAAACCCACGCAGACACAGGGAGAACTTGAAGACTCCGCACAGGCAGTCCCCAGAACTGAACCCGGGTCGCTGGAGCTGTGAGGCTGCGGTACTAACCACTGCGCCACTGTGCCGCCCAATTGTATTTTCAACTGTAAATACTGAGGCAAAGTAATTGCTCAACATTTCTGCCATTTCCCCATTATCAATAACAGTGTCTCCATTTTCAGCATTAAGTGGGCCGACATCGCTCTTGACCACCCGCGTTCCCTTTATGCAACTATAAAATATCTTCTAATAGATTTTGATTTCCATTGCAAGTTTTCTTTCATAATCTGTTTTACTAGCTCTTATAAGCTGCTTTGTGATCCTTTGCTGGTCTTTGTATCGATCCCACTCAGCCGGATCAGGGCTGCGTTTCGCAATTTTGTCAGCCCTTTCTTTTGGTTTCATGCTATCCCTAATCTCTTTAGTTACCCATTACTGTTTTTTTTTCTGTGAAGTGAAGCTTTTTTCCTCTCAGGGGTACGTACGTGCTCTGTATTTCATGAAATGTTTCTTTAAATATTCTCCACTGTTCTTCAGTCGTCTGACCCATTAACAGATCAAACCAGTTTACTGTGGACAGTCTCTGTTTAATCCCGGTAAAGTCAGCCTAACCCAAGTCTAAAATTCTAGTTGCTGATTCGTGCTTTTCACTTTCAAACGCTACCTGGAATTCGATCTTGTTGTGATCACTATTTGATAAATGTTCACGCACAGTTACTCATAGCTAAATCTAATATTGCCTGTCCCATTGTTACATCTAGGACATATTACTGTAGGAAAATATCCCGGACACATTCCAGAAATTCAGGACCTTTCTGACAGGTGCTAGTCTGCCTCTCCCAATCTGTGTGTAAGTTAAAATCCCCCATTAATAATACTCTGCCTTTGTTACAGACTCGTCTAATTTGTGCATTTATACAATCTAAAACCTCAGACCTGCTACCAGAGGGGCTATACTCAACACCTATTGCAGTTTTAGATCCGTTTCTGTTCCTCAATTCCACCCATAATGTCTCCAATGGATGCTTTCCCCTCATAATATCCTCCCCCAGCAATAAGGTGACATTATTTCTAATCCGTAAGGCTATTCCACCCCCTCTGCTATTTTCCCTGTCCCTCTTGTAAACTTTACTAGCAGGTATATTTAGTTCTCAGTCCCTACCATCCTGCAGACACGTCTCCGCAATGGCCACCATATCATAATCTTCCATTTGAATTTGAGTCTGCAGCTGATTCAGTTTATTGCTTACACTCCGTGCATTTGTATCTCGAACTCTTATTTGGGCTATGCCCCCTAATCTGTCCCTTAGCACTGATGCTTTATTCGCTTGTTTATTATTTCGATGTTCTGGTTCAACCAGTTTACTTCTTGAAGTTTGGTAACAATCAGGCTCACCACTGCCTGCACTCCTACCGTTTCACTTATCTTCCTGTTTTTCCATGCAACTGAACCCTACCAACCCCCCTCCCACTATTTAGCTTAAAGCCCTATCTGCAGCCCAAGTTATGCGATTCGCCAGGACTCTGGTCCCAGCATGATTCAGGTGTAGCCCATCCCATTGGAACAGCTCCCTGGTTCACAGTACTGGTGCCAATGTCCCACGAATTCGAACGCATTTCCCCGACATCAATCTTTGAGCCAAACATTTGCCTCTTTAAAATTATTGACCCTTTGCCAATTTGCTCGTATCTCAGGTAGTAATCTAGAGATTATTACCTTTTTGGTTCTGCTTTTTAATTTAGCCCCAAGATGCTCATATTCCCTCAATAGAAACTCGAACCTCATTCCATCTACGTCAGCGGTGCCTACGTGGACCACGACAACTGCGTCTTTCCCCGCCCACACCAGGTTCCTCTGCAGCCCAGACGAGATATCCCGAACCCTGGCACCAGGTAGGCAACACAGCCTTCGGGACTCTCGATCCTAGCCACAGAGAACAGTGCCTAACTATACTATTCCTCGATTACGACTACATTTCTCTTTTCTCTCCCCACATGAATGGATCACTGTACCACGTCGCTGTAGTCAGTTTGATCTGCCACCATACAGTCTCTGCTTTCGACCACGCAGGGAGCAAGAATCTCGAACTTGTTGGACAAGGGCAACGGCTGTGGCTCCTGCCATACTACCCCCTTGATCGCTCTACCTGTCTCATTCATAGCCACACCTTCCTCTCCCTGACCAGTGGTCGAATTCAAGGTAGTTCATCTAAGGGTGTGACGTCCTTCTGAAACGCAGTGTCCAGGTAACTCTCCCCCTCCCTCATGTGTCGCAGTGACCGAAGCTCAGCCTCAAGCTCATCAATTATGAGCTGGAATTCCTCGAGCAGCCAACACTTGCTACAAATGTGTTCAACAGGAACCACATTGGGGTCCACCAGTTCCCACATCATGCAGGTACAGCACATCACCTTGCCCTGCATCTGCATTTTATAGAATTAGATTTTAATTTGCTATTTAAATTTCCGACTGGTCTTTAGTTTTTATTTTAAACCGTTTTAATCTGATTTTACATACTTATAAATCAATCAAGTCTTACTCTATGTTAATTCAATTAAATTAAATTTTAAAAATAACTGAATATTGACCCCAGCTGCGTTCTGCTTCCCTGCTCTCACTGTTCAATGTAACGTCACTCTGATGTCACTTCTCGATTCTTTTTTTTCTCCGCTGCTTGGGCTCTGCTCCTCTCTTCCTCTCTCCCACACAAACCTCTGGTCCTGCTGCTCCGCTGGCTGCGCTCCTCTCTGCCTCTCTCCCACACAAATTCTGGTTTAACCATAACCCTAAATCCAAAGCTAACAATAACCATAACACTAACTCTAAAGCCAACATTGTTCCTAACCTTAAACAAATATGTAACCATAATCCTTAACCAAACTGCATACCTAACCAAACCCGAACACAAATACTAACCCAAACACTGAATGCAACCCTAACACAAACACTAATTGCAGCTTAACCCTAATTGTTATGATTGCCCAAACCTGAACCTTAAAGCAAACTTGAACCCTGACACTAACCCCAGCCCTAACTCCAACCCTTTCCTATAATTCTAACTCTATATGTAACTGTAACCCTCAACCTTACACTAAAGCCAGCCGTAAATCTAAGCCCAGGGAAAGGGCAACTGAAGGCTCCACGGCCAATGGTGGATACGTTAAAATCAGGGTTGTTCAAGGGGGTAGAAGTAGTTGAGTTCAGATATCTTGAGGGTGGAGACGTTGGAGGGTACAGAGATATGGAGGGCTGAAGCCATGGAGGGATTTGAGAACAAGGATACAATTTTAAATTTAAGGCTTTGCCTGACCGAGAACCAATGTCGGAATCCAAGCACAGGAGTGATGGTGGAACAGGACTTGTTGCGAGTTAAGACACGGGAGGCAGAGTTTTGGATAACCTCAAGTTGTTGGTGAGTAGAATGTGGGAGATCAGCCACAAATAAGTTTAAATGGTGTAGTTGAAAAAGTTTAGAGGAAATGAATACATGAACGATAGTTTCAGTAGCAGATGAGCTGAGACGGATTCGAAGTGAGGCGATGTTAAGGATATGGACTTAGTGCTAGCACCAAGAGGAGCAGAAAATTCATCTCGGGGTCAAATGGAAAATCAAGATTGCGAACAGCCTTCTTAATATCAGACTGTTTCCAGGGAGTTTGATGAAGTTCGTTTCTCGGAATGGAGGTGAGAGTGGGGACCAAAAGATTGGCTTCAGTTTTCCCAAAATTTAATTGGAGATAATTTCTGTTCATCCTGTACTGGATTTGGAAAAATAGTCTGATAATTTAGCAACATTGTCGGTGTGCAGAGAAGTGCTGGTGTGATTGAGTGTCATCACCATACATGTGAATACTAATTTCCTGCATTTGGATGATGTTGCTGACAGATAGAAGATAGATGAGAAATAGGAGGGGCCAAAGAATAAAACGTTGGTAGACAGCAGAGGTAATGGTAATGGGGTCGGAAGAGAAGACATTGCAAGTGATAGCATAGTTCGATAAGTATAGAATAAGATGACAACAGTCCCACCCAGCTGCAGAACAGGGGAGAGGCGTTGGGATAAGATGGTGTGGCCGACAATGTCAAAGGCTGCATCCAGTTCGTAAAGAGTGAACAGAGGGCGTTTCCCTTTCCACAAGTCACATGGTATGTGATTTGTAATTTGATTGAGAGCCGTTTCGGTACTTGAGCGGCCGAGAAACCTGATTGGAGACGTCACATGACAGGCATCACATCGTATATACAGGCACAGACCAACCTAGTTCTGCTCCACGTTCCACAATTGGAAACACATTTTCAAAAGCTAAAACTATCTCTTGATGAAAGAATGATACAACACAGGAGGAGGACATTCGGCCCATTGTGCCGATGCTTGTCCTTTGAAAGTTTTTATCCTATTAATCCCATTCACAGTGCTCTTTGACCACGCCTTCAAAGTCATGTAAAATTCCCCATCAGGGATTGATTTCCTTCTCTGAGTCAGGCTTAATTTCCCAACCTCCCCGATAGGAATTGGCTTCAGTCACGGCAGCCTCAGTTCTGGTTGACCTGAAATCCGTAAGGGAGGCGGAGCCTCAATTAAGGGTCTGGGAGTCAACAAAGAGAAGCCGGACAATGGGCAAGAGTTGACCGCAGGACAATCAGATGTACAGAGGCGAGGCTGCAGCTGGAGAAGCAGGCAGGCTGAAGAGGGGCAAAAGGGGACTGCTGGCGAACCGGATTTAAAGGGGGCTGACTTCATTGGAGAAACAGGCCAAGGATCAGTGAAATCCAGAGGACCAAGCTGGAGGAGTCAGTTATGCTAATGATCTGCCAGCGGGAGGCGACAGGTGACCAATGAAGGACCGAACAGAAAATGTGTTTGGATGCGTTTCAGAGCGACCACTGCAGGACAGGATGGAAAACAGCAGCCACAGTGTCTCCTTCACCTTTTCTTCGCTTATCAGCTCTGGTATCTGCTTAGAATGAACAAACCTGTTCTTATAAAGCCAAAGTTCTGAAGATGAAGGAAATCGTCTTATTCATAGAGTCATATAGTCATTTGTGGCACAGTAGGAGGCCATTCGATCCATCGAGACGATGTTGTTTCCCCACAGTGCTACTCAGTCAGTTCTCTCCCCTGTTTGATCTCCGTAGCCCTGCAAGTTGATGTCCTCCAGGTGGATATCCAATTTCCCATTAAGGTCATTGATTGTCTCTGCTTCCACCACACATGTGGGCAGATAGTTCCAGGTTTTTACCACACGTTACGTAATTCTGCTCTGCCGCATAAACCCCCCATATCCCTTGCCCAAAACCTTAAATCTGTGTTCCCAAGTCCTTGTGTCATTAGTTAATGTTAAGAGTATCTACTTGGCGAATTTCTCCAAGCCTTTCATAATCTTGACCATATCTATTAAATTCCCCCTTAATCTCATTTGTCCTAAGCAGAACTCTACCATTTTCTCCAACACATTTTTTTAACTGTAATACCCTATCACAGGAATCATTCTGGTAATCTTTGTCATTAAGTACATATTGCCTCTCCTTATGCCTTCTTCCAAAATGCATTACCTCACCCTTGTCATTATTAAATTCCATCTTCCACCTGTCAGTCTATTCTGCTAGACTATCTGTGTCCTGTTGCAGGTGGTTCGGAAGTTACCAGGCGTGAGGGAATGGGGCCCTGCTTGGCAGTAAAATCAATATACCTGTTGTTTCAGCTTAGAGGCTGCAGAGATGGATAAAGGTGAGTCTCTGGGTCGGCGGCACCGGCGGGGTTGGGGGCTGGGTGGTGGGGGAGGTGCGACTCTCGCCTATGAAACAGCAGGAGGTGGGTTCTTACAGCAAACGTTTACAAATACATTACCTCGGTGTCCATACTGAGGGAGAATGGCACTGTCGGACGGAAAATTCTGAAGGAGTGCTGCACCGTCAGACGGTCAATACTGTGGGAGTGCTGCATGAATTGAGGGTCATTCATGACGGATGGCTGCATTGTCCAACAGCAGTATTGAGTGTTGACTGTATTGTCGGACGTTCAGTACTGAGGGAGCGCTGCACTATCAGAGATCAGCACAGAGGAAAAGCTTAATTTCCGGAGATAGAGTACTGATGAATGCTACTCTGTTGGAGGGGCAAATTTGACAGAACATTGCCCTGTCGGAGGAAAGTACTAAGGGGGAGCTGCAGTGTCAGAATGTCAGTCCGAAATGAGCAATCCAAGGTCTGAGGGGGCGTACTCAGGGAAAACTATAATATTGGAGAGTCAGTACTAAGGCTGCGCTGCATTACGGTAAGGACAATAGCGGGTAAGTGGGGGATCCATAATTTTCCTGGAGATGTGGATTAATTATGGATGTTCGGGAATAAGTTGGATTTAGTTGGACAGGTCTTTCAAATTTAATCAGTAACTGAAATTTTAAACACTTTGTTTTGCTTTTTTAGACGAACTCATTAAATTAATTCTGAGATATAACTCCCGTGTCTATATTGTAATTTCCAGTTTAACAACTGACAGTGGCTTCGTACATCATGCAGTCTTTATCACGAACAATGCAACCATTAACTAATTGAATTTGCCAGGTTATTCAGATATATTAACACTTAACTGAAACTTTTTTGAAAATTGTTCGTGGGAAGTAGGCTACCTTGGCGAGGCCAACATTTTTTGCTGGTCATGAGAAGATGGTCGTCAGCTGACTTCTTAATCCGCTGCTGTCCAAGTGGGGCACGTACAGCAAGTGTGCTATTCGGAAGGGAGTACCAGGATTTTGATCCAGCGATAGTGAAGGAAGAGCGATATCCAAGTCAGGATGGCGTGCGGCTTGGAAGGGAACTTTAAGGTGGTAGTGTTCCCAAGCATCTGCTGCCCTTGTCCTTCTATATGGTAGATGTCGGAAGGTGTTGTCAGATGAGTCTTGGTGAAGTGATGCAGTACACATTGTGGATGGTACACACTGCTGCTATGTAGCGTCAGTGCTGAAAGGAATGGATATTGAACATTGTTAATGGGGTGCCAATAAAGCAGGCTGCTTTGTACTTGATGTTGTCGAATTTCATGAATGTTTTTCGAGCTGCACCCATCCAGACAAGTGGAGAGTATTCAATCACATTACTGAGCATTGCTTCGCAGATGGTGCGCAGGCATTGGGGAGAAAGGAGGTGAATTATGTGCCACAAAATTCCCATCCTTTGACCTGCTATTGTAGCCACAGGGTTTATATGGCCAAATTATTTCAGCTTCTGATCAATGGTAAACGCTTCCCAACAACCGCCACCACACCCTCCCCCTGTCCCCAGCATGGTGATAGTTGGGGGTTCGGTGGTGGTAATGCCACTAAACATCAAGAGGAGATGGTTAGATTCTCTCTTGGTGAGAACATAATTGCCTGTCACTTGTATGGTGCGAATGCTACTTGCCACTTCTCAGGCCAAGATAAATGTTGTTCGGGTCTTGCTGCATATGGACACCGTTTGCTTCAGTATCTGATGAGTCAGAAATTGTGATGAACGTTGTGCAATCATCGGCAAGCAACCCACTTCTGACCTTATGATGGTGGGAAGGTCATTGATGAAGCAGCTGAAAATATTTGGGCCGAGTACACGACCTTGTGGAACTCCTGCATTGACATCCTGGGACTGAGATAATTATACTCCATCAACCACAACCAGCTTCATTTGTGCTAATTATGATTCCAACCAGCGGAGAGCTTCCCCCCCGATTCCCATTGACTACAGTTTTGTTCAGACTCGTTGATGCCATGCATGGTCAAATGCTACATTGATGTCGAGGGCAGTCACTCTCACCTCAACTCTGGAATTCAGTTCTTTTATCCCTGCTTGGAGCAAGGCTGAAATGAGATCAGGAGCTGAGTGGCCCTTGCAGAACTCAAACTGAGCAGCAGTGAGCAGGTTAGTTTTGAGTGATTGCCAGGTGATAGTGCACTCAATGACCCAGTCCATCATATTACTTATGATTGACAATAGAATTATAGGACTGTACTTGGACCTGTTCAATTTGTCCTGTTTTTTTTGTGGACAGGACATACCTGGGCAATTTTCCACATTTTCAGCTGTATGCCAGTTTTGTTGCTGGACCAGAACACCGTGGCTTGAGGTGTGGTTAGTTCTACAGCACAAGTCGTCAGTACTGCAGCCGGGATGTTGTCAATACCCATAGCTTTTGCAGTATCCGGTAGCTTCAGCCGCTTCCTGATACCACATGAAGTGAATCAGATTGGCTGAAGACTGGCATCTGTGAAAATGGGAAATTTCGGAGAAGATCGAGAAAGATCATCCAGTCGGTATTTCTGGCTGAAGATGGATGCAAATGCTTCAACACTGTGTTTTGCACTGATGTGCTGGACACCCCGATCGTTGAGGATGGGAATATTTATGAACCCTCCTCCTCCTGTTAGTTGTTTAATTGCCCAACAACATTCCAGACTGGATGTGGCAGAGCAACTGCAGAGCGTTGAGCTGATCTGTTGGCTGTGGGATAGCTTAGCCCTGTCTGTTGTCTGCTGCTTCTGCTCTTTTACATTCAAATCTTCCTAAGTTGTAGCTTCTGCGGCTGACATCTCATTTTTGGGACACAAACAAAAAGTGCTATAAATACTCAGGATGTCTGGCACCATCCGTGGAGAGAGAAGCAAAGTTACCATTTCAGTTGAGACCTGCTGAGTATTTCCAGCACTTTTTGCTTTTGTTTCAGATTTCCAGCATCTGCAATATTTTGCTTTTATTGCCTTATTTTTTTAGCTCTGCCTGGTGTTGTTCCTGACATGCACTTCTGCACTCCTCATTGAACCAAAATTGCCCCCCACTCCCAAAAACAAATTGATGTTAATGGTATAGTGAGTTATATGCCAGGCCACGAGGTTGCAAATTGTGGTTGAATGCATTTCTGCTGCTGATGCTGACCCACAGGGTGTCACTGATGCCCAGTTTTGTGTTGCTAGATCTGTTCGAAATCTGTACCACTTAGCACGGTAGTAGTGCCACAGAACACGATGTTGTGTATCCTCAATGTGAACATCATGGATTGGTTCAGAATCCTAGTGGATGTATGATCCTGAACAAGTTGGATAGTGGTCCAATAAATATGTGGCTGTCGACTACAGGACACCATATTAGGTTCCGATCCTATTGGTGGGCTGGTTGTGTGTTGTCTGGTTCACGATCCCGGATGGTGACGCTGATTGTGGGGTGCTGATGGAAAACCTGGTCACGACTTAAAATGGCAAAGACAGTTACATCAGAGGTTGCCAGCCTCATTACAATATTTAACATGCTGATCCGCCTTCTGCTTGTTGTGTTTTGTTTGGCCCTTGCCCGCCTCTGTTAAACCTGAAACTGGTTGTGTTGGAGGCAGCTTGAGGTCGTGCGTGAGATTCTTCCACCTCTGATCTGACCCCAATCCAATCATTGTTGGTGCTAAAAAAACAACCCTAACTGCCTGGGCTCGTACACATAGAGTATTCAATCAAACATTTCCAGTATCCTTTCCCTTCTCTCTGTTATAGTTAATTTGCTGGCGATTGTGACCCTGTCGCGCGGAATGTGCGGCCATTCCACCTGCTCCAAGCTCTACCTGGTTGCCATGGCAATGGCGGATCCACTGGTAATTATAACTGATGCCATGTTGTTCTGCATCCGTTATTGTTATTTCCAATCGTCTTTCCTGGACATCACCTCTGTGTATAGTATCATAATTGCCCTGACTTGTGAATCAATAGAATGCTCTGACTGGTTCACTGTCGCTTTTCCCTTTGATCCATTTGTTCTCTTTGTTATCAGAAGCTGAAACCGACATATTGTACCGAGAAAACTATAACTGTGTTTCTCGCAAGAAGCTGTAGTATTCTCTGTACTAGAAACGTTACCTTCGACTTTATAATTGAATTTAGAGATAAAATCAACAATGGAGCTTGGTAATGTGATGTGAAGCCAAGCGACTTTACTGAACCTGAATGGATGGGATTTAATTTGTTTGGTATGGTTTTCAGCCAATTGCCAATATTCGCTTTAATTCTGCTGCTCAGCGCTCTGGCAGTCAGGCACATTTTCGTGGCCAGTCTAGTCCGAAAGGGACTGAGGCGTCAAAGCAAAGGAGGGAATCACAATGTCCCAGAGATTGAGAATAGAACGAAGTCTGTGTTTTACTCTTCAGCGTTTCCGTCAGCTTCATAATGCTGTGCTTGACATATGTTGTTCTATTCTTATAACATGTCAGGAACAAATCCCAATTATTACAGAGATGTGTTATCTGCCTTTCAACCAGTCGGACTTTTGCTGCATGAACACATTTGTTTTTCGGGAATCACAGTCCAAGTTGAGACAGCTGGTCAGGAGTGCAATGAAACATCCAGTTATATGAATTATTTAATTAATTAATAAAAAAAAACAAAACAACTGGGACTCGCTCAAAGACGGTCCCCATTGTTTCCCGTTTCTGAACGCAATCTTTCTCCCCAGACTTGTATCATGTGCATGGCACTAGAAATCAATGGGGATCTGAAAATATTACCAGCGGTGAAATGCGGGGTGTTCGGTGTGGTGCGGGACAGATGCAGCAGCTACGGCACGATTTATGATTGATGGAGGAGCAGACACATGAAATTGTCTGCAGGTGTGTGAAAAGAGGTGACTGGTAGAAGTTACTGGCAGAGAACCAGAAGGAAAGGTCTTCGAGGATTGGAATGAAGAGGTGAAGTAAAAAAGTAGGTGCTGAAGAGCGATGAGCAAGAGATGACAGACAGCTGGAGGACTGGAGGTATACACACAATTCAATGATCAGTGGGACAAGGGCAAACGATGACCTCGACGAGTATGAGTATATATGGAGGGCGGTCAGATATATCAAATAGCAGTGAGCTAAGGACAAGAAGTGACGTTTGGAGCACCATGCATAAAGGGAGAAAGAGGAGTCACGAACAGTAGCCAACCTCTTTCCTCCACCTTCACTAGTTCGAACGTCTCCTCCTCAAAAGTCGGAAAAAAGCAAGAAAAAAAATCATATTCCGACAAATGGAAGATGCTGCAGTTTCTGGAAATCATCTTGCCCCGATGGTTTTCGTTTTTTTTGGAGACAGTTTATCGAGTCTCCATTCATTTCATTATCCTCCCTGGTCGCTGCTGCTTCTGTTTCACCAAGTCAGATGTTGAGCGAGTGGCAGGTGTGAGCGTCAGGGCAGTCACAGCCTAGGGGCTGTGGCAGGGATGTTAGTCCTGGGCTGAGGGAGCGTGGTTGGGTGTGGCGCAGGACACAGCAGAAATGGTGCAACGGCTTGGAGGCTTCTCGCCAACTCCAGCCATATCCTAAGTAAGTGTCTGAGGCTGAACCAGGTTGTTAGGAAATTTGGTGTCTTTTGGAATCCGAGATGGTCTTCCGACTACAAATCCATGCCATCACTAAAACAGCCTATTTCCACCTCCATAACATCTGCCAAATTCATCACTGTTGATAAAACCCTCATTCCGTCCTTTCATTCCTTTTGTCTTGCTGTTTCAATATATTCCTGGCCGACCTCTCACATTCTTATTGTTGTAAATTCAAGGTGATCCAAAATCCTCCTGCCTGTGTCCTTACTCGCACCAAGCCCTGGTCAACCATCACGTCTCTGTTCACTGACTTACGTTGGCTCCTAGTCAATTAATGCCTCCGTTTTAAAATTTTCATCCTTGTTTTGCAACTGCTCCATGGCCTCGTCACTCCCTATATTTGACATTTCCTTCAGCTCTGCAACCCTCCCGATACTGTAAGCTCTTACAGCCCCTACAACCGTACCTATGTCTGGAACATCCTCCAGCCCCTAAACCCTCCGTAAAACTGTAGCCTTCTCTAACTTTACTCCCTATCCCTGCAGCACAATCATGGCCTGCACATATGCCCACTTCTCTCCACCTACAGATTCACCAACCCTTGCGATCTCTGTAACATCCTCCAACCTCAGAAATCTTCGTATTCTGTTAAGTCCTCCAGTGCTACAACAAACGTTGCAACCGCATCCAGCACTAAATTCCTCCAGCCCCTACAATCCACCCCATCTCTGGAAGCTCATCCAACCTTAGAATTGCCCTCTCAGTGTACTGGCATTATCCCTGCGACTGTCTCTAATTCTCTGCCATATCCTGGAGCCCTTCCAATCTCTGTAACCCCGTCCATTTCTCTGTAACCACCTCCATTCCTACAAAACTCTCCATCTCTGTATCCTACTGGAAACCTACAAACCTCTCTACCGATGTAACCTTCTATAGCCTTAAAACTCTTTCTTTCGTTGGAACCTCTTCCATCCAAAACAGCCCTTCCTATCTCTGTAACCACCTCCAGCCACAACACCCTCCCGATCTCTCTAGCCTTCTCCAGCGCTACACATATCCCTTTCTCTGAAATCGTCTTAAGCCCGATTACCCTTTGAAATCTCTGTGCTCTGTCACTGTTCCTGCGCATTACCCATTTCAATTACTCTACCATCGGCAGCCATGCCTTCAGCTGCTTGTCCAGAATCTCTGGAATTCACCGCTTAACCATTTTTGTCTCTCTACTTCTTCTCTCCGCCTTAATACTCGGTGCCTGATTAACGCACATTGATTAGTTTCTATTATGGAAATGGCAGTGTATAAATGAATGTTGTTGCCCTTGTTCAAACTCAGGAACTTTCTCCATGTTATGCAGTTGCAATGTCGGAATGTCTCTTCATGTTGAATACGTTAACTGTTTGTCCTCTGCTGAGAGAGGATACGTACAATATTTAAATACTGAAGTTACACGACAGTAAATATACAAATTGCAATGTTTTCTTCGGTTTCAGTAGGTAAGGAGTTCCCTCAGAAAATGAGTAACCAAGTGAAGCCTTCAAAGTGCATAAAACAGCCCAAATGTCAATCACTCGACAATCGGCGACCATGCCTTCAACTGCCTCGTCCCTAGCTCTGGTATTCCCTCACTCTCCCTCTCTACCTCTCAATCACTTTTCTTTCATGTTGCACCTTAACATTTCACTCTTTGGCCAAGCTTTTGGTCACCTGTCCTAATGTCTCCTTGCGTTTCTTAGTTTCAAATTGCTGTCGGACGTACCGCCCTGTTAACATAGGAACAGAGGATAGTAGGAAATCGGAGCAGGAGAAGGCCATTCTGCTCTTTTAAACAGCAACGCCATTCGAACACATCATGGCTGATCATTTATCTCTACGCCATTTCCCCCCACTATCCCCATATCCCTTGATGTCATTGGTATCAAGAAATCTATCGATTTCTGTCTTGAGCATGCTGATTGATTGAGCTGCCACAACCCGGTGGAGTATAGAGAATTCCAAAGTGTCACCACCCTCTGAGTAAAGACATTTCTCCTCATTTCAGTCTGAAATGGCCTGCCCCTTTTTCTGAGACTGGGCTCCCTGGGTCTAAACTCACTAGCCAGTGGAAACATCCTATCCACCCTTCCCCTGTCAGGCCCTGTAAGAATCTTGTAAGATTCAAGGAGATCACCTCTCATTATTCGAAGCTCTGGACAATTAAGGCCCCGTTTTTGCAATCGCTCCTAATTATTTTAACCCGCCATCCCAGTGTTTAGTCTGGTCAACCTTTGCTGCACTCCCTCTCTGGCAAGATAAGGAAACCAGCACTTCAGATAATACTCCAGGTGTGGTGGTATCAAAGCTATTTAGATTTTCACAAGACATCTTCACTGCTGCATTCAAATCCCTTTGCAACGAAGGACAACATTATATGTGCATTCCCAATTGCATGCTGTACCTGCATACTAGTCTTTAGTCACTCATTGACAAGGACGCCCAGGTCCCCTTGGACAAAAACACTTCCCAACCTCTCGCCATTTGAGAAATATTCCGTGTTTCTGTATTTCTTTTTCTACCAAAGTGGATCACCTCACAATTATTTGCATTATATTCCATCTGCCATGCTCTTGCCCATTCACGTAGCCTGCCCAAGTCCTCTTGAAGCCTCCTTGCAACCTCCAAAGAGCGTATATCCCCACCTAACTTTGTGTCATGAGGAAATTTGAAGATATTATATTTGGACCCATATCCAAATCATTTATATGGATTGTAAGCAGCAATGGCCCAAGCACTAATCCTTGCAGTGCCCCTATAGTAGCAGTCTGCCATCCTGAGAATGACCCGTTTATGACTACTCTCTGCTTTATGTTTGTTAACCAATTCTCAATCCATAGTAATACGCTGCCCCCAATCACATGTGCTTTAATTGTGTTTGCTAACCTTCCGTGTTGTGTCTTATTAAAAATATTTCTGAAAATCCACATATACCACACCCACTGGCTCTCCTGCATCTATGCTGCAAATAACATCCTCAAACAACTCCAACAGGTTTTTCAAACATGGTGTGCATTTCATTAATCCACGTTGACTATGCACTATCATATCATGAGTTTCCATGTGTCCAGTTATCTAATCCTTTAAAATAGATTCTAGCATTTTATCTACTACTGACGTCAAGCTAACAGGTCTGTAGCATTTCCTTTGCTCTTACTTTAAATAATGGAGTTGCATTTGGTACTTTCCACTCTGCAGGAGCCCTTCCAGAATCTATAGAGAGTTGAAAGATAAACGTCAATACATCCACAAACTCATTGTAACCTCCTTCAATACTCTGGGATATCGCTCCTCTGGTCCAAGGGATTTTTCAGCTTTCAATTCAGTTAATTTTATCGAGTACTACTTATTTATTGTTACTAATTTCACTCAGGTACTCATTTTTTTTTACCAGTTCCTTGGTTCCCTAACAATGCTGGAAAATTTTCCGTAACTTCTCCAGTGAAGACAGACACAAAGTAATCGCTTCATCTCCCCACATTATCCGCCTGCACCGGACCCACACTTGCCGTTGCTAATCCTTTCCTTTCCACATACCGAAAGAAGCTTTCATATTCTGACTTTATGTTTCCAGTTAGCTCGCATCCATATTGACTTTTTTCCCATTCTTTATTAATTTTTTGGTATTCCTTTGCAGGATTCTAAATTGTTGCCAATCCTCCGCTTTTCACTTTTTCTAGCGACTTTATAAGTCACTTCGTTTGATCTAAAGCACTCGTTAACTTTTATTGTTAGCCACGGTTGATTCACCTTGCCTGTTGTGTTTTAGTGTCTTCAAGGAACGTACATTTTTTGTAAACCGTATGATACCTCTTTAAATACTATCCATTATCTGTCTACGATCAATTTGTTCATGTTTTCCCCCCAATATGCCGTAGCCAAATTGTTCCGTATCCCTTCACAATTTCCTTTGTTCAGATGTAACACCTTAGTTAAGAATGAACTCTACCTCTTTCAAACTTAATTTAAAACGATATTATATTGTTGTCACTATTTACTACTATCTCATTAAAAGCAAGGTAATAAATTGGCCCTTTCTCATTAAATAATACGAGATCTAAAATAGTATAATCCCTAGTTGGTTCCTCATCCTGTTGCTCCAGAAAGCCATCTCGTACATTCACCATGAATCCAACCTCGACAGCAGTAGTGTTAATTAGGTTTACCCGTTCCATATGTAAATTGATAGCGCCCATTATTTCTGTAGTGCTAATTATACATGCAGCTCTAATCTCCTGATCGCCACTCCTGTTTGTTGGCGTTTAAACGAATCCCACCGATGTCTGATGCCCTTTTCAGTTTATTTAGCTCCACCCAGACAGTTGCCATATCTTGCTCCGTCGATCTAAGATCCCATCTCAAGAAGGTACTGATCCAAGCCCTTATTAACAGTGTTACCCCACCTCATCTCCGACCCCGCCCCCCCACCTATCCTTCCTAAATGATGAATATCCCTGGATATTCACTTCCCAGTCCTGCTTACCCTATAACCACATCTCTGTATTGGTACGCTAAATACCTTGGGATGTTTTCCTCCACTCAAGGAGCTACATCAATCGAGCAAACTGCTGTTTTGTGTGTAGTGAACTGACCCTCCTTTCCCCTATACTATGATCGAGAGGTGGAATTCTGCTGCACCCAGCCATGACATTGAATTCCTCAAGCTCACTATTAAACATAGGCACAGGAGACCATTCAGCCCCTCGAAGGTGCTGCAGCATTTAATAAGATTATTGCTCATCTGCATCCACCTCCATTCACCTACCTCTGTATCCCTTAGCAACCCTGGAAAGCAAAGATTCCATCAGGCTAAGATTTATAGTTATTTTCATTTATTTAGAGATACAGCACTGGACCAGGCCCTTCGGCCCACCGAATCTGTGCCGACCAACAACCACCCATTTATACTAAACCTATAGTAATCCCACATTCCCAATCACCTACCTACACTAGGGGCAATTTACCTATCAACCTGCAAGTCTTTGGCTGTGGGAGGAAACCGGAACACCCAGCGAAAACCCACGCGGTCACAGAGTGAACCTGCAAACTACGCACAGGCAATTCTCAGAATTGAACCCGGGTCTCTGGAGCTGTGAGGTTGCAGTGCTAACCACTGCGTCACTGTGCCGCCCCAATTGAGCTAGCCACTTGTGGGACAATGTTAAACGTTTCTAACATGCTTCGTGCCAGAAATTGCCTGCTAACTTTTCTCTTGAATGGTTATTCCACATTGCACCAGACTCATAACCCAACAGGAAAAATTGCCAATATCTAACCTAGCAATTCCATTCACATTCTTTATCCTACTCTGTACGCTCAATGACCTCCAGCGGGCTCTAGGTTTGGGATTCGCCCTTTTGCTGCTGTAGGAACGTGTTTTTAATCTGAACCTCATTTTTTGTGCGATCACTTTTGCATAGAGTTGCAGAGCTCTAAGGAGAACAGCCCCAGTTCTTCCAACCGAACCGTGTCACTAAATTCCACCATCCCTAAATCCATTCAGGTAAATCTCCTCGACGGCCTCTGAAATACTCTCGCATCCTTCCTGAAATGTCGTGACCAGAATGCATGCAATACCCCAATTGATGCCTAACCAGAGCTTTATAAAGTTTCAGCATAACTTCCCTGTTTTTGGACTCAAGACATCCATTTATGAAACCTAAGATCACATATGTTTTGCGAACTAACACCTCAATAGTTTCTGCGTCCTTCACAGATCTATGCACATTTACCCCTTGGTTCCTCTGTTCCTGCACGTTCTTTAGAACTGTGCCCTTAAGCATATATTGCCTTTCCATATTATTTCTGTCAAAGTACATTACCTCACACTCGTCACTATTTAATTTCATCTGTCATCTGTCTACCCATTCTGCTCTCCGATCCATGTCCTGTTTCAGGCGGTTCATATCATTCTCATTGCTTGCCATATCTTCAAGTTTGGTATCCTTGGCAAATTTTGAAATTCCATTCGACATTCCAAGGTCTGAGTAAATTATATATAGCAAAAAAACAGTAGTCCCAGCAATGACCCCTGGGGAACAGCATTGTCTCCCATCCTCTAGGCTGAAAAAAAACAACCATTTGCTACAACTCGTTGCTTTCTGTCCTTAGGCCATTTGTTGAATACAATTTGACACGGACCCTCGTATTCTGTGAGTCAGTATTTTGTTAACTAGCCATTTATATGGCATCTTATCAAACACTTTCTTAAGTCCATATAAACAAAGTCTACCACATTCCATTCATCAACATTCTCTGTTACTTCATCAGGCAATTCAATTAGATTATTAGAGCATGATTGGCTTTTACAAATCCTTGCTGACTATCCTCAATTAACACGAACCTCCACGAGTGTCTGTTGATTCCTTCCATAATTATTGTTTCTTAAACGTTACACACAACCGATGTTAAATCAACTAGTCTGTAATTGCCAGGGCTGTCCATGCATTCTTTCTTGAATAAAGGAGTCATATTTGTCAATCACCAATCCTCTGGCACTCCCCCATATCCAGGGAAGAATAGAAGATTATGTAAGCCAATCGTTGTATTCATGCCCACTGCCTTTAGCAAACTCGGATGCAAGCCATCTGGACCAGGTGACTTATCAATCTGAAGCATAGCCAGCACTATTAGTACTTCCCCCCTCCCCACCCTTTACATTGTTACCCTACCCATTGTCTCTATCTTCTCTGCTTCTACTGATATTTCGCCAGTCTGAGAAATATCTCAGGGAAGCCCTCATCTCTATGGGTGCTCCTCAGAATGATAAAATTTACTTGCAGCATGCAGAGAACCAGCATACATTTGATTTGCTGAAGCAATCACCGTCGATAAAGGACTCTTTAAAGTATTGCAATGCGAATAAGGACTACATTCTTGAAGCAGATGATTGGTTGAAAAGTCAGGGACCATGCTTACTGAAACAGGTGCATCCAATTGGTTTTGGATCAAGGGACGTTTGACATGCAAACTATTCCAGCATAGAAAGGGAAATTCCAGATCTGGTATTCGGAAGCAACCAATGTTGAATTTTTTTGGCAAGCATTTCATAACCGAGATCGATCATGTTGCATTGGCTTTGCAATGTGATCCACCCGCAGGAGAGAACATGGTTTTACCTATGGACGTGTCCAAAATTTTCAATGAACCACAGTCTCATGAAGTTACCATGCCTAATAGAGCAGTACTAAGGAGATAATGAAGTAATCTTAGCCAACTATCTAACAACATTGTGCCTGCCAGCCCTATCGCTTCGAGATCACGATGACATTCCAATCCACAGAATGCAGCTGCACGATAGGGGAAGCCGCCCTGATATTTGGGATTATGTTCCCTGCCCCCTTCTCCCTTCTGAACATACACACATACGAATTAGGAACAGGAGTATGCCAGTCGGCTCCTTCGATCCTGCTCCACAATTTAATAAGATCACGACTGATCTGATTGTGGCCTCAACTCCACTTTCCCGCCTACCCCCGTTACCCGTTGACTCACTTGTTAGGCAATTATTTATCTACCTCGCCTTAAAAATATTCAATAACGCTGCCCCCAGCGCTCTCTTGGGAAGACGATCCCGAAGACCCACGACACACTGCAAGAGGAAAAAAAATCTCCTCAGCTCCGCAGTAAATGGGCGACCCCTTATTTTGAAACTCTGCTCCTCGTTCTAGCTTCTCCCTCAAAAGCAAACCTCCACATTGGACTACACAACATGCTACAGGATAAGAGTCTCCTCCCGGGTTGGTGATGATGCACCGATATTTTGCAACAGAGTCCCTGCACAGGGATCAGGATAAGGATTCTGGGAGGGTTGTCATGCCCTGTTGAGAGCTTGTGAAAAAATGAGGAGTTCCTCCGGAATGGCGAGAGAATGAAACAGCACATCAATTCAAAACGGGGTCCCCAGAATGTACCAGCATTGGAATATTGGTCGGAAACTGGCTGAGCAACGACTTCGGGGTGTCTTTCACGCAATCCCACATCCATTGGGAGTGTATGAATTCTCAGGTTTACTGAACGTTAGCCCAGAGAGGGTCGAACTCACATGGGCAGACAATTAAATGGAATTCTGGATTGTAGCTACGAGCTTAAAAGGGAGGAAGTCATGGGTGTTCTGGGACAGAATGAACCAGTGAATGAGGATTCAGAGCCTGAGGAATGGAGCAAAATCTTTGACTGCAACAACTAATCTGTCAAATAATAGTGAACTAACTTAGCAAAAGGCTTAAAGATATTTAAGATAGAAAGTGGGAAGGTGTTTAATATTTGATTAAGTAATCAAACAGATGGATGGACTTCACCCACACATACTAAGAAAATAGGGAAGAGATAGCAGAGGTGCGATCTTCTGTTCATCCATACTCGGCAGAAAAGGGAATATTGCCAGAGAACTGAAGTCAGCTAATGTGATTTTTGTATCCAAAACAGTAGAACGAACAAGTCTAAAAATATATATACCAGTTAGCATAATGTCAGTTGTCGGATATATAATAGAGTCCTTATTCAAAAAATAGTGCAAAAAGTCGAGAAAACCAGATGTAATAAATAATAGTCAGCACACGTTCTAAAAGGAAAGCCATCCTTGAACAACCTCATTGTTATTTTTAAAATAAGTATCAGAAAGAGTAGATACGTTTAATTCAGTAGATGTGACATACATTGATTTTCTAAAGGCCTTCGATAAGGGACCACACAGCACAATCATTATTAATCGCAGAACAAGCGGATATAGGGGACAGGCATCAGAATGGATGGCATGCTGGCTGCAGAAACAGAAAAAAAAGGAAAAGGAGTAAAAGGTATTTACTCAAATTTGCAGAAGGAGAAGTGGTTTTCCACAAAGAGCCATGCTCGAAATACTGTCATTTGCATAAACGGTATGGACCCCTCGAGAAGCAGAGACACAATTGCAAACTTTGCTGACAAATCCAAATTGAGAGTACAGACACTGCACAGGAAGAATTCAATCAAATATTTGAAGATATTACTACTAATAATCAAAAAAGCATCCACAATAGACAGTCAAATGGCAATATTAGTATCAGTATTGCGAAGTGTGAGATGCTGAATTTTTGTCAAGAAAACAAGCTTTAACCCCTTTGTTATTGTCATTAGTTGTACTGACTGTGGGCAGGAGCTGGTCTTGACTGTTATCACTGTCAGTAGGTTTAATGCTAATGAATAGGATAAAATAAGGAAGAGTACCATTTAATATTTAAACAATTGAATAAAATGTTATGAGTGAAATAATATTGCAATTAAACACAATTAGAATTTCAAAATATAGTATTATAGGTACAGATTGCCAAACTTTAGCAGCCTAAAACACTTTTAGGACAGTTTTCCTTTGATGGTTCCTCTCTTCCTTTGGGTAAGCACCTTGTCCATATACCTTACATTGAGCTGGGCAGGGGAAAGGATAAACATAGACCCAGACAGCTCAGAGTGTGGGGCATTTAGAGAAGCGTAACCTGCACCGAAATGGTTGTCTACTGCAACGATCACAACTTACATTGACACAACGCTCCACGCATCCAGAGAGACGTCTCAGAGACCATGACAGAGCAGGTAACACAGAGTGTACAGAACGAAGGAGAGTCAAAGGGTAAAGATGAGTAGAGTGGCGAGTGCCTATTGAGAGATCAGGACAATTATGCTGCTTTGAAGGCAGGAGGGGAGAGGAAATGATGGCGGGCAGAAAGTGCCAAAGTCCTGCTTGAGGTTTATTGTGCATCGACTTCAGATTGGAGAGCAGAAGGAACGGTCCATGAAGAATAATCTTGCATCACGGTCGTGTATAGAGGTGCGGAGAATATGCACAGAAAGTTATGGCAGTTGAGATCAGAACCTTTTCTGATGAAAGATCATACCCATGAAATGCTAAATCTGCTTCTCTCTCCACAGATACTGCCAGACCTGCGGCGTATTTCCAGCACTCTCCGTTTTAATTTTGCATGGAAACTTATGATGCTTCCCTTCAAATTCTGCAATTTCCAAGGCTTTCATTTTTAAAATGGATGAGACATCTGTGCCTACAATATTTGCAGACATTGTAATTATAGTGAGATTTGGGGATGGAACTTATCATTTCCACTCAGTAGATGGTTCTATCAGTGGGGAATTCCATTTCGAGGGGTGAATGAGGAAGCTGTCCGCAGTACCTGTGGTAGCTCTGCTCTGATTGGTGGATCAGAGAGGGATTGGCAACAGAGAGAAGGACATAGAAGAAGATAAGTAGTTTGTTTTTTTCTCGTGAATTCATTTGAACATACCAGCAGTCTTAAAACAGCAGCTGGAAAACTACAGTTCAGAGAATGTTACCAGGCAGTTGCTAAGGCAAAGTATCCACCCATTATACACGCACAACAAACATAAACCTGGTGCTCAAAACCTGGAGTGGAAAAGATTGCATTCATTTTTAACTAAAAGAAATACTTCCTATTGTAATTATTCCTCCTCCTTTGTTGTTGGAAATATATTATATTCTACTATAACCTCGTGTCGCATTTCGCTCCAAAGTTCTGTGGAACATCATTTTACATTTGGCGCAGTGCGGCACAGTGGTGCAGTGGTTAGCACCGCAGCGTCACAGCTCCAGGGACCCGGGTTCGATTCCTGGTACTGCCTGTGTGGAGTTTGCAAGTTCTTCCTGTGTCTGCGTGGGTTTTTTCCGGGTGCTCCAGTTTCCTCCCACAAGCCAAAAGATTTGCAGGTTGAAAGGTAAATTGACCATTACAAATTGTCACTGGTATAGGTAGGTGGTCGGGCAATATAGGAACAGGTGGAGATGTTTGGTAGGAATATTGGATGAGTGTAGGATTAGTATAAATGGGTGGTTGATGTTCGGCACAGATTCGGTGGGCCGAAGGGCCTGTTTCCGTGCTGTATCTCTAATCTCATATTAGGATTTCTTAGTATATCCCTTGTGTCAGGCTGGCCCGTTACTCTTTTTTCCCCTGTTCCCTTCTCCAGATAGTGAGCTGGCAAAAAGACGCACAACAGTAGAGAATGAAAATCAAGTCAAAAGTCAGAGAAAAAGAATTTAAAGATACTGCTGCTTCTCGCAAAGGGAAATAACAAGTGATGAAGATTGATCTTTGCATAAGTAGTTTTCTGCTTGTTTTGCATTCCCCGAGAGACTGACTAACACCTTCGTTGGCCGTTTCATTCACACTCGCTGTTTTGTCCTTAAATCAATACATACAAGCACCTTTACAGAGATCAGCACAGAAGTATGAAACAACCCTATTACACGAACTCACCCTGGGAAGTAGCTGGCCGAACCGTAGCCCAGGGAACAGCATTTTGAGATATGCCCCCCCCCACGCTTTCGCTGTACTAGTTCCATTTTTCGTGGTTCCTTTTGGAAGATAGCAGGTGTATAACGTCAAACATAAAATATGTTCTACCTTTATCATCTTCAAAGTTGCAGCTCTTTAAATTCTAAGACTGTCCTTCTCAATTCTTGCATTTCCTGACAGCAAATTAGCAGGACTGCAAAAGAGACAAGAGAGTATCACCAAAACAGGTAGGACATTCTTCCAAAAACTTCTGTGGGTGGATGAACGAAGGGATCGACGAGGGTGGGATGTGTAGGTATGGTGGGTGAGGTCTGGGCGGCAACGAATATTGGGAACGCAATTCCCACATCCGTGAGACGGGATGAATGAAGTGTAACACTGGAAGTCTGTGCTCGTGTGGTTAGACAGGAGCTGGGGTCGGTGACAGGGACATATAGCTTTTGAACTGATACGGCAACTTGGGCTGCAGTCCAGTGAGACTGAACAGGAGCTGAGCCTTGTCATGTGACCCTGTATGAGCGTCAGTTTGCCAGGCATACGCTGGCTGCAGAGTGACTGGCTTCAGACTCTTCTGTGATGTTGCCTGTACACAAATTACAGCCCTTAGTTACCATTTATCAGTTGTAATTATCGTTGGCAAGAGTGGAGGATGACAGCTGGCACATAAATGGTTTTAGTCTCCTGCTGATAGTGGAAAGAAAAGTAATGTCACATTCGTTATTAAAGTAATTGAAACCAATGCAATTTATGAACACATATTGCAATTAAATATAATCTAAGTCACAATTATAGTTCCAGTACATTTCAGGTGCAGATTCCTCAATCGAAGCCGATCATCTAAGCCCCAGTACATCGACGCAGGACTTCTTCGAGACAGTGCCCTGGGCTGAACCATCTTCAGCTGCTTCATCAATGACCTGTCGTCCAGCTGAAGTTCAGAAGCGGTGATGACTCCTGAAGTGTTCGATACAATTAGCAAACCCTCACATACCGAAGCAGTCGGTGCCCACATGCACCAATATCTGAGGTGCATTCAGGCTTGGGCTGGTAAGTGACAAGTAACATTCGTGCCATACAGGTTCCAAACAAGGACCATCTCCAACAAGAGCGAGTTTAACCACTTACCCTTGAAATTCAACGGTATTGCCATCGTCACATTCTCCATCGACAAAAGCCTAGGCTCAACAGTGACCAGAAACCTAACTGGATGTGCCCCATAAATGCGGCAGGTAAAGTAACAGGCCATATTCCAGTTATTTTGTGGCGAGTAACTCATCTCCTGTCTCCCCAAATCATGTTTAGCATCTACACATGGAATAAAAGTGACAATACCAACATGGTACGAAATTGGGCGAGGGACAGATAACAGACAGTAGTGTTTCATGGTTGTTTTCTGGACTGGAAGGTTTATAGTGGAGTGGCACAGGAGCTCTGTTTCTTGTCACTCATCAAACTTCGTAGCCATTCTGCCACTGTCCCATTCATTCCGTGGGCTCTAGCTTTGCTGACAAGTCTCTTATTTGGCAATTATCAAGCGCCTTTTGGAAGTAAGCATACACCACATCAATCACAATACACTTATCAGCGTTCTCTGTTACCTGATCAAAACCCTCAATCAGGTTGGTTAAGGATCATTTGCATTTTATAAATGCCTGCTGGCTTTCCGGAATAAACCCACATTCTCCAAGTGACTGGGAACATAGGAATATAGGAGCAGGTGTAGGCAATTTAACCCATCGAGCCTGCCCCACCATTCAATATCATCATGGCTGATCATCCGCTTCAATGCCTTTTTCCCACACAATCCCCACTTCCCTTTATATATTTAGTATTTAGAAATCTGTCAATATCTACTTTAACTCTACTCAATGCCTAAGCTTCCACAGCCCCATGGGGTAGACAATTCCAAAGATTCACAACCCTCTGAGTAAAGAAACGTCTCCTCATCTCTGTCCAAACTGGCATCCCGGAGAAAACTTTGGTATTTTGGAATTGTGTCCCCTGGTTCTGGACTCCTCAACCAGAGGAAACATCTTACCTGCATATACCATGTATATCCCTTTTAGTATTTTATATGGTTTCAATGAGATCACCTCTCATTCTTCGAAACGCCAGAGCATACAGGCCCAGTATCCCCAATCTCTCTTCATCGGACAGTCCTGGCATCCCGGGGACAAATCTGGTGAAACTTCGTTGCACTCCGTCTATGGCAATACTATCCTTCCCAAGGTAAAGAGAATTAAACTGCACACAGTACTCCAGGCGCGGTCTAGCCCAGGTTCCATACAATTGAAGCAAGACTTCAGTATTCATGCACTCAAATCCCCTTGCGATAAAGGTTAATACACCATTAGTCTTCTTAATTACTTGTTGCACCTGCATGTTAGCTTTCAGTGACTTATCGACGAGGACACCCAGGTCTCTTTGTACATAATCAATTCCCAATCTCTTCACATTTGCAAAACACCGTGCATAGCTATTTCTCCTACCAAAATGGATTGCCTCACACTGTTGCCACATTATATTGCAGCTGACACGTTTTTGCCCACTCACTAAGTCTGTCCAAATCTCTTAAAGCCGCTTTGCATCTTCCTCACACCATACATTCCGACCTAGTGTTGTGTCATCTTTAAACTTGAAAATATTGCATTCTGTCCCCACATCCAAATAATTTATGTAGAATCATAGAATCATGGAAAACCATAGACACAGAAAGAGGCCAATTGGTCCATCGTGTCTGCCGGACGAAAAACGACCCACCTATTCGAATCCCACGTTCCAGCGTTTTGTCCTTGGCCCTGAAGATTACGGCACTTGAGGTTGATATCCAGAAAACTATGAAATGAGTTGAGGGTTTCTGCCTCCACTATGCTTACAGGCAGTGAGTTCCAGAGCCCCAATGCTGTCAAGGTGAAAACGTTTTTCCTAATCTCTCCACGAATTTTTCAACCAATCATGTTGAATCTATGCCCCTTTGTCATTGACAATATAATGCAAACAGCTGAGGCTTGCTGAGGTACCGATCTTTGCAGTGACCCACTATTCTAAGCCTGGAAACGCGGGAATAACTGGTTAATTCATACTTTCAGTTTTATGGCTCTTAACCAATGCTTAATCCATGCCAGCATATTACCTCCTACTCCATGTGTTTTAATTTTGCTAACCAACCTCCTATGGGGGCTTCAACAAAAGCTTTCTGAAAATCCATGTGTGTTATGCCCACTGACCCCCAACGATCAAATCTGTTTCTAACATCAACAAAAAACTCCAAACAGCTTTTCAAACATGGTTTACCATTCATAAATCCAAGTTCACTATGCCCAACTAGATCATTATTATCCAAGTGTCCATTTATCACATCCTTTCGAATGGATTTTAACAATATCCCCACTATTGATGTCAGGCTTACAGGACTATAGTTTCCTGTTTTCTTTCTCCATCCTTTCTGAAATAATGGGGTTACATTTGCTACCTTCCAATCTGCAGGAATCGTTCCATAACCTATAGATTTGGAAGATGATCATCAATGCATCCACTATCTCTATACCTACGTCTTTCAACACTCTGGCATGTAGAATATCAGGTCCTGTGGACATATCATCCTTCAGTCCCATTAATTTATCCAATACAGCATTCTTGCTGATACTAATGTCCTTCAATTCCTCATTCTATCTCGTCCTTTGAAGTTCCAATTCGGAGAGATGTCGTATACCTTCCTCAGTGAAGAGAGACACAAAGTAATCATTTAGCTTCTTTGCCATTTCTCTATTCCCCATTACAGATTCTCCTGACTCTGCTTGTTATTGACCCACATTTGTCTTCGCCAAACGTTTCCTTTTTACGGTTTACAGTCCTTTCTTATGTTTTGCTTTGCTAGCTTACATTCATATTCTATTCGCCCTATCTTAATCAGTTTCTTGGTCCTCCTTTGCTGCATTCTAAAATCTTCCCTATCCTCTGCTTTACTACTCTTCCTGGCAACAGTATAGGCCTTTTCTTTTAATCTTATACAATCCTTAAATTCATTTGCGATCCACAGTAGACTGCCTTTACTTTTGGGGGTTTTGTGCCTTGAATATAGTTGCTGTTAAATATGTAACAAATATTTGAAGACTATCCATTGTCTATGCACTATCATACCTTTTAATGCAATTTCCCAATCCACCTCAACCAATTTGCTCCTCATACCTTCATAAATTCCATTGTTCAAATTTAACGCCCTACCTCACTTTCAAACAGAAGGAAACATTCTGCATATTATGATCACTCGTCCCTAAAGATTTTTTTACAACAAGATTATTACTTATCCCACCCTCAACACACAATGTGTAAAATAGCCTGTTCGCTGGCCGGTTCCACAACATACTGTTTGAGAAAACCATCCCGAACACACTCCGGAAAGTTGTCCTCTACAACATTAGTGTTCATTAGGTTTACGCAGTCTTTGTGCAGATTAACTTCACCCATGAGCACTGTATTACCGTTGTACATACTTCTCTACTCTCCTGATTAATGCCATGCCCCACACTACCACTACTATTTGATGGCCGATGAGCAACCCCTACCAATGTTCGCTGCCCCTTGCTGCTTCGTAGCTCCACCCAAACAGATTACGCATTATATTTTTCTAATTTGAGATCCTCCCTTACCAATGTATTGGTTCCATCCCCTATTATCAGCTCAACACCACCTCCTTTTCCTTTTTTTCCTGTCCTTCCGAAATGACATCAGAAGCAGGGAAAATACTAGAATTTATTATAAAGGATGTGATAACTGGACACATGGAAAGTATATTCGGATTGGACAGAGTCAACACGGGGGGAGGGGGTGGGCGGGAATTTATGAAAGGGAAATTATGTTTGACAGATGTTTCAGAGCTTTATGTGGACTAAACGAGCAGAATAGATAAGGGGGGACGAGTAGATGTGGTGCATTGAGATTTTAGAAGGCTTTCGACTAAGTTCCACACAGGAGGTTAGTAAGCAAAATTAAAGCACATGGAATTGGGGGTAATGTATTGGCATGCGTTGAGAATTGGTTAACGGGCAGAAAACAGAGAGAAGGAATAAACGGGTCATTCTGAGCTTGGCAGGCCCTGACTAGTGGGTTCCACAAGGGTCAGTGCTTGGGCACAACTATTCATAATCTATATCAATTATTTTGACGTGGGGCCCATAAATAATATCTCCAAGTTTGTTGAAGACATAAAACAAGGTGGTAATGAGGGTTGTGAAAAGGATGGAAAGAGGCTTCAAGTAGAATTTATGAAGGCTAAGTGAATGGGCAATAACACGTCAGATGGAATATAATATGGAAAAATGCGAAGTTTTCCTCTTTAGTCGGGAAAACAGAAATGCAGAGTATGTCTTAAATGGTGAAAGATTGGGAAGTGTCAATATCCAAAGGGACCTCGGTGTCCTTGTTCATAACTCACTGAAAACTAACATCCAGTTGCAGCAAGCAATTAGGAAAGCAATTAGTGTGTTGGCCTTCATTGCAAGAGGATTCGAGTACAGCAGCAAAGACGTCTTTCTGCAATCGTATAGAACTTTGGTAAGGCTGCATATAGAATACAGTGTACCGATTTTGTCTCCTTACCCAAAAAATGATATCTTTGCTCGAGACGGAATGCAATTAAGGTTCACCAGACTGCTCGCTTTGATGCATGAATTTTCCTGTGAGAAGAGGCTGAGGAGACTTGTCCTATATTCCATACAGTTTCGAAGAATAATAGGCAATCACTTTGCCACTTACAAAATAATTACAGAGCTCGACAGGGTAGATGCAGGAAGGATGTTTCCCCTGGCTGGGGGCTGGGGGCAGATGGGTGGTGGGTTCGAGGATCTAGAATCAGGAGTACAGATTCAGAATAAGAGTTGGGCCATTTAGGACAGAGATGAGGAGGAATTTCGTCACTCAGAGGGTAGTGAATCTTTGGAAGTCACTATCCCAGAGGGTTGTGGAGGGTCAGTCAGTGAGTGCAATTCAAGACAGAGATCGATAGATTTCTAGATACTAAAGATATCAATGGATATGGGGATAGTCTGGAAAAAAATGGCATTGTAGGAGAAGATGAATCATGATCTATTTGACTGGCCGAACAGGAAAGGCCTGCGACTGCCTCTATTCCCTATGTTCCTATAAATAAGATATACTGCAGTAGATAACAAAGCCTCCTACGGCAGTACATTCCAAAACTGCGACCTCTACCAACTAGGATGGGGAGGACAGCAGATTGCATGGGAACACCAGCACCTGCAGGATCCCCGCCAACAAATCCTGACTTGGAACTGTATTGCCGTCGCTTCACTATAGCAAGGTTAAACACCTTCCTAACAGCAATATCGGTGTACCTGCACCACATAGAATCCAGTAGTTCAAGAAGACAGCTCACCATTAGCTTCTCAAGTACAATTAGGGATGGGAAACAAATGCCGCCCTTGCCCATGATGCTCACATCCCAGGAAAGAATTTAGAAAGAATAATTCCAGATTTTGCTCCTGATAGGCCAAGTTTTAATTGTATTATTTCCCCTTTTTCTGGATTCCCCACCAGATGAAATCGATCTTCTGTATCTGCATTAGCAAATCCTTTTAACATTTTAAGCATCCCCATC
This sequence comes from Heterodontus francisci, assembly GCF_036365525.1. Taxonomy (NCBI): domain Eukaryota; kingdom Metazoa; phylum Chordata; class Chondrichthyes; order Heterodontiformes; family Heterodontidae; genus Heterodontus; species Heterodontus francisci. Next base: position 2,303,787 of record NW_027141375.1, read on the forward strand.
AGAATATTCCTCAATCTTCTCTATATTGAATTGAATACTCGAAGTTTATGCAATTTGTTCCCATAATTTAAACTTCTATCATTCTGGTTAATTTACACTGTAACACCTCCAATGTCAGTGCATCGTTCCTGATGCTAGGTGTCCAAAATAGAATCACCACTTCCTAAGTTTTGTATTTTCAACGCATCGTGATAAAAACACAGAATTCCATTCGCCCTTTTAACTACATTTTATCCATGTGAACTGGATTTGTCTGATCTGTATATATGAGCACCCAGATATCTTTGTTCATGCAATGTTCCAAGTCTCTCACGATCAATAAAATATTCCGATTTGTCTTTCTGTGAACTAAAGTGGATTATCTCATATTTGTCCAAGTTGAAATCCATCTGTCTCTGTCCCTTTAACTCCCCGCTCCCATCTATGCAAACTAATCACGTTAGAACTTGGATCGTCACTCTTTTGTCCAAGTCATTAATTTATACGGTATCAACCTGAGACTCCACTATAGATGTTTGGCAACCTCATTTGTCACATCCCAACAATGAGAGGCAAGTGCAGAGCATTCCATCGCGCTCCCGAATTGGAACTTGTAGATGGTGGACAGGATTTGCGAAGTCAGGGAGTCAGTTATTCGCCACAGAATTCCGACGCTCTGACTTGCTTTTGGAGCCACTGGATTTACACGCCTGGCCCAGTTCAGTTTCTGGTCATAGGGAGCCCCAAGAATGGTGAAAGTGGGGGTTCAGTGATGGTCATGCCATTGAAGGTCAAGGGAAGATAGTTCGAATCGCTGTTGTTGGAGATTGTCATTGCCTGGCAATTGTGTGACACAAATGTAACTAAACACTTATCAGCCCAAGCCTGAATGTTGTCCAGATCTTGTTACATATCGACACGAACTGCTTCCATATCTGAGGTATTGCGAATGCTGCTGAACATTATGCAATCATCAGCGCACATCTACACTTCTGATCTTATGATGGAGGGTAGGTCATTGCTGAAGTAGCTGAAGATCCTCGGACACTACCCTGATGTAGTTAAGGGAACGTATTAATTTGAGGGAGTGCATTGGTTTGAGCAGCTGCATTACTTTGAGGGACTGCATTGGTTTGAGAATCCAGAAGTAACATTTTCTCCTTGAACTATTTAACTGAATTACCACAGCAAAGGGAAATTCCCCATCCCATTTTACAGTGAACCAGCTCCGGGAGAGCACAATCACGTCAGACTTTCAATTACTGAATGGCTACAGAATAGTGAAGGTCATCACTGAAGCAACATGTCATCCAGGGATGGACCTAATGTTTCAGGAATATCACTATTGCTGAGCGAATACACATTCCAATTGTCATAAGTAACTTAATGCGAACAGGACAATCCAGTCTTTTGGGTTTCACAATTTAATATCAACAGCAAAAATGTTCCATCACAACAAGGAATTAACTCGGCTGTCATAATCTGCTTGCTCAAAACCAAAAAAAAAAAAATTGAGCAATGATGCAACCATAATAACCCCACGAATATCCCTCAGGGTATAACTTAAAGGCGCTTGGAATGTACTGCCTCACAGTTTCATTACGAGAGCTTGTTTGAAACAAAAAGACGATCGCTTCACACAGAAAATGCGTGGAACGTTTGTCAGTATTGTTAGAATATACTACCTGATCATGACATTCATTGGTCTTCCTGGTAAGTGACTAAAGCTGAAATTGTGTAAAACTGTGTTGGAGCAGTTCCTGAACTGAAAATGAACGTGCATGTACTTCATTGGCAAGTATTTTTTCAGTGGAATATGGTATCCTGTTGAATCGGACAACAGTTTAATAATATCTCTGAGTGGAGCATCTGCAATGCTGAGGACGTCGTGGATAGCACGTTTAGCGAGGAGGTCACACCGCAGGTAATGGCTTCACAGGCAGAAATGAGATGGGTGACCACCAGACGGAGTAGTAGGCATAGGCAGGTAGTGCAGGAGCCCACTGTTGCCATCCCCCTTCAAAACGACAAACCGCTTTGGATACTGTTGGGGGGTGGGGTGATTTCCACCCAGGGGGAAGCAGCAACAGCCAAGTTCGTGGCAAATGGAGGGCTCTGCTGCACAGCACGGCAGGAAAAGGGTTCGAAGTGCTATAGTGATAGGGGATTCTATCGTAAGGGGTGCAGGTAGGCGTTTCTGTGGGCACATACGAGACTCCAGGATGGTATGCTGCCTCCCTGCTGCTAGATTCAAGAATGTTTCAGAGCAGCTGCAGGACATTTTGAAAGTAGAGGGTGAGCAGCCAGAGGTCGTGGTCCATATTGGTACTAACGACATAGGCAGGAAGAGAGATGATGTCCTGCAAAGTGAATATAGGGAGTTAGGCAGAAGTTTAAAAAGCAGGACATCTAGGCTTGTAATCCCAGGATTACTCCCTGTGCCACGTGATAGCGACGGTTGCAATAGGGGGTTTAGACAAATGAATGCGTGGCTGAAGTGCTGGTGTACACGGGAGGGCTTCAGCTACTTAGATCATTGGGACCTCTTCTGGTGCAGAGGTGACCTATACAAGAAGGACGGGTTGCATCTACACTGGAGGGGAACCAATATCCTTGCGGGGACGTTTGCTAGTACTGCTCAGGAGGGTTTAAACTAGTCTTGAGGGGGGTGAGACCCAAAGTAGTGCTCTGTCCGATGAGATAGTTGAGGCAAATGTAGAGGTTAAAGCAAGCAAGACCAGTAGGCAGGCCGGGCAGGTGCAGGACAGGGAGTATGGAAGGTCTGGTAGGCTAAATTGTATTTACTTTAATGCAAGAAGACTTACAGGTAAGGCAGATGAACTCAAAGCATGGACCGGTACTTGGAATTATGATATTATCGCTATTACAGAAACGTGGTTGAGGGATGGGCAGGGCTGGCAACTCAATGTTCCGGGGTACCATACCTTCCGGCGTGACAGAGGTGGAGGCAAGAGAGGAGGGGGAGTTACACTAATGATTAGGGAGGACATCATGGCAGTACTAAGAGAGGATATCCCGGAGGGAGCGTCCAGCGAGGCCACATGGGTAGAACTTAGAAATAAGAAAGGGGTGATCACTTTGATGGAATTATACTATAGGCCCCCCCATAGTCAGAGGAAAGTGGAGAAGCCTTTATGTAGGGAAATCACAGATAGGTGTAGGAATTATAGGGTTGTAATAGTAGGTGATTTTAACTTTCCTAATATTGACTGGGACTGCCTTAGTGCTAAGGGATCAGATGGGGAAGAATTTGTTCAGTGTGTCCAGGATAGTTTTCTGAAGCAGTATGTGGATGGTCGTACGAGAGAAGGGGCTACGCTCGACCTCCTCTTAGGAATGAGCATAGACAGGTGGTTGATGGGGGAGCACTTTGGGACCAATGACCATAACTCTATTAGCTTCAAGATAGTTATGAAAAAGGATAGGACTGGTCCTCAGATTGAACTCCTAAATTGGGGGAAGGCTAATTTATATGGCATCAGACAGGAGCTCTCAAACGTTGAATGGGAGAGTCAGTTTACAGGTAAAGAGAAGTCTGGCAAGTGTGAGGCTTTTAAAAGTGAGACAGGAAGAGTTCAGGGCCAGCATCTTCCTGTCAGATGGAAGGGCAAGGCTGACAAGTTTAGGCAACCTTGGTTGACGAGGGATATTGAGGGCCTGGTCAGGACAAAGAAGGAGGCACATGTCAGGTACAGGTAGCTGAGATCAAGCGAGTCCCTCGAGGAGTAGAGGGGATGTCGGACTACACTTAAAAAGGAAATTAGGCGGCTGAAAATGGGCCATGAGATGTCCTTGACAGATAAGATAAAGGAGAATCCTAAAAGCTTCTATAATTATATTAAGAGTAAAAGGGTAGCTAGGGAGAGGGTAAGTCCCCTGACGGATCAGTGCGGCAATCTATGTGTGGAGTCACGGGAAATGGGCGAGGTCTGAAGTGAATGTTTCTCATCCGTATTTACCGTGGAGAGAGTCAATGGAAGCTAGTGAGTTCAAGGGAGGGAACACCAATATACTGGAGCATATCAACATTACAAAGGAGGAGGTGTTGGAGGTTCTGAAGCGAATTAAGGTGGATAAATCCCCAGCGCCTGACCAGGTGTATCCTAGAATGCTATGGGAAGCAATGGAGGAGATTGCTGGGGCCCTGCCAGTGATTTTTGTATCTTCCTTAGCCAAGGGTGAGGTACTGGAAGACTGGAGGATAGCTAATGTTGTGCCTTTGTATAAGAAGGGGAGCAGAGATAGGCCAGAGAACTACAGGCCGGTGAGCCTTACATCAGTGGTGGGAAAGTTATTGGAAGGGATTATGAGAGACAGGATTTACATGCATTGTCAAAGCCATGGTTTGATTAGGGATAGTCAGCATGGCTTTGTGCATGCTAATTCATGTCTCATGAATATGCTTGAATTTTTCGACGAGGTGACCAAGAGGATTGACGAGGGCAGTGCGATGGATGCTGTCTACCTGGACTTTAGCAAGGCATTTGACAAGGTCCCACATGGTAGGCTGGTCCAGAAGTTTCGAACACATGGGATCCAGGGTAAGCTAGCAAATTGGATGCAAAATTGGCTTGGTGATAGGAGGCAGAGGGTGGTAGTGGAGGGTTATTTTTCAGATTGGACGCTGGTGACCAGTGGTGTGCCGCAGGAATCGGTGCTGAGCCCTTTGCTGTTTGTCATAAAAAGCAATGACTTGGATGTGAATGTAAAGGGCATGATTTGGTAAGTTTGCAGATGACAACCAAAATTGGTGGTATAGTGGATAGTGACCAAGTTTGTCTAATGTTACAAAAAGATATGGATAAACTGGGAAAGTGGGCAAGGGAGTGGCAAATGGAATTTAACGCAGACAAGTGTGAAGTGATGCATTTTGGGAAGATAAACCAGGGCACAACATATACAGTGAATGGCAGGGCCCTGGGGAGTTTTGATGATCAGGGAGACCTTGGGGTGCAAGTACATAGCTCCCTGAAAGTGGCAACACGAGTAGACAGGGTGGTGAAGAAGGAATATTTCTTCCTTGCCTTCATCGGTCGAGGCAGTGAGTACAAGAGTTGGGACGTCATGTTATAGTTGTGCATAACGTTGGTTAGGCCGCATTTGGTGTATTGTGTGCAGCTACGTTTGCCGCACTGCAGGAAATATGTGATTAAGCTAGAGAGGGTGCAGAAAAGATTCACAAGGATGTTGTTTGGTTCGGAGGACTTGAGCTATAAAGAAAGATTGGACAGGCTGGGTCTGTTTTCCCTGGAGCGAAGGAGGCTGAGAGGGGACATGATAGAGGTGTATGCAATTATGAGAGGCATAGATAGTGTAGACAGCCAGAGTCTGTTTCCCATGGTAGGGGTGACTAAAACTTGGGGGTTTAGATTTAAGGTGAGAGGGGAGAGGTTTTAAGGGGATCAAAGGAGTAAATTGTTCACACAAAGATTACTGGGTATCTGGAATGAGCTGCCTGAGGAGGTGGTGGAGGCAGGAACAGCAGCAACATTTAAGAGGCATCTGAACAGGTAATTGAATGAGCAAGGCATAGAGGGATATGGAACAATTCAGGCAGGTGGGATTAGTATAGATGGGTATTTTGGTTGGCATGGACGCGGTGGGCTGAAGGGCCTGTTTCCACACTGTATGACTCTATGACTCGATGAATGTGTTATTTCGAGTTTCTTTCAGTGCAGAATTGTACTGAGTGCGGGTCACGAACCGGAGTGGAACACATGATCCCAGTGGCCTTGTATTACTGGGAGCATCTGTCAGCGTTGAATTGTGCTGAATGTGGCTCAGTCATTGAAGTGGAACACATGATCCCAGTGACCATGTATTTTGCAGATTATCTGTCATTATCGAATTGTATTGAGTATAGGCCATTAAACAGAGTGGAACTCCTGACCCAGTGGCCATGTATTAATGATATTATTTGTCATCATACAATTGTGCAGCGTTTGAGTCAGTAACGGGTGTGGAACAAGCCAGTTCCACTTTCGAATCATTGTTTCATGTGACTAATCTCGCCACTCCAAGAAGCTCCCTTCGTGGTTTACGAAAGCAATCAGTGACAGTTGCGATTTTGCTGTTGGTTGAAGATATTTGGTAAAATGTCCATGCTGTGACATTCATTGATATTGTTTTATTTACCATTGGAATGCACCAACTATTTAAGCACAGGTAAACGTCAGGACAGCAGTGTTAATGTATTCAAATCCTCTGTAGAATGCCTTATTCTTACTGTAAGCATAGCTGCTGTAATCAATTGCTGGCACTGCAGAATTATCTTCACTTTGCACGCTCATGAGTATCTGTGGTTCATGAGCGTTGGATTTTCTTTTCTTGTTATTACACAAGATAAGTATAGGGCGGTGGGTACTGCTCATTCCACTTCTGTAAATAAATAACGTTTGAGGAATCCGTTCTTATCTGCTACCAAGAGTCTGCAGTGATATATGCATTTAGCTTGGTAAGGGAAGTTTCTGTGAGTGCAGACACGTCGAACTGCGCAACGTACATTTCGGGTATTCGTAATACAGTGATCGGGATAGTACCAGTACATAATTAGTCAAGTGCTAATAATGCAATAAATAAACCATTGCAATATCTGCAATATTATGAAAGAGCGGATGTCTGTAACTTATTAGTACTCAGGATACAAAAAAAGCAGAGAATATAAAGTACAGAAACTTGTCATTTGGCCCAGCACATTCTCATCTGTCTTTATTTGGTGCATGGGCCTCTCTCGAGCCCAGGTAATGTAACTCTGACAGCTAATCCTTCTATTCATGTCTCTCTCATGTCTTTTTGCATTGCCCATTAAATGCAATTCACATCAACTGCTCCACGTGGGAGCAAATTCCGTATTCCCACCTGCCTCTGAGTAAAGAACTGTCTCCTGAATTCCTTTGTGGATTTATTAGCGTTATTGATTAACTCCAGATTTTGAACCATGGAAACATAGAAAGGTTACGGCACATAAAAGGCCATTAAGCCAATCATGTCTGTGCTGGCTGGAAAACTAGCCGCCCATTCTATTCTCAATTTCCAGCACATGGCCCATAGCCTTGTAGGTTGCAGCACTTCAGCTGCAGGCTCAGGAACCTGTTTGATGAGTTGGCCGTAACTGCATCCACCACTGATCCTGCAGCAAATTCCAGACACCTACCACCCTCTGGGCGAAATCATTTTTTCTCCGGTCCCCTCTAATCCTTCTACCAATCAACATAAATCTGTGTCCCTTGATAATTGACCATTGTACTCGAAGAAACAGGTACTTCATGTCTACTCTGTCTTGGCCGCTCAGAATTTTGTACACCTCAATTAATTCACTCTCAGACTCCTCTGCTCAAAGGAAAGCAATCTTAGACTATTCAATCTGTCCTCATAGTTGCTATTGACAAGGCCTGGCAACATTATTTTAAATCTCCCCTGTATTCCCCCAGAGCAATTATGTCCTTCCTGTAATGTGGTGACCAGAAATTCTCCAGCCATGGCCAAACCAGCGTTTTATACAGTTCCGACATTACCTCTCTGCTTTTGTATTCTTTACCTCGGCCAATATAGGGAAGCATTCGTTATGCCTTCTTCACCAATTTATCTGCCTGTCCTGCCACCTTCAGGGACCTGTCAGCATGCACTCCAAGGGTTCTCACTTACACTACCCCTCTCATTATCCTCCCATTTATTGTCCACTCTCTTGCTTTGTTCGCCCTTTCCAAAAGCATTACTTCACAATTCGCCAGATTGAATTCTATTTGCCCTTTTTTGTTCACTCAACTAATCTATTGAAAACATTCTGGAGTATCCAGCTATCCTCTTCATCAACAACAACATGGCCAATTTTTGTATTCTCCGTCAATTTCCCAAACATGCTTCCCACGTTTAAGTACAATAATTAATATATACCACAAACAGAAGGGGGCAAACACAAAGCCAAATGCTGCACTGGAAACTGCTTTCCATTCTGGGATAAAAAACATCCGTCGACCATTATACATTTTTTTCTTGTCACTGAGCCAAATTTCGGTTCCAACTTGTTAAATTCACCTGTAGACGATGGGCTTTTCCTTTTCTGAGAGGGCTGCCATGTGGGCCCTTGTAAAATACCTTACTAAAATCCAAATGGACAACATCCACTGCATTACCCTCATCACTCCTACTTGTTAATTCCTCCAAACATTCAATTAAGTTCGTAAGACAGGATCTTCCCTTAACAAATGCATGCTGACTATGAATAATTCAGCTGTGTCTTTCTAAGCGACAGTTTTTCCGACTCTCTCAGAATTGATTCTAATAATTTGTCCACCAGCGAGCTTTGACTGACCGGCCTATAGTTATCTGGCTTATTACTCGTACCCTATTTAAACATTGGTACAACGTTCACAGACCTCCAGTACTCTGGTATGATACCTGCGTTTCGTGAGAATTTGAAAAAAATACTCTCAGAGTATCCGCTATTCCCTGCAATTTGAGTTACTGCCCCTTCCTTGAAAATTAGTAAAACCAAGACTACTAGCCAGGGAAAGACAAGCTCGAGGCTATAGTCAATGCCCCAAAGAGGAAATATATGTGTAAGCTGAGATTGTTTTCTAGCCATGGTCCAATACTACTCGAGATTTCTGCCTAAGCTTGGAACAGTGTTAGCTTCACTGCATGAGTTATTCAAGAAATATTGTGAAATGTCAGTGGTCTGAAACGCAACAAGATGTTTAAGATGCATGCAAAAGAACATTGACTATTGATGTACTACTTGTTCATTTTGAAACACTTCATGACCTGAAGCAGGCATGTGACATTTCAAATTGAGGAGTTGGAGCAGTGCTCAGTCATGTCATAGGTGATGGTCAAGAGAATCCCATAGTATCATCGTCACGTATCCCAACCAAAATGAACATTACTATATGCAAACAGAATACAAAGCATGTAAGAAACACGAGCTGCATGGATGTTCACGTTTCACCATTAAACAGGGATTAACTAATTTTCTGTTGAAGTGCGCAACAATTCCACACTCAACTGAGAGGAATGTAACTGCTGATTTCTTAATGAAGCCGAGATTAATAAAATATTTGAGTTTCTTTCTACCAGCCTTGACTGCTAAAGTTCAAGTAAAACAGTTCAGTCAGAAATGGCAGTGCGACACAAAAACGAGAAATACTTTCAGGAGAATTGAACATAATCATTTTCTGAGTCCTGACAAGTCACACAATTGGAACGTGGGAAATGTCAAAGAAGTTTGCAGTGCTAAGAAATACTTGGTGGAAAAGTAATAAATGTTGATGCAGATCACATGGTCCCAGCGAGGGTTGATGCAAATCTTGAGCACAGCATAATTGATGTTAGCAGATTAAGAGCCATTTAAGCCTTTGGTGTCTGAAGTGACAGTTTCAAAGAAAGGAAACAGGAACCTTTGTAATTCCTGAAATGAAACCAGACAGGTCAAAAAATGAGGACACACAAAATCTGTGAGACGTTCAGCATGACTTTGCAAATCCGTTTTTAGGTGCGATTTCTCAATATTGAAAAAGAGTCAGTTGTTATTTTACCAATTGTGCGTATTCTCAAAGACCGATTTGTTTTTGAAGTTGTACAGTTAGTGTACCTGTAAGTAGTACATTTCATTAAAAAAGGGAAGTAGTTTAATTTATTCATATGCTATAAGCATGCCCCGTGTATGTTGACGTCATTAACTAGGTGATCAAGCCTTCTTAGTGTCTGTGTTACTTTACCAATTCCTCTTCATGTATAACAGCATTTATGCACTGTGGGTAGGTAATTCTCTTGCTCCCCACTAACTCTCTCCCCCCTAGCTGTCTCCCCTCTGACTCTCATTCCCTTGCTCTTCCTCTCCTCGCTCTCTCCTCCTTGTTCTATGCTCCCTTGTTCTCTGCCCCCTTGCACTTTACATCCTCACTCTCTTCCCCTCCCTCTCTCCCCTCTGCCTTTGTGAACCCTATAATTCTGTCGTTCCCTCTCGCTCTGCCAAACATTCTCTCTATATATATCTCAGACACACACGGGATATGCAAGAGATGATACTGTGACACACTTTCGTGCCAAACACCCCCAGACAGCAGTGAATCATTTCCTTTAACCTGCTGTACATAAGGTTCTCTCTCTCTCTCTTTTCTACCGTTGCTCTCTCCCTTCATTCCCCTCCGCCTCCTCCTCCCCATCCCTGTCTGCCCCATAAGAAGGAGGTCCTCCTGTTGGAGTTGGATGTGACACTCTCTGTGTAAAGAACCTACCTCTGACATCTCCCCTAAACCTTCCTCCAATCTCTTTAAAATTATGCCCCCTGGTGATCGCCCTTTCCATCCTGGGAAAAGGGATCTGGCTATCCACTCTATCTATGCCTCTGATCGTCTTGTACACCTCTACCCAGTCACCTCTGAACCTTCTTCGCTCCAATGAGAAAGACCCGAACTCCCTCAACCTTTCTTCATAAGATATGCCCTCCAGTCCAGGCAGCATCCTGGTAAATCTCCTCTGCACCCTCTCTAAAGCTTCCACATCCTTCCTATAATGAGGCGACCAGAACTGAACACAATATTCCAAGTGTGGTCTAACCAGGGCTTTATAGAGCTGCAGCATAACCTCGCAGCACTTAAACTCAATCCCCCGTTAATGAAAGCCAACACCCCATACGCCTTCTTAACAACCCTATCAACTTGGGTGGCAACTTTGAGCGATCTTTGGACGTGGACCCCAAGATCCCTCAGTTCCTTCACAATGCCAAGAATCCTGTGTTTAAGCCTGTATTCTGCATTCAAATTCGACCTTCCAAAATGAATCACTTCACACTTTTCCAGGTTGAACTCCATCTGCCACTTCTCAGCCCAGCTCTGCATCCTGTCAATGTCCCGTTGCAATCTACAACAGCCCTCCACACTATCCACAACTCCAGCAACCTTCGTGTCATCGGCAAACTTACTAACCCAGCTTTCCACTTCCTCATCCAAGTCATTTATAAAAATCACGAAGAGCAGAGGTCCCAGAACAGATCCCTGTGGAACACCACTGGTCACCGAGCTCCTGGCTGAATACTTCCCATCTACTACCACCTATGGGTATTCTATGGGCCAGTCAATTCTGTATCCAGACAGCCAAATTTCCCTGTATCCCATGCCTCCTTACTTTCTGAATGAGCCTACCATGGGGAACCGTATCAAACGCCTTTCTCAAATCCATATACACCACATCCACTGCTCTTCCTTCTCCAATGTGTTTTGTCACATCCTCAAAGAATTCAATAAGGCTTGTGAGGCATGTCCTTCCCGTCACAAAGCCATGCTGACTATCTCAAATCAAGCTATGCTTTTCCAAATAATCATAAATCCTGTCTCTCAGAATCCTCTCCAATAATTTGCCCACAACCGACGTAAGGCTGACTGGTCTGTAAATCCCAAGGTTATCCCTATTCCCTTTATTGAACAAGGGAATAACATTTGCCACCCTCCAATCATCTGGTACTACTCCAGTGAACAGTGAGGCCGCAAAGATCAGCGCCAAAAGCGCGGCAATCTCTTCCCTCGCTTCCCGTAACAACCTTGGGAATATCCTGTCTGGCCCGTGGGACTTATCTATCCTCATGTCTTTCAAAATTTCCAGCATATCCTCCTTCTTAACATCAACCTGTTCGAGCATATCAGCCTATTTCACGCTGTCCTCACAAACGTCTAGGTCCCTCTCACGGGTGAATACTGACACAACGTAATCATTAAGGACCTCCCCAACCTCCTCCGACTCCAGGCACAAGTTCCCTCCGCTATCCCTGATCGGTCCTATCCTCACTCTGGCCATCCTCTTGTTCTTCACGTAAGTGTAGAACGCCGTGGGAATTTCCTTAATCCTTTCCGCCAAGACATTTTCATATCTCCTTCTAGCTCTCCTAAGTCCATTCTTCAGTTCCTTCCTGGCTACCTTGTAACCCTCTCGAGCCCTGTCTGATACTTGCTTCCTCAACCATACGTAAGCTTCCTGCTTCCTCTTGACTAGCTGTGACACATCTCTTGTCATCCAAGGTCCCTTCACACTACCATCCCTTCCTTGCCTCATCGGGACAAACCTATCCAGCAGTCGCAGCAATGCTCCCTAAACAACCTCCACATTTCTGTCGTGCATTTGCCTGAGAACATCTGTTCCCAATTAATGCTTCCCAGTTCCTGCCTAATAGCATTGTAATTCCCCCTCCCCCAATTAAATATTTTCCCATCCCGTCTGCTCCTATCCCTCTCCATGACTATAGCAAAGGTCAGGGAGTTGTGATTACTATCACCGAAATGCTGTCCCACCGAGAGATCTGCCACCTGGCCTGGTTCGTTGCCAAGCACCAAATCCATTATAGCCTCCCCGCTAGTCGGCCGATCTGCATATTGAGTCAGGAAACCTTCCTGGACACACCTGACAAAAATTGCTCCATCCAAACTATTTGCACTAAAGAGGTTCCAATCAATATTAGGGAAGTTGAAGTCACCCATGACAACAGCCCTGTTACTTCTGCACCTTTCCAAAATCTGCCTCCCAATCTGCTCCTCCGTGTCTCTGTTGCTACTGGGGGTCTATAGAAAACGCCCAATAAAGTGACTGATCCTTTCCTGTTTCTGACTTCCACCCACAGTGACTCAGTAGACAAACCCTCCTCGACGACCTCCCTTTCTGCAGCTGTGATACTATCCCTGATTAGCAATGCCACTCCCCCACCTCTTTTACCTCCCTCCCTATTCCTTTTGAAACATCTAAACCCCGGTACATCCAACATCCATTCCTACCCCTGTGATATCCAAGTCTCCGTAATGGCCACAGCATCGTAGCTCCAAGTACTGATCCATGCTTTAAGTTCATCACCCTTATTCCTGACACTTCTTGCGTTACAATGGACACACTTTAACCCAAATACTGGCTGCAACTTTGCCCTGTCAACTGTCTAACCTTCCTCGCACTCTGTATCTGCCTGCGCAACAGCTACCCAATCCACGGATCCGTTGCTCCGGTTCCCATCCCCCCGCCAAACTATTTTAAACCCTCCCTAAGAGCTCTAGCAAACTTCCCGCCCAGGGTAGTGGTGCCCCTCCAGTTCAGATGCAACACGTCCTTCTTTTACAGGTACCACCTTCCTCAGAAGGTATCCCAATGATCCACATATCTGATGCCCTCCCTCCTACACCAGCCACGTATTCAGCTGCACTCGCTCCCTGTTTCTAGCTTTACTAGCACGTGGCACCGGTATCAATCCTGAGATTGCTACTCTGCTCGTCCTGCCTTTTAGCTCCTAACCTAACTCCTTATCTTCGCTTTTCAGGTCTTCATCCCTTTTCCTAGCTATGTCATTGGTACCGATATGTACCATGACCTCTGGCTGCTCCCCCTCCCCCTTAAGAATCCTGTAGACTCGATCTGAGACATCCCTGAGCCTGGAACCCGGGAGGCAACATATCATCTGGGAGTCTCGTTCGCGACCACAGAATCTCCTGTCTGTTCCTCGAACCATTAAATCCCCTATCACCATCGCTCTCCTATTCTCCCCCCATTCCCTTCAGAGCCACAGCGCCAGGCTCAGTGCCAGAGACCTGGCCGCTGTGGCATTCCCCTGTTAGGTCCGCCCCCCTCACCATATCCATAACGGTATACTTATCATTGTGGGGTTCGGCCAGTCCTTAGAAAAAAATATAAAGAGGTGTTCAGGAGTGAGGTTTTCAGTCGTGTTCACACGTAGTGTGAGCTCCAAAAAGCTCGGCTTTGGCCGTATGTTGCACTTTGGCGTCACTGAAGAAGAATGAGGACCTCAAGAACCGAACAGAGCAACAACACTTCGCTTGCTTTATTTGTCGAGAAGATTGTCAGCATCGTTCTGCCCCACTGCATGATCTGGGATTGATGAGCCATTCCAACTGTTACGTTCATAAAACCCTTTATGCATACTTGTCTTATGCATCATCCAAGTACAACGACAGGTGTTATTAATATTTTTTAAAGGGAGCAACTAAATTAATTTAAAGGAAAGTCATGGCAGGAGAACTCGCACCCATGGTGCACTCATATGACGCCATGTGAGAAATCAGGGATGCTTCCAGTGTCCCTGACAACCATGTGTACAGGAAGTGTATCCATCTGCAGCTACTGACTACTTGCATTATGGATCTAAAGCTGCGGGTAGATTCACTGTGCAGCATCCGCGATGCTGAGGACGTCGTGGATAGCACGTTTAGAGAGGTGGTCGCACCGCAGGTTATGGCACCCTCCCAGGCTGTTATGTGAGGCAAGGGAGGAGATAGCAGAGGCTTTGACACAAATTTGCAAATCCTCTCTGGCCACAAGAGAGGTACCAGAGGACTGGAAGACAGAGAATGTGCTAAAATTCCTCAAGAATTGTAGTAAGGATAAACCAGGTAATTACAGGCCGTTGAGTCTAACATCAGTAGTTAGGAAAATATTGGAAAAAAATTATGAGGGACTGGCTTAATTTCCAACTGGAGAGGTAGGGATTAATCAGGGATAGTCTTTATGACTTTGAAAAGGGGAGATCGTGTTTTCTAACTTTGATTGAATTTTTCGAGGTGGTGACCAGATGTGCTGATGAGGGTGAAGCAGTAGATGTAGTTTACATGGATTTCAATAAGGTTTTTGATAGGTCCCGCATGGGAGATTGGTTAAGAAGGTAAGAGGCCATGGATTCCAGGGCAATTTGGCAAATTGGATCCAAAACTGACTTAGTGGCAGGACGCAGTGGGTAATGGTCGAGGGTTGTTTTTGCGATTGGAAGCCTGTGACCAGTGGTATACCAGAGGGATCGATGCTGGGATACTTACTGTTTGTCGTGTACAATAATGATTTAGACGTGAATATGAGAGGTATGATTACACCGAAATTGGTGGTGTTGCAAACAGTAAGGAGGAAATCCTTAGATTACAGTGAAATATGGATGGGCTGGTCAGGTGGGCGGAGCAGTGGCAAATTGAATTGAATCCGTAGAAGTGTAAGGTAATGCATTTTGGGGGACTAACAGCACAAGGGAATATACAATGGGTGATAGGACCCTAGGAAGTACAGAAGGTCAGAATGACCTTGGTGTACTTGTCCATATATCACTGAAGGCAACAGTACAGGTAGATAAGGTGATTAGGAAGACATATGGGATATTTGCCTTTATTAGCCGAGGGTTAGAATATAAGAGCAAGGAGTTTAAGATGGAGCTATATAAAATGCTGGTTAGGCCACAGCTAGAGTACTGAGCACACTTCTGGTCACCATACTGTAGGAAATATGTGATTGCAATGGACAGGGTGCAGATAAGATTCACTAGGATGTTGCCTGGACTGGAGCATTTCATCTATGAAGAGAGACTGAAAAGGCTAGGGTTGTTTTCCTTGGAGCAGAGATGACTGAGGGGGGAGGGGGGGACATGATTGAGGTGTACAAGATTATGAGGGACACTGATAGGTTAGATAGGAAGAAATGTTTTCCCTTAGCGAAGAGGACAACAACCAGGTGCATAGATTTAGGGTAAGGGGCAGGAGCTTTAGGGGGATTTGAGGAATTTTGTTTTACCCAGAGGGCAGTTGGAATGTGGAACGCACTGCCTGGAGAGGTAGTGGAGGCAGGAGCCCTCACAGCATTTAAGAAGTATTTAGATGAGCACTTGAAAGGCCATAGCATACAAGGCTACGGACCAAGTGCAGGAATACGGGATTGGAATATTTAGGTGCTTGATGACCGGCACAGACACGATGGGCAGAAAGGCCAGTGTCTCTGCTGTATAACTCTGTGACTCTACTGCTTCTTATTAAACTGCATTAAAAACAACCAATGACTTAGAACACCTTCGTTGGCTAGCTTTGACTCCCGAACCTAAATCGTACATCCATGTTCACTCAATGTTAACCCTCTCTGTGTCCATTTTTTTCTTTGCCCCCCTCTTTCTCTCTGTGTCCCTTTGTCTCTGGCTCTGCTTCTGTCTGTCTGTCTGTATCTCTCTCTCTCTCTCATTCTCTCTCTCTCCCTGTGTCTCTGTGTCTCACGTTCTTTGTATGCTTACAGTTCTGTTCTAAGCTATGTGCCTGTCTCTCTCTGACTCTCCTTCCCTGTCTCGCTCGCTCTGTTACACTTTAACTTTCTCAAGCTGTCTGTCTCACTTTGCCTATCTCTCTCTCGCTCTCTGCCTCGCTCTGTTGCTCGGTTTCGGTCTCTCTCTCTCTCTCTCACTCATTCTCTTTCTCTCTCTTTGCTTCCTTCGATAGGTGAGAGTGACGGCCGTTGACATCAAGGCAACATTTGATTCTGTACGGCACCGAGGAGCCCGAGAAAAATAGGAGGCAATGGGAATCGGGGGTTGTGGGGGTGGGGTGTGACTCTCCGTTAATTGATGGCATACCTACTGCAAAGGAAGATCGATGTTGTGGTTGGTGATCAGTCATCTCTGCTTCAGGACATCACATCAGGAGTTCCTCAGAGTAGTGTTCTAGGCCCAACTATATCCGGCTGCTTCATCAATGACCTTCTGCAACTGACAAGGTCAAAAGTTGGGGTGTTCACTGATGATTGCATAATATTCAGCACCATTCGCCACTCATAAGATACCGAAGCAGCCCGTGTTCACATGCCGCAACACTCGTGCGTGTGATGGAATTCTCTGCACTTGCCTGGATTAGTGCAGCTCCAACAACACTTAAGAAGTTCGACACCATCCAGAACTATGCAGCCTGCTTGATTGGCACCCCAGTCACGAACATTCACTGCTTTTGTCGACGACACACAGTGGCAGCAGTGCGTGCCATCTACAAGATGGAATGCAGCAATGCACCAAGGCTCCTGCGACGGCATCTTCCAAATCCGCGACCTCGCCATTAATAGGACAAGGGCAGCAGAGATGCATGGGAACACCAGCACCTGCAGGTCCTGCTCCACACCACACACCAGCCTGACATGGAACTATATTGCCATTCCTCACTGTCGTTGGGACAAATTCCTAGAACTGTCTTCCTAACAGCACTGTGTGTGCACCTACCCAACATGGACCAAAGCGGTTTAAGAAGGAAGCTCACCGTCACCTTCGCACTGACACTTTGGAATGGGCAATAAATGTTGACCTTGCCAGCGACACGCATAGCCTACGAAAGAATACAAAATGTCTCTGATTCTCTGCCTCTGTCTCTCTCTGTCTGACTCGTCACCTCCCTGTCTCCCTGATTGTGGACATGTTTTGGAATTCATGAAGTCAGTTACTTGCTGCAGCATTCCCAGCCTGTGAGCTGCTGTTAAAGCCACAGTATATTTATGCCTTCTCCAAGTATATTTCCTATCACTGGTAGACCCTAGAGTTTCGATGGTGGGTGTGGGGGTGGGGGGGGGGGGGTTCAGTGATTGTAATGCCGTTGAATTTAAAGAGGAACTGCTTAGATTCTATCTTGCTTGTGCTAACCATATTCTGGTACTTGTCAGCCTCGACTGTTTCTTGGCAATTATCAACTCCAACCTGAATATTGTCCTGGTCTTGCAGCATGTGGTCACAAATTGCTTCAGTAGTTGAGGAATGGAGAATAATCGTCTGCACACATAAGGTCATTGTTGAAGCCTGGGATACTGCAACAATTCCTGGGGATTAGATGTTTGGCTTGCAGCAACCACAAGGATCTTCCTTTGTGCTGGATTTGACTCCAACGGTGGAGCGTTTGCCGCCAATTCACAAAAACTTCAATTTTGCAAAGGCTACTAGAGGCTACTCTGGTTCAAATGATCCCTTGATATCTCGGGCAACCATTCTCAACTTATCTCTTGAATTAAGATTGTTTGTTTGTCGTGTTTACAGCAAGGCTGTATTATGATCTGGAACCCAGAAATCCCTGGCACAACCCAAACTGTGCATTGGTGGGTAGGTTAATTTGGTGTTAGTGTCACTTGCTAGCACTTTCAAGGAAAGATTCAGTTACTTTGCTAATGATCGAGAGCAGATTGTTGCTGTGATAATTTGATGGATTGATTTTTTCCTGATTTTTTGCATACATGCCTGTGTTGTATCTTGGTTCGGGGTGCAGCCAGTTTTGGAGCAGCAGCCTTCAGTACTACTACAAGGAATGATGTCAGGGCCTATAACATTTTCTGTTTCCATTGCGTTAAACCGTGTCTTGTTATCACATGGAGTGAATCGAAATGGCAGAATACTGGCATCTGAGATGGTGGGGACCCCAGGGGAAGGCCGAGATGACTCAGCTATTTCGTGTTTCAAGCAGACGAAGGTTGCAAGTACTTCAGCTTTGTCTGTTGCGCTGATGTTGCTGAGCTCCCCCATCACGGAGGGTGGTGATTTTGTGGAGCCTCCTCCTCCAGATAGCTGTTTAGTTGTCCACCACCATTCGTGATTGGATGTGTAAGAACTGCATAGATTCGATCCGATCGGTGAGCTGAGCAACTATTTGCAAATTATAACAGTGACTTGGTTGAAGGAAGCGAATGTACGGCTGACAACTTTGCTAATGACACAAAGATAGGCAGCAAAGTAAGTTGTGTAGTGGACATAAGGAGCAAAGGGATGTCGATAGGTTAATGAATGGGCAAAATAAATGGCAGATGGAGTATAATATGGGAAAATGTGAACGTATCCACTTTGGCAGGAGGAGTAGTAAAGCAGCATATTATATAAATGGAGACAGATTGCAGAATTCTGAGGCTCAGAGATATTTGGGTGTCCTGGAACATGAATCAAAAAAAGGTTGGTATACAGATACAAAAAGTGATTAGGAAGACGATTGGATTGTTGTCGCTCTTTTCAAGGAGAATGCAATATAATAGCAAACACGTTTTGTTACATTTGCATAGAGCATTTGTCAGACAACATATGGCGAATGTATAGTTTTGGTCACCTTCTGTAAGAAAGGATACAAATGCGTTAGAGGCAGTTCAGAGAAGGTTCACTCAACTGATACCTAGGATTGTTGGTGGTGTGCAGTGTGTGTTGGGGGGCGGGGGGGGCGTGGTGCTGTTAGTGGTTATCTAATGAAGAAATGTTGGACAGGTTGGGTCTGTATCAATTGGAGTTCAAAAGAATGAGAGCTGATCTTAATGAAACATCGAAGACCCTGAGGGGACCTGACAGGGTGGATGCTGAAAAGATTTTTCTCTGTGGGAGGGACCAGAAGTAGGGAACACAGCTTAAAAATCAAAAAAGGGCGTTGCCGATTGACGACGGAGCTGAATATATTTTGTCTTCTCTCAAAGTGCTGGGAGTATTTGGAAATCACTTCCCCAAAGATCGGTGGAGGCTGGGGTCATTTAATGTTTTTAACTCAGAGGTCGATACATTTTTGACATGACAAGGGTGTCGGGGTTGGCAGGAAAGAGAAATTAAAGCCGCAATAAGATCTGCCATGATCTTATTAAATGGCAGAACAGGCTCTAAGGGGCTGAATGGCCTACTCGTGCTCCTAATTCGTATATTTATATGTTCATTTGTCGATCCGTTGGTTGTAGGATCGCTTAGATCTGTCTATTGCATGCTGCTTCTGTTGTCTGCATACAAGTAGTCCTGTTTTGCAGCTTCAGCAGGTTGGCAGCTCAGTTTTAGGCATGCCTGGAGTTCTCCTGGCATGCTGTCCTATACTCCTCATTGAACCAGGGTTGATCATCTGGTTTGATGGGAATGGTAGAGTGAGGGATTTGCCGGTTATGAGTTTACAGATTGTGGTTGAATGCAATCATGCTCCTGGTCGACAGTGCCTAACAGATGTCCAATTTTGAACAGCTTGATATGTTCCTCATCTCTCCCATTTAGCACGATGGTAGTGCCACACAATCCGATGGATGGTATCCCCAGTGTGAAGTCGGGTCGTCATCTTTTCAACGACCGTGCGGTGCTCACCCCTACCAATGTTGTCATTGTCAGATACATCTGTAAAAGGTAGATTGGTGATGGGGAGTTCAAGCAGGTTTCTTCCTCTTGTTGGCTGCTTCACCAGCTGCTCTTTACCCGTTCTTGCATCTATGTCGTTCGATAATGAGCCATATTGGTCGCCAGTAGTCCTACCGAGCTAATCAGGTGATGGAGATTGAGGTCCCCCACCCATAGTACATTCTATGCACGTGTTAGCCTCGCTGCTTCTTCAAAGCGGTATATAACATGGAAGAGCACTGATTCATCAGCTGAGGGAGGACGGTCGGTGGTAATCAGCAGAAGCGTTCCTTTCCCAGAGGCTATTCTTCCTGGGTGACTTCAATGCACGTGTTGGGCCAGACAGTGATTCATGACCAACGCACCTTGTTGTCATGGGGTAGGCATGATCAACTATAATGAACAACGCCTTTTTGATCTTTTTTCCCTGAATGATCTTTGCATCACCAACACCTTCTTCTAGGGCACACATGAGTACAAGGTGTCATAAAGTCACCCAAGCTCTGGTCATTGGCATCAACTAGACCTAGTCACGGCGTGGCGGCGTGAACTGCCGAGTGCCCTTCATACCTGCAGCTAGCATAGCGCAGATTGTGACTCTGACAGCTTTCTTATGAACAGCAGAATGAAGGCACATTCCTGAGAGTTCACACAGCAAACCACGATGATCCACCATACAGCAACATCCCTTGAATAAGAAATAATGCCACATACCAAAATTTTGCACTGGCACGAAAATGCTTGCTACCCATTGAAGCACCGATGCAGACATTGATGACTCTTGGAAGTCACTGAGCTCAATCGTCTATAAAGCAGCAAATGCATCATTTGGTAAAGGCAAACGCGCAACAAGGACTGGTTTGTTCGACTGAGTTGAGATTGTATCTGTCATTGATGCTAAAATCAAAGCCTACATAATGCACAACAAAAGCCCAACAGCTGAGACAGTGCATGGCCTGAAATTAGCCAGGACAGCCGTGCAAAGGAGAGGAGATATGGCACAAGCAAACACCGGGTCAGATTATGTCAACAAATACAACCTGCATGTGACAAAGGAAATCTGCGAGCCATGTAAGAAGGAATCAAGATGGCCCTTGGCCTTGTCATCACCAAATTTGCTTGCCTGAAGTCGCAGATGCTGAAATATTCACCAACAGAAGTAAACAGGTGTCACACTGGGCTGAACACTACTGTGAGCTGCACTCCTCTGAGTCAGGCCTCGCCCAGTCTGCGTTCAATGCTCTCCAGCAACTTCCTGTTATGGTTGAGTTAGATGATGAACCCTCATCACTGGTGTGCAAGAAGGCCATGGACCACTTAGTGACAAGAAGGACATTGGGTAAGGAAAACAGGGACACTAGGTAAGGATGGGATGCCACCCGAACGTCCCAAGCATGGAAAGCCCCATATATTGCCACACCTTTATGACCTTCTCCTTCTTTGTTGGAAAGTAGGCTTTGTTCCACAGGAGATGCATGATGCCAAAACCAAAACAGTATAGATAAACAAAGGCGACAGGGAGACTGCAAAAACTACAGAGGCGTTAGCGTCACGGGGAAGACCTTTGCTCTGTTCATACTTAAAATACTCCATTTACTTGCAGACTAAGTACAGCCGGAAGTACAGTATGGTTTCTGTATCGGCAGATCTACTGTGGGCATGAGTGTCTCCATACACCAGCTCCATAAGAGGTGTAGGAAACAGAGTGTACACCTTTACCTTAATTTTGTAAATCTACTTAGGGCATTCTACAGCGTCAGCAGAACAAGGCTCTGCTACATTTTGGTAAAAAATGGCTGTCCACGAAGCTCCTCAGCCTCTTGTATTCCTTCCATGCCAACATTGTACGGTTTTATCCATTTCCAATAGTTTCAGAGTGAAGAATTAAGTGAAACAAGGTTGTGTCCTAGCCCCCACTCTGTTTGGCATCTTCTTCTCCATGGTCATGACTTCCACCTTCCCTGCAGATGTGGAAGGAGTCTACTTGCATAGTAGGGCATACGGCAATCTCGACAGTATATCAAGGCTGAAAGCAAAGACAAAATCACATTGCACCCGAACCAAGGAATTCCTCTAAGCTGATGATGCTGCATTAGTTGCTCACACAGAAACTCTGCAACAAAGACTCATGGACTGTCTCTCCCGTACCCATAACTTGTTCTAATTAAATATAACGTCAACAAAACCATGGTTATGCAACAAGGTGCTGCATCTACGCCCCTGATAACGGCAAGTAACACCCCACTACAAGTGGTTAGGAAATTAGGCTGCCTTGGCCCCACGGTGACAGACAATCTGTTCATTGATGCAGAGCTCGATACATGCATAGGGAAAGCAGCTACTTCGTCTGGCTGTATTGCGAAACGCGCATGGAATAACACCAAGCTGACACTTAGGACCAAGCTCATGGTTTATAAGGTCTGTGTTATCAGCACTTTTCTGTATAGCTGTGAGACATGGGCGACTTACAGGTACTATGAAAAGAAGCTCAATAATATTATCGATCTTCAAAGTCTTCTGCGCATTATGGTTATATCCTGGCAAGATAAAATCATAAATGCGGCAGTCCTGTCAAAGGCAGTGTTCCCAAGTGCTTTGGAACTAATCAAGCAGAAGTGACTTTGGTGCAGCGGACACATCTGGAGGATGGAAGACAGATGCATACCCAAGGAACTGCTGTTTGTTGAAGTCGCCAGGGCAGACGGCCATTGGGGCACCCAAAGCTCCGCTTCAATGATGCTTCAAAGCGTGACTTGATTGCCTTACATGTCGACTATCAAAATTGAGAGTCACGAGCTGGCGGAAGAGGGAAATGGCTACACAGTCTGTCAATTGTTTTGCACTACCACGATGACCGGGTGCTGCAGTAGCTTGACAGCAGGCGCCAACGTCAAAAACAGCCCTCACTGGCAGCTTCTTGTGCAGCACTTGTGGCCAAAGGTGCGTCCCAAGGATTGGACTTCACAGCCATCCTCAAAAGTGCACAAAGAGAAGACACAGCACATAAGGGAATTGTGTGCTTTGTGTACATAAACCTTTGTAGATGGAAGAATGCCAACCAACCAAACATACTGTCCCATACGACCCTCATGGGAGAGTTACTATAAGTGTTAGACAAAGGGTACAACTCCCCCAACACAGGCCGGACAGGTTGCAGCGGGAGTGCTGTTTTGCAGGAAAGAAAATGCCTCAGTAATTCGCCATCGGCTTCACTGTTCTTCCACTGCGGCCAGAATAGGCGAAGCTGACCTTTCCCTGCTGTAACATGAGGTAGAATAATCACTTCCTCGCCGGTTCTTCCATGTCTTCTTCTGCAAGTGGAACAAGATCCACTATGACATGCGGCAGCGCAATTGCCCAAAGTGAAATATTGCCTTTGGGGCCCATGACTTGCACTGTGTCTATATCAGCTGAGACGCACCCGCCCCCGTGTAGCCCAAGCGATAGGGGGCAGTGGTCGCTGCGTTACCATAACGTTTCGTGATGATTTCTCCCTCCTTTCATCCTTCGCCAGATGGCTTCCCCCTTTCCCATTCCCCAATTACTTTTTACCGTGGTCTGAGTGAAGAATATGTTTGGGAATTCTGGAAGTGGTGATTTCATTGTTTGTTACTTTTCTGGATGAAACGTTGAAATTCGGAGTAAAATGATGGATTGAGGTCTTGTCCTGCTGTATCAGTCACATTGCTGCTCTGTTGTCACACAGGCTTCTGGAGTTTTTGAGTGTTATATGCACAGATTCAGATCCCGTCCCTAAACAAGGATATACTTTGAGGCCGTGCGATGAAGGTTCACTAGATTGATTTCCTGGATGAGAGGTTTGTGCTATGAGGAACGATTGAATAGAGTGGGCCTACACTTTCTAGAATTGTGAATAATGAAAGCTGATTTCGCTGAAATGCATGAAATTCTGAGAGGACTTGTCAGGGTAAATACTTTGAGGCTGTTTAACGGTGGCTGAAGAGTCTAGCACCAGGGCCCATACTCTCGGGATAAAGTGCTGGCCATTTCAGACTGAGATGGGAAGGAATGTCTTCGCTTAGAGAGTTGTGAATCTTTGGAATTCTCCTCCCCTGAGACCTGTGAATGTTCATTCGTTGACTATATTGAAGAATGAGATCGAGAGGTTTTTGGACACTGAAGGAAGTGATAGATATACGGAAAGAGCGGGGAAGTGGAGTTGAGGTAAAATATCAGCCAATATCTTATTGGATGGCAGTGTAGTGTCGAGTGGGAGAATGGCCTATCCCTGCTCATGACATTTATCTTCTAAGGAAGCGCACAATGGAGGAAATGGAGAAACTTACTTTCAGGCAGAAGCTTTCAGCATTGACACGGGAACATTAGCTCTCTTCTTTTGCCTGAAGGCCAGTAGTGATTGCACAGAAATCTTGTCTTTTTGAACGCTTCTCCCATTTGGTCATGGCGAGTGATTCTCTTAAACAGAGTTGGCATAAGTGTGAAAGATAATTTAGTGTAATAAATTACTTCTGTCTTCTATTTGAAGGTTCAGTGAGAGACAAAAGCAGAACATGCATTCACATAGTGCCTTTGCTCCAATCTGGACCTAACAGTCCAACGCCCTCCTGGCCGGTCCACCATCATCCACCCTGTCTCAACTTCAGCTCATCCAGATTTCTGCGACCCACTTATCCTAAATCACACCAAGCGCAGCTCAAACATCACCCTCTCCCCCACCCCTTGCCTGTTTACCTACAATTCTGACATGTTTTGATATTAAAATTCTCCTCCTCCTGTTCAAATCCCTTCATGACTTCACCAACACTCCTAACTCTGTAGTCTGAGCCAGGCCCGACAAACCTGCCAACTCTGTAATCTCTAAAATGCCTTACAAATCCCCCAAACCTCTCTAACATCCTCTTGTGGGTTCAATCCTCCATTTTGCTGAAACATTCTCCAGCTCCACACATCCCCTAACTCTGAAGCATCCTCCAGACCATACAAACCTCTCTTCCCTGCAATCTCCTGCAGCCCCTACACCACTTCCTATCTACAAAACCTCTTCCATCACTATCAGGCATTATCACAATGTTGTTTATGAGAACTTGCTGTGCGGAAATGTACTATCCCATATCTACATTACAACAGTGACTGCACTTCCAAAAGCAGTTCGTTGTTTGAAAAGTGCTTTAGGATATCGGGTGTACTGTGAAATGCATTATAAAAATGCAGATATTTCTATATTTTATCTCACAATTACTGACTCAAGCTGAACACACATTATCAAGGAAAATAAACAAATTACAACAAAACGATTTATTTAAAACTAATTATTTAATTTAGTAGAGGCGATGGGTAGATTAATGTAATTATTTACCTGTAACACGAACCAGTCAGGTGTTGCATTAGTTTGGGTTGTTTTAGTAGTATGAGGTGCTGTATTAATTTGAAGCAAAGCATTAGTTTGTAGACTGTGTTAGTTTCAGTGAGTATTATTTTAAGTTGTATTTTGCAACACTGTTTCTTGCAGAGCGGTTGCATTAGTTTGAACATCTATATCGGCTGGAGGGACTGTATCAGTTGGCAGGATTGCATCAGTTGGAGTGGTGGTATCGTTTAGAGGGTCCATCTTACTTTGAGGTGTTCAACTTCATGAAATCATTGTATTTCTTCGAGGTGCTACATGAGATTGCGATGTTCTATCAATTTCTGGAGGTGAATTAGTTTCAGTTGCTGCATCAGTTGAATTCTGCAGTGCACAATAAACCACTTGAATCACTTATCTGAATGCCACAGTTAAAAAGAGCAGCTGCGTCCATTGGTGCAATATTACAGGATCACTCCAACCTATGGAGTTGAATTGCTAAATGATCACAGTCGAGTGTAGAAAATAACTGAAACATTAGTAGCACTACATTTTGGACTGATTGTGTTTGGAAGAACAATCTAATTTCTGGACTGATACAGCTTCTAATTTTCATTACTTAATTAATGTGATCAAAACTGTTCAGTTTCAGCAGTCTACCAATTGAATCTCACAATAAATATGTTCTATCACAACAAATACTAAATGCGATGTCCTTATCTGTCTTCATTTTTTTTAAAAAGAGCAATGTATCAACCTCAATATCCACGTGGGAATTCCACGGGGCATAAATTAAAGACACTGGGACTGTATTGCCTCAGTGTTTGATACAGAAACATTGCCTGCAGCACGAAGGGTCAGGTCACAACATACAGAAAATGCTTGAAGCGTTTGACAGTCTCCAGAAAATATATTACACGATCCTTGCCATTATTGGTGTTCCAGGTGAGCGATTATAACCTTTGAAGCTGTGTAAATATGTGCGTCAACTTGCTCTGTTTTTTCTCAGTGACTGGGAATGTTAACTGAGATCTAGTGTGGACTGATCTCCAGACACTAATCAGCGATACAATTTCTTTTTGTGAAATGTCTTGAAGTATCTCTGCAATTTTATTCTATTTCGTCAACTGGTAAACTCACAAGCTCTTTGAGTTATCAAGTTATCGTATTTAGTGGGATATCATGTAATATTCACTTAGTTCAATATACATTTAAGACAGCAGTCTGCGTGAATATGTTAGTTGGAGTATCAGTCAATGGAAAATCATACTGAGTGTGTGCCACTATAGAGAGTGGAACACCTGACCTCAGTGTTTGTATATTACTGGATCGATCTGCCACCGTAGAACTGCACTGAACGGAGGTCACTAACAGGAGTGGAACACTTGATCCCAGTGATCAGGTATTACTGGGAGTATCTGCCTTTGTAGAACTGTAGCGATTGTGTGTCACTTGCAGTGGCCATGTACTCCTTGGAGGTTCTGCCACTGTGGAACTGCATTGATTATGCATAATCTACTAGAATGAACCAAGCTGGTTCTGTGTTGAATCATTGTTTCAGATGACTGATCTCTCCATTACATAGAGCAGCCACTGTGTTTTATGGATGGAATCGGATGGAATCAGATGTTTGTTAATAAGTGTATAATTTCAAATGAGTTGATATCGCGTTGTTTATATTTAACTGCTCCAAGTGAATCAGATATTTTCTATTTACTGGAAGTTAAACGGCAGGATGCGGTGTTACAGCACGCAAATCTGTGCAATGACGTTTCTTACCGTGAGTATGGTTACTGCATAGACTTTACTTATTTTAGCATTAATTAAACTACTTCCTCAATCACGGTGCTGAGAATCTGCGGGTCAGGAACGCTGTACTTTACTATCTTGCTATTGCACTGTATTAATATTGGGCTATAGTTATGGGAACCTTAAGCTCTGTAACTCATTAAGGTTTCACGGATCATTACTTTTCTGTGATTAACGGTCTTTACCCATGTAACCTGTAACTGTCTCTGGTCTTATCTCAGTGACGTGAGTCCCTGTGAAAAGAGACACCTATAACTGAGGAACTTGCATATTGGATTTCACAATACAGTGATAAGAATGGTGCTGCATATAATAGTCTCTGTTCTGGTATCATCCTAGGTAAAATAATTGAAGCTTCTCCAGTGCATCACTTTTCTTTCTCTAATTTGGAGACCCAATCTGTACACAGTACGCAGACTGGTGTCTAACCAAGGTTCAATTCAATTGGCTTTCAATTCCATTGGATTCTGGTGCTTTATTTGCATTTTATGGCCCAGTTAACCTGTGTTGTTACTTTATTTCGTTTGTGAATCTGTACCCCGAAATCCTTAGTCTCTCCACCCAATTCAGATGCTTATTTTCCAAGGAGTATTGGGAATCATATTATTCGGAAAAATACAGCCCTCCATGTGAGCTATGTTGAAATTAATTTGCTATTTGATTGCTCATTGTTGTGGGACAAATCAATCACCACGCGAGGAGACTTAGCTACAGATATCGATCGTATATTCAAAATAAACAAGGAGAGGATATCCCAGGCAACCAGAGGTAGCACTCTAATCTTACACTCAAAGCTGCAAGTTTACATATATTATTTGTCACGCACTGCGGTTATACCATGTGCAGTTAGTCACATGCACATGCTCAGTCACGGGAGATGTAATCTGCGACTTTGATTAGTGCGATTTTGCTGTGGTGACGAGGCAGAAATTCAAACATGGAGATTTGGAAGAGATGGGCATAAACTTTGGATTACAGTGTTCTATTCTTGTTGGTACTTCGCAGATGTCTTCGGCCCTGGTTCCCGACATTCTCATTCTTCATGAAACAAACATTGTTGTGAGACCTTTTCCAAAGCTGCTAGTCACCACAGTTTCGTCAGCGTCCCGGTTTAATCTTTCCCATTTGCCCTCGCAGCTTGCTTGCTTTTCCCCATCCCAACTCAATCACATTTTACTGGGTTGCCGTATTTTCTACTTCACATCTTATCTCTTACTAACCCTCTTACTCATTATGTAACTTTATTAATTATTAATATTTTCATGTACTTTGTTGCATCCTTCATCTGTATTAAGTGTAATCAAATTTGGATTTGCCTGAAAGTTTTGAAATTTTGCTTCTGCTTTCTGATTGAATACCTTTATATAACTGGCGCCTGCCAGGATTCGTAGTAGAGATTTTACGAGCAGCAGCGTTCAGTTGCAGTACCAACGATTATTGTCGAATAGATAGAAGAATGGCAGGACTGCTCCAACCTCTGGAATGCACATCCTGTGCTTTAGGGAATCCGTGGTGCAGCTCGTGTCCGGCATAATAACAAGTGCAAGAAGTGTCAACAGTTTCAGCAGCTTGAGCTCTGGGTTTTGGCACTTGTGCAGCAGCTTGCGCCACAGTGTTGCATCCGTGAGGTTGAGAGCTTCGTGGATAGCACATTTATAATAAAAGCAGAAAGTACTGGAAATACACATGTGGTCTGGCAGCACCTGTGGAGAAAGAAGCATTGTTACCTTTTCATATCTGCGACTTTTCATAAGAACTGGGAAAGGTTAGAAATGTGATTAGCTTTGAGGACTTGGAAAGCAGAAGTGGGAAGAAGATAAACTGGAACATGCGTGATAGAACAGAGGTAAGGAGAGATTAAATGATAAAAATGTAATGCAACAAAGGCAAAGGGAATGCTAATAGTTGTAGCCAAATGTAAAGCATTAATCCAGAGAGGGTAAAATTGACATAGTAAAATAAGCAGATCCTTCCAAAAGCACACACATGAAAAACAATTTCAAGACTGGCAAATGGTTATAATCTAAAGTAACATAAGATAGAATCAGTCAAGGTCTGAAGATTTTGAACTCAATGTTGAGTCCAGAAGGCTGCAGAGTGTCTAATGGGAAGATGAGATACTGTTCCTCGAACTTGCGTTGAAGTTCACTGGAGCACTGCAGCAGGCCAAGGACAGAAATATGGGCAGGTGAGCAGGGTGGTAAAGGGCTGCAAAGGAAAACCGACCGAGCACGAATGCCTGGCCTGGAAGTGCGACCTGACCCGACCCCAAAAGCAATGCATGTCGTCGGATCCCGTCGGGGTCGGGTCAGGTAGCAGGCCTTTGCATCAGTACATGGGTATGGGCCTGCTTTTCGACCCGACCCCGACGGGACCTGACGATATTTGTCGGGTTCGGGTCTGGAATTTCCCATATAAGGGTATCCGACAGGCCATTGCAGAGCTTTACAGTGTGGTAATTTGAAATAGCAAGCAAGCAGAACCCATGAGTCATGTTTATGGTCTGAGCAAAGGTGTTCTGAAAAGATGTAATACAATCTGCGTTGGTGTCCCCAATACATAGATGACCACATTGTGATCAGCGAATACAGTAAACTTAATTGAATGAAGTACAAGTAGATTGCAGCTTCACCTGGAATGAGAGTTTGCGCCCTTCGATGGTGTGGAGAGCGGAGTTTAATAGGTAGAATAACGCTTCCTGCGATACCGTCGAAAGGTGCCTTAACAAAGGGTCGCCAATGTGTCTGGTGTGATGAAGGAGTGGACCAGGGTGTTGCGGTGGGAGCAATCCTTTGGGAATGCTGACAGGGGAGGGGAAGATGTATTTTGTAGTGGCACCACGCTGGAGGTGGCTTAAATGGTGCAGGATAAAATTTTGGCTATGAAGGCTGGTGGGGTGGAAGCTGAGGACAAAGAGAACGCTGGCTGGAGGGGAAAGGGTAAAGACAAAAGGGAAATGGGTAGGACACGGTCGAGGGCCCTGTGCCCGACTGTGTGGGGATTCTTCTGTTCTGGAAAAAGGATGGCATATCAGAAAAGTTATTGTGGAAGGTTGTATTATCAGAATAGAGAAACTGGGAGCATAAATGGAGTCCTTACAGGAGAAAGGGTGTGAGGAAGTGTAGTCGAGGTAGCTTTGGGATTCGGTGGGTTTATAATGAATATTAGAGGACAACCTATTACCAGAAATGGAGATAGAGAAGTCGCAGAAGACAAAGGCATGTCACAGATGGTCCATGTGAAGGCGAGGGAAGGGAGAAAATTGAAAGCAAAGTTGATGAAGTTTTCCAGTTTGAGGTGACAGTAGGAGCCAACACCAAGACAGACATCAATGTACCGGCGAATGTTTGGGGGAGAGAGCCTGAGTAGGACTCGAACAAGGAATGTTAGACAACAGAACCCACAAAAAGACAGGTATAACTTGGACCCAAGCAGGTACCTCTGGCAACACGTTTTCTTTGGAGAAAGTGAGTGGAGTTGAAGAAACAGTTATTCAATGTGAGAACAATTTCAGCCAGGCGGAGGAGGGAGGTGGTGGATAGATACTGGTTGGGCATCTGTTGAAGGAAGAAGTGGAGAAATGGTGGGAGATGGGGGTATGTATAGATTTGAATTTTATAGTCGGGCTCACTCCGCAGCAGAAGAGCATGCAGGCAGAAAGAGTATGTGTCACCACCGGACAGTTGATAGGAAATAGGCAGGGAGTGCAGGAGACTCCTGAGGGAACTTCACTCTCCAACTCTGAATTCAACTCTGAATGCCACAGAAAGAGATGGCTCATTAGAGGAGTGCAGCCAACGCCAAGGACATGACACTTTCCATGGCTCAGCTGTACACGGTAGTACAAGCAACACTGGAAGACCGATAGTCAGGAGAACAGACAAGCTTTTCTGTGGCCGTAGAAGTGAATCCACGATGGTGTTTTGCCTCTCTGGTGCCAGGCTCAAGGATGTCACTGAACGGCTGAAGAACACTGAGTGAACAGACAGCAGTCATGCTTCACATTGGTATCAACAACATAGGTAGGAAGAGGGGTGCTGTCCTGCAGAAAGATTTTAGTGATCAAAGTATTAAATTAGCAAGCATGACATCAGAAATGGTAATCTCCAGATTAATTACAGTACCACGTGCAACTGAGTATAGAAATAGTAGAACACTTCAGATGAATGTTTGCCGGGAAATATGGTGCAGGAGGGGGAGGTTTAGATTGCTGGGGCACTACGGCCATTTCCGGAGCAGATGGTAACTAT
The DNA here is from genome assembly GCF_036365525.1 of Heterodontus francisci. Taxonomy (NCBI): domain Eukaryota; kingdom Metazoa; phylum Chordata; class Chondrichthyes; order Heterodontiformes; family Heterodontidae; genus Heterodontus; species Heterodontus francisci. The sequence continues at coordinate 2,335,039 of NW_027141375.1, forward strand.
AAAGTCCGCACCGGTTGCACCTGACAGAGAGGAGACAAATTTCATTGCGGGGCGATTTTCTAGTGCTATTGGGGAGGGTTTAAACTAACATGGCAAGGGTGAGAGAACCAAGAGATAACAAAAGAGAGAAACACCAAGGTGTACAGAGAATTAGAATAGACAGATAGCAGTAGAGTAGGGAATAACAAAGTGGTGCGCCAAGAGTAAGAGCGCTCGACATTACTAGAGAAGGGAATAGTTTCATATTAGATGTGACGCGACTGAGCAGGATTGCAATGCATGCGTGGTGAATAAGGTTGGTGATCAACAAGCACAAATAGCAGTATGAGAATATGATGCAGTGGCAATAAGAGAAAGCTGGCGAGGACTGGGCGCTTAATGTACAAGGGTATAAAGTGTTCAAAAAAGATAGAGAAGGCAAATAATGTAGGTAGGGTGGCAGTGCTGATTAAGGTAGACATTGCTTGCAAGGGACGATGTCTCAGAGTGGGCAAGGACAGATTCTATGTGGTTAAAGTTCAGAAGCAAACAAAGTATGATCCCATCCTAGAGGAATTATATAGGCCTCCAAATACTGAGAAATAGCGAGAGGAAAAACATCTGCATGGAAATCATAAAGATGTGCAGGAAATATAGAATTGTGATGTTGCAGGCTTCAATTACCCCAATATCGATTGCGATCATTTTAGAAGTAAGTGTACGGCAGTGAAGGAATTTTAAAAATGCTATCAGGAGAACTTCCTTGATCAGTATATTCTCAGTCAAAGTACAAAATAAACATTACTGGATCTGGTGCTCGGAAATTAATGGGCCAACTTGAACAAGTGCCTGTGAGGAAGCACTTGGGTACGAATGATCAAAATGCAGTCAAGAACGGAACAGCATAAGGTGGACTGTCTAGATTGGAAGAGGGCTAATTTCAACGCGGTGACAACGGATCAATCCACGGTACAATGTAACCAAAGACTGGCAGAAAGAACTGTATCTCAACAATGGATTATCTTTAAGGGAGAGATACATCAGGTACAGTTCAGGAACATTCCAAAAAATGGTGAATGTTAGGGAACCCAAGAACAGGGCTCCTTGGTTGACGTGAAAGATAGAGATCATGATGAAACCAGAAAGAGGGTGTCTGATGCATGTCTGGTGAACTCATGAAGCGATAGCCAAGCCATATACAATCAGTTGAGGCGGGGAGTGGGGGGTGGTGTGTGGGTGAGGGGGGTGGAACTAAGATTGGCAAAGAAGCAGTTTGAAATTACAAGGGCTGTCAACATAAAATGGAACCCAAAGATCTTCAATTGATATATAACTGGTAAGCGAGCAGTAAGCGGAGGAGTGGTGTCTATAATGAAAGAGTAATGTATGCTTAGAGGCACAGGGCAAGGTTAATACATTCAATGAATACTTTGTATCAGTGTTAACGAAGGGAATAGAGGCTCTCAAAATATCAGTAGGGGCAGAGACAGTAGAGATAATGGATAGGAGATAAATTCGCTTCACATGCATTGCAATCCTGCATTTCCATTCCTCGTAGTCATGTTCAGTCCAGTCACATCTGATATGAAACTATTCCATTCTCCAGTTGTGTCGACCGCACTTACATCTGGCCCCACATAATATTTTGCTATTCCCAACCCCAGTGCTATCTGTCACTTCCAATTCTCTGTATACCTTAGTGCTTCTCTCTTCTATTATTTCTTGCTTCCATCACTCTTGGCAAGTTAGAAGGGCTTGTAATAATCTTCTATTCCTCCCTGGTTACGGAAGTAGTACCAGAAAATTGGAGATTAGCAAATGTGACAGCCTTATTCAAGAAAGCGTGTAAGGGCAGTCCTAGCAACTACAAGCCAGTTAGATTAACATCACTGGTGGGTAAAGTTTGAGAAACAGCAGTCGGGGAAAGTATCAACAGATGCTTAGGGATTTTGGAGTTAATTAAGGATAGTCAGCACGAATCTGTAAAAGCAGATCATGCTTGACTAATATAAGAGAAGTGTTTGGATGAAGTAACAGGGAAGCTGATGAAGGCAATGTGGTGGAGGCCATTTATGTGGATTTTAAGAAAGCATTTAATAAGGTACAAACTAAATAGGCTGGTTAACATAATTGAGGCTCATAGAATAGAAGGGTCAGTGGCCAATTGGACAGTTTATGGACAGGAATAGCGAGTTACAGTAAATGGTTGCTTTTCAGACTGGAAGATGGTAGACAGTGGTGTTCCCCAAGGGTCAGTGCTGGAACAACTGATTCTTTGCTATTTATAAATTACATGGAAATTGGAATACGCAGTAGAATCGCAAAATGTGCTGACCACACCAAAGTAGGAGGTACGGTAAACAGTGAGGATGAAATCAACCGCCTGAAGCAGGACATATAAAGGCTAGTGAAATGGGCAGAGAGACGGCATATGGAATTTATTATTGACAAATAAGAGGTGATACATTCTGGCAGATGGAATAAGCAGAGGCAATACATACTTAATGGCATGGTTATAGAGAGGATACAGGAACAAAGGGGCCTTGGGGTGCGTGATCTATGAACACGAAGATAGATCTCGAAGCTATAAGGACAAACCGAGGGAGTGGCTAGTAAAGCAAACGGGATCATAGGCTTCCGAAATAGATGCATTTAGCAATAAAACAGGGAAGTTATGCCGAACCTTTATCAAGCTCTGTTTTAGCCCCAATGGAGGATTGTGTCCAGTTCTAGTCTAGAGTGACACACAGCTAATGTGATTCTTGTATTCAGAACGGAATTTTGAACAATTCCAAAGAACTGTAGATGAATTAGCATAACGTCCGTGGTAGGAAAACCAATGGAATCCTGATCAAATGTTTAACAGAAAAAAAATCAGGGAACACATAATTTAATAAAGTTTAATTAAAACATATTCCAGTAGGACAGTCATAAATGATCAACTTCATTGCATTCTTTGATCAAATATCATAAACAATAGACAAGAATAATGCAGTAATGCAGTATTATACATTGAGTTTTTGAAGGCCTTTGTTGAAGTGTTGTAGTTCAAGTACTAGAGAGCAGGCGGACGCTAATGTCAGAGCAAGAAGGTGGGAAATAGTGTTCCACAAGGATCAACAGTGGTAACCGAGAATCATACAGTTATTTGCGGAACAAAAGGAGGCCATACTCTTATCCAGTCTATGTCGGCTCTCCCCAGATCTATGCAGTCAGTCCCATGCACGGACTTAATCCCAAAAGCCCTGCAAGTCGATATCTCTCAGGTGGCCATCCATCTTCCTCTTGATGTCGCTGATCGCCTCCACTTCCATAAACCGTGTGCGCAGCGAATTCAAGGTAATTTCTAACTGCATTGTGAAAAAAAGACTTCCTGATGTTCCCTCTGCATCTTTTACCAAAATCGTGAAATTTGTGTCCCCTCATCTCTGTACCATTTGTTCATGGGAACAGTTTTTACTTATCAAACTTAGCTAAGCCAGTCATAATATTCTGCTTTTCTATTACACCTCCCCTCAATTTTCTTAATTCCAAGGAGAGAAAAAAAACAGCTTTTCCAAAATAACTTTGTGAATAAAATCCTCTATCCCTGAAACTGTTCAGGTAATCTCCTCTGCACCCGCTCAATGACCTCACATTCTTCCTGAATTGTGGTGACTAGAACTGGTCTGGAAATAAAAATAAAAATATACACGAGAGTTCATAACTCAGATCTCTGTGCAAGGACATTGCTGTAAAATTCCAGCGTGTGGAACACGGGTGTAAAGACCGCGATATTTCACATTGAAATGGTGTCACTTCGGGATCCTGTATGGGCCCCAGCTATGCTGCCTTTTATGTGGACAATTCTTCGTTCCAATCCTGCTTAAGTCAGCTCCTTCACATTCTTTCAGATACGTTGATGGCTGTAACACTTCATCAACTCTCCCTTGCATTTGCCCGTTTCCCTCGTCTTCACATGGCCCATCGTCGACAGTTCCTCTGCCTTGTTCGATTTCCCTACCTCTATTTCTGGGGATTTATTGCCCACCAATATGTACGATATGCCGAATGACTGTCACAGCTACCGTGAGTATACTTCCTCCCAATCCACTTCCTGGAAAAACACTGTTCCATTCTTCTACTTTGTCCGCCTCCATTGCATCCGTTTTGACGATGCCACCTTCTACACCTGTGCTTCGAAGATGATGGCTTCATTATTCCTCTGCCGAGGAATCCCTTCCATTGTGGATGACAGTGTCCTGGACCATGGTCGCGCCATTTCCTGCATTACTGCCTTCGCCCCTGCCCCTCCCTGCCAGAACCATGAGACGGTTCACCTTGTCCTCACCATCCACCCCGTCAGCCTTCACATTCAATACATCATCTTCCAACATTTCTGCCAGATGCAGCTATGTCCACGGCTAACTACATTTTTTGTTCACCCCACATCATGCATCCCTTGGGGCAATGCAATAATGTGGATTGGGTGGAAGTATACTCAAGGTAGCTGTGAGAGTCATTCGGCAAATTATGCATCCTTTGGGCCAACCTAGACCACTGCTCAAGTACCCAAAATATTATTTCCTCTTCCCCCAGCACCTGCCGATGCAAAGGAGGCAATGTAACACTTTCTCTTTTACGTTGCTCCATCCCAATTTCCAAAGCCCCAAATACTCCTTCCAGTTGGAACAGCAATTTGTTTGTACTGCGTACAATTTTGTCACAGAATGGAGGTTCACAAGGAGGAGGTGTTAGCAATTTTGGAAAGTGTGAAAATAGATAAGTCCCCTGGGCCAGATGGGATTTATCCTAGGATTTTCTGGGAAGCCAGGGAGGAGATTGCAGAGCCTTTGTCCTTGATTTGTATGTCGTCATTGTGGACAGGAATAGTGCCGGAAGACTGGAGGATAGCAAATGTTGTCCCCTTATTCAAGAAGGGGAGTAGAGACAGCCCTGGTAATTATAGACCTGTGAGCCTTACTTTGGCTGTGGGTAAAATGTTGGAAATGTTTATAAGAGATAGGATTTATAATCATCTTGAAAAGAATAAGTTCATTAGAGATAGTCAGCACGGTTTTGTGACGGGTAGGTCGTGCCTCACAAACCTCATTGAGTTTTTTGACAAGGTGACCAAACAGGTGGATGAGGGTAAAGCCGTGGATGTGGTCTATATGGATTTCAGTAAGGCGTTTGATAAAGTTCCCCACGGTAGGCTATTGCAGAAAATACAGAAGTATGGGATTGAAGGTGAATTAGTGCTTTGGATCAGAAATTGGCTAGCTGAAAGAAGACAGAGGGTGGTGGTTGATGTCAAATGTTCATCCTGGAGTATAGTTTCTAGTGGTGGACCGCAAGGATCTGTTTTGGAGCCACTGCTGCTTGTCATTTTTATAAATGACCTGGATGAGGGTGTAGAAGGGTGGGTTAGTAAATTTGCGGATGACACGAAGGTCGGTGGAGTTGTGGATAGTGCCGAAGGATGTTGTCGGTTACAGAGGGACATAGATAGGCTGCAGAGCTGGGCTGAGAGATGGCAAATGGAGTTTAATGCGGAAAGGTGTGAGGTGATTCACTTCGGAAGGAGTAACAGGATTGCAGAATACTGGGCTAATGGGAAGATTCTTGGTAGTGTAGATGAGCAGAGAGATCTTGGTGTCCAGGTACATAAATGCCTGAAAGTTGCCAGCCAGGTTAATAGAGCTGTTAAGAAGGCATATGGTGTGTTAGCTTTTATTAGTGGGGGGATCGAGTTCAGGAGCCACGAGGTCATGCTGCAGCTGTACAGAACTCTGGTGTGGCTGCACCTGGAGTATTGCGTGCAGTTCTGGTCACCGCATTATAGGAAGGATGTGGAAGCTTTGGAAAAGGTGCAGAGGAGATTTACTAGGATGTTGCCTGGTATGGAGGGAAGGTCTTACGAGGAAAGGCTGAGGGACTTGAGGTTGTTTTCGTTGGAGATAAGGAAGAGGAGAGGTGACTTAATAGAGACATATAAGATAATCAGAGGGTTGGACAGGGTGGATAGTGAGAGCCTTTTTCCTCGGATGGTGATGGCAAACACGAGGGGACATAGCTTTAAGTTGAGGGGTGATAGATATAGGACAGATGTCAGAGGTAGTTTCTTTACACAGAGAGTAGTAGGGGCGTGGACCGCCCTGCCTGCAGCAGTAGTAGACTCGCCAACTTTAATGCATTTAAGTGGTCATTGGAAAGACATATGGATGAAAATGGAATAGTGTAGGTCAGATGGTTTCACAGGTCGGCGCAACATCGAGGGCTGAAGGGCCTGTCCTGCGCTGTAATCATTTATGTAATGTTCTATGTTCTATTGATTGCTCAATAGGGAGTCTCCTGTATATTGGGAAAATACCAAATGCAGATTAGAGTCAGAGAGTCAGAGACAGACAGAACCAGGCCCTTTGGCCCATCGTTTCCGTGCCAGCACCTAAATATTCTGATCCCATTTTCCAGATCTTGGCCCGTAGCCTTGTATGCTATGGCGTATCTAGTACTCATCTGAATACTTCATAAATGTTGTGAGGGTTCCTGCCTCTAACACCTCTTCAGGTTGTGCTTTCCAGATTCCAACCACCCTCTGGGTTACTTTTTCCTCTAATTCCCTCTAAACCTCTGCCCCTTACCTTAAATCTATACCCCCTGGTTATTGACCCCTCTGCTAACGGAAAACGTTTCTTCCTACCAACCTATCAATGCCACTCATAATTTGTATGCTGCATTCATGTCCCCCCCCCCCCCCTCAGACGTCGCTACTCTAAGGGAAACAGTCCTCGTCTTTTCACTCTCTCTTCATGGCTGAAATGCTTGAGCCCTCTCTAGTGCAATATCATCCTTCCTGTAGTGTGGTGCCCAGAACTGTACACAGTATTCCTTTGGCCGAAAAGCGACTTATACAGCTCCATCATAATCTCCCTTTATTTATTTTCTATGCCTCGGGTGATAAAGGCCATTTTCCCATATGCCTTCCTCACCACCTTGTCTACTATTGTTACTGTCTTCAGTGATCTGTGGACAAATGCACCAAGGGCCCCCTGACCCTCTGTACTTCCTAGGGACCTACAATCCATTGCATATTCCCTTGCCTTGTTAGTTCTCCCAAAATGCATCACCTCACAATTCTTAGGATTAAATTCTATTTTCCACTGCTCCGCCCATCTTACCAGCCCATCTATATCGTCTTGTAATCAAAGGATTTCCTCCTCACGATTTATGGCAGAACCGATTTTCGTTGCATCTGCGAATTTAGTTATCATACTTCCTATATTCACGTCTTAATCACTAATGTGCACCACAAACTGCAAGGGTCCCAACACCGGTCCCTGTGGTACATCACTGGTCACAGGCTTCCAACTCACTATAAAACAACCCTCGACCATCACCCTTTACCTCCTGCCACGAAGCCAATTTTGTATCCAATCTGCCAAATTACCCTGGAGCCCATGGGCTTCTTCAGCAATCTCGCATGCGGGACCTCACCAAAAGAATCACTGAAGTCCATGTAGACGACATCAACTGCTTTACCCTCATCTACAGAACTAGTCACCTCGTCGACAAGTTCTATCAAATTTGTTAGACACGACCACCCCCTTACAAAGCCATGCTGACTATGCCCGATTAATCCCTGCCTCTCCAGGTAGAGATTTATCCTGTCCCTCAGAATTTTTTCCAATAGTTTCACAACCACTGATGTCTCTGCTGATAAAGCAAGTATATCATATATCATATAGACTCGCTGGCCTGTAATTACCTGGTTTATCTCTGCTACACTTCTTGAATATTGGCACCACATTCGCTGGACTCCAGGCCTCTGGTGCCTCTCCTGTGGCCAGAAAGGATTTGAAAATTTGTGTCAGACTCCCTGTTATCGCCTCCCTTGCCTCACATAACAGTTATTATCCACTTTTAAACCCGCTAAAACAGCTAATGGTTCCTCTCTTTCACTGCTAATATGTTCATGTATATCACAATCCTCCTCCCTGATCTCTCCATCTAAATCGTCCTTCGCCATAGTGAACACAGATGAAACGTAATCATTTAAAACATCAGCTAACTCCTCTGACTCCACACAGACAGCCACTTTGGTCCCAAATGGGACCCATGCTTTCCCTGGTTATCCTCAATCCCTTTATAGACTGATAAATCCCTTAGAATTTTCCTTTATCTTGCCCGCCAGTTTTTTTTTTTCATGTCCCTTCTTCGCTCTCATACTTACTCTTTCTAGTACGCCCCTACACTTTCTATGCTCCTCTAGCGCCTCTGCTGTTTTCAGCGCTATGGATCTGCCATAAGCCTCTTTATTTCCTTCCTGATCCAATCGTCTATAGCCCTTGACATCCAGTGTTCCCTGGAATTGTTGGTCCTATCCTTCACCTTAACAGGTACATGTTGGTTCTGAACTCTCACTATATCCTCTTTGAATGACTCCCACTGGTCTGATTGAGGCTTTCCTTCAAGTAGCTGCTCCCAGCCCACTTTGGCCAGATCTTGTTTTATCGTATTGAAATCGGTCTTCCCCCAATTCAGTACCTTTATTTCCGGAACGTCCTTTTCCTTTTCCATAACTGCCTTAAGTCTTGTAGAGTTTTGGTCACTATCCCCGAAATGCTCCTCCACTGACACTTCTACCGCTTGTCCAGCTTCATTCCTCGGATCTGGTCCAGTCCTGCCCCTTCTCTTGTAGGAATTTCTACGTACTGGCTCACAAAGCTCTCCTGTGTGCATTTTAAGAATCCCATCCCCTTTAAGCCTTTTTCACAGAGACAATCCAGCCTTGCATTTTTCACGTGTGCCTCTATTTGCTCTGCCTTCCAGACTGACACAGATTCTGTTCTATATTTGACTGTGCATCACACCCTACTATACCTCCACTCTGTATCCCATTCCGCTGCGATATTAGTTTAACCCCAACCGCGCCATGCAACTTCCCCACCCACGCCCCCCCCCGCACACCCCCATCCCCCACCACCACAACAGCATTAGCAAACCTCCCAGAAAGGAAGTTGGTCCTGTTCTGGTTCGTCAAATTTGTAGATCTCCCAACTTTGTCAGAAACAGATCCAATGATCCAGGAAACTAAACCCCTCCCTCTTGCATCATCTCCTCAACCACACATTAATCTTCTCTATCCTTTTATTCCTATACTCACTGGCACATGGCACTGGGAGTAATCCAGAGATTACAACATTTGAAGTCCTACTTTTCAATCTGCTATCTAGCTCCCTAGATTCTTGTTTCTGGAACACATCCTTCGTTTTGCCTATGTCTTTGGTACCAATGTGCTCACTCTCCCCCTTCAGAATGTCCTGCAGCTGCTCCATGACATCCTTGACCCTAGCACCAGGCAGGCAACATGCCATCCTGGAGTCACGTTTGCGGCCACAGAAACCCCTATCTGTGCCCCGTATGATAGAATCCCCTATCACGAGAGCTAGTCCCCTCCTTTTCCTCCGCTGCTGTTCACTAGAGGCTTCCATTTTGCCACGAACTTGGCTTTTGCTGCTTTCCTCTTGGAGGCCACCCCCCCCCCCCCCACAACAGTATCCAAAGCTGCATATCTGTTTGAGAGGGGGGATGGCCACAGGGGACTCCTGCAGACCTGCCTGTGCCTTCTACTCCGCCTGGTGGTCACACATCCCTTTTCTGAATGTGCAGCCATTACCTGCGGTGTGACCACCTCAGTAAACGTGCTATCTATGACATTCACAGCATCGCGGATGCTCCACAGTGAATCCATCCGTTGCTCCATCTCCGTTACGCCGGTAGCCAGTAGCTGCAGCTGAATACACTTCCAGCACACATGGTCGTCAGGGACACTGGAAGTGTTCCTGATTCCCCACAAAGCGCAGGAGGAGCATATCACGGGTGCGAGCTCTCCTGCCATGACTCACCTTTAGATCAATTTGTTACTCCCTTCACCTTAAAAAAAATATTAATTACACTCGGGGCCTTGTTCTACTCCAAGCAGGACCCACTACAATCCAAATTACACTAATTAATAAAAACACGCTTTAGTAGTACTCAATTTATCACTTGAGTGAAAAAAAAATTCCCCCATGTTTTCTGAAGCTATTTACATTGGCTAGCATTTACCCAACCAATTACGTTGCAGATTTTCCGTGATGTCATTGTAAGTCTTTTATTTCGTCTTTGGAGTCTCAGCGTGTGCGGCATCAAGAGAGACAGGAAGCCTGCCACAGCTCCGGAAAGGCTTCCTTCCAGGTCCGCCAGTCGCCGTTCCACTCCCGGGTAAGTAAGGGCCTCAAGCCCCGCTCTTTATTTATCGCTGCCACTCCTGATCAACGTCACTCCAGGTTCGTCACTTGTCGCTCCACTCCCAGGTAAGTAAGGGCCTGTAGCCCAACTCTTTATTTATAGCCACCGCTCCAGAGTGGCTTTCTTCCAGGTCCACCCATCGCTGCTCCGCTCCGAGGTCAGTGGGTGATTACTTTGCAGAACTCCTCTGCTCCATCTGCAAGCATGACTCTGAACTTCCAGTATCTGTCCTGTCTCTTCAATTCTGCATCCCACTCCTTCTCTGACCATTTTGTCTTTGAAGTCCAAGACTCTTCTACCAAAGTTCAATGAGAAACAACACAATTTATTTGATTCGTTATTATATAGCCTGTCGGACTCAACACGGTGATGAAAAACTGCAGATTAAATACAGTTTTCGCATTCTGTAGGACGTTCTGTGCTGGTAATAGATGATGTCTACATCAGAGTCACCGGGCATAGAGGAAGTGTGGGTTGGGGCTTGGGGTGTCATTCCCCGATTGATAAACAGCTGGCAGGCTGGTCCACACATCTCAGGTCCTCTCGCCATTCTGCATTACATGTTATGGTCACTGGAGCCTTTTCCTCTTTCCCATGCTCCCCCTCCCTCTCTTATTCTGCAGTCACCATTTCCACATCCTCTGGACCCATCCTCTGTTTCAGTGATTCTCCATTCCCCTTGCAGCATCAACGCCTTTCCTCACAGAATCACGCCAGCCCTCTGCTCGATCGGAGACCTTCCCTTTGTTCTATTCTCCCTCGCATGTCTCTGGCTCATCTTTTCTTTAAAACTGTTATTGCCTAATAATGTCTGGTTCTGATGAAACGATATTGGCCTAACACGTTAAATCTGTTTCTCTCTCCGCAGATGCTGCCTGACCTGCTGATTTTTTTCAACATACTTTTGTTTTTCTTTTAATTAAACTTACATTACTCTTGGAGTTTTTCTATTCCTCCTATATTAGCACTGCATATTAACAGGGCTCGGGTGCGGCGGGGTGGCGGGGAGAGGGGATGCGTTATAATCGTTCGGGTGGCGTTGGGTTTTGGACGGCAACCCCAGAAATCCTGGTTTCCCTGCAGGCGGTGGAGTTGTAAATCCACAGACTGCATTTCATTTATTTGACACGTTCGCTCCCAACTGACAGCCTGATTGACAGGCTCGGCCTCCAGTTGGGTGATGACGACTAGGCAGCAAGCGATCAGACCATGTATGGCTGAACCACGAAACCAAGATGAGAGGTGTCGTCTGCTTCCTAGAGTGTCCAATAAGCCTCAGCCGAGGCAAAGCACGTGGTGGTATCTCCATTCACTGGGGTCAATCTGCAATATGAGAGTGGGGCGATCTCCTATAATTGGGCTGTTCCAAGTCCAGGGCGGGATGTACTGATGTCTGATTCACGACACGGTTCAAGGAGTCCAATCCTGGGATGGTTCAGATGTCGGAGGTTTCTGATCCAGGATATGGTGGAGGGTGCACAAAGCCCAGGATGTAGGGGAAGTCAGATCCTAGGAGAATCCACTGCAGTTATGGAGGGGCTGTCGGTGTTTTTGATCGTGGGCCTTTCGATCCACAACTCTCATAGGAGGGTCAGTGCGTGATGTACGAAACGAAGGGTGGTCTGATACGAAGGCTCTGGCCCAGGGAAGTCCGATCGTTGGAGGGAAGGGGGTGTGGGGGCAAAGTGGTGTACAGAGGTTCTGATCTTGGAGGCCTGTTACCTGGTGGGGGTCTCATCCCAGAGGCGCGGTTCACCTATCCTGGTGTCTTTGTATGGACTGTGGGATCACGGCTGTCCAGAGCTAAAATGTAAAATATCTTAAATCAGAGACTTCAGTCACATTAAAATATTTAAATTGCAAACCCACCTCTTGCTAGCTGTTCTGTACCCACCTCCCCCCCCACCCCCACCCCGCACCCACCGACCCAATTGGCTAAACCCAGAAGTTGGCGAGCCAGAGGCGGGTTAAGATCAGATTTGAGATTTTTAAAAATTGAACTTCTGACCCACTCGCAAACCATCCATTTTTTGGTAGTAAAACTCGGTGTCTTATGTCTGGCTCAGGCATGGAGAATATTTGGTCATATGATTTCCATTCTCTTTTCCCTTCTCTTTCTCACAGTGAATTTACTGGCAGTTGTGATCCTATCACATGGAAAGTGCGGCCTCTCCACCTGCTCTACTCGCTACCTGGTGGCCATGGCAATGGCAGATCTGCTGGTTATTATCACTGAGGTCATACTGCTCCGGATTGGTTATTACTTTTTACCAGGATCTTTCCTGAACATCACCCCTATTTGTAGTGTCATCGCTGTCTTGAGTTGTGCAGCTGGAGACTGTTCTGTCTGGTTCACCGTCACTTTCACCTTTGATCGATTTGTTGCCATTTGTTGCCAGAAACTGAAAACAAACTATTGCACCAAGAAAACTGCAGCTCTCGTTCTGACAGCAACCTGCATTCTGCTCTGTTTAAAAAGCATCCCATTCTACTTTGTATATAAACCTGGCAAGATAATTGACAGTGTGCCGTGGTTCTGTTACACCAACCCGAGCTATTTTACTGATCCTGGATGGGTGGGATTTGATTGGTTTGATACAGTTTTAACCCCATTGCTCCCATTCGCTTCAATTCTGTTGCTCAACGCTCTGACAGTCAGACACATTTTAGTGACGAGTCGAGTCCGTAAGGGACTGAAGGGTCAGAGCAAGGGAGAGAATCACAGTGACCCAGAGATGGAGATCAGAAGGAAATCTGTGATTTTACTCTTTACGATATCTGGCAGCTTCATACTTCTGTGGTCAGTGTATGTTTTAAATTTCTTATATTATAACATTACCGGAGCAAATCCCAGGGGTCATGACGATTCTGTATATATACTTGAACAAGTAGGATGGATGCTTCTGAATTTAAGCTGCTGTACAAACACATTTATTTATGGGGTGACACAATCCAAGTTCAGGGAGCAGTTCAAGAATGCGGTAAAATATCCAGTTATATCAATTATTCAATTAGTTCATAAACGAAATCACTGAGAGCAGCCCAGAGGCAAGCCCCAATGTATTCAGTCCATGAATGTAATATTTATCCCCAATTGACGAGAAGTGAGCAAGAGCTGGATGACTCAAAATACAATAGCAAGGGTGGTGGGTGCTGTGCAGGGTGGTCACACACACCAAACAGCATCAGGGCGGGGGGTATGAAGTGACCTTGGGATGACTGCATTAAAGACTGCCGCTGCCTGCAGAACAAAAAAGGAAACAGCAATCACAATCTTTCCTCACTTCTACTTGTTCGACTATCGGATCCTCAGCTACGCTCTGAAAAACAAAGTGCTTAGAAACGTCAATGTGCAGCAACTGCTGGAATCTTCTCAGCTCAGTTGATTATTGTTAACTGTTTTTATTTTTTTGATAAATTTCATTGAGTCCATCACCCTTCCATCCTCACCGCCCTGTACTGCCATCTCACCTTCTCTCAGTCCCCTAATCAGATGGTGAGTGGCGGACTTTGGGGGGCGTTGCATCTGGGCAAGTCCAGCCGTGGTCCTTGAGCAGGGAGATGGGACCCAGGGCGACGGAGCGGTGCTTGGTTTGGCATAGGAGTTGATTGCCTGAGCGCCTCTGATTTGGAGCTGCTCAGACAGACGGGATCGAGTCCCTTCCTGGCTCTCACTTTAGCTGATATTGCTCACAGTTCCCTATTCTCAGACTCTGGCCCTCTCTCCTGGAACTCTGGCCACATCACGCCTCTTCTGAAAAAAAAACTTGACCCCTGTGTCCTTGAAAAATACTGTCCAATCTCCCATCTCCTTTCCCCCTCCAGAATACTTAATAATATTGCCTCCTTTAAAATCGTGCGTGCTTTTGCTCCTTGGAACTTCATGTTTGAATCCGTACAATCAGGTTTTCATCCTTGCCAAAAGGCCCTTAACAGAAATTACATCCTGTGTGAGAATAAGAAATATAAACTATTTTCTCTCATCCATCTCGATTTGTCTGCAGCCTTTGACACGGTTGACCACGCCATCCTTCCTCAGCGCCTCTCCACTATTCTCCTGCGAGGTGGGACTGTTTCACATTGTTCTATTCTTATTTATGTAATCATTGCCAGAGGTCCACCTGCAATGCTTTCTCTTCCTGCTCATGCATAGTTATCTCTGCTGTCCCCCTGAGGTATATCCTTGGCTCCGGCCAGAGGCTGAGGCTGAACCAGATGTTTCACAACTTTGGTGTTATATTTAACCCCAAGCTGAACTTCTGACCACATATCCACACCATCCATGAAGTCGCCTGATCACATCCTCAAAACATTGCCTGGGGTTTCCACTGATGCAGCTCATTTGCCAGGGAAGCCGTCATCCATGCCTTTGTATTACCTAGACTGGACCATTCCACTATATATTCCTGGCCAGCCTCCCACATTCTAGCATCTGTAAACTTGAGGACATCCAAAATCCGGCTTCCCGTGGCCTTTAATTCACCAAGTCGCATGCACCCATAATTCCCTATGTTCGGTGATTTATGTTGGCTCACAGGCAAGCAACGCCTTGATTTTACAATTTACAGCCCAGTTTTGAAATCCCTCCATCGCCACAATCAGCTTCACCACTACAACACTGCCTTTCTCTATGGCCTCCTGTAATCCTGTAATACAGACAACCCTCTATATCTCCGCAACCTGCTCCAATACAACAACCCTTCCTAACACTAACTTCCTCCAGCACATACAACAGTCTGATCTCTCGGCTCTCCTCCAATTCCGGCCTCCAGAGCATCCCCATGTTCATCATTCCATCATTTGCACCAGTGCTGTCAGCTGTCTGGACCCTAAGCTCTGGAATTCCCTGCCTAACCACCCCACCCCTCATCGCCTCTTTCTATCTCACTCTCTCTCTTCTTCTCTACTACTTTAAGACATTTCATTAAACCTATCTTTTCAGGAAGCTTCTGTCAGCTGTGCAAGCATCTTTGTTCATGGCTTGTTGTTACATTGTGCGATGTAATGCTCTTCTTAAGTGTCCTGGGATGTTTTATTAAAATATCGGACAATACAAACAGCAGTTGTTGTTGTCGATATCTGTCTCTCCTTCTCGCTGTGTCGAGTGTCCCTCTTTCACAAGACTAAACCTAACTTTTACCCGAAAGCGAAAACTAAGAAAAGACCTAACCCTATCCATAACCTAAACATTATCAGCATCCTTAAACACGGGTGAGGTCCCGGAGGACTGGAGAATTGCTAATGTTGTCCCCTTGTTTAAGAAGGGTAGCAGGGATGATCCAGGTAATTATAGACCGGTGAGCCTGACGTCAGTGGTAGGGAAGCTGCTGGAGAAGATACTGAGGGATAGGATCTATTCCCATTTGGAAGAAAATGGGATTATCAGTGATAGGCAACATGGTTTTGTGCAGGGAAGGTCATGTCTTACCAACTTAATAGAATTCTTTGAGGAAGTGACAAAGTTGATTGATGAGGGAAGGGCTGTAGATGTCTTATACATGGACCTCAGTAAGGCGTTTGATAAGATTCCCGTTGGCAGGCTGATGGAGAAAGTGAAGGCGCATGGGGTCCAAGGTGTACTAGCTAGATGGATAAAGAACTGGCTGGGCAACAGGAGACAGAGAGTAGCAGTGGAAGTGAGTTTCTCAAAATGGAGACGTGTGACCAGTGGTGTTCCACAGGGATCCGTGCTGGGACCACTGTTGTTTGTGATTTACATTAATGATTTGGAGGAAAGTTTAGGTGGACTGATTAGCAAGTTTGCAGACGACACTAAGATTGGTGGAGTAGCAGATAGTGAAGGGGACTGTCAGAGAATACAGCAGAATATAGATCGATTGGAGAGTTGGGCAGAGAAATGGCAGATGGAGTTCAATCAGGGCAAATGCGAGGTGATGCATTTTGGAAGATCCAATTCAAGAGTGAACGATACAGTAAATGGAAAAGTCCTGGGGAAAATTGATGTCCAGAGAGATTTGGGTGTTCAGGTCCACTGTTCCCTGAAGGTGGCAACGCAGGTAAATAGAGTGGTCAAGAAGGCATACGGCATGCTTTCCTTCATCGGACGGGGTATTGAGTACAAGAGTTGGCAGGTCATGTTACAGTTGTATAAGACATTGGTTCGGCCACATTTGGAATACTGCGTGCAGTTCTGGTCGCCACATTACCAAAAGGATGTGGATGCATTGGAGAGGGTGCAGAGGATGTTCACCAGGATGTTGCCTGGTATGGAGGGCGCTAGCTATGAAGAGAGGTTGAGTAGATTAGGATTATTTTCATTAGAAAGACGGAGGTTGAGGGGGGACCTGATTGAGGTGTACAAAATCATGAGAGGTATAGACAGGGTGGATAGCAAGAGGCTTTTTCCCAGAGTGGGGGATTCAATTCCTAGAGGACACGAGTTCAAAGTGAAAGGGGAAAAGTTTAGGGGGGATATGCGTGGAAAGTTCTTCACGCAGAGGGTGGTGGGTGCCTGGAACGCGTTGCCAGCGGAGGTGGTAGATGCGGGCACGATGGCGTCTTTTATGATGCATCTAGACAGATACATGAATGGGCAGGAAGAAAAGAGATACAGACCCTTAGACATGTTTAGATGGAGGATTTGGATCGGCGCAGGCTTGGAGGGCCGAAGGGCCTGTTCCTGTGCTGTCATTTTCTTTGTTCTTTTCTTTGTATTATCCCTAAACTTAAGTAGAACGGTAAACCTAAATGTAACACTAGCACTGCACTTAACCCTAACTTAAGCTAAGCTGTAAACTTAAGCCTAACTTAAAGCAGTTTAACAAACACCCTAACCCTAAACATAAATCAAAACCTTGTACCCTCAAGCTAACTGGAACATCAAAATTAACTGTGACATTAAACCTAATAATAACCACAATCGTC
The DNA here is from genome assembly GCF_036365525.1 of Heterodontus francisci. Lineage (NCBI taxonomy): Eukaryota > Metazoa > Chordata > Chondrichthyes > Heterodontiformes > Heterodontidae > Heterodontus > Heterodontus francisci. The sequence goes on from NW_027141375.1 coordinate 2,352,175, forward strand.
ACTCAGTTGCAAACATAACCCTGACTGTTACCCTCACCCTAACCCTACAGCTAACGCTAGTTGGAAAAGAATATTAGAGCTAACCATAAAATCTAAACCAATTAACACTAATCCTCAATGTAAATGCAACTCGAATCCGAAACCTCACTTAAACCTGACGGTAACCATAAATTAAACTCTAGCCCGAACTGAAATCCAGCCCTCATGCGAACCTTAAGACTAACCATAAGCCATACTAACACTAAATCTCAAAGTTAATACTTATCCTAGCCATAATCATGATGCTAACTGAATCCCTAATCTTAGCGCTAACCCAAAATGTAACTCCAATACATACTGAAATGTAAATCCAATTCTCAATATAACCTTAACCCTAACTGTAACCCCAACCTTGTCCAAAATGTGACACTGATCCGAACCAGAATAATACACATAAATATAAAGCTTGCCCTAAACGTAACCCAAACTGGAACCCAAACCATTACTGTAACCCTAATCTAAACTGTAACTACAACCCTAAAACAAAATAAAATCCTAATCCTACCCATAACATTAACCATACTTTTAACCAGAAAGCTAGAATTAACCCTAAATGCAACACTATCTGTAACCCAAGCCCTTGCTGTATCCCTAACACTAACCGTAACCTTCTACCTATCTCTAATCATAAACCTAAAGCTAACACTCACCATGGTTTAACACCTACACTGTGACCCCAATCCCGCACCAGTTACTCTGAACAATAACACCTAAACCTACTCCCTGGCCCTACACCAAAACAAATAAAACTATCTGATACCTGGACCTGAGCAACAACCCGTAATACTAACCCCTATACCTAAACTCCTTCTCTTATCACGTAATCTTTCCTTCCCTCCAACCTATCAGGGATCTTCCCTTTTGTTCGTCGTCCCAACCTCTATCGTTCCATTTGTTCAAACTTACTAAATTTCTAAAGTTTGTCAGTTTTGATGAAAGATCACAGATGTAAACGTTAACTCTGTTTCTTTCCCACAACTCGCTGCCAAAGCCCATCGAATATTTCTGGCATGTTTTCCCATCATTTCAGGCAGTCATCTGTTGTTTCATTTTACCATCTGGCTCCATGTTGACTTTTGAGGTTAAATAGATAGGGAGTGTTATGGCGGCTGGAGGAGGTTTGAGTGATAGCGGAGGCCTGTGGAGCTGGATACAGTTACAGTGATCAGGAGGGCTGTAGTGTGCAGGACATTACGGACATAGGGAGGCCTGTAGGGGCTAGAGGATGTATCACAGATAGGGGATGTTACAGAGATAGGGAGGATTATCGCGCTGGGAGGGGGTACAGATAGGGCAGATTTGGCGACTGGAGCAGATTATAGGGACTAGGAGGGTTGCAGGAGCTGGAGGCGTTTATAGAGATCGGCCGAAGTGATGGTTCTCGGGGTTGGAGTAGGTTACAACTTTAAGGAGGGTAGAGGTCAGAGAGGTATTTGAACACGGGGATGAGATTTCTTTGAGTTTAAATATTGATGGACCATAGCCAGCGCGGGAGCGATTGGATGAATGAGTCCTGCTGCAAGTCAGGGCATGAACAGCCGAAAGTTGGATGGGTTGAAGTTCATGGATGGTGGAAAATGGAAGGCCATTCCTGAGAGCATTGGAACAGCCGAGTTTGTAGGTAATAAATACATGGATGAGCGATTCAGCAGCGGGTTAGCTGCGGCAGGGGAGCAGACAGGAATTATTTTCCCACCCGCTCACATTGCAATCAAAGCCACACATTAACCTATTCCTAACCCACAATTGCATGCAAACCACGAATACATACTGCAGGATATTCCCAAAAGATCCAGAATAAATATTTGTTGTCTGCTTCCAACATTTTTTCACTGTATAGTTTGGTTTATAGGATATGGTTGCAGCTGGCAAGGCCAACATTGATTGTCCAAGAGGGCAATTTCCCTGAGATGTGCTGTTGAGCCTTCCCTCGTCAACCAGCTGTTGCCACTTCTGGTAAAGGAGCTCCCACCGTTATTGGTATATTGGGAGCTCCAGGATCTGAATCAGTTGTGCAGTCAATCCATGGACGAATATCCTATCGACACTCCATTTCTCTTTTCACTGATGACGACTGGGGCTAGAAGCTAAGGAGGAAACTGCCAAAAAGGTTATCTAGTGTCGTTCTTCTTATAGTAGAGAATGTTTACGAAGCGATTTAATAGAGGTGTTCAAAATAATTAGGTGTCGAGATAGAGCAGATAGTGGGACACTGTTCGGATTTGTGGAAAGGGAGAGAGATAGAGGATGTAGATTTGAAGTGACTAAAAAAGATAACCAACAGCGATAATGGAGCATCTTCCACCTTGCAGTCCTTCTCTTCATCCACACAGGTAACGTGACCTCGTACCTGTTGTACAAGATCAGATGATGAGCCTCCTCCATCACTAAATGCTGATGTCCCATACTTGCCTTATTCACAGTCACACCCTCTTGCCCCTGACCATTTCGCAAATTGGTCACAGCGCAGGTTAGGATTGCTGAGGGCGAAAGGGAATGGGTGAGCAAAAGGCAGAGAAAGAGCAGGAAGGCAGCACAGGAGTCCCCTGCGGTCATCTCCCTCCAAAACAAGTACACCGTTTTGGATACTGTTGAGGGAGATGGCTCACCAGGGGAAGGCAGCAGTAGCCAGGTTCATGGCACCGTGGCTGGCTCTGCTGTTCGGAAGGGCGGGAAAAAGAGTGGAAGGACTATAGTCATCGGGGATTCGATCGTAAGGGGAGTAGATATGCGGTTCTGTGGTCGAAAACGAGAAGCCCGAATGGTATGTTGCCTCCCAGGTGCACGGGTCAGGGATGTCTCAGATCGGCTGCAGAACATTCTGAAGGGGGAGGGTAAACAGCCATTTGTCATTGTGCACATAGGCACCAATGATATAGGTAACAAACGGGATGATGTCCTGCAAGCAGAATTTAGGGAGTTAGGAGCCAAGTTAAAAAGTAGGACCTCAGAGGTAGTAATCTCAGGATTGCTACCAGTGCCACGTGATAGTCAGAGTAGAAATGAAAGAATAGTCAGGATAAATGCGTGGCTTGAGTGATGGTGCAGGAATGAGAGGTTCAGATGTTTGGGACATTGGGACCGGTTCTGGGGTCGGTGGGACTATTACAAATTGGACGGTCGACACCTGGGCCGGACTGGAACCAATGTCCTTGGGGGTGCTTTTGCTAACGCTGTTGGGGAGGGTTTAAACTAATGTGGCAGGGGGATGGGAACCAAATGCGGTCAGTGGACAGTAAGGAGGTAGTAACGAAAGCCAGTAAGGAAACATATAATGAAGTCAGCGTGACGAAGGGGAAGCGAAGGCAGGGAGCAGATGATGAACGCAAAGGGACTGGTGGTCTGAGGTGCATTTGTTTTAATACAAGAAGTTTAGTAGGGAAGGCAGATGAACTTTGGGCTTGGATGAGTACCTGGGAGTATGATGTTATTGCTATTACTGAGACTTGGTTGAGGGAAATGAATGATTGGCAACTAAATATCCCAGGATATCGATGCTTCAGGCGGGATAGAGAGGGAGGTAAAAGGGGTGGAGGAGTTGCATTACTGGTCAAAGATGATATCACAGTTGTGCTGAAGGAGGGCACTATGGAGGACTCGAGCAGTGAGGCAATTTGGGCAGAACTCAGAAATAGGAAGGGCGCGGTAACAATGTTGGGGCTGAACTACAGGCCTCCCAACAGCGAGCGTCAGATAGAGGTACAAATATGTCAACAGATTATGGAAAGATGTAGGAGCAACATGGTGGTGATGATAGTAGATTTTAATTTTCCCAACACTCGCTGGGATTCACTTAGTGTTAGTGGTCGAGATGGAGCAGAATTTGTAAGGATCATTGAGGACGTTCTTCTGCAGCAGTATGTAAATAGTCCAACTCGGGAAGGGGCCATACTGGACCTGATGTTGGGGAATGAGCCCGGCCAGGTGGTTGAAGTTTCAGTAGGGGACTACTTTTGGAATAGTGATCACAATTCCGTAAGCTTTAAAATACTCATGGACAAAGACGAGAGTGGTCCTAAAGGAAGAGTGCTAAAATGGGGGAAGGCCAACTATACCAAAATTCGGCAGGAGCTGGGGAATGTAGATTGGGAGCAGCTGTTTGAAGGTAAATCCACATGTGATATGTGGGAGGCTTTTTAAGAGAGGTTGATTAGCGCGCGAGAGAGACATGTTCCTGTGAAAATGAGGGATAGAAATGGCAAGATTAGGGAACCATGGATGACAGGTGAAATTGTGAGACTAGCTAAGAGGAAAAAGGAAGCATACAGAAGGTCTCGGTGGCTGATGAAAGACGAAGCTTTGAAAGAATATCGGGAATGTAGGACCAATCTGTAACGAGGAATTAAGAGGGCGAAAAGGGGTCATGAAATATCTTTAGCAAACAGGGTTAAGGAAAATCCCAAAGCCTTTTATTCATATATAAGGAGCAAGAGGTTAACTAGAGAAAGGATTGGCCCACTCAAGGACAAAGGAGGAAAGTTATGCGTGGAGTCAGAGAAAATGGGTGAGATTCTAAACGAGTACTTTGCATCGGTATTCACCGAGGAGAGGGACATGAAGGATGTTGAGGTTAGGAACAGATGTTTGATTACTCTAGGTCAAGTCGGCATAAGGAGCGAGGAAGTGTTGGGTATTCTAAAAGGCATTAAGGTGGACAACTCCCCAGGTCCAGATGGGATCTATCCCAGGTTCCTGTGGGAAGCGAGAGAGGAAATAGCTGGGACCTAAAAAATATATCTTTGCAGCATCCTTAAACACGGGTGAGGTCCCGGAGGACTGGAGAATTGCTAATGTTGTCCCCTTGTTTAGGAAGGGTAGCAGGGATAATCGAGGTAATTATGGACCGGTGAGCATGACGTCAGTGGTAGGGAAGCTGCTGGAGCTGTTACTGAGGGATAGGTTCGATTCCCATTTCGAAGAAAATGGGCTTATCAGTGATAGGCAACATGGTTTTGTGCAGGGAAGGTCATGTCTTACCAACTTAATAGGATTCTTTGAGGAAGTGACAAAGTTGATTGATGAGTGAAGGGCTGTAGATGTCATACACATGGACTTCAGTAAGGCGTTTAATAAGGGTCCCCATGGTCGGCTGATGGAGAAAGTGAAGGCGCATGGGTTCCAAGGTGTACTAGCTAGATGGATAAAGAACTGGCTGGGCAACAGGAGACAGAAAGTAGCAGTGGAAGGGAGTTTCTCAAAAATGGAGATGTGTGACCAGTGGTGTTCCACAGGGATCCGTGCTGGGACCACTGTTGTTTGTGATATACATAATTGATTTGGAGGAAGGTATAGGTGGTCTGATTAGCAAGTTTGCAGACGACACTAAGATTGGTGGAGTAGCAGATAGTGAAGGGGACTGTCAGAGAATACAGCAGAATATAGATAGACTGGAGATTTGGGGAGAGAAATGGCAGATGGAGTTCAATAAGGGCAAATGCGAGATGATGCATTTTGGAAGATCCAATTCAAGAGTGAACTATACAGTAAATGGAAAAGTCCTGGGGAAAATTGATCTACAGAGAGATTTGGGTGTTCAGGTCCATTGTTCCCTGAAGGTGGCAACGCAGGTCAATAGAGTGGTCAAGAAGGCATGCGGCATGCTTTCCTTCATCGGACGGGGTATTGAGTACAAGAGTTGGCAGGTCATGTTACAGTTGTATAAGACTTTGGTTCGGCCACATTTGGAATACTGCGTGTAGTTCTGGTCGCCACATTACCAAAAGGATTTGGATGCTTTGGAGAGGATGCAGAGGAGGTTCACCAGGATGTTGCCTGGTATGGAGGTCGCTAGCTATGAAGAGAGGTTGAGTAGATTAGGATTATTTTCATTAGAAAGACGGAGGTTGAGGGGGGACCTGATTGAGGTGTACAGAATCATGAGAAGTATAGACAGTTTGGATAGCAAGAAGCTTTTTCCCAGAGTGGGGGATTCAATTACTAGGGGTCACGAGTTCAAAGTGAGAAGGGAAACGTTTAGGGGGGATATGCGTGGAAAGTTCTTTACGCAGAGGGAGGTGGGAGCCTGGAACGCGTTGCCAGCGGGCACGATAGCGTCTTTTAAGTTGTATCTAGACAGATACATGAATGGGCAGGAAGTAAAGCGATACAGACCCTTAGAAAATAGGCGTCATGTTTAGATAGAGGATCTGGATTGGCGCAGGCTTGGAGGTCCGAAGGGCCTGTTCCTGTGCTGTAATTTTCTTTGTTCATTGCTCTTTATTGGGCATTTGTAATTGCCTTCTTCGCCAACTCTCCCCCTCCCTGATGCCCGTTAACGTCTGCAACTCAGCCTGCAGCTCAGCAATTCTGAACTGAAGTCTTGGAAGCTGTAAACATTCACTGCAGACCTGGTTATCCGGGATTGTTCTGCATTCCACAGATTCACACATGCTGCAGTAGCAGCAAACCACCGGTGCTGCCATCTCTGTACAAACTTAATTGTTTTTAATTGGTCAATTAATTGGATAATTACTCAGTCTGAAGTAATAGAAAGTTTTACCCACATAACTTGGAGTCAAAGGAATAAGACTCTCCGACTGCTGGATGTTGCAAAAGATAGAAAAATGAGCCCCTCTTTCCCCCTCTGCACCGAATTCCCACGTGCACCAAATTTCTAACTTCACTCTGGCAAATGTCTCACTCAGGCAACTGTTTCTTCTCGACGTCGTCCCCTGAATCCCACCTTCATCATCATTCCCCATCAACTTATCCTTGTGTGCCTTTATCCATCATGTGTTTATCCAGCTTCTTCTTCAATAGATCTACTCTATTCACTTCAACCTCTCCCTGTGGTGGAATGTTGCACATTCTGACCACTCTGAGTTAAAAAAATAGTTTCTCCTGAATTACATTATTGGATTATTAATGACTATATTGCATTTATGACCTCTCAAGGACTGTTCGCACCAGAAAATTAAAACATCCTCCCTGAGTCCACCCTATAGAATCATTTCATAATCTTAAAGGCACGTATCAGGTCACCCCTCAGACGTATATTTTTTTTTAAAGAAAAGACCACCAGCCTTTCCAACCTTACCTGATAGTCGTATGCTGTCAGTCTGTTATTTCCAAATAGGTGAAACCTCATGATCACAGAGGCGGCTTATTCCACCTTCCTTTTCTTTATTTGTGTTCATTTGTCTTGCTGTGGGCAACACTGGCAAGGTTGGAATTTTTTTACCATTGATATTTGCTGCTTGCGAATGTAGGGCCCATCCTCTTTCACAGTACTTCATCTAAGTTCTAACAAGTGTTCATAGCTTCATAAAAGGTTTATGGCACATAAAGAAGCCACTTGTCCCATCCTGTCCATCCCAGCCGAGAAATTATCCAACTATTCCAATCCCACCTTCCAGCATTTGGTCCGTTGCCTTGCAGACTATGGCTCTTGACATACATATCCAGACTCCATTTAAATTATTTGAGGGTCTCTGTCTTAACAACCTTTCAGGCAGTGAGGTCCGGACCCCCACCACCATCAGGGTAAAAAAAAAAGTTTTCCCTCATCTCCCCTCTATTTTTCCTACCAATCAGCTTAAATCTATGCCCTTTCATCACTGACCTTTGCTAAGGTGAATAAATCCTTCACCTCCACTTTATTCAGCCCCATCACTATTTTGAACAGGTCAGTCTAATCTCTTTTCAGCCTTATCTGTTACAAGGAGAACAACCCCAGCCCAACCAATCTTTACTCATAGCTGCATTTTTCCAGTTCTGACAACATCCTCGAAAATCTCCTCGCTAGTGCAATTACATCTTTTCTGAAATGAGGTGACAGAACTGCACACATTACTCAAGTGGCGGTCTTAGCAATTAGTTATACAGTTCCAACATCCCCTTCCTGCTCTTATATTCTATACCTTGGCTGTTAAAGGAAAGGATTCAATATGCCTTCTTAACCAACATATCGTCCCGTCCTGCATTTTCAGGGATCTGGGGACTTTTAATTCAAGTTCACTCCCTTGCTCTAGACTTCCCAGCACTAGCCCATTTGTGTGTTTTCTGTAAAGGTTCAGCATAACCTCCTTGCTTTTATATGCTATTGCTCTGGTAATAAAGTCAAGTCTCCCATATGCTTTGCTTAACCATTGTCTAACTTGTCCTTCCATCTCCAACGAGTTATGTATGTAACCCACTCGTCTCTCAGTTACTTTCACTCCCTTTGAAATTGGACGACTTAGTTGATATTGCCTCTCCTCGTTCTTCTTATGGAGATGCATCACTTCACTGCATTAAATTTCATCTGCCCAGTGTATGCTGGTTTCACCAGTCTGTCTTTGTTCTCCTGAAATCTGTATGTATCCTTGTCGCTATTTACTGCATTCTTGAGTTTTACAATCTATTCGAGAAAAAAACTGGATCCTGATCATCCTGTAGCCATGTCTCCGTAACGGCCATTACATGTAAGGCACGTTTCAGCAGAAATAGACTGACATTATATCGCACCTTTAGCATACTAGAATGTCCCTAGTCGCTTCTCAGGAGCATTATCAAACTAAATTTGACTCATAGCCACATAGGGAACTATTGGAACAGGTGACCAAAAACCTGGTGAGAAAGGTAGGTTTTAATGAGTGTCTTAAAGAAGAAGAATGAGTGGGGGTAGGTTTTTTTTGGGGGGTGGTGGATTTCTAAAAGCAGGGACAGGCAGCTGAAGGCAAATGCACCTAAATGCAGCGATGGGAATCAGGTATGCTCAAGACACCAGAATTGCAGGAGGGCAGAGATATAAGATGGTTGTTAAGGCTGGAGGAGGTTACTGAGATAGGGAGAGTCGTAGAAGCTGGAGACAGCTTTTGGAAGGCTGGTAGGCGCTGGCAGAGGTTACATAGATAAGGAGGCTCCCAGGGAGGGTTGAAGAGATGGAGGCGATTAGAGATGGGAAAGTTGAAAGGGTAGAGGAAATTACAGAGGAATGGTTTGGCAGGCCATGGAGAGATATGAAAACAAAATTTGAAATTTCAAAACTGTGACATTATTTATTAAGTCAATGTACATCAGTGAGTAAAGGGGATGGTGGGTGAATCAAACTTGGTCCGCATAACTGTTTGAACAGCAGGATTTTGGATGAGCTCATGTTTGTGGATGGTGAAATCTGGCAGGTCAGCTCGGAGTGCATTGAAATAGTCACGTGTCGTGGTATCAATGGCACAGATGAATAGTTCAGCAGCAGATCAGCTAAAGCATGAGTGAGTCAGCTATGGCTATGGTGGTGGAAATAGGAAGTCTAAGTGATGTCATTAATTTGTGGTCGGAAGCTCATCTTCGGATCAAATATTACAAGAGGTTTGCAAACAGTCTGTTGCAGCCTTCGAGTGACCAGTAAGAGCGTTGGAGTCGATAGGTAGGGAATAGAGTTTGTGGTGTGGATTAAAGGCAGTGGCTTCAGTACTCCCAAGTATTGGAGGACATTTGTGCTTTCAAGTACTGGAAATCGGATAAGCTGTCTGATAATTCAGAGTCAATTGAGCATCTAATTCCTTCAATTAATATCTCAGCCTCTGTATTCGCACATCAAACATTTGTTTGCGCATGAGACCAAGAAATTAAAAGGCTGAGCGGTGGCCTGTTAAAGACGTTTAAGCTCATGAAGAGATTTGTTAGGTAAGAGAGACAGAGTAAACCAGTACTTGTGCTTAGAGAGACTCCCATTTCTAAAACGTCGTTCATTCCTGATACCATCCCAAAGTGCATTACAGCCAATCTGATATTACAGAAGTGCTCTCCAAATGTCGGATAATCAGCAGCCAATATGCGCACAGCAATCTCACACAAACAGTAATATGATCGTGGCCAGATAAACATTTTTTCGCAGTGTTTATTGAGGAATAAATATTGTGCCTTGAACAGTGATGATAATCCCTTGCACTTCTCCCTGTAGTGGTCACGGGGCCTTTTAGGTCCAGCTGGGATGGCAGATGGGGACATGGTTTAATGACTCATCTGAAAGTCAGCATGTTAAACAGTGTATGGCTTTCTCCACACTGCACAATTCCAGCCTAGATTTCTGTATTCAAGTATCTGGGTCTTGAACCCACAACCTTCTGCGTCAGAGGATGAGTGCTACTCACTGCGGCACAGCTGTCACTGAGCTGGCAAATGCAGAGAAGACGTTTTCACTGTTAGGCGAGACCAGAACTGGGCGTGAGACACAGATGTCAGACAACGAATAATAAACCCAATCGGTAATCAGCAGCAACTTCTTCATCCAGAGCGTGGAAAGAATATGGAACACGCTACCACATGGAGTGGTTAGGGTGACAAGTGTAGATGCAATGAAGGGGAAGCTGGGTAACCACTTGTGGGAGAAACGCCCAAAAAGATATGTTCTGAAGGAGGGTCACTGACCTGAAACGTTAACTCTGCTTCTCTCTCCACAGGTGCTGCCAGACCTTCTGAGGACTTTCAGCATTTCTTGTTTTCATTTCAGAGTTCCAGCATCTGCAGTATTTTGGTTTTACAAAAATACATGTTGATGGATGAAATGAGGAGGAGAGTTGGGATGGATCTTGGCGTTTTCCTGCTTTACCTTGCTCAGCGCTGGTGTCAGTACGTGTGGCCCTGCAATGCTAGCCATTGTCCTTCCGCGCCAACTTCAGATGTTTCAGGTACCGTTGCTGTGGTTGAGCAAGCACACTCTGACAATGCAGCCGACACTCAGTACGTCCCTATTAGCAGTGCAGCGCTCCCTCAGGATTGACCGTCAGGCAATTCTCAGTCCTGTCCCGCCGTCAATGCAGCACTACATCAGTACCTACCATCTGACACTGCAGTGCTCCTTCTGTGTTGATCCTTCCACTGTGCAGCGCTCCCTCAGTATTGACGCTCCGACAGTGCATCTCATTCAGTACTGCCCCTCCCACACAGTAATGCTTCTTCATTACGATATCTCTTACAGTGGATAACGCGCCCCCCCCCCCCCCCCCCAAGTACTTCTCATCTGTCCATGCAGCGCTTCCTTCGTACCTGACCCTCCAACAGTGCAGCATTCCATCAGTAATGGCCATACGATAATGTAGCAATACCTCAGTACTTCCCATCTGAACATGAAATGAACTCCCTATGATGACCATCCTATTGTTCAGAGCTCCCTCAGAACTGATGCTCCGACAGTACAGCTCCTTCAGTACTGACCCTGCAAGAATGCAGCGTTTCCTTGTTTCTGTCGTTGCGAGAGTGCAGCATTTCCTCAGTATGGCCGCTCTGACAGTGCATCAATCCCTCTGTAAGGACAGCCAAACTCGTAGCCATATGGGATTTTGTGGCTTGCAGCCAAAAGATGCTGATTCAGAGGCGAGAGACCCTCCTCCCTCCCCACCTCCCTGGACATCTGACGTGGAGTCCCAGTTCCACACATCCGAGCAGCCACCAAGCTGATGCGATGGGATATGCCACCTCCTGTGCTGAGCCAAACACTGCTCTCTTGCCCTGGGTCCCGTCTTCCCACCACCCAAAACCATTCGGCTTTGCTTCTCTGGAGGCAACCCCCCACCCCCCACCCCACCATTCCATTTTCTGGCTCTGACAGATTAGTAGATCGGTAGGTACCGAGAAAGCGAGAGAGAGAGATATCTCGTGATTGGATGGGAGGAATTGAATAGAAATTCACTCAATAAACTACCTTCAAAAATGCGTGAGTGCTACTGACTGTGCCATGTCAGACACTGAGAGGGTAAAAGTACAGAAGATGCTTCCGCTTGCAGGATGAAACCAGAATTCAGTGGCGTATGTGTGATGTGGTGGTGGTGAGGGGTGGTGTCGGGGGTGGGGGGAGGCGGTTGTTGGGGATTATTGGTGTCTATTCATAGATATAAAATAGTGATTAATAAACCCATTGTGCCATTCGACAAACTTCTTCACCCAGACCGTGCTAAGAAAAAAGAATTCATTACCACAAGAAGTGGTTGCGGTGAATAGTGTAGATTTATTTAAGGTGAAGCTGAATAAACAAATGAAAAATAAAGGAATGGAAGGATATGTTGTTGAGCTGACTGGAGCAGTGTCTGGGAAGAGGGTTGAGTGGAGCATAAATACCAACATGGACTTGTTAGGCCAAATGTCCTGCGCCCGCTCGGTAGACTTCAATTCTATTCATAAAACCAAGATGATTTGATTTCTGCGCCACCTTCCAGTGATAACAACTAATATCCCTGTCCTGTCGGGGCATCCCCATCATGAGGAATACAAGGAGATGGCGGGCGCAGGCAGCAACGTCTTATGGCAGTGTCTCCATGCATGGGACATCCCTAAAAGTTGACAAATTGGAGGACCATGCCTGTTTGTTCCAGAAGCACCATGGATGTCATCAGTCAGGGTAGGGTAAACTACCTTCTCCCCCCACCCTCCACCCCGCGCTCACGGCATGATGCGTGCTCTTGTGTGTGTCGTGGACATTTAACAGCACAGGAAGAAGCTATTGCACTCATCTTGAAAAACCCGGTCTGAGTGACCAGAGGCATCCCATCATGGAAGCTGCAATAATTTAAATTCAAATGTATTAATAAATATGGAGTAACAAGCTCTTCTCAGTAATCGTAATCATGAAACTACTGGATGGTCATTTAGGAACATACTTGGTTCATTGCAAGCCTTGAATGAAGAACACCTGCTGCATTTATATGGTCCAGCTGACATGTTAGACCAGTTCCACAGAAATGTGCGTGACTCTTAATTACCCCTTCAATAGGCCGAACCACTCAGTTGTGTTCAAAAACGGACCTCAGCGCCACCTTCCCAGGTCCAATAATTGTCTGCCTTGGCAGCGATGCCCACATCCCGTGAATCAATAAAAAACTTTTCAAACTCCTGCTTTTTGTCTCTCTTTTCAATATTTTGTCAATTACTGTGAATCTTTCACGTCTGGTTATCAACCTATTCTCAAGATAGAAAGCAAGTTCTACTTTATCAACACCTTCCATAATCTGGAAACACTTTATGGGGCCACAACGTAAAATTCTCGATTGCAAGGAAAACAGTCTTAACTTGACCAATCCCACTCCAGGACTGACGTCCATTAACCATGGGAACAACCCTATGTTGAATCGGGATTTGGTAAGTGAACACCTGAAGTACTGTGTACAGCTTTTCTTTGGGGTCTCCTCACCTAAGGAACGATATACTTGCCTTAGAGAGGGTGCAGCGAAGGCAAGTATATCGTTCCTTAGGTGAGGAGACCCCAGGCTGTCTCCTGGGATAAGAGGTCTGTCCTATGAGGAGGGATTCAGCAGAATGGGAATATAGTCTCTGGAATTTCGCAGATCGAGAAGTGATCTGATTAAAATATATAACTCTTAGAAGTATTGACAGGTTAGTTTTTGAGAAGGTGCTTTCCCTTGGCCGGAGAGTCTGGAACTAAGAGGCATAGGCTCAGGAAACGATTTCAGACTGAAATGAGGGTAATTTTCTTTTCCCAGAGGATTGTGTACCTTTGTAACTTTCTGCTCCCGAGATCTGCAGATACCCAATGGTTGAGGATATTTAAGTCTTAGATCGGTAGATTTTGCACACTGTGGGATTGGAAGATAGGACAGGAAAGTTGATTTGGTAGAAGATCAGTCAGAATCTTACTGAATGGCGAAGCATGCTAGAGGGACCGAATGGCTCACCCCAGCTCGTAATTCTAATGGTCTGAAACCTCCTCTATTCCCTTTCTGAAAGCCTGACATCGTTCCTGAAATGTGGTGCCGAGAACTGGCTGCACGACTCCAACTGAGGAGTGATGTACCTCTGACGGCTGCCTGTGTTTGAGCCCAACGCTCAAGGCACAGCAGCATGAGCCTAAAATGAAGATATTCTGGTGGTCATTGGGGGATGCAACACAGAAGCACCGTGCCAGCGCTTGAAAGAACAATTTTATTATTCACATACTGTTCCTGCTTTTTTCCCCTTCAGGTATTTATCCAAGTCCGTTTTTAGAGTTCCTGTTGAATCTGTGAGAAGCAGCCGTTGTGGCAGCGCATTTCAGATTACAGCAACTTGTTGCATGAAATAATATGGAGAAAAAAACTCCTCATCTTCCTCTCTGGTTCTTCAATCTGGGTCATCTGCATACCGATCTTTCTGTCACTGGAAATAGCTTCTCCTTATTTACTCCATAAAACAAAGGATAGATTCTGGAAAACAGCAGAACTGAACATTGAATGAGTCCCAGAACCGCGTATGAGATCAGCTTAACTCAGATGCCCAAAGGAAAGATCTTGTTTGACCAACTAGATTGAATTTCTTGAAAAAGTAGCAAGGAATATAGACGAGGGCAGCACAGTTAATGTTGTCGACTTGGATTTTAGCACGGCATTTGGCAAGGTCCCACTTTTCTGACTGGTTAAAACAAAATCCCATGCGAAACAGGGAAATGAAGCAACATGGATACAAAATTGACTCATTGGCAGAAAACAAAGGGTAATTGTTGACGGATGTTTTAGCGATTGGAGGGCTGTTTCCAGTCGCGTTCCGGAGGGCTCAGTACTGGGTCCCCTGCTTTTTGTGCTATATATTAAAGATTTGGATGAAAATGTAGGGGGTGGGGGTGGGGAAGGAATAAGTATTTTGCAGACGACACAAAGATTGACCATGTGGGAGATAGCAAGGAGGATAGTTATGGGCTGCAGAATGGTCTGGTGAGATCGGTAGAAAAGTGGCAAATGGAATTCAACCAGGGGAAGTATGAGGTGATGCATTTGGGGAGGGCAAACAAGGGTAAGGAATACATGATTATTGTAAATAAAATGAGAAGTGCACCAGAAATAAGGGACCGTGGAGTGAATGCTCACAGATCCCAGAAGGTAGCAGGACATGTACACAAGGTGGTTAAGAAGGCATATGGAATCCTTTCCTTTATTGGCCGAGGTATAGAATATAAGAGCAAGGAGGTCATGCTGGAACTGTGTAACTCATGTGTTAGACCACAACCGGTGTACTGTGTGCAGTTAAGGTCGCCTCATTCAATCAAGCATGTATTTGCACTAGAGATGGTACTGAAGAAATTTATTAGGATATTGCCAGGGCTATAAAATTGCAGCGATGAGGACAGATTTTATCAGTTGGGGCTGTTTCCTTGGAACAGAGACGGCGGAGGGGAGATATGATAGAAATGTACGAAATTTTAAGGGGCCTGGATAGGGTTCAGGTATTTATTCACCTTCGCTGAGAGGCCAGTGGCGTGTGGGGCACAGAAAAACTAGAGGGGAGATGAGGTGGTGTGTTTTCACCCAGGGGCTGATGATCCACTGGAACTCACTGCTTGAAAGGGTAATTGAAGCAGAGACCCTCAACTCATTCAAAATGAGTCTGGTTATGCACCTCAAGTTAGCTGCAGAGCTACGGAAAAACTGCAGGAAGGTTGGATTAAAACAGTTGGATCGTCTTTGGGGTGGCACAGATAATTTGGGCCAAGTGGCTTCTTTCTGTGCCTTAAACTTTCTATGATGGTATGTGTGCTGAGTGGGGAGCCTCAATGTCCCTCCTATTCACCTTGGTATGTCCCCACGCTAACCTCTTGGGTCTCACCTGATTCATACATTACCTATTTCAATCTCTGTCAGGAGGATCTTACTCTCTCCCTCTCCTCGCTCTTCCTCTCCCTTTCTCTCTCTTCCTCTCTGTCTTTCTCTCTGTCTTTCTCTTTGTTTTTCTCTCTCTCCCTCTCTGTCCCTCTACGTCAATGCCCAGTGGTGAGGAAGTTGGAGGAGAAGGAACAATTACCACCTACCTACTACACGGCCAAGGGCAAGGAGCTGTCCCTTCACACCCACACTCTGGACAGTTACAAACGCAAGGTAGGAGGAGTGGGTAGCGAGAGGCTAGGAAACAGACCATGCTCTGACCCAAGGGTGATAAGGTGTGAGAGACATTGATCCCGCAGTGTCAGAGTCGAACGCTCGCAGAGCAGACAGAGCATTTCGCCAATGTACTGTATAACGTTTCCTCTGCACTGTTCCAGAGAACACGGCCAGTGCTGGTGCAGCACGGGTTAGATAGAGACCAAAGTTCCCCCTACACTGTCCCATAAAACACGTCCAGTGCAGTACCAGCTCGTGTGAAATTCAGAGTAAATGTTTTAACTGCCCACATAGGGAAAGGAGCGGGTGTCTCTTTTGAAAGGAAATAGCAGTCTTGTAAATGTAGCTTTTTGCTTGACAGTCTCTCCCTTCGTATCACAGGACAGGCCACATGGAACTATCCCGACTGTCACATGCATACGAAGGAAAACGTGCTGCTGAGGTGTTTCCACATCTTTTTTGAGTGTGTCAAGACCAACTATGACACACGGCAACTCAAGTGCCCGAAGGGTAACGCCACCTTCGGGGCAAATGACATCCACTGTATCGGCTGCCTCGGTCCAGGTGAAAGAGGGGGTAGTTGAGAGAGTGGGTGGGATAAAAACTGCTAGAGAGGAGGTATTAGATAGGCTGGCTTCGCTTAAAGTTGCTAATTTACCAGGTCTTGATGGCATGCATCCAAGGGCACTTAGGAAAGTAAGGGTACACATTGCAGAGGCACTGGCCAGAATCTTCCAATTCTTCTTAGATGCATGTTTGATGCATAGACACATAGAAACATAGAAAATAGGAGCAGGAGTAGGCCATTCGGCCCTTCAAGCCTGATCCGCCATTCATTGCCATCATGGCTGATCATCCAACTTAGTAACCTGTTCCCATTTTCACACCATATCCTTTGACTCCTTTAGACCCAAGGGCTATATCTAACTCCTCCTTGAAAACATGCAATGTTTTGGCTTCAACTGCTTTCTACAGGCTCACCACTCTCTAGGTGAAGAAAATTCTCCTCAACCCAGTCCTGAATGGTTTACCCGGTAACCTTGCACTATGACCCTGGTTCTGGACTCTCCCACCATTGGGAACATCCTTCCTGCATCTACCCTGTCAAGTCCTGTTAGAATCTTATAAGTTTCGACAAGATCCCCCCTCACTGTTCTGAACTCCAGCGAATATAATCCTAACCGAATCAATTTCTCCTCACATGTTAGTCCCGCCATCCCAGTAATCAGTCTGGTAAACCTTCACTGCACTCTCTCGACAGCAAGAACATACATCATCAGATAAGGAAACCAAAATTGCACACAATATTCCAGGTGTGACCTCACCAAGGCCCTATATAATTGCAGCAAGTCATTCCTGGTCCTGTAAGACATCCCTGCACCTTGTTCATTTCTAACCTGCTTGAGTTTTTTCTTTGATGAGGTAACAGAAAGTTTTAATCAGAGTCATGTGGTGTACATGGACTTCCAATATTCATAAAATACCACGGAACAGACTTGTCATCAAAGTTGAAGCCATTGGAATAAGCGAGAAAACACCGGCATGGATACACAATTGGCTCAGTGAGAAGAAACAGAGGAGATCTGAGCAATTGTTTTCCAAACTGCAGGAACGTATATAGTAGGGTTCCCCAGGGATCAGATTTGAGACCACTGCAATTATTGACATATATTAATGTCGTATACTTGGATGTACATGGCAGAATTTGAAAACTTTGGTTGCCGCAAAACTTGGAAGTAGTGTGAACTGTGAGGATGTGAGATTTAAACTGCAAGAGCACACAGATAGGCTGGTGCAATAGTCATATATGTGACCGATGAAATTTATTGCAGAAAAGTGTAAAGTGATTCATATTTGTAAGAAGAACGGTGAGAGACAATAACCATTCAAATGTAAAATTCTAAAGGGTGTGCAGAAGCACAGGGACATGGGTATATGTGCACAAATCATTAAATGCTTCGACCGGGTTCCAAAAGCAGGTGAATATGGTAAACTGGACTTTATAACTCAGGACCTAGATTACAAAATGTTTATGATAAACTTGTATAAGGCACTGCTTCGGGCTCAACTGTAACATTGTGTCCAGTTCTTGCCACTTCAGGAAGGACTTTAAGGCATTATAGAGCGTGCAGTAAAGATTTACAATAATAGTTTATGGGTGAGGAACTTCAATTACTTGAATAAGTTGTTGAAGCTAGTTCTGTTCTCCTTGGCGAAGAGAAGGCTGAGAGGAGATTTTATAGAGGTGTTCAAAATCATGAGGGGTGAGACAGAGTTAATTGGGAAAAACTGTTCCCAATTCTCAAAGTTTCAAGAAACAGCGGGCAATGATTTATCTGAACAAAGAACAAAGAACACAGAACAGTCCAGCACCGGAACAGGCCGTTCGGCCCTCCAAGACTGCGCCGATCTTGATGCCCGCCGAAATTAACACCTTCTGCACTTCAGAGGTCCATACCCCTCTATTCCCTTCCTATTCATGTATTTGTCAAGATGTCTCTTAAACGTCGCTATCGTATTTGCTTCCACCACCTCCCCTGGCAGAAAGTTCCAGGCACTCACCACCCTCTGTGTAAAAACCTTGCCTCGCACATCCCCTCTAAACATTGCCCCTCGCACCTTAAACCTATGTCCCCTGGTAACTGACTCTTCCACCCTGGGAAAAATCTTCTGACTATCCACTGTGTCCATGGCGCTCATAACTTTGTAAATCTCCATCATGTCGCCCCTCCATCTCCGTCGTTCCAGTGAAAACAATCGGAGTTTATCCAACTTCTCCTCATAGCTAATGCCCTCCAGCCCAGGCAACATCCTGGTAAACCTCCTCTGTACCCTCTCCAAAGCCTCCATGTCCTTCTGGTAGTGTGGCGACAAGAATTGCACGCAATATTCCAAGTGTGGCCGAACTAAGGTTCTGTACAGCTGCAACATGACGTGCCACTTTTTATACTCCATGCCACGGCCGATGAAGGCAAGCATGCTGTTTGCCTTCCTGACTACCTTATCCACCTGCGTTGCCACTTTCAGTGACATGTGGACCTGTACGTCCAGATATCTCTGCCTGTCAATACTCCTAAGGGTTCTGCCATTTACTGTATACCTCCCACCTGCATTAGACCTTCCAAAATGCATTACTTCACAATTGTCCAGATTAAACTCCATCTGCCATTTCTCCGCCCAAGTCTCCAACCGATCGATATCCTGCTGTATCCTCTGACAATCCTCATCATTATCCATAACTCCACAAACCTTTGTGTCGTCCGCAAACTTACTAATCAGACAAACTACATTTTCCTCCAAATCATTTATATATACTACAAACTGCAAAGGTTCCAGCACTGATCCCTGTGGAACATCACTAGTCACATCCCCCCATTCAGAAAAACACCCATCCACTGATACCCTCTGTCTTCTTTGACCGAGCCAGTTCTGTATCCATCTTGCCAGCTCACCTCTGATCCCGTGTGACTTCACCTTTTGTACCAGTTTGCCATGCGGGAACTTGTCAAAGGCTTTACTAAAGTCCATATAGATGACATCCACCGCCCTTCCTTCAACAATCATCTTCATCACTGCCTCAAAAAACTCAATCAAATTAGTAAGACACGACCTCCCCTTCACAAAACCATGCTGTCTCTCTAATAAGTTCGTTTGTTTCCAAATGGGAGTCAATCCTGTCCCGAATAATCCTCTCTAATAGTTTTCCTACCACTGACGTAAGGCTCACCGGCCTATAATTTCCTGGATTATCCTTGCCACCCTTCTTAAACAAAGGAACAACATTGGCTATTCTCCAGTCCTCTGGGACCTCACCTGTAGCCAATGAGGATGCAAAGATTTCTGTCAACGCCCCAGCAATTTCTTCCCTTGCCTCCCTCATAATAATAGGGTAGATCCCATCAGGGACTGGGGGCTTATCTACCATAATGCTTTGCAAGACACCCAACACCTCCTCCTTTTTGATAATGAGATGACTGAGACTATCTGCACTCCCTTCTCTAGGCTCATCATCCACCAAGTTATTCTCTTTGGTGAATACTGATGCAAAGTACTCATTTAGTACCTCGCCCATTTCCTCTGGCTCCACACATAGATTCCCATCTCTGTCCTTTAGTGGGCCAACCCTTTCCCGGGTTACCCTCTTTCTCTTTATATATGTATAAAAAGCCTTGGAATTTTCGTTAATCCTGTTTGCCAATGACTTTTCATGATCCCTTTTTGCCCTTCGAACTCCTTGCTTAAGTTCCTTCCTACTGTCTTTATATTCTTGAAGTGCCTCCTCTGTTCCTAGCCTTCCAGCCCTTACAAATGCTTCATTTTTCTTTTTGACTAGGCTCACACTATCCCGTGTTATCCAAGCTTCCTGAAACTTGCCAAACCTGTCTTTCTTCCTCACAGGAACATGCTGGTCCTGGATTCTAATCAGCTGACGTTTGAAAGACTTCCACATGTCAGATGTTGATTTACCCTCAAACAGCCGCCCCCAATCTGATTTCTTCAATTCCTGCCTAATATTGTTAGAGTTAACCTTCCCCCAATTTAGCACCTTCACCCAAGGAGTACTCTTATCCTTATCCACAAGTACCTTAAAACTTATGGAATTATGGTCACTGCTCCCGAAACGCTCCCGCACTGAAACTTCGACCACCTGGCCCGGTTCATTCCCCAATACCAGGTCCAGAATGGCCCCATCCCTAGTTTAACTATCTACATACTGTTTCAAGAAGCCCTCCTGGATGCTCCTCACAAATTCTGCCTCAATCCAAGCCCCTAGCACTAAGCGAGTCCCAGTCAATATAGGGGAAGTTAAAATCACGCACCACTACAATCCTGTTACCTTTACATCTTTCCAAAATCTGTCTGCATATCTTCTCCTCTACCTCCCTCTGGCTGTTGGGAGGCCTGTAGTAAGCCTCCAACAGCGAGACTGCACCCTTCCTATTCCTGAGCTCCACCCATATTGCCTCGCTGCATGACCCCTCTGAGTTGTCCTCCCGCAGTACAGCTGTGATATTCTTCTTAACCAGTAATGCAACCCCCCACGCCTTTTACATCCCCCTCTATCCCGCCTGAAGCTTCTAAAGCCTGGAACATTTAGCTGCCAATCCGGCCCTTCCCTCAACCAAGTCTCTGTAATAGCAACAACATCATATTTCCAAGTACTAATATAAGCTCTAAGTTTATATGCCTTACCTGTTCTACCTCTTGCATTGAAACAAATGCACTTCAGACCACCAGTCCCGCTGTGCTCAGCAACATCTCCCTGCCTGCTCTTCCTCTTAGTTCCTACTGGCCTTATTTACTATGTCCTCCACATTTATTTCACTAGCTGTCCTACTGCTCTGGTTCCCAACCCCCTGCCACACTAGTTTAAACCCTCCCGAGTAACGCTAGCAAACCTTGCAGCCAGGATATGAGTGTCCCTCCAGTTTAGATGCATCCCGTCCTTCTTGTACAGGTCCCACCTGTCCCTGAAGAGTGCCCAATGGTCCAGATATCTGAAACCCTCCCTTCTACACCAGCTGCTCAGCCACGTGTTTAGCTGCACTATCTTCCTATTTCTTGCCTCACTGGCACGTGGCGCAGGGAGTAATCCAGAGATTACAACCCTAGAGTCTTGTTTTTTAACTTACTACCGAACACCCTAAACCTGATCCAAACCAAAAAATAAAACAACGTCATATTCAAAAACGTTGCAAGACAGCGAGTGTTTAGGTCGGATCTTGTGTTGGTGGTGCGGAGGAGAGTGGGGGCCTGGGTGTGTGGGGGCGAGTGCTGTGTGGAATCCGTCGCAGTTTGTCAATTTTCTGTTTGAAGCATGGCATTTGGAATACAGCTGTGGATTTAGAAACGAAGACTGCACCTGTTTATATCAGTCAGGTGGCTTATCTCGAGAGATCCGTCCCCCCAACTCCCCCACCGGCCTCTGCTTCGACTGTAACCTGTTTCAGTTTTCATAACTAAGGAAGGATAAAGTTCCCTTACAGGGAGTGCTAATAGGTTTCACTAGATTGATTACGGGGATGAAAGGTTTGTTCTCTGAGAGGAGAGTGAGCAGAATGGACCAACACTGTCTTGAGTTTAGAAGAATGAGAGGTAAATTAATTGAAATGCATACAGTTGTAAGAGAACATTATAGGGCCGATTCTAAGCGGATGTTCACCCAAGGATGGATAGTCCATAACTAGGAGCTATAGCATCAGGATAAAGGATAAGCCATTTAAGATTGAGTTGAGGAGACATTTCATCATTCAGAGTTGTGAATGTTTGAAATGTTCTGCCCCAAAGAGCTGTAGATTCTCCGTTGTTTACTATATACACAACCGAGATGAAATCTGGTTTTGGGCTAGAACAAACATGGTGATAAGGCAGGAAAGTGGAAATGAGGTAGAAAAACAACTATCATATTACTGAATCGTGGAGCATGCTCGATGGGCTGTATGGCTTACTCATCATCCTAACTTCTATCTTATTGCAAAAGCGGCAACGGAGGAAGGAGTGAAAATCACCTTCAGGAATTAACCTTCCAGCATTGATGGGGGACCTTGACTTTTATCATCTCTGGAGATCAGTGGATATTGAATAGCAAAGTTTTGTGTTTGACCTCTTCCCCCATTGGATAATGCAGAATGGTTTTCAAAAGGCTGAGAAGAACAGAAATACACGGCCTGCATGATTATAAAACCATTTTCTTTCTAACAAGACGTCGTTCAATGCTCTGCTTTGCACCTCCACCACCTGTTCTGTTCCCGAGCCACTGACTCCACACCTCGCCATGGCAACTGTCTGAGGTTGCACCGGATGGTTCACAACCTTGGTGTCATATTTCACCCAGGGATGAGCATCCAACTTTTATATCCATGCCATTAGTAAGACCAGTCTAATCATCTAGATAATGTAGAGGGGTTGAGGGATGTGGTGGTGAGGGAGAGATGGGTTTCGATAACATCGCTCAACTCATTCCCTGCCTCAGCCCATCTGCTACTTAAACCCTCATTCATGCCATTATCTCTTTCAGATGTAACTGTTCCACAGCACTCTTAGCTGTACTTCCTCACAGCAGCCTCCACTCACGTGAGGTCATCCAAAATTCTGATACCCGTCTACTTACTCGCACCAAATCCACTTCAAGTATCAGCCTTGTTCTTACAGATCTGCATTAGCTCCCAGTCAAGAAACGCCTCTGTATTAATTTTTTTCATCTTTGTTTTCAATGCCTTCTTGGCCTCGCACCCCCTATATTTGCCATCTGTTTGAGCACTAAATCCATCTTTATCTCTGCAAAGTCTTGCTGCTGCAACAATTTTCCCTCTATGGACAACTTCATGCAGCTCCTACAAAATACTACGATCTCTGCACTCAACTAATTCTGTCAAATTGCACATCCTTGAATTAATTTTCTCCACTGGTGGCGTTGATGCCTGATACCTAAACTCTGGAATACCTTTGCTAAACTTCTCCAACTCTCTTTGCTCCTTTACGAGAACATTCAAAGTCAAACCTTTCATCTAATATTTTGGTTTCCTTTTCGAATATTTCCTTCGGTGGCTTGCTGATAAATGTTGCAAAACAATGCTATTGTGGTGGCTTGAGATGTCTTCCTTCACAGTAAAGCACGATATAAATATAAGTTACTACTTCGTCTAACTCTCACTCTCACTCCCTCTCTGACTCTGTGACTGCGTCTCTCTCACAGGTCCCTTTCTCATTTACAAAACTGGTTGTAGCTCTAAAATGATATAACTGCATTGGAGGCGGTTCAGAGGAAGATTACGATATTGATACTTGGAATGAGTGGATTGTGTTATGAGGAAAGGTTGGGCAGACTGGGTTTGTTTCCACTGCAGTTTGGAAAAGTAAGAGAAGACTTGATAGAAGTATGTAAGATCCTGAACGGTCTTGACAAGGTGGTTGTGGAAGGAATGTTTCCTCTTGTGGATGAGTCCATCACTTGAGGCACTGTTTTAAAATTAGGTGTCGCCTTTTTAGAACAGAAATGAGGAGAGCTTGTTGTGAGACTTTGGAAATCTCTGCTTCAGAAGGTGGTGG
Organism: Heterodontus francisci; assembly: GCF_036365525.1. Lineage (NCBI taxonomy): Eukaryota > Metazoa > Chordata > Chondrichthyes > Heterodontiformes > Heterodontidae > Heterodontus > Heterodontus francisci. Next base: position 2,376,039 of record NW_027141375.1, read on the forward strand.
AGGCGAGGTCAATGAATATATTTAAGGTGGGTGTAGATAGATTCTGGTTTGGCAAGGGAATCGAAGGTTATCAGGGGTAGATGGGAGTTCGAGACACAAGCAGATCGGCCATGATCTTTTGAAAGGCAGAGCAGGCAAGAGGGTCTTATGCTCCTAATTTGCATGTTGGAATTTTCGCAAACTAAAGTCAGCAATATCCCTAAACCTATTCCTAACACTGCCCCTAATAGCAAGCCTATTCGTAACAGCAATCCTAAACGTAATACCAGTCCAAATTGCATCCCTCACAGTTGCACTAACCATAACTTGAACGCAAGGTGGCAGGTTGGGTGGGGAGTGTGGAAAGTTGCCTTTTGGTAATGCGACTGGACTAGTAATCCAGAGGCCTCAACTAATGCTCTGGGGGCATGTGTTTGAATACTACGATAGCAGAAGGTGAAATGCGAATTCGCCTCATGAATAGGGAGTTAAAAGCTAATCTAAAGGTGAGCATGATCACGATAAAAACGTTGACTAATGTCCTTTAGTGAAGGAAATCTACCATCCTTGACTACTGGCCTACATGTAACTGCAGACTCAGAGCAATGTGGTCGACTGCTAAACGCCCTCAGAAATGGCCTCGAACAAAGAAAATTACAGCACAGGAACAGGCCCTTCGGCCCTCCAAGCCTGCGCCGATCCAGATCCTCTTTCTAAACATGTCGCCAATTTCTAAGGGTCTGCATCTCTTTACTTCCTGCCCATTCATGTATCTGTCTAGATACATCTGAAAAGACGCTATCGTGCCCGCGTCTACCACCTCCGCTGGCAACACGTTCCAGGCACCCACCAACATCTACATCAAAGACGTTTCCACGCATATCCCCCCTAAACTTTTCCCCTCTCACTTTGAACTCGTGACCCCAAGCAATTGAATCCCCCACTCTGGGAAAAAGCTTCTTGCTATCCAACCTGTCTATACCTCTCATGATATTGTACACCTCAATCAGGTCCCCCCTCAACCTCCGTCTTTCTAATGAAAATAATCCCAATCTGCTCAACCTGTCTTCATAGCTAGCGCCCTCCATACCAGGCAACATCCTGGTGAACCTCCTCTGCACCCTCTCCAAAGCATCTACATCCTTTTGGTAATGTGGCGAACAGAACTGCACGCAGTATTCCAAATGTGGCCGGACCAAAGTCTTATACAACTGTAACATGACCTGCCAACCCTTGTACTCAATACCCCGTCCGATGAAGGAAAGCATGCCGTATGCCTTCTTGACCACTCTATTGATCTGCGTTGCCACCTTCAGGGAACAATGGACCTGAACACCCAAATCTCGCTGTACATCAATTTTCCCCAGAACTTTTCCATTTACTGTCTAGTTCACTCTTGAATTGGATCTTCCAAAATGCATCACCTCGCATTTGCCCTGATTGAACTCCATCTGCCATTTCTCTGCCCAACTCTCCAATCTATTTATATTCTGCTGTACTCTCTGACAGTCCCCTTCACTATCTGCTACTCCACCAATCTTAGTGTCGTGTGCAAACTTGCTAATCAGACCACCTATACTTTCCTCCAAATCATTTATGTATATCACAAACAACAGTGGTCCCAGCACGGATCCCTGTGGAACACCACTGGTCACACGTCTCCATTTTGAGAAACTCCTTTTCACTGCTACTCTCTGTCTCCTGTTGCCCAGCCAGTTCTTTATCCATCCAGCTAGTACACCCTGGAGCCCATGCGACTTCACTTTCTCCATCAGCCTACCATGGGGAACATTATCAAACACCTTGCTGAAGTCAATGTATATGACATCTACAGCCCTTCCCTCATCAATCAACTTTGTCCAGTAAGCCATTCCGTTGTATTAAACCGCTGCAAAGTTTAAGCAAAGGAGCAAAACTGGACGGACCACCCAGCATTCATCCAGGCACTGGAAAAGACAATGGCAACCCCAGCCCTGTCGACACATCAAAGTCATCTTAACTAACATGTGGTGGCTTATGCCAAAACTGGGGGAACTATGCCACGGTCGAGCCTGTCACTGCCATACTCACGGAATCATGCCTGACAGGCAATGTCCCAGACTCCAGCATCCCTGGTTATATCCTATCCCACTGGCAGGGCAGTGCTATACACTCGGCAGCAGGTTTGCATCAGAGTTCTCAATGTTGACCCCGGAGAAATTGAAGTCTCATGCCATCAGGTCAAACATAGGTAAGGAAACCTCCTGCTGATTACCACCTCCGGTCGCCCGACAGTCCCCCACCATCCCCGACGCACTTGGTTGAACCATGTTGAACACCAAAAGGAAAAGGCAAAGACGCTGAAAGCATTATTCCTGGCATAAAACCACTACTGACTAAGCTGGCCATGTTTGAAAGGAGACAGCTGGCAGACTGCTTCTGCAGCAGGTGGTGAGGGAGAAACCTACTTGCCCTCGTCCTTACTAGTCTGATATACTAAAAGCAAAATACAGAAGATGCTGGAACTACGAAATTTAAAAAAAAACAGGAAATGCTGGAAATACTCATCAGGTCTAGCAGCATCTGTGGAGATAAAAGCAAGAGTTTACGTTTCAGGTCAATGACCCTGCTCCAGTTTAGACTAATATTAGAAATGTAAAAAGTTTTAAGCAAGTAAAGTGGGGGGCGTGGAGGGGGGCGGGGGTGCGTTTCGGGGGAGTGGTAACGTAAGAGATAACAAAGGAGAAGGCGTTGATAGGACAGCGTCACAGAAAATAACTGACCAGGAGGTCATGGAGCAAAGGAGAACGATATGTTGATGGTGCACTTAAAGAAAGAGCGTTAGCACAGAAAGGGTGTGAATTGACTGCAAAGCACAACGCACTCCAAGCATAAACATTAGCCAGAAAAATTTAAAATGTGGGTCCTCACCATTCTACCCTTCGCAGATGCATCTGTTAACTGAGTATTGGTAGGAGTGACAACCGTTGTGGAGTCGAAGTCCCAACTTTCCGTGGATAATAGCTACTATCATATGTGTGCACTGCCACCGTGCTTAAATGGAATAGATTTTGAACAGATCCAGCAAGTCAAATCTAAGCATACATGTGGGGCTGTGGACCATAAGCAGCTGCAAAATTGTGTTCAATCACAATAGGTAATCTCATGGTCTTGTATATACCCTTGGTATTACCATTACCAACAAGTCGGGGTATCAAACCTGGTTGAATGAAGTGTGCAGAAGGGCATGCCAGAAACTGCACACACTTGGCATACTTAAAAGTGAGGTGTCAGCCTTGAGAAGCTACAACACAGGACTACTTGCATGCCAAGCAGTAGAAGCAGCAGGCAGGGCTACTTAATACCACGCCCAAAGCATCAGATCTATGCTCTACAGTCCTGCCACATCCAGTAGCGGAAGAAAGTGTACCATTAAACAACTAAGAGGAGGAGGAGGCTCCACAAATATCCCCATCCTCAAAAATGGGGCTTCCCAGCATATCAATGCAGGAGACAAGGCTGACGTATTTGCATTAATCTTCAGCCAGAAGGGCACAGTGGATGATGCATCTCGGCCTTCTCCTGAGTTCGTCAGCATCACAGGTGCCAGTCTTCAGCCAATCTAATTCACTCCACGTGATATCAAGAAACGACTGAAACTACTGGATACTGCAAAGGCTATGGACCCTGACAACATTCCGAAGATGTCCGCTTGAGAACTAGCCATACCATTAGCCACGCTGCTCCAGTGCAGCTAAAACACTGGCATCAATGCGGCATTGGGTAAAATTGCCCAAGTATGGTCTAGACACGAAAAGCAGCACAAATCCAGCCTGGCCAATCACAGACCTATCAGACCACTTCGATTAGCAGCAAAGTGATGGATGTTGCCGTCGGCAGTGCCATCAATAAGCACTTGCTCAACAGTAATATGCTCAATTACGCTCAGTTTGGGTTCCGCCAGAGCCACTCAGCACCTGACATCATAGCAACATTTTTCCAAGCATGGGAAAAGGAGCTGAACTCCAGAGGTCAGGTGATACTGAACTGCCCTTGACATCAGGACAACATTTAACCGAGTATGACATCAACAAGCTTGAGGAAAACTGACGCCAATGCGAATCAGAAGGAAAACGCTCCACTGGTTGGAGTCATGCCTGGCACAAAGCAAGATGGTTGTGGTTGAATGCGGTCAATCATCTCAGCCGCAAGACACCATTTCAGAGGTTCCTCAGTATAGTGTCCTAGGGTTAACCATTTTCAGCTGCTTGACCAATGACCTTCCCTCCACCGTGAGGTCAGAAGTGGGGATGTTTCTGATGATTGCACGATGTTCAGCCCCATTCACGTCTCCTCAGACACTGAAGCAACCGGTGGCCAAATGTAGCACAAACTGAACAACATCCAGGCTTGGGCTGATATATGATAAGTAACATTTGTGCCAGACAAGTGTCTGCCAATACCCATCTCAGACAAGAGAAAATCTAACCAGCTCCTCTTGATGTTCAGTGCATTACCATCGCTCAAACCCCCCACTATCAATATCCTTGATGTTACTATTGACCAGCTACATAAACACTGTGGTTACAGGCGCAGGTTAGTGACTGTGAATTCTGCGGCGAGTGACTCACGTCCTGATTCCTTAATGTGTGTCTACCATCTACAAGGCACACGTCAGGAGTGTGATCGAATAATCTTCAATAGCCTGGATGGTTGCTGCAAGAGTACTCAAGAAGCTCAACGCCATCCAGGACAACGTCAGCAGCTTGATTGTCACCCCATCCACCACCTTTAACATTCACTTCCTTCAGCAGTGATGCACAGTGGCAGCAGGAACTATCATCTCCAAGACGCACTGCAGCAACCCAACATGGCTCCTTCGACAGCACCTTTCAAATCCACGGCCTTTCTCAACTATAAGGACAACGGTAGCAGATGCATGGGAACACCACCGGCTGCAAGCTCCCCTCCAAGCCACACACCGTCCTGACCTGCAACTATATCGACGTTCCTTCACTGTCGCTGGTCCAAAATCCTGGACCTCTCTGTCTTACAGAAATGTGGGTGTATCTACATCAAAAATACAGCAGCAGTTCAAGACGGCAGCTCACTACCATCTTCTCAAGAGCAGTTTGGAATGGGCAATAATTGTTGGCCTAATTAGCGACGCTCACCTCCCATGAATTTGAAGCAATGTAACATTAACCCTAGCCAGCGCCTAAATGTGACACAAACCCCAACCGTAAACATAAACCTAAAATAACTCTATACTCTTACTCTATTCCTAATCCTAATGTTATCCTGTATGTGACGTCAACCCGACTGCTAATTCTGAACCTAACTGCAAATCTAACCTTAATCCAAACCCTACCGTAACTCTAAGCTCATCCTTCAATCTATCTCTAACTAACCATAACACTCAACTAATTTTAACATTAACTCAAACACTAAGTGTAACCCTAACAGTATCACCCCAAAAACTAAAATTAACGATCACCTTGAATCTAAGTGTCACCCTTAGCCCACACTCTACCACCAAACCCAACACTACATCCAACCCTAACACGAAAAGTAACCTTAAAACTAACCTCATTTCTAAAGATAGATGCAAACCTAATGCTATCCCGAACTGCAACAACAGCTCTGACTCGAGCCCCAAACCTAACATGTTTCCCTGAACATAAGTTTCGGTCTGACACTAAATATAGTTCTAAATCTAAACCAAACTGGAACCCTTAACCTATCCCTGGCACTATCCCAAAGCGTTTCTGTGAACCTAATCCAAGCTGCAACCCCAAACTTGAACCTAAGCCTGACCTTAACCCTAACTGTAACCATATCGCAAACAATAACCCAAAACTGTAAGAAAATCATTTCTGTAAGCCTAGCCCTAACTCTAGCTGTAAGCCTGGCCCTAACCCTAACGCTAACTCGAACCCCAACACAAACTGCAAAATCTCCACATGATCTTAAAGTTATGACAAACACAAAATGTAAGCATAACCATAACACAAGCCATAAGCCGAAACGGAACTGTAAACACCATGCTCAACCTAACTGTCGCCAAACCCTAAATGTCATGCTAAACCCAACCCTAACATTAAGCCTAACTGTAAACATAACTTAACCTTTAGCCAAGTTGTTCCGGTACAGCTGCAACACTGGTATCTGTCCAACAACGTACAAAATTACCATCGTAAGCAGTGCCCACAAAAAGCAGGGCAAATCCAATCAGCCAATCACAGATCTGCCAGTTTACTCTCAATCAACAGCAAAGTGATAAAAGGTGCCGTCGACAGTGCAATCAAGAGCCACTTAAAAAGGGATAACCTGCTCACGGATTCTCAAATTGCATTCTGCAAGGCCATTCAGCTCCTTACCTCATTATAGCCTTGGTCCAAACATCGGCAAAAAAGTTGAACTCAAGAGGCGAGGTGAGAGTGATTGCCTTGGCGATCAATCAACCACCTCCTCTTGTCATTAAGTGGCATTACCGTCGCAGAATCGCCCAGAATGAACCTCCTGGGATTTAGCTTCGACCAGAAATTTAATGAAGCCGCAATATAAATGCAGAGGCTATAAAGTGAAGGTGGGTGTTTTGCAATGAGTACCCCACCTCCTCACTCTGCAAATTATGTCCACTACCTACAAGGCACAAGTCAGGAGTGTGATGGATTACTCTGCACTTGCCTGGATGAGTGAAGCTCTCGCAACACTCGGAAAGATCGAAACCATCTAGGACAACACCTGCTTAATCCACACCTCATCCAACACCTTTCTCTCTCTCTATCCCCGGCACAAGTGGTAGCTGAGTCTACCATCTACAAGCAGCACTGCAGCAACTCGGGAATCACCATTGGGCAGCACGTTCCAAACGCGCAACCGATACTACCTAAAAGGATAATGGCAGCAAACGAGAGGAAACAGCAACATCAGCAAGTTCCACTCCAAGCCACACACCATCCTGCATTGTTATTCCCTCCCTAAGAGTACTGTGGCATAACAACACCAAGCAGGCATCAGAGATTCATGAAGGACACCATCTTCTCAAGGGTAATTAGGGATAGTTACAATATGTTGAAGCTCCTGACGCCATGGCAATCCATGACGAACACGTCTGTGGTATCTTCAGCTGGAGGCGATTAGCCTCAGAATCATTGAGCTGAATTCTGAGCTCCAGACAAGGCAAATCATCAGGGATCCTGTAAGTAACCTGGTTACTTTGTTGCAGAAGGCAGTCACACACCTTATGATAGAGTCATCTGCTTTCGCCAGTGGACATGGACAGAAGTGTGCGACTGTGTGTCAGTCAGGAAAGGGCAACGAGAATGTCGGCACAGAGGAACGTCAGCTTTTGCAATTGAGCAACAAATTCGAGCTGTTTTCAGCTTGCATGAACAAGAGTGAGGGCTGTAGAGTGGATGAGCAGTCTGGCAATGTCATCATGACACAGGAAGACATTCAAGCAGGGAGAGCAAAAAGGAATGCATTGGTCGTAGGGGACAGCATAGTGGGGGAATTGACAATGTTCTCTGCCGCAAAGAGCGAGGGTCCAGAAGGCTGTGAAGCCTGCCCGATGATAGGGTTTTGGACATCTGCTCAGTGCTGGAGTCGAAATTACAGTGGGATGGGGAGAATCCAGTACTCGTTTTCAATTTACGTACCAACGACATAGGCAGGAAAAGATATGACTTTTTCCATAGTCAGTACGAGAAGCTAGGCACTAAATTAAGAAGCAGATCTTCAAACATAATCTCTCTTCTCTCATTGGCTTCATTATCTCCAGAGACAATGGGTAAGCGCCTGGAGGTGGTCGGTGATGTGTGCGCCCGGAGTGGCTATAAAGGCCAATTCCAGAGTGACAGGCTCTTCCACAGGTGCTGCAGAAAAATGTGTTTGTCGGGGCGGTTACATAGTTGGCTCTCCCCTTGCGCCTCAGTCTTTTTTCCTGCCAACTGCTAAGTCTCTTCGACTCGCCACACATTAGCCCCGCCTTTATGGCTGCCCGCCAGCCTTGGCGAACGGTGGCAACTGACTCCCACGAATTGTGATCAATGTCACAGGACTTCATGTCGCGTTTGCAGACGTCTTTAAAGCGGAGACATGGACGGCCCATGGGCCTGATACCAGTGGCGAGCTCGCTGTACAATGTGTCTTTGGGGATCCTGCCATCTTCCATGCGGCTCACATGGCCAAGCCATCTCAAGCGCCGCTGACTCAGTAGTGTGTATAAGCTGGGGATGTTGGCCGCCTCGAGGACTTCTGCGTTGGAGATACGGTCCTGCCACCTGATGCCAAGTATTCTCCGGAGGCAGCGAAGATGGAATGAATTGTGACCTTCCTCTTGGCTGACATACGTTGTCCAGGCCTCACTACCATAGAGAAGGAACTGAGGACATAGGCTTGATACACTCGGATTTTTGTGTTCCGTGTCAGTGCGCCATTTTCCCACACTCTCTTGGCCAGTCTGGACATAGCAGAGGAAGCCTTTCCCATTCGCTTGTTGATATCTGCATCTGGAGACAGGTTACTGGTGATAGTTGAGCCTCGGTAGGTGAACTCTTGAACCACTTACAGAGCGTGGTCGCTAATATTGATGGATGGAGCATTTCTGACGTCCTGCCCCATGATGTTCGTTTTATTGAGGCTGATGTTTAGGCCAAATTCATTGCAGGCAGCCGCAAATTTGTCGATGAGACTCTGCAGGCACTCTTCAGTGTGTGATGCTAAAGCAGCATCGTCAGCAGAGAGGAGTTCCCTGATGAGGACTTTTCGTACTTTGGACTTCGCTCTTCGAAGGGCAAGGTTGAACAGCCTGCCCCCTGATCTTGTGTGGAGGAAAATTCCTTCTTCAGAGGACTTGAGCGCATGTGAAAGCAGCAGGGAGAAGAACATCCCAAAAAGTGTGGGTGTGAAAACACAGCCCTGTTTCACGCCACTCAGGATAGGAAAGGGCTCTGATGAGGAGCCACCATGTTGAATTATGCATTTCATAGTGTCATGGAATGAGGTGATGATACTTAGTAGCTTTGGTGGACATCCAATCTTTTCTCGTGGTCTGAAGAGACCACGTCTGCTGACGAGGTCAAAGGCTTTGGTGAGATGAATGAAAGCAATGTAGAGGTGCATCCGTCGTTCGTGGCATTTCTCGTGTATCTGACGAAGGGAGAACAACATGTCAACGGTCGATCTCTCTGCACGAAAGCCACACTGTGCCTCAGGGGAGACACGCTTGGCGAGCTTCTGGAGCCTGTTCAGAGCGACTCGAGCAAAGACTTTCCCCACTATGCTGAGCAGGAAGATTCCACGGTAGTTGCAGTCACCGCGGTCACCTTTGTTTTTATAGAGGGTGATGATATTGGCATCGCGCATCTCCTGAGGTACTGCTTCCTTGTCCCAGCACAGGCATAGCAGTTAATGTAGTGCTGAGAGTATAGCAGGGTTGGCACTCTTGATTATTTCAGGGGTAATGCTGTCCTTCCCAGGGGCTTCTGCACTGGCTAGAGAATCAATGGCATCACCGAGTTCCGATTTTGTTGGTTGTATCTCCAGCTCATCCATGACTGGTCGAGGCTGGGCTGCATTGAGGCCAGTCTCAGTGACAACATTCTCCCTGGAGTACAGTTCTATGTAGTGTTCAACCCAGCGGTCCATTTGTTTGCGTTGGTCAGTGATTATGTCCCCTGATATAGATTTGAGGGGGGCGATCTTCTTGATGGTTGGCCCAAGAGCTCTCTTTATGCCATCATACATTCCTCTGATGTTTCCGGTGTCTGAGGCCTGCTGAATATGACTGCATAGGTGTTGCCAGTAGTCGTTTGCGCGGCATCTGGCTGTTCTTTGTGCAGTGCATCTGGTTGCTTTAAGTGCTACGGATGTTAACTCGCTGGGGGCTTTCTTGTCGTTCAACACTGCAATGTGCTTAGGGGCTATGACAGTTTCCAGCTCTTCATTATGAAATTGAAACCAGTCTGCATTTCTCTTCCCACTTTTGCCATAGGTGCTCAAAGCTGACTCATAGATGGCGTCTCTGAAGTGGGCCCACTTGGTGTCAGCATCCCCAGTGTGAGTGTTTTGAAGGGCTGTTACAAGTGAATTTAGAAATTTTTGTAACAGCTGTGGGTGAGAGTTTTTGCTCATGTTGATGCGCGGGTGGCTCTTCTGCTTGGAATAATGCAACTTCTTTGGTCTGAGTCTCACCTTGCTGCACACCAGGGAGTGGTCAGTGTCGTAGTCTGCACTGTGGAAGCTGCGTGTGATCTGAACACTGTTTACGGCGGCTCGGCTTGTGACAATGAGATCTAGTTGGTGCCAACGACGCGATCTTGGGTGCCTCCATGAAACCTGGTGACAGGGTTTAGTGTGAAGGAACGAGTTGGTGATGCAGAGGTTATGATAGGTACACAACTCAAGCAGTCTCTGCCCGTTCTCAATCATCCTTCCAACGCCATAGCGCCCAAGGCAGGAGGGGCATGAGTCATGGTCGGCTCGAACCCTGGCATTAAATTCCCCCAGCAGGAACAGGTGTTCGGTGTTGGGGATGCTGCTAATGATGTTATGGAGTTCCTCGTAGAACTGATCTTTAGCTTCAGGTGTGGAGTAGGGTGTTGGAGCATAGATGCTGAGTAGGTGTACTGGTCCAGAGGTGGTGAGCAGTCGGATGGACAGTATGCATTTCGAGCCATTTGAGGGAGGCTCTATCATGCTGAGCAAGAAGTTTCTGATGGCGAAGCCCTCTCCATGCTGTCTTGGTTCTTCAGGATCCCTGCCCTGACAGAAGAAGGTGCAGTCTTGCTCTGCTAGAGATCCACTCGCGGGGAGGCGTGTCTCCTGAAGTGCTGCACTGTCTACATTGAGTCTACTGAACTCGTTGTTAATGATGGCGATCTTCCGAGAATCGTTGATTTGTGTAAGGTCTTCCGACAGGCCAGGACACATAGTTCCGACGTTTCAGCAGCTTGGAAAGCGAAGGGCTGGTACATTCTTTCCTTTTTTCGTGCTGTTTGGTGCGGTGTTTCAGTCCACCTTTCAGGCAATGACCCTGAGCTCCAAGCACCCATTGAAGCAGGTAGACTGTGGTGGCACAGAACCTTATTGACCGGGGGCTGCCCGGTTTGAGGCGGGCGGTAGCTGTCCAGTGAGGTGCGATGACCTCTCCCACCGACAAAGGCAACCCGTGGCGCCCAGTTTCTCCGCCAATTTATCTGGACTTTTAACCCGTAACTGCTGCCTTCCGTGTTGTTTCAGTCGCTGTGAGGCAACTATGGAGTGACCTCTCCATGGCGCATGCCTGGGCGAATTTATGGAGGTTGAGAGTTGCCCAGTCGTCAAAACCACCCTCTCGGCCTTTCTGGTGGGTCCAAAGGAGTGCAGAGCACGACGTTTGGCACCGGTATGGCTGCAGGAACTGCCAGAAACATGCCAAAGGTGACACATGACCGCCTACGGGGTTCTGCTCCGGATTTTCTGTTCGGGTTTACTCCCTTAGCCTTGGACCCTCCCGAGACACCCACAAGGCAGTGGGGTTGTTAAGACCCCTACACAGGTGTAGGATGATGCCGGTGGGAGGAGGGGGTACGAGGAGGAGGGGTGGAGGGAAGGGGATGCGAGGAGCAGCTGGGAAGGGGGCTGTAAGGGGGTGGGGGTGCAGGGGCAGGGTGTCCAGGGGGAAGAGAGGGGGCATTGGGACGGGGTTGTGAGGTGGTGAGATGAGAGAGCAGGGAAGGGGAAGGGGGGTGGAAGGCGGGAGGAGGGGAGGGGGGGAAATCGGGTGCCGGTATTAATCCATTTCCTCAGTTCCCACCATCGACGTCTGGAAACATAACAATATTTAATATTAATTATATAATTAATTAAACATAATAATCTCTGGGTTATTACCTATGAGCCACGTGCAAATTGAAGTAGGGCAAATAAGATTAAATAAATGAAATGCATGGCTCAACAATTGTTGTGGTAGAAGTGTGTCCCAGTTTGTAGAGCACGGGAATGGGGAAACGGTGGCTGTACCGTTGAGACGGTATGCACCTGAGCCATGCTGGCACCAGTATTCTCATAAGACGCAGAACTCGGGACGTAGACAGTGTTTTAAAGCTAAGGAGTGGGGGCAAAGGATCAAACTTAGGAAGATGTGGTACATAAAAGAATGGAAACAAGGCAAGAGAGAAATGTATCAATATGGGAAAAAAAGATGAACAGACCGTGATACGAAGGTACAGTGCGTATAAATGTAAATCCGCATTTCAGGCTATAGGTTACAAAAATTAAACACAAAACTAAAGGTTCTGGATCTATATGTACGTAGCATTCAAAATAAAACAGATGAACTGATAGGCTTGAAGAGTAATTTGCAGGTACTGCACTTGTCGCGGGTTTTGAAAGTGCTGTCGAAGGAGCTCTGGTTAATTTCTGCAGTGCATCTTGTCGATAGTGCACACTGCTGCAACTGCGTGGTGGTAGAGGGAGTGAATGCTTTTGGATGGGGTGCCAATCAATCGGGCTTCTTTTTCCTGGATGGTGCCTAGCTTCTTGAGTAGTGTTGGAGCTGCACCCATCCGGGCAATTGAAGGGTCTTGCATCATACTTCTAACTTGTGCCTTGTAGATGATGGACAGTCATTTTGGAGACAGGAGGTGAGTTACTCACCCAAGAATCTTAGTCTCTGACCTGCTATTGTAGCCACCATGTTTATATGGCTACGCCAGTTCAGTTTCTGGCCAATGGTAACCCCCAGGGTTTTCATGGTGGGGGATTAAGCCACTTTAATGCCATTGAATGGCAAGGGGGCATGGTTATATTCTCTCTTGTTGGAAATGGTCATTGCCTGGCTCTTGTGTGGTGCGAATATTACTTGTCACTTATTAGCATAAGCCCACATATTCTCCAGGTCTTGTTGCATTTCTCCCTGGACTGCTTCAGTATCTGAAGAGCTGCAACTGCTGCTGAACATTGTTCCATCATCAGCGGACATCTGCACTTCTGACCTTATGACTGATGGAAGGTCATTGATGAAGCAGCTGAACATGGTTGGGCCTCGGGCACAACATTACAGTGAGGAAATCCTGCACTGATGCCCTGGAGCTGAGATGATTAACCTCCAACAATCATAACCATGTTTATTTGCACTATGTACGACTCCATGAAGCGGACAGTTTACCCATTACCGCCCCCACCCCCACCCCACCCGCCCGCCCACATCCCCAGCCCCATATTGCCATTGACTCCAGTTTTGCTAAGGTTCCTCGATGCCATACTCGGTCAAATGCTGCCCTGATATCAAGAGCCGCCACTGTCAAATCACCTTCCTGATGGTATTAGCACAATAGAGATGGATGCGCTAAGTTCAGGGAACAGTTATGCAGCAACGGATCGGGTAGAGGTGTGCAAAGGAAACCCGACCCAAGTCCGCATGCTGGATCCGGAAACCCGACACGATCCGAACCGAAAACGACACATACCGACGGATCCCGTCGGGGTCTGGTCGGGTAGCAGGCCTTTACCCACGGACTGATGTAAAGGCCTGCCACCCGACCCGACCCCAATGGATCCCGATGACATCTGTCGAGTTCGGGTGAGGTTGTGTCGGACTTCTGCGTCCAGAGTTCGGGCTCGTGTCGGGTTTCATTTGCACACCTCCAGATTTGGGTCGAGATGAGAAATTATAAATGCAAGAAGTCACTTGGCATAATGGTGTGCAGACACCTTAAGTCCAACCAAACTGGAGGACGGGATATAAAGGAAGACGTAATGGGTGCTTGTCGGAAATGTATGGCGAAAATCATGGGGGACCTTAATATACCTACAGGCCGGAAAAATAAGGTGGAGAATGGTAGCCCATATGAAGACTTCGTGGAATGCTTTCTGGAAAGTTCCTGATCACAGTATGTTTGGAGCCAACCAGAGAGCGGGCTATACTAGACCTGCTAACATGCAACCTGATAGGTCTGATTAATGACTTCATAGTGAAGGCGCACCCAGGCAGCAGCGATCATAATATGATGGAATTGTACATTTGGTTCGAAAGACGGAATAATGGGTCTAAGAGTAGTATATTAAACCTAAATAATGGCAATAATGAGGGATTGAAAGCAGCGCTAGTAAAAGTGAACTGGCAAAGTAGGTTAATGTATAGGTCAATAGAAATGCCATGGCAGACATTTAAGGGAATATTTCAGAATACACGGAATATATACATTACACCAAGAAATAAACATTCCAACTGGAGGGTCCATGATCCGTGGTTAACTGAAAAAGTTAAAGATAGTATCAAACTTTTAAAAACGCATATACCTGTGCAAATGCATATTGCATGTCAGAAAACTGGACAGCAAATATATGTGTGTGAGATAGGAATAGTTTCTTTAGGTATTTGAAAAAAAAAGAAAGTAGTTGACAAAGTGAGTGTTAGTCTGATAGAAATTGCCTCTTCGGAATTAAGAATGGAAAATAACGAGATGGCAGATGAATTGAACAGGTTATTTTGCATCAATCTTCAACATAGAGGATACGAGTAACATTCCAGAAATAGCCATAAATTAGGAAGTGGAAGGGAGGGAGGAACACAAGAAAATTCCCAACATCAGAGAAGTGGTATTGAGCAAATTGTTGGAGCTGCGGGCTGTTAAGCACCCAGTTCCTGAGGGACTTCATCCTAGGGTATTACAAGAAGTGGCATGTCAGATAATTGATGCATTGGTTTTACTTTTCCAAAATTCCCTAGATTCGAGTAAGGTTCCATTGGATTCGAAAATAACTCTGTTATTCAAAAAGGAGGGAGGCATAAATCAGGAAAGTACATGCCAGTTAGCGTAACATCAAGAATGGGGAAAAAGTATAGATGGTTCGAAGCTGTTATGAAAGCAATGAACTTAGAAAAATTCAAGGTAATCAGACAGAGTCGGCATGGTTCTGTGAAAGGGGAGACACGTTTTACCAATTTATTAGAGATCCTTGAAGAAATTACAATAAAAAGAGGAACCAGTGAATGTACTGTACCTTCCAGAATATATTTGATAAGGTGCCACTTCAAAGGTTATTTCGGAAAATAAACGATCATGGCGTAGGTGGTAATATACACGCAGGGACAGAAGATTAACTAGTGAACAGAAAACAGAGAGTAGGTATAAAAGCGTCATGTTGTGATTGGCAAGATGCAACGAGTGCTGTGCTTCAGGGGCTGAACTTTTTTAAATGTATTTCAATGACTTGGATGAAGGGACAAACGTTTGGTTGCTAAATTTGTTGATGACACAACGATAGGTCGGATGGCAAGTTGTGAAAAGAACACAATGAAGCTACAAAGGGATACAGATAGGTTAAGTTAGTGGGCAACGATCTGGCAAACAGTGTACAATGGGGAAAAGGTGAAATCGTTCATTTGTGACACTTGGAATAAAAGATAAGCATATTATCGAAATGGTGAGAGATTGCAGAGCACTGAGATCGGAGTGTCCGACTGCATGAATAACAAGAGGTTCGTCTGCAGGTACAGCAAGTAAATAGGAAAGCTAATCGAATGCCATCATTCATAGTGAGGAGAATTGTAAGTGGAAAGGTTATGCTTCACTTATACAGGGCTTACTGAGACAACATCTGGAATATTGCTGAAAATAGAGTCATGTTGCCGAAGACATGTTGCAAAACTCAAACCAAGTGTACAACATTAGATGTTATTCCACGACTGGACTACATTTGCTAAATAATCCACAGTGTGCTAAGAATTACACTGGCAAACAATTTAAGTCGGGCTCGCAGTGTGGCGCACTGGAAGCTACATATATGAATACACAGGGCCCTGTGCTTTGCAGACAGAAAGAATATGTACAGACGTTGTGCCTGTTACAGCTGAACAAAATAAGTCACAGTCATTCACTAGTTCATTCCTCAGGGCACTGCCTTGATGAATCAAAGTCAAGCTGTCTGGTTTATTGTTTAAACAAAGCTTGTCAGTTAACTGTCAGTCGCAGTAAAGTGGTGCATTCACCATGGTAATGCCTCTACCAGCTTACGATCCAACTAACGTGCACTCTCTTCTCATGCAACATAAGTTGTTGTTATCCCTTGCATTGGTTAATATAGCGATTTTCCTGATGAATGCAAGACAAAAGCCTTCGACAACATCTTCTATTTTCAGCACTGGTCATATTCTTTACTACTAAAGACGATCTGAAGTGTTGTGTACACTATTAGTCTCCTTATTTAAGCAATGATGGAAGCAGTTCAGAGAAGCTTTACTCGACTAATACCAGTTAAGGGCGGGTTGTCATGTTAGGAACGTTTGGACTGTCTCAGCTTGTATGCACTGGAATTTAGAAGAGTAAGAGGCGAATTTATTGAGACATATAAGATTCTGAGCTGTCCTGACCGGGTGGTTGTGGAATGGATGTTTCCTCTTGTGGGAGAACGTAGAACTAGGGGATACTGCTTAAAATCAAGGGGTCTCCCTTTCAGGAGAAAGATGAAGATTTTTTTTTCTCTCAGATTTTCGTGAGTTTTTGGAACTCTCTTTCCCACAATGGTGGAAGCATAGTCTTTGTACACATTTAAGGCAGAGGTGGACAGCTGGTTCCATTCCCAGCGAATAGTGGGCTCTGGATCAGGCTGCTGTCCCTTGCAGTGGTTGATGATTAACTGAATTCCTTCAAGCAAGAGCTTTGCCTGTCAATGATTGGAGCAGACATTGGCTCTTTCAAAAGTATAGGAACTGCTGGAAATTCAGGGCCAGAGTCATATCCTGGACTAGGCAAGGGGTAAAAGCTTATAGGGGGAAGTGGAAATTTGGAGCTCAGGTTACAATTAGATCAGCCATGTCGAATGGTGGAGCAGGGTCCAGGGGACGAGGGGGGTACTCCTGCTCCTAATTCTTCTGTCCGTATGTGTGTATATTTACAAATATCCAGGTAGATCCCAGCAAGAGTTTTAGTCGTCCAGCAACAACAAAGCAAAACAATGTTGCCATTCTGTCTATGAACTTACAAACAGTAACAGACAAGTAAGACACTCCAGTCCATCCACTCTGCATCAGACAATTGAGACACCTTGTGCATCGTGATATGCATCATTTTCACCACAGCGGAAACCATGTCGTCTCCCGGGAGAAGCGGAATACTAGATAAAATACCCAGGCAACTTGGGGAGTACAAATGCCTGGGAAATCCCTCCTGGACACATACAGGTAGTTGAAACTAGTCCAGGATATGACTCTGGCCCTGAATTTCCAGCAGTCCCTATACTTTTGAAAGAGTCAATGTTTGTTCCAATCATTGACAGGCAAAGCTCTTACTTGAAGGAATTCAGTTAATCATCAACCACTGCAAGGGACAGCAGCCTGATCCAGAGCCCACTATTCTCTGGGAATGGAACCAGCTCCTGAAATGGACCCAAGGCCTTGAACAAATTAAAATACTGGCCCAAGGTCCTCCGTAATATAATTAATTGGAACATTCAACTTGAATATGATTTATGCTTTCCTTCCTCACCTTATAAACGAGTATCAGGTCACACCTTTATCTTCCCATCTCTGAAGAGAACAGTTCCAAATCTCTCAGCAATATCCTGCTAAGAAAAATGTTTAAAAATGAAAATCAGTCTCTTGAGCCTATTTAATGGACAAGCGTCTGATCTTATATATCAATCACTCTTGACACATTGTAATCATTCCACCACTGGCAGGCATCCTTTATACCTCTCCATCTCCCACCACCCGCCCCCCCTCTCTCTCTCTCTCTCTGTCTCTGTCTGTCTGTCTCTCTCTCTCTCTCTCAGTAGCTCACAGCTGTCTGGTAAGTAACCTTGCAAAGGAGAAGCATAGGAAAGAGGAGGTCCCTGATGAGGACCTTCTGTACTTGGTCTTCGCTCTAAGACAGGCAAGGTTGAACAACATGCCATCTGATCTTGTGTGCAGAACAAAATCCTTCTTCTGAAGACTTGAAGGCACGTGAGAGCAGCAGGGAGAAGAAGATCATAAACAGTGTAGGTGGGAGCACACAGCCCTGTTTCAGATCACTGAGGATAGGAAATGGGTCTGATGAGGCACGGCTATGCTGTTTTGCGCCTTTCATATTGTCATGGGATGAGGTGATGACACTTAGTAGCTTTGGTGGACATTCGATCTTTGCTTGTAGTGTGAAGAGACCACGTCTGCTGTCGAGGTCAAAGGCTTAGGTGAGATCTATGAAAGCATCGTAGAGGGGCATCTGTTGTTCACAGCATTTGTCCTGTAGCTGGCGAAGGGAGAGCAGCATGTCAATGGTGGATCTCTCTGCTCGAAAGCCATACTGTGTCTCAGAGTAGACACGCTCAGCCAGCTTCTGGAGTCTGTTTAAAAAGAGTTGTGCATAGACTTTCCGCACTATGCTGAGCAGGGAATTCCACGGCAGTTGTTGAAGTCACCCCGGTCACTTTTGTTCTTTTAGAGGGTGATGATATTGGCATCGTGCATGTCCTGTGGTACTGCTCCCTCATCCCAGCACTGGCAAAGCAGTTCATGGAGTGCTGAGAGTATAGCAGGCTTAGCACCCTTGATTATTTCAGGGGTAATTCCGTCCTTTCCAGGGGCTTTTTCCCCTGGGTAGATAATCGATGGCATCACTGAGTTCCAATTTTGTTGGCTGTCCATCCAGCTCATCTATGACTGGCAGAGACTGGGCTGCATTGAAGTCACAGTGACAACATTTTCCCTGGAGGCAGGACTAGGTACTGCTCCAACCAGTGGTCCATTTGCTTGCGTTGGTCAGTGATTGTGTCCACAGATTTACACTTGGGGTGGGTGATCTTCTTGATGGTTGTCTCAAAAGCTCTTTTAATACCATCATGCATTCCTCTGATGTGTCCGGTGTCGGAGGAGAGCTGAATACGACTGCATAGGTGTTGTCAGCAGTCATTTGCACAGCGCCTGGCATCTCTCTGCGCAGTGCCTCTGGCTACTTTAAGTTCTATGGATGTTAACTCACTGGGGGCTTTCTTGTAGTTCGACAGTGCAATGCGCCTCTCGGCTATGACAGGTTCCAAGTCCTCAAAGTGAGATTGAAACCAGTCTGCTGTCTGCTTCTCACGTTTGCCACAGGTGGTCATTGCTGAGCCATAGATGGTGACTCTGATGTGGGTCCACTTGGTCTCTGCATCCTCATCAAAAGTGTTTTGACGGGCTTTTTCAAGTGAATTTAGAAACTTATGTAACCGCTGTGGGTAAGAAATTATGTTAGTGTTAATGTGCGGGCGGCCCTTCTACTAGGATTGATTTACTTCTTTGGTTTGAGTCTAACTTTGCTGCTCACCAGGGAGTGGTCAGTGTCGCATTCTGCACTGTGGAAGTTGCATGTGATTTGGACACTGTTTACAGAGGCTCGCCTTGAGCGGACGAGGTCCAGCTGGTGCCAACGACGTGATCTTGGGTGCCTCCATGCAACCTGGTGACAGGGTTTACAATGAAGGAAGGTGATGCAGAGGTTGTGAAAGGTACACAACACCGGCAGCGTCTGTCCATTCTCATTCATCCTTCCAATGCCGTAGTGCCCAATGCCGAAGGGCCATGAATCATGGTCGGCCACAACCCTGGCGTTAAATTCCCCCAGCAGGAACAAATGTTCGGTATTGGGAATGCGACTAATGATATCATGGAGTTCCTCGTAGAACTGGTGTTTAACTTCAGGTGGGGAGCAGAGTGTTGTAGCTTAGATGCTGAGTAGGTGCACTGGACCAGAGGCGATGTGCATTCGGATAGACAGTATGCGTTCTGAGCCATTGAAGGTGGCTCTATCATGCTGAGCAAAGAGTTTCTGATGGCGAAGCCCACTCCATGCTGTCTTGCTTCTTCAGCATCCCTACCCTGCCAGTAGAAGGTGTAGTTTTGCTCTCTTAGAGATCTGCTAGCAGTGAGGCGCGTCTCCTGAAGTGCTGCAATGTCCACATTGAGTCTACTGAGCTCGCTGTTAATGATGGCGGTCTTCCGAGAATCGTTGACTTGCGTAAGGTTTTCCAAAAGGCCAGAACGCATAGTTGTGACGTTCCAGCTTGCAAAACGAAATCTGGTACCTTCTTTCCTTTTTTTTCATGCTCTTTGGTGCGGTGTCATTGTCCCCTTGTCGGGCAATGACCCTGTGCACCAGGCATCCATTGAATCAGATGGACTGTGGCCGGACAGAGCCTTACTGACCGGGGGCCGCCCGGCTTGCGGCGTGCAGTAGCTGTCCAGTGAGATGCAATGACCTCTCCCACTTGCAAAGGAAACCCGTGACGCCCAATCACTATGCCAATTGAGATAGACTGATAACCCTTAACTGCTGCCTTCCATGTGGTTTTGGTCGCTTTGAGGCGGCTATGGAGTGACCTCTCCATGGTGCATGCCTGGGCGGATGTATGGAGGTTGCGAGTTGCCCAAGCATCTAAACCCCCCTCTTGGCCTAGCAAGTGGGGCCCAAAGGAGTTCAGAGCACGACGTTTGGCACCAGTATGGCTACAGCAACTGTTGGAAACATGCTAAAGGTGACACATGACTGCCTTAGGTGTTCCGCTCTGGATGTTCTGTTAGGATTACTCCCTTAGCCTTGGTCTCTTCTGAGGCACCTACAAGGCAGTGGGTTTCTTAGCTCCTATCCCTAAGCAGGGGCCCTAATGAACATCATGGGATAGCACGTCAGAAATGCTCCATCCATCAGTATCGGCGACCACGCTCTGGAAGTGGTTCAAGAGTTCACCTACATAAGTTCAACTACCACCAGTAACCTGTCTCCCGATGCAGAAATCAACAAGCACATGGGAAATACGTCTGCTGATATGTCCAGACTGGCCAAGAGAGTGTAGGAAAATGGCGCACTGACACGGAACACAAATGTCTGAGTGTATCAAGCCTGTGTCCTCAGTACCTTGCTCTATGGCAGCGAGGCCTGGAAAACGTATGTCAGTCAAGAGCGACGTCTCAATTCATTTCACCTTTGCTGCCTCCTCAGAATCCTTGGCATCAGGTGGCAGCACCGTATCTCCAATGCAGTAGTGCTCGAGGCGGCCAACATCCCGAGCATATATACTACTGAGCCAGTGGCGCTTGAGATGACTTGGCCACGTGAGCCGATAGAAGATGGCAGGATCCCCAACGACACATTGTACAGCGAGCTCATCAAAGGTATCAGACCCACCAGCCGTCCATGTCGCCGCTTTAAAGACATCTGCAAACACGACATGAAGTCCTGTGACACTGACCACAAGTCGTGGAAGTCAGTTGCCAGTGATCGCCATAGCTGGCAGACAGCCACAACGGCGGGGTTGAATAGTGGCGTGTCGAAGAGACTTAGCTGTTGCTAGAAAAAAAGACAGAAGCGCAAGGAGAGAGCCAACTGTGTAACAGCCACGACAACCAATTTTATCAGCAGCGCCTGTGGAAGAGTCTGTCACTCTAGAATTGGCCTTTATAGCCACTCCAGGCGCTGATTCACAAACCATGGAGCACCTCTAGGCGCTTGTCCATTGTCACTCGAGACAAGGAGGCCAAAGAAGAATAATAAGAAGAAAATAACGTAGCTCATTTAATGAGTACCTGAGACCGGAAAAGGTACAGGTTCAATTTCCAGGATCTGTGCTGAGATAGCAGATTGCACAGAGACCAGGGAGACAACAGCCATGCACACAATTGCACACCCACCCACACACAAACAGTTACACATACACACCCGCACAAAAAACTTACACACAAGTGCATACTCGCAGATGCACTCACACACGATCTCATATAATATAACTGACGCATTCACAAACTCAGAAACGTGCATGTGCACTCACACACTTACACAGTAATAGATATAAACACAAGCAACACCTGGAGAGAGTCTTCCAACTGAGTTTGTACTTTCACTAACAGGCAATTTCCTACTTACACATGCACAATTTCATATATGCGCAGTCAACACACGCACACACAGACATACACACAGAGGCACACACACATGACGGGATACAGAAACACACGCACACTTAAACTGGTCTAACCCCAGCAATTATCCCTATCTTTCTAACTTCCCCGAACCGCAATAGACCTTCATAATTGCTCTTTTCTTGTTAATCCCTACAAACCTCCCCTTTTCTTTAACTCCTTTCTCGAGCTCCTGCAACCCTCACTGTGCATTTAACCTCCTCCAGTCCCTACACCTCTTCCAACCACCAGAATGTTCACCCGCCCGTACAATCCTCCCTATCTTGGTCCAATCCTCCCTATGCCTGTGACCTCTTCCAGCACCGACAACACTCTGTATCTCGGTAACTTCCTCAAACCGAATGCCCCTTCCTATGTCTGGAAACTTCTCCATACCTATATCCCTCCCTCACTCTGTAAAATCCTGCATCCCCCAAGCATCCCCGACAGCCCTAGCTATCCCTGTAATCTCCTTCAGCCGCTACAACTCTCGCTATACCTATAATGTCCTCCAGTGCTATCAGTCAGTATCACATTGCTGCTTGGGAGATATTGTCGTGCACACATTTACTACTGAAGTTCCTACATTCACACATTGACTGCACTTCAAAAAGTAATTAATTGGTTGTAAAGCACTTTCTGACATTTGGTATGTTGTGAAACGTGCTGTGGAAAGGCAAGACTGCTATTTTTATTTCAGAATTATTGCCTCAATGGCAACACATAATATCGAGAACAAATAGAAAATATCATAAAACAATGTATTTGAAGTTATTATTTGATCTGATTTTAGTTAGATGTGGATTAATTTAAATATTTAACTGTAACACCAAACGCTAAAATATTCGAGGCAAAGAAAAAACAGCGCAGCCCTCTGCTCAAAATTTCCACAAACCAAATTACCTATTTTTACACACTGTTTGTGATGCGCTCGATTTGTGGTCATTCTGTGCTGAACTCTAAAGCTCAACTTTGAGAATTGCACATGGTTTCACACTCGAGAAGTTGCAGAGGTGATTTACAGATCATGCTGCCAGAAATGGAGAATTTTAACGATGAGGAAAGATTGGATAGATTGGGAATGTTCTCTTTGGAACAGAGGAGGATGGGGGCAGATTTAATTGAGGTGCATACACTTATGGGGATCAAAATAGAGTAGTTAGGAGCGAGCGATTACCCTTCACACAGAGGTAAGTAAACGGGGTATCGAATTTTAGTTTCAAAGGAGGAGGGGAAAAAAACTTTTACAGTGACATCATGGGAAATCTTTGAGTTAGATAAGTGACTGCTGTTAGGGCCTGTAAATAGTTTAAAAAGTCATGGAAGAGAAGATTATTTTTTAAACTCAATACCTACATTATAAGGGATAAGGTTAGTACAACTAAACTGTGTTTATTTTGTTTTTAATTTGCGTAATTTATTAATAATTGCTAGCAATTATTTCCAGTTTTAGACATTGAGTAGTGTTTCTTCGGGAATCAAGGTCCTTAGTGTAAATAAGGAATTTTATTTTGAATAAATTAAGGATAAGTCATGGCAGGGCAGTTCGGCAATGTGGAGTGCTCCTCCTGTACAATGTGGGAAGTCTTGGAAACTTCCAGTGTGCAGGGCGCACACGTGCGCAGGAAGTGTCACCAGCTGCAGCTACTCGATATCCATGTTTTGGATCTGGAACGGCGTCTGGGGACACTGTGGAGCATCCCTGAGACTAAGATAATCGTGGCTATCACGTACAGGTAGGTGGTCAGACCGCAAGTAAAGACTGTGCAGGCATAAAGGGAATGTGTGACCGCCAGGCAGAGTAGAAGAACTAGGCAGGTAGTTCAGGAGTCCCCTGGTTCCATCGCTTACTCTTCCAGATCTTCCCCTTTGAGTACTATTGGGGGAGATAGCTTCTCAGGGGAATGGAGCAAGAGCCATGTCAGTGGCACCATGGGTGGATCAGCTGCACTGGGGGGAAGGAAAACGAGTGTGAGTGCTATTGTGGTAGGGGATTCTGTCATAAGAGGAACAGATATGTGTTTCTGTGGTCGCAAAAGTGATTCCAGGATGGTATGCTGCCTCCCTGGGACTCGGGCCAAGGATGTCACGGAGAGACTGCAGGACGTTCTGAATGGGGAGGGTAAACAGGCAGAGGACGTGATTGACATTGGTACCAACTATGCAGGTGGAAAGAGGGATGACGTCCTGCAACAAGAATTTAGGGAGCTAGGTAGCAGATTAAAAAGAAGGGCCTCAAAGTTTGTAATCTCTGGATGACTCCTGGTGACATGCGCTAATGAGTATAGGAATAGGAGGGATAGCAGATGAATGCGTGTCTGAAGACAGGGTGCAGGAGGGAGGGATTTAGATTCCTGGATGACAAAGTCTTTTTCAGGCGAAAGTGGGACTTATACAAGTTGGGCGGGTTACAACTGAACCAGAAAGGGAACAGTACCGTTGTTGGGAGGTTTGCTCGTGCTGTTGACGGGAGGGGGTGGGGGTGGTCAATCTAATTTAGTAGGGGGATGGGATACAGAGTGGAGGTACAGTAGGGATGATGCAAAACCAAATATATAGGATAAATTAAGGTCAGTCTGGAAGGCCGAGCAAATATGTACCTGTTAAGCCACAAGCAAACAATGTTAGCTGGATTGCATCTATATTTTCACCAAGAGTCTTACAAGGAAGGCAAATGAATTGAGGGCGTTGAGTAACACATGGGAATATGATATTATTGCTATCACAAAACATGATTGAGGTAAAGGCAGGACTGGCAGCGCAACATTCCATGAAATAAAATCTTTATGCGCGACGGGGGGTGGGGGGTGCGGTAAAAAATGGGATACCATTGCGCTATTGATCAAGGAGCCATTTACTTCAGTAAGGAGGGATGATATCTTTGATGTTTCCTCAAATGAGGCGAAATGGGTAGAACATAAAAACAAAAAGGGGGCAATCACTTGGCGGGGAGAACACTACAGCCCTCCAAATAGTCAGGGAGAGATAGAGGAGCAGATATATAGTCACATCTCAGGGAGGTGTTAGAATAATAGGGTAATAATAGTAGGGGATTTCAACTTCCCCATTATTAACTGGAACAGTCTTCGTGCAAAAGGCTTAAAGGGGACGAAATTCTGAAAATGCATACAAGAGAGATTTTTGACCCAGCACATAGAAAGTACTACAAGAGAAGGGATGGTACTGGATCTAATCCGAGGGAAAGAATCCAGACAATTATTAGAAGTGTCGGTGGGAAAGCATTTCGGGATAGTGACTCCGTAGTATTTAAGTTAGTTTTGGAAAAGGACAAAGATGGACCAGAAATAAAGGTACTAAAATGGGGAAAGCCCGATTTCAATATGATAAAACAAGATCTGACCAACGTGAACTGGGAACAGCTACTTGTAGGGAAGTCTGCAACAGAACAGTGGCGGGCAATGAAAAAGAAAATAGAGAGATTTCAGGCCCAACGTGTTCCCGTGAAGGTGAAGGGTAGGACCAACAAGTCCAGGGAACCCTAAATGTCAAGGGCTATAGAGGATTGCATAAGGAAAAATAAAAGAAGGCTTATGGTAGATTCAGCGGGGCTGAAAACAGCGGACGTCCTAAAGGAATACAGATGTAGGTGGGTGCTTAAAAACGTAATTAGGAGAGTGACGAGGCGGCATGAAAAAACACGGGGGGTGGGGGAAAGATAAAGGAAAATCCCAAGGCGTTTTCTAAGTATATTAAGGTCACGAGGATAACCAGGGAATGAGTAAGACGCATTAGGGACCGAGGTGTCAATCTATGTGTGAGATCAGAGGATATAGCTCAGGTTATAAATGATTAATTTCCTTCAGTTTTCACCATAGAGAAGGAAGTTGTAGGTGTAGAGATCAGGGAGGATGTTGGGATATACTCGAGCAAATTTGCATTGAAAGGAAGAATGCTTGATCAGTTTTTGCACGCTTAAAAGTGGCTAATTCCCCAGGCCCAGATGAGATGTATCCAAAGCTGTTATGTATGGCAAGGGAGGAGATAGCAGGGGGAGGAGATAACAGGGGCTGTGACACAAATTGTGAAATCCTCACTGGCCACAGAAGATGTGTCAGAGGACTGGAGGACAGTGAATGTGCTACCATTATTCAAAAAGTCTACCATCATTGGTAGGGAAACTATTGGAAAAAAAATCTGAGATGCTCGATTAATCTCCACTTGGAGAGGCAGAGATGAATCAAGAATAATCAACATGGCTTTGTCAGGGGGAGATCATGTCAAACAAACGTGATTGAATTTTTCAAGGACGTGATTAGATGTGTAGATGAGGGTAAAGCAGTTGATGTATTCTACATGGACTTCAGTAATGCTTTTGATAAGGTCCGGCATGGGAGTTTGCTTAAGGAGGTAAGAGCCCATGGGATCCAGGGCAATTTGGCAAATTGGATCTAAAATTGGCTCAGTGGCAGGAGACATGGGGTGATGGTCGAGGGTTGTTTATGCGAGTGGAAGACTGTGACCAGTGGTGTACCGCAGGAATCGGTGCTAGGACCCTTGCTGTTTGTAGTGTACATTAATGATTCAGTCATGAATATAGGAGGTATGGTCAGTAAGTTCGCAGATGACAAGAAAATTGGTGGTGTTGTAAATAGTGAGGAGGAAAATCTTAGATTACAGGACGATAAAGGTGGGCTGGTAAGATGGGCAGATCTGTGGCAAATGGAATTTAATCTTGAGAAGTATGAGGTGATGCATTTTGGGAGGACTAACAAAGCAAGGGAATATACAATGTGCAGTAAGTCCCTAGGGAATACAGAGGGTCAGAGGGACCTTGGTGTACCTGCCCACAGGTCATTGAAGGCAGCAGCACAGGTATATAAGGTGGCTAGGAAGGCATAAGGGGCACTTGACTTTATTAGCCGAGGCATAGAATATTGGAGCAGGGAGGTTATGATGGAGCTGTATCAAAAGCTGTTTAGTCCACCGCTGGAGTACTGTGTACAGTTCTAGGCACACTGTAGGAAGAACGTGATGGCACTGGAGAGGGTGCAGAGGAGATTCACCAGGATGTTGCCTTGTCTGGAGCATGTTAGCTATGAAGGGAGCCTGGATAGGCTAAGGTTGTTTTCCTTCGAGCTGAGAAGGCTTGGGGAGACCTCATAGCGGTGTACAAAATTTTTAGCGGCAAAGATAGGGTAGGTAGGAACAATCGTTTTCCCTTTGCAGAGGTGTCAATAACCAGGGGGCATAGATATAAGGTAAGGGGCATGAGATTTAGAGGAAATTTGAGGAATAAAATATCATGCAGAATGTGTTTGGAATCTGGAACGCAAGGAAGAGGTGATCGAGACAGGAACCCTCACAACATTTAAGAAGAATCCATATGAGCAGTTGAGATGACATAACATGCAAGGCTACTGGCCAATTGCTGCAAAATTGGATTAGAATAGACAGGCTTGATGGCCGGCCCGGACGCAATGTCCCAAAGCGCTTGTTTCTATGCTGTATAACTCTATGACTTGAAGTACATGGTGGAAGTATTTGAGGGGAACTGAGGAGAAATATATTCACCTGGAGGGTGGTCGTGGACTGAAACTCACAACCTGAAAGGGTAACAGAGGCAAAAATGCTCTTCACATTTAAAAAAAATCTTTTATTTGCACTTGAAGTGCCGTAAATGCCAGGCTGACAGACCAAGGCCTTGATAGCGTGATTAGGCTAAAGGGCCCCTTTTATTGGTTGCCACGGGCACGATGGGCCGACTGGACTCCCTTTGATCCAAAAATGTAAATGATTCCATAATTCTATGCCGTGTTATTTTTTTCTGTACACTATTAGTATGAGGAGATGTGTACCTATCAGGTCGTGTGTTAACTTGATGCATTGCCATGAAAATGGGAGTAACTGGGGATGATACATTAGTCTGAGATGGTCTCTTAGTTTAACTTGCTTTATTCGTGTGAGGGACTGTACTAATTTCAGGTGACATATTAATTTGAGGAGTGAATTATTTTCAGTGGGCCTATTATTTTGATTTGTTGTGTTTGAAATGCTGTTTAAATCTAAGGGGATGCATGAGTTTGAATATCTGATTTAGTTGGAGCGCTGCTTTGGATGGAGGGACTTCAATG
Organism: Heterodontus francisci; assembly: GCF_036365525.1. Taxonomy (NCBI): domain Eukaryota; kingdom Metazoa; phylum Chordata; class Chondrichthyes; order Heterodontiformes; family Heterodontidae; genus Heterodontus; species Heterodontus francisci. The sequence goes on from NW_027141375.1 coordinate 2,403,990, forward strand.
GTTGGAGGTTCTGTATTGCATGGAGGGACTATATCAGTTAGAGGGGCTGCATCAGTTGGAGTTCTTTATCGTTTGGCAGTGCAGTATTTGTTGGACGAGCTGTATCGGTTGGAAGGGCTGTATTGTTTCGAGGGGCTGCATAGGTTGAAGGGTCCACATCACTTGAGTTGTTCTACATTTAAATAATTGCATGATTTTGAGGTTCTGTATCACATTTGATGGGCTCTATCCGTGTGCAGTTTTGAATTAGTTTCAGACTTTTTATTAGTTGAATTCTGCAATAATAGTCACAAATAACCTAGTGTAATCACTTAACTGAATGTCCACAGTTAAGAGGGCAGCCGCATCCATAGAACAGTAAAGCAATTCTGAGAGAGACACTCCAACATTGGGATTTTAATTATTACTAAATTATCACAATCGACTGAGCTAATATGAGATCTGGAGAAGGAACTGATGGTGCTTGAATGAACAGCTTCAATGCTGGGAGAATACAATTTCTAATGTTGATTAGTTAATTACTGTGATCAGTAATGTCCACTGTTCGGAGCTTTACAGTTTAATCTCCGAACTAAATACATTATTTCACAACACTGACTGAACTCGATGTTGTAACCAGTTTGCGAAACTGCAAACAAAAACAGGGATGTTGCAACCTCAGTATCCACCCCCGCCATCCCATAGGGTATACGTTACAGGCTATGAAGTTGCATCGCCTCAGAACTTAATCTAGAGAGATTTCCTGCAGCACAAACAGATACGTCAATTCAGAGAGAAAATGCGTGAAACATTTTACAATATCAGGAAAATCTATTACCTGATTCTTGCCATCATTGGTGTTCCAGGTAAGTGACAATAACCTTTGATGTTGGCAAATGCGTTTCAGTTGGTCACCATATTTTACTGTGTCTGATAATGTTACATGCTGAGCTAGTGATTACCATTATACAGAGCCCCGAACAGTGAAATGTCTTTATTAACTCTAATATCCTGAACTATTTCTGCAGATTTATTTATCGTCTTAACTGAAATTCTGTTTGTTACTTCCAGGCTTATTGAATTATTAAGCAACTGTCTTTAATGGATTACATAGTACCCTTAAAGCAGTCTTCACTGATGTTGACTCTCTCAGCAGAGATATTACTGGAAGTATCAGTCAATGCAAAACCATACTGAGTGTGGATCATTAACTAGAGTGAAAGACCTGATGCCAATGGCCATGCACTACTGGTAGTAACAGCACTGTAGAACTGTACTGAATGAGGGCCACTAAGTGAACTGGAACTCCTGATCCCAGTGAACATATATTACTGGAAGCATCTGTCACTGACAGTGATATACTGAGTGTGGGTCACTGACCAAAGTGGAACACCTGAACCCAGTGGCTAGTTATTACAAGGAATATCTGTCACTGGAATTACACTGAGTGTAGTTCTCTAAATTGAGTGGAGCACTGGATCCCACTGGGCCTGCATTAATGTGTGTTTATGTCATTGAGGAATTGTACTGAGTGGAATTATTGACCCCAGTGCCATATATTACTGGGAATGTCTGTCACATCAGAATGGTACTGAGTGTTGTTCGCCAACTGAATTGCAATTCCTGACGCCAGTGATCATATATTACTTGGGTATCTTTCACTTTACATTTGTACTGAGTGGTATCACTAACAGGAGTGGAACACCTGACTCCAGTGACCATGTATTACTGGGAGTGTCTGTCACTTTACTACTCTCTTGTGCCCGGTCACCAACTGGAGTGGATCTCCTGACCTCAATGATCATATATTACAGGGAGTTTCCATCATTTTAAATTTGTACTGAGTACAATTGTGTAATATTATTCGACTTTGGAATCACTGTTGCAGGTGACTGATCCCTATATTCCATGAAACTATCTCTGTGGTTTACGAATATAAACTGGAAGATGCTTGCTGATGTTTGGTAAAAAAAAAGAAAATCTGTTAAGTTTATTGCTATTGTTCAGTCTCATATTAAACTGCTACAAGAGTAACAGATGTGAGCCACGAAGGGATACAGAAATCAGGAAACTAAAGGTCGGTTAGCTAACCTTCGTCACAGGGAAAATGTTAGAACATATTATCAAAAACGTTCTGGCAGAGCAATTAGTTAAAAAAAAAATCAAGGCACCCAGGCAGGTATTGTGAAATCGAAATCAGGTTTATCCAATTTATTGGAGTTCTTTGAAGGAGTAATATATCATGTGAATAAAGTGAGCTGCTGCAAGTACTGTACTTAGATTTCCAGAAAGCATTTGATAAGGTGCTACATAAAAGGCTATTGCAGAATATAAAAGCACATTGTGTAGGAGTAACATATAGAAATGGATAGAAGATTGGCGAGCTAAGAGGAAATAGAGTGCAGGTATAAATGGGTAATTTTCTGGCTGGAAAGATGTAACGAGTGGTGTGTCACAGCGATCAGTGTGAGGGCCTCAAACTTTTACAGTTTATTTCTATGACTTGGATGAAGGGAACCAAGGTATGGGTGCAAAAGTATCTTATGACACAAACATAGATAGGAAAGTAAGAACTGAAAAAGACACAAGGAGGCTGCAAAGAGGTATAGATGGCTTAATGGAGTGGGTGAAGATCTGGGGCATGGAGTATAATGTGGGAAAATGTCAAATTGTCCATTTCAGCAGGAAGAATTAAAAAAAACCTAAATGGTAAGAGATTGCAGAGCTCTCAGATGCAGAGGGATCTGGGTGTCCTGGAGACGGTGTAGCAACAGGTTGGTGTGCAAGTAGAGAATATAATTAAGAACGCTAATCGCATGTTATAATTTTATTGCGAGGGGAATTTAATACAAAAGTAGGGTGGTTTTGCTTCAGCTATAGAGAGATTTGATGAACCACATCTGAAGTACTGTGTACAATAATGGTCTCGTTATTTAAAGATGGATGTAAATGCGTTGAAAACAGTTCAGAGATGGTTTATTTGACGAATACATTCAATGGGGCGGGGGTGGGCTGTCTTATGAGGAACAGTTGGACAGGATCGGCGTTTATCTGCTGAAGATTCGAACAGTAATTGGTGACTTGATTGATACGTTTAACATTTGGAGGGGACTTGACAGGGTGGATGTGGAAAAGATGTTTCCTCTTGTTTGACAAGCTAGAACTAGGGGTCACTGTTTAAAAACATGTCTCTTCCATTTAAGATAGAGATGAGGGTTTTCTTTTTCCTTCAGAGTGTCATTGGACCTCTCTTCCTCAAAAGGTGATGGAAGCAGAATCTTTTGTTTTCTTTATGACAGAGGTAGATAGATTCTTGTTATGCAAGGCAAGTGAAACGTTATCGGGTGTGGGCGGGATTGTGGAGTTGAGGTTACAATCAGATCAACCATGATCTTAATGAATGGCAGAGCAGGCTGGAAGGGTCAACTGGTCTACTCCTGCTCCTAATCTGTATCTTTGTATGTTTGTATTTTACCGACAGTTAAACTGCAGGGCAACATGATTGCTATTTTCTAATCCTATGCATAATGGCAGATTCTTACCCAGGTTATAGCTGCTGTAAACACTTTGTTTTATTTTAGACTTGATTAATCACCTGAACCTAACATGATCCTAAGCATCTGTTGGTCATGAGTGCGGAATGTTATTATATCCCTTTGGCACAGGATGAATTTTCTGCTGTGATCATTGAATCATCTACTTCTGAATCTGATTAAGTTTTGCAGAACCAGTTTGTATCTATAATTCAGAACATTTACACAGGTCACATTTACTAATCTACACCCTTAGCTAAGTCTGACGGGTCCCTGCGAGGTGAGACACTTCTTAATGAGGAACATGCAAGTTGGCTTTTCATAATACTGAGAGGATTGCTGGTAGTGAATACTAGCATTAGTAAACGGTTAATGATGGAAGTAAGACACACTCTCAGTTCCGGTATCATCGTGGTTAAAATAACTGCACCTTCTCCAGTGCATCAATATCGTTTTGTAATATGGACAGACAGAACTGTCCACAGTATGCCACGTATTATATAACTAAGATTCCATATTAGTTTAATATAAGTTATTTGCTTTTTCTATTCCATTCCTGTAGAGCTGAACTCCCAATGCGTTGTTTGTTTTTTGTGGCCCTTCTAGACTGTGGCGGCACTTTTAAATGATTTGTGAATCATTATCCCTGAATCTCTTTCTCCAACATGAAAGCAAAATACTACGGATGCTCGAAATATGAAATATAAATTCAAAGTGCTTGAAATACTCATAAGGGCTGGCAGCACCGGTAGAGAGAGAAATAACGTTCACTTTTCAGGTCTGTTAACTTTCATCAGAACTGCAGTCACAGACTTGAAACGCCACTGTTTCTCTTCCAACTGATCCTGCCAGACCTGCTGAGTAATGCCAGTACTTTCCGTTTTTCTGCTTTTATTCCAATGATCACATTCAGACCCTTAATTTCCAAGGAGCATTTGAGAAACTTCACGCTTCCATATCGTTTATATAGACAATGATCAATAGTGTTCCCAGTGCTGATCCTTGTGGCACGCCACTTCACAACTCCGCCAATCCGAGAAAATAACTTTCACCCCTATTCCCTGTGCTGAATTTTCCTGGCTCACTGCTGATATCAGCAGTAAGCTTCAAAAATGACTGGGCGCATGGGGGGAGATGTACTTAGTGGAGCCTCCACGATTATTGTTGCAGCTGCTCATTTACATGGACGAAGCCAACGGCCCCATGACGTGGAAGGGGCAAGCTTCTCGTCAGCAGCAATGACATCTGGCGCCCCTGTACAAGTGACAGCGTCATTTTTAAAGGGCTTCAGACCCTGACAATTAATTTACATTTTTAATGGAGCAGTCATTAAACATTGACTTAGAAAAATTTAATAAAGGATTCAAGACCCTGTCCTCTCCCCACAACAAAACTTGGCTTGTGTTCCAGACTTACCCCTCCCCACCCCACATCCAAGCTTGATTAACTTTCACCTTCAACACCTTCCGAACTTCCCCTCCCACAATCGCAATAGTTTTGCCCCACATCCGATCCTGGAAACTTGCCTCCTTCCTAGAAGCATGCCACCCGACCTGAACCCGACAGAACCCGATGACCTGTGTTGCTTTCGGGTCAGATCAGGCCCATCTGCAGGGTACGGCGTTCGGGCTCGTGTCGGGTCGAGCCATGTCCAGCTCGAGTACTGTCCGGTCCGGCCGAACATGAATGATAAGTGCTCTGCTGCTCAATACTGAAATTAAAAAAATACTTACCTGAGCTGGGAGGTTGCGTCGTGAGCGAGTGACGCCAATATGACGTCATCGCGCATGCGCTGCAGCTTCGTGATATTCTGAGTCCAAAGGTAAGCGATGTTCCGGTTGGGTCCCGAAGGGACGGGTTCGGAACGTCTCCATTTCGAAGCAAATTCTGAGGGACTCGGGATGGGTCGGGCTCATATATGCGGTGCTTGACCCTGTTCGGTCAGGTTCATTTTTTTACCCGACCTGAGCACGTCTCTACTCCATCTCCCTTCCCATCAGTCTCCCGCATCGGATGTCTGGTAAGGAATCCGCAGGTGCGGGTGTCCCGGCAATCAGAGGGAATATGGAAGTGAGAGGGCCGATGGGAGGAGGTAGGTGATCAATTCATTAATTTGCATATTAAAATCTAACTCCCATCGCCGACGTTGGTGTGGGGTGGGGCGAGTGGGTAGTGGCACGAGGCCTTGCCACCGCTGGCAATATGGGTCTACACCTTCCTGGTGTCGAGGCCTGTGACAGGCATCACCTGGGGACATTAGTCACAACACCATAGAAGAGGAATTCATGCAGTGTATATGGGATGGTTTTCTGGACCAATACGTTGAGGAATCAATTAGAGAACAGGCCATCCTAGACTGGATATTGTGTAATGAGAGAGGAATAACTGAAAGTCTAGTGGTGTGATGGACTTTTTCATAAAGTTGGAGAGTGCAATAATTGATTCTGCGACAAGTTTCCTGAATCTTATTAATGGAAACTACGAAGGTATGAGACGTGAGTTGGCCATGACGGATTGGGAAACGTTACTTAAAGGGATGACGGTGGATAGGCAATGGCAAACATTTGAAGAGTGCATGGATGAACTGCAACAATTGTTTATTCATATCTGATGAAAAGTAAAACGGGAAAGTTAGCCGAAACATGGCTTACAAGGGAAATTAGAGATAGCATTAGATCCAAGGAAGAGGCATATAAATTTCCAGGAAATGAAAAACAGACCTGAGGATTGCGAACAGTTTAGGATTCAACAAAGGGGGACCAAGCGATTAATGAAGAAAGGGAAAATAGAGTACGAGTGCAAGCTTGCGGTGAGCAGAAAAACAAAATGACTGTAAAAGCTTCGAGAGGCATGTGAAGGGAAAAGGTTTGGTGAATATACATGTAGGTCCCTTACCGTCAGAAACAGGGGGCACAAAAATCATCCCAGAAATGTTGGGGAACACAGAGCTTAGTGAGAGAGAGGAACTGAAAATAAAACAGTATCTGTAGAGAAATGGTGTTGGGGAAATTGATGGGATTGAAGGCCGCTAAATCCCCAGAGCCGAATGGTATGCATCACAGAGTACTTAAGGAAGTGGTCCTCGAATTAGAGGATGCATTGGTGGTCATCTTCCCAGATTCCATAGAGTCTGGAAGAGTTCCTACAGATTAGAGGGTAGCTAATGTAACCTCAATATTTAAAAAGGGAGGGAGAGAGAAAGCAGAGAATTACGGACTGGTCAGCCTGACGTCGGTACTGTGGAAAATTCTAGAGTCCATTATCGGAGATTTTATAGCAGAGCACTTGTAGAACAGTGGGAGAATCGGACAGAGCCAGCATGGATTGTTGAAAGGGAAATCGTGCTTGATAAATCTACTAGAATTCTTCGAGGATGCAACTAGTAGAGCTGATGAGGGGGAGCCAGTGGATGTGGCGTATTTGGACTTTCAGAAGGCATTCGACAAAGTCTCACAGAAGGGATTAGCATGTAAAATTGAAACACATGGGATTGGGGGTAGTGAATTGCGATGGATAGAAAATTGGTTAGCAGACATGAAACAAAGAGTAGGAATAAATGATTTTTTTTTTCCAAAAGGCAGGCAGTGACTAGTGGGGTAACGCAGGAATCGGTGCTAGCACCCCAGCTATTCACAATATTCATTAATGAATTAGATGAGGGAACTAAATGTAATATTTCAAATTTGCAGATGACACGAAACTGGGTGCGAGGGTGAGTTGTGAAGAGGATGCAGAGAGGCCTAAGGGTGATTTGGACACGTTGGTGAGTGGGCTAATGCATGGCCGATGCAGTATAATGTGGATGAATATGAGGTTATCCACTTTGGCAGCAGAAACAGAAAGGCAGATTATTATCTGAATGACTATAAACTGAGAGGGGAATATGCAGCGAGACCTGGGTGTTCTCGTACACCAGTCACTGAAGGAGAACATGCAGGTGCCACAGGCGGTTAAAAAAAAGGCAAATGGTATATTGGACCTCATAGCGAGAGGATGTGAGTACAGAAGCAGTGATGTCTTGCTGCAATTCTACATGGCCTTGGTGAGGCCACACCTGGAATATTGTGTGCAGTTTTGCTCTCTTTATCTGTGGAAGGATGTTCATGCTACAGAGTGAGTGCCGTGAAGTTTTACCAGACTGATTCCTGGAATATCGGGACTAGCATATGAGGAGAGACTGAGTCAGTTAGGATTATATTCGCTGGAGTTCAGACGAGTGAGGGGACATCTCATAGAAACCAATGAAATTCAGACTGGACTTTACAGGGTAGATGCAGGAAGGATGTTCCCGATGGTGGGGGAGTCCAGAACCAGGGTTCATAGTCTATGGATACAGGATAAACTTAAATTCGCTGCCACAGAAAGCAGTCGAGGCCAAAACATTGACTGTTTTTTTTTAAAAGAAGTTAGATGTAGCTTTTAGGTCTGAAGGGATCAAAGGGTATGGGGCGAAAGCCAGAACAGGATACTGAGTTGGATGATCAGCCATGATCATAATGAGTGGTGGAACAGAATCGAAGGAGCAAATGGCCTACTTCTGTTCCTACTTTCTATGTTTCTATTTTCCGGGACCCTCACCACACTCACGACGTCGCGAGGTGGTGGTGGGGGGGGGGGGGTGACGTTGGTGGGGTTGGGGGGGTTGTTGCAGTGGTGAAATCCAGCCTCTTCTTTTTTTTGACATTCTGCTACCTGTCGTTAGGTTCAATGACTCTTAAAGTGAATTGTTTCTGCATTTTCTGAAGTTTAGAAGAAAGAGTGGGATCTTATTGAAATATTTAAGATTTTGAATGGGGTTGACATGGTAGATACTGATACATTGTTTCCCCTGGCTGGGGAGCGTGTTACACGGGGGGACAGTTTCAGGTTAAGAGGCAGATCATTTAGGACTGAGTTGAGGCGAAATATTACTCAAAGTTTTGTGAATCTTTGGAATTTTCTATCACAAAGGGTTGTGGATAAATGTACTTAATGCTGATATTTTTGGTAGCTCAGGGAATCGAGGGACAAGGGAGTTAGATATAGCTTTTGGGTCTAAAGAGAACAAAGTGTATGGGGCGAAAGCCAGAACAGGCTATTGAGTTGGATGATCAGCCAAGATCATAATGAATGGCAGAGCAGGCTCGAGTGGCCAAATGGCCTACTCCTGTTCCTACTTTCTGTGTTTCTACTTTCCGGGCCCCTCACCACTCCCCCGACGTCGCGGGCTGGGGTGGGGTGGTTTAGGTGGGTAACGCGGGGGGGGGGGGGAGGGGGGGGGGTGTTGCAGTGTTGAAATCCAGCCCCTTCTTTTGTTCTTTTTGTAGCCAGCTTCTGACATTCTGCTACCTGTCCTTAGGTTCAATGCCTCTTGGTGTAAATTGTAAATCGTGTACAGCCCATGATACGACATGCTCATATTGAATGGTGGAGCAGACTGGCTGGACCATATGTCCACTCCTCCTCCTATTGCTTATATTCTTATGTTATTAGTCATGTATGTGTGGTTTGATATTTCATGGAAGGCCTTTAGAATATCAAAGTACGTTCTATTGACTATATTATTTTAAGTACTCAGATACTTGTTAAAATAATTCCATAAGGTTGTTGAAGAAATGCCTTCCTTTTGGAATATGTGCTGACTGTTCTTTATTATATTTTGTGTTTCTAGATTTTGTCTCTTACCTCTTTGAACGAGGATTCGTTTGCTTTCATGAGATCATAAGGTTATAAGAACTAGGAGCAGGCAAAGGCAATTCACCCCTCGAGCTTGCTTCTCCATTTACTACAATCATGGCTGATCTCATCTCGGCCCCAACTCCACTTTCCTTCCCGTTCTCCATTACACTTGAATTACAAATCTGTCTAACTCCTCCTTAAATTTACTCAATGTCCCTGCATCCACCGCACACTGGGTAGTGAATTCCAGAGACTCACGACCCTTTAAGAGAAGTAATTTCTCCTCATCCCTGTTTTAAATCTGCCGCCCTGATCCTAAAACTTTGGCCTCTCGTTTTAGATTGCCGCACAAAAGGAAACATCCTCTCTAAGTCGACTTTGTAAATCCCCTTAATCACCTTTCTACCTCAATTAGATCTCCTCTCATTTATCTAAAGTCAATAGAGTAAAGGCCTAAACTGCTCAATCTGTCTTCATAAGACCTCACCTTGGGTCAACCGAGTGAACCTCCTCTGAACTGCCTCCAATGCAACTACATCCCTCCTCAAATAAGGGTACTAAAACTGTGCACAATACTCCAGGTACGGTCTCAGTGATGCCTAGTAAAATCGCAGCAACACTTCCCTACTTTTATATGCTGTTCCTTTAAAAGTAAATGCCAAACTTCCATTCACCTTCCTTATTACCTGCTGTACCTGCATACTAGATTTCTGCAATTCATACACGAGGACACCCAGATCCCTCTGCACCGAAGCATTCTGAAGTTTCTCTCCATTTTGGCATTTATTTGCCTTTATATTCTTCCAACCAAAGTGGATAACCTCACACTTATCCACTTTAAACTCCATCTGCCAAATTTTGGCCCATTCACCTAAACAATCCATATCCATTTGTAAACTTCTTATTTCTTTATTGCACCTTACCGTTCCACCTATTTTAGTGTCGTCTGCAAATTCAGCTACAGTACATTCTATCCCTGCATCCAAGTCATTAATCGATTTTGTAAATATTTGGGGCCCAAGGACCGAAACCTATGGCACCCACTAGTTTAAATATTGCCAACAAGAAAGGGACCCATTGATCCCGACTCTCTGTTTTCTGTTGGTTAGTGAATCCTCTATCCAAGCTAATGAATTGTTCCTAAGCGCATGTGATCTTACCTTGTGTATTCACCGTTTGTGCGGCACCTTATCAAATGCTTTCTGGAAGTCCGGATATTCTACATCATCAGGATCTCCATTATCCACTTTGCTTGTTACAAATTCGCAGAGCTCTAGCCAATTAGTCAAACACGATTTACCCTTCATAAGACCATGCTGACTCTGATGGATTGCGTTTTGACTTTCTAAATGCATTGTTAGTACTTCCTTCATAATAGATTCTAACAATATCCCAACGACAGATGTTAAAATAACTGGCTTGTAGTTTCCTACTTTCTGCCTTCCTCTCTTTTTGAATAAGGTTTATATTAGCTTTTTTTCTCAATGGAACCTTCCCTGCACCCAGGGAATTTTGGAATATTATAACTATTGGATTCACTATCTCCGCTGCCACTTCCTTTAAGACCCAAGAATGTAGGCTCTGAGGCCCTGGGGACTTGACTGCCTTCAATCCCAATAGTTCACTCGGTACATTTTCCCTAGTGATAATTTCAATTAAGTTCCTCTCTTTCTATAACTTCTGCATTTCATGTTACTATTGGGATGGTACCAGTGTCCTCCACCGTGAAAGCCGAGGCAAAATACTGATTTGATGTCTCTGTTATTTCTGTGTTCCCCTCTCTTAACTCCCCAGTTTCATCCTCCAAAGGCACAACATTCACTTTATCTACTCTATTGCCTTTTATGTACTTATAGAAGCTTTTGCTATCCGTTTTTATATTTTGCGCTACTTTTCTTTCATAATTTACCTTTGCTCTTCTTATTAATTTTCTAGCAACCCTTTGTCGATCTTTTAACGTTTCCCAATCTTCCCGCCTACCATTGGCCTTTGCAATATGGTATGCCTTAGTGTTTTGTCTCTATGTTATCCTTACCTTCCTTGCTTAGCCATGGATGTTTTTCCCCCCTCTTAGAATCGTTCTTCCTTTCTGGAATATATTTTAGTTGGGAGGAATTGAACAACTCCTTACACATCTGCCACTGCTCGTCAACTTTCCTACCTTGTAGTCTTCCTGCTAAGTCCACCGGGGCCAAATCTGACCATATGCCTATGCAATTAACCTTGTTTAAACCTAGAATTCTGGTGTGGGACTTCGGCTTCTATCCCTCAAACTGAATATGAAATTTCAGCATGCTGTGATCACTGTTTCCTAGAGGATCCTTAACTACGTGATCATTAATTAATCCCACCTCATTACACAATACCAAATCTCGAACAGCGTGCTCCCTGGTTGGTTCAACAACATATTGCTCCGAAAAATAATCTGCAATACCTTCAATGAATTCTCTGTCGAGGCTACCTTGCCAATTTGATTAATCCAGTCAATATACATATAAAAATCACCCATAATTATTGCCGTAGCTTTCTTACAAGCTGGCAGTATTTCGTGGCTTTTACTCTACCCCACTGAAGAACTACTGTTTGGAGACCTGTAGAATACTCCCACCAGCGACTTCTTTCACTTGCTGTTTCTTATTTCTACCCCGACTGATTCTACACCTTGATCTCCAGTGCCTATATTGTTTGTCACTATAGCGCTGATCTCTTCCTTTACTAACAAAGCTGCACCTCCTCTTTTTCCTTCCTGCTTATCCATCCGAAATACTGAGTACCCCTGGATTTTCAATTCCCAAACCTGGTTTCCCTGCAACCATGTCTCAATAATCACTACTAAATTATACCCATTCGTCTCTATTTGCACTGTTAACTCGTTTATTTTGTTCCAGATGCTTCGTGTATTCAGACACAAAGCCTTTAAGAATGTTCTATTATCAAATTTTGCTACTCTTGTACGATTCATTTGTGCAATATGACATTCAGACGTTCTGCCCTTCCTTTTATTTTCTGGTAACAATCAGCCTCATCACTAACCTGCACTCCAACCTTCTCGTTTAACTTTTACTTCCTAATTTTCCATGCAGCTGAACCCAGCAACCACCCCCGCCCCCCACTATTTAGTTTAAAGCCTTATCTGCAGCTCTAGTTATGCGATTCACAGGACTCTGGTGCCAGTATGATTCAGGTGGAGCCCGTCCCATCAGAACAGTTCTCTCCTTCCCCAGTGCTTGTGCCAATGTCCCACAAATTCAAACCCATTTCTCCCTTACCAATATTTGCCACGCATTAACCTCTTTAATTTTATTGACCCTGTGACAAATTGCTCATGTCTCAGTTAGTAATCCAGAGGTTATTACCTTTTTGGTTCTGCTTTTTTAATTTAGCCCCCAGCTGCTCATATTCCCTCAGCAGAACCTCTATCCTCGTTCTTCCTATATCGTTGGTACCTATGAGGACCACGACAACTGGATTTTTCCACTCCCACTCCAAGTTCCTCTGCAGCCCAGATGAGATATCCTGAACCCTGGCAGCAGGTAGGCAACACAGCCTTCGGGGCTCTTGATCCTGACCACAGCGAACAGTGTCTATGCCGCTAACGATACTATCCCCGATTATGGCTTCATTTCTCTTTTCTCCCCCCACTTGAATGGCTCCCTGTGCCGTGGTGTTATGGTCAGTTTGCTTATCCTCCCTACAGTCCCTGCTCTCGTACACACAAGGAGCAAGAATCTCGAACCTGTTGAACAAGGACAATGGCTGCGACTCCTGCAGCACTACCTTCTGGATCCCTCTACCTGCCTCACTCATAGTCACACCCTCTGCCACTCACCACTGGCCGAATTCAAGGTCGTTAATCTAAGGAGTGTGATTGTCTCATGAAACACAGTGTCTGATAACTCTCCGCTTCCCTGATGCGTTGCAGTGTCCGAAGCTCAGACTCCAGGTCATCAACTCTGAGCCGCAGTTCCTTGAGCAGCCAACACTTGCTACAGTGTGGTCATTTGGACCCACAATGGGGTCCAACAGCTCCCACATCATGCAGGTACAACACATCACCTGGCCCTGCATTTCGATTTTATCTGTTTAGATTTTAATTTGTTTTTTAAATTTCCGACTGTTCTTTAGTATTTATTTTAATCTGCTTTAGTTTTGAGTTTATATGCTAATACATTGATCAAGTTGTAGACTATTTTAGATTTCAATTAAATCTAATTTCAGAGCTTACCTGCATACTCATCCCAGCGCATCGCAATGTTGCATGTGTCGTCACTCCATGTCACTTTTCGATTTTTCCCTGGCTGCACTCCTGCTGCTACCACTGTGCACCTTTCTCTGTGGCTCAGACTCCGGTTTGGCGCACTTTTTCTGAACCTCTGCTCCTCGGGCTGCTCCTCTCTCTGCTTCCGACCACTGACCTGAAGCTAACTGGTCCCTAGTTCCTCGGACTTCTCCTACCCTCTGCTTTTAATACACAATCACATTTGTTGTCCATCAGTCCTCTATCAATATTCCACATTCTTATGATTATTAATGAGCTGATAATCGTGTCTCTATTGTCTTATCCCTATCCATTTTAGCATGTGTGGTTGCAATCCATCCTAACCATAATGTTTAGACTTTCTTTGATTACTTTATGAACTACAACCCCTTCTGCATTAAATGCCTTGAGGATTTTTTGATGACTTGTTTTTACTATTAGTTGGTAATTTAGTTCCTCCCCTTAGAGATCTTGCTTCCTACTGCTGGCTGCGATTCCTCATCCACTGGGTCGTGCTTCATCCACTGGGCCATTCTGCCATGACTGTCGCACAACACACGAGACTTCCTCCCTTCTGTGCTCGGAGCTGCAACACAGAAGTTCATTGGCATTTCAGACCATGTCAGCCTGCCTCTCTTTGGTCCAAAGTTCAGTAAACTCGAACAGTCATTAAAGTCGCAGTGGATGGGATCTGCACTCACACGGTGGGAGAGGTCATCGCATCTCATTGAATAGCTACTGCCCACCTCAAACCTGGCAGCCCCCGATCAGTAAGGTTCTGTCCCGCCACAGTCCACCTGCTTCAATGTGTGCTTGGTGCTCAGGGTCATTGCCCAACAAGTGGACTGCAACACCACACCAAACAGCACGACCAAAAAAGGAAAGAAGGTACCAGCCCTTCGTTTTGCAAGCTGGAACGTCAGAACTATGTGTCCGGGCCTGTCGGGAGACCTTACACAAATCAACGATTCTCAGAAGACCGCCATCATCAACAACGAAGTCAGTAGACTCAATGTGGACATTGCAGCACTTCAGGAGACACGCCTCCCTGCGAGCGGTTCACGAAGAGAGCAAGACTACACCTTCTTCTGGCAGGGTAGGGATCCTGAAGAATCAAGATAGCACGGAGTGGGCTTTTCCATCAGAAACGCTTTGCTCAGCATGATAGATCCAACTTCAAATGGCTCGGAACGCATAATGTCAATCCGACTGTTCCCCGCCTCTGGTCTGGTGCACCTACTCAGCATCTATGCTGCAACACTCTGCTCCCCACCTGAAGCGAAAGACCAGTTCTCCGAGGAACTCCATAATATCATTAGCAGCATCCCCAACACTGAACACCTATTCCTGCTTGGGGACTTTAACGCCAGGGTTGGGGCCGACCCTGATTCATGGTCTTCCTGCCTTGGGCGTTATGGCATTGGAAGGATGAAAAAGAATGGACGGAGCCTGCTTGAGTTGTGTGCCTATCATAACCTCTGCATCATCAACTCATTCTTTCACACTAATTCTTGTCACCAGGTTTCTTGGAGGCACCCAAGATCACGTTGTTGGCACCAGCTGGACCTCATCATCACAAGGCGAGCCTCTTTCAACAGCGTTCAAATCGCACGCAGCTTCCACACTGCGGACTGCGACACCGACCACTCCCTGGTGTACAGCAAGGTCAGCCTCAAACCAAAGAAGGTGCATAACTCCAAGCAGAAGGGCTGCCCGTGCATCAGCACGAGCAGAATTTCTCATCCACAGCTGTTACGTAAGTTACTAAATTCACTTGAGAAAGCCCTCCAAAACACTCCCACAGGTGATGTAGGGCCCAAGTGGACCCAGATCAGACAAGCCATCAATGACTCAGCAATTACCACCTATGGCAATCGTGCGAAGCGGAATGCAGACTGGTTTCAATCTCACTTTGAAGAGATGGAACCTGTCTTCGCCGCTAAGCGCATTGCAATGCTGAACTACAAGAAAGCCCCCAGCGAAGCCAAAGAAGGCTGGGATCTTGCCTGCCAGACACCATGAGGACGTCGCCCGCCCAATTTACATCCACCACCTCTTGCTGGTACATTTTGAGTGCCCCATTTGGAATTGCTTCATTCATTCTCCCAGAGCCGCTGGCGGTTCTCGTCTACAAATGGCAATCCTTGCATGTTCCTCATCCTGGCCCTTCTGCAGGAATTCTGTTGGAAACTCTCGATGCATGGAACTCGTGTGTGAGCATTTGGATATTCCAACTCAAATATTGTGGCTATTAGAGGTTGTATGGGTCCTAGCTATGCAGTCTTTTTGTAGGCTATGTAGACAATTCGTTGTTCCAACCCTACACCGATCCTCAGCACTCGGTTGGTCCAAATGCTGACCCCGGAATATGAGAGGATTGTCTGATTTTATGATTGTCCAATGCATTCTCCAGAGGGGAGAAAGTGGTAACATCTCCGAGTGCTGGGCGTTAGATCCCCAACTGCAGGGACGGATCTTCTATCCGGGAAAGATAGCCATGTCGAGGAAGGGGAAAGGGAGACAGAGTGACTGATCATTGACGATGTGAGAGTCCCCGATCCTGAAACGTGGTCCAAGTCCTGGTAGGCGGAGTGGAGGGGGAGTGTCTGATCCTCAAACGCGAGGAGGGTTCTCCTATCCTTGATAATGGCCTGTGTTTAGCTACGTGGAGCGGACGTGGACAATGTCTAATCATAGACATGACTGGGGAACGTGTACATAAGGGCTTCTGAACCCGGGAGCACGGGTGGATCCTGGGAGAGGAGATCAGATCCCAGGAGAAGGTCCAAGCTGGTGGTAGTGAGAACTGATCCTGCGAGAGTGGTTTCCAACTGTGGGTGGCGTGGTAAATTCCGGTAGGAGTGCTGGCCGATGCCAGGAAGGGTGTGATCCCAAGGCAGGGATCCCTGGTTTCAAACTATCAGTCACTGTTTTCTTTCTATGCAGCATTGTGTATGACAGGCAACCTGGCCAGCCAGAAATAAACATTCAAAACAGCTGAATTCAGAGACCTCCATGCTCATTAAAACATTTAAATTGCCAACCTGCCTCCTGGAAGTTGTTGCCTGCTTGTCCCCCATCTCGATTCCATTTAACCCGGAAGTTTTAATTTTTATCTCTAACCCACCCCCAACGACTGGCTTTCCATGTGGAAATCCCACCCTTACTGTCTGGGCCAGCAGAATACTTGATCTGTGATTATCAGTCTCTTTCCACTTCTCTCTCTTACAGTTAATATACTCGCGATTGTGATTCTGTACCGAGGAAAGTGCGGCCTCTCCAGCTGCACCACGCGCTACCTGGTGGCCATGGTAATGGCGGATCTACTGGTCATTATCACTGAGGTCATACTGTGGTGGATCAGTTATTATTATTTCCAGGGATCGTTCTTGGACATCACCCCTGTGTGTAGTGTTATCGCTGTCCTGCTTCGTGCAGCCACAAACTGTTCTGTCTGGTTCACTGTCACTTTCTCCTTTGATCGATTTGTGGCCATTTGTTGTCAGAAGCTGAAAACAAAACATTGCACCCAGAAAACTGCGCCTGTGGTTCTAGCATCAACATGCCTTCTGCTATGTTTAAAAAACCTTCCTTTCTACTTTACACTTGAGCCTGGAGAGATAAGCAATAATGTACCGCGGGGCTGTTATACAAAGCCAAGCTACTATACTGAGCGCGTATGGATAGGATATGATTGGTTTGACACGGTTTTAAATCCATTGCTCCCATTCGTTTTAATTCTGTTGTTCAATGCTCTGACAGTTAGAAACATTTTAGTGGCCAGTCGAGTCCGCAAGGGATTGAGGGGTCAGAGGAAGGAAGAGAATCACAATGACCCAGAGATGGAGAGCAGAAGAAAATCTGCGATATTACTCTTCACCATAACCGGCAGCTTTATACTTCTGTGGTTAGTAATTGTTATCGATTTCTTATATTATATCATTGCAGGATCAGATCCCGGGGAACACAATGATTCTGAATAGATATTTCAACAAGTCGGAAATATGCTGGAGAATTTAAGTTGCTGTACAAACACTGTTATTTATGGGGCAGTCCAAGGTTAGAGAGCAGGTGAAGAGGGCGGTGAAATATCCTGTCAAATCAATTATTCGATTAATTAATAAACAAGGACACTGAGAGCATCCCGGAGGTAGGTACCAGTGTTTCCATTCCATGAGTGTAATATTTATTTGCAATCGTAAAGAGGTATCTGACAGCTGGATAACTGGAAATACACTGGCCGCAAAGGGTGGTCACACACAGCAAGTGGCAGTGGGGTGGCAAATAAGAGCTTTTCTTTGGACGACAGAATGAAAGTGCAGCAGGAGGAGAGTCAGAGCGCCCACTGCAGAACAAGAGGTTAAACTGCAGCCACAATCTCTTTCCCTTAATTACTTAATTGAATCCATCTCGCTTTAATTGCCCCCACCTAACCCTATCGTCTCTCTCTCTGCCTGAGTCGGATGGTCGTGTGGTCGGGTGCGTCCGTCCGGAGAAAACTCAGCCCGTTGGCTTGTACGAGGAGAAGGGATGCGAAGCAAGGGAGGGCTGCCACGATTGTCACAGGAACCGGCAACACCGGTGCCTCAGCTTTCTGCCTGCTCAGAGGGATGGGGCCGAGTCCCTCCCTGGTTCCCATATTAGCTGATGTTATTAACGGTTCCCTCCGCTCAGGGTCTGTCAATCTCTCCTTTCAACTGCCATCATCAACCATCTTCTCAAAAACAACCCACATCCCCGCCATCCTTGCACAATAACGTCACACCTGTAACCTTCAATTCCTCCCCAAAGCCCTTAAATGTGCTGCCGCCTCTGAGAAGGCCATGTTTGAAACCTTCCAATCAGGTTTCTATCCCTGTAACTGCACCGACAAAGCTCCAATCAAACTCGCAAGTTACATTCGAAGTGACTATGACAAATGTACACTAAACCTTGTGGTTTTCGAACTGTCTGCAGCCTTCGTTACAATTTGCCACACCTTCCTCCTCCAAGGCTCGCCACTCTCATCCAACGGGGTGGAACTGCACTCACATGGCTCCATTCCTATCATTGAACACGTGTCTTGAGAATCATCTTCAATGGACTACCTTCTCTCTCCTGAATCGTTACATCTGGTTTCTCCCCAAATTCTATCCTTGCCCCCCTCCTACTTTTCATCTATATTTTGCCACTCAGTGACATCTGATCAAAACGCAACAATAATTCCCAAATTTATATTGACCAAGCCCGGCTCCACCTCAGCTCTCTCGACACGTCACTGTCTCGAAATTATCAGAATGCTTCTCCGATATCCGGTACTGGATGAACAGAAATTTCCTCCAATAAATTATTGGGAAGGCAGAAGAACTGTCTTCGGCCCCTACCACCCGGCCACAAGCTCCATAGCCACCTATTCCATCCCGCTCCCTGACAACTGTCTGAAGCTGAACAAGCCTGTTCACAAGCTTGGCGTCATATTTGATCCCGAGATGAGCTTCGCACCAGTTACACATGCCATCACTAAGACGGAGTATTTCTACCTCCATAACATTAGCCAACTGTCTTCATGTCGCAGCTCATCTGCTGCTGAAACCCTCAGCAATATCTTCATTGCTTCTCGACTTCCTTAATCTACCACACGTCTGCCTGGCCCCCCACACCCTACCCTCCATAAAACTGAGATTATCCAAATATCTGCTGCCAGTATCCTTACTCAGACCAAGTTACGCTCACTCATCACCCCCCTCTGCTTACTAATCTACAGTGGCGCCCAGGGAAGTAGCGCCTCGATTTTAAAATGTTCCCCATTGCTTTGAAATCCCACCATTTCTATCCCAGGCCTACAGCAATCATGATCTCTGCAAATGTCTACAGTCTCTACAACCTTCCTTTATGTGCAACTTCCTGAAGCCCATACAAACTTCAGAGATCTCTGCACTACTCGAATTCTGGCCTTTTGTACATACCTAATTTAATTTACTCCCCAAAAAGGCAGAAGTTCCTTAGCTGCCCGGGCATTAAGCTCTGAAATTGCCAACCTCTGCAGCTCCCTCTCTGTTCCCTGAAGAGAGTCCTTAAAACCAACCTCTTTGACTACGTTTTTGTTCATTCGTCCCAGCATCTTCTTTCGTTGTTTTCTGTCACATGTTGGAGTACATTTCTTATTGGAAATGTCTTGTGATGCGTTATTGCAATAAAGACAATGTATAACTGCAATTTGTTGTTCTTATATGTGTCTCAGACTGGCACTTTCTCTTTCTCTCCCTCTTTTTATTGATGTGCTTGGGTTTCCCTCTCTCAGAAACATTTTGTGCCTCTAGCATTACCCTTACTCTAACCTAATTTTAACCCTAACTCTACATGTAACATTATCTAAAACTTAAACCTAAGTGAAGCACTAACCCGAAACCTAAGCATAAATGTTACCCTAATCTCACCACTAACAGTAAACCTAAATTAAAACCGGACAGTAACCAGAGCCATAAAGCAAACTTCAACCATGGCTTAAAACCAAATGGCAAGCCTAATCATAACCATAGCCCTAACACTTTCTGTAAAGCTCACTCTAATTTTAAACTTCACCCAAAACGCAACTGTGATTCTAACCATTAAAATAATCCGAACCCGAACTCTAATCCTCATTATAACCCAAGCCCAAACACTAACTGTAAACTTACATGCAACCGTAATGGTATGCCATCCCTAAGTGTAACACGAACCCTAAATGTCACCCTCATAACCATAACCAAAACCTATAACTCAACCTCACACAAAATCTTACCCTAACCCAAACCCAAACCCTACCACCAACTGCAAAACTAAGCCTATCCCTAAATCTAACCCGATGACTAATCCGAACACGAACTGCAACCCTCAGTCTGACGCTACTAATAACTCTAAACCTAACTGTAACCATATAAAAACCTACTTGACGGCCAAAATGGTCCGAAATCTGACCTCCAACTGCTAGCTGGTAGCGTAAAACACAAGCCCCATTGCGATTTGGGTTGGTGCGGGGGAAGGTTGTTGTCACACAGTACAAAAGGCTGCTCACAACAACAGGCACAGACATGACTCCTCCGATGCTGCCACAATCATGGAACATCTGTCTGCACCCAACCACCCCCAAATTCATCACTGAACCCCTGCAATACCTTCCCGCATCAGCAATAAGCCCGCATTGCATTCAGAAGCAATCTCTCTCTGCGACACAGTCTACTGCTTTATGGTTGCTGCAACCGTCTCGGCCTTCTGAGCCACTGTGTAGGAAGACTTAACCTAAGGTGCTGGATTAGCTTGTGGGAGCTTATTTTCACTTTAAACAAAGTTAGTGCAGGTGGGAGGAAAATTCCTATAGCGACGGGGAAAGGGAAAACTGGTAGATGCAAGATGGCACTGGCGGGCTCAGCTTCAATCTTGCTTTTAGGCAGCCCAGTAGTGTGTGCCGTGTGATTGTTGACCTGAGAAAACAACTTCATTTGGCAGCACCCCGAATAATCAAATAGCTTTTTCCTGGGAGAGCACTGCTTTCTCTGTAGGGAGATGGGGTTAAAAAAGAGGGCCCAAGCATTGCATGCCTTAGCTGTAATGTAGCAAACGGGCATCTCCTGCAGGAGTGGAAATGGAATTAGTAGTGAAACCAGAAACACAAAAGTGATAAAACATCTTGAAACTTGCACGCTGGGATTTTCACTCAGTGTCAGATTCAGATGATGACAGACACGTTGAAAACATTCTGCACTGGTAGGCAGAGAGCTTTCCCGGCTGGACATTGAAACCGCAGCACTCAATGAATTTCGCTTCGCAGAGCATTGGTCATTGACAGAACATGGAGCAGTTTGTGCACTTTTCTGGTCATGGAAATGTGAAGGTAAACAACGCCTCTCAGTTGTTGAATTTTGATTAGTAACTCAATTACCAGCAGGCTGTAACACATTCGTATTGTTTATTTTTCCTGATCAACTCACATCCATACGACTAACAATCCGAGAGAATCAGTGGCACCATTTACAGCGGATATGCTCCTACCCTGCAAACCGATATACTAACCAAAGAAGGTTTCCACCGTGACTTTCACAACCTTCTACTGAAGTTGAACTCCGTGCATAATACTTGGAGATTGCAACCCAAGAACTGGACTTGACCAAGAGCATTGGTAACGTGTACTGGGTAGACATAGCATTGGCAACTGTCCTGACAATGGTCAATTTCTGCTGGATTTCTACACGGAGCATGAAATGAACATCACTAAATCTCCACTCCATCAGAAAGCATGATATAAGACGATCTTGTGCCACCTGCTCTCAAAACACTGTCAATTTGTCAATTATATTCCGGTGCACCAAAATGACGTATTGGTCGCTGGCACAACAGAGTTAAGCCCCTTTCTGACTTTTACAACGGCTACAGGCTGGTCCGAGTCAACGTTGCCTTCAAACGCAAACCATTATCAAAAAGGGACGGTCTTCAATCAAGGAAACTACAAGTCCATAGACTCCATCTATCATACAGAAAAAAAGCTGTCTTCCAGAGCAAACCTGATGAGCGACTCCGCAGTGACACAGTATTAGTAACCCAGCAGAGCGTTGGGAATCATTAAAATCAGTCCTGCAAGGAAAAACTGCAGCAGTTTGGCTTCTCTACCAGAAGAAACTGAGATTGGAGAGATGAAAATGATGTGGAAATTCGAGGGTTCCTTCTAAAGACGCACTCCTGCGACAATAGATTACTTACATGCCCTGATGAACAGGTTCCAAAAAGCCTTCAGCCCAATGCAAACCAATTTCTGAATCATCCAAAGCAACACAGACCGTGCTCACTGAGAGAAAACAAATGTTTGCAGATATAGGAGGTGTGAAATCCTTGAATGGAGACTTGGGATCTGGAATATTATCCTTCCTACCTGTGTGCAGGCACTTCTAAAATCTTCCATTGGCAGAAGCCTGCTCATAGATAAAGAATCAATTTTGTACCGATGGTCAGAACACTTCGAGAACCTATTTGGTAAGCAGCTTATGCTGCAGGAGATGTCTACCAGATAGATCTCCCAGAGTTACGTGAACTCTGAACTGAATGAAGCACCCGGCCGTGAAGAGATCTAGGTAGCGACAGGAATATTCGATGATAACTTAGCTGATGTCTAAAACAGGGAGGAAATGCGATCCTTGATAGGCTTACAGATCTGTTTACAACATGCTAGAGAAAGGGACAAAATCTCAGTACGGTCGAAGTTCAGTGATACCTGTGCTGCGACAGATCCAGGAGAACCACATACTGAGCTATCATACAGAAATTAACCAACTCACCACATTCCGACTGGGCACAACGAAACTGAAATACTGACTAGATCATTGGCAGGTACAAGGGTGCTGGCCAAATGACCACATCCTGAGTGAGCAAAATAAGAAACTGACTTACTGGGCACACCCTGGGCGAGTGCACAAAACCTAATGAACTGTCCACATCCAGAACTAGCACACAGAGACTAACCCACTGATCACATCCCACTGTGAGCACACAGAAATGGATCAAATAATCACAACCTGAGCGAATGCATGGGAAATGACGAACTGACCGTAGCTTAAGCCAGAGAAAAGAAACTGAACAACTGAACATAACCTGAGCCAACACATAGAAACTGACCAACTCACGACAGACTGAGTAAGCACACCAAAAATTATGAACTGACCTCACCCAGACTAAGTACCCAGAACGTGATCAAACAACCACAGCAATTTGAGGTCGCAGGAACTGATCACAAATTGAGCGAACACACTGAATCAGACATGTTAGCCATATCCTGAGCAAATACACAGAAACTGTCCAACTGACCATATTCTGATGAAGCATGCAAATCTGATCAGCCGAACTTCTCTTGAACGAGTTCGCAGAAACCAAACAAATGAAATGACTACATAGTGAGTAAGAACACACGACCTGACAAACTTGTGACATCCTAATATTACACCCAGAAAGTATGTAACTGACCACATTTAGATCGAGCTGAACTTGTCCAACTGTCCTCCAGCTGAGCAAGTACTCAGAAACTGAGCAGCTAACCACATCCTTAGTGAGCACATAGAAACTGAACAACTGCCCGCATCCTGAGAGAGAAAAAGGAAAATATGAAAGTGACAACATCTTGAGCGAGTGCACAGAGGCTGAATAACTGAACACATATTGACTTAGCACATAGAAACTGACCAACTAAACACATCTGGACTGAACACACAGTGACGGAATAACTGATCACATCCTGCCTGAATACAAGTAAACTGGCTCACTGACTACATGCTGAACTAGTGTACATAAACTGACCAATTGACCTCAGCCTGAGCAAGCACGTAGGCAATGATCCACTGACCACCTACTCGCCTAGAGTATAGAAACTGACCAATTTGACCAGATCCTGACTAGGCACAAATAACCTGACCAAATAAACATACCCTGATTGCGCATATCGCAAATACCAACTGACCACTTCCTGAGACAGTACACAGAAACTAACCAAGCGAACGCATTCTGAAAGAATACACAGACACTGACCGACGGGCCAGATAAGGATCAATTGTTCAGAATATGACCAACTATCTACATCCTGAGCGAGAACGTAGAAAGTGACCACGTGACCACGTGACCACATCCAGACTGGGCTCAAAGAAAATGACCAATTGCCCACATACAGATCGAGCACAAAGAAACTGACAAACTGTCCACTGACTGAGCAAACCACACAGAAACGGATCCACTGACAATACCGTGATAGATCACCCAGAAACTGAACAAATTGCAACCTTCTGGAGCGAGTACATGGAGACTGAGCAAATGACCACATGCTGATGGACCACGTAGAAACTGACCGACAGACTACATCCCGAGCTAACACACAGAAATTGACCAGCTGACCACATTTTGAGCTAGCAGACAGAAACTGAACAACTAACCTCACAGTGAGCTAGCGCACAAAAACTGACTAGCTGACAACATCCTCGCTGAACACACAGAAACATACCAACTTAACACATTGGCCTACCGTACAGAAACTGAACATCTGTTCACATCCTGTGAAAGCACATAGAAACTGACCAACTGACCGTATCCTGAGCATGCACACATAAATTGACTAACTGCTCACATCCTGAGGGAATACATAGACACTGATTAACTGACCACATCCTGAGCGAACGCACAGAAACTAATCCAGTGAGAACTTCCGAAGCGAGTGCACAGAAAGGTACATACTTGCCACTGCCTGAGTTAGCACGCAAATACTGACCAACTGACCACATCCTTAACCAGTACAAAGAAACTGACCAAATGAACAAATCCAAGCACACAGAAACTGAACAAAATACCACATCCTGAGTTCCTACCCTGATATGGATAAACTGATCACAGCAATAGAGAGCAGCAGAAACTGGCCATTTGGCCAAAACATCACTGAAAATCCAGCAACTGATCAAATGACTACATAAAAACATAGGAAAAAGGAGTAGGAGCCGGGCATTCGGCCCATCGAGCCTGATCCACCATTCATTATGATCATGGCTGAACATCCATCTCAGTAACCTGTTCCCGCGTCCCCCCCATATCCTATGATCCTTTTCGCCCCAAGAGTTATATCTAACTCCTTCTTGAAATTATACAATGTTTTGAACTCAACTGCTTTCTGTGGTAGCCAATTCCACAGGATCACCTCTGTCTGGGTGAGGAAATGTCTCCTCATCTCAGTCCTGAAAGGTTTACCCCGTATCCTTAAACTATGATCCCTGGTTCTGGACTCCCCCACCGTCGGAAACATCCTTGCTGCATCTACTCTGTCAAGTCCTGTTAGAATTTTATAAGTTTCTATGCGATCGCCCCTCACTCTTCTGAACTCCAGCGAATATAATCTTAACTGACTCAATCTCTCCTCATACGTCAATCCACCATCCCAGGAATCAGTCTCGTGAACCTTCGCTGCACTCTCTCTCTAGCAAGAACATAGTTCCTCAGCTATGGAGACCAAAACTCGTCACAATATTCCAGGTGTAGCCTCACGAAGGCTCTGTATAATTGCAGCAAGACATCCCTGCTTCTATACTCGAACCCTCTCGCTATGAAGGCCAACATACCGTTTGCCTTGTTACTGCCAGTTACACCTGCATGCTTACCTTCAGCGACTGGTGTACGAGAACATCCAGGTCTCGTTGCATATTCTCCTCTCTCAGTTGATTGTCTTTCAGATAATAATCTGCCTTCCTGTTTTTGCTACCAAAGTGGATAACCTCACACTCACATTTATCCACATTATACTGCATCTACCATGCATTTGCCCACTCACTCAACTTGTCCAATCACCCTGAAACCTCTCTGCATCCACCTCACAACTCACCCTCCCACCCAGTTTAGTGTCATCTGCAAATTTGGCGATATTACATTTAGTTCCCTCATCTAAATCATTAATTAATATTGTGAATAGCTGGAGTCCAAACGCCGATCCCTGCGGTACCCTACTAGTTACTTCCTGCCATTCAGAAAACGACCTGTTTATTCCTAAGCTTTTTTTCCTGTCTGCCAACTAATTTTCTATCCATCGCAATACACTAACCCCCAATCCCATGCGCTTTAATTTTACACATTAATCTCTTTTGTGGGACTTGGTCGAAAATCTTCTGAAAGTCCAAAGAAACCACATCCACTGGCTCCCCCTCAACAACTCTACTAATTACATTCTCGAAGAATTCCAGTAGATTTGTCAAGCATAATTTCCCTTCCGTAAATCCATGTTGACACTGTCCGATTCTACTACTGTTCTCCAAGTGCTCTGCTTTAAAGTCTTTGATGATGGACTCTGGCATTTTTGCCACTACCGACGTCAGGCTGACTGGCCTATGATTCTTTGTTTTCCAACCACCTCCCTTTTTAAATAGTGGGGTTGCATTGGCTACTCTCCAGAAACTGCAATTGTCAATATTATAAACAAGCGTCGTGTAACTGTTCAATTAATGAGATAGTCATCGTGCACCCAGACCAAGACCTCAATAAGTCCATAGCAGTCCTGGCCATCAAGAAATTAGCCAGCTAAACATAATGTGATGCAACAACTAGAAACTGAACATCTTACACAATGACATCAAAAGCCCAGCAATTGAACAGCAATAGAAAATGCGCACCAAACCTGACCAAGGACCAAACTGTAGCCAAGAAATTGAGGGAACTAAGCACCTGGTGATCAAATATACTGAAAGTGAATAATTCAGCAAAATCCGACCGCTGCATGGAAACTGCACAATTGATCAAAATCTGAAGGCAAACACAAAAACTGACCAATTGACCAAAAGCTGACAGAGGACACAAAAAAAACACAGAAACAGAAAACTTTCAGTACAATAGGGCCATTCGATCCATTATGTCACACAAGCCAAAAATAGCTCACCAGCTTTCTTCCACATTCAAGGACTTGGTCCGTATCTCTGTAGGTCTTGCTACAAGAGCAAGGAGAGGACACGAGAAGTCATTGGCGGATAGGATCAAGGAAAATCCTAAGGCTTTCTATAGGTATATCAGGAATAAAAGAATGACTAGAGTTAGATTAGGGCCAATCAAGGATAGTAGTGGGAAGTTGTGTGTGGAATCAGAGGAGATAGCGGAAGCGTTAAATGAATATTTTTCGTCAGTATTTACAGTAGAGAAAGAAAATGTTGTCGAGAAGAATACTGAGATTCAGACTACTAGGCTAGATGGGATTGAGGTTCACAAGGAGGAGGTGTTAGCAATTTTGCAAAGTGTGAAAATAGATAAGTCCCCTGGGCCAGATGGGATTTATCCTAGGATTCTCTGGGAAGCCAGAGAGGAGATTGCAGATCCTTTGTCCTTGATCTTTCTGTCGTCATTGTCGACAGGAATAGTGCCGGAAGACTGGAGGAGAGCAAATGTTGTCCCCTTGTTCAAGAAGGGGAGTAGAGACTGCCCTGGTAATTATAGACCTTTGAGCCTTACTTCGGTTGTGGGTAAAATGTTGGAAAAGGTTATAAGAGACAGTATTTATAATCATCTTGAAAAGAATAAGTTAATTAGCGATAGTCAGCACGGTTTTGTGAATGGTAGGTCGTGCCTCACAAACCTTATTGAGTTTTTCGAGAAGGTGACCAAACAGGCGGATGAGGGTAAAGCAGTGGATGTGGTGTATATGGATTTCAGTAAGGCGTTTGATAAGGTTCCCCACGGTAGGCTATTGCAGAAAATACGGAAGTATGGGGTTGAAGGTGATTTAGAGCTTTGGATCAGAAATTGGCTAGCTGAAAGAAGATGGCAAATGTTCATCCTGGAGTTTAGTTACTAGTGGTGTACCGCAAGGATCTGTTTTTGGGCCACTGCTGTTTGTCATTTTTATAAATGACCTGGAAGAGGGTGTAGAAGGGTGGGTTAGTAAATTTGCGGATGACACTAAGGTAGGTGGAGTTGTGGATTGTGCCGAAGAATGTTGTAGGGTACAGAGGGACATAGATAGGCTGCAGAGCTGGGCTGAGAGATGGAAAATGGAGTTTAATGCGGAAAAGTGTGAGGTGATTCACTTTGGAAGGAGTAACAGGAATGCAGAGTACTGGGCTAATGGGAAGATTCTTGGTAGTGTAGATGAACAGAGAGATCTTGGTGTCCAGGTACATAAATCCCTGAAAGTTGCTACCCAGGTTAATAGGGCTGTTGAGAAGGCATATGGTGTGTTCGCTTTTATTAGTAGGGGGATCGAGTTTCGGAGCCACGAGATCATGCTGCAGCTGTACAAAACTCTGGTGTGACCACACCTGGAGTATTGCGTGCAGTTCTGGTCAGCACATTATAGGAAGGATGTGGAAGTTTTGGAAAGTGTGCAGAGGAGATTTACTAGGATGTTGCCTGATATGGAGGGCAGGTCTTACGAGGAAAGGCTGAGGGGCTTGAGATTGTTTTCCTTGGAGAGAAGGAGGAGGAGAGGTGACTTAATAGAGACATATAAGATAATCAGAGGGTTAGATAGGGTGGATAGTGAGAGTCTTTTTCCTCAGATGGTGATGGCAAACACGAGGGGACATAGCTTTGAGTTGAGGGGTGATAGATATAGGACAGATGTTAGAGGTAGTTTCTTTACTCAGAGAGTAGTAGGGGCATGGAACGCCCTGCCTGCAACAGTCGTAGACTCGCCAACTTTAAGGGCATTTAAGTGGTCATTGGATAGACATATGGATGGAAATGGAATAGTGTAGGTCAGATGGTTTCACAGGTCGGCGCAACATCGAGGGCCGAAGGGCCTGTACTGTGCTGCAATGTTCTAATTCTAATTCTAATACATCAAATGCTCAAACACGTCATTATTTGAATACAATGGGGCGTTCTGCCTCAACCACCATTTCAAGCAATGACTTCCATACCCCAGCACCCTCTGAGTGAAAATGATTCTCCTCATCAACACCTCTCATCATAGAATCATTGTGACATTGAATAATTTAAGGCACAGAAGCATGTCACTCTGAACATCGACCCATCCTGGCTGACCACGTTCGATGCCGGTAGCCCTACAAGTTAAAACCATCAATTGGACATCTAATTGCCTTTTTAAGCCATTGATTGTCACTGCTGCCATCGCCCTTGTAGGCAGCGAATTCCAAGTCATTATTCTCCCTGCATCTCTTGCCCACAACCATCAATCTTTGTCCCCTAGTCATTGAACAATTAATGAATGGGAATACGCTTCCCTTCTCTAACTGACCTAAAACTGACATTTGCTTGTGTGCTTCTTTTAAATCTCCCCTAAATCTTGTTTACTCGAAGGAGAGCAAAGCCAGCTGTTCCAAATTAATCTTGTAACTAAAACCACCCATCCCTGGAATCATTGTTGTAGATTTCCTCCGCACCTTCTCATGGGCTTTCACATCCTTCTTCATGTGTGATGACCAGCACTGGACGCAATACTTCAGTTCGGGCCGAACCTGAGCTTTATAACGGTTCAGAATGACTTCCCTGCTTTTGTGCTTAATGCCTCCATTTATTGAAGTCCACGATCCCATATGTTTTACTAAGAACCCTCTCAACATGTCCTTCGACCTTCAAACGTCATTTCATATGCACCTAATGCCCCGTGTTCCTGCACACTCTTTCAAACTGTGCCATTGAGTTTATATTTCTTCGCCTATTCCTTCTGCCAAAAGGCATCATCTCACACTTTTCAGTATTAAGTTCCATCTGGCACCTGTCTGCGCATTCTGCTAGCCTATGTATATCCTGTTTCAGGCATTTTATATCATGCCTCCAATTTCGACTTCATCATCATTTTTTTTCGGAATTCTACTCTATAATGAAAGATCCACGTTATCTAAAACGATCAACACAAGCAGTATTGCTTGCATTGATACTTGGGAAGCAATACTGCCGAACGTCTTCCAGTCTTAAAAAAAATCACCCACTTAATGTGCATCATTTCTTTCTGTTCCAAAAGCCTTGCTTTAAACCAATTGTACACTGACCCTCTTATTTCTTGAGCCACGATTTTGATAACCGGATGTTTCACGGGTACTTTATCAAACAGTTTCTCAAAATCCTTATAAACAACATTCACTGCATTCCCATCATCAACATTCTCTGTTACTTTATCACACACGTCAATTAGATTAGCCAACAATGATCTGTCGTTTACAAATAAGTGCTGGTTGCCCTTAATTAACTCAAAACTGTCCAAGCGTATGCTGTTTTCTCCCCCCGATTATTGTTTCTAAAGCCTAACCCTGCACTGTTGTTAAACTAACAGACCTGTTGTTGCCAGAACTGCTCGTACACCTTTTCTTGAACGAGGGTGTCACGTGTGCCACTCTCCAATCCTCTGGCACATGCCCAGTGTACAGGGAAGATTGGACGATTATAGAAAACCCTTCCAAGCATCCTGGGATGTAAGTGATGTGGACCTGGTGAAGCATCTACCATAAGCATACGCAGCTGCTGGAGCATCACTTCCTTCTCATTTTTATCCTTTCGATTGCCTCGACTCTATCTACTTATACCGCTATTTTGCTAGATTGCACTTCCTTAGCGGGCACTGATGCAAAGTACTAATAAAATGCATTTGCCTCGTCCTGCGCCTCAAAGCATATATTTCCCTCTTTTTCCCTAATGGGCCTCAGTTCACCTCTTACTACCCACTTACTATTTACATGCTGGTAGAAGGTTTTTGTGTTCCCTTTAATGTTGATTGTCATTATATTCTCATGTTCTGCCTTGTCAATTTTATTTTCCTCTTTCCATCCACTCTCAACTCATGTTCTTTGGCTTGGATCTCACTTGCAGAGTTCGCCTGACATGCGTCACACACTCTAAGTTATTTTATTTCATCATAATCTGTATCCCCCTCGTCATCTATGGTGCTTTTTTTCTGTTTCCCTTACCCTTTGGCCTTATTGAATTTTAGCTATCCTGTGCTTGAAGAATGTTTCCCTCAAACGTGCCCCATTGTTCCTATACAGCTCTTGTTGTCAGTCTTTGGCACTATTCTACCCTGGCTAGATCTCTTCGCAGCGCATTGAAATTAGCCATCTTTAAATCTAGACGTTCCACCTTATATGGTTTCATGTTTTTTTTCTGTCTTAATAGACTAAGCCTTATGATCACTTTTACTCAAGTGCTTCCCGACGACAGTTGGCTTTCTTGGCTCACCTCATTTCCAGGCACCAGATCGAACAATGCCTCCTTTCTAGTTGTACTGAGAAAATATTGATCAAGGAAGATCTTCTGGAAAACCATTCGGTAATTTCGCCGCTTTCCTACCCTTTAACTCTACAGTTACCTGAATTGTTGCGACCAAGACGGGAGTAAAGCATTATTAATTCAGACTCACTACTCCACAGGTCAGAACATATCAGTAAGGCTTCCCACCTACTGGACATGTGCTTTATTAAACACCATATTTCTTCCCCAGATTAAAGCACAACAAACCAGGTTTCTTTAAGCAACAGCAAATTAACCATTTATTAATTAACCAATTTTAAACGATAATGAGATAGGTCTGTATGCATGAACAGATCTTATAACTTCGTATTCTTCCTCAGCCTCAAGCACACACATACATTCAAATGTATCGGTTAACCTGGTTTGAAAGGTTGCTTTAAATTGACATGGTTTCTCATGAGTAATAAAATAACTGGGTTGTAACTTTTGGTGGTATTTTCCCGTTCGGTGAGGTGTCCCAGCGTCGAATAATCAGATGCCAGTCGAAGTCTCCAGGAATTGATGAACAGTCTGTGGTGGCTGGGAATTCAAGGCAAGTTGTCTCCAACAGACATAACCAACAAAAGTTATAACGACCGGTCTACTTGGATGTCTAATTCGCAGCCCAACAGCAGAAACTTGCCTGAGGTTTCAGGATCTGACAAACACACGAAAAGACAACTGGACACACTTTTGAGGCAGTAAGTCCAGAGACCGGAGACAACAGAAATCTTTCCACCCTGATCAATGCAAGGCTTCCCATCAGCAAAGGAGCCTTTCTCCAAAGCTGTGATTCTCCACAGAGTGTTGCAACTTCCCTTCCTGTGTCTCTGCTCTCTCTTTCGGCATAAAAAGCAACAAGGGTATTAATTCCCATACCTTAGATTCCTTTGAAGTTCTTGCACCTTTATGAAGAAATTCGAATTTCACAAAATGCAGGAATTATTCCTCAAGGGAAAGAGTTTCTGAGATGTATTCTTACCCAGTTTATACCTGAAAACTGGTCTTTCACTTTCTTTCAGAGAGAGGCCTCTTTCTCAAGTCGCCAAACAGGCTCCAACCAAAACTGGTCTCTTCTTGCCAAAGGACAAACTAAAAACTCCCCAGCAGCAAATGACAGTCATTTATCTCTGCTCAGTGGCTTGGAAAAACAGATTGCCTTGCAATTCTGCAACTCAGTTCAGCATTCACCCTTCTCAGATAAATATTTTTTCTCAGTCTTAAAGGGGCACAGACTACGTTTGTGAGACAATCTACATTTGGGGAATTAAAGTCCACGAAAAATCACCATTCCATAGTTCTTGCGTATCTCTGTGATGCCACTGCAGGTTTGCTCCTCTTTCCTTCGCTCACTATTTGCGGGGTATAGAATACAACTAATAGCGTGATCATTCCCTTTTTGTTCCTCAACTTCAACCAAATAAATTCAGTCCTTACCGCATTATGGATATTCTCCTTTCCAACGCTACAATGTATTCCCTCATATTCCAATATTCAATTGGTTATCCTAAAACACCAAACCTATTGACCGCACTTTTTGCATTTACACTCATGCACTGTAATCCTGTCTTTGCATTTCTCATAGTCCTTCACCGGACACTGTCATAGGATATGTAACTACTCCCCCACTCGTACTGTCGAACATTCTCACACGATGCAGCTTATTCCTCCTCTACTTTTATATGCTGTGTTAAAGTGGTATAACTAAATGAACCACTCAATGCTCAGGTCTGTTCCAATCGTCAAATGGTGTATTGATTTTCACAGGTGGGGAGCAAGACGCTGGGCACACCGTACGTTTCTCCACTGAACAAAGGAAAATCCACAACGGATATATAGTTACTCAGCCCATCCCGGTTGGGCACAATCCAATCATAACGGTTATTGTTTACAGACATCACATTATTTATCAATAAAATTACTAATTCTGCATCATGTGTTTGTGGAGATAGCTCGTGGTACGGCCCTGACCATCTCCGGATGTTTACCAGGCCCCTTTATGAACTATCCTTGAGTCTTCGCAATGAATCTTTCTACCTTTGTCAGGCCTGTTTTCCTAGCTGCTTTCTGCAGTCTGCAACTAGACAGATCAGTTGTCTTATGCATTGATATGAGGGGCCCTCTTTGGCCAGCCTAATTGCATCTACTAAGCAGTACCATGCTCAAGGCTACAAGATAACTAACTTGTACCCACAATGCCTTGGGTAAATACTCCATTTTGTAACAATATGTGGCTGCACTTTCCTCTTGTATATATGTGTATATTTATTTCGCTGCGTCGGCCACAAATTTACCCCTACATGCTGGTGCCCATTCCCCTCCCAATTTAGTTTAAACCCTCCCCAGTCACACTAATGACTCGCTGCATGAGAGCATCGGTCCCAGTCCTGTTGCTGTGCAACATGTCTCTTCTGAATAGGTGCCTTCTGCCCCAAAATGGCTCACAATTCCCCAAGAATCTGAAGCCGTCCCTCCTGCAAGATGTTTCAAGCCATGCATTGATCACCCCGATCTTCCTATTTTTTACTCTCATTGGCACGTTGCACTGGGAGTAATCCAGAGATTACTTCCCTCGATGTCCTACTCTTTAACTTCCTCCCATGATCCTTCAAATCTGACCATAGAAGACCTCAATACTTGCACTTGCTATATTATTTGTCCCAACGTTCAGCACAACTTCTGGCTCACTCCCTCCCCCTTGAAGAATATTCTGGATCCTCTGCATGATGTATTTTACCCTCGCAGTAGGGGAGGCGACACAAGATGCAGGACTTACACTAATGGTTACAGAAATTCCTATCTGTTCCCCTGATCATGGAATGACTTATAACAATAACATTTCAGAAGTTTGTTGCTCCGTCCTGTTCAGTCCCTTGTCCAATTGCGGTATGGGCTGGACATCGGTCCTTCAAGGTGTTGTCACTCCCAGCAGTCTCCATGCTGAGTCCCGTGTTGAGACTAGTACTCACCGCGAAGATGCATGCACTTTCTGCCTCAACCTAATCATCTGGATCCACCCCTCCACCCCCACCCCACCCCCCACCTACGATCCTGAACTCCTACAGCCAGTAGAGTGACCACTTCCTAGAATGACTGATCAAGGAAACTCTACTGCGCCCTGATGCACTGCAGTGATTTGAGCCGCGCCTCATGCTCAAAAACCCAGAGCTCTGGCTGAAGTGGCTAATAGTTTACTAATTTTATACTGTATGTCCCCGGTTGCTGACTTCTTTTAAGGGAATTAGTGTTTACTATTAAATCTCTCTCAGCTCTTGATAACTTGGAACTCCTCAACAAAATTTTCCCTCAGCCTGGCAGCCTCCTCTTAAATCTGCACTGTACCCTCTGTCGGGTGATCATATCGTTCCTGCAAGACAGTGACTAAAATTATAAGCAGCTACCTAACTGTCATCGAATAAAGGCCCAGTGGTTAGCACTGCAGCCTCATATCTCCAACGACCCGGGTTCGCTTCGGGGTACTGTGTGGAATTTTGCAAGTTCTCCTGTTACCGCTTGGATTTCCATGGAGTACTCCGGTTTCCTCCCACAGTGAAAGACTTGCAGGTTTATCGGTAAATTGGCCATTGTGAATTGCCCCTAGTGTAGGGGATATGCGATTAATACAGGATTATTTTAAATTGGTGGTTGTTGGTCGGCACAGGCTTGATTGGCCGAAGGGCCTGTATCAATGCTGTACCACTCTATGAATCTAGCTGCCGTGTAAATGGTGTTTTATATAATTGCGGTCTATGGCATTCTATGTCACTGCCAATAAAGCAACATTTCCTGTATTTTTTCTGAACTGCTTTAACTCTTTTGAATGCTAACTTCAGAAATATGTGGACCTTAACTCCAAGCTCCTTCTTTTTTAATCTTTTTTCAGAATCCAAATGTTTATTACGTATAACTGTGTCTTATATGCTCTCCCAAAATGAATGCACAAAGCACACAGAACCTGGCATTCTCGGGACAGAATTACAATTTCCACTTTTCTGTCTAACTGACCGGTCAACTGATCGCTTCCTGCCGTCTATAGCTTTTATTCCCACTTCCAGTTTTTTTATCAGCTGCAAGCTACTTAAGCTTAATCGTGCTCCTATCCATTTATGCCGAGCTCTTGAAAAATAAAACAAGGAACCCAGTAATCAACGGCCACTGGAAAGAGCCATGCAGTTTGAAAATAAGCGCACGTGACGACCTCCCACAATGCAGCCCCTCCAACATTGTGATGCTCCCTCAGTACTGCTTCTGCTAAAGTGCTCCCTCTGTAGATGTACTGGGGATGTCAGGTTGGAGATGCACATACAGCCCACGACCATTGGACGCAAGAAATGCAAGAGGTAGAGAGATTGCGATACACTGAGCCACGTCAAAGTACTAAAAGAATGAGAGAATTGTAATTTCTGCGTTTAGACATCAGGATATCCAAAGGCGAGGCAAGGAAGATTTGTTGGCGTGCTTTAAATGCAATAATGTAGGAAAACTAAACTGCACAGCAGGATCCCTCCAAGGACAGCAGAGGAGCGGGGGTTACACTTATGTTTGGTAAATTCGTTTCCTCGCAGCTGCTGCACATGCCTCAACACAACTATGCAGTCTGAAACAGCCTGGACAGAAACTTCCAGAACATTTGTGCTGTTAATGGCCATATAAATATACTTTCATGTTGTCAGTTGCTGAGAATGCGGTGGTGCAGCACACTCTTTGGCCTCCTTGTCTCGGGAGACAATGGGTAAGCGCCTGGAGGTTGCCAGTGGTTTGTGAAGAAGCGCCTGGAGTGGCTCTCAAGGGCGTTCCAGAGTGACAGACTATTCCATAGGTGCTACAGATAAAATTCGTTGTCGGGGCTGTTACACAATTGGCTCTCCCCTTGCACTTCTGTCTGTTTTCCTGCCAACTGCTAAGTCTCTTCGACTCGCCACACTTTAGCCCCGCCTTTATGGCTGCTCGCCAGCTCCGGCGATCACAGACAACTGACTCCCACGACTTGAGATCAATGTCACAGGACTTCATGTCGCATTTACGGACGTCTTTAAAGCGGAGACATGGACTGGCGGTAGGTCTGATACCAGTGACGAGCTCGCTGTACAATGTGTCCTTGGGCATCCTGCCATCTTCCATGTATCTCACATGACCAAGCCATCTCAAGTGCCATTGGCTCAGTAGGGTGTCTATGCTGGGGATTATAGCCGCCTCGAGGACTTCTGTGTTGGAGATACAGTCCTGCCACCTGATGCCAAGGATTCTCTGGAGACAGCGAAGATGGAATGAATTGAAACGTCGCTCTTGGCTGACATACGTTGTCCAGGCCTCGCTGCCATAGAGCAAGGTACTGAGGACACATGCTTGATACACTCGGACTTTTGTGTTCTGTGTCGGTGCGCCATTTTCCCACACTCTCTTGGCCAGTCTGGACATAGCAGTGGAAGCCTTTCCCATGCGCTTGTGGATTTCTGCATCGAGAGACAGGTGATAGTTGAACCTGGGTAGGTGAACTCATGAACTACTTCCAGAGCGTTGTCGCCGATATTGATGCATGGAGCATTTCTGACGTCCTGTCCCATGATGATCATTTTCTTGAGGCTGCTGGTTGGACCAAATTCGTTTCAGGCAGCCGCAATCTTGCCGATGAGTTTCTGCAGGTACTCTTCAGTGTGAGATGCTAATGCAGCATCCTCAGCAAAGAGGAGCCCCCTGTTGAACGTGGTATTTAGGTAACAACCAGTAACTACAGAGTTACATCTTTATACAGGAAATTTCCATAATCACTGCTAAAATTGACAGTTACTACAATTCCAGAATCATAGATGCCACAGCGCAGCAGGAGACCATTGGGCCCATCATACCTGTGTTATCTGTGTGAAAGATCTGTCTATCTTATTCATGGGATTTGGGCGTCTCTGGCTAGGCCAGCATTTATTGCCCATCACTAATTGCCCTTGTGAAGGTGGTATTGAGCTGTCCTCTTGAAGCACTGCACTCCTTGTTGTGCAGACACACCCACAGTGCTGTTAGCAACGGAGATCCAGAATTTTGACTGAGCAACAGTGAACGAACGGCGATACAGTTTTGTTAGATAGTCTTCTGTGACCCACCTTGGCAGGTTTTACTGCATAAAGGTGCTATATAGATGAAAGGTTTCTTTTGTTATTCATTCGTGGGATGTGGGCGTCTCTGGCTCGGCTAGCATTTATTGCCCACCCTTAATTTCCCTTGCGAAGGGGGTGGTGATCTGCCTTCTTGAACCGCTGCAGTCCTTGGGGTTTCGGCGCAACCATAGTGTTTTAGGAAGGGAGTTCCATAATTCTGACTCAGCAACAGTGAAGGAACGGCAACATAGTTCCAAGTTAGAATACTGTGTAACTTGGAGGGCAACTTGCAGGTGGTGGTGAAGCCATGTTTCTGTTGTCCTTGTCCTTCGAGATGGTAGAGGTCGCGGGTTTGGAAGGTGCAGTCCAGGGAGCCATAATGTGTTGCTTCAGTGCAAATTGTGGATGTTATACACAACTGCCACTATACATCAGTGTTGAGGCAGCATGCTGGATGCCTTCTTGACTACCTAATCCACCTTCAGTGACCTGTGGACCTGTACGCCCAGATTTCTCTTCCTGTCAATACTCCTAAGGGTTCTGCCAATTACTGTATACTTCCCAACTGCATTGGAACTTCCAAAATGCATTACCTTACATTTGGCCGGATTAAACTTCAGCTGCCATTTCTGCGCCCAAGTCTCCAACCGATCTAAATCCTGCTGTATCCACTGACAATCCTCATCACTGTCCGCACCCCCACCAACCTTTGTACCATCCGCAAACTTACTAATCAGACCAGCTACATTTTCCTCCAAATCATTTATATATACTACAAAGATCAAAGGTCCCAGCATTGATCCGTGTGGAACACCACTCGTCACATCCCTCCATTCAGAAAAGCACCCTTCCACTGCTACCCTCTGTCTTCTATGACTGAACCAGTTCTGTATACATCTTGCCAGCTCACCTCTGACCCCGTGTGACTTCACCTT
Organism: Heterodontus francisci; assembly: GCF_036365525.1. Lineage (NCBI taxonomy): Eukaryota > Metazoa > Chordata > Chondrichthyes > Heterodontiformes > Heterodontidae > Heterodontus > Heterodontus francisci. The sequence continues at coordinate 2,442,133 of NW_027141375.1, forward strand.
TTCTACCAGTCTGCCATGAGGGACCTTGTCAAATTCTTTACTGAAGTCCATGTAGATAACATCCAATGCCCTTCCTTCATCAATCATCTTCGTCACTTCCTCAAAAAACTCAATCAAATTCGTGTGACACGACTTCCCCTTCACAAAACCATGCCGCCTCTCGCTAATACGTTTGTTTGTTTCCAAATGGGAGTAAATCCTGTCCCGAAGAATCCTCTCTAATAATTTGCCTACCACTGATGTAAGGCTCACTGGCCTAGAATTAAACAAAGGAACAACATAGGCTATTCTCCAGTCCTCTGGGACCTCACCTGTAGCCAATGAGGATGCAAAGATTTCTATCAAGGCTCCAGCAATTTTCCCCTTGCCTCCCTTATATTCTGGGGTATATCCCATCAGGCCCTGGGGACTTATCTACCATAATGCTTTGCAAGACACCCAACACCTCCTCGTTTTTGATAATGAGATGACTGAGACTATCTGCACTCCCTTCCTTAGGCTCATCATCCACCACGTCCTTCTCTTTGGCGAATACTGATGCAAAGTACTCATTTAGTACCTCGCCCATTTCCTCTGGATCTACACATAGATTCCCTTCTCTGTCCCTGAGTGGGCCAACCCTTTCCCTAGTTACCCTCTTGCTCTTAATATATGTATAAAAAGCCTTGGGATTATCCTTGATCCTGTTTGCCAATGACTTTTCATGACCCCTTATAGCCCTCCTGACTGCTTGCTTAAGTTCCTTTCTACTGTCTTTATATTCCTCAAGGGATTCGTCTGTTCCTAGCCTTCCAGCCCTTTCAAATGTTTCCTTTCTCTTTTTGACTGGGCTCACAATATCCCGCGTTATCCAAGGTTCCCGAAACTTGCCAAACTTATCCTTCTTCCTCACAGGAACACGCTGGCCCAGGATTCTAATCAACTGACATTTGAAAGACTCCCACATGTCAGATGTTGATTTACCCTCAAACAACTGCCCCCAATCTAAATGTTTCAGTTCCTGCCTAATATTGTTATAATTAGCCTTCCCCCAATTTAGCACTTTCACCTGATGACTACTCTTATCCTTATCCACAAGTACCTTAAAACTTATGGAATAATGGTCACTGTTGCCGAAATGCTCCCCGACTGAAACTTAGACCACCTGGCAGGGCTCATTCCCCAATACCAGGTCCAGTACGGCCCCATCCCTAGTTGGACTATCTACATATTGTTTCAAGAAGCCCTCCTGGATGCTCCTCACAAATTCTGCCCCATCTAAGCCCCTCGCACTAAGTGAGCCCCAGTCAATATAGGGGAAGTTAAAATCACCCAGCACTGGATCCCCGTTACCTTTACATGTTTCAAAAATCTGTCTACATATCTGCTCCTCTACCTCCCGCTGGCTGTTGGGAGGCCTGTAGTAAACCCCCAACATCCGGACTGCACCCTTCCTATTCCTGAGCTCCACCCAAATTGTCTCGCTGCATGACCCTTCCGAGGTGTCCTCCCGCGGTACAGCTGTGATATTTTCCTTAACAAGTAATGCAACACCCCCACCCCTTTGTCCAACCCCCTCAATCCCGCCTGAAGCTTCTAAATCCACTTTATCTGCCAATCCTGTCCTTCCCTCAACTAAGTCTCTGTAATGGCAACATCATCACAGTTCCAAGTACTAATCCAAGCTCTAATTTCATCTGCCTTACCGGTTATACTTCTTGCATTGAAACAAATGCACTTCAGACCACCAGTCCCGCTATGCTCCTCAACATCGCCCTGCCTGCTCTTCCTCTTCGTCTTACTGGCCTTATTTACTCGTTCCCCCTTATTTATTTCACTTGCTGACCTACTGCACTGGTTCCCACCTCGCTGCCACACTAGTTTAAATCTCATCAGCAGACTTGGTCTCGTCCGACTACTAGAAAAGATTGGATGTCCACCAAAGCTGCTAAGTATCATCACCTTATTCCATGACAATGTGAAGGGCACAATTCTGCATAGCGATTCCTGATCAGACCTCTTTCCTATCCTGAGTGGCGTGAAACAGGGCTGTGTTCTCGCACCTACACTGTTTGGGATCTTCTTCTCCTTACTGCTCTCACATGCATACAAGTCTTCAGAAGAAGGAATTTTGCTCCACACAAGGTCAGGTGGCAGGTTGTTCAACCTTTCCCATTTCAGCGCGACGACAAAAGTACGGAAAGTCCTTATCAGGGAACTCCTCGTTGCTGACGATGCTGCATTAACATCTCACCCTGAAGAATGTCTGCAGAGACTCATCGACAGGATTTCGGCTGTCTGCAACGAATTTGGCCAAACCATCAGCCTCGTGAAAACGACAGGATGTCAGAAATGCTCCATCCATCAATATCGACGACCAAGCTCTGGAAATGGTTCATGAGTTCCCCTACCTCGGCTCAACTATTACCAGAATCCTGTCTCTCGATTCAGAAATAATCAAGCGCATGGGAAAGGCTTCCACTGCTATGTCCAGACTGGCTGAGACTGTGTGGGAAAATGGCGCACTAACACAAAACACAGAAGTCCGAGTGGATCAAGCATGTGTCCTCAGTACCTTGCACTACGGCAGCGAGGCCTGGACAACGTATGTCAGCCAAGAGCGACGTCTCAATTCATTCCATCTTCGCTGCCTCCGGAGAATCCTTGGCATCAGGTGGCAGGACCGTATCTCCAACACAGAAGTCCTCGAGGTGGCCAGCATCCCTTGCATAGACACCCTACTGAACCAGCGGCGCTTGAGATGGCTTGGCCATTTGAGCCGCATGTAAGATGGCAGCATCCCCAGGACACATTGTGCAGCGCGCTCGTCACTGGTATTAGACTCACCGGCCGTCCATGTCTCCGCTTTAAAGACGTCTGCAAACGCGACATGAAGTCCTGTGACATTGATCACAAGTCGTGGGAGTCAGTTGCCAGTGATCACCAGAGTTGGCGAGCAGCCATAAAGGTGGGGCTAAAGTGTGGCGAGTCGAAGAGATTTAGCAGTTGGCAGCAAAAAGGACAGAAGCGCAAGGGGAGAGCCAACTGTGTAACAGCCCCTACAACCAGTTTTATCTGTCGCAACTGTGGAAGAGTCTGTCACTCTAGAATTGGCATTTATAGCCATTCCAGGAGCTACTTCACGAACCACTGACCACCTCCAGGCGCTTACCCATTGTCTCTCGAGACAAGGAGGCCAAGGAGAAGAGAAATGTTATCGTTCGTGCTCGGATTAGAGATAGATTTCGATTTTGGGTTAAAATTGCAGTTCGGGTTCGATTTAGTTTAAGTGTTACAGCTCAATTCGTATTGTTGCTGGTGCTATGACGGGGCTAGGGCTTTGGTTATAGTGTCATCGTGAAGCTTAGGATTACTTCTACGGCTACAGTTTAGATAATGGCGTGGATTGGTTATCATTAAGGTTTGGGTTACAGTTAGGGTGGAATGTTCGGGCTTTGTTGCAAATTGCGCCCTCCTGTGTTTAAGCTCTCAATTCTTACTTTAATTGGTGCCAGCCCTTTTTCTTTGGATATTTGCCACCACCATTGTTTTTTATTTGTTCAGTTACACCTTCCATTGAATATCACAAACATTTTTTTTCTTTACCTGGAATTGAAGACTTTGTTTTTAATTTCAGGAGTAGAGTTGGTTGTTAGGAATTGGAGTTAGTATTTTTGACTGAAATGTAGATTTAGTTAAGTTTTGGGATCCAGGCTAATTTTCTTGTCTGGCATTGCAGATCAGGTTTTTGGATTGGATTATGTGGTAACGGTGAGATATGCTTAACGATTCAGGCATTTGATCTGGAATTAAAATGCTATTCTAATGATTGGCATGAAAACAATTGTCGATTGTTGTGAAAACCCATCTAGTTCACTAATGTTCTTCAGTGAAGGAAATCTGTTGTCCTTACCTGATCTGGCCGACATGTGACTCCAGACCCACGGCAATTGTTCTCCTCATACATGCCCTCTGAAATGGCCCATCAAGCCACTCAGTTGTATCTAACCATTACGACGTAAATAAAAAGGAATGAAACCTGCTGGACTACCCGCAATCGACCGAGGCACCGGAAACGGCAATGGCAAACCCAGCCCTGTTCACCATGCAAAGTCCTCCTTACTAACATCTGTGCCAAAGTTGGGAGAGATGTCGCACAGATTAGTCAAGAAACACCCAGACATAGTCCTATTCACGGAATCATACCTGACAGACAATGTCCCAGACACTGCCATCACTATCTCTGGGTATGTCTGGTCCCACCGGCAGGACAGATCCAGCAGCGGTGGAGGCACAGTGGTATACAGTAGGGAGAGAGTTGCCCTGCGACTCTTCTACATCGACTCTGGACCCCATGACTTCTCATGGTATCAGGTCAAACATGGGCAAGGAAACCTCCTGCACTTACCACCTACCGCCCACCCTCAGCTGATGAGTCAGTACTCCTCCATGTTGAACACCACTTGAAGGCAGCACTAAGGGTGGCAAAGCCACAGAATGTACGCTGGGTGGGGCACTTCAATGCCCATCACCAAGCGTGGCTCAGTCGCACCACTACTGACCGAGCTGGCCGAGTACTAAAGGACATAGCTGCTAGACTGGGTCTGAGGCAGGTGGTGAGGGAATCAACAAGAGGGATAAACACACTTCACTTCGTCCTCACTAATCTGCCTGCTGCAGATGCATCTGTTCATGACAGTATTGTTATGAGTGACCACCACATAGCCCTTGTGCAGACGAAGCACCGCCTTCACATTGAGGTGTTGTGTGGCACTGTCACCGTGCTAAATAAGATAGATTATGAACAGATTTAGCAATGCAAAACTGGGCTTTCATGAGGCGCTGTGAGCCATCAGCAGCAGCAGAATTGTACGCAGCCACAATCTAAAACCTCATGGCCCGGCCCCCACTCTATCATTAGCATCAAGCCAGGAGACCAACCCTGCCTCAATTAAGTGCAGGAGGGAATGCCAGGAGCAGCACCAGGCATACCTCAAAATGAGTTATCAGCCTGGTCAAGCTACAACACAGGACTATCTGTGTGCCAAACTGAGTAAGCAAGCATGCAAGCGACAGAGCTGAGCGATCCCGTAACCAACAGATCACATCTATGTTGTGCATTCCTGCCACATTCAGCCGTGAATGGTGGTGGACAATTAAACAACTAACTGGAGGAGGTGGCTCCACAAATATCCCATCCTCAACAATATATTAAAGCAGATGCTGAAGATGCTGGAAATCTGAAATAAAAGCAAGAAATGCTGCAAACAGTCAGCAGGTCTGGCAGCATCTGTGGAGAGCGAAGCAGAGTTAAGATTTCAGGTTAGTAACCCTTTTAAAGAACGAGCAACAATGAGAAATGTGAAAGATTTTAAGCAAGTGAAGTCGGGGTGGGGCAAGAGATAACAAAGGAGAAGGTGTAGATAGGACAAGGTCACAGACAGTAACCGACCAGAAGGTCATGGTGAAAAGGCAAACAATGTGTTAATGGTGTGTTTGAAAGACAAAACATTATTATAGGTAGGGTATTAATGGATTTAAAACTGAACAGCCGCAAGCACAATCATGAAAAAGACAGCGGGTAGGCAAAATGAACAAACTAAGATAAAATAAAATAAACACAAAAAAACATAAAAAAAGAGAAAAAATAACTAAAAATAAAAGTACAATTGGGGGGGCGTTATGCCCTTAAATTATTCAACTCACTGTTCAGTCTGATAGTGTGCCTAATCGGTAAATGAAATGCTGTTCCTCGAGCTTGCATTGATGTTCACTGGAAACCTGCAGCAATACCAGGACAGAGATGTGAGCTTGACAGCAGGGGGGAGTGTTGATATGGAAAGCGAATGGATGCTCGGGATCATGCTTTCAGACTGAGTGGAGGTGTTATGCAAAACGGTAACCCAGTCTGCATTTGATCTCCCCAATGTAGAGGAGACCACATTGTGAGCAGCGAATACAGTATAATACATTGAAAGAAGTGCAAATAAATCGCTGCTTCTCCTGAAAGGAGTGTTTGGGGACTTGGTTAGTGAGGAGAGAAGAGGTAGATGGGCAGGTATTGCACGTCCTGCGATTGCAGGGTAAAGTGCCGTGGGAATGGGACGAGGTGGTGGGGGTAATGGAGGAGTGGACCAGGTTGTCGTGGAAGAAATGATCCCTTCGGAATGCTGACAGGGGAAGGGAGGTAAAGATGCATTTGGCAGTGGCATCACACTGGAAGTGGCAGAAATGGCAGAGGATGATCCTTTGGATATGGAGGTTGATGGAATGGAAAGTGAGGACCAGGGGACCCTGTCGCAGTTCAGAGAGGGAGAGTAAGAGGTGAGGTTAGAGGTGCGGGAAATGGGCTGGACACGGTCGAGGGTCGTGTCGACAACAGTGAGAGGATCTGAGGGGGGTGGGGCGGGCTGTGGGTGGGAATCCTGGGCTGAGGAAAAAAGAAGACATATCAGAAGTGCCAGCTCCATCCTCAATAATGGGGGCCAGCGCAACAGTGCAAAAGATAAGGCAGAAGCATTTGCAACAATCACCAGCCAGAAGCGCCGAGCTGATGATCCATATTGGCCTCCTGCTGAAGTCCCCAGCATGACAGATGCCAGACTTCAGCCAATTCAATTCACTCCATGTGCTATTAAGAAACGACTGAAGGCGCTGGATACTGTAAAGGCTACGGGGCCTGACAATATTCTGGCAATAGTACTGAAGACCTGTGCTCCAGAGCTTTCCGTGCCTCTAGCCAAGCGGCTCCAGAACAGCTACAACATTGTCATCTACCCGGTAATGTGAAAAATTGCCCAGGTACGTCCTGTACACAAAAGGTGGGACAAGTCCAAATAGGCCAATTAGCGCCCCATCAGCCGACTCTTCATCATTACTAAAGTGATGGAAGTTGTCATCAGCATTGCCATCAAGCAGCACTTGCTTAGCCATAACCTGCTCAGTGACGCTCTATTTGGGTTCCGCCTGAGCCAATCAGCTCCTGACCTCATTACAGCCTTGGCTCAAATATGGACCAAACAAACCAACTCAAGAAGTAAGGTGAGAGTGACTGCCCTTGACATCAAAGCATCATTTAACCTAGTATGGCATCAAAGAGCCCTAGCAAAACTGGAGTCAATGGGTATCAGGGGAAAACTCTCCGCTGGTTGGAGTCATACCTATGCAACGAAAGATGGTTGTGGTTATTGGAGGTCAATCATCTCAGCTCCAGGACATCACTGCAGGAGTTCCTCAGGGTAGTGTCCTAGGCCAACCATCTTCAGCTGCTTCCTCAATGACCTTCCTCCAATTATAAGATCAGAAGTGGGGATATTCGCTGTGGATTGCACAATTTTCAGCACCATTAGCGACTCCTCATATACTGAAGCAGTACATGTAGAACAATATCCAGGTTTGGGCTGATAAGTGGAAAGTAACATTCGCGCCACACAAGTGCCAGGGAACGACCATCTCCAACAAATGAGAAAGTAACCATCTCCCCTTGACATTCAGTGGCATTGCTATCGTTGAGTCCCCCACGGTCAACATTCTAGGGGCTACCGTTGACCAGGAACACAACTGGATTGGCCATATAAATATCATGGCTACACAAGCAGTCAGTGGCTTGGAATTCTGTGGCGAGCAACTTATCTTCTGATTCCCCAAATGTGCAACATCTACAAGGCACATGTCTGGATGGGTGCAGCCCCAACAACACTCAAGAGCTCGACACCATCCAGGACAAAGCAGCCCACTTGATTGGCACCCCATCCATAAACATTCACTCGCTGCACCACCGACGCACAGTGGCAGCAGTGTGTATCATCTACAAGATGCACTGCAGCAATGTACAAAGGCTCCTTCGACAGCACCTTCCAAACCCAATGCCTCTGCTAACTAGATGGACATAGGCAGCAAATTCATGGGAGCAGCACCACCTCCAAATTTCCTTCCATGTCACACACCATTCTTAATTGGAATAATATCAATGTTCCTTCACTGTCGCCGGGTCAAAAAGTCCCTTTTATTCTTCCAGTAAACCGGTGTGTGTGTTGTGTGTGTGAGAGAGAGAGAGAGAGAGAGAGTGTGAGTGAGTGTAAGAGGTTAAGATAAAAAGGGACTTTTAAATTTCAATGTGTTTCTTTCAGCGTTATTTAATTTATAGTTAGCACTTGTTTTATTTTAAATTGATAATTTTGTTGTACATTAAATAAAACTGGTTAGTGTGTTCTATTCTGGGGAAAAATAGAGAAAATGATTGACCGTGCAGGTAAGTGGGAAAATGTAAAACACAGCTCCATAACAAATCTTTTGATCCTTTCTCTCGCGGGTCCTACTTCCTCACTACCTACTGCGACATTCCCTGACAGTCTCATCACCCTTCCAGTCATTAGTTCAATTGTTCTACGTGTAACACACCACATCTGCATAATTACACCGGTATTACAATATCATGCCACACATTCTCAACTCTCATGTGATCTTATCAAAAGATCAATATGTAGGGGGGAGCTGGTGGTTTCTGTCTGAGATGTTTCAGTTGCCTCCCGCAGCAGCATCCTGATGTCTCGGTTCTAGGCCAGACTTTCAAATGTAGCTCTCTTTAAAAAAAAACTCATAAGCAAGGATACAAATATCCCGAAGAGAAAACTATCAAAGTACCAGTCTCATCTACAATTTCCTGACTTTCACTGGAAAGTTCTAGGCTAAATTGTTTGAATTGCAATTAGCTCCCGCTTCAGCCAGATCTAATTGCTAATTCTCATGAATTATAATTCTATTTTATTCATGAGCCCTAGAGAAACTGTACAGTCATAATTCTTTAAAACAGAAATCAAACACTTCCATTTGATTCCAGGTATTACCATGTTTTGTTTGTTTATCTGTTTTTTGTTTGTTTTCTCTCTATCTTGATGACATTTTAATTTCTTAAAAGTAACTTGCCAAATTACACTGGATTTTCCATAGCTCAGATTGTTCGAAATTCAAAACAGTATTGCTGGAATGATAGGTGTTAATAGTGTTTCATCTAATACCTCCCCAAAAGAAACGTTGTTTGTTATAAGTAAGAACCAACTAGACTGTTTTCTTTTGCTTTCTAAAACTTTGTCCTCTCACATGTGAGAAATTAATCCGTTTGAGTGCTTTAAATAACCACTGATATCAAGTTATTTTGTTTAACGATTCCAATTTGTTATGCCCAGACCTGGTGGTATTGTGTTTTTTATTAACATTGAGGGCAGAAGTGCATGCAACTATCTTTCATTTCTCAAGCACTTTGCCTCAGTTACTAAGATGATGTGACATTTGTTATCTGTAGTTATGTTCTGAAATTCTTAAAGCTGCTGGATCTCTTGCTGTGGCAGAAGAATCCATTGTGGCTCTGCCCCAAACCCCAATGGGTTAATTTTACTTACAGCAAAAATTATTTCCAAAAAAAATACAAGAGCTGCAGCAAGGTTAATCTATTTGCATGTCTCCAACTGGGTGGAGCAAAACATTCTCAGCTGTGTCCATTTTCGTAACAGTTTTTTGTCCTGATCCAAAGGAACTTAACTCCATTTTAAACTGTTTTTTGTTGGCATATTTCGGGTTTTAAAACAAGATAATCATTAGCAACATTATCAACTTCAAAGGAAAGGATCTTCATCAGAGAAGATATCATTTTCGATTAAAATCCAATTGTTTCCAAACCTTTAGCAACTTTGGTAAGACGTTTCTAATCCAAGGATTTTTTTTGATACATCCAAGATTATGCCAAATTCCAGTTCATGACAATAAACATTTAAAACGTTTTTTCTCAACTTAACATGTTAGTTGACCTCAATAGTATAAATTAATTCAGACTTGTTAACTTATGATAATTATAATCTACACACAGAAAGGAATAGCATGTGGTTTATTTTCTAAGAACAAAACAGGCATATTACATCATTTTTCTTGTTCTTTCTTCAGGCGCCTTTTCAAATGACTGTAATGAAACAAACAATAAAGAAAAGGTTATTTAACATTCTTTCAACAAAGGATTTAACACCAGCTTCTTCCACAAACTTTACTCTTTCCCATATCTCCTTTGCTTATCCTTCTCTTCTTTAAAACAATCTCCAATTTCTGACATATGCTGCTTAAAAGCAGTCAGCTTGATATGTCTACAAGTTTAATTTGCAAAATAAAGCAATAGCAGATTTTAAACATTGTTTCCAATGAAAGCAATGTTTTAAACTTCAATTTGCATTTCTGCCAGACATATTCAGACATTCAATGCTGAAGCGTATCTTCATAGAGAATTGGTCGGTGCCTTTTCACAGTTGCAAAACCAACTTTTAAAATTAAAATAAAACTTTTACTTTAAATATAATTCAATTTTATATCCCATTCCGGGGTGCAGAATCTTAAATTGAAATGAAGACACTCAACAATCACTTTTCACACTCAATCAACTGCAAGCAATTTGGAAAATTGATTCATGTAATCGGCTATGAATTCAAAGCATCAAAATCTGTGTCAATGTTCCTGTCCCGATGCCAAAGAAGACACACAGGTTCAACTAGTTCATAACAAAAAGATGACTCAAGGTTCCCACAAAATATGAACGTGAAAAAAAAGAACAAGTAACAAACTCATGCTTTCAACATTAATGCCAGACAACAATGAGTTAACGAGTGTCATTTCTACAGAACGCAAGCTGCACATCCCAAGGACATTCATTTCTTTCGGGGAGGTTTTCAACATTTACACGTTCGAATCAAAAGAAACAACAACTTGTTTGTACTCACTTGAAATTGCACTAAAACATAGTGTTTTTATGTTGTTCTGCCATAAAATTATTCACGGAGCGCTCTGTCCGCAGACAAAGGTCGTTTCGTTGCTCAATTACTTATCTGTTAATTTGCTAGCTTTTTGACTTAACACAGCGCGGTCCCCTCTCCCCCGATGACACTCCCGACCAGCGTGTCTCTACCTTCTGTAATTGGTTCAGAAATTAGCACGGCTTTGGACTTGCTATCGCATCAGTGTGGTTCTGCCTGCTTACCCTGTGCGCCTCCTTTCCTGAGTCCTCCTTCAGATTCTGTGAATACTAAACCTGTCCTTTACTCGGGTAGGATTATTACCGTAAATTATGGGTGGTAACTGAATATACTTACCCATGTGCAGTGTTGTTTCCGATGGTCCAATGCGAGTATCCTGCCGACTACGCTAAACGGTTGTGAGACAAATTCAATCACCACACGAGCAGACTCAGGTACAAGTTCGATCGATTTATTCAAGCATACGCAGGGAGAAATAGCACATCAGGTATCTCAGGGCAATACTCTAACTTTACATTCAGGAGCACAGACATATATACTGTTCTTTTAATACAGTGTGTTGAACCACCAGATGATTGATATGATTGACCATAAACTTTAATTAAAACAATGGTGATTGATTGCTCATTCTGATGAGCACACTTCCTCAGCCTTATCAATACACATACCAGATGGCTGCAAACTGTTTTCAACTGTTTGCCTTTTGCCTCTTTGTTTCCCACTTATACCAGCATTCCACAGAAACGGTTAATTACATGGCCTCGCGCCCCTGTGGGCTCCATCTTTCACTTCCTTCTCCTAACCTTAGCCCGAGCAGCTTGTTTTTTTTCTATCCTATTCTAAACCTTTTCATTAAATTCAGCTGGGATGTATTTCTAATTCTTAGCTTGCTTCTACTTATGAATACACAGTTATCAGTGCCCAATTCAGATGTCTCTAACCTGAGTCTATTATTCTTTGTTTCACATGAGTCCAAACATTCCATAGTTTAACTTGCTTTATTTTAAATTCTGTACGGATCCTGGCTATTAACTTTGCTCTCTAATCCTGTAACAGCATTCCCGTCCTTCTCCCACGCTGACTTGTTCTCCTGTGCTGCCTTTCTCATTCACATGACTTAATTCTCTATACTTTGCTTAATTCTACTTAACCCATTCAGTGGTGTGCCTGTAGGTGTACAACATTAATGTCTGACACTCTATTTCAGTGCATGTGTCTATTTCTCTCCTTGTGTCTGACGCTTTAGCCCTTCATTTCTGATTCTGTGTCCAAAGTGCGTGGCTCTGCACTTCTGCGTGTCTGAATCTATATAATGGTGCTTTGACTCGGAGCTCGTTTTCTCTATCTCTACATCTTCAGGTTCCTGACTCTGTATGCCTGTCTGTGTGATCCTGCATCCATTTGTTTCTCTGAGTGTACACTTGGCTGTATGATCCACTGTCCCTCAGTCTGGCACTGTATCCCATTATATCTGGCCCCGTGTCCATGTGTGTCTAACCCTATATATCTGTGTGCCTGAGTCGGTATCCTAGTGTGTCTGGCTCTGTACTTTGGTGTGTTTGAATCTCTTCCGCGGCATGCCAGAAACTTGTCCTTGTGCTAAAAGGACATCAACCTGAAATATGAAATATGTTGCTCTCCCAACAACCGACTGAGTATTTCTAGGTTGGTGAGCAACTGCTGTTAGGGAGTAACTAAAAATAGATGGGTTAGTAACTGAAGTAAAGAGAACGAAATGGTCTGCAGTTATGCACATAAATGTATATATATATATATATAGTAAGTTACGCATTTTTAGGGAATTAAGGGACAAAGTGCAAATAATCTCCATTTTTGAGTAATTTATGAGAGTAATTTAAGGGTAAGTCATGGCAGCGCAAGTCAGAAGCATGGAGTGCTCCTCCTGTGCACTGTTGAAAGTGAGGGAAACTTCCAGTGTCCAGGGCGAACGCAGTAAGTGTAGCCAGCTACAGCTACTGGAAATCCATTTCGGATCTGGACCGGCGACTGTGGACACAATGGAGCATCCACGAGGCTGAAATCTTGGTTGATAGCAGGTTCAGTGAAGTGTTCACATCGCAGGAAAAGCTTGCTCAGGCAGAGTGCAAGAAATGCACAGCTAGTTCAGGAGTCCCCTTGGTCCATCTCCCGAGATAACAGATTTTCCGCTTTGAATACTGTTGGGGGAGATAGCGTCTCCGGGGAATGCAGCAAGAGCCAAGTCTGTGGCACCACAGGTGGCTCAACTACACAGGAGTGCAGGGAAAGGAGTGGAAGAGCTATAGTGATAGGGAATTCCATCGTAAGAGGTACAGATAGGCGTTTCTATGGCCGCAAACGTGACTCCAGGATGTTATGTTGCCTCCTGGTGCTCGGGTCAAGGATGTCACGGAGTGGCTGCAGGACATTCTGAAGGGGAGGGGGGAGTGAAAAGACAGAGTTCGTAGTACACATTGATACCAACGAAATAGGGAGAAAGAGCGATGAGATCCGACAACAACAGTTTAGGGAGCTAGGTAGTAGATTAAAAATCAGGACCTCAAAGGTTGGAATGTCTGGATAACTCCCGTTGCGACGTGTTCGTGAGTATAGAAATAGTATGAGGGAATAGATGAATGCGTGGATGAAAAGATGGTTCAGGAGGGAGGGCTTTAGTTTCCTGCATCAATGGGTCTGTTTCTGGCAAAGGTGGGACCTGTACAAGGTGAACGGGTTGCACCTGAACCTGGATGGGACCAACATCCTTGCTGGGAGGTTAGCTAGTGCTGTTGTTGGGGGGTGGGGGGGAGGGTGTTATATTAATTTGCCAGTGAAATGGGATATAGAGTGGAGGTACAATAGGGGGTGATGCGCAGACAAATGCAAGAGAAACTGAGTCAGCCTGGAAGGCAGCGCAAATCCAGGCCTGTTAAGGCAAAAGTGAAAAATGAATGGTTGGATTGCATCTATTTTAATGCAAGGTGTCTGACTAGTAAGGCAGATGAATTGAGGGCGTTGGTTAACACATTGGAGTATGATATTATTGCTATCAGAGAGACATTTTTGAGGGAGGGGCAGGACTGGCAGAACAATATTCTAGGGTATAGAATTTATAGGCGGAACGGGGAGGAGGTAAAAGAGGAGGTGGCATTGCACTGTTGCTCAAGGAGTCAATTACTGCAGTAAGGAGAGATGATATCTTCGAAAGTTCTTTTAGGGGAGAACTTAAAAACAAAAAGGGGGCAATCACTTGGCTGGGAGTGCACTACAGGCCTCCAAGCAGTCAGGGATAGATAGACGAGTAAATATGTAGGCAAATCACAGAGAGTTGTCAAAATCGCAGGTAATAATATTAGGGGATTTCAACTTCCCCAGTATCAACTGGGATAGTCTTAGTGCAAAAGACTTCAAGGAGGCAGAACTATGAAAAGGCATACAGAAGAGCTTTTTGAGCCTGTACCAGGAGATGACTAGATGTGTCGATGAGGGTAAAGCAGTTGATGTAGTCTACATGGACTTCAGTAAGGCATTTGGTAAGGTCCCGCATGGGAAATTGATTAAGATGTTAACGGCCTTGGGATCCAGGGCAATTTGAAAAACTGGATCCGAAATTGACTTCCTGGAAGGAGGAAGATGGAGATTGTCGAGGGTTGTTTTGCAAGTCCCCAAGTCCGGATGGGATCTATCCCAGGTTACTGAGGGAAGAGAGAGAGGAAATAGCTGGGGCCTTAACAGATATCTTTGCAGCATCCTTAAACACGGGGGAGGTCCCGGAGGATGGGAGAATTGCTAATGTTGTCCCCTTGTTTAAGAAGGGTAGCAAGGAAAATACAGGTAATTATAGACCGGTGAGCCTGACGTCAGTGGTAGGGAAGCTGCTGGAGAAGATACTGAGAGATAGGATCTATTCCCATTTGGAAGAAAATGGGCTTATCAGTGATAGACAACATGGTTTTGTGCAGGGAAGGTCATGTCTCACCAACTTAATAGAATTCTTTGAGGAAGTGACAAAGTTGATTGATGAGGGAAGGGCTGTAAATGTCATATACATGGACTTCAGTAAGGCGTTTGATAAGGTTCCCCATGGTAGGCTCATGGAGAAAGTGAAGTCGCATGGGGTCCAGGGTGTACTAGCTAGATGGATAAAGAACTGGCTGGGCAACCGGAGACAGAGAGTAGCAGTGGAAGGGAATTTCTCAAAATGGAGACGTGTGACCAGTGGTGTTCCACAGAGATACAAAGAACAAAGAAAAAAGAAGATTATAGCACAGGAACAGGCCCTTCGTCCCGCCAAGCCTGCGCCGTTACAGAACATCTATCTAAACATGTCGCCTATTTTCTAAGGGTCTGTATCTCTTTACTTCCTGCCCATTCATGTATCTGTCTAGATACAACTTAAAAGACGCTATCGTGCCCGCGTCTACCACCTCCACTGGCAATGCGTTCCAGGCACCCACCACCCTCTGCGTAAAGAACTTTCCACGCATATCACCTGTAAACTTTTCCCCTTTCACTTTGAACTCGTGACCCCTAGTAATTGAATCCCCCACTCTGGGAAAAATCTTTTTGCTATTCACCCTGTCTATACCTCTCATGATTTTGTACACCTCAATCAGGTCCCCCCTCAACCTCCGTCTTTCTAATGACAATAATCCTAATCTACTCAACCTTTCTTCATAGCTAGCGCCCTCCATACCAGGCAACATCCTGGTGAACCTCCTCTGCACCCTCTCCAAAGCATCCTTTTGGTAATGTGACGACCAGAACTGCACGCAATATTCCAAATGTGGCCGAACCAAAGTCCTATACAACTGTAACATGACCTGCCAACTCTTGTACTCAATACCCCGTCCGATGAAGGAAAGCATGCAGTATGCCTTCTTGACCACTCTATTGACCTGCGTTGCCACCTTCAGGGAACAATGGACCTGAACACACAAATCTCTTTGGACATCAATTGCAACCAGGACTTTTCCATTCACTGCATAGTTCATTCTTGAATTGGATCTTCCAAAATGCACCATCTCACTTTTCCCCTGATTGAACTCCATCTGCCATTTCTCTGCCCAACTCTCCAATCTATCTATATTCTGCTGCATTCTCTGACAGTCCCCTTCACTATCTGCTACTCCACCAATCTTAGTGTCGTCTGCAAACCTGCTAATCAGACCACCTATACTTTCCTCCAAATCATTTAAGTTTATCACAAACAACAGTGGTCCCAGCACAAATCACTGTGGAACACCACTGGTCACACGTCTCTATTTTAAGAAACTCCCTTCCACTGCTACTCTCTGTCTCCTGTTGCCCAGCCAGTTCTTTATCCATCTAGCGAGTACACCTTGGATCCCATGCGTCTTCACTTTCTCCACCAGCCTCCCATGGGGAACCTTATCAAACGCCTTACTGAAGTACATGTTTATGACATCTACAGCCCTTCCCTCATCAATCAACTTTGTCACTTCCTCTAAGAATTCTATTAAGTTGGTAAGATATGACCTTCCATGCACAAAACCATGTTGCCTCTCACTGATAAGCCCATTTTCTTCCAAATGGGAATAGATCCTATCCCTCAGTATCTTCTCCAGCAGCTTCCCTACCACTGACGTCAGGCTCACCGGTCTATAATTACCTGGATTATCCCTGCTACCCTTCATAAACAAGGGGACAAAATTAGCAATTCTCCAGTCCTCCTGGACCTCACCCTTGTTTAAGGATGCTGCAAAGATATCTGTTGATGGCCCAGCTATTTCCTCTCTCTCTTCCCATAGGTAACTGGGATAGATCCCATCCGGACCTGGGGAATTGTCCACCTAAATGCCTTTTAGAATACCCAACTCATCCTCCCTCCTTATGCCGACTTGACCTAGAGTAATCAAACACCTGTTCCTTACCTCAACATCCGTCATGTCCCTCTCTTCGGTGAATACCGATGCAAAGTACTCGTCTAGAATCTCACCCATTTTCTCTGAATCCACGCATAACTTTCCTCCTTTGTCCTTCAGTGGGCCAATCCTTTCTCCAGTTACCCTCTTGCTCCTTATATATCAAACGAAGGCTTTGGGATTTTCCTTAACCCTGTTTGCTAAAGATATTCCATGACCCATTTTAGCCGTCTTAATTCCTCATTTCAGATTGGTCCTACATTCCCGATATTCTTTCAAAGCTTCGTCTTTCTTCAGCCGCCTGGACCTTATGTATGCTTCCTTTTTCCTCTTAGTCTCACAATTTCACTTGTCATCCATGGTTCCCTAATCTTTACATTTCTATCCCTCATTTTCACAGGAACATGTCTCTCCTGCACGCTAATCAACCTCTCTTTAAAAGCCTCCCACGTATCACATGTGGATTTACCTTCAAACAGCTGCTCCCAATCTACATTCCCCAGCTCCTGCCGAATTTTGGTATAGTTGGCCTTCCCCCAATTAAGCACTCTTCCTTTAGGACCACTGTCGTCTTTTTCCATGAGTATTTTAAAGCTTACGGAATTGTGATCACTATTCCCAAAGTAGTCCCATACTGAAACTTCAACCACCTGTCCGGGCTCATTCCCTAACACCAGGTCCAGTATGGCCCCTTCCCGAGTTGGAATATTTGCATACTGCTCTAGAAAACCCTCCTGGATGCTCCTTACAAATTCTGCTCCAACTAGACCTCTAACGCTAAGTGAATCCCAGTCAATGTTGGGAAAATTAAAATCTCCTATCACCACCACCCTGTTGCTCCTGCATCTTTCCATAATCTATTGACATATTTGTACCTCTATCTCACGCTCGCTGTTGGGAGGCCTGTAGTACAGCCCCAACATTGTTACCACACCCTTCCTATTTCTGAGTTCTGCCCATATTGCCTCACTGCTCGAGTCCTCCATAGTGCCCTCCTTCAGCACAGCTGTGATATCCTCTTTGACCAGTAATGCAACTCCTCCACCGTGCTGGGACCACTGTTGTTTGTGATATACATAAATGATTTGGAGGAAAGTATAGGTGGTCTGATTAGCAGGTTTGCAGACGACACTAAGATTGGTGGAGTAGCAGATAGTGAAGGGGACTGTCAGAGAATACGGCAGAATATAGATAGATTGGAGAGTTGGGCAGAGAAATGGCAGATGGAGTTCAATCAGGGCAAATGCGAGGTGATGCATTTTGGAAGATCCAATTCAAGAGTGAACTATACAGTAAATGGAAAGGTCCTGAGGAAAAGTGATGTACAGAGAGATTTGGGTATTCAGGTCCATTGTTCCCTGAAGGTGGCAACGCAGGTCAATAGAGTGGTCAAAAAGGCATACTGCATGCTTTCCTTCATCGAACGGGGTATTGAGTACAAGAGTTGGCAGGTCATGTTACAGTTGTATAGGACTTTGGTTCGGCCACATTTGGAATACTGCGTGCATTTCTGGTCGCCACATTACCAAAAGGATGTAGATGCTTTGGAGAGGGTGCAGAGGAGGTTCACCAGGATGTTGCCTGGTATGGAGGGCGCTAGCTATGAAGAATGGTTGAGTAGATTAGGATTATTTTCATTAGAAAGA